>NC_143255.1:20215000-21465000 GCF_984573655.1 Nuphar pumila | reverse complement strand
TAAACATGATAACAATTTCTAGTATACTAAATAAATTATGTTAAACATGTCTGTTCAGTTAGATTTACCATTTGGTGACTAGATCTATGCAAACAAGAGTCTGTACCACTATATGGTATTATGGTACAGAACCACCATATTTTTTCTCGTATATATGGATTCAATTTTTTTCACCTAATCTGACTAAATGGGTCCCGGTAGGCCAGTTATCCAACCCAGATATTGACATCCTTATTTGTATTAACTGGCATTCTGATTGTCTATAGATTAGTAAAAAGTTCACCTAAAATTTTCAAACAGGTGCTTTAGTATCCCAATACTGGCAGATGCTACATCTGCTATTTTCCTTTGGTGTTGCCAGTAAATACAAGGCTCCAAGGTTTTTTTTTTTCAAAGATCTGTCTGGTTGGGAATATTACATTCTGTTGAGCTTTCAATAAATGTGTGTGTGTGTGTGCGGCCTCTCTTTCCTGACTTGGAGCGTAGCTTTTTTGCCTTGTAGGTGAGGTTTTTGACAACTGAAGAGCAGCTTGCTTTGCGGCTAGAAGAACAATATCCAAATGATGTTGGTGTTTTATCATCTTTCTTTCTGAACTATGTGAAGCTCAATCCTGGCGAAGCTTTGCACTTGGATGCAAATGAACCTCATGCTTACATTTATGGTGACTGCATTGAATGCATGGCAACATCAGATAATGTTGTTCGAGCAGGACTAACACCCAAATACCGTGATGTTGAAACTCTATGTTCTATGCTTACGTATAAACAGGTGAAGTATTTTATAACTTATTAAATGTTAATGTTATCAAAGTTCCTCTGAATAATAAAATATTGGTAATCACCATGATGCATAGATATACAATTCCTCCCGCTTGTAATTGCATGTTTCAGTACATCTTGTATAATTTTCAAACATGGCGCCATAATCAGACTATGCTGATATTGATGAGTTTCTTGGCATCTCCCTTGTGTAATGTGATCATGCAGGGTTACCCTGATATCTTGAAGGGTGATGAAGTAACAGAATACACAAAGAGTTATCGACCACCATTTGATGAGTTTGAAGTCGACCATTGTTGCATTCCTTTTGGAAAGTCTACAACTTTCAATGCGGTCCAGAAACCATCTGTTTTTATTGTTCTGGTTGGTCATGGATCAATGAAGATTGGTTTGAAGGATGAAGTTTTGCTACAAGCAGGCAGTGTTTTCCTTGTTCCTGCAGACACAGAGATCAGCTTAACTGCTAGTGTTGATAACACAGAGGGCGGTGATAAGTCTGGTGTATTTCAACTGTATAGAGCTGTGGTTAACAGAAGGTTTATTTGAGTCTGATTTTCTTGCCCGTCCAATTTCCCTTTGGTCGGTATATGAAAGCCGTTTCTAGTCTTTCCATGTAATGTGCTTTTGTAACATATATATTCAATGACTTGCTGAAAGACAGATGTATAACTATACTTAAACGTCATATATTGTAAACATAATCTATACTAATAAAGGAAGAAAGAGGGGCATTAGGAGACAAATATACTTCTCCATTTTAACAATTTGAAAATAACAAAGCTATTTGCAGGTAATTTTTTATTTGTTTTTAATTTTAGTTTTATCCAAACTACCCCCATCACCAACAGGATCAATGTGTAGTTTAATTAATTTTTTGGGTATTATTCATATATGTTTTTCCCCTTTATATTGATATTTTAGTTTCACCTGTCATAAATTCGCTTATCTTGGGTCTATTGACTTTTCTATATGGATTTTGCACATGTATCATTTTTTAATTCTTGGAATGGTTTGCACATTGTCTGCTAACAAGTCACAGCCGAAGCATCTCACTTTGTTTTGTAGACTAGCTGTTGTTGCTTTTATGTGATTATAGGTCTTGATACATATAATGGTTACATACAACAGCACATCCACATCCAGGGGCGGGCAGGAGCCCTCCTTAGAATTTTGAATTTTTTTTTATATATGGGGTGTGTTCCTCCTTCAAAATAAAAAATTCCTGTAGAATATAATATTTTGAGAAGGAAAGGGATAAACTTAAGTTGCCTATATAAATTTCCTTCTTCATTTTCTAGTTTTTCTAAAACTAGATTCATTAATTAGTTTTGTAAAACTAGGTGGTGTTGAGGTGCATGTGTATAACAATATGCCTTATTTCCTAATATTCCTATTACATACCCACGTAACCTCAAAGGCCGAGACCATTATCCATTATCACAAATGGGCCTACGTAAAATATATGCTTAATCCTGAATCTGAACCTACATTTGCTTAGAGCATGAGCTTTGGCTCATGTAAGTAACTCTTAGCCTAATTAATTTAAGTCTTGGCTCATTTACGTAAATGAGCTAAAAACAAGACAAGCTTAACCAGACCAAATTTAGGTTAATGTTTTAGGTTTTTGCAATTTTTTATTAGCATACTGATGCGTGTACTTTTTCTATGTTGTCTTTTCATATTATATATATATATATATATATAGAGAGAGAGAGAGAGATTGGTAACTGCGAAATCCATAGGTACTAAATCCGTGGTCAAATGCGCTGACCTTTCATCGCACACGTTGATGGACTGTCAGCACAAAACAAAACAAAACAAAAAATCATGTTTTTGACCAGTTTTTCTGCCAAAGGGGCATTTGCGCAACAAAATTAGTGCCGCTAATGCTCTGGTCGAAAAACTGACCATTAGCATAGACAAACGTTACCGCTAATGACCTTTAGCGGCCATTTTTGTCACCTAATGCACCTTTGGCAGAAAAACTCATAATTTTGATGCTATTTCTTTTTTTTGCGCATGACCGTCCATCAACGCGCGTGATGGACGGCCAGCTCGATTGACTACGATTTAGTACTTAAGCAAGTATTTGGCAGGTACCAAACTTCCTCTCTCTCTCTCTCTCTCTCTCTCTATATATATATATATATATATATATATATATATATATATATATATATATATATATATATATATATATATATATATATATATATATATATATATATATATATATATATATATATATATATAACTTGAAAAGAGGTATCCGGACATGCTTTTACGAGGGTAATTGGGTAACGAGCCGGCTTGCTCCTGAATTCGGCTCCCACCTACTAATAAGCCAAAAGAAGATTAATGCTTTTCAAAACCCCAAAAACAAAAGTCTCTCTCTCTCTCTCTCTCAAGAGGCCAACCCAACCGTTTCACTTACGGATGTGATCAGATAGGGTTGCCAAACCCAATCATTGTTTTAAACCTATTGGACCCAACCTGATCTTAACAAACTCATCGATTTAGGCAGAGTCAAAATCCAAGCCCATTTTAAAAATGGGCTGGTTATTGAGTATAAAAAATATAGATCCTGACTCAGTTGGACCTGATCCATTTTTATACCCTACCCACATAGTTTTATGCAAACACTCAAACCCAACGTGTACCCAAACCCATTTTCATACCCAACCCATTTCATATCTGACCCAAGCCCAAACATGTGTACTCAAACCTCTTTTATATCCAACTTAAATCCAAACCCTAGCTTGTCACAAACCTGAAATGCAAACCAACCTTAACCGAACTATACCAGTTATGATAGATTTAAAATAATTATCATAAGTATTGCATGTACAAATTTTGGAAAACATAACCTATCAGATGTGTAGGGGTGCACATAGACAAGACATAATCGAATATTTGATCCAAACCTAGCACAATGTTCTTATATTCGGATCCATAAGATACAAATATTTATTCTATTTGGACAAATATCTACTAAATTGAATTATTTTTTAATTTGGACCAAATTTGATCAGAATTTAGCTCAGATCCAATTCATATTGGGATCAAAATCTAACCCAATTGAATTTTCCCATGTAAATAACTTGTTTTTATCCATTTTCTACTAGTTCTAATATTTTCACCTATATTATAGATTCAAATTCAATCTTGCCTGAATTAGATTCAATTCAGATCTGGATTCTCACTTGGAAATATTAATTTGGATTTGGATTTGGATTTGGATTTATCATGATCCATTTATTTATAGGGAAAAAACATACACTCTACCAAATTCCAAGAAAGCTAAAAAGTTAATGTTAGCTATTGCATGGAAGCTGGCTTAGAAGCCAACCAGCTCATCACCAGCTTTTTGAAAGAATTAAGAAATAGCCGTCCCATCAGGGATGATCCAACGGCCAACAGTTTGGTAATATATATATGGTGGTTCGGTACCACCGTTGGTATTGGACTACCAGCCATTGGATTTTTTACAATCCAATGGCTAGTTTTGCTTCACATAAAGTTGTTGTCCAATACCAAACGGGGCTCCGCGTGGTCGGTAGGAGCTTTCAGTGCAAGTCTCCTTATGTATTTTCAAATTTCAATAACATTTGACCCTAACTAAATTTCATTTAGTGTCATTTTATTTAATCCCATATTTTAGTTTTGAAAGAATTGAATTTAAATTTCAAGTGAGTTTATTTAGGATTTATTTAGTGGAATGAAACTTGTAAATTAATTAGATTTAATGAGTATGTAGGAGTCCATAGGTGAGCTGTCCCATCTTAGGTGGCACTTCAATTTAAAACTCTAAAATGATAAAAACAAATAAGGCTTAAAAATTAAGTTTTAAAATCAAACTTTCCAAATAACCTCATAAGCCTCTAAAGTCAAAAGTTAGCTTTTTTGGCTTTTAAAACTTCTTAGAGAGGGGTGTCCCCTCCTAAAGAATTCTAGGAGGGGAATGGATGGACCAAAGAGAAAAAAATAGAAATAAAGTGAAAAAAAAATAAAGAAAGGAAGAAAAAAAATTAATAATTGACTAGTCAACTTGCTTGCCAAAGCAAGCAAGTTGACAATTTGTAATTTGGAAAGAACTTAGGCTATGAGGGTCGGCTAGCCCATATAACCACTTACATACATAATATAATATGTATACTACCAAATGTATGATATAAATAATATGAATCCTAAGCTAACTATATGTAATACAAAAAAAAATAATAAAAAGGAAAAAAGAAACAAGAGATAAGAAAAAGAAAGTAGAGAAGGTTGAGATTTAGAAACAAACCCTAGATTAAGATCAAGGGCTCAAATTTTCTGCAGCCCTTGACCTCCCCTAAAGTTCTATAAAGCACGGAAGGGGCTCACCCCCACCCCCACCCCCTATTTGCATCTTTATGATTTTTTCCCCTTTGCTCTCCCTTTTCCCCTTGCTCCCTAATTCTCTTTTCTTCCTCCCCTTCTCCCATACAAAAATCCTAGTGCATTCATCTTTGGCCCAACAAGGATGATACCTACGTGCATGTAAGGGGCACAAGAAGTCTGTTGGCATGGTCGTCATAGGTGTTAAGCAACCGGTTCATGTCAAAACATCGAATTCGCAAGCATAGGAGCCAATTTTGCTAAAAATTGTAGGGAGTTATATGCTCTACACGTAAATTAGAACTTGTAGGCATGAGTTCCTCCAATTTTTCATAAGGATAGACCTTAAACCATGCTTCTCACACGTGGGTTTGGCTTAGGGTTGTCAAAATATAAGATAGAAAGAGATTTTTGAAAGAAAACTCCTCTAAAAATCGATTTCTCCAAAATTGGGTTTGAGGACCCGATTCGAATTTTTGTTAAAAAGAGTAAAAATAAAATTTATAAAAAAATTATATTGGACCTAATAAAAAGGGGTTGATTTCATTTTCCCCTAGAAAGAATCGATTCACCCCCAAAAGTAGCCAATTTTTTTAATAAAAAAATAAAAAAGAAAACATATATATATATGCTATCGGTTTTCTAAAAAATAAAATCTATAAATTTAAGAAAATACATGTAATACTTATTTAATTTCCTACAAATTTTGATTAGCAATAATAGATTATGCTCATGTGAATGTACTGTAAAAACTAGCATGATTTTCATTATGTCTTTCATATAAAAATATGTGTTTTATGCTATCAACTTTCTCAAAAGTAAATTCTGTAATTATTAAAAAATATACGTAAGGCCTAATCATTTTATGCAAATTTTTGTTAGAAACCGTAGTTGATATTCATGTAAATACACTATGACTATTAGCATGATTTTTTTTATTTTATGTTACAAAAAAAATACATGTTTTATATGCTTTATTGCAAAATTTACTGAAACTATTTATGAGAAAATAAGTTTCGTGGAGACAGGTCTATTTTCTGACCTAACAGCTGCAAAAATGAGACTTCTCTATGGTAGATCAGTTAAAAATAGTGTAGGGGTATTTTTATGACCGTTTGCAACATGTTCATATAATAAAATTCAGAAATTTTGAATTTGGGTGGCTTGTTTTGTTTCACCTGAATGCATATTTCCCGTAACTACGTATTTTCAGCCTTATATCTGATCAATAAATCGCTCTTATTTGTCTCATCCAGAGAAGTTTTTACAAGTGGTTTGTTGATTTGGAAAGATAACAAAATTTTATAGTTTCTGTAAACTTTTAAGCTCTGTTCATGGATTGATAATTGTTATGTGATAGTCAGAATAGAAAAATACACGTCAGCACCAAAATATTTGTAACTCCCTTGTTCGGATGAATTCTTATGAACAGTTTACGACATCAGAAAGCAGACAAAATTTTATAAAGACTGAGAAAATTTCAGTTTTGACCGACAATTATAAAATTTTCTTTAGCCTCTGTAACAATCGGACAGAGTTGGCTTTCGCTAGTTTGGAACCAGTTAGGACCCGACTATTGAAATAATTATGAATTCTATGCATATGAAAGTGTGCCTTTATGAATAAATGTTAGACTATTATGGACTGTTAAAACTATGTGTTTACTGCAGAAAAATTATGTGTCCACTTGTGAGACACGATCTGATCAATGTGCTAAGGCACAAGTACACCCTTCTAGCCTCTATTTAATAGATGGACCAAAGTGTACATTGTGCAAATTGAAGTGAATGCTAAGTGATATTGCATAGTGTATTTTTCTGATATGATATTGACATGTATATGTTGTTAAATTAGTGTTGTTTGGATGCATTTAGTTGTAAAAGAAGCTCATTATTTCCTTAGTACACGTGGGCTTCAGTTTTGAGATAAATTAAGCCTATGCAATATTACTGAGGCCAATGATAAATGTGAAATTTTAATGAATTGAGCATGTTGAAATTTCTTGCATATGATTGTTATGTATATGACAATGATGATGTGAATGTATGGATGCATCAATTGTTTAAGAAAATTCATTGCCTTGTTTATGCATTCACGCATGATTTCGAAAGGAATGAAGCATATGCAATGATATCGAACTAAAGGTTTCAAAAGTTCATCTATAGGCCCTGAAATAGCCAAATTATTTCAATAAGACTGATATATGAATGTTGCATGTAAAACAAGTAATTAAAAATTAAACATGTAATATTAAATAATTGATACTTACTAAGAGGAAGTAAATGGTACTAGTTTGGCTTCGTGGATTTCGAATTGAGCACGAAAGGTTGCTCCTCCCCAACCATGAAGATAGGGAAACCCTTAACATTAGACTACAAGATGGAGGTATAGAATCTCATGAGTAAAGTTCGATGCATCAGCTTCTGCAATGGTAAATGCAGGAATTTTTAATTCTTCATGCATTTTAAATTATTCATATTTAAGTGGATGTTTGATTGAATATACTTCCGTAGATGTATGCTTGAATGAGTTATTAAAAATCTATGCTTATTTTGTATTGTAATTAATCTTGCTCAATGTATAAAAAATTGAAGTAATTCATACTTACCTATTCTGATTTTTGTGTTATGTATAGTTCTACCCTACTGAGACAATTTTGTCGGACCCTATAGATTTTAATATGTTTAGGTTGCGAGTGATCTTATCTACGATGGCGAGAGGTTGCGATGGAGACCGAGCCAAGCCTTTCCAAACCTTTGAGTGTTTTGGATTTAGAGCAATTTTAATTGCTTAAGACTCTGATATTTGATTCAATTTGTTAAATGGACTTTTGTTATTAATTTGGACATCTATAAACATTTATTCAATTTATGAAAGTTTAAATTCTGAATTAAATGCATGTATGGATATGAATGTAAATGAGAAGTAGCATGCCAAGTTTTCACCTGTTTAAGTTTTTTACTGTAGTTTTTTTTAAAAGTATTTAAAAAAATTATGATTTTCGAGATACAAAATTTGGGGTGTTACACATGACTTGTGGATGAATTTACCAGCAATATGATAAGTATAAGTTCTATGCTACCAAAAGGAGAGGGTTCAAGAAGGCAGTGGTTAGCACCTCCCTCCACCAACATGCCAAGCAACCCTCTAATCATTGTAGCTGCAATCCCAAATCACCATCTTGGGTTAAATGGCTGAGAGAGAGAGAGAGAGAGAGAGAGAGTGGGGTCTGTCGTGAGTGAGAATCACAAAGGGGAGGGGGTCTATCGTGAGTGAAATCAGAGAGAGAGAGAGAGAAGAAAAGGAAAAAGAAAAAAGGGGTCTATCGGGCCCTTTTAAAATACTAGGATATAACAATGACAAAAATGTTGTCGTTATAGAGAGGCTATAACGGTGACATACATGTCACTATTATAGAAAAGGGATATAACGACGTGTTTTTTTATCTCATTATTATATATTAATAGTGATGATAATATATATCCATTAAATAGTGTCATGAAAGTTTTTTAATGGCAATAATTAATGGTCATATGTCTTGTCATTACATATCAATAGCAATGATATTATATGGCCCTTAAATATTGTCATGAAGTTTTTTAATGACAATAATTAACAACCACATTGTTATAAACATACCTATAATGGCTATATCTAAAGTTGTCATTATAGGTATGTTTATAATAGTGACATATTTAATGGCCATATAATGTAGTCGTTATAAACTACCTATAATGATGATATATAAAGGTGTTGTTATAGATCACCATCTTTAACGACAACATTCATGTGGGCCAAGGCATTCATAAAAATATCTAAAGCCATCGTTAATGGTAGTCAATAGCGATAACTTTTTTTGTCGTCGTTAGAGAGTCATCACTATTGACATTGTTCCTTGTAGTGAGTGGTATAAGAAGTTTGATGGATTCACGTGTAACCACAAATTCATGAGATATGAGATAGACCATTATTGTTACCTTAGGAGGTTTGATGATTGCTATATTATTTTGCTCTTATATGTAGATGATACGTATATTGCAGGATATAACATTCAAAAGATCAACAAGTTGAAGCAACAATTATCAAAGGAGTTTGTAATGAAGGATTTAAGAGCTGCAAAGAAAATACTTGGAATAAGAATTTCTCGAGATCGAGAAGCTACCTCTTTGAAGTTGTCGCAAACAAATTATATTAAAAATATGTTAAACAAGTTTCATATCAAGGATGCAAAACTAGTACGTACTTCTTTGTCAAGTCATTTCAAATTATCGAAAGAGAAGTCACCCAAGTCAGATGAGGACTATGAGTATATGTCTACAGTTCCATATGCTTCAATAGTTGGCAGCTTGATATATGCTATGGTTTGTACCATGTCAGATATAGCTCAAGCAGTGGGAATCATGAGTAGGTACATGACATATCTAGAGAAGTAATATTGGAAAGCTGTGAAGTGAATCCTTTGATACTTGAAAAGTATCACAAACATAGCACTTTGTTTTGATAAAGGTGACATAATTTTGTTGATGTAGATTTAGGAGGTGATGTTGACAATCATAAAAGCACCATAAGTTATGTCTACACATTGGGTGATATTTCTATAAGCTGAGTCTCTCAGTTATAGAAGATTGTAGCTCCACTACTGAAGTTGAATATGTTGTTACTGAAGCAAGATGATGATCTGGTTAAATTTTCTAAAAGAGTTTTGTAGAAAGTAGAGCAATAATGTCCTTTTCTATGTCAGTCAAAGTGTAATTCATCTAACAAAGAATTCAACATTACATTCTATAACAAAGCAAAATTTAGATGAAGTATCACTTTATCTATGATTTGTTGGTTGATGAAGCACTAACATTGGGGAAGATTCATGAATCAGAAAATCCAGCTGACATGTTGACCAAGACAATTACTGCAGAGAAGTTGAGGTTGTGTACAACCTCAATTGGCCTTTATGGATAGTAGTTGGAGGCATCACACTGAGATTCTGGACTGCTTGTGGAGGGAAGTCACAAGGTGAGTTTGCTAAAAGGAAATCAGTCTCCAAGTGGGAGATTGTTGGAGTGTGAAGCTTGTTTCTTACTTTTATACAAATTCTTAATTTCCTTGGATCCAACTTTGCGGTAAGTTGGTGAGAGTTGTAAGGGGTTGCCCCTTGCCCATAAAGTGGAGGTTTAGGGGTGTTAGCCCCGAGGAGAATTTGTTGAAGTGTAGTTATGTAATTTTACTCTAAGCTCCTTGTTATATTTAACAATGTTAGTAGACTTCTTATAAAACTTGTAGACTCCTATTTAAAGGAAGCAGTCTGGCTCTTGTATTGTATCTCAATCATTAAAGAAGAAGGCTCAATGTAGTTGTGGACGTAGGCGATTCTTGTCAAACCACATAAAATTTTTGTTTCGTGTGTGACCGTTTTTCTCCTTTTAATTTTTCATGCTTGTTTCTTCGATCCATCAGTAGGTCAAAGCATCGTTCTCTAACATAATCTTCCATAAAAAAAAATTAGGGTATCCAATATTTCTATAAATTTGTTGACCAAGTTGGACAACTTTATGTGAAACAAAAAAAGCCATTGGGTTGTAGAGAATATAAGGGCTGGTGGTTTAGTGGTGATGCAACTTTTTTAATAGAGTATTTTAAAAAAAAATTATTTTCAATAAAAATGTTTTTGCAAACCGTGCATCAAATAATAAAAACTGGTTCTTCTCAGTTAGCCCATCGTAAAAGTACTATATCAGTTACCAACGGAGCACCTGGTGATGGGGACACTTTTATAGAAGATCTTTAATCTTCTCCTACGTCCTATGGAATTGTTCTCCCTCAATCTATAAAAAATTGGTGATGGCTTTTCGAAACTAGTTCGTCTAACCAATTGAAAATTATTTCTTGAGAAATTCTCTTTACATCTATTCCCAAGTGGTAATCTAAACCGTATCTAAGGCCTTCAGCTAGTGCTTGGATTTGTCCTTGAGGAAGAACGAAAACAAAGTCAACCTCAATGCGTCATCCCCAAAATTGTTGATCTGCACCATAGAGCAGATCTCAAGAAACTCATCAATATGATGGTAGGGGTCTTCGTTGCTAAGGCCATAAAAAGAGTGTAGCATTTGAATGACATTTGCCTTGATTTCAAAATGATTGGCTCCTACATCAGGTCTCGTGATATAGGAGACGGGAGTGTAAGCATTGAGAATGAAGTACTCTCTTAGTGGATGGGTCAATTGTTGATTCGCAGCCATGGGGTCGAGTCTACGGGCTCTTCTAACGAGGGACTCGGGATCCTCTAAAGTCTCCACAAGCTTGGGGCAAGCGGGCGTCGCCCTTGCATACACCTGAGGGTAGACCAATGCAACAACCGTCCTAAGAAACTGGTTTTCTATCTACCTAACGTGCAGAGCGACCAAACCACAAGAAGCCACAAAGCATGTAAAGAAAAAGAAAACTAAAAAGCAGTAAACACATCCCTACACACTTGCACCCAATAGATATTTTACGAAAATAAACTAAGAGCATGGTACCAATCGTGCAGAGTCACCTCCTAGGGGAAGCCTAATAGGTGGGTCGTGCAAGAAAGGTAAGCTGGTATCTAGGGTTTGCAAACATGTGGTTCTAAATCCTAAGTACTGAAAGAAACTAACAATCCTAAAAAATTAAACAGAGAAATAAACTAGCAATCCTAAGCAAAGAACAGAAAGGAAACTAGCAACGTAAGTAAAATGAGAACACACAAGAAGCAATAAAGTGAATACTCGTATTTCAATCGCCGTTCCCCAGCAATGACACCAAAAATTTGATGCAACTTTTTCGATAAAGTATTTTAAAAAAAAAAAATTTTAATAAAAATGTTTGTGCAAACCGTGCATCAAATAATAAATATCGGTTCACACTAGTGGTGAAGTCCGGGTCGAACTCAAGGAAAGAAAAAAAATACTTTGTATTTCACAGAAAAGCTAAACTACTATTTATTGTCTTGAAAAAAATAAAAGAATTAATTAACTAAATAAAGGAGAGCACACCCCCATGAGGGCTTAAACAAATAAAAATAAAGAGTCTTATTACAAACCCAAATTAATTGAATAAAATAAAATAAAAGCCTAGGCTAAAAGAAAAAAAAAGGTCTTCAGTGCTTGAGCTTCTTGTCCCTTCTTGTTTCTTCAGTTGCTTATTGTCCTTTCTCTATTCTGAAAGCTCCCTGAGGGGCTCTGAGGGGCCTGAAGGGTTTTTTAAGGAAACCTTTTAGGGTCCTCAGAGGGCTCTTCAGGGGTACTTTCGAGGGCTCACTGAATGTTTAAACGCTTCTCTGCAAGAATCAAAAGACGAAACACAAAACAAAATACAAAAACTCACATAAATTCAATGTTAGTTTCAGCTAAAAATCACAAAAACATGAATTAAACTAAGATGAAATAAACTAACTACATGTAATAACTATGAACTAACTTGTAACAAACTAAAGTGCTAAAAGATAAAATAGCAAAACTAACTATGAACAAACATGAACTAAGTTATGAATCAAATGAACTAGAAGACAAATTAGCCTAACAAATTAACTAACTAACTAAAAAGCAAGAAAATTGAAACTAAAAGAATCTAATAGACTAAGTGTTATACGGATTTTCAGAATGAACAAATAAAAACTGAAATAAAAATTAAACCTAAACTAATCAATGACTAAATAAAATAGTAAAAGCAAAATCGGCTATCTATTCATTAAACTAACTATGCACGATAAATAAAATAAATATCCAAAGTAAATAACATGAATTGCAATTGATATAAACTAACTAAAGTTAATGAATAACTATTCTAAACAAAACTGAGACAAACTAATAAATAATTAACTAAACTAGCTAGATTAACGACTTAAGTTAATTGAATGAAATTTAAATGCAAGAATCAGCTAATTACTTTAACTAAGTTATGTTAACTAATTAATTTCTAACTATTCTAATAACATAAAACTGACCATATACTAATTAAATTTTTGAAAGAAAAACCAGATTTAACGTTAAACTAAGATTACTAATTAAAAGAAATAATTAACATTTCTACTACCTAAATCAGCTAAAACAAATTATTTCTGCCTAAAACGATAATTGAACAACTAAATTACAATCTAAATACCGAAATTAAAATTCTGAAATAAACTTAATTAACTAATGAAATCCTAAATAATTTTAAACTACTCGACTGAATATTAAAATACCAAACAAAAACTAATTAATTACTTATACTACCTATTGATTCCTACTAATTGATAAAGTAATGAATTAGTGTCAATTAAATAAACACGGCTAATCTAATATGCTAAAAACAGTCAAAGGCATGATTTAACTAATAAATAAACTAAGTTATTCATGAAAATATGCAGAAAAGATTAGATCTAAGTAGAGAAAAACAAAACTTACTAAAATCCTAATCGGTTACTGAATAAAAAATCTAATTAATTGATATAATCAATACTGAATATAAAAATAATTAATCTAGACTAAATCTGACCTATATCTAATATAAACTAAATCAAAACTCAAGAAAATATCAGAAAACTCTATGTTAAAACTATCGATTGGAATAAAATTTTATTATTCTACACGTAAATTAAGAAAAATGGTTAAACTAAGCTATTATATATATATGTATATATATATTGTTTTTTTTCAGATGTTGGATCTAAACTAATTTAATCTAAATATGATAAATGTGCAATGATCAAATAAAATAATATGCAATGATATGATTTATGCTAAATCTACGAAACTACAGAGAAAAAATAAACCGTACGATCTACTTCTGATGGAATGGTTGAGAAGAAGAAGGTGGTTTTTCTTTGAGCAGCATGTACCTTCGTCGATCAAGGCAAGAAGAACCGGCGATAGAAAAACGTTAGAAGCAAAATGAATCAAAGAAAAAAAAAGGAAGAGATCGAGGGAGAACTGGTTGGGAAGGAAGAGGAGGAAGAGAAGAGAAGAGGGAGAAGAGGTCTGAGTTTTCTCAGAAGGAAAAAACGTGGGCTGCTGCTGAAAAAAATCTATTTATAATAAAAATTAGGTCAAAACACGATTTTTATGAAAGTCCAAAAAAAAAATAAAAAATTCTAAAACAAGTCTTCCTCAAAATCGTGTTTTTCAAAAAGGGTTTTTCCTAAACTAATTAAACTTAGTAACTACTCTCCTAATCTGATTAGACTACAAATTAAAAACTCTTAAATTAAATAAAACACAAGAAAAATGCGGGGCTAGCTCTGAAATTGGCGATTTTCTGATATTTTTCATTTTAACAGGAGTTTTTAATGAGATTTTTCTATGGATCATACATAAAATAGAATGAATAAAATGCAAAATATATGCCTCCTCAAATGGTACCAAACCACCATATACTTCTCAAAATTCAATAGAATTATATTTACATAACTTGGAATAAGGACTATGGAGGTCTCATGGTTTCATTAATCAGCTTTTCTGTTGTATATTTTATTAGCTTTATTTATGCTTGCTTACCTTTGTGTGAGTTCCAACTTGAGCAGACTCACCTAAAATGGTGTCAAGGACATTCACATCCCATGCACCACTCAACATTTGTTGATGGCATTCTATCATTTTTGGTTGTGAACAGGTAATGTCCTTCTCATGCTTGACTTGTATATGATTAATGTTTGTTCCGTTTGCTGTTGCTGAAATATCAGCTCTTGAACAAAATAAGCATCTTGATCATCAGCAACTCATATGCTTCCATTATATTATTTTTGAAGTAGAAAAGATTAGCTAACTGAAACATGAGCACTGGACCTGGAATCTGATTTCTAAATTTCTCTCACTAGCACAATCTGGTAAGAAATACAATGTTTTCTTGTTTTTCTCCCATTGGTTACAAGCTTGATCAAACATTGCAATGGTCTTTTCTGAAGCAAAATTGCAGATGCTTAAATTAAATTTTAAGTTTTTTGTATAAAATATTCATTGTATATAAAGATTTTATCATAAACGTATAATTATAATAAAGGGCATTCTTTTCATGAGTAAGACATTTACAATATCAAGAAAATTCAAATTCACATTGGGAGAAGCATGTTTCTGAAAGGGGCTTCCTGGGAAGTAAAATCCCAACGTTTGAAGAAGCTTTAACTGACAATGGTCTTAGCTAGGTGGAGTTGTCAAGAGAAACGTGCTTGAACTCTTTAAGATATGGTGTCTTAAATATAAACAATCAAAATAAGTGCAAAGGCATTATGAAGATCTCTCTCTCTCTCTCTCTCTTAGAGTGTCTTTTCCATCCCTCTCTTGGGCTCTTCTGATGACAATATTGGTGGGATTGGTGGAGGGGATGGCTAAAGCCCAACATGGCTGGATTGGATGTGGGTTTGCATTCGGAGTCCATCTCTGTTAGAGCAATGCCCTGAAACTGAATTACAGGACCAGTTCGGTTACGAAATGCCCTCGATGATAACAGAGCATATACCCTACCCTTCACCAGCGATTAAACAAGCTGAAGATATTTAACTTGAGCCATCCCAAACCTGAAACCATTATCATATCCCACTAGGAACCCTTTTGTGTATGAGGGCCCAGCATGAAATGTGAAACATCATTGACATCATCACGGCTCATAAATGGGTGACGCTCAAATAGAGGGTAGTTGGGATTCATGGGCCTATGCAACTAGGGGTGTCACGGGTCAGATTTGGTTTGGACCAAAATGGAACCAGACTTCAGGGTATGGTATCAGGTCTAGACTTGAGTCTAATCTAGTCTACTATAAGACAAACCATACTCGGACCCGATAAGAAGTAAAATAATATTTTATTATTATTTTTACATTGAAAATTTCCGGGTCTTAATTGGAACTCGGGTTGGGCCCAGGTCTAAAACTTCACAAACTATACCCGGATGCTTGTATTAATCAGACCTTCGGTCCGGACCTGAGTCTTATTCGGGTCTTCTTATTTGTCATCATACCCCCCGACCCATTGACACCCCTATATGCAACCATCATAACTACCGCCGGTTGAACAGCCCACATCTCCAAGATGAATCAAGTTTCACTTTTCCTTTCATGGGAAATAGCAAACGTAAAGTGCATTCTTAGCAAAAATGGTCCATTTTAAGTTCTCTCTAGTATGGACACGGCATGGACCACGTCAAAAAAGTCATAGCTATATATATAAGAGGTTAATTCTGTTTCTGTTCTTTTTTGTTTAAATCTAATTTTGTATATGCGTATCATAATTTATTTTGCTAAAAAAACATGTTTTGAATCAAATTGTTTCGATCAAAATGCACGATTTTTGCATTGCAAAATTTTGCGATCAAAATGCATGATTTTTGCATTGCAAAATTTTGATGCAATATAAACAGTTGTGCATTAGATTATTTTAGAAAATTAACATAAGACTCTCTCTCTCTCTCTCTCTCTCTCTCTCTCTCTCCTTTTTTTACCTTGGAAGAACACTAGATTATTCAAATTAGGACTTTCGAATTAGGCTTTGATTGATTAGCAAATTTGAATTAGGGCTTTAAAATTAGGCTTGATTGATTAGGACTTTTATATTTAAATCTTTCTAAGATTTTATAGATAATTTATTTATTTATTTATTTTCCCAAAATTTTGCCAATATGAACCTAAGAAAAATAAAAAAGTTGAAAATCTCATGCGAAATCATTTTATGTGTTTCAACATAAAATGTGATTTTAAATACACAATTTTGAATTTCCATTTATGTAAAAATTACTCAATTTTAATCCTGTAGAGACCCTTATTTGGGGCTAAAATACACATTTTTACATATTTTTATGATTGGATCTAATATGATCCCAAACATTTGTATATAAAAAAATATGAATTACTATTTTTTCTCAAATTACATGCATTTTAAACATTTTTTGGTATTTGATCCAATTCGAGATCCATATATGGGGCTAAAATCCAATCCAAACATGTAACACTGAAATAGTGGGAAGGATCAGGTGGTATGGTCCAAAATGAAACTATTTGACCCATTTTCCACGTGTCTAAGCATTGTGCAAATGAAACACGAAACATAAGGAACACATGTTTTTGTCCAGTTGATGCAAACATTAGACAAGTACAGTTGGTTTTGTTCTAGACATAACATGTGTTCACCCCTTGTTATGATGGGAACAGGACGGTGGTAACACCTCTTAAAAAAAAAAAAAAAAAACTCAGGCGGAGGGGATCCAACCCTCCTCTCTCTCCCCTGTGCAGCGGTTGGGCAACGAGACCTGTTGTGAAAGGCCCTCTCTCTCTCTCTCTACCCCTTCTTTGTTTCTCTCTCTTCTTTCCTTCTCTCTTTTTTCTCTTATTTTTTGATCTTTTTCTTCTTCTCTGATTAGGGCTTTGATTAGGATATGATTAGAGCTCTTAATAAGAATTTTCTCTTATTAGGGCTTTGATTAGGCTCTATTTAGGGCTTCAATTAGGGCTCTAAATAAGAATTTTCTCTGATTAGGGTTTTGAATCAAATTTCTTTAATTAGGTTTTTCTATATTTAGATTGATTAGGATTTTTTGTTGATTTGATTAGGCCTTTTTTCATTGATTTTTTTATTAGAGTTTTTTTTTCTTTGATTATCATTGATTAGGGTTTTTTTCATTGATTTTTTTATTAGAGTTTTTTTCTTTGATTATCATTGATTAGGGCTTTGAATTAAATATCTTTAATTAGTGCTTTTGATATTCAATTTGATTAGGGCTTTCCTTTGATTTGAGTAGGACTTTTTTTTTTTGATATTCTTTGATTAGGGCTTTGAATCAAATAATTTTAATTAGGGCTTTTGATATTTAATTTGATTAGGGTTTTTCTTTTTTATTTTCTTTGATTAGGCTTTTAATCAAATTTCTTTAATTAGGGCTTCTTATAGTTAATTTGATTTGGGCTTTTCTTGTATTTGACTAGGGTTATTTTTTTTCTTTGATTAGTGTTTGAATTAGGTCTTTTTATATTTAATTTTATAGTTTTTTATGGTTTTCTTTTGTGTTTATTTTTCTTGTAGTTTAGATTTTTTTGGTTTATTTATGATTTATTTTCTTGTATTTTAGGGTTTTATGATTTATTTATGGTTTTCGCATTTGTATATAAAAAATATAAATTCTTTTTTTTTTCAATTTACCCAAAAATAAAACATTTTTTTATACTTGAATCTAGTTTGAGATCCATATCGGGGCTAGAATCTATAATTTTTTTATAAACTTTCATAATTAGATACAATATCACATTGATTAAAGCACTTATATATATAAAAAATATCAAATCTTATTTTTTACTCCGTTTCTTGACAAATCTGATCAGGAATTTTAAACATTTTTTTGTTTTTAGATCCATTCCAAGAACCATATCTAGAGCTAAAATCCATAATAAATATGTTAAAACACTCATATGATGGGGCGGATTGAGTCGTATGATCCAATGTATCCAAGTTGTTCGCACAATGTAAAAATCAAACACATGATACATGGAACACAACCTCTTGTCCAGTCAAAATAAACACTAAAAGTAGTACAGTTGTTACAAAACAAACATAATATGTGTTTTGTCTGTTATATTATGTTGTTTCATCAAATCTTGGACAAGCAAGCAATCTAACACACCTTAAGGATGCATTTAAATCTTGGATGCACATGGACAGGACAACGCAAGACAGTCACAGACATGACGAGATGCACTGTCCTGCCCTGCCCATGCACTAAACAAAAAAAAAATGGGGGTGCGTCTATCCGCCATTGTTCCATTGGG
This sequence comes from Nuphar pumila, assembly GCF_984573655.1. NCBI lineage: Eukaryota > Viridiplantae > Streptophyta > Magnoliopsida > Nymphaeales > Nymphaeaceae > Nuphar > Nuphar pumila. The sequence goes on along the minus strand of NC_143255.1, from coordinate 21,446,118 downwards.
GGGCACAAAGTAGTGGTGGATGCCAAAATAGCATCTGCAGAACGTTTCATTTTAACATCAGCATGTCCTGCATTTGCATGGGCATACGTTGGGCCCACATTCAATGCATCCCACAGACAGGGGCTGGCAGGGATTCAAACATCTCCTAAAGTGTAACACCCCGATCTGGGACCTCAGGAGTCCGAGTTCGGTTGGTATTACTTCTCAGAGGGAAGAGTGCAAAGCTTACACAGAGAAAACGTGGCTAAAAAAAAAAAACTTTTCATTTTATTCTCATAAATCAACTTCTTCCTTGCAATGTTCATCATTCATAACAAAATATGGCAAATTACATTATTCAATGATAAGTAAAGTAAAAGATACCAATGCTCTGCTGAAGAAGAAGAAGTTGCTCACAAGCTGACTGTTCTAATACATGGAACCTACAGTTGTAATTAAACAAGAATGGGGTGAGTCTACAACCCAGTAAGAAATAATTATAAGTAAATAAACACTCAATTTACAACTGTAGTTGGCTCTAAGCCCCTAGTCTTAATTTAGTTCTCGATACACCACACATGTTTGTATATTTTAATTACCCCCATTAACATCTCAAAAAAACACACTCTCTCAACTATCACTAGGCTGGCTATACCGGTAATAGCTATCTATGGGCGTAGCAACCCCGTAGAACACCCCAATTCTACATGTTGGCCAGACTATGAACCATACACTCCCAGTGGTCCCCAGACCACCAGGCACTGCAGTGAACCACCACGGGGACCCCACCGGTAGCTAGCCGGGAGGTCAAGCTCTCAATCTCGGCATGGTTCATGCTACATCCTAACCATGATGGTTATTAACCATCCATGGTCCTCTAGAGTCTCAAACCAGTGTGAGTGAAATCCTAAGTCATAACCAAGTTCACACATTGAACAATATTCTCAAATTCAAAGTTCACTCGTTCCCTCACGAGTGGTGTCATGACTAATTACAACAATCTCATTCTCAATCCCATGATGACATTAGGACTCACACCGCTCTCACTTAGCACGCAATGATGTAGTGTCTCTACATCATTAAACCACCGGCGGCCCACTTTCCATGGTGGCTGCACTCTGGCCGCGAACCAGGTAGCCCTTGCCACAGGTCGCCACTTCCGGGATTTAAGGGGTACTGCATGCTGAACTCTAAATATCCATTCACACCACATGAATGAATTAAATGAGACTTTAATCTAACTCAATCTCATCACAATGCATGATATAAATGCTCAATTAACATGCAATCATAAACACAATCTCTTTCTATCATGCATGACATATTAACACTAACATGCATCTCAAAATAAACATGTATTTAAAGTAACTCATAATTGTCAAGCATGGAATTTATGCATGTCATAGTCTAACTCAAAGCTATCATGCTAATCACATAACCTCTATAGCACTACGATAACAAGCAACATGTAAAGGGTTTATTCACATCTAAAATTACTTATAACATCCCTTACCTCAAGTGCGAATCTGTACTTTCACCAAGAGTGAGTCTCAAGATGCTCTAACAGTAGGATCTGGTAATTAAAGCAATATATTTGAATTAATCACAAAACCTCTTACTAAAATTACCAAAATACCATTCCCGAATCTTATTAAATAAACTACGGTTTCTGTATTACTATTTTGACTGAAGTTCATAGACCAATGGATTCCTCTCTTTAATACGAATCCAACGCACCAAACCTCGCTCGATTCCGAGTTCGGAGTGCGAAGATATGTCCATTTTACTGAAATGGATCTCACGGATCCAAATGGATCTCTTGGCACATTTCGGATTTCGGGCCAATCCGAGACTATTTTATGATTCAGCTCTGATCTGGATCCAAACTCTATTTGTTTGGGTTCAGATTCATATCATAACTGGATCTAAAACTGCTTGGTCGGACCCAGAAAGTCTGATTGGATCTTAACCGGATCCATTCTATTCTGACTGGATCCAGAATAGGCTGACTGGATCCAGGACAGATTGACTGGATCTGGACCTGTTAGACTGGATCCTGGATAATCTGATGGGATCCAGATCTACCTGACTGGATCCAGGATCATCTAGCTGAGTCCAGACCTGTCTGACTGGGTCCAGATCCGAGACTGATCCAGTCAGATCTGAACCTGGTTAATCTGGATCTGAGACCGGTCCAGATTGAACTGGGTCCGAACTGAAAACCCAGATCCAGACCCAAATGGTTCGGTTTGGACCTTGGTTCCACCGGGTCGGTTCAGACCCGATTCGGTCTGAACCGGTTCGATCTGAATCCAAATAACCGAACCCGGTTTGGCTTGAACCGGTTCAACCCGAATCGGTTTGGTCCGAACCGGCTTATCCTGAACCGGTTCGGCTGGAACCGGTTCGACCTGAACCGGTTCGGCTGGAACCGGTTCGACCCGAACCGGTTCACCCCCACTCACTTAACCCGGTTTGGTCTGGGTGCGACCCGGACCGACCCGGTTCGGTCTGGGTCGCACCCAGGCCAAACCATTTTTTTTTTAAACACTCGGTCTGGGCGCGACCCAGACCGGTGGGCTCGGTCTGGGTCGCCCCCAGACCGACCCGGTTCGGTCCGGATGCCCGGACCGAACCAGTCCTCCCTCTTAAAAAAAAACCGAAAGGGCAGAGCCCCCTTTTCGGTTACAGGGAGGGGCGGCCACCGGCCGACCCTCCCCCCGAATACCTGGGGCATCGGCCGGCGGCCGGTGCCGGCCGCCCCCTAACGCAGGGAGATCGACCACCCACTCTCTGTTCTTGTTTTTTTTTTTTTCCATTTTCTGAAACTCGCCGGCAGCCATGGCTGCCGACCCTCGGTGCTTCCAACCGAAAAGAAAAACGAAGAAGGAGATGGGGAGGAAGGCGAAGTCTCACCTCGCCGCCGTCGCTGCCGTCGCCGCCGTCGTCGCCGGTAAACACCTCTCTCTCTCTTTCTCTCTGTGTGGGGTGCGGAAGGAGACCCTGCGTGGGGGTTTTTATAACCCTCACGCAGGGTGAGGGGGTGAGGATAACCTCGCCCCCCTTCCGCGGATTTTGGGGGGTGAGGTTTATCCTCACCCCCTTCCCGTTACGCGGTTTCCCCTTAGGGGAAACCGTTTCCTTTTTTTTTTTTTTAAGCTTATCCCCTCCGACGACTTTGCCGGAGGGGGGTTTTACATAAAGGTTCATGCTAAACATTATTTTTCAGAAAACTCAAGTATGGTGTTAGATCTCAGGTTCCCTTCACAATGAATCTTGAATTTGGATCTTGCAATGGTTGTACTCTAACTTAATTTTCAAGAAAAGAACACACACACATACATATATATCCATTTTGTTGACCTTGTTTATAAAATTAAAACTAAATTAAACACACAAATTATTTATTTATTTATTGCTAATTTTTATGCTTTTTTCTTCATCCATCTTTTTAAATGCAAAACCTCTTTAATAATGTTGTAATTCTTTGACATATTTAAAGAACATCACAAGTACTACTCCACAAATGACATCTCTTGTCGTAAGGTTGAAGCTGGGTGTACTCCCCGGTGGGCACGGGGACCTCAAGGGTTTTACCAACCGAAGGCCTGCCAATGTAAGGTGGGCTTTGGCAGCAAAACCATGTTCACGCATCCTTTATATGTCAAAACACCTATGCTGCAAAATGATCCTATTGGTTAAAAACATGGTACTTCTACGAGAATCTTGCTTTAGTACTTTGGATGAATTAGTATTGTTGTGTCAAACTTGGTTAACACACTCCAATGGATTGTCAAGTTTTCACTTATCAAGATCTTGAAAAACATGCTATATGTAGAAAAGACACAAGTATAAAATAACTAAATGAATTTAATTTAAAAAAATTCTTAAAGTAGATTAAGATAAGAAATTGTATCTAAGAGTGGATAAAAAAAGCTAAATTCAGATCCAAAAAGGTCCAAAAAACAAAATCATAGCAATTTTGTACCTTCTAATGATTAAAAAATACCAATATAATTTATCTATATAATAATAGTTTTAAGATATTAGGGAAAACTCATTAAACACCCCATAGATCCTCCATAGTTAGGCTCAAGAAAGAATGAGCATGCAACTACTTAGTACAAAAAGCGTAGACTATAACGTCTTGCCTAGAGAACAAAACAAAATATTATATATGAGATTAACAACATACCTTATTTCATTCAATTTTCTACCATTGATCAAACATCTCCCTACGTGGTGCCATGGAGCATGATGTCAACTTTAAATTATTTAAAATTTTGCATGATCTGGATGGTGACCATGGTGATGGCAAGAACTAAATTGGCTTAAAGGCACACACTATGGTGCTCTCTTAAAAGCGACAGTTGCCCCTCCACGTAAAAGCCCAGGTACAAAAAGGTAAACTCTAACTTCGCTTCTAGGATACAACCAAGCCAGCACCTTTCATGCTTTTCTCCATCACTTTTTGCATTAAGGCAATCAACTGCCATGACACGATTAGCTTGAGCAGCCCCAAAGAGAAAAATAAAACAACTTTGATGCAAGAGTGAAAAGAAGAAGTCTACACTAGCTAAGACAAGCCAAGTCACGCCTAAACAAGGGACCTTCCAGGCTATAGTTATATATAGTCTGAGTTAGACGATGATCAACAAGACCTTAGACGTCCATTGACCACAACATTTACCATCTCCAATAATGGCTCTTAAATCCATGCATGCACCCATTAATGACTCTTAAACCCTGCATGTACCACTAACATCAGAATGTTGGGTTAGTCATTAAGGTAGAGCACCCAATATTGGTCCAGAATGACTCTTGAAACTCATAAACCAATTTGATGTTAAAACTCTTTTAAGAAGGTATTAAAACTCTTTTAAAAAGGTTTTATAGTGTTCAAAATGGTCCAAAACTTAGTGATAAAAAGATTGGGCAAAGTTCAACCAAGACCGAATAACTGAGCCGGGTTGGACCGAATCTGAATCCTAGTCAAAGTCCAAAGCCAAATCTATTTGGCTTATAGGCTTTTCCTCCGAAATCTATTTTTTGAAAAACTTAGGTAAAGAGATGGTTATCTGGCCAAAGAGCTTGGTTAAAAAAGATATAAATTTTGAGCCAAACAACAACACCATCTACATAACACTCTCGAGCATTCTGAATGACCAGGATTCTCTAAGGTCGTGTTTGAATGCCTTGATCATATTTGAGAATCAAGGGTCTCTAGTCCAACCACCTGAGGTGGGGCTAGATCACGTGCAATCTCATTGCACAAATGCAATGTGCCGCTGCACCTGATCACCCTCCATCTGTTGTTTGGCTCCATATCTGCAAAGGCAGATCAGGTGCAATCACGTTTGCACACTTTTGAGTATACCGTTGCACTGCCCTCCATCTCTGGGGTAAAGCTTATCAGTTGTGAACAGAAGATGGAGGCCAGATCAAGTGCAAATGTAATTACACCAGATCTGCCATCCCCATTTGCAGGTTGCATAACAGCAGATAAAGAGCACTCAAGTGCAGTGTGCCCTGCACTTGTGCAATGTGATTGAACTGTGTATTTCTCAAGAAATATGTACCTAAGAATTGAGTCCGGATCGGGTGCAATATGATTGCACAAATATTTGTGCATTAAGCACCTAATTGCCCTCCATCAGGCCTTCGGCCCCACAACTGACAGGCCCTGTGCTCCAGATGGAGGGTGATCAGGTACTTGATGCACAAATATTAGTGCACTTTGAATGCTTGGGATCTAAGTGTAGACTCCATGCCGCATTAGTGGCTGACTAAATCACATGGCATCCATGGAAATTAAAGGCACTAAATGCATTTCTCCGGCCCTACAGCAGCAATGCAAACATGGCTTCCTCGCAGAAAGGGAGCCCCAAAATCACCGGAGGACCGTCTCTTTCAGTAAAAACATTTCCCATTGGGGGGTTTCCAATTTGCTTTCCACGGGTGCACACTCCGCTGAATCCATGCATCTGCGGTATATATATTGAGTAGGGTGTATCATCGAAAACACAAAGTGTGCAATGATATTTTTTTTTCTGCTTTTTGGACTTTTAGCGGCGCATTTTTTCCGCTAGAAATCCAAAAAGCAGAAAAAAATAGCACTTGGACGCCTCTGGCGCATCCAACCGCGTTCCGGTGTTAAGCTAGATTTTATATATATAGTATGTATTTTTTAGATAAATGTGCATTTATCATGTATATATGCATGTATGTTTCATGTGCATCAAACACCACACAAGAATGGATGAAAACAACCTCTTATGCACATGAAAATAGATGCAAATGATCTCATATAACAGGTAATGAGTAAGGTTTAGATCTGGTCAGATTCGAAATTGGTCTGACGCGTGCCCATGAAATACTAGTGCCAATATCCATGTCAATACAGATTGACATTGGTCAAGCACCCTTCCGGAAGTACCCATGTTATATGGCAAAAAACCATTTAATTTAGCGACCAGATAACTTTAGGCACCACTCATAATCAAAATCATGTTAAACTTGGCCATGGCATTTCTTATGTCAAGTATATTCATAAGAGAACACACCCATATTGGACACCGCAGAGAAAAACGGAATGAGCAATGAGGTCCGGAGTACTTGTCCACACCAAATGAATTACATCTAATGAATCTGAAATATTTGAAACGTGGCATTTGCAGATGAATTACTAGGCAGAACAACATAATAGCACACTAGAGAGCCAAGCACAATAGCAAAAGTGTTCTTCAAAGTGGTGCAATTATTCTATACATCCTATCAACTATTAAAGACATTCACTATTTTGAGTAAAAAGGCAGTACCACAATGCCATGGAAGTGTTAACAGTGAAAAAACAGAAATCTTTTATGAAATTCAGATACTGCTCAGACACTTGACAATCAAGTAAAGGTCCTCCATTGATGTGTAAACTTCAAGCTTCCAGAATGGCATTGCTTTCCCTTCTAGTCTTGATTTATAATAAAATCTGGAAAATAACTTGTCGACGTAAAAATGAACAAGATTCATAAGTTCCATGTACCAACCAGTCCCTTTCACCCTTCATTCTGACGCTCTAACCAGCGTACGGTAGCTCATTATCAGCTGTTACCAATCTTTCCAACATGGTACCGCAAAAGTTGCAACTTTGAGTGACATTCAATGCAGTTCACCTACATGGTGAATTATTCTCCCTTCTAATAAGTACCATCATGAAATGGACTTCTTTAATTAAACATTGTTTATTTAAAGGCAATCTCTAACTCAATGGAATACTAATATACGAGAATAGCACCCACTTTCCTGTTAGTTAGAAGGGAAGCTAGTGCTCACGTGAACATGTCCAGAAGGAGAAGATGGTAATGTTGCCATAATAGGATCAAGACACTGCATGTTATCTGAGGCCACATGTGGCTCATAGACATCATGGTATGAGCCAGATGTGAAATAAGGGGCATTTATACTGGCTATATTATCAGTACCCTCATTCTGACTTGTTATCATGCTATTGTATTCACCCATGTCCATGATCTCACAAAGCTTTGGCATCAACGTAGAGCTAGATGGACAATATAACTGATCAGAAGAAGCCCCAAGAATCTCTGATTTGTTATCTTGAACATAGCATGCAGGAATTCGATCATCCTGATATATGCTTGACATGTGACTCTCATAACTGAAAGACCATGCTGATGGTGCGGCTACCCATTCTGCACTGTGGTTGGTAGCACAAACTTCATGAGGAAGAAGATCTTGATTGATGGATGGTGAGAAATCTGATGCAGTGATACAAATTTGATCTTGATAAGGGATCAAGAGGTTCGATGTGTTCGCCATCATCGATTGAATCTCATTAGAATTATCCATAGATTCTGATTTATCACTGTTTGTTAAGGCTACTCCATTTACAACCAGCTTTTTCTTTATGCAGGAGTTCCAGAAGTTCTTAACCTCGTTGTCCGTCCTTCCGGGCAAATGCTTGGCTATCTTAGCCCATCTGTGAGTCAAGAAATGACAAATGATCTTATAATTTGATATAATACTCACAGAAAAAAGGAGGTAACGCAAATAATTACAAAATGAGGATAATTTGTCTCAGAAAACAAATGTGATGGCAATAATATACCCAAAAAACAGATAAAGTTGGTCAGACAATATGATAAATAACCTATTTCCAAATGTTCTATGGAGCTCGATGATGAGAGACTCTTCCTGGGGAGAGAAGTTTCCTCTTTTCAAATCAGGTCTGAGGTAATTAATCCATCTTAACCTGCAACTTTTGCCACATCTTTGAAGGCCTTCCATACACAGGCACACAAAAGAAGGATAAGTAAAGATACTAAACACAGAAGATATACAAGTTTGTGAGACACAAAAGATATACAGGAGAGAGAGAGAGAGAGAGAGAGAGATGGTTCCAATTAGTCATGCACCTGCTTGTTTTGGTACAGAACTCCAGCAACCATGCCCATAGGTGGAGATGTAATTAATGAGCTTCTCATCTTCCTCAGGAGACCAGAGTCCTCTCCTGACCTTCTGCTTACTGCAGCAAGAATGGTGGCCCATACTCTTTAAAATACTTTACTTCTGGGCTGCCGTATCCTCACCAGGAAACCTTCCTGAAATTTCTCAACAAAGAAAACGCAAGAGCGGGATGATACAGCAGTTCATGAGCAACAGGGACCAGCTGGTTGGCAATAGCTAGCAGTATCATAGAAACACCTATCAAAAGAAGTGGGCACCCACTCTGAATTTAATGAGGGTGTTGCCTCATGATGCTCAGTGAGGGTGAGGGTGGTGAAAGTAACGTTTTAAAGTTGTCACAGGGACACGCCATTTTAGCTAGGTGTTCATGGTGATGCGGCTGGATATGCTCGGACTCCATGACTTTTTTTTGTTTTAATGACACGCACACCAGCTAGTGTGAATGTTTTTTAATAGTTTTAGATAATATTTTGATAAATAAAATTCATTTTTATATATTAAAATAAAAAAAAAATCACCATTTATTGATTAAAAATTTACAAATCCGTGTCATTATGTTCTTTTTTCTTTTCTTTTTTAATTTGAACTCACTTGTCGAACCCGTACTACCTGCTTAGGTGAACCCATATCTGTGTTATAGCTTTAAAGGGTTATCTTTTTCCAAAAAAGGTTCCCATCCTTTGACATAGGATATGTTCGATCCTAACCGTCCAGCTGAAGCAGCTGGACTGCTAAGATTAGTCCACATCAAGGTGAAAATGTGAACAGATCCAAGCCATTGATTGGGATGGCTAGGATCCTTAATCTTTTTTCTTATAAAATTATCGAAATCCACCAAGAAAGTTTTAATTGAGAAAAAATAACTGATTTTGTGGTCCCTTGCATGCATTAATTCAGTGGCCCCACAAGAAGCATTCGAAAATGGAAGCTTGAGAGTGGCATGAGTTGATTCTTGGATGGACTGGCATTGATTTTGAGAATGGGTACTATGGAAGTCATTAATTGTTGGGGAAGTCTGTTAGTTTCAGGTGAATGTAGAGATACATGAATCTTGAATGGTGACCATGGCATGATGTGATACGTCACCAGCTTCATCTTCATCACGTCACATGCATGCTAAAATTTCTTGCAAAATTCACCGTCTGTTTTAGTAGTTAACTAGGCATCCTCATGAAGGAATGTGCCATGGCATGATGTGATGCTTCACCGGCATCATCTTCATCATATCACAAGTTAAAATTTCTTCAAAAATTCACCATATCCTTCTATTAGTTTTGCAGTATAGGCACTTACTAGCAAATAAGGGACTTCTTTTTTTTGTGGCTTACCCAAGGAAAAAACTCTTTCATCAGTGCACCACATCTTGGCAGGCTTCCAATTGACAAAACTCTGGAGGTCTCCTTTGGCCACTAAGAAGTACATTCAGCTTCGACCTTGCGGTAAGGGGATGGCCCCCTGTGGCTTTCGAAACTACGATTGTCCCTTGTTAAGTGAAAAAACCATGGTCGCCTCTAACCAGAAAAGCAGAGCCATTGCAGGCTACGTGCAAGGGCTCTGGTCAGGTGTTATTTGTCACGTTTTATCTGCCCACGAGAATGGAGATACGAGCAGCATCAGCTTTTTCCAAAATGCTACCCTATGTCACAATCATCGCCGATATTTTGAAAATGTAGTCATTTTATCATGATCTTATGACATAAAGACGATGTGATATTTTCAGTATGACCCATGTCTTCTGAAAATGTCGTTTTTATCATGATATTTATATGATAAAAGTAAAATTTTGTAGTATTATTTATATTATTTATAATAATTGTTGATACCTTTATATAATATGTGCATTTTTTTTTTGTATATGCCCTTATTTTATTGATACTTTCATGAGCAAATCAAAATTATCAAAATATCACGAGATTCTGCATACCTAGAATTTTCAGAGTACAAGATTTGTGACATCGATACTAATTAATCTATGAACGAGTGGAAATGTATAGGACATCATGTTCGTTTGCAGCCAAATGTGATTTGGAATCTCATGCAAACGAGAAACATAATGTTTAAAGTAAATCTCATGTGATTCCAATTCTCATGGTGAAATATGTGATATGACTTCAAATCACACTATTCCATCTCATGTGATTCCAAATCACATGAGCAATCAAACATAACTCGCTTGTTACAACTAGATCCACATTAATTTACCATATTTTTTAATATTTCTTCTTAAAAGAGCTCTTTGTCTGCATCCGGTGGTTAAGGACAAATATTTAACTAAAGTTCTCAAATGAATGCATGGTCACTCTCATTTTTATTACAGAAGTAAAAATGCTTCTGCTGGAAATATTAAGAAGATAAAATGAATATGTCATACTTGTAAATGGTTTCATCGACAAACTAACAATATCTATGTTCACATGATATTGGTATAACCGGGGCCTTGGTTTCATTGTGTATTGTCTTTTTATTAAAAATGTCTAGTTTGGGTACACTCATCATATTCTTTTGTTTTTTATTGATATTTATCAAAAGAGAACACCGGTTCAGGTGGTGGGACTCGAGAGATTGATGCTCTGCCATAGACCACCCCAACCCCTCGACCATAGTGACAAAAGTTTTTATCAGTAATTTCTCGTTTTTCAAAAACTCACGATAAATTGAAAAAAAATCCATAAATCTCACATTTTTTGGCAAAATCTTGGCAATAAAAAATAAATTAAAAAATATATAAATGTTTTTTATAAGAAAATATCAATAAAACTTATTAATATTGCGTTTAAATCACAATAAATAGCCGTTTAAAACATAAATATCATGTTTAAATCGCATTATTTATGTTTTTTTTTCATAAATCTCAAGATATTTTAAAAATCTGGCAAGAAATTGCCGTTTTAAACTTTCAGGCAATTTCTCATGACTATGCCCTCGACTGCCTTTTTGCCCACCAAGAAATGTGTACCACAGGTATATATTGAACTCACATCCTTCGACTTTGATGCCTTGAGCCAACTCACCAAGGCAGAAACGAGGAGCCCTTATGAGCACTACTCATTCTCATAATTAGTCTATATTTAAAGTGAAAAGCTACTAACTTGTTTCCTTATCACCTTGCTGAATTGCCTTTGAAGAGACGTAAATTGGTATGGAAAGATTTGAATGTACTTTAAAAGCCAGGCAAGTTTATGTTTAAATGGTAACATATGTGGCAAAACAAATTTTAAGTAGTATAGAAAGAAAAAGGAAAAAAAAAAAGTCGCAATTGGTTACTGCAATTATAAAATACCACTGAACCAATGTTTTCTGTAATGTGAATTTTAAAATCCAACATGGGTCCTATGTAGTGCTATACCAAAATAAGAACTACTAAAGTTGTTTGTTCAAAGAAACAAAAGAGGGGACTTTAATACCGCATATATATATATATATATATATATATATATATATATATATATATATATATATATATAGGGGTGTCAACGAGCCTGGTTTACCTGGACCCAACCCAAACCAAACACTATAGGGTCCGGGTATGGTGATAAATAAAAAGGCCTGATTAAGACCCGGGTCTAGATCCAAAGTTCCGATTAATACATGGACTCAGGTATAGTTTGTGAAATTTTATACCAAACTTGTACCCGACCTGAGTTCCGTTTCAGAACCACAATTTTTCAATGTTAAAATGATAAAAAATATGGTTTTACAGTGTAGGGTCCAGGTATGGTTTTTCTTATAGTGGACCCAATTAGACCTGGGTCCAGACCCGATACCATACCCAAAAATCTGATTCAAGCCTGGGTCCAAACTAAACCCAACCTGTTGACAAGCATCGCTTCTCATGTGTCTTACACCAGCTTATAAACCAGTGTCTTTTTCAAGTAAAACGATGTTTCTACAAGACTGTATCGAGTGCTAATTAGCAAGCGACAAGAGAGTAGAGTACATGTTGCATGAATATATGAAATTATAAAAACCAACAAGTTCAAAGTTGGATATACCACAAAAAATTTAAGAGTTGTACCAATAAATAAAAATGAAAAACAACCGTTTAAGATGGTTTGAACATATTATGAGGAGAAATATCATAAGGCTAATAAAGAAAGAAATATGCAAATAAAAAGAATTATAAAAAGATGAGACAATTGAAAAACTTAAGGATGCAACAATATCTGCTATAAAAAAGTGTAAGATGGATAAGGTACCATTTGCATGACACTCAAAACCAAGTTGGTGTCAAGTTTTTTTGTTTTGTTTTTTGTTTAAGAGAAGAAGAAGAAGAAGAAGAAGGGGAGAGACATCCAGATCTATACCATCTTTTGAAATTTGGGTCGTAATACCATATCTAAGTCGCACTCTTTTCATGGCTTTGCAAGCAACATAAACCATACTGAATTAAGAAATTTGGTAGGTTGTGCTTTGATACCAGATGATGCAGATGACAGGTACCCATGATGGACAGGGTTAAAGCAGGCCGCAAATTCATGTTGTTTGTAACATGATCAATAGGGGTGGCAATTTCTGACACGACCCGCCAACCCGCCTCTTAGGTGGGTTCGGGTTGGGCTTAAGCCAACCCGTTTAATAAATGGGTCGACCCGCGTAACCCGTTTATTAAACAGGTCGGGTTCGGGTTGGGGGTATGCCAACCCGTCAACCCTACCCGCCAACCTGCCTACCTGACAACCCGATCCGTCAACCCGCCAACCTGACCCGTGAACCTGAAAACCCATTTACCCGACCCAACCCATTTATTAAATGGGTTGGCGGGTCGTGTCGGGTTACCCGTTTATTAAACGGGTCGGGTTCGTGTTTGCCACAGCCGACCCGTTTATTAAACGGGTCGGGTTCGGGTTGAGGTATGCTGACCCGCCAACCCGACCTGATTGCCACCCCTAATTGCCACCCCTAATGATCAATACCTAAGTGGTCTTTCGTCAACCATTTTTGGCCAATAGTTGCAGCAACGCCCTACTAGTGCATAGATTGATGAGAAAAATCAACCAAGCATTCAGCAGCAACTTGTCACCAGCATGGGACGGCCAAGAAGCGCAAACATGTAGCACATGGTGCTGCATGTGAACTGGCTTGCGTTCAGTGCATAAACCCACAGTTAACATCACCCTCTCTCTCTCACACACACAAGAAGACATACAAAGAAGATATTCCAAAAAGGATTCAATTTTCATTAAGAAAACACTATTTCTCTTTAACACTACATGCAATGCTTTAAATATAAGAAGAAATAGAAGAGAAAGAGGTGAAACCCCTGCATGCATTAAAGTCAACTTATCTACCTAATAATAAAAAACCTAACTAAAACTTTTCTAACCACCTACCTTATTTAAAAACCGTATCCAAGCCCTTACCAACTACCCACTTCAAGGCAAGGAGAAGAGAATGGTGCCTCCTCCTTTGGCACCCCAAGATGCCGCCCAATAGGTTCAACGGGGCATATCCACCCCAATGGTTTGAAATGGGCATCCAAAATACCAGTTGGGTCTGAATCCGTCCACTGGGATCCAGATTGACAAATTACAAACACAAATAAAACTAAAATAGAAAATACCCAAAAATATCCTGCATACACCTACCAATGGCCCAATCAGAACCTAACGGGTTATTGGAGCTAAAAATAAAATTACAAACATTAAACAAAAATTTGAAACATCTTAAAAAAGGGATCTTCAAATGTCTCAATTTTAGCACATGATTAGAAGTAGCAAAACTCACTGCATCAACTCTCGAGGCATAAGATAAAGGGATCCTATTTATTTTTTATAGTCATGAAGAAGCTATCAAGGAGGTTGAATTTGGGTATTCATTTAAACCAATTTGATGTCATTGTTTTTCCTCGTTATGACAATCATGTTTCCCATTTATTCTTGGCAGATGATGTCCTCTTTTGCAAACCGTTGAGGATCAAATTCAGAATATTAAATATATATTAAGGGAGTTTGAAGTGCTAGCCAGTATGAAGGTGAATGATGATAAATCAGCCATTATTCCATTTAATACTAATGCTCATATGACATGTCTAATTGCATATTCTTCTGGATGGCAACTGGGAGCTGCCCATCAAATATTTAGGGCTTCTACTGTGCATGGGCAAACTGAAAGCAGATATGTGTCAGCATGTTGTCTCCAAAATTTAACAATGTATAGATTCTTGGAAGGTGAAGTTATTGACCTTCCTCATACAGAACACCTTATCAAGCATTCCTGTGTTTTGGTTGTTGTTTTTTGAATTGCCAAATAAGATTATAAATCAACAAGAAGCTCTTTTTAGGAACTTTCATTGGCAAGATTCTGACTCTGGTTGACAACCTCAACTAGTATCTTGGGAGGTCCTATGTAAACCGGAATCTGAGGGAGGCATTGGCATCCGAAGGTTGGAAGAGATGAACATGGCATTTTTGGTAAAACTAGCCCTAGGCGTCTACTCAAGTAATTCCATATGGGCTGATTTTATGATATTCAAATATTTATGGAATAAAAAGTTCTAAGAAGCTAACTCTGATAGTGGTTTTGGAGCATGGAAAGGAATAATGTGAGGCTGGTCTAAAGTTGTGGTGTTCGTCTCATGGAAGGTGAAGGATAGTTACTTGATTAGGTTCTGGATGGATCTATGGAATGGTCCATCCTTGGCATCTCTTATCTTTGAGAGAGAGATTATGTTTATTGAATTTCAAGAAAGTTATGGTGAGACAAGGACTTGATGTTTTTGGCTATGATATCACTATAAGGATGAGGGTCAATAGCGGCAACTCTTTTTCAGTAAAACAAAATCTCGCCGCTATTGATAAAGCAATAACAACTAAATTTTTATCCTCGCTAATTGATAGGTAATAGCAAAGTCATAAATATCTCGCCGTTATTACTCTACTACAACCATGAATCTTGTCGTTATTAGCTTATTAATAATGATGAGTTGGATACCCTTAGGATGCCTTGCCCTTGCACACGTCTTGTTATAGGTTTTACTCTATAACGACGAGAGTTATGCCACCATTATAGAGTTTATAAATAACAAAAAAATACATGGCCATTAGATATTATCGTTAAAAAACTTTGCAATTGTATTTAATGGCCAAAAGATCACGTTGTTATAGATCGATAATGGCGACAATTATGTCGTTGTTATAGAGTTTACAGAAAGGGCCTGACGAGCCCTTTTCATATTTCTCTCTCTTTGCTCTCTCTCTAACCCTCCACCCACTGGACCACTGCGAGTTGCTTCCACTGGATGCCAGATTTTAGTCACCCTCTATGAAGCCACTGAAAGCCTTCCCCTCCCTCCAATTTGCTCCCTCCCTCACCTGAATCTCTCTCTCTTTAACCCTCTACCTATCAGAATCTGTTTATAGGTATTTTTTGTGTCTTTCTCAAACAATATTAACCACGATACTATGATTTTGTGCTTGATTTTAGTTAGAATTTTAGGGTTTTATTTTTTTAATTAGTATATCTACTATGAGTGATGTTTCTCTATGATTTAGGAATTAGGGTTTAATGTATTTTTTTATGAAGTTTGTAGGCATAATTTATTATGTTTGTAGGAATTAGGGTTTATTGTATTTTTTTATTAATGAATGCTTGATTTTACTTAGAATATTAATATCCAAGTGAATTAGCCCAATGTTGTTAATGTCCTATTAAACTTTTAATCATTTTTTAAAACTATTCAGGTGACTCAAGCACGTAAAGTTGGGGTTAGGTAGACCACTACCCATTCATTGACGAGCAGAGAAAGCATTACAAGTCTTGAAAGAATAAATATTTAATTAGAGTTTTAAGGGTTTTTTTTATGTTTTTTAATTAGCATTAGGCATGTAATGAGTGCATGATTTTTGGGTTTTTTATGTTATTTTTCTTTTACATACCATTAAGCAAGATTCCATTAATGAATGCATGATTTTGGTTATTACTTATCAGACCCCTAAATCTTTGATTTTTGGTAGAATTTAAGTTTTTTATTTGGTTTCTTAAATGCCATGAATATATAATTAGGCATTTTTGCATTTCTTTAATCAACATTAAACATGATTTCATGAATACATGTTTGGTGTTGTTTAAAATTTTAGACATTTTACATTTCTTTTTCAAAGTATTTAGATATATGCTCATGTACCATATGCAGTTGAGGAAGGGAATATAAATTAAGAAACTCTAGCCAAATAATAGAAGTTGGTTGCTGAGACTAGGAAGGAGGATAAGCAACCTATTTTATCACTAAGGTTGGAGAGTGTGGATCTTCTTTGGCTTGGACACTCCTCCTACTCTCTCTCTCTTATATGGCCATTAGAATATGTTAACTGGAAATATGTGAACTAGATTGTAAACTAGGCATTCTAACATATTTTTTCAAAATTCAACCCTACAAATGTATTTATCATGGTCCATTTGCATATACATAAATATATAATTTATGGTTTATTTTATTTTTTTCCAAAAATCTATAATTTTTTTTCAGATTTAGGTTATTTGTTTTGATTTTTCAAATAACATGAATATGTAATTAAGGTTTTGATGTGTTCAATATACCAATGATGTGGATGATGTTTGTGATGTGATAGATAACTCTGATCTGTTTTCAAATGACAATTTTTTTTGTGTTGTTTTTTAGATTTTTTGATGTCACTTTCATGAGATGATCTTGCATGGCAATACTATACAAGGGTAGATAATGTACCACTACTAGGGTTAGGATTGAGTTGTGTATTATGTGGTCATATTCTTAGAGGTGGACTGCATAGATTTAAGGAACATATTACAAGTCTTTATCAAGATGTATGTCCATGTCCTTCTCCATCCATTCCTACCAATTTTCGTGATAATGTTATTGTTGAATTAGAAGCAATTAGAAGAAGAAGAAGAAGAAGAATATTGCAACAATGCAAAGAAGAAGGACTTTCAACCATTGTTCTATATTCTGAAGATGATGACCCACTTGCCAAGATAATGACTCAAGATAAAGAGACCACCATGCAATGGTTGGATGCAACGTTGAGGAAATACATTCTTAATATTTGGCAAATAGACTCTACAAAATAGTTTAGTTTTAGGATCTTTATAGTTTAGAGCTGAAGATTGGCATATAAGACGTTGGTTAAATATAATTTTTTAGTTATCATGAACTCTTAGTAGTTTAGTTATGACTTATGACATTTTAATATGACTTGGATGTGAATTTAATATTGTTAAGGCTTTAATTGTTTTTAAATTATATAGTTCTCATCTAGATTTATTGTATTTTCAAATCATTTCTTATATCTTTATTTTTTTGGTTTTTTTGTCTTTCATGTGCATGCATGTGTGTATCCATATCTAAGCACTCTTTGTTTATAATTTCTAAACTATTTTTGTTTACTTATTTATGATCTAATTGTTTTGATTCTCCTATGATAGGCTTTTAGAATTTTTAACTCTATTTGTTTACTTGTTTATGTGAATATTAAAAGTATATATATTTATTGCAAAATTGGAGAGGATGTAGGCGGGTGTAGTGTTTATTTTAAAAAAAATTAAACTCTTTATTTACTTATTTATGTGAATATTAGAAGTGTATATGTTTGTTGCAGGCTTGGAGAGGATGTATGGGGTATAGAAGATTTGTATTTGAAGTGTGTTTGTGAATATTAGAATGTAAAAATTTTGAAAACTATTTTTTGATTTTTTGTTTGCAAGTTTATAGCCTATAATGGTGAGAGTATCTCGCTTTATAACTTACAGATATCCTATAACGGATCTCGTTGTTATATCCTATATCACCGTTAAACCAACCTCGCCATTAAAGATTGTCACAACATTATTAGTGTTCTCAGTTCTGGCCAGATTCTTCACTGGTGTTGGTTCGCCTTTAACAGGGAGCTATAAATATCATTGTTATTACTCAACAAAGGCCAATTTTTTTTTTTAAAACTTATCGGCAAAAATTCTCATTGTTATAGGCCTATAGTTGTAAAAAATAGGTCAATAGAGGCGAGATATGTCACCGCTATTGAGTTGCATCCTTATAGTGTGTTTATGCTTCTTTTTCTGTGTTGGAGGATATATGGCACAAGTTTTATGCATTTCATATGTTGGAAGGCAGAGATGAATGATGTGCAATGGATACTTGAAGTGTTGAATCAGTCCCCGTGAAGGAGATATGGCAGCCTATTAGGAAAGAAGTTGCCCCCACTTATGGCATAAACTTGTATAGGACAAGAAGGTGTCCCCAAGAGCTGCACATGGGTAGTGTATTGCGCATGGTACAGGAGACTTCTTACGCTTGATAGGCTTCAAAGTTATGGGGTGGCTTCACCGAATAGATGTCCTATGTGTTGTAGGCATGAGGAGAACCATACACATTTATTTATTTTCTTGCCCAATCTCACAAAATATTTGAAAGGTTATTTATAGGAAATTTGGAAGATAGAGAATGTCTTTTCAGAAATTATCCCAGAGCTGTTATGGTGGGATTCTATTCAGTTTACCATTGGTTGGCTTAAAGGGTGTTGGGATGTGGTATTCTACATCAATTTTTGGAAGATATGCAAGCTAAGGAATAATGGTTACCATGAAAGTGAATCTATTGAATTGGAGGCTAAACAAATTTCAAGGCTAACGATAAAATGAAATATGATATGATAAAGTAAGACGAGAGAGAAAAATAAATACATGAGATGGACATGGTTCGGCAATTGTGCCTATGTCCATGGGCTGACAAATGCTTCTTCACTACTTTTTCTCAACATTTTTACATTATTTTATATATCTTACATTTTGATCTTGATAAGGCTCTTTATAAGATAAGATATACTTCTTATCTTTTCTAACCTCTTCCTTTTTATCGAGATCTTTAATCTCGCTCTTATATGTTTTATCTCCTTAGCAAATGTGGTTATCGTGTTTATCTGTATCCTTGAGAGGTCGACCAGGTTGTTATTTCATTTGATGCACATGGCAAATATAGTTATCATGTATCGTGTTTATCTTTATCCTTGAGAGATCGACTAGGTTGTTGTTGGATAATGGATCTGAATCCAATAATATACACCCCCCCCCCCCCCCAACCCTCAAACTAGGCAATGGTATTGTCCACAGGCTGAGTTTGGGTCTGAGAGAATAAAAGGCTGCCTTCGTTAGTGGCTTGGTAAATATATCAGCAACTTGGAGATTTGAAGGAATAAAGGCAGTAATAAGATGACATTGAGCCACCTTTTCACGAATGAAGTGGTAGTCAATCTCAATATGCTTAGAGCGATTGTGGAACATTGGGTTCATGGTCATACAGAGAGATTATCGCAAAAAATGGTAGGAGCTTGAAAGATATAAATGCCAAGATCACAAAGTATGAACGTGATCTAATTGAGTTCAGCAGTGATGGAGGCTAAAGAGCGATATTCAACTTCAGTGCTAGAGCGAGTGACCATGGGTTGCTTCTTAGTGCTCTAGGAGATATTGTTGCCTCCAAGATATTCACAATAGCCAAAGGTGGACCAACGAGTGGTGGGATATTCGGCCCAATCAACATCCAAAAACCCATAGAGAATGAAAGGATTATAAGCAAGGAGGCAAATGCCAAAGTGGATGGTGCCTTTGATGTACCAAAGAATTCACTTGATGAGCTGACAATGGAACTGAGTAGGAGCATGCATATATTGACAAACATAAATAACGTTGTAAGAGAAGTCTAGCCAAGTGAAAGTAAGATAGGAGGCTCCCAACTAAGCTCTGGTAATAGCGAACATCTCCATAGGGAGGGAAAGTAGGTGGCGATGATGGTCAGCTGACCATGGGGGTGGAAATGGGGCAGCAATTCTTCATTTGAGCTTTATCGAGAATCTTGTAGGCATAGCGAGTTTGGTTAAGGAAAAGGCCTGCAACAAATCGTTGGACTTGAACTCTCAAAAAATGGTGAAGATCCTTAAGATTTGTCATGGAAAACTCTTTACTCAACTGGTGAATAACATCGGTCAAGAAGGTTGTATTACTCCCAGTGATAATGGTATCATCAACATATAATAATAAAAAGATAGACCCGCAAGAATGTCGACATATAAAAAGAGACGAGTCAGCAACACTGCAAAAGAAACCCATGCCCAACAAAAAAATGTTGAATCAATCAAACCACGTGCAAGAGGATTGACACAACCCATATAATGCATGGTAAAGTTTATACATGTGAGTGGGTTTGGAAGGGTTACGAAAAATCGATAGTTGGTCCATGAAGACTGGCTCATCAAGAGAGTTGTGAAGGAAGGCATTTTTTTATGACAAATTGGTGAATGGGCCAAGAGGAAGCTAAGGCAACGGACAGGACAATACGAATGGTAGTAGGTTTGATAACAGGTGAGAAGGTCTCAATAAAATTGACTCTGGAAAGTTGTGTGAAGCCCTTGGTGACTAAGCGAGCTTTCAATTGATCTAAGAAGTTGTTGGCATAAAGCTTATTCTAGAAGATCCATTTTTAACCTATGATGTTCATGTTGGGGCTCTTAGTAACAAGTTTCTAAGTTTTGGTGTGGGAAAGAGCATTCATTTCTTCCTTCATGGCACAAAGCCAGCCAAGGTAAGGGAGAGTTGCTTTAATGGTTTTGGGCTCAAGAGGGATATCTAACTCAGCCAAAAAAGATTCTGAGTTGAGTTTGATGACGCTGGCCTTTGCGAGAGTCAACATGGGATGAACATTACTAGAGGGGACGACAGAATGAGAGGAAACAAAAGATGGGATCGATGAGGGGTGATGAGTGCGGTTGAGTTATTAGAGGAATCAGTGTGGATAAAAGCCATGGGCAGCTACTGCTAGGATTCATTTGGATTGAGACCAGTAGTAGTGTTATCCGGGTGATCCGCATTGGCAATATGTTGTGTTGTAGCTATTAGTGAGTCAATAACGCTGCTTTAACTTCGGTTGTCAATATGCATTGTTGTACTTTGTTTAACTTGCTGCCAACGAGAAAGATCATGGCCATTATACAAATTGTCTTTGAAGGGTAAGCAACTTTCATCAAAAATCACATGACGACTGATGTAAACTTGACCAGTATCAACATAAAGACAATGATATCCCTTGTAATTATCGCTATAGCCTAAAAACACACATGGTAAATAGCTCAAAGAGAATTTATTCTTAGCATAATCACGCAAATATGAAAAGCACCTTGACCTGAAAACACGAAGGTATCCATATTCAGATTTCTTACGAAATAACCTCTCATACGGAGATGCCATCTTCAATGCCGAGCTAGGTAAATCATTGATTAACCAAACTATCGTGAAAATGCCTCCACCCAAAATTTTGTAGGTAAAGTTTCATAAAACATTATGGCAAGACTGAGTTCAATAATACCACGATGTTTCCTTTCTGCAAGTTTTTTTTGTTTGGGCATGTGGGGACAGGAAACATTGTGATGAATTCTATTGTCTCTCAAGTATTGTTAAAATTCATGCCCCATGAACTCTCCTCCACCATCAGATTGAAAGATTTTAATGAAGGCATTAAATCTATTTGAAATCAATTTATGAAACTCATAAAATCGATTAAGAAAATTATATTTCAATTTTAATAGGTATATTCAAATATATCTTGAAAAGTCTTCAACCATAGTGACATAATATTTGAAACCTCAATGAGAAACATTGGGAGCTACTCCCCAAATGTCGCAATGAATCTTTTTGAAGAGTTCACTACGAGATACTTCAGAACTATTAAATGGGAGTCGACTTGACTTTGCCATGATGCAACTTTCACAAAAGGTTTTATTTTTATTTCCAGAAACAAATCAATATTTTATTTTACAAAAAATATACTATGTCCCAACCGGTGATGCCAATCTTCCTTGCTCACATTGCAATGTCTATTTGAAAAGAAAGTCACTTTCTTTATAGGTTCCAGCATGTAGAGGTTGCTGCTCTTATGCCCCAAAGCTATCTATCTCTTGGTCTTCTTGTCCTTTACAGGAGACTGATCATTATATAACTCAAAAAATAAGGGTTAATCATATATTAATTGGCTAACTGAAAACAATTTTTTTTTCATATCAGAAACAACTAGAACATTATCAAGTCTAAGTTTTTTTCTGACTTATTTGAAGGTTGACCCAGCCAACATGAGTTATAGGGAGTTTTTTTTTATTTCCCACCATTATTTTTTCTTAACCAAATTAGGGATTAAGCTTATGAAGCATACCTAGGCCAGTTGTGACTTGAAAGCTTGCACCCATGTCAGGGAACCAAGCATATTCTTGATTATCTGAAACTGACATGACGCCAATGCATGAGGAATGTTGCTAACTTGGTACATTTGGTTGAACCTATGGTAACACTTTAAGGCAGTGTGATTTGGTTTTGAATAAATTTGGTAGACTACATGCTTATCCGTCTACTAGTTGCCTTGCTTATTTTGTAGGTTTTGATTATTCTGGAATTGTTGATTCATTTGGCGTGATGATTAATTTCTCATTTGAAAGAAACCTCGACCTTGAGACGAAAATCGATTTTAAAAACCTCCTCTCTTGTTTTGATTTTTATCTTTATGTTGGTTTATAAATGCCATATTTTGATTAAGGTGATGGTTCTGATCAAGCGTTTGAAGAGTTTTAAAGGTCTCATGGGACTGAAGCAAGGAAAATAGTTTTTTGTATATAGGAATTGGTGGCTTCATCATTAATATGACAAATGCTTCATATTCATGTCCAAGACCATTCAAAAGTGAGAACACCTTGTTCCTATCATCGACAGATTTGCTAATAGTGGCAAGCTCATCATAGGTATTCTTGAAGGAAGCTATATATTCGGAGAGAGAAAGACTACCTTTCTTAAATGGTTAAAGCTTCTGTAGTAGATAGCATTCATGCTCTTGAGAATCAAGAGCAAATGTCTCTTCATGGGTCGGTCACACTTGTGCAACAGTGTCAAGCCCAATGATAAATTCAAAAACTTTCTCGGATAAGGTGCGGATTATCCAACCACGTACAAGCCAATATGAGTTCCTCCACACGATGAAATCTGGATTTTCAGTGCGAACTCCATTGGCATTAATTAAAAACTGCTCTGGGATGTGAGATTCATGGCTAATGAATCCTTGGAGGTCTTGACTTTCTATCAGCTCCAATAGTTGCGTTCTCCATAGTAGATAGTTAGTGTTTGTCAATTTTAGTGACACGAAATTGGCAACATTCAATGTTGCTGGATATGAAAACTTCATTGAGGAAGAAGTAGCAGCCATCAAGATGAACTGTATGGACTCATGGTTCTAGATCTGATACCATAAATAAATTTCAAGGCTAACGATAAAATGAATCATGATATGATAAAGTAAGAAGAGAGAGAGAGAAATGAATACAAGAGATGTACATGGTTCGGCAATTGTGCCTATGTTCACGGGCTGACAAATGTTCCTTCACTACTTTTTCTCAACGTTTTTACATTGTTTTATATATCTTACATTTTGATCCTGATAAGGCTCTTTATAAGATAAGATATGCTTTTAATCTTTTCTAACCTCTTCCTTTTTATCAAGATCTTTAATTTCTCTCATATCTGTTCTATCTCCTTGGCAAATGTGATAATCGTGTTTATCTTTATCCTTGAGAGGTCGACCAGGTTGTTGTTGGATAATGAATCTGGATATGATAATAGAGGCATCGGTCAATAACATGTGGGCGGCTTGTGTAGAGCACTTTGCTGCAACGAAATAGCCCGCTGATCATGTTTTATAGGTAAAGTCGTATTGAAGAAGTGGAATTATCACAGTTCCACAAGTTATGAGTGCACCAGACCTGGTCACATTCAGTTTTGTGTCTGATAAGTTTGGAGATTGGGATATGGTATCGTTTGCAGAGTATGACCAGCATAAGTTTATTTTTATTGGTGGTGCCAGAAGGCTTCTGCATAACAGCAGGCCAATTGAAGATGTATGCTGCCAATTTTTCGATGAGATTCCAAATACTCATATTCAAGTGCTTTCAATTAGCAAGCGCTGGTGCATTGTGCTTGAATGGTCGTGGGTATTTGTCCTCCACTCCCTCGTTGGCAGAATCTCTTTTGTTAGACGATATTTCTTATCAACTCCCCTGGTTGTCTATGGGCTATATCCTTCTTTCTTTGCATTCTTGTAATTCTTTGTATTGAAAGGAAAAGTCACTGGATTGGCTTCGCTCATTGGGTAATCAGATGTAAAAAAATGATTTATTCATTCATTAATAGCAATTCGGGGTAACCCCGGCCCAGCCTATTCCTTTGAAAAAAAAAATTGAAACATGATCAAGGTACTTATACTAGAAGACATACATAGCCTTTGGTTTCTTTGTTGCGATAACTTTCAGAAGTTGAAGTTGTCAAATTCTGAACTAAACCCATTAGGCATTAAAGACACTGATATTCAAATAGCTTCAACCTTTAGGTCTAATGGGTCTGCTATTGCCTTAGCAATTCATAAATGGAATGGTGCATTAGAGGGGAATATCAGATTTTCTCTTCCATTAGCTGCAGGTAATTGAAGAGGCCTTGAAACTCGCCAAACAATATATCTATCTCTACAAATAACCTACATGACTACATGATCTAGAAGGTCATCGGCATATTAGTTTCAGTTGTCCTAGACTTGCTGCCTTGCATCATGTTTGTTTTGTAACTGGTTGTAATCTTTGTATAGCAGTCTCTCTCTTGCTTTACCATGCTCCTTTTCAAAGGGACCATGTAATTTGACGTCAGAGGCCACCAGATCAATTGGGTCTATTGATTTTCTTTTGTCAAGGGAGGGGGCCCTTATACACCCAGCTCTACTCTGGAAAAAAAGAAAAGAAAAACTAATGGATGCATATGGCTTGAAATTAAGTTGGTTGCATATACATGCATCTGAGTTAGATTAAGATAAATGGAGTCGATTATTGTGGGATCTAGGTTTTAATTGAGTAAAATCATTTAGTTGGATTTGGGTCAGAGTCAGGTTTAACCTGATCCATTTTACCTTCACAAAGAAAAGAACTATCGTTTATCCATTATCTGTGGATCTAGAACCATGACGACTCGTATCTGACCAGGTCTAGGATTTTATCGTGCCATTCAAGTTGGATCTTGATCCAGTGTTTGCAAAAAAAGGATATAGTATGACCCATATCTAACAATTTTGAATTCTTATTTTGGAAAATGAGGCTCACAATTCTGCCCTAAATGACTTTTTTTTTTATTGTCCAAGGGGAACCACCCATCACCACGGCTGGCCTCCGGCTGGTAATACCCTCTCCCTGCCTAGCAGAGATTACACCCAGCTTCGACCATGTGGCAAGGGACATCACCAGTAAGTTTCAAACTTGTGATCAATGGCTTCTTTTTTTTTTAAATTTATACAAAGTGAAGGCTTGTTTTACAAAACTTATAGAAGGTGAAAGTGTCACCACCCTTTTTTGTAGGAAGATAAAATTCAAGTCAATAAATGCCTAAGATTGCTATTTGTTGATGCTTAGACATTTTTTTTCTTTTTTTTCTCTTTTTTGAATACGCAATCTAGGGGTAGGCTAGGAAATGAGATGAGCTGCTTGTAGCTCAGCTCGGCTCGTATGGACTAGTTAACTAATAACAAATATATTTTTACTACCTTGGAGTCGCCTACATGGCCAGTGGGGTGTTTGTGAGGGTGCTGAGATGAAGACACCAGATCAAAACACCATTAGCGTATGCGTATGGGTGTATCTGTAGCTTTCAAGGTGAGCTACCTAAGGCAAGGTGGTCATCGGCCCCACTCGAGGTTTTTCTTGCTTCGGCGAAGGTTCCTCTCTATAAAAAAAATCACAAACATTTGTATACTTGAGTATACTGAGTCAATCAAAATTAATATATATAGTAAGGAACTTTATATTGAAAAACTTTGTTTTTTTTATTTTTGTTTTGCACATCTCACCCTTCAAATGGGTTCTACATGTTTGATTTAGTAGAAACCAACCTTTCGATCATGCTTTTCCAACGTATATGTCAGATGTTTTGGAGGTTGAAAAATCAATAACTTACAATATACCAAATTTTCAACCCTTAAAAATCATATTTTTTCATAAAAAAATACCATAAAATTTTTTATAATAAAATTTTTTGGTCCACATCGATAAAAAAATCATATTATAATAAAAAAATATTTGCTGTTATAATTATGTGGATAGGGTGACACGCCCCTAGAGGGACCCACCTAACAAAATAAAAGGAAAAGAATTGACTGTCCCCTTCTCTTTTGTTTTAACAGATGAAAAAAATTGTAATAAAGAAAGAACTTAAAAAAGAGAAAGTATTCAAGTAGCCTTAAAAGGGGATTTTTGAAATCAAAGAATGATCCACATGTTTTATTTGAGATGACTATGCTTCAAATAAAGAAAAAGGAATAGGAGAATCCAATTTCCATTAAGGCAATGTGACCTTCTCCCAATACCCACACGTCTTCTTAGTTGACTCTAAGTCAAAAATAATGAAAGGAAATCAAAGAGGAAAGAAGAAATAAGGGAATCAAAGTCCCACTATGGTAAATATTGACTCTCTTTTTCATACACACATTTTTTATAAATGGCTACCATGCCTGGCTGAAAAAATATATATATATAAGGAAGGTTGAAAGGCTAAACAAAAAATTAAGGCATGTTTTAAAATATATATATATATATATATATATATATATATATATATATATATATATATATATATATATATATATAGAGAGAGAGAGAGAGAGAGAGAGAGAGAGAGAGAGAGAGAGAGTGTGTGTAAGAGAGGCCAGCCTCTCACATGCATATTAGGGGGTGGTTTTAAGCAAATTAGGCAACAAAAATTTAATAGAAAGTTTCAAAAGTAAAGAAAAACTTTCAAAAGTTTTTTTAAATGGGTTTTCATATTATACTAGGGAAACCCTATCACACACCTAACCCTCTCTCAAAACCTTTATTCCTCTCTATTCTCTTCTTCCTCAACCTTTGCATTTCAACTACACACTTTGGAGGTGTTGGGCGACAGGTTGTTTTGAGAAGGGATGATGCTCTCTTGATCAGGCCATACCCTGGGATTCGTTTGATGGCTTAATTCATCGAAGAAAGGTAAGTACATTTTATCCTTATGTGTATGCCTAGTGACGTGCAGTACACGTATTCATCATACTATCTGAATACATGTATGAAAATACAATATACTCAACCATGGGTTTTAATCATGGCAGATTAAAGATCAAACATATCCTTGGTATGTGATTAACGTGTAGCATATGAGTTGATGTCGATACATGTTTTAGTAGGTGCATCAATCCACTCTAAATACTGAGACCAATAGCATAAGCCCTATAGCGAATTCACGCAAATATGTATGTATTATAAGATGGAATAAGAATTGAATTTTTATAAGTACCTATAGATTTTAGATTTGTCAAAAAGAAAAAATTCGGTGAGGCATATGTTTTTGTTCAAGAGTGAATCTGGTACGCGTGATTTAAAATTTGAGTTCTCTAAAAAAAAAAGAAGATATACATCTAGATATATTAGATATAAAGTATTTGGTTATGAATCAAATATATATATAGGTCTTACACGATCATGTAGTATACTTGTTAATTTGGGGTTCTTGACACACTTTTCAGACTTGTACATGTGCACTCAGTTGTAGGTTAGTCATGGCCGATTTGAGATAAAAAAAAAATAATTTGATGACAGGTTTTCAAAGCAAAAAAACAATTTGGAATTAACGCTTCTGAAAGACTCGTGTGCATGTTATGTTCTTTTGAAAAAGGTACCAACATTTTCGTGATACAATACAGGGCTATATGTTGTTTTATTTGTGCATATACGAATCAAATGCACTTAATTTATTCAATGGATTTTTATTTATGATGGTTAGCAAGGTTGTCATGTAGGGTTGAGAGATAGGTTTGATAGGGTTGTTATGCTGTTTTATTTGAGCACATACGAATCAACATCATGAGGTCATTGTTATGCACAAAGATAAAATTTTCATATTAAAAAATTGGTCCAATTCCTTTGAAATAATTATATACCTGGTTTATTTAATGGATTATTACGTGTGAAGGTTATCATCATCGTTATGAAGTGTGGTTATCTAGATCTGATGTAAGTATTCAATTACAACCATAGTCGTGATCGGTATGAGGTTTAAATAAAGGGTTTACTTTATATATATATATATATATATATATATATATATATATATATATATATATATATATATATATATATATATATATATATATTGCTAATTGGGAACACAGTTGTAGAGGGCTGCAGGCTCGACAGCATTACAATTTCGTTCTTGACTCTCCAGCCATGATTGGTTAGCCTGGCCCAACCCGACTAGGGTCTGTGGACCCTACACGGGCTATGCGCTGCAGTGCCACTGACTCACAACCAGTGTTGGGTATTTTTGGTTGGGCACTGCATACCTGAATAATACTATATGTTGTCTCAATTGGGGTCGGCCGCAGTCCCAGTTTGCCTTTCAAAACTGATTTCAATAATATATATATATATATATATATATATATATATATATATATATATATATATATATATATATATATATATATATATATACTTAAGGCTGACCGACTAGGCCTGTTGCACTCTTGGCCATGCACTCCTGACCATGCCCTTTTGCTCACAGCAGACTCGTGTTGTTGTGAGGAACAGGAGCCACACCAGCTGCATACAACGTCGGTGCGGCCAATGGTTGGCACTGTGAGTGCACTGAGTATGCCGAGGTGGGTAAGTATTGTCTGAGCTAGTCTCCTTAGTGTGAGACATGCAGGCTCAAAACCAGAGGTATAATTAATACGAGTTGGGGTCTGCCTAACCCGAGAGTGTCATTCAATATATATATATATATATATGGATCATGATATACCAAAAAAAAAAAGTTGGCAAACGGGTTGGTTGCTGATGCTATTGCCACCACTCCCTCCTAGTAGTGGAGCAGCTGGTTGGTACACTTTGTATGGCTGCAGTGGACCGCAGGCCCGTCACGGACTTGCTACAGTATGGTTGTTAAACATCATAATAATAATAATAATAATAATAATAATAATAATAATAATAATACATAAGTACGTGGAATAGTTTACCTCACATTTGGGACAGAGACAACAATGTCTTGCGGAACTCTGATGAATTTTGTTTGGTATTAATTATAATTTTCATGTAATAATGCCAGTCAATGATTTTATTTTTGTCAAATGGAATGAAAGTTTTTAGTAATTGCCTGTAACTCGCCTGAGCTATTTAACTAAAGTTTAAATAATAAATTCCGCTGTAATAAAAAAAATCTTAAATTTTTGAGTTAAATATTTTGAGGTGTTACAGTCTGTGACACCCATGTCTCCAACCCTGGCCTCAGGCGGCTGGACACCGCCACCTCCCTTTTCTATGTGTCTTTCTTGCTTAGGAAGCCCCTGAAGCCACGCTTCTCCTCTCTCTCTCTCTCTCTCTCTTGTCGTTTGAGTCGACTCTTCAGGTTGAGAGTCAACCATCTCTGTAGTTTAGTAGAGAAGAGTCGACCCACTCATTTGGTTGTTGAGTCGACTCACCCCACGGGTGATTCGACCCTCTCTTGGTTGAATAGACTCACCCTGCAGATGAGTTGACCCTCTCTCCTACTGTTGAGTCGACTCTCCCTATAATTGAGTCGACCCTTCATGCTCTCTCCCAACTGATTGAGTCGACTCTTCCTACAAATTAAGTCAACTCTTCTTGCAAATTGAGTTGACCCTCCTTACTCTCTATTTTTTCGTAGGGCCGACCCTCCTGTGATGGAGTCAACTCCCTTATTGTCATCATCATCGACTGAGCCACCTTCATTGTCATAACCATGTATCGCACAAAGTTCGAGAAATCACTAGTTGTAGGATTTCATGAATTTTGAGGTAGGGAATTCCTATACCTCTCTACGTGGGATTTTAATATTAAAATATACTTATGAGTATTTTTCATGTTCCAAATAAGTATGTATGCTTACTCTTGTGCATTTATCATGATATTTTCATATACAACAACTCACATGCATGCTAGTTTCAATGCTAGTTTCACATGTGATAATTTGCATGCATGCTTATACATGTTGTCTTTACGTATAATGATTTGCATGCATCACTAGCTATGATATGTGTGAAATAACTCATGCATAATAGTACTTAAAAAAATATACCAGCATGATCGTAAACATGTGCTTACTTATGGGTTTTACATACATAAAATGATGAATGATGTGACCTTTTAAAAGGATGAATAATATCATGAAATGTTTGTGGCTCATATTGGAGCCAATGGTTTAAGGAACTGGCTATGTATTATTTATGGGAATGTGTTTTGGGTATTATAAGACGTGCACTGTATGCATGTACAATTATCGCTCTGAATGAGCAAGGGGTCACTGACCAGTTGGAGGTGCAAGACACTCTTGTTTATGAACCAAAAATGTACACACACACACAACTAATATTGGGATCACTTTCACAAGCAAGATGCTTGTTTGGTTTTGACACTCGAGCATAATAAATGAATTACAAAAACTTGTGACTTGTTCGTATCTCAGAGAGGTACTTGGGCTAATAAGCCCTGATATGCCTAGGTATTAGTATATCAAAGAACAAGCCTTAACTTAACAAGACCTTGATAACTCGTTTAGTGTTTTACTTACTTTAGAGAGGGTAAGGGGTACAACCTCGAGTAACCTTCTATTACTTTTTTGAAGGCAATGACATCCCATTAGTCTACAATCACTCGTAGGTTAGGAGATCGAGACTATCAAATGTGTCCTAAGTAATAGATTTTCAACTACTACAACTTGTCTTAGATGCATCCTACCTTTTTTTGTATGCCTTAACAATATTTTCTCTCGATCATTGATTGCCAACTTTGGGTCAGTTTCAGTCAGTTATTCAGATAAAAATACAATTCTTGAATAATATACCTACAAAATGTTCTGGACTGTGACGTTGGATTTTTCCCATGTGCCTCGGTGAATACTAATAAGTGAAACATCATTCCCTTTATTCTTACAGATTCGGTACTGTAGATATGTCTTATTTATTCAAAATGATTAATGACCATGATGTAAATGCTATTCTATATGTTGCATGAACTGTATGACATGTTTTACTGTTTTTGAATAACTGTATGATGTCATGATATTTTAATGTTATAATTCTCGTAAAGTGGTATGCATCTACTAGGCTTTCACGAGTATGACCTTTTTAGGAGATTGTAGGTGATTGACACGCTGGATAGTGAATGACGGGATGCAGTGATAGCGTTAGGGACTAACACTTCTAGAAGGTCAAGGGCCAAACTTAAGATTTTATGTATTTTAATTCTAAGCACTTGTTAATTTTTTTTTTAATTTGTGAAAAGAATTTTTGTAGGTAATATAATTAGTTTTGGGTTTTATAAATAGATACTCTGATCTTATGTGGATTCACACCCGTAACTCACTCCAAAGTTGTTTAAATCCTTGCATGATAAATATCATTTTTCGATGATTACGAGAAAAATTTTAAATTCTTGTTAAATTTTTGAGTTTTAGATTTTGGGGCTTTACACATTAGGTCCGACCTGAATTCTAATCAAGCATTTTTATTTATCACCAAACCCTGACCTTATAGGATTTGGTATGGGTCAAGCCTGTGTCAAACCTGACCCATTGACACTACCCACCACGAGGGTAACAAATATATTTCATATATATAATTATATGAAGTAATGGTTACATGTTAAATAAAATATGCTAAATGAAACGTGCTAAGTAGGTTTTTCAGGTTTTTTTTGTTTTATATTTAAATTTTGACCATACACATAGGGGTGGCAAAACCTGACACGACCCGCCAACCCGACCCGCCAACCCGCCTCTTAGGCAGGTTCAGGTTGGGCTTAAGCCAACCTGTTTAATAAATGGGTCGACCCGCGTAACTCATTTATTAAATGGGTCGGGTTCAGGTTGGGGGTTTGCCAACCCGCCAACCCGGCTGACCCGTTTAATAAACGGGTTAGGCGGGTGGGTCAACCCGCCAACCCGACCCACCAACCCGTCTACCAACCCGACCCGTCAACCTGAGAACGCGTTTACCCAACCCAACCCATTTATTAAATGGGTTGGCGGGTCGTGTCGGGTTACCCGTTTATTAAACGGGACGGGTTGATGTTTGCCACAGCCGACCCGTTTAATAAACAGGTCGGGTTCGGGTTGAGGTATGCTGACCCGCCAACCCGACATGATTGCCACCCCTACATACACATGTGATCCATGTACTTGGTTTTATAGGGATGAGCTCCTGTGTTCGATTCTCTTACATAGGTAGGTTTTTTTAAGGTTCAAAAAATCAATGGTAAAAAATCTTTATAAATTTTCGAGGTTCCTCGTATCATTTTTTCATCGGAAACACATGATCCATGTGTGAATTCCTCGTACTACAACACATTTATAGTGTCAGAACTACGAAAAAAACACCAAAAGAGCAGGAAACCCCATTTAGCGCATTTCATTTAGCATGTACCCATTACTCTAATTATATAAACTGTGAAGAAAAATATAAATTATAAAATAGAAGTATTATATCGTGATATTAAGGCGATAAATTTAAAATAAGCAAATTTTTAACAGATCGCGTTTTCTTGGGAAGCGCACTTTTCCGCCATCCTTCTCGACTCTTCCTCGTTTGTGCAGAGAGGGCCATGAAGAACGACGACGACGACTCCGCCCCTTTCTCTCTCTGAAGAATCATAGCAACCTCTCTCTCTCTCTCTCTCTCTCTATACCAACCAAACCCTCGAAGATGAAGCCATCGTCTAGGCCGATCAGCATCGCGGCGAGCACCCGCAAGCTCGAGGTCGACAGTCGGATCTCCCTCGCCTACTATTATCGGATCGCGGGGAACCTCCTCAAGCAAGTAAGATTCTTCAAAACCATTCATAAGTTTTGTTTTTTGATCTTCTGATCACGAACTCGTGTTGTGGTTTCGATGAGGTTAGTTTTTTTTTCCCTTTTCTTAGTGACTTTGATTTCGTTGGAGATCTAATTTGAAGCCAGTTTTGGACTACCCCTTGCTTTACCTGATCAATTGCGAAGGAATTTGGCGGGAAAGCCGTGCACTTTGGTTATTATTCTGCGGGATTCGTAGATTTATCGCACTTTTTTTAGGGGTGGAATGATTGAATGTTTGCCTTCTTAATGATTTTCTAGTGAATTGTCGAACAGTTATTCTTGAAAAAGGAGGTTTAGTTGTTGTTTCTGCTGCTATGGGTAGCTAGATTGGCCTTTGAATTGGGCGTTTTATAATTCCGTAACATATGAGTGATACTTTTGACGTTCGTTTGAAATTGTTTGCCTATGTTGGCGTATGCTAAGAATTGTCGTTGTGCGTGGGAGAACTAGAGAAGTTATCTCGTGTTTGATGTATGCTGGTTTAGTGTGTTTTCTATTGTAAATGAAAATGGAGGGTTAGTGTGGTTGTGAACTTACAAAGGCATTAGCTTTAATTTGAATCAATATTTTTTTGTGGAGCTTGAATTTTGATTTAGTGAATGCATATGATATGTTCGATCCGCGGATGTCCTTAATGCAATTCTGGTTTGAGTATTTTTGCTAGATGTGGTACTGGATTGTACAGTCTTTTTCCATGTCTCTTTGGCAGCCTAATTACTCTGTTATGATGGTGGTGTTTGGTCTTACCATGAAAGTTGAACGCTGCATCCTTTGGTTTTGAGGTTAAATTTGGTGTGCAATCGATGGATCCTTAATTGTATTATGCATCTGAAGACGTGACATGGGGCAGCAACTTGTTCATTTTAGGTGTTTGAGAATTTATAGGTAAGGCATGTATGCATCCTTCTTCCTTTTCGAGTTATTTTAGTACAGATGATCCTGAAACATAGTAATTCTTGGTTTAAAGTTGGAGGCTTCTACCTCCACTGCATTTACTTGCTAGCCGTTTTTTCCAGTGCTTGTGTTCCTCCTTAAGTTAGGTGTCGCTGCGCCAGTAGTGCCTTGGATATGTAATGCATCTTCTTCTCTTTATTGAATATGGAAGGGATGGGGTAGAATATAGGATGGATGGCCTAGGTAGATTCTTCTTTTTTTCGGATAATTAGTAGTGTGGATGGGTGTTGTAAGATTTGCCTTTAGAGGCCCTCCTGCTCCAGATGCACTGGCACTCGGATAAAGCGATCAAGCTTCTGTTAAGGTGCAGAGTGGTAGCAATAAGAAGTGTTTCACTAGGATAAATGATTTTGAAGGGGCAATCTTTTGGTAGATGGTGCAGCTATAGTTGGTTGCAAACTCTCCTTTTTGAAAAAGGTTTCACTTATATCCCATGGGTAGGTTACAATTCTGAAGACATGGTACCTGTTAAAAATATCTGGCCTATCCAGATCAGTGTGACAAGCCAAAGACCTAAATAACCATCAATGAAGTACCTCATCTAGAGCCTTAATTACTCTGTGAATGGAGGTCTCTTTCCTTATGGCATATCATTTGAACTTGTTCATTTTGGCAGCACAGTTCTGAGATTCTTGTGTGAAAAGAAGAGTGATATTTTGGGTTCGTTATCTGAAATTGGACTTAGTGTTATAGTAGGCATGTCAGTGTGCAATCAATATGAAGCTAATGGGGCAGTAGCACGTGTTGCAGCTGTCTGCTTCTTCTGAGTATATTAGTGTCTCACCATTTTTGTTTTTACAGCAATCTCTCTTAATAGCCTTTTCTGCATATTCACTCTAGTGCTTAGGTTTAAGATGCATGCATGGAGCTGCTTCATGTTGAGAGAGATAGTTGGTGATTTTTGGGGAGTGGTCAAAACGGATGGTGATGGTGTGGTAGGTCAGGAGGTGGTTCCCTAGACTCTAGTAGGAAGTATCAAGCACTATAGCTTAACTGCTACTTCATTTTTTGGAAAATGTGGTTAATCGGACCCATTCAATTTAGGTCTGGGGTTGAACTAATATGGTTGAGTGAATAGATTAATGCATTGAAGGATTTTCTAATAGAGGTCCCTTGTTAGGTAAGTATACAAAAAAGTGGAAGAGCAATGAATTTGTACCTGATTTTTTGATAGTCTAAGAATATCCATTGGTTTTCTACCTTTGGGAGTGAAGCAACCATTTTATCCCCCAAAAGCAGTTAAGAGTAGCTGCCACCAATCCTGAGGTTGCAAACATTCAAAGATCTGAAAATTAATATGGACTATCCTTCCCAGATTATGTGCATTGGCCCTTTATCCAACGGTTTTCAAGATTGGTGAAGTTTATGAAAACATAATATCCAATCTGAAAAGTTGTTGATTATAATTATATAACTTCCAAATATCTGAAAGTTAACTTACTTCTCTTTTCTTAAGTAAATCTCAAATAAGTCACTAATTCTATGCATTGCTTCATATGCTTGAGAGCTTCTTCGAACTCTCTAAGAGATCTGACTAATTCAACTCATTGCTTCATATGATTGAGAGCTTCTTCGAACTTCATATGCTTCAAAACTTCTTCCTATTTTTTGGAGATAATGGCAATTGTACATCTTATGCTGTGATAGTTGATCTTTCTCATCTTTTTTGGCACTGGTGGTTGCTTTCATTTTCTTCCTTTTCTTTTCTCCCCTCCCCTCTTTTCCCTGCTAGCTAAATTTTTTGTGCATACGTTGTAGCCTTCGTGTACATATCAGGCCTCTCAAGGGTTGAATTAGCGCAAAATATCCAAAATCTCTAATTTCTGAAAAGTCAAATAACCATAGAAGCAAGGGGGAAACTCACCTTTGATGTGGTGGGTATGAATTAGGGCAAAATGACTATTAATTCTAAAAAGTCCATTCAAAATTGGATGCAAATGAAAAATGAAATAAAAAATAAAACACTATATTTTTGGCATCATACATTGCAATTTGTATTGCATGACATGTAATGAATATTGATGCAGTGAGGTGGAACCTACTTTCTGATACAATTAGTGTATCATATGGTATCATGGTATTATATGGTAACACTACAGTCATGGAGTGGATATGAAGGAACAGCTGGGAAATTGTTTTTGAGGCCTAATTAATTTCTTATGCTTTGCTTTTGATCTTTTGTGTGGTTAATGTACTGTTGCTTCTTTTGCTAATACACTAGTTTTAGTTCTCTTTGTTGGTTTCTTCCAAGGTTGCCACACTAGGAAGCGAAAATGAGAAACGATACACGAAGCGAAAGCGAGAAGCTATGCATTTTAAAATGTATAAGAAGCGGAAAGTGAGGAATAAAAAAAGCAATATAATAATTGAATGGGAATCAAAATGGAATACAAATAAAAACTAAAATAAAAGTGACTATTCTTAAATGTCATGATTTTTTAGTGTAAGAATTAAATTTTTAACAAAATCTAAAAATGATGACTATCAATTTAGAGAAAGCACATAGAATCGACTGAGAAGCGTGAGAGAAAACACATAAAAAACATGAAAAATAGAGTGAGAGAACACACAATTGTACGTGTCATATCGTTACCCATATCGGTCGGGCCCAAAGTAACAATGTATTGTATCGTATCGTGTCATAAACACATCATAAATTTTTTATATTTTTTTTTTCAAAATTCTAAAAAAATCAAGAAAAATAAAAAAAATAGCAAAAATTCTAAAAAAATCATAACACATGAAACAATAATGAATTGCACAAAATTCAAGCATAAAATCACATATGAAGCTTTTATGTCTCTATGAGCTACATAAGACTCTTGCAATTAAGAAACACCACAAGACTCATACTTTCATATTATAAAAACAAAAATAAAATATTATATAAAACTTCAATAATCATAATCATCATCATCATCGTTTTCTTCTTCTTCTCCTCCTCCTAAAATTAATAACAAACCATGCAATTGATAACTGACAATGTAAATAAAAAGCAACTACATAGTTTAAGTTTTAAACATTGTAAAAGTCTTAACAAACAATATTAAATTCACTTCTAAGTCATACTAAAATGTCATAAGCCATAACTAAACTATTAAGAGTTCATGATAATTAAAAATATTATATTTAACGAATGTCTTACATGTCAATCTTTATATCTAAAGTTCTAAACGATAAAGATCCTAAAACTAAATTATCTTCTAGAGTCTATTTGCCAAACATTAAGACAATAATTCCTCAGTGTTGCATTCAACTGCCACGCAATAATCTCTTTATTTTTTGCCATTTTTGACAAGTGGGTCATCATCATCATCATCTTCAAAATCTGGAACAATGGTTGGAAGTCCTTTGCATTTTTGCAAAGTTCTTCTTCTTTGAATTTCTTCTAGTTCAACAATAACATCAGCACGAAAAGTGGCAAGAATAGATGGATAATCACATTGACATACATTTTGACAATGACCTACAATATGTTACTTAAATCTATGCAGTCCACCTCTAATAATAATACTACAAAACAAACATCTCGGTGATGACCCTGGTCGTGGTACATCATCCATGCTTCTGCAGTATTGTCATGCAGGATCATCTCTATAAGATGAATGTGAAGACGACATCGAAAGATCTAAAATAAAACATAACCAATTAACCACCGAATAAAAATATAGGCATACGAATATTCGACAACAAGTTTACACTCGTAGAATATGTTTTTTTACCTTAACCCACTTCCTTGAGTGAAAAAGGGTGGAAATGCACTCTTATTTGAAAAAATCGCAAAAGTCCTCTCCCTTGCTCACAGATTGGCCCCCAAATCGCTCTCACGACTCTTAAGGTGTGTGGGTTCTCCACTAATGACCTCTACACAAATGAGAGAGTCGACCCTCAAGAGGTATTTAAAACCCAAACAGTAAAAAAATAACTTTCGGTTTTTTTAAAGCACGTTGAAGGTGTATTGTACGATATACCTCGATACAGGGATGTATCATATGATATAAACCAATACAGATTTATACACTCTCGTATCGCAATTTCTACCAAAGTTACAATACGTATCGTATTGTATCCTAAGTCACAGGGACTCAGCAAAACAGGTGCGCACTCGCATCGATGCGACGCGATGCGGGTGCGTCTGCGGGTGCGTCTGCGGTCAACGCACTCAGGGTCATTTTCGTCCACTTTTCGGCGTTAAAAAAAAATCCCTGATGAAAAGGAGGATTAGGGCAATTTTTTTTGCCCTAATCTTTCCTCTCCCGCTCAGCTCGAGCTCTTTCCTACCGACGCCCCAACGCCACCTCCTAGGCTCCTCCTCTCCTTTCGCAGGTACGTACCCTCTCACGCTCTCTTCTTGTGTCGGCAGGGGAGGGTCCGAGCCCCCCCCTGCGTCCTCTCGCTCTCTTGTTGGGTCGGCAGGGGAGGGGCCGAGCCCCCCCTGCTCTCTCTGATTTCGGTAGGGGAGGGGCCGAGCCCCCCCCCCCCCCCCTCGCTCTCTTGTTGGGTTGGCAGGGGAGGGGCTGAGCACCCCCTGCTCCCTCTGTTTTCGGCAGGGCCGCCCACCCTGCTCCCTTTGATTTCAGGGGAGGGGCCGAGCCCCCCTCTCGCTCTCTTGTTGTGTCGGCAGGGGAGGGGCTGAGCCCCCCCTGCTCCCTCTGTTTTCGGCAGGGGAGGGGGTCGACTATAATTGATTTGAAATTTTGAATGTATTTTTTTTTGTGTTTTCAGGATAAAAATGACGGATAAAGGGAGAGGACTTGCGTCATCCTCATCCCAACATGTGAGTTTTGCTGATAGTTCTTGTGAGATTGATGATGTGGGGCGACTATGGGTACATGTAGATAAACTTGCAAAATCTGGAGAAGGAGGTGGTGGAAATAAGAGATTTCGATGCAAGCTCTGCGAAAGAAATTTTGTTGGGTCTTACACAAGAGTGAATGCTCATTTGTTGAAGATACCAGGACATGGCATCTCAGGATGCAGAAAAGTTGATGAGGCAATGCAAAGACAATACAAAAAAATACAAGACGAATATGAGAAGAGAAAGGCAATGGCCGATTCTTGTGCAGTTAGTGTGTCATTTGCAAGCCACCAAGAAGATGCTGAAAAAAAAGAAAAGTCAATGTAGGAGGTAGAGGAACGATACAAGCAACATTCAATACATATGAAAGAAAAGAATTAGATAGAAAAGTTGCAAGGTATTTTTATTCTGGTTCACTCCCATTTAATGCGGCTAGAAATCCTTATTGGAATGATTTAGTAACATCCTTGGCAAATTGTAATTTGAGTGGTTATGTGCCTCCAAGTTCAGAAAAAATACGAACCACACTTCTTGCAGAAGAGAGGGCAAATGCGGATAGGTTGTTGGAGATTAAAAAATATTCATGGGAGCAAAATGTAGTTTCTATTGTGTCTGATGGATGGACAAATATTCAAAGGCGTCCACTGATCAATTTCATTGTTTGTTCGCTTAGTGGCCCAATATTCTTGAAAGCAGTTGATGCATCTGGGGAATATAAAAATGCAGAGTATTTGAAGGGATTGTTTATAGAAGTCATAAAAGAAGTGGGTGATCAGAAAGTGGTACAAATCATTACAGACAACACTCCAGTTTGTAAAAGTGCAGCGTTGAGTTTGGAAAGTGAGTACCTTTATATTTTTTGGACTTCCTGTGTGGCACACAACTTAAATCTGACCCTAAAGAGCATTTGCAACCCCAATGAAGAAGAAAATTCACAAGCATATGTTTTATGTTTATGGATTGAAGATTTAGAAAGAAACGTCAAAAGCATTAAGAATTTTGTTGTTAACCACCATCATGCTAATGCTATATTTAATAGGCATTCTGACTTGAAATTATTGAAGGTCGCTGAAACACGTTTTGCGTCCATCATTGTGATGGTGAAGAGGATTAAAAGAGTGAAGAATGCTTTGATTAACATGGTGATTGATGAAAATTAGACATTCTATCGTGCTGATGATGATATCAAGGCTCAAGAAATTAAAAAATTCATTCTTGATGATGAGTTTTGGGACAGAGTGGTATACTTCCTTCAATTTACGCAACCTATTTGGGAAATGTTAAGAGAAGTTGATAAGGATGATCCCATGCTTCACATCCTGCATTGGATGATTCAAATTTTTTTAATCATATTCATTCACTTTTAGTCAGAAGATAGGATAAAAGCAACACTCATTTGCATTGCATGACACATTCTCTTAATTCAAAATATTATGCAAATAAGTGGCGGGCTGGTGGTATTGGTCATGTCTCTCCAAATTTAGACCCAGAGCTATCAAGACATAAAAACATGTGTATGACAAGACTTTTTCTAGAAGCATATCTTCTACATCAAGTCATACAAGAGTTTGAAAAATTTTCATCTTCGAGATTATATGGACCGACATTATCCCCGATAAAAGAAGATAATATAGATCCTATCACATGGTGGTCAACATTTGGATCAGAAACACCTCTTATCCAACGTCTTGCATTAAGATTGCTATCGCAGTCTGCTAGTTCATCTTGTTGTGAAAGAAATTGAAGCACATATTTTCAAATCCACAACATGAAGAGAAACAAACTCACCAGCAAGCGTGCAGAGGATTTAGTATATGTTCATTCAAATCTTCGATTACTTTCGCAAAGCAATAATGAATACAGGTACTAATTTGCTCTCTTAGTTATTTGATTATTTCTTAGTTTTCATTTAAATATACTTGTATTGTATTTAACATTTTTAAATTGGGTTTGTAACGCAGACAAGGAACATCCAAATTTTGGGATGTAAACCCAGAAGAGTGTGACTTCGAGGAAGAAAATGATTTCAACATAACAAACATAGATTTAGCTGAGCCCAATATTCCTTCTAATGATGCATTTGATGATGAAGAAGAAAATTATTAAGATCCATTACTTCATCAGGATATACTTTGGTATGTAATTTAGTTCTTTCTGCTTTACTTATTTGATTGATATTTAGGTTGATTTATGTAATTGCTTTACTTATTTGATTGATATTTAGGTTGATTTATGTAATTGCTTTACTTATTTGATTGATATTTAGGTTGATATATTGCATACATGATGAATGATATTATGACAATGTTAACTGTTAAAACTTCAAAATTATATATATATATATATATATTTATATATATATATATATATTTACATTTTTGCCCCTGCCGCACCCCCGCACCCGGGTTTTTTGGAAGTGCCGAATCCCAACACCCGCACCCACACCCACACCCGCACCCATGTGACATAGATTGTATCGTATGATACATACAACCTTGAGAGAACATATAAGAAGAATACATGAAGTGTGTGAAAAATATAGGAGAAGCATGGGAGAATCGAGATTCTCATCAAGTTTCGGAAGCGAGGAGTATCGCGCTTTTGAAGCGAGTTTTCAGGAAGCAAGCTTCTCACCTATCTAAGAAGCTTCCAATAACTCTGTTTTCTTCTCTTCGCAAACATTTTCTATTATATGCTCTATATCTATGTCATAGGGACTTGCCAAATAGGTTTTCGCACCTACGTCGATGCGATGTGATGCGACGCAGGTGTGGGTGTAGGTGTGGTACCCCAGTGCAGTCAATAATCCTTGGGTGCGATTAACCTACACCCAGGGTTATTTTTGTCCAAAATGAACTCGATCAACTTTGAGTGAGTCAATTTTGGTCCACATTAAAACAAAAAAAATTTTGGAGGACTGGGGTTTAGGGAACTACTCCTCCTCCTCCTCCTCCTCTTTCGATGGCGGATGGCGGTGATGACCTCTCCGATAAGTATCTTTCTCTCTGTTCCTCATCTTCTTCCTTTCCTCCCTCTGCTGCCTCTTTCTTCTTCTTCCTTCTCCGCCTCCTCCTCCTGCTCTCTTTCTTCTTCTTCCTTCTCCGGTAAGTCTCTTGTGTCTTTCTTCTTCTTCCTTCTCCTCCTTCCTCCTCCTCCCCTCGCTGGCTCAAGGGACGAACCCAGGTTTGATGGGTTTGGCTCTGTTTGACCCATCTTCCTTCTTCCCCTCCCTCCTCCTCTCTTTCTTCTTCTTCCTTCCCCACCTTTCTCCTCCTCCTTCCCTCATTGGCGCAAGGAACAAACCCTAGGTTCAACAAATCTGAACCCAACCGTGTTGGATTCGACTCTTGTGAACCCAGGCTGACTGGGTTCGGCTCTGGTGAACTCATGCCTGGGTTCACCAGAACTGAACCGAAGCTTGGGTTGAGTTTTGAGTTTGGCCAGTTTTTTTATGAATTTTATTTTAATAAATTTTTTATTTTTTGTTTTAAGGACGAAAATGGTGGATAAACTGAAAGGACTCACGGACATTGTATATGATATACTTTTGGTTTAAGCATTGTTTGCTTCTTTTATTAGTTATTTCATTAGTTTTAACTTTAAACTGTTAAAAATTATATATATATATATATATATACCCTCTCCGCACCCCCTCACCAAGTTTTTTTAAAGTGCCGCATCGCCGACCTGCACCTGTATCCACACCCGCACCTATGTGACATATCTCTATATCATTTTACTTTGTACTTGTCATGCTCAATGTTTTTAATTTATCCCATGAGTATCTAGTTTTGCCTTCTCCATCTACATTTTACTCACCTATTTCTGTTTTTCACGTACACTTGTTCAATAAGATTTGCCAATGTCCAGTTATCTTATCCTTTCTAGCTTACTCTTTTCTCATTTTAAGTTTGATTGCTTGTGTTAGTCATGTATCCTATTTGGATTATAAAATATGTTTTTCCTCTAGACATTAGAAATCTCTTAGTACTCGGTACAGAAAAATGATTCTTTAACCCTTTATGTTGCCTTTTAGAAGGTTGGAATTGAAAGAGAGCATTTCTGAAGTTTTAGTAATGGTACTAAATATTGCTTGCAAAGAGTGATTCTAAGCTTCCATTGTATTTTTTGCTTTATCATTCTTACAGTCTATTGTCTGACATTCTTTTCTTCACTATGTGATTCCACACGTGCGTGCACATATTTTTATCATGGCCAATTTCTCTTTGCTGATGAAGCAATTGTGTTATCAATATTTTGCAGGTTAATATTTACCGAGAGGAGAAGAATCTGATTGATCTATATGTACTGCTTATTAGATTTTCAAGGTGTGGACAACTGTTTTGTCTTACATGTCACCTGGAATTATTATTTTTCACTGTCATGAAAACTTTCAAACCTGTGAAATCTTCAAGAGCAGTTAATGGCAGTGGCCAAAGTGATGTATTTGATTGATAATTTGATACTGAGAAAATGATTATATATTGACAGTGCTTTTTTGTATTTGTTTGATTCTTACTCTACACGCTGTCTAATTTTATTCATATTGTAATATTAGTTTGATCACTGAGACCATACCATGCCATCAAGATTACCAGAGTTCTCTGCCCAGGGAAAAGGCTTTATATAGAAAGGTGTGCTATGATTTGTTATGTTCCTATCCACAGCTGAGCTGGGCTTTTTGGTTCTAACCCATGTATATTGTAGAAATTACTGGATATATTGAATGAACTGGAGACACTGAAACCAGTTGTTCAGCGTCAAATAGAGGAGCTGAACAGAAAGCATACCACTCGGATTGATAGCTGGGGTCAGGTCCAACAAAATGTCTCTATGGATTCTTCTTTTGAGTGGCCTCCAGTGACAAAGCACGGTCTTGCAAATTATGAAACCAGACAGGTATAATCCGTGTTCATCACAAAAATAAAATATCTTGAATTTCCTGTATTGTCCTCCACTAGAGTCACTGCTTTGAGCACAATGATTTTTTTTTTCAATGTTCAAAAAATAAATAAAGAAAAAGGGATAATGAACAAGAAAGCCTGCATTACTCATAGTTTTGAACATTTTCACGAAAATAGCCCATATTTTGAAAATATCACACTATTCTTACAATATAACAAAAAGCTTAAAAAGGTAAAATATCAGGACATTTTCAGTATATCAGAAATTTGAAGATATCAAGATATTATGGCAACAATCACACAATTTTATAATGATATTTTAATCTTTAATTTTTTCTTATTTTTTATATTTGATATTCTCTCTTATCCTTTATATTTTTCAAAATTTAACTTACTTTTCCATATATCCTTTACATTTTTGAGAAAAAATATTAATAAAACCTTTATTTCTTCTCTTTTACTTTAGTCATTGCTGCGCCACGATGTGGCATTGTTGTTGAGACTTTAATCTTAGTGACCCCATAATTGCTTGAGAAAAAGGTCAAAAAGTGAACACAACAAATGCATTATAAAATCCTGGGCTTGGCAACCTGAAGTATCTCAGATATGCCCTTGCTTATCAGCACCATGTTATGTATGATTGCAGATAAGCCAAGCTTGGCAACCTGAACT
The DNA here is from genome assembly GCF_984573655.1 of Nuphar pumila. Taxonomy (NCBI): domain Eukaryota; kingdom Viridiplantae; phylum Streptophyta; class Magnoliopsida; order Nymphaeales; family Nymphaeaceae; genus Nuphar; species Nuphar pumila. The sequence goes on along the minus strand of NC_143255.1, from coordinate 21,401,406 downwards.
ACCTCTGATTACACAGAAGCATTATGAGACTACTTGGGATAAGCTCTCGCAACCCAAGCAAATAGAAAATCAACTGCTCAAAATGTAAGTGCCTAATATCTTTCTTTTGAAATTTAGGTCGGTCATTGTTCTTTGAAAAGGTGACTTGTGGCAGTTCTCTGGTTTCTGTTCAACACTTTCTTCTCCTTTGAATGTCAGAAACTTGTGCTTATCATGTAAATCAATGAATACACGTGGAGGTTCAATGAATTGTCCATTGCCCCTTGTTACAAAAAAAATCTTGCAATTTGGTTGGACAACTGGGAAGCCTAATTCTTTTGTAGAGTTGATTGCTAAAGTTGAAAAGCTCTAGGTCATGTTTAGAATTTATCTTCTGCTATCCCATTCACTCACTCTCCCTCATGATCTGCATTCCCCAATCATACCTGCCCTTATCATTCCTTTGTAAGCATATAATTGTGCATTGACATCTAATAGAAGGCATGGTTAGTTATGAGGGATTGCACTCAATCCCTGACACATTTTCACTATTTTCTGAGGTGATCTCAGTTTTAGTGGTGATTTCTTTCGCTGCAAATTACCTGCTTGTTGTATCGGTTTAACCTTAGGAATACATTTCATGATTCATCTTTGTAAAATAAAAGGAACGTTTGTAAGAAACTTGATCTTAGCCAAAAGGCTGAGAAAGGTATGAGCATTTGTAAGACACCATCTGCTGCTTTTTTGAATGAGTGAGAAATAGGCTTTGTTTTTAGAAGTTGAGCAAGAGCATCCATGGCTTGAAACAATTATCAAGAGCATGGTTGGATGCAGATGCTGTAGTAGCACAGTAATAGTAGTTGAAGTAATATTACGATATTAAAGAAAAAGAGACTGCTATATGAATGACTTGGCTAAGCTTCACTGTTCTCTAGAAGTTCAAACCATTGAAGGGAATATTTGTAACCAGGAGTCAAGACAGGTAAGCTAGTTCAGTACCAAAGGGCTAGCTTGGGGAGGGATGGTTACAAGAGATGCTTCCATACCATCTATAAGAAGCTATGTCACACGGATGCTTCACTTGACATGTGTATCCCGTGTTGACACTACACGACAAACGGACACACTAGGACATTTCATGGATACAGTTAAATTAATGTCGGACTGATGCAGCGCGGGGAGTGACTTTCACGTTCGTTGACGGCGGCTGACGAAGGCACGACCTTCACGGTCGTGCGATGTGCAGAAATTGAGAAGAATGCCCACCGAAAATCAGTGAGGCTTGTTTTTATTTCAATTTAACTTCAAATGAAACAATGAACTGAGCAATAAAATGAATAACCGTAAAGAAAAGGGAAACAGGCAATAGGGAAAAGGAGAAAAGCTGCTGCAAAAGTTGAATATTCTCTGCTCCACGCAACCCTAGGAGAGGGTTTTTAAAGTCTGCTGCTGGATCCGGGTCGCGGGTCCAGTCTTGGACCCGAGTTGTGATCCGGGTCATCTTCATGTTGCTGCTGGATCCGTGACGTCCGGACTGTTCCACGCCTGGAGTAGGTACGCAGGGGCACCGTACCTGTGATCGGATCGGACCCGTGGGTCCCCATCCTTTGTGGTGGATCGGGCTTCTGGGCCACACCTGGGTCACGTGGTATCTATCCAATCGGGTCCTGCTCTGCATCACGGACACAGTCAACATTATGTCATTAACTTTATTTCCTTTTATGATCTTTATTACTGGTGTATTTACCTATTTCTTTTTCTTTTAAATTTGTCATCAATTATATTACATTTCAATCTCAACTTAGTTTTATTATTTGATATTTAATTATAGTAATTTAGAATTACTGTTCAAGAATTTGCACTTGAGATGACATTCATGTTTTGTTACTTTAGATTAAGAATATATATATATATAGTGTATGTGTGTGGCCATGTCTTTGTCCTGATTTATGGTGACTGTTGTATAATGCCAATCATATCCAAATATGTCCCATTCCTGCATCCGTATCCGTGTGACATAGATAAGAAGTCATAGATCCATGTGCTATACCTTGTATGATTTTGCCATCATGGCTCATAAATGTGAAGCATGTTTTGGAGTTGATGCACAGTCCAATTCTCTTGTCACGTTATGTTGGTACAATATGTGCCATTTTTTTATGCCATTCATGTAGAACCTATTTAAAGATCAAAATTGCATAACTTAAAATCTATGTCACAAAGACATGTCAACATGAGGACCCGTGACGCGGATTCGACACGAAAGTTGGAGAACTTTTTGACAAATAGGACACAAGGACACATTTTTAAAATTTTTTAGTCAATAAAAACTATTTTTGATATTTTAATATTAAAAATGTTTTTTTATTAAAATAATATTAAAACATTAAAAATTAAAATAATATTAAATTATTGGCTGTACGTGTCAGTTTCCACGTGTCCGCTTGTGTCATGGGAGACACACCACCAAAATGGTGTGTCCCTATGACAACTTAAAAGCATATATTTCACTAGCCATATTGTCATGTTAATATGTTTTTCAATGTTGTAAAGTGCATAATGTAACTAATATCATGAAACTCCGTACCCGTGTCGTACATACAAGTTTGTATTTAATTTATAATTTATAATTTATAATTATATTTTCAGTTTATAACTTTATATTTTCAGTATATAATATATTTTAGATATAGCATATATATTTAGATTATATTCAGTTTATTTTGAATTTATTTTTTATTTATGTGATATATATACACACACACACACACACTTATATATACATACATATATAGCCGTGTCCCCATACCCACATTTTTTGGAATTGCCGTGTTGTACCCTCCTCCACACCTGTCCCCATGTGACATTGGTTTTGATAAAAAGAAATGGCAGAAATATTTTTTTGATGTATAGGGACATGTAAACATGAATGCAAGTTGAATAAAGTAATAAAAATCATTCTTTTGATGGTTATTGTTCCATGATGATATTACATAATGTTTTTCTTGGTACAATTATCGAAAAATTTGGTTTGAAAAATCTGAACATGTATTTGAATAATTGAATTTGATGATATCATAATAATTACACTTTAGCAATAATTTTTTTTTGCTGTTGTATTTTTCCTTTTTATTTTTAAGAAAAAAGCGATTGAAATGTGATAAATCGTAAATATTTCAATCTTTGGTGCATATGGTTATAGTAACCTCTGATGATGCATCAAATAAGCTCCATACCTTTGTATGTTCTCTTGAAGTATCGATGTCAATGTTGCCTGGGGACTCACAGATGTACATTTCATGGTATTGTCAGATCCGATGCAAACATGGTCTGCATCCATGAGTAGTGACATAATGACTCCTAAACAAAACTCAAACATCAAATCTCCAGCAGTTCATGTTTTCACTGTTACAAAATGTGGCGGTGCTAATGAAAAATGGAAGGGATTTCATTTCAGCAAGCGCTTTCTTTTCATTACATGTGTCCATAATCAACTCCAGCTCTTACTTTTTCAGGCCTACTGCTGGTCAAGAAATTATTTCTTCTTTGTTGTAGGTGTAACTCGCATTACACAACAAAACATGTAGAATTGCCTTTTCATAATTCAGATATTGGTCACCTTTATTGCTTTCTTCTTCTTCCAATGTTTCTCGTTTATGCCATGTTTGTGGCTGACTACCAAAAATGTCATCTCAAACACTCTTGCCACACACTTACAAATGAAGTTTCTCATAAGTCAATGGTCTTGAGTACAGTTATATAACCTTTCTTAATTCTTTGATGATCTTTGCTCTTTCTGTTTTTTCCTGAAGTACCCATCCCCATCTTTTAGTTTAATAATAAATTGTATCTTGCTTGACTTCTGAGAAAAAATAGACTTCCTCTGCCTATGATGATTTCTTGCAATGAAGTAGAGTTTTCTTGATGCTGTAAATTGAATATCATACTGTCAAGATAGTTAGGTCACCAGGTAGAGTATGTGCTCCCATGAGACGTGCACAGTTGTAAGGAATATTGATATTGCTGTCTCAATCACTAGAATGTCTATATTCAATATGGTTCCAATCTTTATGACATTAATTTTAAGGAAGAGCCTTCAACTGGCTACAGAGAGGGTTTTGGCAACATATATATCATAAATGTGTAGTGTTTAGTAACCTAAGATTTGAAATTGGCAAAAAGATGCCTGATATAGCAGCTTGTTTTGTGGATGGAGGAACATCTAGCCTATCCAAAAAAGTGATCTGCTACATATGGGGCTGTGATTTGAGCTCTTCTTTGATTTTATATGCAAATCAACCTACATCCCAGTTTTTTTTTTCATGTGGAACCTACATCCCAGTTGGATACTCAAGAACCAAGGAACTTAGCAGGCTGTAATATCCATAAAATGCTACATACAAGGTGGCAACTGCACAGGTTCATCTAGAACTTTACCATGCAGTTGAAAAGGAAGTCGGAAAGGATTTATCTGTAGGTCACAAGGTAGAACCGATCATGAATTCCTGTTGTTTATTTGCGAGGTAGTGCAAGTGCTGATTTATGTCTAGGTCAAAGGGTGGAAGTTGGATTGACGTTGAGTGAAATAAAATGTATATTATTCTTCTTTACTTATAAATTCTGCCTAGAAGAATATATATATATATATATATATATATATATATATATAAGTGAATTTTGACTTGACAGAGTCATAAGCAAGTCAAATGTGTGTGAGGATGTCTGAGTTTAGACTAGGCATTGGTTTCAATTAACAATGTGGGCTTAGTTTTAGCATACACTTAACCCCGTTAAGGTTGCAATTATTGATAGCAAATTCAGTGTTCCATTGTATGTATACATATTGACTATTACACTTTATGTGGAGGTGTAGAGGTTGAAGAGAATGAAGAAATATGTAAGCATCAAAAGACAAAGTTTGAATGTGATAACAAATATAATATTACTACTTTTGAAGGCTAAGTTATGCATGTTCAAATAAAATGTACAATTTTGACGGCACATGCCAGGCAGTGGCAATGTGGAGATAATATGTGTTTCCTTTACTGTCTTGAAATAATTTCAATTGTTACATCTGACGCTTGGTGAATACAATTCCTTTATAAAGTCCTAAATGACTCACTAAAATATTACCATTCAATTTAGTTTCAGTAGCTTCTGAAATTGTCCACAAGCCTCCTTTGCCTAACTGTGTATTTAATTGTTTTGAAATTCTAGGTCATTGAGTGTGCCAAGGCCAAGGGAAGAGACATTATCAAGGCACTCTATCCTTGGACCAAATGGTCTTCGTGGACAATGGCAAGCTCCTACAATGGACAGAGGGGTAAGCTTTTGAATTTCATTTATTTTCTCTTGTCAATAGATGTGCTAATAGTTGTCATATTGCTGCAGATTCAATATCCAAGCAATCTTGACTTGACTCCTATTGAGCTCCCAAGGTTAGAGTCTTTGAACTTTTATATTGTCATTTGTCCATTAAAAGATTATAAGTGTTTTTAATGTGTCTCTTGTGAGTTTAGCATGTGGTTTACTTTCTGTAAGATTGCATTTGTAGTTAAGCTGTCTGTTAAAAGATTATAATATTTTTAATCTGTTTCCTGTGAGTATAGCATGCGGTTTACTAATCATAGGATTGCATTTATCATTAAGCTCGTGAACTTCTCCAAATGTTATATTGGAATTAGGTTTCTGTCTGTAGAACAAAATGCAGTTTACTTAGTCATATTCCATTTGTAATGTTTGCTATTTTACTTACATCAAACAGGTGCAGGTTCATTTGCATTTGTCATTTGGTTATATTACCAGGGCCATTTTGAAGTGTTGTACCTTTCTTTTTCCTGTACTTAAACAAGTTTGTGGTTAAACAGCCTCACTCGTCCTGCACAAGATGGACCTCTGGTAGGGAAGGGAAGCAGTTCAACAACTGATATGTCTATTCTTGAGTCAGTTCTGTCTTTGGATGATGGCCGAGGAACACCAGTGCCAGAAGAATCTTGTCCAATGACTATTGCCAATTCAATAGAAGAACCTCTTCATTTTGATATGTACAGGCAACCTGCTCCTCCACCTGTTCTTGCTGATGTTCAAGACTTGGTTCCAGCTTCTTCTCCAGTAAGTGATGCACAATCAGGACCTACAAAATCAATGCAAGATGGTTTAGTTAATTCAGACTCTCCTTTGCAACTGCATGTGGTAAGATATTGTCTTCTTCTGTAAAGCACATCTTTCACTAGAAAAATTTGATTCAGCAAGTTTCACATCCTAGGAAGTAGACTTTTCACTTGTTGCTTTTGCTTGGTAAGGTTGAGTTGGTCTTTCTAATACTGCTTTTTTTTAAATGTCAGTCATTTAAAATGATGGAAGACTTCATGAGGCTGGCAAAGTCAAATACCTTAAAGAATTTAGAGACCTGTGGTGTTCTTGCTGGTTCACTTGTAAGTTGTTTATTCATTTATCTTTCTGCACAGTTTGACTTCAGAAGTCTAGGTTAACTTGTCAGAGCTCTTTCATTTATTCTTTTGCAGAAAAACCGAAGATTTTGTGTTACATCTCTCATCATTCCAAAGCAGGAGTCAACATCTGATTCAGTAAGCCATTTTATAACATGCTAAATAGTCATTAAATGCTTCTCTCAATTTCTGAATGCCGTGGTCCCCATAATAAGGTAATTATTTGACTAATCAGTGTCAGACTATGAATGAAGAGGAGATATATGATGTTCAGGATAAGCGGTCACTTTTTCCACTGGGTTGGATTCATGTAAGTGTTTTCATGGTAATAAGTTGATTTTTTTCTCTGTTTTTTTCCATAAAAGCTAAAATTAATTGGGCAATAATGGACACATGAATTTCATAGTTAATAGTGGGCTCTTGAATCTTGTCTTTCTTGAAACAAAATAAATCTCATCACCTGCATGTTTTTGGATGTTTCAAAGAGCCTTTGCAACTGAAAAAAAAATGACTAACCACCATTGTTAATGTACTATTCTCTTTTGTAATTTTATCTTAGCTGCACAGTTTTAATGAATGTAACCATATGAAAGAGATTATTCACATGTAATGCAACTGGTGTCCTAGTTGGATTGGCATGAGTCAGAGTTGTAAGAACCTGTTCTCAAGATGACTGAAGACCGGTGACACTGGTGTAGTTCATTTGAAACTGCACATACCGAAACACACATGAAGATTCATGGTAATGATAATTCTCAGTAGAAAGCAATGGCCATGAGCATATTCCTTGACAATGCAATAAGATGAATGTGGGTTACTCCAGTAATGGCGTTATTGCTCACTGGATGCCCATTTTCTGTGCATTTTGCCACAATTTTCAATCTACCAGTCAGAAGACTATTTGTAAAACTCTTCCAGTTTCACAGCAATAAAGAAGATATATAATTCTCATGAGGTCCTTCCGTGCAACCTGACATGTTCACATTAAATGCCAACCTCCCATTTAAATGTAAATAGGACATGCAGGAGATACAACCATTTTTGAATGATATTTAAAATAAAATTGTAAAAGAGATAATGGAGTGCAGCTTGCTACAATATTGACCTGTAACAGCACTCTGTCAGGACCCTTTACATTTTGTTGCATTAGAGCATCTATTATCTTCTTTAATAACCAAAGATTACAAGGATGAATATAGGTGAAACATTTTATATGTTACTTCATTTTGTGGGACCTTACCTTCTTTTGCCTTCTCTTTGCTTGGACAATTCATCCCCGTTGGTGGTTGCCAACCTTGTCTTGTTCAGTTACATTATTTGAAACCATTATTCTTTAGAACATATTGAGTGGTTAACTTTTCGCTGCGTTTCAGACACATCCTACACAGACCTGCTTTATGTCGTCAATAGATCTCCACACACATTATTCATATCAGGTAACTCTAAATTCCTGAACTGGGGATTTTTCATTCTAATGCAGTTATTAGTGCCTTTATTTCTTCATGCGCATGGGGAAGGCCTCTTGCCTTTATTACCTCTGGGGGTAGGAAAATCATGATTAAATGCAAAATGCTTTCATGCACACTACACATTTGCTTTCTTGTTTCTTGATTGCTAGTTCCTGTTTACTGTAACAATTATGAAACTTCAATTTTTTTTTGCAGATTATGCTGCCAGAGGCAATTGCAATTGTCATGGCGCCTACAGATACCACAAGGCAGTAACCATTTTTTGTTTCATTCTTCTTGTTTTCTATTCTTCATATACAGTTGGTTCTGAGATAACAATTTGATTGTGTTATACAGATCCCATGGCATATTTCGGCTGTCAGATCCAGGAGGCATCACAGTCATCCGAAATTGCCAGCAGCGAGGCTTTCATCCTCATGATGAAGCACCAGATGGGAGTCCAATCTATGAGCACTGTATGCATGTATATATGAATGCCCATTTAAAATATGATGTTATTGATCTCCGTTGAGCATATATTCATAACTTACATACTCCTTATTTATTCATTATTTTTTGTAATATGATCCCTGAATATGTCCTATGTTGATGACTGTCATGCAACCACTTACAGTAAAAGAGTTGTGTTTTGCTGGTTTGAAATTTTGTCATTCTCTCACCCTACTAATTTGCTATAACTGCCCACAAGGGCTCTGCTCATCTGGTAGGGGCAACTCGGGAATGTCACCTAGTTAACGGGACATCACAAGTTTGAAACCCACGGGTGACATCTCTTGCTGCAAGGTCTAAGCTGGGTATACTCCCCAGTGGCTGGGGGGGTGGGGGGGACATCAAGGGTTTTACCAACTGGAGGGCAGCCAATGTGGCGTTCTCTTGGACTATCCCCCCCCCCCCCACACCAAAAATAAATAAATAAATAATTTGCTATAGTTATTCATTCTGGTTGGTTGGGTGCATTAGACGGTAGCTCCTTTTTTTTTTCCTCCCATAAAAAATCCGTCACTCTCCTGTCTCTCTTTTTCTTGTTCTTCCTTTTCCTTCTTTCTTTGGATGCCAGTTTTCTGGTGTTCTTTCGTCTCCCTTTAGTAAATCGACAATTTAGTTGACAAGAGTTTTTTTTTTGGATATAAACTGCTGGGGTTAGGCAGACTCCTACCTGCTGTGTATCGATGATTAAAAAAACTATACAGGATTTACGTTTGCGTTGACAAGAGTTTGGATAAAGTGTAATGGTATTAAGATCTTACAGTGTGCAGGCTGCGTTGCCTATTAATAATTGTTTTTTTTTTGAAAGTCAAGCTAGGGTTAGGCAGACCCCTACCAGTTATACAACGTTACCATTGGGATTTGAACTTGCAATGTCCCAACACAAGGTGACATGCACTGGCTGCTCCTACCAGACAAGCTGAGCCCCCGTTGATATTTGTTTATTAATAATTGATAATGAAGTTGGCATCAGTTTTTTTCCCCTTCCAAGTGCAAATGGCATGAAAATCTTGGGTGGGTTTTTTTTTCCCTCTGCTGTGATAGCCAAGCTTGGGGATAACCCTCGTTGGATTCCAACCCTAGACCCCTTTGATTATGATGATGTGAACCAACCATCCAGCCATCTCGTGGTATGGGAAACATATGTATGGAAAACATATGTTCTGAATTAGTCAATATTGAATTTAGAGTCAATCTAGAACCTGCTTGTTTCTGTTTCCAAATGAATAAGAACAAGGTTTGTGTGGAAGACTTGCATTGAGATTGGAACACCATTTTCATATGTTCCCAAAATGTGGTGTTGAGGATGGAGTTGCTAAAAACATTCTTTTGTGAATGGTGAGGATATTTGGGCTGCCAATTCCATTCCCAATGCTGTGTTCGGTAAGACAAACTTTAATGTGAGATAAAGAAAACTGCTTTTATATATTTAGATTTGTTTTATTAAATCTCAAAGTTATTCTTCATGATTGGCCAAACAGTCCGTGCATTTGTAATATGAGTTAATAAGAAAGTTTTGGTTTGACTTACCTTCTAAGTAAGCTGAAAATGGATGGATCCAGTAAATCTAGATTTGGACCCACCTTTGTGGATCCTAAATGGTCTGCATCCAGATCCGCCTGCCAGTCAAAGGCCCTGGCATGTTTATTTAATTTGCTTAGTTTGCAAGTTAGATCAAGATTAATCCAATATGACCTTGATGAAAATGAAACCAGATCCCAGTTCAGATTTGGATCTGATTTAATATGGTAATACCAGACTGATGTGTTCCAAAATCAGATCTAATATCAATTTGAACCTGGGGGCAAGGGTCCTAGCCTCCGAGTTTTACGCCTCTGGAACGAGGTACGGCAGGCTTAGAGACCAGGTCTTTTATCCCAGATGCAGTTTCTTCAAGTAATAAATAAAAAATATATTGAGATCTATATGAAGCTCTGTGAGCAAAAAACCAAGAGGTACCAGTCCGGGTACTACTAACTTCAGGAGCCAAAAGGTACCAGTTCCACCTCCAACACGGTTCGGGATCCATGTATACGGATCCTAATATACTTAGAAAATGTGATTCAGGCCAATCTAAATTGCATCCAATGGACTGACCATGTTTGAGAACATGTGATTGAGGCCCACATGGACCAGCCAAAAATGTAAGCTACGATCATAAGAAAAAATATGGGTCGTTTATGGGTTCGGGCCCAAAAGTCAAACACTAAGCTTGTACCGATATTATATCCATATCCTGTTGTGCTACAAAATTCAGACACGAATTCAGGTTAATGTCAACATTGTACAATTTAATTGTAGCCAGGGGGAAAACCAAAACCATTTTATTGAAACAAAAGAAAATTTAGTAAATAAATAAATAATAGTGGAATGTTTGTGGATATTTTTACATTTTGCAATTGAAGATGTTGGAATAAGACTTCTCAAATGCTTAACATTGACGAGGGGACATGGAAATTCACCTTGGAACGTTTGCCCGGCAGGTGGGGATCCACTCACATGGACTACTATGGCTATGAGTCATTTCTTATTTGGGATACAATAAACGTGCATGCCATTAAGTATTTTATAAAAGAAATAATACCGCATATTCTTTCTTGCTTCACAAATAAAACCTCAAGCACCTACTCACTACTCATGTATATAGAGTAATGGGTAGGGGATTGAACGTTAGGTGCTTGATGAACGTGGTTCTCCAGTGCTTTTTATGTGGTTTCAGCCCTATAAATGTGTTGGACATGGTTGATTTAGTAAGAATCCACACCTGAATCATGTGTTTTCGATGAAAAAAAATGATGTTTGGAGCCTCAAAAACTTACAAAGATTTTGAACAGTTGATTTTTCAAACCTTATAAAAACCCACCCATGTGTCGGAATCTAACACTTCAAGAGCTGATCCCTATAAAATCAAGTACATAGATCACATCTTATGGTCATAATTTTAAAATAAAATAAAAAATGCTGGAAAACTCATCAAGCGCCTAACGTTCAAGCACCTACTCATTACTCTTTATATATATATATATATATATATATATATATATATATATATATATATATATATATATATATATATATATATATATATATATATATATATATATAGAGAGAGAGAGAGAGAGAGAGAGAGACCATCCAACCAAAGGAAGATCCAAAATCTACAACTAACAATGGTGAGATTCAATGCTTGAGTATCTCATCAATTAGACCTTATGTATTTGTTCTTTATAATTTATTTAGTAATAAATATGCTTTGCACGAAGACTTTACGACATATAAGCATGTTTTATGAAATGTAAAAAATCAACAACTCACAATGCATTTAAAACTTTATAATACAAAGTATTATGGGCCATTGACTTTAGCGCTTTCAAAAACACATCTAAACATCAAAAATTCATAATCCAAAATATGTCGCTTACTAAATGAATGATAAAAATTCAATATGTAAAGTCCACTCGATGAAAAACTTGATTGTTAGAGAAGGAACGTCGTCAATTAACATCGGATGTAAATTTTTAGCCTTCCTTTGGTTGAACGGTGTCCCTATGTAAGCCTTAAAAAATCAGTGGCCATAATATACAATATTTTATTGGCTTATAAAATCATAATTTTTCTTGAAAAATACATTATTCATTCCTAATGTTTGGATCGTGTCGAATCCATCCATGGGATGCGATTGGGTCAACACAACACACACATATGATTTCTAGCTCTTTGGAATGGTCAGTTTGACATTATCAAATGTTACCGGTCTATGTATTCATTTGGAGTAAAAAAAAATGTTGTTACAATATATGGCCAAAAATAAGTTTTTGAAAAACCGAGATCCTAAGCCTAGAGGCACGTTCTTAAGATTGTTATCTTTAGAACTTCAATCACTTCACTTCAGGATTTTCAAACATGTGAAAAGGGTTTATTTGTGTCTGAGTTACCAAGATACAACTAGACTTGGACCTCAATTGCATCACTGCTTTGCAAGATCAGGTGACCTCTCTCACATGTGAACTTGGCAAACTAAATCGAGAGCAAAAAATAAAAAGAGACAAAACTTGAGAATAAAAAAAATCTAATGAACTAAAAACCGAAAAGAAGAGATTTATAGACTTTTGGAAGGCCAACAAGTATTTTGTGATAAATAAAATTAAAGGTCATAAATTCAACGGTTTGAAGATTGGATGAAAATGACCTTAAATGGTGACCTGCCTTTAACCAACGATCAAGGACCTTCAAAACCGTTCAATAGTCACAACGCACCATAAACACTATATAAATGCATTTTTAAAGTCTTTCAAACGGCCAGACCATTCGAGAAAATGAAAAGTCAAATACAGCTTGGTCAAAGGTTTAGGTTAAAACTTTACAAAATAAAGCACCAAAACTTAGACATGAGACTAAACATTTTCAAAACCCTTTTGGTGAAAGCATTAAATCACCAAAACTTTACAAAATAAGGTATATTTAGAAACTTTTTTCAACAAAAAATTGATACATTATAGACCATTGATTTTTCAACTCCCAAAAAATCTAACATACACATCGGGAACATAATCTAAAGGTCATTTTCTATATCAAACATGAGCCCGCGAGGGTAGCAAACATTTTCTCTTTCTTTTTATGTTTCAAATATGCCTTGCAACTAGGGGTGTCAACGGGCCTAGTTTACTCGGACCCGACCCGAACCAAACCCTATAGGGTCTGGTGGTATGGTGATAAATAAAAAGACCCGGGTTCAAACCCGAAAGTCTGATTAAGACATGCACCCGAGTATAGTTTGTGAAATTTTATACCAGACACAAGTTCCGATTAAGACCAACAATTTTTCAATGTAAAAATGATAAAAAATATAGTTTTACCAAGTATGGTCCGAGTTTTAGTTCATGTAGTTCTTATCAGGTTAAGGTATGGTTTTTTATAGTGGACGTTATTAGACCTGGGTCCGAACCTGATACTATACCAAAAAATTTGATCCAAGTCTCGGTATGAACTGAACCCAACCCATTGACACCCCCAGTTGCAACATTGTTTTTACAATTTGCTAAATGTGATCATGTTATTCTTGACATTTGCCCACACTACAAGAAAAACTCTAATTAGCGATGGATTTGTTCTGTCACAAATTTGTGACGGATTAGCCATAGAAAACTATCTGTCATTAACATCCAAATTATTTGCGGAATTAGGGACGAAAAAAATTCCATCGCTAATTCGTCACTAATCCGCGATGGGTTCACAACGAAAACTTTTCGTCTCAAACTCCATCACCACTTAGCGACGGATCAACGACAGGAATTTTCTGTCGCTACTTGGCGACAGATTCACAACGGAATTTTTCTATCGCTAATCCGTCGCTAATTTCCCCTGTAAAACTCTAATGCGAGTAACTTTCTTTTTCTTTCTTTCTTTTTCATCCCCCGCTCGTCGTCGGTCACCCATCGTTCATCGTTCGTCACCCACCGCTCATCGTCTGCCGCCCGTCAACCTCCCTCTTCGACTGAGTCCCCTTCTCACCTCTGCTCCCTTCTCTTTCGCTCTCATCATTTTTCTAGTCGGGGAGACCCGTCTGGCAACCCCCTTCCAACCTCACCCCATATCCCTCTCCCGACTCCGGTCTCTCTCGTCTGCCGACACTAACGTCGACTCCTTTTAGGTAACCCCCGACTCCTCTCTCTCTCTTTCCTTTTTCGCCGACCGGTGAGCCCCTTTTTCCCTCTATTTCCTTTTGCGCCAGGGAGAGGCTGAGCCCCCTTTTTGTCTCTCAGTCTTACGGGATGCGAGGGAGGGGCTCAACCCCCTCTCTGTTCTTTTTTTGCCAGGGAGGGGCCGACCCCCCTCTTTGTCTCCCTGTCTTACAGGATGTGAGGGAGGGGATCAACCCCCTCCATGTTCTTTTTTCGCCAGGGAGGAGACGAGCCCTCTCCATGTCTCCCTGTCTTACGAGATGTGATAGAGGGGTTTGGCTTCTTCCCTGTACTTTTTTTGTCAGGAAGGGGTCGAGCCCCCAACTTGTCTCCCTGTCTTACGGGATGCGAGGGAGGGGCTCGACCCCCTCCCTTTTCTTTTTTTGCCAGGGAGAGGATGGCCCCCCTCACTGTTTTCCTATCTTACGGGATGCGAGGGAGGGGCTCGGCCCCTCCCTGTTTTTTTTTCACCAGAGAGGGGCCGAGCTCCCTCTCTGTCTCTCTGTCTTACAGTCTCCCTCTCGCCAGTAGATTGTTTTATATTGTATTGTATTGTTTTGTATATTTGTGCTTTGCAGGTACGTAGCTGAGTTAATTGCGCGATGCTTAGTGCTAAGCATCGCATGCAGTTAAAAATGCAATAAAAAAAGAAATAAAAAAATGCAAAGAAAAAAACAATGCAAATCGGGTAAATACCCGTGGTGAGTAAGTGATGGAAACACATCACATGTTATTTAATTTCTTGGATGCAACACTTTTTTATTCACACACTCACTTAGTTGTGGATATCTAGGATTGCTTTGATGGAGTACGAAGATCATGTTGAGCATGATTTTAATGTATAAAAATAGAAGTGTTCTTATTTTTAGAGTTCGGATTCCATGCTAGTCATGGTAGTAGTTAACGTGATATTAGAGTGTGTTTGTTGCAAGTATATGTTTGACATTGTTTTGATATGAATGATTTGAATATATTTCAATGATTGATGTGACTGTATCCATACTTGCATGAAGTTATTTTCAATTTGATTATGCTTTCTATGTGAAATTGAATCATGCAAATATACTTCAAATGAATGTATCATGTTATGAATGAGTTTGCACATGAAAATGAATGATAAATTATCAATATTTTAAATGAATGGTTTTGCACATGAAAATATTAAGTTATCAATGCATGCATCATAGTTCTTGTGATTGAATGACATCATATATATATATATATATATATATATATATATATATATATATGTGTGTGTGTGTGTGTGTGTGTGATATCAAATCATTACATCCACCATGAATGCATGATAAATTAGATATTTTCATCATTATAGCATTCTTATGATTATCTTTTAACTGGTTAGGATAATATCAGTAACATCATAGGATAAAATGACTGCAAACCGTGAATTGATGTACCGTATGATAGTTGACAATGATGCATCACTTGAATATATGGATAGTGTTGATAGTTTTATTGAATTTGCAATGGCAAATGTCAGTATAATGGATCTCACACGTCGGATCAGGTGCCCCTGCACGATGTGTAAGAACAATCGATTTGTAGAACCTCATGGTGTTAGACATCACCTATACAGTAACTGTTTTATGAGTGATTATTAGAATTGGACGCTTCATGGTGAAAATTTTTGGAATAATTTGGATGCACGATTGGATGTGGTGCACAATAATCCATATATAGATTCGATATTTGATGCTGTAGTTCCAGAACTGGGTTCTGCTATGGGTTCTAATGATGTACCAACTGAGGTAGAGGAAGAAGCACCAAACGATGCAGCTAGTAGATTTTATGATTTACTTAGAGATGTTGATGAAACACTTTGGAATGGTTGTGAGAGTCATACTATCTTATTTGCAGTTCTTCAATTAATGAATTTGAAGTCTGAATATAATTTGAGTCAATCATGTTTTGACCGTCTGTGCTCTATTGTGAAGAGTGTATGTTGCCCAAAGATGAGAAATTGTCATAAAATTTCTATTGTGCAAAGGTTATGGTCAACACTTTAGGTATGGGGTATAAAAAGATAGATGTTTATCCAAATCACTACATGTATTTTAAAGATCAAGAAAATAGCAGATCATGTCTATCATGTAGGCATCCTCAGTTCAAGCCAAAGACAAGGGACAATGGTAGTACGAGGTCAAAAGAAGTGTCATACAAGTCGCTCCGCTACTTTCCTCTCACCCATAGATTGCAACGATTGTATATGTCTTCGAGGATAGCTACACACATGAGATGTCATGCAAATAAAGTTCGACATGATGAAAGCAAGCTCACACATCCTGTTGACGCGGAAGCTTGAAAGCACTTTGATCGTACTCATCAGACCTTCGCAATGGAAGCGACAAATGTTAGGCTTGATTTATGTACGGATGAATTTAATCCATTTGGTGGTAGATCAACAACATACAAAGAAGTCAGATAGAAATGAATGGTGGGCAGTTTGCAAGGTGAAGTCTAAACTATACCCCGAGTATGATCAGTTACAAGAAGTCAAGATTGCTAAAGAGGGTGATTACTATCAATCAGATGATATGTATGACTTCTGTTATGTTCACGATGTCGCATGGTATGTATGTCATATCTCCATTATTCGATGGCACACATATGGAAGACTGTGATCCAAATGATATACTAAGTGGATGAGTGCCCAATGAAGAAGAAGAGGACAAAGAGGAGGGGGAAAAAGAAGAAGAATATGAAAGTTAAATAAGTGATGAGGAAGTATACTCGAGCTAGTGAAATACATTTTGAAATATATACATTATGTTTGAATGTATTGCAATGTTTGATGTAAATGATTTAAATGATTTGAATATATTGAAATGTATTGCAATGATTTGAATGTATTGCAATGTTTGATGTGAATCATTTGAATGTATTGCAATGTTTGATGTGAATGATTTGAATGTATTACGATGATTTGAATGTATTGCAATGTTTGAATGTATTATATGAAGTTATTTTTTATTTAATTATGTATCAATGAAAATATTGAATTGTGTAACTGATCCAAATAAAATTTATTTTTGTTAGAATATGGTTCGTGGAGGTCACAATGGTCGAGCACCCAGTCTAAGCCTTCATCTTCACGGGCTGCTTCGATAGGTATATCATTTAACTAATTTCACTGGTAGCCATTCCCAACCTTGTCCATAATGAGTTGTGCAACTTTTTTTGGGACAGGAGAACTTCGTCTGAATTCAACATGAGCTTCAAAAGATTCATATAATTTGTTTCATGTCGTTAGATTTCAAGCTAGTATATGTATGATTGAACATATATAAGCATGATTTCATCACTATAAGATTTTTTGATTGTCTTATAACACATATATGTATGATTGAATCACTATGAAAGTGGTTGGACAACCTTAGAACACATACAAGCATTCTTTCATCACTATGACAACTTTAGAACACATATGAGCATGATATTAGCATATATGAAAGTTTTTGTATTGCCTTATAACACATATATGCATGATTGAATCAATATGAAAGTTTTTTTACAACCTTAGAACACATATAAGCTTGATTTCATCACTATGAAAGTTTTTTGACTGCCTTATAACACATATATGCATGATTGTGATACATAACACATTTATTTGACAGCCTTATAAACATTAATCCATGCGTGAATCACTACGACATTTTTTTGACAACCTTAGAACACATATCTGCATGATTGAATCACTATGATTTTTTTTTTGTCAGTCTTAGAACACATATCTGAATTTTGTTATTGCTCTTCACTTTATTGCTAGTCTATGTGTCATTCATCCATTTACCTTAATTGCATTAGATTAGGTGCATTGCATATAATTTATTTCATTATATTTTGTTTATCAACACTAACATTTTGGTTCTCTTGTAGGATGCTAGAGATGATCAACATAGAGGAGCTGATGGAGGCATGGATGAAGGGGCAAAGTGAGACAATGAAGAGGATGATGCCCCGAATCTTGGCGAGGATTAGATTCATCTGTTTAATTTATTTCACGTACTTGTAATTAATTAGAACTTGGCAAGGACTATACTGGGTTATTAAATTTGTATAACTTAAAACTTGTGTTAAATTTGTTTCACCTGCTTTGTATATGTATTTTTTATGTATACTTTATTTTTATACACAGGTTATATAAATTGTATAACGAGAAATTTTTCTTGATATTCATACTTTTTAATTTTTTTTTTTTTTAAAAATTTACGACAGATTAGCAACGGATAGTATCTGTCGCTAATATCCTTCACAAATTTAAATCAGTCGATATTTTGCGATTGAATTTAATCCGTCACTAATCCCTCACTAAATTGGCGAAGAACATTAGCGACAGATACGTATTTGTCATTAAATTTTAGCGACAAAATACATTCCTTCACAAAACCAAATCAATCATTATTTAACGACGGATTGGCGATAGATAAATTCTGTCGCATTTTAGCGACCAGGATTATGCAATGGACATTTTTCGTCGTTAATCCATCGCTAAACACGTTAGCGAAGGATTATCGATGGATAGCATCTGTCGCTAATCCGCATTTTTCTTGTAGTGCCACTAAAGGCAACAGCTACGTGCGTGTGCACACACACATGCGTGCAGAATTTGCAGAAGTCTATCAGCAATTTTTTTTTTTTGTAATCGAGGACAACCACCTATCACCGAGCTCATTTGCCCTAAGGCCCCCTTGTGTTTCAAACTCATGATGTCCCTTCAACTCCATGACTTTCTTGAGTCGAAACTATCAAGATGCGCGGAGTCCTTGTAGTCAGTCTACGAGCAAAAGGAAGCCAAGGGAAAACCGGGTTCTCATCAGCCATGATCAAGATCAAGATGAGTGTGAATCTAGTGGAGGCCTCCATAATTAAAAGTCATGAGATCACCGTGCCTCCCAGTAATACTCCCAACTTCGCTCTTATCACAAAAGATTCACAACTACCCAAGTATTAAATTACAACGTTTTTTAACTTGAACTCTTTAAGCCAGCCCACCTACCACGTGTGTGGAGCCCTCACCATTATAAACTTGTGAAAGACATTCAAAATAAAGCATTACAAGATTTAGAGACGAATAAATAGGGATGCCCATGAGTTTCTGACTTTTAGGTGCTGGTACTGGGTTTGGACCCTGTTTCTACAAGACCTACCATACAAAAACCATACACTGACCCTATAAGGATTGCATAAACTAGACCTGAATTATACATGAAAAAATAATATATAGTTTTCATATTGAAAATTGTGGATCTTAATTGGAACTAGTGTACTGGACCTAGATCTGGTATGAAATTTCATAAACTATACCCAGCTCCATATACTAATCAAATCGCATGGTTCCAACCAAAATTCCTAATCGAACTTCTTTCTTTATTACGATGACCGATTCAATCAAATCTGGTCATGTCTGACCCATTGGCATTCTTATCAACAAGCCACACTTAAGATTGATTCGGTTTAGCCAAAAAAGTAATAAATAATTATGGTCAGATCTGTCAATGGTTTAAAGTGGGTCAAATCCAGGTTGGTCTAGGTTCACATCTGATCACCCAATGAACCAATCCCATGTGAGAGTGACCATGTGGGCCCAACACTCTTGGAGAGGATTGGCTCATTAGGTGATTGGGGGTTATGGGTCAGATCACTTGAGGGCTCGATCATGCATCGGCAATCTGATAAGCATTGGATGAATGTTGGTCCTACTCAAATCAATGCCATGTTGATTGGTGTTATGGCTTATAATTAAGCTTCATGTTTAAGTCCTCCTTGTAGATGAAAGGTAGTAATTAAGCCTTGACCTTACTTACTAAGCTGTACATTTTCTCTTGTAGACTTTGCAAAGCCAATAGAAGAAACCACTCCATTCATGCATCTTCTAGAAAACGAATATATTTATTACAACTTTGCAACCATATACTGATTTCTCAAAGCCAAGAGGTACCTGCACTTGACTATGACACATTCTGCATTTTAGTGCATGAATTGTCAAGTATTAGTCAATTTGTGACGTCTGGTGATTGGTCCATGTTGTGGAGCTGCATGAATATATCCAACATATGAAGAACTAATTCCAAGGTCAGAACAGCTATTGCACTCATACACAATTGTATATCATCTCTGCTCAAAAGGGGGGCTCTGCTTTTTCTGGCTAGGGGTGACCATGCTTTGTCATTTGACATGGCATGACCATGGTTCGAAACCCTACTTGGGGCACCTCTTGTTGCCTGATCAAAGGTGAGTGTGCTCCCTGGTATACCAGATGAGGAAAGCTCAAGGGTTTTATCCAATGTTGTCAGTATCGGGGTCGGTCCTGTATCTTTTGGCCAACGATTCAGGTGAATACTCCGATACTGATATTATAGTGTATCATTCTGAATCAGCCAAAAATAACTTAAAAAATATTACAGTGTCAATCAAAATGTGACACGCGTTAAAGCTATTAAAATAATTAAAAGCAATATTTTTAAATATTTTTTATATGTATTAAAAAATAACCTATTCAGGCCGGTGAAGCATATTGATTTTCTGCCTATACAAACCGATAATGATAACATTGGTTTTACCAGCTTTAGACCTATTAGTGTACGTTGATGATGAAAGGGTCATGAACCTGCCAAAAATACAAAAGTCATATATAGATTTTACTTGAAAATTGATGTTTTTCTATTAACAATGAGGAAAAGCCACCACTTTATATGGTCGTAAGGTGACTTTTTGAGGCTATTTACACTTACAATGTTTAAATTCAAAGAGACATGTCTCTTAAGGATGAAGGGATTTCTTCAAGAGATATGTCCCAAAACATGAACTTCTTACAAATTTATAAAATACAGTGAAAGAATATGAAAAATATATAGATATACAGCGTGTTAAAAGAAAGACATTCAAATTGTAAGTGAGTTGAGAGTGTGAGCCTCCCTGGCAATTTTGAGCAAGGGTTCCCGATTTGCAAAAACTTAACAAAAAAAAAAAAGTAAAAGAAGCAGGTTCGATCCTCTTCGATTTTTTAGTAGAGAAGAAGAAATCACCACCACCGGTGGTGGCCCAATTTTTTCCTCTCTCTCTCTCTCTCTCTCTCTCTGTGTTCTCATGCTATGCTGTTGTGTTTGTGCTTGTGGGTCTCAACGCTTTGTTGAGTTTCACTTTTAAGTAACGTTGATCGCTTTTCGTCTCTCTCTCTCTCTCTCTCTCTCTCTCTCTCTCTCTCTCTCTGCATTGGTGGCAGGATTCTTCCTAGCCCGGACCGCCTAGTTTCACGGCAAGAGTGGCGTTGCCAGTGAAAAAAATGGTGGTTCCCTTCATCATTGTTGTTGGGGTGCTGCCTGACGCGAAGAGCAACGCACCAAGTGGGTCCTCCATTTTCGATGGGTCATTGCCAGAAATCACCTGCATCGGCGTCGGCTGAGCCATTGAAAAAAAAAATAGAGGCCCAAAACCATGCTCATCTTTTTTGATCGGAGGTCGGATTCGCCGCCGGAGGTGCCGGTAGTGGCGTTGTTGCCAGGGATTGATTGGCCAAATTTTTTCAGCCCTCAAAACCTTGCTCGCAGAGGCCTCGTTCTCTGAGGTCGTGCGGTGACCGCCGATCATCTCATCTGGTGCAGCGTGCTGCAGTTGGACTGGTTGCCGGGTGCCATCGAGTGCAGCGTGCTACCGCCGTACTGGTTGCTAGGTTCCGCCTGGAGTGTGGCCTCGTCATCGAAAAAGGAAACCTGCAATCTTCTCTCACGTACCACTGGGGTTTGAACTTGCAACGTCCCACCACAAAGAGAGGTATACTGACAGCTCCTACCAACCACACGGAGCCCCCATTGATCATTGTTTCAGTATCTGCCGTGTTAAACTCCATGAGTACTCTCCCTTTAGTCCACTTGGGGAGGTATCAAACTCCAAACGTCTTTCAACTTAAAGCCTTAAACCAACCGACCTAACCAGGTGTGCTGAGCCCTTGTGGGCACAAATTAGTGCTTCAGATCTACTCGTTCACCATCTAAGAGCTGTAGGTAATATAAGGCATCACAATTAAGTTTTAGAGAGTTGACTTTGTTGGGTTCTTCATTTTCTAATGATTGGTTAACCAACTAATATGGGTTTCATAAGTCTGCAAAATGCCCTAAGCAAGTACAAATGTGCAGTCGACTTGAAGGACTTTAAATATCTAAGCTAACAAAAGTACCCTGCCAAGAGAGTGTGATAGCCCCCATTTATGTATCTTTTCTTACTTTTTAAGTGCAAATTGACAGAATAAGAATTCATAACAGGACATGAAAAATTAGAGATAGTTATGTTCAGGTAAATCTTTAGAACTAATGAAGGTATGAAACTATTGAGAAGAAATCACCTTATATTATTATATTTTTTAAGATTTTTTTATAAATAAGAACCTAAAAAATGTACTCCACATGGTTTTTTAATCATGTGACTGAAATGCAAGTAGGTTTTCCAAGGCTTTTAAAAAATCAACGGCCCACAATGTACAAAAATTTAATGGCCCAAATAGTATTGTTTGTATATCAGAAAAACATGGTCTAAGGAACAAACCATGTTGAATACATCTATGTAGTCAGATTGAGTCGATTCAACCTGCACCTACCATTTCTACATCAATAGTTCTCTTCCTTCATTAGTAGCAAATATTCATCCTTCATGTTCACTTCCTAATATTTGTTTTCATACATGGACTTAGAATGGTGACCACATAGAAAAAATGTCCATAATTTTATGCTTGCTGGTCTGAAATAAAGAACCCCCTGAATTTTGTTATCTTGAATGATAGTAAGATAAACTCAGGGGTGTTCCAAATCATTCTAACTGAATTTTATTTTACAATAAATATCTGCGTCTGCTTGGCCTTTCTTAAGTAAATGTGCTTGTCTGTGTAATTTTAAAAGTTTAAGCGAGATCTTAGGGATGAGATTGGATGCCATTTAAAAAGCAGCTTTGCAGCACCTAAGCGTAGTATCAAATGCTTACAAACACACAGAATTCCATGGACAGTTTGTGTGCATACAATCAACTCCCCCAATTTTGTCATTCGGTTAGTGGCATCCAAATACAAGTGATAGGGATATGTTAGACATTCATGAAATAAACTAAGACGTGCATATATACAGGGGAATGAAAACCTCCCAAACCTAACCAAATAAGAAACATTTATCAGATTTTTGTTTTTTTAAATTCTGACCTTACAGATTTGATCTATGAGCTTGTTTTTATAGGAATCAGTTCTTGAAGCATTTGATTCTGATGCATGAATATATTTTTATAAGGTTTCAAAAGTCAATGACCTACAATTTCTTAAATTTTTAGGGTCCAAATACCATTTTTTCATCCAAAATACATGATCCAAGTGTTTATTTCTCCTAAATCAATCAAATGCATTTTCAGGTCAGAATTTCAAAAAAACACCAAGAATTCATTAAATATTTTTTGTTGGGTAGGTTTGGGAGGTTTTCTATTGGGCCGGTAAGTTTTCATTTCCTTATATATATATATATATATATATATATATATATATATATATATATATATATAGAGAGAGAGAGAGAGAGAGAGAGAGAGAGAGAGAGAGAGAGCGTAGTTGTTTATTGATTGTGGCATGCACTCCGTGGACACTCTTTAATCTTTAATTTTACGTTGTTCTTCACACGAGAGAGAGAGAGAGAGAGAGAGAGAGAGAGAGAGAGAGAGAGAGAGAGAGATTTCACCTTCTCTGCAACAAAGCTACTGTTCTCTTCTTTCCTGAAACTTCAGATCTGCTTCTTCCTTTTTCCTGATTGTTTTTCCAGTTACCATGTTTGCCAATTTAGTTAAAACAACCATCAGTGCTTCCTTTTTGTTTCTCGCATCTTCACCCACTAAACAAAATCTTCCCATCTTTTGAGTTTTTCCCTCCAACTCTCCACTTTTCATATCCAAAAGTGCAGATAAACATATATAACCTTCTGCAACTCTCATTTAATCCAAACCTTTGCTTCCAATTTTTCACCTTCTCCATCCTCTCTTGAAAAAGATTAATTAAATTCTCTTCCTGGTATCTTGCTTATAATTCTCTTCAAACTTCTTTACTTTAACCCATATTGAAGTTTCTATGCTGAACTTTTTCTGAGTTGTCTGCAACATCTTTGGATGGCATTAGAGAAGCGTTTTGATAATCCGGGCTGGACCATCAGCCCCCGGATCTCCTTCTCCGGCGATCTCTCACAGACTGACCGCTTCGGCGAACCCCGGGAAGACTCCTCCCTCTTAGAATCTCCTTCCAGTGACTTCCATTTTAGCATCCCCGATCAGAATTACTCATCGTCAGCCGATCAGCTCTTCTCCAACGGGAAGATCCTTCCTCTTGCACCCTTCTGCACACCTCCCCTGTCATCCCTGCCGCCGAGTTCGAGACTGGAGAGCCCGAAAGAAGTCCCCGGCAGCATGAAGAAGCCAGATACGGCGCCGATGGCATCAAAATCCTTCTGGGGGTTCAGCAGAAGCAGCAGCTTGGATTGCAGCAGAATCAGCAAGTCTGGTTTCCTCTCTTCTCTGAGCAGGTTGACAAGGAGCAAGTCCGTTGGAACGAACACGAAGAAGGCACCACCAACGGAAACTCCGGCTAAGCAGGGGAAAAAACCATGGACATCGAAGCAGAAGGAATACAACAATGGTGTTAAGATCAATCCAGGTTTGAACGTGCCATCACCTTACATTTCCAGAGGAAGGAGCAGTTTGTTCAGTTTTGGGTATTTCCTCTGCAGGAAGGAGAAGAATAGAAAGGCTTTTTTATAACGCTGAATCTATTGTTTTCTTCTTTCTTTTGTGGGTATTTCTGGTTGTTGTCATGCTGCAGAGTTTAAAGGATAAGTTGTAAATGCATTCTAGGCTGCCTCACGTAGTGCAAAAACAAACTGGCATAAATTTTCTACCTTAGTGTCGTATGTCTGTCTATGTTACCTTAGTGCAAAAACAAACTGGCAAAATAAACTGGAATCAATAGAAAGGCTTTCTGATAACGTTTGTCTGTCTATGTTACCAAGTTTTGTTTACCTCAGGTTACGTTAGAAAGCGAGAAAAATTCTCATAAGAAAAAAAAAATTTCTTATAAGAAGTTTTGATATGATATTTTTTCTAAACGAAAAACTTTTACTTGTTTGTATAGCGTGAGAAAAATAAAATAGAAAATCTTGAAAAATGAGAGAGAGGAGGGTAGTGGTGAAGTTTCTCCACCACCGCTCTATTCGGCATACCAAGGAGCTTCTCCCAAAGGCGTTGATGCTGCAAGGCGACAAGATCGGGCTCACTCACCCTGCTATACTCTCACAGACCTTGCTGTCCTGCAGGCAGCTCGTGATCTTCTTCAAGTTCTTGGATCTCGTTCACCCTCTTCTGCAACCAGTTGGAGTGGCCTCGCAGTCGGTACTCCTTGTACCCACGCCTGGACACCGCCTCTCTTGTGCCCTTGTTGGTGACCACGAAAGCGAAGACAATGAAGCTGAAGAGGTAGACCCACATGAGCCAAGTGACCCTAGGCACCCATGAGTGCGGGATGGGCGGCTGCATGTCAGACCCATCCTAGTGGCCTACCACCAGCAATGGCTGGCCGCCGGCTAACGAACCGCCCGACCCCTGTCCACTTCCCTTATCTTCAACCCCTTCTACCGTCCATCATGGATGGCAACAACTACTACCCAATACCTGTTGGGATTTTGTCAGTGGTTGGTCACGGGCCTCCCATGACCGAGAGGTGGTGGTGGTGGTGGTGAAGATGAATGGTGGTGGGTGGTGAGATGGAGAGTAAGAGCCCACAAAATTTTCTTGGAAACATCCTTTTACCCTTTAAAAGAATGTTTCCTATAAAAAAAATATACTTTTTAGAAAAACTCTATCAGAGAAAAATTCTCTCACGTGTTTGGAACGGTGAAAAAAGTTCCTTTTTTCTTTCCCTCTTCACTTTTCCTATATCTTTCTCACTTTCAAATGTGCCCTTAATGCTCCTTAGAATCTAAACCATTGACTGTTTGCTTCTTTAACCATTTGTTAGACATGTTTTAAGCTTAGGAGGCATTTGTATGTGTCCTTTCCTATCAAAGAAGCTTAATTGCATAAAAAATAGAGCCTTTTTTTCTACAAAGAGAGACAAAAGTATTTATAAAAAATATATATGTTGGGACCCCACAAAATAAATGAAAAGGGCAACTTTTCTATTAAAATGAGCTTCATAATAAAGTGCCTCAAAGGAAAGAGGCTTCCCTTAGTGGGAGTGAAATGCTCCCCTAGGGAACGTCTGGAAGTAAGAAAAAGGCAGAAAAAGTGAAGGCAGGAAAGAAAAAAAATACTATTTTTTCTTTCATGAAATGCCTCCAACTACTATTCATGAAGGCCAACTTACACAACCTCAACTTTTCTACAGTAATTATCTTGGTCAACATATCTGTCAGATTTTCTCATCCACGACCTTCTCGAGTGTCAGTGCCCCATCAACCAACAAATCATCAATAAAGTGATACTTTATCTGCTTTATTCTAGCATAGAATGCTAAATTCTTTGTTAGATTAATCACACTTTGGCTATTGCAGAAAATGACATTACTGCTCTACTTTTTGACAAACTCTTTCAGAAAAATTTTCAATCAGACCATGTCCTTGTTGACTTCAGTAACAACAATATATTCAGCTTCAGTGGTGGAGAGATCATAATCTTCTGCAGCTGAAAGACCCAGCTTATAACAGTGTCAACCAAAGTGTAAACATAACCTATGATGCTTTTATGATTGTCATCATCACTACCTAAATTTGCATCAACAAAGCCTTGCAAAATTATGTCACTTTTGTCAAAACAGAGTGTCATGTTTGTGGTACCCCTCAAGTATTGAAGGATCCACTTCACAATGTTGCTTATCTAGAGATGTCATGTACCTGCTCATGACTCTCACTACTTGAGCTATGTCTGGCCAGGTACAAACCATAGCATATATTAAGTTGCCAACTGCTGAAACATATGTAACTTTGGATATATACTCATAATCTTCATCTGACTTAGGTGATTGCTCTTTTGATAATTTGAAATGACTTGCCAAAGAAGTACTCATGGGTTTTACATCCTACATACGAAACCTGCTTAACACATTTTCAATATAATCTACTTGAGACAACTTCAAAGAGTCAACTTCTTGATCTCAAAAAATTTTCATCCAAAGTATTTTCTTTGCAACTCTTAGATCCTTCATTGCAAACTCCTTTGATAATTGCTGCATCAATTTATTGATCTCTTAAATTTTAAATCTTGCAATGAGCATATCATTTATATATAAGAGCATAATAATTTAGCAATCATCAAACATCTTAAGGTAGCAACAATGGTTCGTCTGACATCTCATGAAATCGTGGTTACACATGAATCCATCAAACTTTTGATACCATTGTTTGGAGGCTTGCTTCAAGTCGTACAAGCTTTTATTTTAGCTTGCACACAATATCTTCCTTACTCTGCACAATAAACCCTTCTAGATACACCATGGAGATGTCTTCTTCCAAATCACCATAAAGAAAAGTAGTTTTCATATCTAATTCTACTCTAAGTGCAAGTTTTCAACTGTAACAATACTCAATATAAGCTTGATTGTAATTAATTTAACCACATAAGAGAAAATCTCAATATTGTCAATACCTTCTTTATATTGAAATCCTTTCACAACCAGCCTCACTTTGTATCTCTTGTTGTCATCATGTCCTTTCTTGATTCGATAAATCCATTTATTATATAGTACCATTTTTTTCCTTGGCAGTTGGATTATAACCTATGTCTAATTTGCATGTAATGAGTTCATCTCTCTTTCCATGATTAGCTCCCACTAGAGATAATCACTTACTTGAATTGCTTTACTAAAATATTTTGGCTCACCACCATCAGTCAATAGTAAGTAATACAAAGAAAGAGAATATCATTGAGTATGTTTAGATGCTCTAAATAATCTTCTTAGCTCCATCATAAGTGTGCTATGTTCTAGTTGTGGCATAATATTTTCAGGATTCTCCTGAACTCTCTTTGCCACATCTCTCCAATTCAATTTGGTCATCATTTTCTACATTGTTAGATTTTGCAATAAATCTATCTTTACATAAGACATTTTCATTGAATATAAAATTTCTTCTTCTTATAATCATTTTATTCTGATCATCCCATAACTGATATCCAAAATTTTTATTATTATATCCAATAAAAAATACTTCTAAAACTTTGGATCCAGCTTATCTTTATCATTAGAATCTATATGCACATGTGAAAAACAACAAAAAACTTTCAAGTATGACAAATTTACCTATTTTCATGTCCATGCCTCCTCTACTTGTTCAAAGTCCAAAGGAATAGAAGGCCCTCAGTTGATTAAATAAGTTGTTGTGCTCACTGCTTCAGCTCAAAATATTTTGGATAATCTAATATATGTCCTCAAGCTTCTAACACGTTCATTCAAGGTTCTATTCATGCGTTCAATAACTTCATTATGCTGTGGGGCTCCTGTAATTGTCTTTTTCATTCGAATCTCATTAACTGCATAAAACTTTTTAAATTCTTTGCTATTGTAC
The DNA here is from genome assembly GCF_984573655.1 of Nuphar pumila. NCBI lineage: Eukaryota > Viridiplantae > Streptophyta > Magnoliopsida > Nymphaeales > Nymphaeaceae > Nuphar > Nuphar pumila. Next base: position 21,372,754 of record NC_143255.1, on the reverse strand, counting down.
TCACCCACATTATCAAAGCTCAAATACTTTATTTTTACCTCCAACTCATTTTTAACTTGACTTTTTCATTTCTTAAAAGTAAAGAACACATTAGATTTATTTTTGAAAAAATAAATATATACCTTTCAAGTAGAGTTATCAATAAAGGTTACATAATAGTGTGATCCTTCAATGGATGGTACAAGTGCAATACCTCATATATCTATATGCACAAGCTCTAGCTTTTCTATTTTTTGTTTTCTTTAAGCCTTCGAGAAACTGACTCTTTTCTTCTTTCTGAAGATACAATCCTCATGAAGACAAGCATTCATAAACTTTAAGACAGATAACTTCTCCTTTAATTAAAATATATTAATCCCTTTCTCACTCATATGCTCAAGTCTACAATGCCAAAATTTTAAAATCAAAGGTTAAATCAGTGATTGTCACAATGTATCTCATATTTGTGGTCGTATAAAGGGTACCCATCTTGTTGTTTATTGACACAATCATAGCACCTTTGATAATTTTTTAGGATCTACCTGTAAAGGTTATAATGTACCATTCATCATCAGGTTATCTCATATAGATTAAATTTTTCTTTAAGCCTAGAACATGCCTGACATTATGCAACTTTCATAGGGTGACATTAGCAGTCTTAATTCAGACATCACTCTTTTCCACAATATTTAAAGGTTCATTATCTGCAAGATAAATTTTTTTAAAATTTTCAGCAACATAACTATCTATACCTTATCTGTATGAGGTCGAATAGAAGGATGCTCTATAATCCAAGAATTAATGAGGTTGTCAACACTCAGGATTAGGGCATCGAGAACTGCCTCTATTGTTGCATTAACAAAATTTCCATTCTGGTTCTAATTTTAGTTTTTAGGTACCTTACAATCTCTCTTTAAGTAACATTTCTTCTCGCAGTTCCAACAACTAGGACCCTCTTGCTTACTTCAGGGTCTAGACCAATTCTTTCTTGCATACTTAGACCTACCACGATCTTGACCTCACTGATTTATACTTCCTCTGCCTTCAATGTTCAAGGTAGAACCCAATGATTCACTTGATTCCCTTCTATGAATATCTTCACTTAGAATCAGATCCTTGACTTCATTTAACTTTAACTTGTTTAAATTAGAAGAACTGTTCACAATAGTCACAGTCGCAGCCCAGCTATCCAGCAAAGAGGACAACAAAATCAATGTTTGAACCTCATCTTTAAAGTTGATATCAACCTGTTATGGCCTGATTTTATAAGAGAGGCCCCAGGATCTGCGCTCTAAATCCCAAACACTACCTTATGCCCATAAGGGGTGATTTCACCTTATCTATGGGGTCTATGATTATATGGCAGCTGGTGTATCATCCTCACATATAAAAAAGTTAAAAAACACGTGTTCATACCAAAAAAAAAAGTCTCTAACATTTATCTACACCAAAACTAAGTAGAGCTACCCGGTGAGGCCCACCTAGGAAGGTGTGTCATACTGGAGAGTTCTAAAGGGCGTCCCCTAGTCTAGAAGATGATCAAAGTTAATTAAATAGTTAATTAATTATAAAATAGTCTTTAGTTGATTTATTTTTTTGCGAAGTCCTTTTTAGAGAAGGAGTCTTGTCAAAGGAAGGACTCTATAGTCTTTAACTCAGTCTTTATTTTCTAGTAGAAGTCTTTATGCTTTAGGATAAGTTGATTGGATAGAGACTCTATCTTATGCCTCTCATCGATAAATAGAGGTCTGGGTTTTCCCTTTATGCATAATTGAATATGATATTAAAGTTTCTTAATCTCTCTCTCTCTCTCTCTCTCTCTCTCTCTCTCTCTCTCTCTCTCTTTTTCCCTCTAGTCGATTTGACAAAACATGTAATTTTTACTGTTTGAGCATTCCAGCTATCCAACAACCTATTTTAGTGATCTCTGACCTCCAACAGTCTATCCTAACCCTGACACATGTCCCTAAGTATCCAGTAAGTCCTTAGTTCAGTTCATATCAAATTTAAACTGAAACCTTTTCACGTTTAGCCTCCAGAGTCATTTTTAGCCTACTCAATTTTCTTATCTTTTAGGTCTTTTCTTAGAACCACCTAAAACCTACACCATGACCTCTACCCCATCGTGTCCAGTGGGGGTCTGCACCCCAAACACGTTCAACCCAGCCTCAGAGGGCTAAGAACTTCAGGTTCGATCATCTCGCTTTCGTCAGGCTCAGACTAGAGCACACATATGTTGCTAGTCCAAGATTCCCTTCAGGTCTGAACTCTTAACCGATCTAACCAAACCTTGAGGAGGGCCTAATACAACTAAACTCAACTAGCTCATAATGATGTTGAATTCGTTGATATGGTCTGCAACAAAGGAACCTTCAACCATATTCATATTAAACAAATGACACATTAAAAATATCTTATTCGGCATTGATGATTTCTCATACATGTTTAAAAGTGCCTTCATCAGAACAGTTGTGGTCTTCTCATTCTTGATGTTAAACGCGACGTTTTAGGCCAACGTCAATCATGCAACTCCCAGTGCTAGTCTATCCAATAGATCTTAATTTTCATGTTTCATATATGTTGCTTGGTTCTAAGGAGCTGACACAACTTCTTATGACACAAATAGTCTTGAATCTGCATCTTATAAAAACCAAAGTCTCCTCTCTAATAAACATAACAAGTAGAGAAAAAAAATATTATAGTCATGAACATAACAAACAGAGATGGTAGTTTATCTTTATTTTTCTAACCATTTAGGTTGTCACAGGCCTATTTTTTCAACAGGCCAGTGCGACGCGACGATCCTTTTCTTACAACCGCAAGCCTATCTGATCGCTCGCTTGCCACTACAGAAGCTTTGAGTATAGAGAGTGCAAAAGAGCAAAAGAGAAGAGAGGGAGAAAAATTACAATCACTTGAAGGTAATCACAACGAGGGTGAACAAAGAAAGCTTAACGTATTTGCATTCATTCACTATTTTGCTCGAGGGCAACTTACAGTTCAGATCTACAGGCTAACCCTTTAGGGTATTGATCAACCTAAATCGAGATACAAGGGTGGCCCGAAGAAAGTTACAAGTGGCTCAACACTTACATCATAACTCAACCAAAGCAAAACAGACTCTAGACACAATTGTACAAAGTAGGTCACAAGGGAACATGCTCCCCCCTTCAAAACATGCATCACCCTCGGTGCCATCTGTTTCATGGTAAGCCCTGACTTTATATGGATAGCATCTCTTCATCTAGAATGTTGGCTCCCACGTCGGTTCTATTGTCTCCTCTCACTGCATAAAATACTTCTTCGCTTCTCCTAAGTAGTTGACCTTGTGACTAAAGATCTTGTTGAGGCGTTTCTCACCTCGTTGTGTTATTAGGGCCCTCTATAGAATAGGAGCGCGTTTTGGCACACTACGTTTCGAATCCCCCTCGTCTGCATAGAACGGTTTTAGGTTGCACAGATGAAATATCAGGTGTACCTTGAAGTTCGGGGGCAGGTCCAGCTTGTATGTCAGCTTGCCTACTCTCTTAGTGATGGTGAATGGTTCCTCATACTTCTTGATCGGTGCACGGTGAAAAGAGTAAGCTCGTGATAAATTGGCATAAGAGCAGAAAGATTCATGGAGACCTTATTGTTTATTGTGTGTAACACTTGAAAACTAGTTTGGACCGTTGGAAAACCACAAGTTGGTGCCTAAGGGAGTTGATATCTCTGCGACATGCATTGGTGGTCGTCTTTCTCTATGAGGACCACAAACGACTTGGAATTGTTCTTGCTGGGGTTGAAAGGCACCTCAGCCATGAGCATAAAGATGACAAGTTTGTTGTGCGAGCGAGGATGACCCGTTTATGTTTGAGACTGCACTGGGGTCTCATGAGTAGAGAATGCTTAATGTTGATAAAGCAGAAGACCATTGTCTAAGTGATCAGAAGTACATTAAAGAATGGGACTTGTCGTGTTAAAGGTTGTTGTGATGGTAGATGTAAACTAGAACAAGTTGAGTAGATTGAAGAAAAAGAGTAAACCAAAGATAAGTAGAAAGGAAAACTGACATATCAGTGAAGACTGTGTTCTTACCTTCACCAGCAGTGTCGAGGACGATAATGGTTTTGGGTGGGGGAGAATGTCTCGGATCGATCTTTCGAAATATGGCATATGCAGTGTGGAACTCTACTGAGTGGAAAATGCATCGAGTGTAGGAATGCATGGTATGTGTTCGCTTGATCGGTGACGTACAGTGGTAGCACAACATGTGATAAGCATCAGTATCATCGTTAGTGCATCGTTGTATGGTGGCACAGACATGGAGCGTTGTTTGGTTAAGCAGTGTCAATAGATCAGAGGATGTTGCCTTTGGAGATTTGGTTAAGGACCTCTCAGCTTGCAAGAGTTTCCCACGCGTAGTGATTGGACGCACAGGGGTGCATGTGGGTTACAACTAGTTTCTTCAGGAATCACATTAGGTGATTCCAACCGAGTATGGTGACTCGGGGCTAGGCGAGTGAATGCCTAGGCACCGGCGAATGAGTTTGGGTGATGCTCTTCGTTATAATGTTCAATCATCAACTGGTCTTTGGACTGGGGGTCGTAAGGTCTTGTTCCTTTAGTGGCAAGGTTTTGCTATGTCGTGTGCATGGAGCTGCAATACGCTTCATGGCACGTAAGGCTAAGGCAAAGTGTGTGCCTCTTTCGAAAGTGATAGCTGGTATGAGACGGCTATGCACTAAGCGGCATGAACTATATGGAATGTGCATTTGAAAATGCGCTTGATCAGTTTTCGTTAGGCAGTTGTGCACGGGGTGGTGTGCAGGGCCAATGAAAATGATTCATCATATAAAAAAGTGTTGGAACGTGGTCTTTGACCGTTAGGCTGGCAAACTTGGGCAGCTTGGCCCATCACGGGTTTGAGAAGCATTCTATGCTCGTGACAGAGCGATAGAAAGGCTTACGATGGTAAGAAAGGACCGTCGCGTCACACTGGCTTATTAGAAAAAGTAAGCTTGTGATATAGGAAAAGCAAAATAAAATAGAACTCGTGGCCAAGCTTTAGAATTTTGAAATAAACTTGTTTATCATTCTCCGTAAATTGAAAGTAATTGCCCCACCTCAGCCCAATTAGTCCAAGCTTTATGACTGTCGCTCGTCAAAAGGGTTTGTGAGTTGTGATAAAGCCCAAAAATTGGTGCAACTGGTCTCCAGCGAGGCAGATAGGACTGAATCATCTTAAAACTTAATTATTTACTGCCCCAAACTCCAAATTTAGATAGTCATTTGTCTTTCAAGGCTGTAGGTCGTTCTGAGATTTGTGAGACTATAAATTGCCATATATATTTGTATAGAATGTTTTAGGATCAGCCATAATATCAATTATTTGTGTAGATACCAAGCCCTATAAAGTCAAGTTGAATAAGATAGCCACACTAGGTTTAATGGAACCTTAGTCAGAAATATCTGGCATGTTTTTTCTCTCAAAAAAATATCCGACATGTTTTGAATTTATGATAATTTTAAATTCTTGATAATCTTAAAAACTATCACATTTTTTAAATATATCTTTTTTTTTACAACAAGGAATCCTTGCCGAAGAAAAACCCTGGACAGGGCCCCATGACCACCCTGCCTTACATGGTCCACTTCTCAAAGATATGGACACACCTGTGCACCAGCGGGGGTGTTTGATCAGGTGTCTTCATTTCAGCACCTTCACAACCATGCCGCTGGCCAAGCGAGCGACCCCTGCAGTGGTCCTTTTTCAATATATCATGCTTTTGTTATGATTTTAATGTTTTTCAATTATATTCTATTTTTATATCTGTTTTTAATATACTTTTATAAACTTTAAGATTCTAAATACACATAATTTTCTAATATTAAAAAAAAACATAATTTTAAATATAACACGAGGTATTCCATTCTGTGAATGCTGGAGCGGCCATCCCTAGCTTGCAATAAATGGGAACTCGAAACAGCTTACTATTGAAATTTGGCATTTCCAGACTCCTTGAATCCAAACACATTGCAAGTCAGCATTTGAATACATTGCTTGTTGAAATTCTATGGGTGTTGGAATTCCTAGTCCAAATAATCACGGAACTTGGATTTCCACTTGCAGCCTTTTGTTTATCATATTAACAATTCACAACTTTGTTTCTAGGAGTTGCAATTCCTAATACATTGAATTCTGGATTTTGAATTTCCAGCTCCATTGTTTGCTTTCACATGAAATCGGAGATAGAATTCCCAATCCGTTGGGAATACTCAAAATTTGATGTGGTATTGTTCTGAGCATTGGATACTTGTGCATGGTTATCATCTATGTCACAGGTACACGCCATTTTCACTGTGTCCCTGGTGACATGAACGGACACTCTCGGACACCAACATGTATTATATTTTAATTTTATTTTAAAAAAGTCATTTTTAATGTTAAAATATTCAAAAATTAGTTTTTTATTGATAAAAAATTAAAAATTATGTGTCCTCATGTCCCATTCCAAAAAAAAAAAAATTTGTTTCATCTCTTCAACTCAAGCTAAAATAGAAATGCACCAGTTGGGGCTCAACTCAAAATACATTAAGGCACGTACTTCAATTCTAAAGCCTTACCCCTAGAAATAAGGCTGGTAAACAAACTGAGCAGCTCAAAACTAGGCTTAGTTCGGTTCATAGAAAGCTCATTTGAACTCATCAAAATTAAGAGCTCAGCATGCCCAGCTACGAGCAGATTGTAGTCTAAGCGAGCCCAGTATGAACAATGGATATTCATCTCGGCTCAGCGTGTGGTTCATTTATGTAATTTATATAAGGTTTATGTATCTCATATGTCAAAAAACTGGTTATACAGGTCTGCATGTAACAATATGGTCAAAGGTTAGATTCTCACTGTGGTCTCATGTAGATAAGGAGGATTTTTTTTCTTAACAAGCCAACTCATGTTCGGCATGTCTGGTGTGAGCTTGAGCTCGGCTCAGTTTGCGCAAGCTAGACAAGCTGAGCCCAAGCAAGGACTGGCTGTAATCGAACCGAGCTGGGTCAATGCATGTTTATTCGTTGGGCTTGTTTACCATCCCTATCTAGAAAGAAGTGCAAACGCCCTTAACCTAATAAGTTGGTTAAAGCCCTGTTTGGAAACTAGTAGCTGGGATAAGAAGTGCCATTTGAGAAAGTGGGAACTGCCAAATTCTTGATTTGGCAGCTACCACCTCTTGAAGGTGATAGATGTGGATTCCATTCTTTAGTGTAAATACAAAGGTGAGAGGACCTCACTTCCCATCCCAAATGCATAAACGCTCATCCCAACTATCAGTTTCCAAACGACCATTTGACCAAGTTTTTGCCAAATGCAATTAACTCCTGTCCCAGCTCCTAGTTTCCAAACAGGGCCTAAAAGAAGAGATGCATATACCACTGAGGGCTAGTTGATTTTGGCTAGGCTGGCTTGTATGAGGCAGATGGATTAAAGTAATTAAATTCCAGGACTGAGAATTCCATCCCATTCAAGGTGGAATACCTTTGGGGAACTTGGAAAATTTTTTAGGTGACTGTGGGAAGTCTCATTGCTAATACGGAAATTTCTAAAATTACACTTTCTTTAGAAAATCAAACAAATGCAGGGAAAAGCATCGAAACTTAAGAATGGGTTATTTTATCATTGAAGGACAAAAAAAACAATAATTTCTAATGTTATTTGTGACAGTGGATCTAACTTGCACAAGAAACCACATTCTAGATCCAAATCAGACTGAGGCCTAGAATTAGACCCGTCAACGGGTTGGGTTTACCCGGACCCGACCTGAACCAAACCCTATAGGGTCTGGGTATGGTGATAAATATAGGACCCGATTAAGACCCGGGTCTGGACTCGAAGGTCCGACTAATACATGGAGCCGGGTATAGTTTGTAAATTTTTATACCAGACCCGGACCCAACCCGAGTTCCTATTAAGACCCGCAAATTTTCAAATGATAAAAAATATGGTTTTACCGGGTATGGTCCGGGTCTGGTTCATATAGTTCTTATCAGTCTGGGTATGGTTTTTCTTATAGTAGACCATATTAGACCCAAGTCTGAATTGGATACTATACCCGAAAACCAGGTCCAAGTCTAGTTCCACCTGGGTTCGAACCAAACCACACCCCTACCTAGAATGGAGTCAATGGACCCACTAGGCCGCTGCACCAGAAATGGATCACAATCCATAGTTCCAAATCCAAACACCCTTTGCGAGTTTGCGGTCAGTGTGACAAATATCGCGAGAATTTCAGGAAACGATACAAAAAACTTCATTATTTTTGCGACATTATCTTTTGTGACTACTTATCTCCAAAATGTCGAGGTATTTTTAATTTCTTGCGAAATTAACTTTTGTTTTTTTGCTTTGTGTTTCCTTTTTTTTTTCATCTTAACCGCTGGCGGTGACGTTCTCCGGTGTAGCGTCTCCGTGAGCCGTTGGGAGATGGCAGCGGTGCGGTAACTGACTGGTAAGTCCCATCTCTCTCTCTCTCTCTCTCTCTCTCTCAAGTAGTTGACGAGGTGAATAAGTGGGGAAGGATTCATCTTTTGGATGGTTGATTTTGCGTTTTTTCTCGTGGGTTTGTCTGTACGATGGGTATTATGTAGTCGAGTGATAAATTAGATGTAAAACAAAGTTTCTTTGCAGGACCGATCTTGAGTATTACTAGAAAAGAGGAATTTCAATAACCATGCAATGATATGGGCGATCACAAAAGTTGTACACAATGGCATAAGCCAATTCTCTGATTTGGGTGCCTTCTGGATATTACGTCTGTGTTGGCTATCTCTTGATATCTTGAATGGTGATATTGGTTTGTGTTGCCTGGAACTCTTGAGGTCTTTTGGACTACCATAACTGCCCAATAGAGAAATTTTGGTTGGATCTTCAGGCCCATGTTGAACTTCTGTACATTCCAGTTGATGTAGTGAGAATCTCATTTTCATGGTAGTTTTGAACTTGTATAATTATGAGAATTTAGCTACCATATAGATTTCACTGAGATATATATGATTTATATGTATTCTGAAAGAGGCCCAAATTTAGTTGGGATTCAGGCCCAGTGAAATGTTTTTTGCGATTAAATGTTTCTTTTTAAGGTGGCGGAAACGTGCCAAGATTTTCACATGCAAAATTGCAAATCTATTAGGGAGTTCTATTTAGAATTTATTGCATTACAATAAATTCCATCTAGTAAGTTGGATGAACAATGCTTACCAGAAGTCCCACTAAGTTCTGGTCTGACTAGATATTGGAAAGTGATCAAAATTTAGTTGAGAATGCAAGTTTCTTAGAGACACTTTTGTTTATGTAATGTGGAAACCTGTCCAATTTTGGAATAATGTTTGGAGTTTCTGTAAGATGATTTCAGCTTTACCATTTTCTTTTCTTCCGAGAAAAAAAAAACAGCATTACCATAAAATAGAAATCCAGCTAATAAGTTGGATACACATTTGATAATGTTAGTCTAAAGGAATTAACTTTAGATGTGTGCTGTTACCTGTCCTTCGAACCTTGTGAATGTTGACAAACTAAAATTTTCAAATCATAGTCTTTATATCTGTAATGTATCTTGGCAGGTTGATTTTAAGTTTGAACAAGCTACATGCCTCTAGCAAGATAAGACCTTAGTAAACTGATGCCACTTCTTTGGTGAATCAGGTATTTGAGTTTTAATCATGTGAAATGCTTTAGCTCTTCCTGCTGTATGGTGTTGTTGATGTACTCTTTGATGACAGAAAATATATTATCATCCTACTTCTTGCTTGCAAAATGTGTATGATGATCTTATTTCCAACTGGATTTAACCAAAACATATTTTACCTTTTCCTTTACAGTCCAAAGGTTACCAACAAGAGCAATCTTTTTATTTAATCTGATGAAGCTCTTTGTTAGGATCATGGCCTTGCTTGTGGCCACATCTGCAATTTGGATTGCCTTACTGAAATCATCAATTATCTCATACAGCTATACATGCTTGGTGAGTGTCATATTCTTGATTGATTTGAACTGCATTATTTATCCTCATATATCTTTTTTGAAGAAACTGTGACCTGATATTTTATAAATTCCTTTTATTTATTGTTAGTTGCCAGTCTACTTTCTGATATCATTGGGTTGCTATGGACTTTTAATGGTGGGAATCGGTCTAATGGTGTTTCCTAGATGTCCACAGGAAGCCGTTTTGTTGCTGTCCTTATGGTTGTGGTATTTGACCAAAGATGATGCTTTTTATGCATATTCACATCTTATATTTAAGCACAAAGTAAAGTTGTGTAATATTTTCTGTGATGAAGTATAATAATATCATGAGATCTGCCATCTGTAATGCTGAATTTTGATCCACCATACTGGGAGGGATATTGGGAAATCAATAGAGTGCATTGCTTAAAAGGGTGTTATGCCAAAAACTGAAAGTACACCTGAACTATGCCCTTTTTTGCTGAGACATAATGTTCCCTCTTAAACTTGTGGCTTCTTGACATATTTGTGAATCAAACTGTGGCAAGGGAATTGGATGCTCTAGGACTAAAACACTGTCCAATGTTCCAGCATAATTCAACCAAACACGCCTAAATGAAATGATCTTAATGTTAAATCATAGTGACCAATACTGGCATTGGGAATTTGTGTAGAAAATGAAGAATAACAATTTTATTGGAATTTTTTTAGGAAGATATCACCAGTAGAATAGAAAAAAAATTCAAAGTAAAGGAAAGAATTAATGATGTTCTTTCTCATCATATAAATAGTAGGAAAAAATTAAGATTTAGGAAAAGTAAGGAGTTAGGAAAACCTTCCATTTAAATGAAACAAATTTTGTGATAATATTGCACTATATTGGTAAATGATGCTATTCTCAAAAGATCCACTAGAATACTTAAAATGTTGTGTGTTATAAAAATATTATATGATATCAATGATATAATTTAATCTAATGTAAATCTATGAGAAGAATACTTTTTCCCCCCTCAAAGGGCCATATGGGCTCATTTCTTAGAGTAATTCATAGATGCAATATGGGAAAGTACATACTAAGAATGAAATAGGCAGTGTTGATCATTGGAAAGTGAGTGTGGGTGATTCTTTTGAAGCATCATTGAAGTGGTAAGGAATAGTAGGCCATATAAGGTAGTTTTGCATAGAGGAAGCTCATATTAGGTTGTGTTAACACTGTCAATGGGATTAAAAGGCCGAAGCGATTCTCACTTAGGCCCCATTTGGATGACATAGGGCAAAACTTGGTTTTGGCAAACCTGGTTTGCCAAAAACCAACCCAACATAGGTGTTTGGGTGACCAAAAACGTGGTTTTCAGGTTTTTGGTCCCAAAAAAACAAAAAAATTAATGCCTGCCATTTCCCGCCAGCCACCGTCCAGGAAATGACTTGGCTGGTGTTTCCCTTGCCTGACGACACCGGAGAGGCCATTTCCCGGCCGGTGGCTGGCTGGAAAATGGCTGGCCAGCCATTAACATGAAAAACTCAAAAAAAAAGAAGGGGAATGGTTGGACAGCCATTTTTCTGGCTAGCCACCTGCTAGGAAATGGCTGGCCTTGGGTCGCTCAGCATGAGCGACCCTAAGCCAGCCATTTCCCGGCCGATGGCTGGCTGGAAAATGGCTGGCCAGGTCAAAAAATAAAAAATAAATAGAATGGCCGGTCCACCATTTCTGGCAGAGAATTGGCCGAACAGCCACAACCACTGCTGAAAAAAAAGAGTTTTCCAGCCGGTCACTAGTTGGAAAGTAGCCGGGCCGGATTCACACCAATGTGTAAGGAGGTGGGGGGAGGGGTGAGAGAAAGAGGGTCTTGGGGAGGGGGCGGGGGGTGGCTTCAGATAAACCAGGTTGCAAACCTGGGAGGGGGGGCCTTTTTTAGTTAGCCAGGTTTTAATGTGTCACCCAAACATGCCAAAACGTGGGTTTTGGGTGTCATCCAAATGGTACCTTATTGTCTATATTAGAGGTATAAATGGCCATAGTCACAGATATTTTGAAAATATAGCTATAAATTCATAAAATGATATTATAGGCAAAATATCGTGATATTTTGAAAATATCATAAATTTATATATGTTACAATATTATTGTTGAGAATAGGTGGTTTTTAGGTTAAGTGGTTCTTTATGTAATGAAATATGCGGAAAAGCAAAGAGTGCACTAAGCACTTACAACATCTACTAATGAACAAACAAAGAGGGGCTAATACCCAAACCCACAAGAGACAACACAACATAAAAATATAAATGCCTCTTATTGAAAGAGAGAGAGAGCTCTCAAGAGTGAAAAATACAAGAGGGGAGCACCCCTATTTATACACAAGAGGAGGAGAGGGAGAGGGCCAAGAGGCCTTAAAAGGAGAGCCACCTAGGGGGCTCCCCATGTAGTCGTTGGGAGCCCCCAACGGTCACTAATGTGACCGTTGGAGGCCCCATCGACTACATGGTGGGGCCCCTTTTGAGTGAGCAAAAAACAAAAAAATAAAAAATACATTTTACAAAAAATAAAGAGAAAAATAAACAAAGAAAAACAAGTACCCCTATCGGGTACTTGTGAAATGACAGAAATACCCCTGTCGGGTATTATATATATATATATATATATATATATATATATATATATATATATATATATATATATATATATATATATATATATATATATATATATATATATATATATATATATATATATATGAATTACATATATTTTAACATTTTATTAGAGGTTTTCTGAAATACTTTTTTCATAAGGTCTTAGATGTAATTTCTTTGTTTTGCCTCTCTCTATTTAATATAGAGAGAAGCCCTAATGAGGTATCGAGTTTTCTGTTTTCTTTGTTCAGCCGTATCTCTCTCTCTCTCTCTCTCTCAGGTTCGGTTCATCTTCTACATGGTATCAAAGCTACAGCCGATCTTGGGAACGTGATCGACTGTGACGTGGGAGCGTGATTGAAATATCGACTGTGACGTGGGAGTGTGATCGTGCTCTACCAGAACTCAGTCGATTCATGGAGGCTTTCATGATCATGATCAAACTTCGATCACGCTGAGTAATGTTCTAATCAGGTCAGCACTTTAAATATTTTTTTTGGCATTCTGTTGGTCGTGGATGCCTGCTGTGGGTGTCGTATCATCTGCTGTGGGTGTCGTATCATCTGCTGGTCGTGGATGCCTGCTGTGGGGGTCGTATCTCCTCGTGCTCGTCATGGATGCCTGTTGTGGGTGTCGTATCTCCTCGTTTTTTTTGTTTTCTCTCCTCGTGACTACCTACGCTGTTGGGAGTTTGCTGCGACCTGGTGGTGCCGAGTCTTGCTGCTGCTATGACGAGTTGTGTTTTGGTTCATAAGTTGTCGAAGGATATTCCTGATGGGTGGAAATAACAGAATTTTTTTTTCTGTTGTCGTGAGTGCTGAATTCTCGTCGAGGTGTGTTCCTGCTGTTTGGGAGCAACAGAATTTTTTTTTGTGTGGCCGTAAGTGTTGAGTTCTTGTAGAAGCTGATTTTGTGTGATATTTACTGGATGTCATGTCGTATATGTTGGAGAACAACAGGTTTAGTTAACATTGTGTCTTGCGACTGCATTCTATCATGTGTGGTGATGTGTTTGGGTGCAGCAAGGATCGGGATTTCTGTTGTGTCGAGTGTTGAAGTTACTCTTCTGTCATGGAAAATAGCAAATGTGATTTTCTGCTGGATTGATCTTTATTTTGTGGAACAGCAGGAGTGGTTTCCTGCTGAGTTGAAGAATTTTTTTTTTCCTTGAACACTTGTTGTTCAAGTGAGTTTTTTTTTGGTATGGCTGAAACGTCGAAAGGTGATTCCAAAATGGAACATATTGGGGAGTATAAGGCGTTTGCCAACCCCTTCTCGTATGGCTCTTCTGTTAGGTTGAATGAAACCAACTATGCCAGGTGGTCCAGAACTTTTATGATGTCGGTATCTGGACATCGTCGAAAACATATTTTGTTGGAAGGCGAACCCATTGAGAAATTGGGAAAATATGTTACTTGGGATGAAGATAATGACATAGTTATGTCATGGATCATGAACAGTGTCGAACCCCATATTGCAGATGGATTGATCTACTATAATACAACCAAACTAATGTGGGACAATCTTCGTGATACATACTCACAAGAAATGAATGTGAGTCGTGTCCTACAAGTCGAACAGGAAATATATAACTTGCAACAGGGAGATCAGACCTTGGCCCAGTACTATGCCTCTGTCAAAGCTGCGTTTGAAAGACTTAATGCTCACCGGCCTTTGTGTTGCTCGAAGCAAAAGGATCATCAAGAACAAACCATGGTTGCTCGTTTTCTTACAGGTCTCTCTTCAGATTTTTTTGTTGCAAAAGTTCAAATGTTGACTGATTCAGATGTTCCCACTCTTGCTGACGCTTACAATCGTCTGAGTAGACTTGCGATATCTCTGCCACAATCTCAGCCTGTGACTGAGACATCTGCTCTTGTTGCCCCATCTAGTTATGGCCATGGAAATATTCAGAATATCAGAGGACGAGGACGTGGTATGGGAGGCAGAGGAAAGCTTCAATGTACATTCTGTGGAAAATCTGGACATTTAGAAGATCGTTGTTGGGATAAGCATGGTCGGCCAATCTCTTCTGCATCAAAGTCATATAATCCTAAAGCTCATGTTACTACTATTGAGGCAACTAATGCACAAGAGAATATCACTGCAAATGAAAGTAGTATCACCCTTAGTCGTGCGGAATATGATGAGTTGATTGCTCTCCGACCTTTGAGTTCCAGTTCTCCTGTAGCTGGTATTGCCTATTCAACCGAGAATTATCTCCATCCGAATGATAGTAAGTGGGTTATTGACTCTGGTGCATCCAGACATTTGTGTGGAAATTCTCGTGTTTTTTCAGATCTAAAGGTCATTAAGGCTCAACTTGGAGTCTCATTAGCCGATGGGAGCTCCTCCCCGGTTGTTGGTCAGGGAAATATTTCTATATCATCCTCATTACAGTTGAAAAATGCTCTTCATGCTCCAAACTTTCCTCAAAGTTTACTTTATGTTAGTTGCCTTATAAAAGAACAAAATTGTAGAGTAATATTTGATCCAATGGGTTGTCATTTTCAGGATTTGCTGACGGAGAAGAAGATTGGTGGAGGCTATGAAGAAAATGGAATTTACTACCTACATCATCCAATGGGTTCTGTTCATGCTACAGTGGACCATTCATTCAGCCCTGTTCAGTGGCATCGTCGTCTTGGTCATCCTTCATTGTCAAAGCTTCGGTCGGTCTTTCCTCAGATTCCTTCCACCACATCATTTCAGTGTGAAGCATGTCAGTTGGGCAAGCATCATCGAAGTTCGTTCCCGTTGAGTCAGAGTCAGTCGAGTAATAAAGTTTTTGAACTTCTTCATGCAGATGTATGGGGTCCTAGTAAGATTCCTACTAGGACTCAGTGTCGGTATTATCTTGTTATTGTTGATGATTTCTCTAAGTTATCATGGGTATTTTTAATAAAAGAACGATCTGAAGTTACAAGTCTTATCAAATCCCTAATTCTTGAAATAAAAACTCAGTTTGAATCTATTGTCAAGATTGTTCGCACTGATAATGCTCTTGAGTTTAAATCAAAAGATCTGTTACAATTTTACCAAGATCATGGCATCCAACCCCAAACTTCCTGTGCCTATACATCTCAACAAAATGGGGTGGCTGAGCGAAAACATCGGCACCTCCTTGATGTTGCAAGGACCATTATGATTCAATCCAATGTTCCTGCGTCATACTGGGGTGATGCGATTACCACTGCTTGCTATCTGATCAACCGCATGCCTTCGTCTTCTGTGGGTGATCAAATTCCATTACATATCCTAAAACCTAATGCCCCACTTTTTTCTTTCTCACCAAAAATATTTGGATGTGTCTGTTTTGTTCATAAACTTGGCCCTGACCGTGATAAATTAGCAGCTCAAGCTACAAAATGCATATTTATTGGTTACCCGAAAAATCAGAAGGGCTATCGATGTTATGATCCTATTTCTCGCCGAGAGTATGTCAGTGCGGACGTATCTTTCCTGGAATCCTCTCCATATTACTCTAGTTCTGGTTCTCCACTGCAGGTTGATCCAGCTGAGTCTTTTCCATTACCTATACCTCCTTTTCCTTTGGAATATGTGCCCTCCTTACCGAACCAAACTTCATCCTCTTCCAGATTTCATAATCCTCCATTGGTATATGTGCGTAGAGCTCCACTTCCGCAAGAGCCTTCATCTTCTTCTTCTCCTGAGGTAAGTTCTACTGTCAATAGTGTTCTTCAGGATGATGATAACAGGCCTATTGCTCTACGAAAAGGGACAAGACAATGCACCTTATATCCCATAGCTCATTTTGTCTCCCATGCCAGAATTGGACATAAGATGAAGTCTTTTATTTCAGCCTTGTCTGCTGAAACCATTCCTCTGAACTATCAGCAGGCAGCACTTGATACTCGCTGGAAGATGGCTATGCAAGAAGAAATGACAGCTTTGGTATCTCAGCATACCTGGGATCTAGTTGATTCCCCAGCAGATGCTGACATTGTTGGTTGTAAATGGGTATATACAATAAAGTACAAATCTGATGGTTCTATTGAAAGGTACAAGGCCAGATTAGTCGCGAAAGGATATACCCAGACATATGGAATTGACTTCTTTGAAACGTTTTCTCCTGTTGCACGGATGGGTACCATCCGTCTTGTTCTCTCAGTAGCTGTTCAGCATGGCTGGAACTTGTGTCAATTAGATGTGAAAAATGCCTTTCTTTATGGGGATCTCTCCGAGACCGTTTACATGCAACAACCTCCAGGTTTTGAGGTTGAGGGGGAGTGTCATAAGGTGTGCAAATTGAGAAAGGCGATTTATGGCTTGAAACAAAGTCCTTGTGCATGGTTTCAAAAGTTGTTTGAAGTGATGTCAAGCTTTGGTTTTAACAGATCAGCAGCAGATCATACTCTTTTTATAAAGAAAACTAGCTCTGGCATAGTTGTTATGGTAGTATATGTGGATGACATCATTCTTACAGGAGATGATGTGAAAGCTATTGAAGCCACAAAAGCTCATCTTCACAAACACTTTGTTACAAAAGACTTTGGTTCACTCAGGTATTTTCTGGGTATAGAAGTTGCTAGAAGCCGTGAAGGGATGGTTCTGTCTCAACGAAAGTATGTTCTTGACTTATTAAAGGAAACAGGCATGTTGGAAGCTAAACCAGCAAATATTCCCATGGACCATAAAGTTCAGTTGGTTGAAGAAGGGTCAAAACCTGTTGATAGCAAACGCTATCGCTCCCTAGTAGGGAAGTTACTATATGTAACTGTGACCAGACCAGATATTGCTTTAGCAGTAAGCAAAGTTAGCCAGTTCATGGACAAACCAATTGAGGTACACTGGAATGCAGCCATAATGATTCTCAGATATCTAAAATCCTCTCCTGGAAAGGGGTTACTGTTCAAGAAAGGTGGAACTCTGGAGATAGTAGCTTATTCTGATGCTGACTATGCTAGATCTGTAGTAGATAGAAAGTCTACCACAGGATTCTGTGTGTTTCTGGGAGACAACTTGATTTCATGGAGAAGTAAGAAACAAAATGTGGTTTCCAGGTCGAGTGTAGAATCAGAATATCGGGCTATGGCCCAAACAACTGCTGAATTGATATGGGTTCGCACTGTTCTTAATGATCTCCAGGTGAAGGTTTCTTCTCCAATGACCATGATGTGTGATAACAAAGCGGCAACATATATAGCAAACAATCCTGTCTTTCATGAGAGAACAAAGCACATTGAGGTTGATTGTCACTATGTAAGAGATATGATTCAAGCTGGTCATATCACTACAAAATACCTAAAGTCTGAAGACCAAGTTGCAGATATGTTTACAAAGCCTCTTGCTAGGCCTAATTTCTCCAGATGCTGTGACAAGCTAAGCATGATAGATATCTATGCTCCAGCTTGAGGGGGAGTGTTGAGAATAGGTGGTTTTTAGGTTAAGTGGTTCTTTATTAGAGGTTTTCTGAAATACTTTTTTCATAAGGTCTTAGATGTAATTTCTTTGTTTTGCCTCTCTCTATTTAATATAGAGAGAAGCCCTAATGAGGTATCGAGTTTTCTGTTTTCTTTGTTCAGCCGTCTCTCTCTCTCTCTCTCTCAGGTTCGGTTCATCTTCTACAATTATCACAGAATATCAGGATATTACGAGTTACCTTATACTTTTTACTTCTTTTCTATATCTTAACTACATTTTTCTTCTATCTTTTATATTTTTTACATATTTCTTTTCTTACATGTGTATTTTGTTATCTAAACATGTTATTTTCTTACTTAGTTCTACTACTTTATATTTAAAATTCTTTTTAGCTCCGAGTTTTTCCTGATATTTATCAACTGAACCTATTTTATCACGAGAACTTGCCTTTCGAGATATAGCTGAGACCGATATTTGTGACTATGTAAATGGCTATACAAGATAGTATAAAACTAAATTATTAAATAACTTGCATTACAATTTAACACAAGGATAGAAGATAGAGACAGAACTAGACTCCTAGTAGTAAAAAGAAGCAAGATTAAGTTATAGTAATTTCTCCACATCTTTTCCATATGTTGAAGTCAGTTAAAGTTTGATTGATAGAACTAGAAATTAAGAGATGGAAGTAGCATTTCTAAGATTATAGTGTTTGCTATATTGATACGCTATCTTGGCATGCTTCACACATTGATGAAAGGGTTCATTGTAGCAACCTGTTTTTTAGGCACTTTAACAATTAAGCTGTGAATGCATCACAAAATCATTGTAAATATCATCTTCATTGCCAACCTACAAGTAAAATAAATTCTCTTGTAGGAACAATGAAATGGTATTAGGTTAAAGCTTCCCCATCCTCCATGAAACAATGAACCAGGAAACACATGCAGAAATCAATCCTTTGTATGAAAAATATCAACGTTTCAATCATCATCTAAGTTTGGTAGTGAGGGATATGGATTGGATATCTTACATAACGATTGGTAACACTACAACCATTTAAATGTGAATAAAAGCATGCTTAAACTGACTCATTTTATGGTAATATGCCAAAAAATTGGATGATGTTATATAGGTAAGTGAGAGCTCCAACGGACTTTGTATATGGTGTGTAGACAAAAACATCTGTCAAACAATTTTTCCCAAGTTTCAAATCAAAGTTTTTGGAGGGAAAACTTTTCCTTTTTGAGAAAAGGTTTATTCCTGCATTGGTTATTATGAGAAACCAAAGAGGGTCTATGAATTCAAATATCTATACTACTTATAAAGGAACAATGAAGAGCAGCAATGAACTAAAATATCTCACCGTTATAAGAATTTAGAAATGACAAAGGTCATTGTTGGGGGTTGAGTGTCATTTTTTATATTGTTTACCACTTTTTATTTTTATAGAAAATACCCCTGTCATGCAACTTTATGCAGAATGACTAGATTACTTTTTCGGTTTTCTTGTCTTTTACTAGATTGTGATGGTTTTAATGTCTTTCACTTTTTTTAACTTTTAGGGAGACAATAAAAACAAGTCTTCCTTGCTTCTATGGAAAGAAAGAAGCACCTCTTTCTTTTTTTAGGTAATTTCTTGATGCAGTCTCACCTTTTACCTGAATTTTCATGTCAGGTACCACCTATCTTGAAATTCTTGACATATACCTACCTTTTCTGACAATGAACAAAAGAAGACCTTAAGTTAACCTTAAGACTTAACGATTTAAACTGTTTTAAAATGCCTGTTTTATCCTTCTAAAAAGGCATATACCATCCTTAATCGTTATGAACTTAGGTGCACTTTCCCTTATATTTTAAGAACTTATAAGTGATTGAAACAGATTAGAGTTAAATATGTTTTATATCTACCTATATTTTAATTTTGCATGAGACTTGGCCAAATATAGATCAGATCCAGGATAAGTATATTTAGGTTAACCTAACCCATTTTTTATAAAAATATCAGTAGGTATAACTTTTTCTTGGTGGACCCATATTACAAGGTCTCATTTGTTAATATATATATATATATATATATATATATATATATATATATATATATATCATACC
Organism: Nuphar pumila; assembly: GCF_984573655.1. Taxonomy (NCBI): domain Eukaryota; kingdom Viridiplantae; phylum Streptophyta; class Magnoliopsida; order Nymphaeales; family Nymphaeaceae; genus Nuphar; species Nuphar pumila. The sequence goes on along the minus strand of NC_143255.1, from coordinate 21,352,671 downwards.
CGATAAAGGGTATTTTTGTAATTCTGCCCATTAGCGGCATTTTAGTCTTTTTACGGTATTTTATTTTATTTTTCATTTTCTTTTTATTATTCATTTTTCTATTTTATTAAATGTAAAATGCATTTAATGCATTACATTGGGGGCCCAAGGAGTTCCTTTTGTGCCTCCCAAGGTCCTCTCTCTCTCACTCCTTTGTGTATAAATAGAGGGGTTATCCCTCATGTATTTCATGGCCTTTTAGGCCCTCATTCAATAAAGCATATGCAACTTATGCCTCTTCGTAGGCTTCTTGTGGTGTCCCTTAGTAGACCATTTTGTTATTCCCCATTGTAGGGTTATGTTTGTCCAATGTTGGACCTTATGAATGCATTATGCATTCTTGTAATTTATTTCCGCATATTTTCTAACATGGTATCAAAGCTCGGTTGGGATCGAGTTGTTCTTTGGTGCATCAGGAAGCGTGTTATTCAAAAAATTTTAAAAGAAAAATGGTGAAGTATTCATTTCTCTATCTTTTCTTTCTTAAAGTTATTCTGTATGCATTCTATTTCTTTAAGTGTCGTATGAAGAATTTGATATGTTTTTCATGTGTTCTTTTTGTCATTATGTCTTTTTATAAGAATTTGAGTTACTTGATACTCCATTGAATCTTTTTCGTATACATACTTTTTCGTATGTTTTTTTTTGAAAATTTTAAATGATAATTTCTAAAAACCGGTGAATGTGTTTTTTCGAAAAAATTAGATATATGATTACTCAAAACTTTCTTTAATAGGTCGGTAAAAATTTATGATCATTGGAGCTTTGAATTTATATTTTATACCTAACTTTGTTTGTAAGAATACCTTTTATATGAATGGTAAGTCTTTAAAGAAAGGTATGTTAAGATTAAAATGTTTATGAGATATGTAGTTTGATCACATACTCTTCTACTCTCTCATCATATTTGTTGTTTCGTATTGAAGGTATGTGTTTATCCACTAAAAGGTCTTATATATGGCTTCTTATAATATCGTGTTTTTTTTTTAGAAAAATGCTTGACATATATGAAAAATTTCTTATTAAGTTTTGATTCACTTACCTAATGTGTCCTTTTCATATGAGCAATATTTAATTAAGAAGGCTTTTTATAATACCGGTTGAATTAAGTTTTAAAATGGTCTTATGGAATATGGTGATTTTCTTTGCATCTTTATACTCTTAAAGATTCTTCAATTTGATTTAAAGAGTTTATCTCATTGTAAAATTTATGGTCTTCATTAATGTTTGTTGCGTACTTATTGCATTAGGAGTTGGTAATAACCTATTAAGTCATATGTTTTTGATAAACTTATGAGTTTTGAATTTTTCCTCCTCAATAAATGTTTGATTTTATAGATTTATGCCATAGTACAATCTTATTTTGTTATAAGGTTTTTTAATAAATCTATTATTCTTCTTTGTTGGAATTTCTCTCACTTTAATGAAGTTTTCCCCCTCCTTTGGGAATTTTGTGTGTTTTTGTGTTTGAGCTCTCTTTAAGGAGCTTTTCGGTCCTTATAATCTTTTTGTGAGTATATACTCTTTTGTGAAGATTTCATGGTTGTTGTGAGAAGATTGTTTGTGAGTATCTTTCTCTTGCATAATATCCTTCAAGGATTCATTAATACTTATAAACCTTTGTGGATCTTTTGAGATAGGTTGTGAGCATCATTTTTAAGTTACAATAGTGGATTTCATAAGATTTTCAAACTTTATAATCTTACCATCTTTATGAATGCCTATATTGGCCTAAATTTGTTACTTGCTCATTCAAGATTATTGTCATTCAACATCTTCTATTGCATAAAAGTGCATCTATTATCATTTGGTGTGCATATAATTGCACTTTATATCTATCATAGTTAAGGCTTGTTTTGACTCTTTGATTATTCTAAATCGGTTCTTACACATGATGTTGCTTAATATTTCATGTTGTGTTTGTTGCATGATAAGCCTTTTTGGTATAAATGACTTCTTTTGAAGAATTGATCATGATTAAGCATAATTTGTGTTTATGCAAAATTGTTGTTATAAGGCATATTGTTGTGATTGATTATATTGGACCTTTGATTTGATTTTTTTTCAAATCGGCCCTCTTTGTAAAATCACCTATTTAGAAAATGATTTCCTTATGTGTTCATTGCCTTTTTATGACATTTATATTTATCCATCACAAGTTGTTATATGATGCATCAATCCTTTTTGGCTTTGTTATTGTTATATTGAAGATGTTTGTTGATGTGAGTTATGGGTACCTCGTGTTATGTCATTTTAGGTTGTCAACTTGTAGTTTGACTCTAAAATGACTTGTTATGTGATCTCTAATTATGAGTGTGTCACTCATTTGTTTGTGGCCATTATTTTTATGGATGCTTTTAATTATGTATACTTGTGATGGATGTCTAAAGTTTGAAACCTTAGCGTTTTAAGGTATATTGAGAAATTGATGTTCTTTAATTGTATTTCCATTACAAGCTTTCTTGCCTCAAAAGTCTTCTCCTTTTATACCTCTTATCTAAGTGTCATCATATGTAGACAAGATTTTTTATTACACCTTTGTGTGTTGGTAGCCCTTTGTTGGCTTTGTTTTCTTGGTCTAGTAGCTGAACACACTTGTCTTGAGTGTTATTATACGTAGACAAGGCACCTATGTCATAGGGATTCGGCTAGCAGGGTGCCGCACCCGCGTCGACGCGACTCGACGCGGGTGCGGTCAACCCGATCCTGGGTGCGTTGACCGCACCCAGGATCATTTAGTTCCATGGGTTGCAAATTTTTTTTAAAAAAAATTACAGACAGCTGTTGTCTGTCAGGGCTAAAATGGGCTGCTTCTGCTGACAGCAACTGTCTGTCAGCTGCGATTTTTTTTTTTAAAATTCTGCTGTCAGCAAAAAGGGAACCCCCGACCCCCTTTATATATATATATATATATATATATATATATATATATATATATATATATATATATATATATATATATACATTTTTGCCCCTGCCGCACCCCCGCACCCGGGTTTTTTAGAAGTATCGAATCCCCGCACCCGCACCCGCGCCCGCACCCATGTGACATAGCAAGGCACGTTGATTCACACCATTGTGTGTGATTTTATTTCATGTTGGCTTTTGTGTTCTTGTTCTAGTCGTTGAGATGTGTGCCCATGGTTGGCTTATTTCACTCATTTCAAGTGTCATTTTATTTAGACAAGAGATGTATTGGCATACCTTCGTGTGTGTTTTAGCCCATGGTTGACTTGATACTCTTGTTCTAGTAGCTGAACATGTAACGCCCCAAATATTTAACTTGAAAATTTTGGAAATTTTTTTTTTCTAAACAACAGCGGAAAAGCTTTATTAAATCCTTAGTCAAATTATTTGGGCGGGTTACAAGTAATAGGCACAGACTCTAGGCATTCAAGTAAAATAAATTCTTGCATTGAAATACTACAAGTTATCATTTACAACTTGAAGATATATTACAAGTCAGAAATCCTCAGGACATCCGAAGAAGATATGGTCACACAGCACTGTCCGCAGCGACGACCGCAATTGCTCGTCATTCAGTTTCCTGAAAAACATTAATTCAGAAAGGGTCAGACTACCACGTCTGAGTAAGAAGCATAATATTCATATGAATGTGCACAGTGTCATGTGTACAAGTATATGTGCAACATGCTTAGATAGAATTAATAACCATTTAACAATTGATAAATGTACAGGTTACTAAAGTCAAGCATTTCATGATATATTCCATTACCATCAAAGCACGATCCATAAACCATATTTATATAAGTAATAACAACTTTGAAACTTATGGGGGTATACAGCTGACTTAAGTAAATCATTTCATGTAAAGTGTTCATAAAGTACAAATATCAATGTTCAACACATTGTCCATAAGTTATCACAATTTTCATGTAAAGGAAAACCAATTTGAATTATGCCCTGCAGGAGTCACAGCTTACTCCAACAATTTCAACAGCAAGCAGTATGCAACTACTTAAAGATCTTTCTTAATGCACTAACTTTATGTTTTATCTTGTTAATTACATTGTGGGTACGCACAGGCATTCGACATCGTAGCGGACTGAGACCACACAGGGGTTTATTATTTTATAACCCGTATGACTAGCCGTACGGATATCCAAAGGGGACAGTTCACGACCGAGAGAGTACTCTCCAATGGCTAGAACTAGAATTAGGATGCACCCTGTACTTCTGCAGAAGACTTGGACCTACCACCTAGGACGAATTGGTAGTCCTGGCCCCCCAACTCCGAGGACTGGGGACCGGTTAAGACACCTCGCTCTCACAAAAACTAAAAGTCCCACGGAGTTTGTACCATCTACCCTCTCCAAGGTAGACCATGGGTCCAGTAACATACACCATCTTTCGGGTGTACCCAGAGCCCTGGGAAACCGGTAACATATACCGTTGTTAGGTATACCTAGTATCCCGGGAAACCAGTAACATATACCTTTTCAGGTATACCCAGAATCCCCCAATTTTATTTTATGTGTGCATATCTTTTCATTCTTATTTGTTTGGGTCCAGTAACATACACCGTCTTTCAGGTGTACCCAAAACCCCACACTTGTTTTATATACATATTTTATATTTTGTTTATTTCTTGGTGCGAGTCATTGCACCACAGGGGATTTCCAAAATCCCAACCCATACTCTGGGTGATCCCAGTGTATACACATTACCCATGGAATGCCCAATAGGCACCAACCAAAATTTCTCAGAATTTTGGCTCAACTCTGAGCCGGGTACTTAATTATACTTTCAGCATCTTAAGGTTTGATTTCTGAGCTCGGGTGTACGTTTTGTACCCCATTGATCATGCACTTATAAGTCATATCTCAAGTATGACTTTTCATAAGTGTCCGTACGACACTATAATGGTCTCGCAAGACCGCAAGCTCAGTCTTAGGCCTTCACATGATCATGACATGACGAATGCTCTTTATTAAGCGAATATTTGCGAAACAAGCATATATCAATCAACACAGAACATGTCTTAATATTTACATGAAATCATAATTCAATTATATGTAATTCACTTAGCATCTTATGTGCCCATTTAGCACCATAAAGATTTTTCATGCTCAGTTCGATTTGTATTATTGTATCCTCGTAGTGTTTCTCAATTGTGCAATTACAACAAAAATATGCATTTAACAACAGGCGGTTCATGCATGGAAACATTGGTCGCCACACTCATATATCAACTTCATATAAAACCATGTGCAACATGAATACATCGTGGATATCTAAATCATTTGCCACATTCATCGATACCTAACATTTGTTTCATACGCATATCATAGAATCATCGTGCTGTTTAAACTTGTGCACTAAAGTAAGCATTTGTCATTACCAATGTATATGCGCATCCATGCATTTTAGCCCTGCTCTGTGTATGTGCATAATAGTGAATCTCCGATGTAATATATATTTTAGTTTAAACTTGTGCACTAAAGTAAGCATTTGTCATTACCAATGTATATGCGCATCCATGCATTTTAGCCCTGCTCTGTGTATGTGCATAATAGTGAATCTTCGATGTAATATATATTTTAGTTACAGCGGATGTAACAGATTCAATTATCATTCTCTATACCTCTCAAACTCAAGAATGAGATACACACACATTTCAGAAACAAATAGTGAAATATGCAACATTCGCAAAAGTGTGTTTGCGTACACTATGTTGGCCAAAACCATCCAACTTCCTACATTTCTTTTAGATTGACAAATAGACAAGAATACATATACACTTGAGGTTTCACAAATTCAAACTTTTATCGTTTATAAGACCGTAAGGAACCTTTCTGTTTCTCAAAATAATTTATATCAAATGTATATATACTCTTTAGACTGTATTTGGGTTGCTCTGAGTCATAGACAAGTCGATAGTTGATGGCCATATGACTGCCACCACCAAGTGACGCCATCAATGAGACGTGCTAACCGACGCTAGCGTTCGTTGAGGAGCCCATCTGCCACCTATGTGTGCAGACCTATCGGGCACCTGAAGAGGGTTTTATTTTTATTTTATTTTTTTTTCCTTGCTGCACCTAAGTCAATGGTGCAGCGTCACTTTCGGTTCAGCAAATCACGGTAGAACCATTTTTTTCCTTGCTGCACCTAAGTCAACCGATCAACACCACAGTGGCTTGCGCCACTGCTGCCGCCTATCAAAGCATGCAACAAGCTGCCCGATTGATGATGATCAACCGGGGGTTGTGAGATAACCTACAGCAGGCCTGGAGGAAGTCAACCAATAGGGTCAAACAGGATCACGGTCATGGGTGTGACCGAACTAAGACTGGACTATTTCAACCAAATGGCAGTTTGCGTATCGTTAATCCCATCACAAGAAATATAAGGAAGCACTGTCTGAACGATACAAAAGCATGATTTAAGCACAACCCGGTTCTTCATCTATTTATACCTCCGTAAATATACGAACATGAAGAAACAAAACATAAAAACTCACCTTTAATCTGACCACCTATGCTTCCACGGTTAAACCATTTTCTTTGGTGCATACTTCATTCATTAAAGATATCACGTGTAACCCCACTCATAGTTTATTTTCCAACATAACCCATGATGTTCATGTACTAAATTTGCAATTTCAATCATGTACTAGATTTACAGCAACCCCTAATTATCAGTTCACGTCAAAAATTAGCATAATAGTTCACCTAAATTTTTTTTTTGATGTTTACTACATGGAAAGACCAACAACATGAAGTAAATTTTGTTTCTAAAAAAATGTGAGGTGCACCAGATCTTTTTAATCTATATGGAGGATCAACACTTGGTTAAATGGGAACGTATGCATATCTAGTAACCCTATCTGTATACCTATGATATTATAATTTTTTTTTTTAACTATCTAATAGTCAAAACTAACGCATAGTCCATAAGAAAAAATCAAATTTTTTTTTTTTGAAACTACCTAAACTAACTTTCGTGATAACAGCCTAACCATCAAGGCTCACGATAACACATAAATATTGTGTTGTCGATCTATAACTCAAAAACAGAAAATTAGGCAATGATACGTAAATACATTTGATAATATGCTGGGCGTCGAACCTTGATGCTAATGCATAATTTAACCCTTTTTTTTCCAGATTGCTTATCTAACTGTTTTAGAACGCAACATATTTTGTTCCAACCGAACCAGCATCGAATCAAGGTTGTATACTCTTTTCTTATATATAAAAAAATAAAACGAAACCACCATATGCGTGCACACATTCTTTTATAACTAAAACGGTTCCAAAAACCTACTTGAACAGATTATACGGAATAATCGGGTAATCCAATCAAAACTATATATATTTTCCTATTGGGGGAGGGAACACGCGTCCCCATCAGCCATAGTGAAGACCCAAAATCAAAATGTCGATCATCACCCATACCCTAAAAAAAATACAGCAGTTCAAATAAAGATTCCAGATGTTTACAATAGAGGATCCTGATGCATTCACACAAAAAAGGAAATGACCACATCCATCATTTGGGTTAGGACGTTAGGCGAATCATTGAATCGAGTGATCTACTCGATGGATCGATCAACCATCATGCCCATGAACTATCGAGATGAAAGGCCACCATGTCTATTTTACTTCCACAGGGAAAAGAAAACTATATGCGATACGATAGCAACCCTACCGTCCAATGCATGGTTCGATGTCCACTAGGAACGAAATCAAGGTATGTTTGATAGGATGCAACAAGATACGTGTACCACAGGACACATTACACGTACATATAATATCTTGCCTCTTACCTCTCGATAAAAAAAATATGAACAAAACCGATAGGCTGGTTTTGAAGTATCGTCCTTCTCGGTGCTTCCTTTCAACCTCGGTTGGTGGTTTTCAGTACTATCGAACCTTCCTCCGCTTGAATCAATGGTGGAGGGCGCCACCAAGTTAACTCACACGGCTGGGCTGAGAGAGGGAGAGAGAAGAATTTGAAAAAAAAACGAGTAGAAATCTGGAACAAGAGAGAAATAATGGTGGAGGCAACCATGTATGCCTCACGGCTGGGCTGAGAGAGCATAGGCGTGGGAGAGGAAAGAAGAGGAGTTTTCAAGCTCCTCCCTTTTTTTTTTGTATAGTCTCTTAAAAAAAACTGCCCTCAATACTAGTTTCATTTTTTTTTTCTTGCTTTTATTGCAGCACTCAAAACGGCTGCTCATTTTCATTTTTTTTTTTGAAACTCCCTTCCATTTCCAGAATATGGAAGGGAGACTCTTTATCATGCTGGACGGTTGGGCTTCCAAGGTGGCCCAATCGTTCAGTCCCTCTTGTTTTGGAAAGTCGCCCCCCCTATTTAAGTCTCCATTTATTGCCCTTTTGAATTTCAAAAGGCACAAAAATTTTTCAAAGTCGTTTTTAGCAAAAAGACTCCCTGGCGCACAAGGGATTTGAACTGAGGACCTCCTCTGCAAGGGGTAACAAGCCCCACCAGTGCGCCACACTCAAATTCGTTGCATATCTTTGCAACAAAATTTTATTTAACCACTTATAGACATCTAATGGTATTTATTTCTTTTCTTGGAACCACCATTCTCATTTAAGACTCCTTCTCCCTATTCTAAAATTGTGGGCATGGTGGTCTTCCCAAAACGTTTTTCTCACCCTCTTCAATGTCCTTTATTAGGTTTCCAACTTGGAAAATCGGTCAGCCACCACCCTCTTGAAAATGTCATTCCTCATTTAAGCCCTCTTAAATTAGAAGTTCTAAGGTCTTTTTGAATTTCAGCAAAAGTAATAAAAATATTTTTGTCAAAATGGCTCGGCGCACAGAGGGATTTGAACCAGGGTTCTCTTCCCTGTGAGTACATCATCTTGACCAATACACCCACTCTTCTTTAGTTGCTCATTTTTGCAACTAAAATTTTCTTATATACGTATTGATTCTCGATGAATCTCAAATATGAGTTGGATAATAATTATGTTTTAAATCTTATGAACTTTCTAACTACATTTCTGGATCTTAATTATGGTTCGACCCTATTTGGCTCCCTTTAGATCCAATTGGATTTTAATTGGGTTTCGGATCCATCCAGGATCCGAATCCTTACGTCATATCCAAATCCAAATACTGGGTCCATTTGATCCAGTTTGGATTTCAAGATCCATTTGGATCGACTCTATATCATTTTATCGTATTTATTTCAAAGGATTTTATCATTTACTTAGTTTGATAATTATCGAAATTTTGCGGGTTTTACAGAACATACTTGATTTTGAGTGTCTTTTTACGTAGATAACAGATACTTTTAGTCCATGTTGGCGTGTATTCTCTTGATCTTGACATTGATACACTCATTTCAAGTATTATTACATGTAGACAAGCGGTATTTTTACACACCTTTGTGTGTGTCTTTGGCCTTTAATGACATTATGTTTATGTTCTTGTTCTAGTTGTCTATACACTTGATTTATGGGTTTTTGGAGGACTAATGAGGTAGTTGCTTGTAGTGGATGAACTATTGTTGAAATTTATAAAATTTTATTCATATTTTGTTTTTAAGAGATACAAGTGAATCATATCATTGATATGCATATTTGGAAATCAATTTGACCTATATATTAAGAACTTATAGTTTTTCGGCCACCTAATGAGTTTTTGTACTTGAAACATTTGAGTGAGATTTCCCTAAATGTGTAAGGCTCTCTACTCAAATAACATTTATTCTTGACTCTTGGGTGGATATTTTTAATGTAATCTTGTTCTTGCAAATTCTCATATGACATTTGTTTGGCATAGAATTTCATCTCTTTAAAGATATGAGAAAAATCATTAACTCATCTTTTATTGATAAAAAATCTCCTAGTGTTGATTTATGTACTTTTGTAAAGCCCCTCTTGGGATCTCATATATTGAAGTTCACATCTTTCATGTTTTTGTGCATGTGTATCCGTGTTTTTGTGCACTTGTGAGTGTTCTCCTTTGCATCTTTGTGCACTCTTTGTTTTTCTTGTATTGTGGTATTACACAAAATCTCTTTTTATAGAGATTTTCACATGTACTTTTGTGTACTTTTATTCAAGTATTCTTGATGTGTCTTTGTACACGTTTTGCTTTGGGGTGTTGGAACTTTTAGTGCACATCTTTGAAGACATTTTCACATTTATTAGTGTTCTCTACTTAGTGTTGCCCTTGTGCACATATCCTTCTTCAAGAACATATTGTGTTTTATCAATAGAATATTTAAGTTTAAATCATTTTTGCATAATACTCAATTGAAATGCATGAAATATCTTATGAATTATTGTTTTTGATGAAATTATATATCCTTCTTAATCAATGTTATGGTCTATTTTATTTGATATCTTTTATTTGATTAAGATACAAAGATACCTTTTACTTGGAGTTCTTTTGGCTTATTCTACAGGATCGCCAAGATGAGAGGTAAGGAGTATCTATGATACATCATGGATGAAGCTTGGGGATGGTCATTGAAGACAGTTAAAGGCTGAACTTTGCAAAGTTCTTTCATGTGCTATAAAGATAATGACTTTCATTGAAGAATTTTTGAAGATTTGGAACCCTCCTTTTGTATCTTCAAACTTTTCGTTATCTCCATGTAAAGTTTGAGGGGGGGTGTTAAATATATATATATATCATACCAGATAAAGGGTATTTTTGTAATTCTTTCCATTAAGGGGCATTTTAGTCTTTTTACAGTATTTTCTTTTTCTTTTTCATTTTCTTTTTATTTTTCATTTTTCTATTTTATTAAATGTAAAATGCATTTAATGCATTGCATTGGGGGCCCAACCAAAGGAGTCGTTGGGGGCCCAACGAGTTCCTTTTGGGCCTCCCAAGGTCCTCTCTCTCTCACTCCTTTGTGTATAAATAGAGGGGTTATCCCTCATGTATTTCATGGCCTTTTAGGCCCTCATTCAATGAAGCATATGCAACTTATGCATCTTCGTAAGCTGCTTGTGGTGTCCCTTAGTAGACCATTTTGTTATTCCTCATTGCGGGGTTGTGTTTGTCCAATGTTGGACCTTATGAATGCATTATGCATTCTTGTAATTTATTTCCGCATACTTTCTAACATCATTTTCTAGCTGAATTAAGTGAGAATTGGATATAGGTCTAAACTAAAACCAATATATAAAACTGGATCTAACCTGTGTGTGGGTTAGCTCATTAACCAGTATATTTGAGCTTGGATAGTTAACCAATATATTTGGGTGTCAATAGGTTAGATAGGTCTAGATCCAGCAGCAGCACCAGTTTGAATACGGGTTTGGACCCACATATATCCTGTGAATGCCACATTTTTTATTTTACCTTTTTTGAGTATATGAAGCTTGTTGGATTTTCTTTCAGTAACCCTGTTCGTGAGGATGGGCCGTTTGTCTAGTTTAAGTAAAGGGTGGAATCCCTTCGGATGAGTCTTTCTCCGCTTCCTTGGCTTTGGTTTTGGACTTTTAGACTTTAAATTTTGAATTGGACTTTAGACTTGGAACTCGGATGTGGATTTTGGACTCAAACTTAGACCTTGGATTGTGGATCACCTACACATGCACGTCCTTGTGTGCGTCTATCACTTTGGTCCTGCATGGTCTCTTGATTTTTGAAGACAGTCATTGACCTCCTTAATTCCTACATTGACTTTTTATTGTTGTGGGAGTTGACTGGGTGGTTAAGGGTGATTCTTGATCATGTTTGACCATGCCCATAACAATCCAACGGTCCAGGATAAGCTTTTGTAGTCCTAGCTGTTTGACTGTTGACCACCTTTAGATTTTGGACATTTTGACTATTCAAGGTTATCTTAGACCTGTTGACCACCAAATTTGACCGTTCACAACACCTAAGCTTAGTTGACTGTTTGAGCCATCCGTTGTGCACTTATTCCTACCTGTGGGCCTTGTATTTATATAAACCCAAGCCCCTTCTCTGTTTCAGGATTCGTTTTCTCATATTTCCCTCCATTTTCTATCATCTTATGCAAAATCTTTTGCTTCAAAGAAGCTATTTCGAGGGTGAAAGTTTGGTCTCAGCAAATGCAAGCTATGAACTGACCTCGCAACCAAGGTGAAGCTCGATTTTATCTTGTAAGCAGAGTTGCATGTTGGCTGCTGCACTAATGGACACATTTTTAAGTGGGGCAACTTTGGATTTTAAGATAGTGTGTCCAATGCATATTTAGAGTCAATGTTATAGTGGGCTCAATTGTCTTCAACCCACTTCTTTGACAAGTTTAAAGTGAAAGTTTGCTATATGGCGACCACTGCGAAAGTTAGCAACCAAGCGCTGCCCAAATTATCTCAGTTTGGTGGCCAAATTTCAAAATGTGGCAGCACAATGTGCTTATCTTACTAATCATAGAAAATGAGGTGTATGCGTTCACGGAGGTATGCTAAGAAGGACAAGAGAATGAGACCATTGCTGAAAATCAAAAAAAGAAAAATGGATTTAGGATGATTGTGTCTCAGCATTAGTTGTGTTTGCTGCATGGTTCTTCTGCACTTGCTATTCCCAAAGATGCATCAGTTATTGCATTCATATTCAATTTAGTGCAGGGAGCATCATGTACACTGGATGTTCCATTGACCTTTTAAGTTTTATATTAACTACTTACATCAAGATGCTTCATATTTGATGCATCTGTTGCTGCTAAAGATGATCCTTCTACTGCATGATTAAATGTTTATCCTGTCTTCAATGAACATGCATGTCTTATATCTATATCATAAATGCATTTAATTAATTGTTATTAAAAAAGTATATGAGATCGGCTGACTCGGGCGAGTCCCAACAAAACCCGATTGACTCTGCCGATTCTCTGCTGACTCGGCCAAGTCGAAGCATTGTATCAACCGAGTTTTGCCCAAATTAAGTTTTACTTAATTTTTTACTTGGTTAAAGAGCAATACGAGACAACTCAGGCAAGTCACGAGTTGACTTGCCAAGTTTGCCAATCATGATCTATGTGTTGAAATTGGTTGTTTAAATGCGAAAAAGGTAGATCTTCTGCAATTGTTTAAGGCTTGTGATTCACAAGACAGCTAAGTACAATGACAAAGTGATGCAGAGGCCCAGAACAATGATGCAGAGCACGTCCCAGATCCAGCAGCAGGCAGAGTTTGTCTCGGGTCTGGGTCCGAACCCGAGACCCGGATCCAGCCAAACCCTTTTAAATAACCCAACTTAAGGTTGCGTGGGGAAGTGAATGGGAAAAATCATAATCTCTGTTATTTTGTTTTTTTTAGCTACACGCCTGTTTCTTCTTACTGTTGATTTTTCCTTTTTTCTGTTTGTCTCTTTTTTCTGTTGGTTCACTGCAGCCGTAGCTTTCTTTCACGTTGTTTGCATTTATTTCTTTACATTCAGCCAATAGTTGTCAGCCTGTTTACCTTTTGAACCTTGTAATGATTTATTAGTCCATTGGAAAAAAACTCTGCACTATCATTCTCTGGTAAATCTCTTTCTCATCACTGCATTCGGTACGATCGTGGGGTCGTGCCCTCATCTACCAAAACCAGCGTGGAGGTCGACACATCACGACTTCCGTCCCAGCAGCGTGAACCGCGACAGGGACGTGGTGTTTTGCGTACGACAGGAACCCGCGGTGTATTGGTCCCTCTTCACGTTGCATCTACAGGTTAACGTGCCTTGATTGATTGATCCGATCTGTGCATCGCACGACTGGAGTAGTCGTGGTTCTCGTTGATTCCGCATTGAAGCATCTCGTTGCAGCAGTAGTTGTCGGGTTTTTTTTTCCGTAACGTGGATCCTCCACGCTGGAGCAACAAAATTAACGCCTCCCTCCTGCATCAAATACCTGTTATCATGAACATCGCAAACTCCATTGCATCAAAATGGTATCAGAGCCCAGCCCCTCCTCCTTCGTCAACGGCATGACGCAAGAAGCGAGGAACGGTCCTATGTGCAGAAAGGCGAGAGAGGAGATCATGAAGCGGCTACTCAACAAGTTGATGAAGATGCAGGAAGATATACTATGCCTAGAAAAGGAGGTAGCCGGTTTGTCGAAGCGCATGGATGGGGTCGAAGCACGGATGGATGTGCTTGAATCCAAGGCGGATGCGCACGCAGTGCAATTGAATCAATTAGGCGTGTGCGCGATTAACCATGTTGATACTACCGTCGTTAATCCAGCTTCGATGACGTTCCAGCACACGGTGCAACGAGAATGCATTGAGGAAACCTTGCACAGGGATGCAGGTTGCAACAGTTCTCCCCATCCGCGTGGCATGTTCAGGGTTGAGCATATCAAAAGTTATAATTCTGAAGTTGACATTGTGAAGGAGACAGGGAAGCGTTGCAAAATGAAAGGGGCGGTAGATTTTGGAAAAACGCTCTGCGGCCTGTGGGTATGGTAGGGTGGTCAGCCTTGATGATGATGGATTCTCATTTATTGGTGCCAACTTGCAAGCTGGAGATGTGGTCATTAGTAAGTTTGCAGAGTCAGGAGCAGATCGCAATTTTAAATGGAAGGGCCCATCTTCGGTGTGTCTGATCTATATGCTTACTGTGGAGAAGATCAGTTGTCGGAGTCGAATTCTTCCCAACCCGAGGAGAATGATGCAGAGGCCTAGAACAATGATGCAGAGCACGTCCCAGATCCAGCAGCAGGCAGAGTTCGTCTCGGGTCCGGGTCCGAACCCGAGACCCGGATCCAGCCAAACCCTTTTAAATAACCCAACTTAGGGTTGCATGGGGCAGTGAATGGGAAAAATCATAATCTCTGTTATTTTGTTTTTTTAGTTGCACGCCTGTTTCTTCTTACTGTTGATTTTTCCTTTTTTCTGTTTGTCCTCTTTTTTCTTTTGGTTCACTATAGCCGTAGGTTTCTTTCACGTTGTTTGCATTTATTTCTTTACATTCAACCAATAGTTGTCAGCATGTTTACCTTTTGAACCTTGTAATGATTTATTAGTCCATTGAAAAAAAACTCTGCACCGTCATTCTTTGGTAAATCTCTTTCTCATCACTGCATTCGGTACGATCGTGGGGTCGTTCCCTCATCTACCAAAACCAGCGTGGAGGTCGACACATCACGACTTCCGTCCCAGCAGCGTGAACCGCGACAGGGTTGTGGTGTTCTGCGTACGGCAGGATCTAGCAGTGTATTGGTCCCTCTTCACACTGCATCTACACGTTAACGTGTTCTGATTGATTCACCCAATCTGTGTATCGCACGACTGGAGCAGTTGTGGTTCTCATTGATTCCACATTGAAGTGTCTCGTTGCAGCAGTAGTTGTTGGTTTTTTTTTTTCGTAACGTGGATCCTCCACACTGGAGCAACAAAATTAACGCCTCCCTCCTGCATCAAATACCTCTTATCGTGAACATCGCAAACTCCGTTGCATCACAAAGTTTTCTAGTGAGAGGGAGATTAGACAAGAATTAACTCCATTAGAAGAGTTCTGCCTGAATACCTGATGTAGCAGTTCAGATAGATTGGGACTCATAAGGTGTTGATGCTAGATTCTTGTTTCCTTTTTCATTCTGTATATTTGTTAAATGTTAACAAGCCCAATAATTAGAGGGTTGTCAAATGGTTGTTCATGAATATCATGGTTTCATGCTGTAACTGTGCACACAGGTGGATGTGGGCTATACCTTCGGGTTCCAAAGAACACATCTCAAGCTTTGAACATTGAAAGCCAAGTCTAGTCCTTGTTCTTTGGTGTTCTTGGCCTGACTGAGTCCACATGTTAATATTTTGCCCTATATGGCTAATTAGAAGTTGTCGGACTTGCATTTGGCTTATTGTATCCCTTGATAGTGAAATTGGAATTCTGCTATAGGTGTCTTTGTATTCGTTAGCTATGCATCTCATTTATGTTTCTGTCACAATAAAAAAGCATGCCTTTAATAGCTATTTCTAAATATAGAATCTGAAATTGAACCATGAGCCCCATTTGTTTTAATATAAGATGGTGCTTTTTCTCTTCGAGTCTTTTACAATCAACTGTACACCAGCATTATGGGAAAACTCTTGCTTGATGATACATGAACTCTGTCTGATTCTATTTTGTGTTTCCTGCACTAGTGGTATCAGAGCTGTGGATTCAATATTTTGGTTTCTCGTGGCTTCTAAGTTTTCTAACACAAAGTTTGAGGTTGCTAAGTAAATGTTGAACTTAAAACAACAATGATCCCTTTGGTTGGATGCCACAACTCTGCCAATTATTGCATTCAACCCCACCTTGAAATACTAATCAAGGCAGAGAAGAGGCCTATGCTCTGATTTCCACAACATGGAACTCATTGTTCCTCTTCAGCAATCTGGGAAAAGCTTACATTATGTAAACAAATGTGATCACTTATTGGGCAGTCAATGATTGGGTATTACCAGTTCATCTTCAAGTATTGTTTAGTTTGATGAGTCTCAGTATTATATAACAGGGGACCTGGTTGGTTGGATTTAGCATGATGGTCGAATGGTAAAATTCACTTCCTAAATATTGAGTATCTCATGTTTGATGCCAGATTGGTTTCATCTGTCAGCCTCATTATTGGGAAAAAAAGTGTTTTAGCATATTAAACTCTATTATCACATCCACCATTGAATATCTCATTTGTTTCTATGTAAGAATGAAAATTGAATCCAAGGTTCTTTAAGATGCTATAATTTTTAGGAGGCATTTGTTTCATGCCCTTTCCTATGAAAGAGGCCCTCTTTCCTAGGAAAGGGCCTCTTTCCTAAAGGGGATGAAACATTTCCATGAGAAATATGTGGTGGGACCTACATAACAAATGCGGAAAAAAACCTTTTCTTTCAAAATGGGGTCTCACCTCCCTCCAAGGGAAGCACTTTTCCACCTGTGCATCCCTTTCACAGGAAAGTGGCTTCCCTTGAGTGGGGGCATAACAAACGCTCAATGTTCCATTGGGTAGGTGTGTTTGAAATTTGTTTTTCTCTGATCAAGCTGGGGTACATGAAAACATGCATAGTTTTGATGGATCACATAAATTCATTTTTCTGAGATATATTGTACCACAAAAGCATATTATTTATGTATATCTTCAAATTTGGCTTACTCCGGAATATGCTAGTAAAAACATTTGAAAATCTGCCAGCCAGATCCTTGCTACAGCTGCTTACCTGATAGTGATTAAGAAATCATGTTTGGGTGGTTGATAGTCTGGACCAGATTTTACTGATGAGTTCAGTTTTGGATTCAAATCCAAACCGAATCTGGTTTTGATGTGACTTGTCTGAGCTGGGTGCGGCACATTTTATAGGTGAATCCCTCTTATCTGATCGATATACAGGGAAAGGGATCTGTATCAGGTTATAGACCATCAAAATCCTATCTCTAGGCTGTGTTTGGCACAACAGATCCTACCATAGTCTATCCAACAGTAGGCTTGAGCCTACTTCTACTCATACTTTTAGCTGCTCTATTAAAATTTGTACCATCTTACTGAGGGGCCCCTACCTCCATCATGCTTGGTCATTGATTGTTGCCTTGATTCAAGAAAATCACCATGAAAACAGCATTTGATCCATGAACTTCACTGCAAATCTCAAAAAAACTTAGTGATGGCATTTATGCTTCCTATTGCCCTGACTACGGTCCCAATTTTTTGGTCATCTAAGGTGCGAGCCTGTCCCAGAGCAATGTAGTTTCCGAGCTAGGGTTAGGAATGAAATAGGGGTGTGACTGGGTTGGTTATACCCGACCCAAACCTATGCCGCAATCCATTAGACCCAACCTGATCTCATCTTGATAGACCCATAGGTTTGGGTTGGGTTTGAAATATTGATATGTCTTAGAAATGGGCTGGTTCTTGGGAAAAAAATATAGACCGGGCCATTTTTGTACCCGACCCAAACAATTTTATGCAATTTGTACCTCAACCCACCCGAACTCAAACACAGCCTGTACAGAATTCCGTTTCATACCAGACTACCTAAACCCAAAATTGTGTGTACCCAAACCCGTTTCAAGTAGCATCTCTAAATTTTTGAATGCTTTAAAATAGCTTTTTTGTAAGCTTTTCAAATTTCAATTGTTTTTAATATAGTCTGTTAATCTACAACCCTGTTAAAGGATAATATCTGACCCGATTAAAGAACAGGTTACTTTTAAAACCTGACCTGTTCATATCGACCCAATTTTCTACCTGAACCCATTAACCCATATGGGTCTATAGCTTCAGTCTTCAGCCATACCCAGACCAAAACACGTTAGCCCATATCAGTTTGTTTAAAATGGGCCTGTTTAAAACCTGACCTGTTTATACTCGACCAAACTTATACCCCAACACACTCCCACATACCTACAATTCCAGTCATACCCAGACCTGGACCTGGACCTGAACCCAACTCAAATTGGGTCAGGTCCAGTTCCAATTTTAGACCAGTTTCAAAAAAGTGACTGACAAAACCAGACCTAAACCGAGCCCGAACAGAGCCGGTTACACCTGTAGGTGAAAGTTGGTCATAGGTTCAACTCAGAGTAGACCTGAGCCCAATCAATATTGTTGGACAAGGATCAAAAGATAGCATCCACTTGGATATTGTGCTTGGACTTATGTTTGTCTTACCAGATTCTATCAAATCCAGGTATGGGGTCCTTCAGACCCGCTGTATTTTTATGCTTAAAAAGTAGGCTATCATTCAGATCTTGCTGAATGTAACACTTATTTATGTAATATGTGGCATTCCTGAACACGATCAACCTGGAACTCAGATATGTGCCCAGACCCAGTCCCTGCCCCCTCACTAGTTTGATTCTACTCATATGAACGTGATAAAGCCTGGATTCAGACCCAGCTTCACCCTTTACTAGCACGAAAATTCAGATGAATCTCCTTATATTTTTTGCTTGGCCAATTGAAAACTCTCATCACCAGCCACACATTGACAAGCCTCCGGTTGCTGGTTGGTAAAACCTTTGAGGTAGGTCCCGTCCCCTCTACCCATTGAAGAGTACACTCAGTTTTGACCTCGCAGTAAATGAGCACCCCTCCTTGTGGGTTTTAAACTAGTGACATCCTGTCAACTTGGTGACATTTCTTGTAACTGTAAATACAAAAGTATTGAAAGCTCTTGTTATTTTAAACCAATGAAATAAATGAGGCCTTTGTGAGTGTTTGGTACAACCAATGAGTTAAAAAGATTCGCTTTTGTGAGTAGGCATGTTTGCCTATGAATATGGGAAGACAGCCCCATATGCATGTGACTCGATTTAGACAGTCTAGATTCTATTGCTAAGATTGCAAGTAACCTTCACATATTTGTTAGGTAAGGTTCATGTCTCATCATTGTGGCTGGGGATACTGACCTTTCAACTTTTGCCAATAGGCTTGGATATATATATATATATATATATATAATCACTAGAATATGAGAACAAGAAATATGTGCATTTCAACACTTTTTTTGCAAATCCAACCATGTGGATGTGCTTAATTTGCTAGGAATCAACCATTGGATCGTGTATTTTCCATGAAAAAATGAGATTTTTGAATGCTTGAATATTTATGAAGATTATGAGCCATTGATTTTAAAGCCTAAAAAAAATCGTGTTTATGCATCAAAATTGAATTATTCAAGAGTGGGTTCTTATAAAACCTAGCATATAGATCACATCCGTAAGGATAGATTCAAGGGAAAAGAATAAAAAATCTATGAAAATTGCAGTTCATACATTAGTTCTCATATTTTCAGTGCTCATACGAGAACTGAAAATATGAGAAGCACTCATATAGTAAGACCATATTTTTGGGATAGTGAAAATCAACTGCTCACAATTCATGAAAATAAGGATGATTTAAAAATAGTGTATAACATCGTATTTCAGTCAACTTTAATGCATAAAAATAGTAAAATAAAACATGTTAAACATTATATATCCAAAGGTTAGCTTTTGCAATTGGAGCTTAGATATATGTAAATCAAGTGGTGGTATGGTACCACCATAGAAGCCGCCCCCCCCACCATATATATATATATATATAGATAGATAGATAGATATAGATATATATATATATATATATATAGAGAGAGAGAGAGAGAGAGAATTGTGTAACGTCGGAAGGGCGTAATGTCGGATGCCCTTCTGTCGAACAAAAATTGGACGTACTAAGGTGCATCCAAGTGTTTAAAACAGACATTTAGCAGTCTTTGAGCGCTGCTAAATGTCTGAGTGGAAAATGGTCTTTAGCCGCTGTTGCGTCGCTGCTAAAGACCATTTTAATGCAAAAAAAGAAATTTTGTGGCGCTGATTGCACACACAATCAGCAGCGCAAACATGTCGGACCTACATAGGTGTTCAATGATACACCCATCTCATATATATATATATATATAGAGAGAGAGAGAGAGAGAAAGAGAGAGAGAGAGAGAGAGTTGGTTGTGCCTGCTCTGATCACACCGGTGATAAACGCCGTTTTTTGGTGATTTGACCATACAGATATATTTTGACATGATCGATTTGCTATGATCAGGCCCTTGTTTAAAGTTTTCATGACAAAAAAATTTGATTTTGTAACGTTTAAAATTTTTTAAAAAAATTGGGTGGTTGATTTTTCAACCCGAACTGCGTCTGTGTTGGAATGGGATGATTCAAAAGCGGGTCCCCACCAGTTTGAACATGTAGAAGATATATATTTATGGTCATAATTAAAGAAAAATGGTGAAATTTTGAGTGCATTCCGTGCTCACAGATAAATGTGTTCACACCTATCTCTTCACACGCACACACATTATATATATATATATATATATATAGAGAGAGAGAGAGAGAGAGAATCTTTTCCCCCAACTGCTGCCCTTCTGGTTGGATCTCGACTGGCTAATGTCGTGACCTGGGTCCAGTGAGACAGGTCATTTCCTTGCGCAAAAGTAAACAGTTTTGTTTTTTGTCTTTTTTTGTTTTTTTTTTTCCTACGGCATTCCTTAAACAGATCTGATCAAGCTAGATACCAAAAGTAGGTTGGCTAGGCAAAATTATATTACACAACACAGCGCAGTGTTGTAACCATGCTCCCTTTATCAACCTCATTTTACCTTGGATAATGTAATGGCATAGTAAAATGAAAATTGCTTTTACAGCAAGGATGATGTTAGGGAAAATCAGACATTCAGGTTTTCCGCTACCCACAAACTGGCTGGTTTAAGTTGATAAAGTGAACAACATCCTGAAAATTGCAATTATCATATTGGTCCATCCAAGTATTTGTGTTTTTTTCTCTACTGTTAGCCCACATCGTAATGTTTCCATATCTCAAGACTCTTGCTGTTCTTTTGGAATGTTTCAAGGTTTAGTCTCAAATCAGTTTAGCTCCAAATATAGCTTGCATAGCTATGTGGTTTGACTGTAGCACCATATACTTCTTTATATTTTTCTAATCATGCATGGGCAACTTGATTTAACTATTGAGTTTTTAAATCTCGTGTTTCTTGTCTTCCTGATTGAGTCTAGATTCTTCAATGAACTGCCCTCCATTATAACTGCAGGAACATCCATTAGATAACTATTTCTCTTAGGATTTGCTAGATGAGCAGCAATTCTTAACAGCAGCTTAATTGTTAAGCAATCAAAATTTGTAATTTTACAAAAAAGACACCAGATATATCAAAATGCTTAGAAAACACTGTCCAACATTTGAGTTATTGCACTTAACTACCTGCTTCATCTCTGAATGCATCTCAGATACCTACTTGAGGTATAAAATGGCATTTTTTGTCCTTTTATTAAACAACTTATCTTGTGCTGTCCTATCGTCTTTCATGAAACAAATCAACAATGAGAGCATTTTAGTCCTTTTTTACTAACTGATTTGAGGACCAAGCATGTCTTTGAAACATAATTTATAAAAAGTAGGCAGTTAAATGTAATAACAGAAGCATCAGGCAACATTTCTGTAAATAGCTGATAAATTAAGCATTTTTTTAAAATTTCTCAATCAAAATTCCTTGCCTTATTAAATAGACGTTTGATCATGTGCTCTTATCTTTAAACACTTTTGATTGGTCTAGTCTTACCTTCATGTGTACCTCTGGAGCCTAAAGTTTATTTTTTTTTTGTTGAAAGAACTGGAGCCTAAAGTTTCTAATCTTAGGTCAACAGATATTTGTTAGATTATTGAGGTGGCAACCGATAGCTTTTGGCTTGATTCATGGCCGGCTTCTTGTATTTTAAAATCCAAATTATGGGAGTGATTTTGGGGGGTTTGTCCCAAGTTGATTAATTATAAAAGATCAAACATTCTAGGTTGTAATCTAGGTCTGCATTACTTTATTATATTAATTCAACTTATTGATTCTATTATAATCATTTACAATAACTCTGTCAATTATTTATATTTTATATGTATTCGGTGATGCAACTTGTATTATATTAGAGACCTTATATTCAATACTTCATGTCCAAGTTACCTAAATTATTAGACCATAGAGTACTAAATATTAACAAAAGATACAGACTTTCAGATGGGTTCATGATATTTAATGTTATAAACAGAGTGTTTGTAAGAGGGAACAAGGTAAATGATCCTTATTTTATAAAGGAAAACATGTAATGGTTTGTACTACTTTTGGCTTTGAGTGCCATATTGTTCTTTAGGAACACAACTTGGTGGGACATCCTTTAGATTTGGGTGATCAAAAATGTAAGCGTCAGCATCCTGTCAATCAACAGAAAGGAAACATAATTAGCAGCTAAACATTAATATTCTACAAGGAGTAGATCAACATGGGTAGATAGGAAAGCCCTTGACTTTCTGGCCCTTATAACAAGTTTCAAATAGATGAAATGAAACCAATTCAGGAAATAATCATAAGTGGAAATGATAAATTAAAATCTGCCTCAAATGAAATGACATTCAATCTATTGGCATATAACTTACATATGGATGCGTTTGCATGTGTGCAGCTACAAAAATCATACATATGTAAACGTCATGTGTGTGAGTGAGCGTACACACACACACACACACACACATATATATATATATATATATATAGATAGATAGATAGATAGATGTATGGGGTTTGTTCAACACTAAACCTTTTATATTAATATTAGCATCTTCAACTGATTGACATTCTAGGCCAAAGATTGATACTTTTTGCAAGTCAAAAAAGTTACTTTTATTTTTCAAAATTGAATTATTAAATTATATTCTATTATTTTTTAGAAACAGTAATTAATTTAAATTTCTTTTTAAACAAAAGACATATTTTACCTCAAGAAAACCATTCATTTTAACAAATTTAATATTGTTAAAGGATGTTTTGGTCATTTCAATCAGTTGAATGTTGTTAACATTGATATAAAATACTTAGCATATATATATATATATATATATATATATATATATATATATTGAATAAAATGACCATGTCTTTGCGTGTCTGAATGCTTGCATGTGTGCTTCTATTCATGTGTGTGTGATAAAGATGTCCCGTATACATCTATTGCCTTAGGGGATAAATCTTATTATTATTGAGTATGACCATATCTGAAAATTCAATTGGTTTTATATTAGAATAACAAATTGTTGCTATGTCCAATATGACATTTTCTCCGATCATGATAGCCAATATTAGCATCTATGGTGAGTAAATGTAACTCGCCGTTTAAACAATTATTCAGAGTTCCTAGAGCCCCTTGTAAGGCTTGTTGGAAAACTCGTTGTTGGACATGAATAATTGTTCTTTATTGCTTAAATAAATGGTTGCGTTTTTGTAATTTTTTAATTGTTTCGAATTCTGATAAGCGACATTAACCAAATTCACATTTTCTTGTTCTATCTCAAAATATCCATTCACTCGAAACTCCTTTGCTTTCCTTTTCACTTTTTGTAAGTGAGTCCATGCTTTTCAAGGATCAATGGCTCCTCCAGGTAGTTCTTCTGATTTGCCAATAATACTTAAGATCCCCTGCTTTCGATTATCTAATAAATCATTTGATGAAAATATATTGTCTCTCCATTAATTCCATAGCTTTCATAATTTCTTCCTGCACCGAACTTGATTTTTTTTATTCATTTGGCTCTCAGTCAAATTATTATACATAGGGGGCATTTTCATATCTCTTTTTCTTAATGAACCTACCCTTTATTATTTGTTCACATTCCATGATATCAAACTAATACAAGAAAAACCCGAATCTTTGGAGTGCTATTCAGACCCGACCAAAAAAACTTGTAATTGTCAGCAAAGTTGTTTCTTTTATTTCTTATTTCTTCAAATCCAAAAGAATTCTTTATCATTTTATGCACATAGTTCATTGATTCAACATTAGATAAAATGTAAGGGGTGAGGTACTCATTTTTTCTAGTCAATGATTCAAATCATTTTATGAGTGTTCTATATCAAATAAATTCTCAACTAAATTTAAATTATTTTAAGCATTTTGAAACCATCTTATCCTAATGTGACAATAGAAAGGAATCCTTAAACAGGTGGAGGTGAGCACCAACCCTGGCCATCCCAAGCCTGCTAGTAAATTTAGCCCTAGTTCAGTCTGAACCCGATTGACATTATATATATATATATATATAGTCGGACTTGTTTAGTAAGGATGGCAGTGGACCGGTGGGAAATGGGCCCCCGCCTCGCCTCGCCTCATATGAACTGGGGATAGAGGACATGAAATGAGGAATTAACCAAGGATGAAGATTAAAATCAAAACCTGTGCAAGGATGGAAGCGGGGATGGACTTACTCTTGCCCCGCCTCATCCCCTGTTTCTGTTAAAAAAATTATTATCATACCCATATACATATTATAAAATCATATATATATATATATATATATATATATATATATATATATATATATATATATATATATATATATATATATATATATATATATATCCTAACATCAAACCCTTGAATATATCCTCTCTTCATTTCCTTTTAACTGCAAAAAGACTAGAGAAATGGAGTCCCGTCCACACTCGCTTCGTTTGGGACCGGGGATGGGGGACATGAAATGAAGAATAAATTGAGAATGGAGGTAAAAATCAAAACCCATGCGGGAATGAAAGTCAAAATTTTGAAACAGATGGGAGTGGAGCTCGCACCGGTCCATTGCCATAAATGGGAGGGCCGTGGGTGAGGTTTTCTCAATAGGTCAGCTTGAACCGGGCCCACGAGTCCATACTGTAGCTGGATCTTCACGTGTTTCCTCAGATCAAGGACGCCATGTGCCTATCACAACACTTCATATCACCTTAGCTATTTTTTTTTTTTTTTGCTCTCCCCGTCTTTTCAGTACTCTTGTTTATAACGCTGTTAGGTTGGGGAACCTACTTACTTACTGGTATCTAATTTAATAAAGTTGTACTACGGGATCTAGGTACTTGGCAGGAGAAAAAACTTCATTAGTTTGGAGGACTGTAGTTGGTAGTTAGGTTTACGCATTCAAGAGAAACATCATAGCAAACCCTAGGCAAGTCCTATTGTGGGGCCCACTATGAAAAACAATTAAGTTGGCAAGTGGCCCAATCTAGTAATTCTCAAATTCAAAAGACAACCACCCTCCAATAATTAAGGCTCAATATAATATTATCGATCTTATTAAATCTGAAATAACAAGTACAATAATTTCAGGTTAATATTTTAATTACTATTATCCTATTAGGAACAACATCAACCTAAGTTATTTAGATCTTGAATAAAAAAAGAAAAAGAAGAGATGTTCATCAACAATATTTTGTAGACCCTAGGTCCTATCAGCATGAACACGAAAGTTTGATAACATTGGATGTAAGGGTTGTACTAGGGTTTATCTTATTTGGCTGAACTGCCACATGAGGTGCTCTATCAAATTTCTCACCAAGCCAACATATAACATGTCACAGAACTAATAATGTAGCTCAAAAGTTTGAGCTTTTGTTTTTTTAGGCAATCTGGGAGTAGACTCCTAAGGGATTCGAACCTGAGACCCAAAAGTGCGACCTTACCATCCAGCTATCTTATTAGACCCCCAAGTTTGAGTTTAATTACTTCACACGCAAAGTAGCAAGTTTATGAGAGATCTACGTTTCCTTTGATAGTAGAATAATTAAGATGGTGGTGCTTGTTTCACCCTATTTCATATGAAAAGGGCCCCTTTTGTATGAAATAGGGGATGTTTCCCATGGAGGCTGAAACGAATGCCTCCGTGGGAAACAGGTGCAGGGCCTACACCATTAGTGTGCTCCTGTTAGTGGCAATCAACATCCAGAAAATGTAAAAGTGGACATCAGAATATTCATCAGTGGAACCTATAACTTGAATCATCAAATTTGTGGGAATGCATACATGACCAAACTTGAAGCCAGCCAAATTCTAGATTTAGTTGACACATTGCATATTTGTGCCGTCGTCATCGAAGATCTAGTGCACTTCACCTTGAAAAATCAAAGGAGGTTTGATTGCTAAAGCATGATGCATAATTTGCATTGCAGTTTCCACCAAACATTTGGATCTAGCAAGTGCCACACATCCAATAGTGGATGAACTAAATAGAACTACAGATCTAGTGATACCACTACTGTGTGTGCCCCCCCATACACAAAGGTGTGTTGCACCAAAGACTACTATTCACTCATTGTGCCAAAAATTACATTGTACAAAAGAACATTCCTAGAAGTTGCCCTAGTTGTGAACATTAATCCCATCCCCTTATAAGTAGGGCTTATAAAGGCTAAGATGAGTTTGATAAAGGATCCCTGACTATTTCTTGGGTAAAAATTATTAAAGTGGGATGAAAGGAGGAAACATGGTGGGGCCCAGTTTGAGATTACGGAGGACTTTGGAGTAGGGGTGGGGTAGGCTATGATCTCCTCTGATGTGGATTCACGATAGATTATTTATTGAGGGTTCTTGTTCTCGTAAGGTTAGTAAGATGAATTGATAGACAGAGATGTGCAAGGAAAAGGGCCAACGCCAATAACGCAAACGTGGTGAGACATCATACGTCAAGTGGGGAAAGGCCTGTTTGTTTGAAACTTTGAGCTCCTTTAACACAAGTTGGGGTTTGGTTGGTGGGACTTCAGTGCTAGTTTTGTTGCTACTGGGATGGTCCCACATTGTAGATTGCTCAGATCTTCATTCACCCTCTAGAGACTTTTTCTGTCAGATATTATAATTGGAGAAAAACCTGACCGGAATTGTCTGGAGAGTTGAGATCAAAAGAGCGGCTAATTGCCATATAGCCAATTATCACATGACAGCATTGTATTGGGCCCACAGCTACAGAGTGCAGGCCCCACACAAGATCCCTGCTCAGCGGGATCATGTGTCAAGCTGAAGGCTCAGGATCAAATTTCACTGATTCACGCCTTTGCTTTATCACGGTTAGGGCATGTAAGGTTGGGTGGTCATATCTTCAACATGGGGTTTTACCTTGCAGGAGATTCAACGTTGCAACAAGGGACGTTCACCCTAGGTATTGAAATCATGACGTCCTTCAACTTGAACACCTAAAAGCGGCACACATAGCCAGGCTTATGCAGCCCTTGTATAGTCTACTCAGCAAACTATTAGTATATATATATATATAGTTAGATAGATATTTTCTTCAAGAAAAGAAAAAAGTTGGGTGGATGTTGATTAGTGCCAAAAATGATAATAACAAGTTTGGAAGCAAGAAAAACTATATGATATTTTTTTTAAATGAAAAAAACACTTGTTTTGGTAGTATGAGAAAAATAAAATGTAAAGTCTTAAAAAATGAGAGACAGGAGGAGTACTGGTGGTGGAGCTTTTCTGACACGATTTTCAAGAGGTGGGTGATGGTGGTGGTGGAAAATCATTGTGGGGGTGGTGGAATTTCTCGGGTGCAGTTTTTTCGGAGGTGGGTGAGAGTGGTGGTGTGATGGATGGTGAAAATTTGCAGGAAGGACAGTTTTTCGGGAGGTGGGTGATGGTGGTAGTGGTGAGATAGGTGGTGGGGAGTGTAAAATTTTCACTTGGTAGAAAACATTACTCTACTCCATGGATAAATGTTTTCTATCAAAAAGTAATCTCTCAACGAAAAAAAGACCCTCTAGTGTAGAACAGTTGGCAAAATCGTGTGAATTTTTTTACTTTGTATCACTTTTCCTGCATCTTTCCCACTTTCAAACATGCCCTAAGGGTGTACTTGGATGCAAAAAGTATCCGAATTTAACTATTCATGTTACAAATCATACTGAAACCTCCAAGAAACTCTTTAAGGACATTCTTGAGATTAAAGAATGTATCCTTGTGTGCCATCAAAGTACAAGATTTTCCTTCAAGAAATTTAAAAATCCAAGCACTGAATTACAGTCCTAGTTGCTAGTGATATGCACACCTGCTAACCGTGTCTTCCAAGAGTTACTGTTAAATGTTCGCATGGTTGATCTGAGATTGTGGGATGGAGAACAACTTATAGAGGTTTCTCTTCTGTCACTTTAGTGTTAAGGTGGCTTTTCAAATGTCCGCAAGTTTAGGACCCATGTTAAGAAAAAGGAAGGAACCATTGCCAAAAAAACAAGTAAAAAACATTTTGAGTAAATTACAAAAGATAACTTACCAATAATTTATGTTTAACCAACTGCTTTTTTAATATTTGTTATAAAGAAACACTTGGTCCTAAAATCAAGTGGTTCACCATTTTTGTTTATCAAATAAAATCACTAAAACATCATCAACTGAGACGGATCTTTGAAATTCAATAACAAAAAAGCAAGATGTGAAACACAATAACCGAACAATTGGGCTGCTTTTTGCTAATAGTTATAAGATAATCAGTTTTTCATAATTTAACAATTGGCCGCATGTCCTTGGTGACATGAGCAGACGCGTGATATGCTGATTCGAAGACGGATTCATACAGCCATTATTTTAATATTTTAAGTAAGTTTTATTATTTTTTAATAATATTTAAATAAAACATTTTTGTATCTTGAAATATTAAAAATAGTTATTATTGGAAACATTTCGTTCCTCGTGTCCCAACTTTTTAACAATTTTCAAACTTGCTAGTCGTATCCTCGTGTCATAGCTTTCTCAACCATGAGTAAGAAACTAAGCACCACAAAGCCTAGCAATTCAACAATTCATTCTTTATGCAGACTGTTGGTCACTGTAGTGCTGTAAAGAAACATCAATCTCAACATGTTCTCTCACTGAAAGATCTGGGCCACCTTACTTTGTCAAATCTATGTTGATTTTTTAATGTCTTTTGTGCAGACTGCTGTTAACATGACAAATGACCTCATGGAAAACACAATGCTTGAATTCGGAGCCCTTTGAAAATTCTCTTTAAAACTATTCGTTGACAGCTACAGAGTATTTAGGTTCAACTTTCTGAATGATGTTCAGTAGGTAAACACCAATTTCAATCATTCACCTCATTTGTTGAGACAAAATCCTCACCGTTAGACTTGAGGCCCAACAACAGATGGATGGCGATCAGGTGCAGCGGCACATTGCAATTGTGCAATGTGTTTGCACCTGATCTCCCAACACGTTAGATTTTCTGACTCTGCCCCATAATTGCGAGAAGCTTTTAGAAACCTCGTAAACTTGTTTTTGAGGAAGTTTGCTTCAAAAGAACAAAACCCTACACTTCTTTCATGCTTCTGAAACTTTGCCGGAAGCTTATTTCTCCCAATATGAAATAAAAAATTTCACAGATATTGCAAATACACATTTCATATAAGAGATTTTTTTTTTTTAACTGTTTTGTATAGTAAAACCTATGCGTGATGGTCATTTTTTGCAAAAAAGGCTTAAAATGTATTGAAGTAAAAACATAAGTTTTATTTACTTTTTTACTGCGTCAATTATAGCTTTTTATGTGCTTGCCCTTATGCTTCCTAAATACTTCTTGCATTGACATTTTTAAAGCAATCGATTTACGTTCGCTTCTTGCACCTACTTTTTACTTTGGTAACTATATGCTCTGCCCCCCACATTGCTCTAAAAGTAAACTTATACCTAAAACCCTTGCAACAATGGCTATCGAGATAAAGTTAAAATTTGGGCAAACAGATAGAGACCTCTAATGACAGCTTGTGGGATGTGCCTTTCTTTTTGGGCAATGTTCCAGTAGCATGCATTCCATCATTAGATTATCCGTACCTACTCCAGCGTGCTTTAAATCTATATTGATATCATTGAAGCGAGTATCCCTGCTGCCAATCTTGTTTTTCCCTCAAATTGTGAAATGTGGATCATGGATCTTGACTGGCATAATCTAGATCTCTGTAGTTTTTCTATAGAAATAACAGTTGGATCCTGGTCATATTCAACTTGGATGTGCTTCACTGCCAAGGCAGCTTGAAGTAAGATCCAATTTCTTATGTCCCCATCCCCACCATATTTTTATCTGGTCTTATCCTAATAAATTGGTTCCAAGTCGGGTCATGAACAAACCCATTGACTGCCCTAGAAGATACCCACAAAAGCCTATATTACATCATTTTCCAACTAAGTCATTTTGGTCATTTATTCTCTCCCATTCATGTCCAAAAAGAAAATAGAAAATTCTTTTCTTTGACAAGAATGCAATATCAATGAGACAAACACAATCTGACTTTGTGTGACTTGTGCTTCCAACTGGTTGGTTATGTTCCCAATGCGACTCCTGTCCTTGGGATGCAGCCTGCTGCCTTTAATGCATCTTGAAATAATTTTCTTATATAAGTATACATATACATACACATAATTTCTTACAGCGCAAAGCCTAAGAACAACCACCTTCCTTTCATTCTCCATTTTCATCTTTTTTGGGCTCCAAGCCTCCAGCTTTTCTAACCATTATATGGAAGCTCCAATCTCCAAACAATAAACTCATCATCCATGGCAGAAACTTCAGTCATTCAGTGTCATCACCCTGACCAGAAGAAGCCACTGAAGCTCTTTGGTTTCCAAGTCTATGAAGAAGATGAATCAAATTCAAGTCATGGTGTTAGATCCTCGGAACCCAGCATAAATCCCGGCGGAGATGGCCGGAAGTATGAGTGCCAGTACTGTTTCCGGGAATTCGCGAATTCTCAAGCACTGGGTGGCCACCAGAATGCCCACAAGAAGGAGAGGCAGCGACTGAAAAGAGCACAGATGCATGCTAGCCGGAACCCGGTGGCGAGCACCTATGGGTTCCACTCTGTGGCTGGATCTATTATTTTCACACCTCATGCTTCAAGGCCGGTATTGAATTATCCCATTGAAGTTAAGAGCTTTCCAGCTCCGATCATGCTGCCGCCACCACGATCGCCCTCTTGGGCTTACCAGTCCCAGACATCGGGATTTGCTGGTGGCCCGTTTATGACACAACACGCATACAATTCCCGGCCTCCAATGTTTCCGGGCAGCAGCAGCAATCATCTCTCATTAACGCCCTATGCACCTTTGCAGTCCTATGCATCAGCTTCATCTGCAAAATTTTCTGGCGATAGCGATGCAGGCAGTTATTCAGACGAAGAAATCGGCTTGGATCTGCACCTAAGCCTTGGACCAGCAGCACCATGAAATTGCATTCTAAAGCTCCCCTGCTAAATCGGCTTCGCTATACTTGGCTCGGGTCATTTCTATCTCCTGGCTTGAAAGGCTAGACAGGCTGATCTATAGCTGGTATTGTAAAGCTTTTTATTTTTTATTTCTTAATGAAGAAATTTAGTGCTGAACTTCTTCAAGGCAATAAGATCATGTTAGCAACTAGGCAATAAGATTATGTTAGCCAAAAATGCCACTATATGGCATGTCCAAAGTACACTCATTTGCTGTTTCAGTTTAAAAAAGAAGGTAAATGACAATCCTACAAACACCGTGTTTGGATTTGGTTGAATTATGGCTCCATGGGAATTTACTTTCCATGGAATCATAGTGCCAAAGTTTTCCTCTCAACGGTGGAATTGCAACAGGCATTTGTTTTGATAGTTGTGGCAATTCTCTCATGACTGGGAAAAGAGGCCCAAGTTCCTTGTAATGCCCTATGAAACTTAAATTTCCCGGCTCAAGACAAATGGTGTTGAACCATATACAAAGGAACTGCAACAGTAACTCTGCTCTGATGCCATGGATCCTAACACTCCCTAAGACACATTTTCAAGAATACTGCATAATTTAGTTGAGGTTTTATGCTCCATGTAGCGCTGCTGTATATAACAATGCTACAGTTAGTTGACCATCACAAGATTGATGGATATGCAATGCAGTATAGAAAATGACGGAACTACCATGTTTGGTTGTGATTCCTTGCAGGTCTGCAGTACCTTGCAATGCTGCATAAATCTCTGACATACAAACTTTATGCATTATGCACTGTTTATAGGAGTGCCATAATGAGCCATCCGTGTTGAGATGTATCTTTTGTTAAAATAGTAACCAACATGTTTCTATTTGGAGATGAATGGTTCACTAAAATTTTGCCGTATTCCACCCTAAAATAACTCTTTTTTGTACTTGTTTATTCTGACGCATTCAAAAAAAGATAACTTAGATTTCAAGCCTGCAGACACTCATATGACAAATATTTGGTACTAATGAAGGTACAAAACTATTGAGTAGAAACCACCTTCTATTCATATTTTGTTTAGCTTTTTTAAATCTTACCCTACACATGATCTACGTAGTTCGTTTAGTGGGGAAAACGTTTTGAATCACGTGAATATGACATATATGCAGGTTTTTCAAAGGCTTTAAAAATTAACAGCCCATAATGTACTAAAACTTTACACTTTAAAATATCATATTATTATTTTTGGAAAAACATAATCAAAAGCCTGATCCTTAACAAACCATGCTGTATGATTGGATTGAAATCGTAAAAACTTGCACTTGGGATTTCCAGCTCAATAGTTTCATACCTTCAGTAGTACCACCTTTATTTTACATGCGTGCCTCCATTTTTGGCACTACACACTTGATCTACGTAGATCTAATCTCCAAAAGCAAAATTAACTCTTGGATCATGCTTAGCATGAGTTGTTTACTATTTTCATCTACTAAAGCTAACTTCAAGTTGATGTTTTGGTTCATTTTTAAGGCAGACTCACCTCGTGTGAGCATTTTGACTTTTCACTATTTTGGAAATTGAATCTAAGTAATATATTAGAGATATTAAACTATGGTAAACACATCTATACAGTTAGATCCAATATTTGGTGGCTCTTTCCATGCATGCAACCAAGAGTGAGTGTCAATAACCAACGGGGGCTCCTCTTGTCTGGTAGGAGCAGCTAGTGCACTTTACCTTGTGTTGGGGGAGTTGCAGGTTCAAAAACCCAATGGTATAGTTGTATAACTGGTAGGGATCTGCCTAACCCCAGCTTGCCTTTCAAAAAAAGAGTGAGACCACAATAGATTCCACCTTTCTCTCCACAATGATACGTGTTAAATGGGTTTTTCTGCACTTTAGATTTTTTTTTTTTGCAGTTTTGACCCCATATAAATGTGTCAGACATGATCTATTTATGAGAAATCCATACCTGGATCATGTGTTTTCAATGAAAAAAATGATATTTGGAGTCTCAAAAATTTACAAAGATTTTGGGCCGTTGATTTTTCGAACCTTATAAAAACCCACCCATGTGTCAGAATTGAACGCTTAAAGAGCTTATCCTTATAAAATCAAGTACATAAATCACATCAGTATGGTCAAATTTTATAGATAAAATGAAAAAAGATTGAAAAACTCATTTGGCGTGGTCATTTAGCACCTAATGTGTGAGCAACTACCAATCTCTCTCTCTCTCTCTCTCTCTCTCTCTCTCTCTCTCTCTCTCTCTCTCTCTCTCTCTCTATATATATATATATATATATATATATATATATATATATATATATATTTGAAGACACCAAATTATATGGAACTATTGAGATAAAAATCTTAGGTTTACATTTTTTTTGTAAATTAAATCTTATGGATGTGATCTACAATATTTGCTTAGTGGAAAATGAGTTTTGAATCATATGATTGTGACATATAGGCAGGTTTTTTAAGGGCTTCAAAAATTAACAGTCCACAGTGCACTAAAATTTCATGACTCAAAAAATCATATTTTTTAAACAAAATAACACAATATGAGGTTTGATCCTTAGCAAACAAACCTTGTTGAACACATTTATATGATCAGATTGAGTTAATAAAGCTTGAACCTATGATTTACACCTCAATAGCTCCATATATATATATATATATATATATATATATATATATATATATATATATATATATATATATATATATATATATATATATATATATATACAACAGCAGGCTTTTACTAAGATTGTGTGACTCTACCATCCAGCTATCTCATAGTGTGTTCGAATCATAGTTTCATAGAAACCATATTTTGCTCTACTTATCATGTTCATATATGCCAGTCTTTGATACTAGTACGAAACTTATTTTAAAAACATTTAAACCAGTTTCAGAAACACCAAAAAACTTGTTTTGAAATGCATATGAAACTCATCCCTAAGAATATAGCCAACCAAATTCTTATATAAGTGAAACCAATACCAAAATTGGTTTCGTGTATAAATATGTATGAAACTCGTCCCTAAGAATATAGGAAACCAGTGCCAAACTTAGTTTCATCTATGGTGGTATCAATAATTGTAATTGTATCCCTCTTAAACAAGGTTAGACATGGTAAATTGTAATTGTATTCCTCTTAAACAAGGTAAGACATGGTATATAATAGGACCTCTGCAGCCCCCTCTTACACCTTTTTTATATGTATTGATCTAGCTTATTTTTATTGAAACCATCAACAGGCTTCTCACACTCCCATTGAGGATGCCACAAGCAATGTTGTCACTATCGATATCGGCCCTGTTTTGTTTGGCCAATGATTACGTTGAATTGGCTAATACCGATACTCAAGTGAATAGTTCTAAATTGGCCAAAAAATAATTTAAAAAATATTACATGTCAATCAGAACATGACACATGTTAAAGCCATTAAAATAATATTAAAAATAAATTTAAATATTTTTTAT
This sequence comes from Nuphar pumila, assembly GCF_984573655.1. NCBI lineage: Eukaryota > Viridiplantae > Streptophyta > Magnoliopsida > Nymphaeales > Nymphaeaceae > Nuphar > Nuphar pumila. Next base: position 21,317,697 of record NC_143255.1, on the reverse strand, counting down.
ATTTATTAAAAATAGTCGATTTAAGGGTGAAGCGTATTGATTTTCTGCATATACAATACGTATCGGCCGATATGCACTGATACGGACAACATTGGCCACAAGATGTTTTTTTTTTTAATCTAAATATAATTTTTGTACTTTTTATATTAATTTCATGATTGATATTTGAGAAGACATGCAAAAAATCATTCAAATACTTGCATATACTTTTCATATATTCTTGCAGGCAGCCTTATATATATTTTTATTTAGTTATTGTTTTAAAATATATTGCTTTCAATAGTTTTTTTTTACATGTTGCTTTAGACATTGGCCCATTGATGTAGCTATGTATATATATATATATATATAGTAAAATTAAATGATATTTTGATTTTTAGTGCTTTTGCTTTTCTTGGCATTTCTTTTGTCACAATATATGTTATGATATTATTCTTATAACATAAATAATGAGATATAATTTCCAAAAACTCATACCATCATCAAGGAAATCACGTACCAAAATCTGTATCAATATCCAGTAGAAACTCATACCAAAATTTTTTAGATACACATTTTAATAAAAATGTACCCAACTATGTTTCAAACAGACATGAATGGGTGAACATGAAGTCTGATTTTTTACTCACCTTACACCTGATAGTTGATGGTGACTGAGAAATCACGGTGAGGAAATATATAATTCCGTGGAGATTACGCTATCAGAGTAGGCATTACGGTAGGCATGTTTGGTAACATCTGTTGTAACTTGGTCACTTAAAATAAGTTTTGAGGAATACAAGTTCAGCCAAATCCAAAAGCAGCCTTAGATGTTATATGTTATAATGTTACACTCCGAAAAGCAGTTCACATTTGGATGCAATTGTACTCAGATATAAAGTGTTTGATTCCCGCTGCGACTGCACCCGTGACTAGCAAGTATATGCTTTTGTGGGCTATGCTGCCACTTGGAGTTTTACTGTCTCGGGAAAGGCCCAGTGAGTACTGTTGCTAGAAGGTTCTTCGTCATCAGAAAGGGCTCATAAGGGTGGCTTAAGGGGAAGCAGATCAGGTCATGCTGAAAATGAGCGTTTTTGCTCATGCTGACATCGTGGCCATCCGATTTGCATTTTAGAAAGCTCAAAAGTCAACAAAACCACGTGGCATTCATCCAAAATGCAAACGGATGGCCACGATGTCAGCATGAGCAAAAACGCTCATTTTCAGCATGACCTGATCTGCTTCCGGCTTAGGGTATGTTTGATGCGTCTTTCCCAGCATGATTCAGACAGAAATCTCGCTGGGAACGGCGATTTCCAACAAACGTTGGATGCGGTAGTCTTTTCGTTTCACCCTCCTCTGTTACAAAAATAACAGGGACGAGGAGAACGAAAAAATTTTGACGAGCACGCCCGCGAGCGCTTCGGTCTCCTCATTTTCACCTCGTCCTCTCTCTCTCTCTCTCTCTCTCCAGCTCCAGCATGAGGTCCTCTGCTTCTCGCAAGGTTTTGCCTTCTAAACCCTAACCTTATTTCTCTCATTAAAGCCTTCTTCCGTCGTCTGTGTTGAAGACGCCCACTCTCTTTTTCTCACTATTTGAGTTTTTTTCGGTTATGTTGATTGCCGCTACAGGCTCTCATCTAGATAGCGTGCAACCGCATCCAGAAAGAGCTTCTCAAATGGCAGGTCAGCCCCTCCCTCCGGGTTCAAGCACAAGGTCTCTGACAATCTCCAGAGGTACGCCCCCGATCGCCCTCCCCGCCACGAATTCTGTATTTTTTTTTTTGTTTTGGGGGGTTTTCTGAGGTGGTTCTGGGTTTGTTTTTGTTGAATTGGTGGATCAGGTGGGTTATTGAAGTGGTCGGGGCTCCCGGAATGCTCTACGCAAGCGAATCATACCAGCTTCAAGTCAATTTTCCCGAGCATTACCCCATGGAGGTGCCACATGTTCGGTCGAGGGCGGGCATTTTGTTGCTTCTTTTTTGGGGATTCTTTGAGTTCTTTGTTTGGTGGGTGAAATTGGGGGTGATTTTATTGTTTTGTTTTTTTGTTTAGTAGGTGATTTTCCTCCATCCAGTGCCAATGCATCCTCACATTTATAGCAACGGCCATATTTGTTTAGGTAATCTTGGTGGTTTTCTTCAATATCGGGATTTTCTTTCTCTTTTCCTCTGTTTTTGGAGGATTTCGGGTTTCTTTCGATTCTCTGTCTTCAATAAAATGCTCTTTTTTGTTGTTGATTTTTACATTGCATACATTTAATTCTCTTGAAATCGGATGGCGATCTTTAACATGGTCATGCGATTATTTCGTGGACTGAATTGTTGATTAACATGGTGGGATTCTTGCTAGAATTTTTACATCGCACGCATTTAGTTCTTCCATACAGATTGTCTAGCGTTTCTTGTTTTGTTTTGTGGATTTTATAATTTGGTAAAAGTATATGTAGATGTTTTATGTGGATTGTAGTAATGAACTAAATATTTTTGTTAATCAGATATTCTGTTTGATTCGTGGTCTCCAGCCATGACTGTGAGTTCCATCTATATCAGCATTCTTTCCATGCTCTCAAGCTCCCCTGCAAAGGTTCTACTCAATTGTCTTCTCTATAGCCATAAAAGTCCCAATATTCTTTTTCTTTCCTAACTGTAAGGTTTCTCATTTTCTACATAGAAATGCCATGGAACGATGACTGCTATATGAAGAACTGCCTTAATGGTAGATCGCCAAAGGAGACGAGATGGTGGTTCCATGACGACAAAGTGTAGATGATGTGCAAGCAATTATCCTTCAGGCCATAAGCTTAGTAACTTTATTTCAAACTGCATACTGCTTGTTCTTCTGCAGTGCCAGTCTCAAGTGTTTTGGGGAATGCACATGCTCCTGGTATTTGTAACGGAGAACAATGTATTTAGCAAACAAGTCCTTGTTAAGTAAAAGATAATACTTCTCTTGGTAAATCTCATGGTCTGGGTTGGTCATGTTTTTTGAGTTTTCATGATATTGCGCTGTGTTTGGCTATTTGTCCTTGAAGCTCTATTGCCTGCCACAGACCTTTTTGTTAGGGAGATTCATAGTAGTTCTACCTCTCGCGTATAAGATTTCAGGATTAATGTTCTTTTATATAATATCGGCCATGAATGTTGCGTAAAAAGTTGATGTTTTTTTATATAAAAATTGGTCATAATTGATAGTGTTTCATAAAACAAGTTCACACATCCATCTGGGTCACCTGGTTTGAGCAATGTCAAACATGTTGGTACCAGAATTTTTACCACGAGAGAAAATCTTGCAGTAAGAAAAAATCTTGCAAAAATATTCATCATCGTCATCAAGCTTTATCCCAGCTACATGAGGCCGACTTTGTAGATCTCATTTCCCTATTTATATCATTTTTTACTGCCTCCATACAAGTCTACAGTGGTCTTCTTCCTTTTCTAGTTTCTTCTACTTGTATCATAACAACCTTTTGAAACCATCTTAAACAACATTAACTTATTTTCTTTTATTAGTCTGACTACTAGACACATTTTAATATTTGAGGCAAAAATCTAATTGGAGATCCATATTTGAGGCAAAAATCTATATTTGGGGCAAAAATTCATTTCAAGGTCCATATTTATGGCAAAAATCTTATTTGAGATCCTTATTTGGAGCAAAAATCCATATTCGGGGCAAAAAAACTCATTCGAAATCCATATTTGGGGAAAAAATCTAATTTCAAATCCACATTCAGGGCAAAAATTCATGATTTTAGATATAATTTTATAATTGAAATCATATTTGGGCAAAAAATCATAATAAACTTGTTAAAACATGTAAAATGGTAGACGGATCGGGTTATGTGATCCAAAACAAAGTAATTCAACCCATTATTCATGATTGTCCAAGTTGTCCATACATCGTCATCAAAAAACAACGGCCATTTAAAATATAGCATTTGATTACAGTCAAAACAAACGTTGGACTTGGAACAGTTGTTACAGAACGAACAAAACCAATGTTCTATTCTGTGCTTTTTGTTTATTTCGTCCAACCTTAAACAAGCCATCAAACATACACCCTTAAGGTATTTAACTTACCCAGAGTGTGCATTCTCCTCTGTCAAGCTGAAGGCTCTGAATCGAATCCCTCTGCTTCATGGGGGCGGTCGTTGTTCTCGTAGGGGTCCACCTAAACCCAGCTTGCCTTTTGAAAAAAAAAAAACACTTTTTAAGATTGAAACCGCAAGCTCCCTGGTGGGCAAGGACGGTGGGCGAGGGGTTTTAACTGCTTGGAGGTGAGCCATACGAACTAGGATTTTCCCCTTGAAATTGTTTTTTGTTATTGATACATGCATGAAACACTGCTAACCTCAATCTAAGTAACAACCAACATAAATGGTGAGCTAGCTCATGAACCAGCGCACTGCAATAACTTGCAATAGAAGCAGAAAACTTGGGCTTTATGCACTTGGTTATATTTTCATGCCAATAGCACCTACATTGCAGATGGCCACAGTTTTGTCTGTGAGTTAGAGTATCCAACCTGACTAATTTTGTGGTGGATTTGGCACAGATAAAATATTCAGTTTATATAATAATTACTTCAATTCAAGACAGATATAACTCCAATTATGTACAGCTAACCTCTTAATTTAATTGGATCTGGATCTAAATACGCTAGATCTGATTAGATCTAATTTAATTGTACCTATATCTAGACTGCATCTGAACCGGAATTAAACTCCATGATATTAGATCCGATAAGATCAAATTTGGTTATACCTGTATCTGAATTTGGTCATATATATATATATATATACATGAAACAAATCTGAATATGGGATTATATTATACCTGCATCTGATTAATATGAACCATGTACATGCATGCCGAAATTGTGGTAGGAAGGTTTGCTGATTCTGAACTTGATTATAAATTTAAATGCATGCAGCATGAAATTTACAATAATGAAAAAAACATAAGCACCATAAATAAAATAAAAAATTAAGGCAAGCCTAGTAATGAGTGAGATGAATCATCTGACAGTGGGCCATTATGTTGAATGGACTTGATTTATTGGTGCATTTAAACTTGATTAGGCGAGCTAGAGAACCTTATCATCTGTCAGAGGGACACAATATAGGGTTCCATGTCTAGAAATGACATGTAGGCACACGACACCATAACACCTCCAACATTATCTTAATAAGTATAGTTTATGCATTAGAATATCAAAATATATTTTTAATAATGTGCTCTTGTTGTCCTGATTTTCAAAGAAAATTTGTGTATTTGTGTCACGTACTCGTATCGGGTCCAAGTCCCTATCTTTGTTTAATATAGCTTTTCATTACAAAGGAAGTGATAAGTAAATTTAGCACGAATTCACAAGTAGTGATTTTACAAAAATGGTATGTCTAGCACCATGGGAAAAGTACAATGATTGGACAATCTGGTGCATGTCTTGAGGCCAGCATTTGAGATCAATTGAATCCTAGCTGTGTCACTCTTTTGGCCTTCCATGCTCTACTTTTTAGTGAAAAGATACATGAAGCGGAAATTATAGTATGTGTTTTATACATACACATAGCATCTGGATGTGACTATGCTGGATATTAGTTGTTCTTTTTTATCTACTGATAATGATTTATCTACATTTGAGGAATATCGTTACCTACATCAGATAAATTGTTATCTACATTTGAGGTGAGGAATATGGTTACCTACACCAGATAATGATATCTACATTTGAGCCAGCATAGGATAACGTTTAGTCAGTTTTATTGTTACCTACACTTGAGGAGAAAGGGCCGACTAATACAAGTATTTATGTGTACTCTCTAACCTTTTGTAATCAATATATCAAGAAAATTTTGTTACCAAATTTTCCATTTTTTGATCTTTCTTCAACTCTTGAGCTTCTTTCATGGTATCAGAGCAGGGACGTCTTTGACTGGTGACCTATCGTAGTAGACGTTTTTCCTTTTGTTGACCAAAGATCAACTCCGTGCACATCGTCTTCGAGTTGTTCCCAATGGCTTCTGAAAGCATCAACACTGAGAACACTCAAGAATTGACAATCGATCTTTTTTTTTCATCACTCAGATAACCCAAGGATATCCTTAGTGTCACAATAGCTTATTGGATATAACTACTCGATGTGGAGTAGAGTCATGGTTATGGCACTAAGTGTCAAGAATAAATTGGGTTTCATTGACAGATGAATCACAAAACCTGAATCATCATCACCAAATGTTGCTATATAAGAGCAGTGCAATGATAGGGTGTTATCTTGGTTGCTCAACTCCATTCATAAGGATATAGCAGTCAGCATTATCTATGCTCAAACCACAGTTGAGGTTTGAGCAGAGCTTCGTGAGAGGTTCTTCCAATCGAACACTCTCAGAATATATAAAATCCAACACGAGATAATCAATCTCAAGCAAGAACAATCTTCAGTAACAGTGCATTTCACCAAACTGAAGGGGTTATGAGACAAAATGTCCACATACATTGAGATTTTGTCTTTCTCATGTGGGACCATGAAGGTCATTCAAGAACTCCAACAACGAGAAAGGGTCATTCAATTTCTAATGGACCTTAATAAAAGTTTTAGTGTCATTCAGAGTCAATTACTCATGACACCCTTACCAAATATATCCAAAGCCTATTCATTGATTATTCAAGAATAATGGCAATGTGACATTCATCTCACACCAACCCATGAACCAGTTATTGTGGCTATCAATCGAGGCAATCAGCCTATCAAAGGTGATACATCGAAGATAGGTTAGACGCATCGCAGACCAAAATATGAACATTATGGGCATCTAGGTCACATCAAGCCAAAAATCTATTATCTTTATGGTTTTCCTATCCTATCAAAGGGTTCTTTCAATGCTCGCTTCAATAGCCAGACTAATGTAAATGCATGTTACTCCACAACCGAACCCGAAAAGCTAATTTTCAGTCCTTCTCTTCCAAAACTTACCCAAGAACAATATAATATCTTTGCAGGTAATATACCCAAACCATCAGTTTGTTTATTTGCATCTTAATATTAGATTATAGATTCAGAGGCCACAGATCATATCACAAATTCAATATCCAACCTTTTATCCCCGATGCTGATTTCTTTTTCACTCATCGGCCTTCCTAATGGGATGTCCGCCCTTGTTACTCACATTGGCAGTGTTATATTGACATCCGTAATTACTTTACATAATGTCTTATATGTTTTTTATTTCAAATTCAACCTCATCTCAATTAATAAACTAACTCATGATTTGAAATATGACATTGTGTTTATAGAAAATCATTGTGTTTTTCAAGAACCGCACTCGAAGATGACAATTGGAACATGTAAGCTGCAAGAAAATCTTTATATCCTTGAGAACAGTGGTAACCATGCCTTGAATGCTTTATCTCATTCCATTTGACACCTTAGACTTGGACATTTATCAAATTCTTGATTTCAAGTTCTTATTAATTTCAATAAAGTTAATAAAAAAATTTCTCATGAACAATGCTTCATTTGTCATAAGGCCAAAAAAACCACATTGTCGTTTCCTCATGGGACTATATCATCTTCCAAACCATTCAAATTACTAATATGGAGAGCATATCAAACTCTTTCTATGTTAGGAGCTCATTTCTTCTTAATCATAATAAATGACTACAACAAATGCACATAGGTATATCTCATAAGGTATAAGTATGAGACATTTAATATCATAAAAAAATTTATCATGTTGGTTCAAAATCAATTTCAAACCAATGTTTTGGGCATTAGATCATACAATGGAACCATTTTTTTTAAATGACATGCAACTTTATCTTAGAGAAAATGGCATCAACCATCAACATAGTTGCGTAGCAACTTCGCAACAAAACAAAGTTGTTGAACGCAAACATAAAGATTTATTGAATGTGGCTCGGTCTCTCCGATTTCAATCCAATTTACCAATCAAGTTTTTAGGGAAATGTGTTCTTACAACAACATACCTTATAAATCGACTCTCCTCAAAACCCTTGATGAGTAAAACGCCCTATAAGATGCTATACAACAAAGCACTCAAATATGATCATTTACGAATATTTGGATGGTTATGTTATACTTTTAGCATCAATCATACCCACAAATTTGACACATGTGCCAAACAATGCATTTTTGTAAGATATCCATGTGGTCAAATTAGTTATAAAATTTATGATATTGAATCTCAAAAGATGTTTGTCAGTAGAGATGTCAAATTTTATAAAAAAAAGATTTCCTTTTCAAGATCATGAAGCTCATTCTACTGATGATGATAATGTTATACCCATCCCCATATCTGAACCCCAAGACTTCTCATCACAGCATCAAGACCATGAACCTTTGCCCACTATCCTAAATGATTCCAATGATCTAGCACCATCATCTAATCTAAATGACTTGTCCAATCTTGCCACTGACCAAAGCACACAAGACATGCCTCAACTTCGAAGATCCGGTCATTCTCGCTAACCACCTTCATACATCAAGGATTTCAAGTGTTACTATGCATCTCCCATAGTCCAATCAAATGAATTGTGTGATGTAGTTCCAAGTACCCACCATCCTCTTAACCATTAACTCTCATATCAACACTTCTCTCCTTCTTATAGAATTTTCTTAGCCGCCATCACTCAAAATTTTGAACCAAAGACTTTTGTTCAAGCCATGAAACACCAACATTAGCGTGATGACATGCCTGCTGAAATCTGACCACTTAAGTTGAACAATACTTAAACGGTGATGACCTTACCTGAAGGTAAGCATCTTGTAGAGTGCAAATGGGTTTATAAAATTAAATTTTGGTCTGATGATTCCATTGAATATTATAAGATCCACTTGGTTGCCAAAGGATACACTCAAAACCAAGGTCTTGATTACAATGAGACGTTTGCTCTAGTAGCCAAGATTGTCACCGTTTGATGCCTTTTTTTCCATTGCTTCTATACGTAATTGGCGTCTTTTTCAAATTGATGTCAACACACATTTCTTCATGGTGATCTCGATGAAGAAATATACATGCAGTTACCTCCTGGATTTTCTACTCAGGGGGCGCACCAAGTTTTCCACCTACATAAGTCTCTTTATGGTCTCAAACAATCCTCGCAAAACTAGTTTGTAAAGCTCTTCTCTTATTTAAGGGAAATTGGATTTGTATTTAAGAGTGCCTTAAAGATCTCAACATTCTCAAATATTTTCTAGGCTTTGAAATAGCTCGCTCCAAGCAGGGGATTTTCCTCTCTAAACGCAAGTATACATTGGATATATTGGAAGACATGGGATATCTGGGTTCGAGGCCATGTTGCTTTCCCATTGAGCAAAATTCAAAGTTCAATAATGAAGATGGATCCATTTTGGAAGATTTGAGTCTCTATTGATGACTGATTGGTTGATTAATATATCTCATCATCACACGCCCTAACATCTCCTTTGCAGTCCATGTTTTAAGCCAATTTTCAAGCCAACCACGCACTCCTCATACGGATGCAGCCCTCCATATTTTTGCAATATCTCAAAGGTACCCTGGGTCAAGGGATTCTAATGAATTCATCTAGTTTGTTGACTGTTCTTGGATATTCTGATTCAGATTGGGCTTCTTGCCCAATAACCCACAGATCTACTTTTGGATATTGCATTATGATCAGCCTGAGTCCGATATCTTGAAAATCAAAGAAACAGTTAACTGTATCTCGATTATCTGCAAAAGTCGTTTATTGTTTTATGGCATTAGCAACGTGTGTGCTCATTTGGGTCAAATATTTATTGACCAACTTTGGGATCACTCATCCTTAGCCAATGACTCTATTTTGTGACAATCAAGTAGCACTGCATATTACTGCTAACCCTGTTTATCATGAGCACACCAAACACATCAAAATCGATTGTCATCTCATTCAAGAGAAAATTCAAAATAGGTTAATTCGTACTCAATTCATTTCCACTCATTCACAGTGCGCAGACATTTTCACAAAAGCCTTGGGCAGTGCACAACTCTCTCTTATGAAGACCAAGTTAGGCATGCCCGATCCACATGCTCCAACTTAAGGAGGAGTAGTAGTTGTTCTTATCAGATAAATTGTTATCTACTAATAACGAGTTATCTATATTTAAGGAATATTGTTACCTACATTATCTACATTTGAGGAATATCGTTACCTATATCAGATAAATTGTTATCTATATTTGAGGTGAGGAATATCGTTACCTACATCAGATAATGATATCTACACTTGAGCCATCATAGGATAACGATTAGTCAGTTTTCTTGTTACCTACATTTGAGGAGCAAGGGTTGACTAAAGGTAGACTAATACAAGTTGTATTTATGTGTACACTCTAACCTTTTGTAATCAATATATCAAGAAAAATTTTTTATCTGATTTTCCACTTTTTGATCTTTCTTCAACTCTTGAGCTTCTTTCACAGGACTATCTTTTACTTTTGGAGATGACAATTGGTACCTCGACTCAGAAGCGACTCATCATATTATAAACAACTTCAATTTGTTGATTCACTCAGAATACTAAGGTCAAGATAGTGTGGAGATTAATGATAACTCAACTTTGCACATTCTAGGCATTGGTTTTTCGAAATTTGCAAATGAGTTTAAATTAAATGAAGTTTTACATGTGCCAAAGATTAGTAGAAATTTATTGTTTGTTCAAAGATTTCCTAAAGTTGATGACATTGTTTTTTAATTTTATCCATATCATTGTTATGTTACATGGAACAAGTGGAGGTAAACTCTATAAGATGTTGAGGACAACAACAAATAAAGAAGCTTTTAGTGGTAAAAATGTTTCCATGGAACATTAGCATAAGATGTTGAGAACAACAGTAAATAACGAAGCTTTTAGTGGTAAAAATGTTTCCATGGAACATTAGCAACATAGATTTGGTCATCATGCTTTAAGAACCATTCATTTTATTCAAAAAAATTATGGTTTGGATTATGATAAATTGTTTTCTAATAATGATTGTGAAGCATGCCAAAAGGGTAAAAGCCATAATTTGACTTTCAAACATACATCTAACTTGGTTCATGCTTCATTGGAGATTGATCATTCTGAATCATGGGGACTAGTGGTGTTGATGGTCACAGGTATCAAGATCTTTGTAGATGTCTATTCTAAGTACATATGGATTTATGTAATTAAATAAATCTGATGTACTTCATGTTTTTCAAGTTTTTAAAACACAACGAAAACACCATTGGACACAAGATATAAGTATTTTCACTCTAACTGGGAAAAGAGTACTAATCGGTGTCAAAATTTATTTTTTAATATGGCATAAGGCATTGTATATCTTGCCCAAATACACAAGGAAAATGATGTCATAGAGCATAAACACAGGTATATTATTGACATTGGGTTGTCTTTTATGGCTCAAATTAATGTTCCTTTTAAATATTGGTCATATGCTTTTGCTACAACTATTTTTTTAATTAACTAAATACCCACAAGGATCTTTAAAGCAAATGTTCTTTAGAAAACTTATTTAAAAGGCATCTAAGTAATAAGTTTTTAACAGTTTTTGGATGTGCATTCTTTCCTTGCCCTTAAGCATATAGAAACCATAAATTGAAGTATATATAGATATTGGTATGTTTTTTGGGTTATGTTCCATGTTATCACGGCTACTATTGTTTGGAATTGATGTGAGAAAAGTTTTTTTACACAACGCCATGTGGTATTTAACGAGAATAATTTTTCTTTTAAGAATCAAATTAAACATGCTCAACCAAAGTCTTCTATGGGTCATAATCTTGTAGTTTTAATCTTACCTCCTTTAGTTGATCAACTTTTTTGAACCCAAACTAGCATACAACCTAAACTGAGTCTCATACATGATGTTTCTAAATATCCTATACTTATTGTTCTCCTACTCTTCTTTAAAAATACGAACCCATTTCCTATAAAAAAGCTAGTGGCAATCCAAAATGGAGTATGACGCATTAGTAAAAAAAACTAGACATGGTGTCATGTTCTTCCCTAGAATACTAAGCATATTGTTAGATGTAACTGAGTTTTTAAAATAGAGATAAAAGCAAACAAGATTTTGAAAATGAAAAATAACTATACTGAACAACAAAAATGATGCATTTCTCGAAAAACTCTATAATTTTTGAAAATTTGCCTGATGTCCAAAATCATAAATGGCTAGCATTAAAAGGACTATTTTAACCTTTATATGAGCGAATTTCCTCTAGATATGTGAATTTCCTGCCAAATATGTGCCCAGATATTGCATGCAAGATCTATAATAGACTTTGTCATGAATTTTTTTACCTACAAAAATGAAGGATTCTAAAAACACACAAAAAAGAACAAAGAAATTAGATAAAAATACCTTTCCAACAACAAAAAATTTGCTAAAAAATGATGAACAAGCATTGAAAAACACCTCTGACAATGTTCCTGAGATAGAAGATGAACAGGCATGGTTGCACCTATCTTGATTATTCTATGCTATTATTTGGCCACCTTTATCAAAAATCCAAAAAAAAATAAAAAAAATAAAGACAAATTGGGACATTAGCTTTCCATTGCCACTAAGATCACCTTAATCTGATGAGAGGTTGAGAAGAAATGACCTCTTTAAGATAGATTGTTTGGTTATTGTAATTACAAAGCATATTTTTGTTCCAGTCTTGAAACTCAGAAATGGGAAACCTATAGGGGTTTTCGATTCTGAATCAAAATAGTAAAGTTATAGGCATATGTCTCAACTTTTCAATGACCATAAAAAAATAGGTTTTTGATATTGGATCGAAGAGATATAGATTTGAGAATAGAGACTATTCTGTAAAAAATATATGAATATATGAATTTTCTCGTATATACATGCAGATTTCTTCTAAAACTTGTGGATTTTCTCGCATATTTAGGAAGAAATCCACATATATAGGAGGAACTTTGCATATATTTAGAAGGAAATTTCTATGTTTAGGAAAAAATCATATATATATATATATGAAGAAATTTGCATATTCGCATATTTTAGAAAAAAATTGAATGTTTAGGAAAAAATCTGCATATATAGGAGGAACTTCACATATATTTAAGAGGAAATCCACATTTATATAAGGGAATTCACATGTTTAAGCAAAAATCTGCATATATAGGAGAAACTTTACATATATTTAAGAAAAAATTCATATATATATGAGAAAATCTGCATATATATCAGAAAATTTACATATTCACATATTTTATTAGAAAATTCACATATACAGAAGGAACATTACATATATTTAAGAGAAAATCTATATATATAGGACCACATATATTTAGGATAAAATCCACATATATATTAGAAAATTCACATATATACGAGAAAAATCACATGTTTAGAAGAAAATCTGCATATATAGGATGAATTTCACATATATGTGAGAAAATTTGCATATTTACATATTTTTTGCAAAAACAGTCATTGTTCTCATATTTGGATCTCTCCTATCTGATATCGAAAACTTGTATTTTTATAGTCGTTGGAAGCTAAGTCATAGTCCTTTAACTTTACTATTTTGAGTTAGAACCGAAAACCCATCTAGGGTTCCCATTTCTGAGTTTCAAGACTTGAACAATAACTTGCTTTGCAAACTAAAACAATTGAACACTCTATCTTTCAGAAAACATTTCTTTCTAATCGCTCATCAGATAAAGGTGATCTTAGTGGTGTTAGAAAGCTAACTTCTTAATTTGTATTTGTTTTTTATATTATTTTTTGGATTTTTGGCATAGATGGCCAAAAAATAGTATAAAATAGTCAAGATAGGCGCAACTGTGCATGTTCGTCATTTTTCAATAAATTAGGTGTTGTTAAAAAAGTATTTTTGTCTAGTTTCTTTGCTCTTTTCTATATTTTTTCAGAATCTTTTATTTTTGGGTCAAAAATCAGTGACAAAGTTTATCACAGATCATGGATGCAATTTTTGGGCACACATTTGGGAGACAATTTACATATCTCAAGAAAATTCACTCATGCAAAGGTTTAAATGGTTTTTTTAATGCTAGACATTTGTGGTTTTGGACATCGGGTTTATTTTCAAAAATTGTAGGGTTTTTCGAGAAATGCAGCATTTTTATCATATAGTACATTCATTTTTCATTTTAAAAAGGTACAAAGCTTGTCTTGTGACAAAGTGATATCACCAACAAGAAGAGTTAAGATTATTTTGAAATTGTTAATGCCTACGTACAACCATCCTTCAGAATGATTCTTTGAGTTGCTCTTAGTAAAAAATGGTCTACAAGGCAATTGGATATTCAAAATACATTCTTGCATGGGTTTTTGGCTAAACATTTTTATATGGATCAACCATTAGGATACAATGTTCCAAAGTATCTGAATTATGAGTGCAAGCTTCAAAAGGCTTGGTATGGTCGTAAAAAGGCTCCTCAAGCTAGGTTTTCTCATTTAAGCAATTTTTTTGCAAACCATTGAATTTGCTTGGACCAAAATTGATACATCTCTTTTTATTTATAAATCTGATTGGTATGTCATATATGTTTGGTGTATATAGATGACATTATTGTGATTGGAAGCTCTAATGAGCAAATTCAAAGACTTATCAAGAAGCTTGGTGCATAGTTTGTTCTCAAGGACTTGGGACCCTTGCAATGTACTACAGGACAACTTATTTTGTTCCAACAAAAGTATATTCATGATTTACTTTAAACAGTCTCTATGCAAGGGGCAAAACCCATATCCACACCTATGCCTCTCTTAGCTAAGAAGAGTTCACCTTTCATTGATCCTACCTTTTATAAAAGTATTGTTGATGTATTCTAGTATTTAACCACAACTCATCCCACGATCTATTATGGAATAAAATTATCAAAAGATCCGCTTATTTTGATGCAGGGTGTCTCTCAGATAGAAATTCAACAAGTGGTTATGCTATAAATTTTTGTGTATGATTTAACATCTTAGAGCTTGATGAAGCAGTCCAGTGTGCCCCGATCTAACACAGAATCCAAATCAATACAAGGCTTTTGTCAATGCTACAATAAACATAATGTGGCAATGATATCCTCTTGAGGATCTTGGAATGTCCCTAACTTATGTTCCAGTTTTATGGTATTACAATGTCAAAGCTTCATATTTTGCTACTCACCCAATGTTTCGTAATAGAAGCAAATATATTGAGATAGACATTCATTTTATTTGAGAAACTGGCAAAAATGCAACTATATGTTATGTATATTTCTTCAAAGGATTAGATAGTCGATGCTCTAACAAAGCCCTTGACATTTCATAGGTTCAAATTCTTATGTGACAAGTTCAATGTGATTCTTGCCCCCATTAAAGTTGAAGGTGGCTGTTAGAGAACCAGATCCAGCTAGAGAACCGAATCCAATGATAACAACAAATAGTTTGGCTAAGAATTCATCTCCAAATCTTGTTAGAGAACAGAATCCAATGAAAACAACAAATAGTTCCGCTAAGAATTCAGCTCTAAATCTAGTTAGAGTACCAGATCCAATGGTAGCAACAAAAGGTCCAGCTAAGAGTCCAGCTCCACCACAGCACAAGAGTTGCCTATTAAGTGGTACCAAGTTACCATTAGTTGTTGTGGACAAACAAAGGAACTTGGCAGCTAGAGATGTTGACCAAATCATGTATTATAGCAAAAAGTTGGAAAACCGAGACGGAAAGGAGATAAGAACTAGAAGGGATCACAACTTCAAGCTCCGTAAGGGCATCCAACTTCATTCCCTTTTACAAACTGCAAGCTGCTGATTTGTAGATATGCTTTCTTGTGATTTGCTTACGATATGTAGTGGTTAAGATATGGGTCTATCGGTTTTGCAAAGTTGCAGCTCTATTTAGTGGAATTCAATCTACCTCCTCTCTCATGAGAGTAAAAGAGAGAGGAACTTCATCATGGACGCAGGTGTTCCCAAGATCGAACCCCCATAGTGCCTTAGTTTATTTGAAAAATGACTATAATATATGACAAATTTGATGTGTTTTTCCAAATGCTTAGAAATTTTAAAATTCTTCTGATAGCCAATTTTGCAGGTGTCCAACTTTTTTAAGACCTTTTTACCTTTAGCACGTGTGAATATCTTCTGATTTTTGAGTGTTATGTCACAACGCTCTCTTGTCTCGCTATATCTTACTAAAAATAAAATTTGCACGATATTTTAAAAAAAAACACGAATTTCTCACAAATAGTATGAATATCATGACATTGCTTGCGAAAATCCGTTGCTTGCGAATTTCATCAAGAGTTTTGCTTTGGTAGTTGCAAAAGTCTGCATTTCAAGGAGAAATTCATAAAAAGTTTGCGAAAATCATGGACTTTTGCATGTTGTTGACTTATAGCAATGTGAAATTTTGTTTTAGCGTGTGAATTTACGTGTATATATATAGGTGATTAGAGTGCTAATTTTGTCAAGAGTTTCGCATTGGTTGTTGTGAAAGTCTACTTTCGATGTGAAATTCATAAAAAATTTAGAGTATTCATGGACTTTCGCATGTTGTCAACTTTAAGCGATGCGAGATTTCATTTTACTGTGCGGATTTATGTGTATGTTCTTTTATTGATGAAATAAGTCACCAAACAAATCCAAAAGTTAATTATGTGGTTAAGATAAATGATCAATTATATGTTCTACCCTTGCTTTGAAAATAATACTTTTTACATTTATGTTAGTTTCCGTCGGTTGGATTTAGGTAATTCATGGCTAAAATATGCTCACAAGAGCTCCACTCATTTGGTAGAGGTGACTTGTGATTGTCACTAAGTTGATTGACGTTATGAGTTCCAAACACACATGGAGCATCCTTTGTCACAAGATCGAAATTGTGTATACTCTCTAATGGGCAAAGAGGGCCTCTAGGGTTTTACCAACTCGAGGCCAGCCAATGTGTGGTCAGTGATGGGGAGCTTTTCCCTTGTCCTAGTCAAAAAAATAGAAAATGATTGTACTATACAATAAATTTGACATGTTTTCTCAAATGCCTCATAATTTTCAAAAATTGCTTTATATCCAATTTTACAAGTTCTTGACTTTTTTAGGACCTTTTTACCCTTAGCATTCACAGATCTCTCGATTTTCATGTGTTACATCATAATGCTCTCCAGATCTCCCTAAATCTCACTAAAAATAAAATGTCTATGATATTTCTGCAAAATCACAAATTTCACATAATATACGATGCAAAAATAGCTACTTTACATCCCAATATACGATATGAATTTCATCAAGTGTTTCGCATGCGAGATTCTATTTTAGCATGTGAATTTACCTATATATATTGGTGATTAGAATGTGAATTTTGTCAAGAGTTTTGCGTTGATGGTTGTGAAAGTTTGCTTTTTGATACAAAATTCATAAAAAGTTTGCAAAATTCATAGACCTTTTTGCATGTTGTTGACTTTAAGCGATGCGATATTTCATTTTATCATGTGGATATGCCTATATATAGGCATTTGTGTTTATTTTTTTCTTTTTTTTTTGTTTGTATGTGGAAGGTGCAGTAAACCTTTTCCCTATAGAACCCTAATCCTTTTCCTTTTACTCTTGAAGTGATTCCTATGAGAGTTTTTTTGCTCCATTCAAATGCTCATCGACTTTCTTGGTTAGTTTTTTCACTCCATTCTGACGATTATCATTATTTTTAAACTTTTTTTTCTCTAAATATGAGCAGATAATATATGTGGTTGGGGTTGACTATGCACAAATATGGAATAAGGGTTACAAAGGTTATTGTGGGTTATTGGTTTTCTAAGTGGTTGTTGTTAATTGAATGATAAATTGTGTGGTTGGTGTAGAAAGTTATAATGGCTTTTGAAAGGGTATGGGTATTTTACTGTAGCACTGATCAACCTATTTGGCGATCTATATTGGTCTCTAAAAATAGCAGCTATAAGAAATTTGTAGCATTGATGTCTCATAAAACTAGATATGCAGAAAAGTCAATGATCCTTCGATATAAGTGTTTTCCCAAATTAGATTGCCAACATATATGGATGTATGTCTTGGATGATGATGATGTAGAATCAATGTCATATAGAGTTGATGTTTACTTAGTTGCTAGTAAAGTTATAGGTGTTAGTAAAGGTAATCGAGAAGTTATTGTTTGTGAAGTTAAACAAGAAGTTGTTGGTTGCAAAGTTACACAAGAAACAGTCGGTGGTAATGTATAAGAAGTAGTCAAAAGTGATGTACAAGAAGTAGTCGATGAATGAAATATTGAGAATCTTCTGAATAATATGCATATATATCAGGCACATTTATGTATTGAGCTTAGTCCTTTGAAAAATATCTCACTGTCCCAAATAGTTAACGATGAGATGATCACTGCAAAGGATGTGGAACCACGTGGTCAAACCAATGTTGATGTTCTTTATCACAGAATGTTGGATGACACCCAACCTTTCAATGAAGATGACAAATCTAGGTAAAGGTTATTGGACTTTGTAATTTATGCTTGAGCTTGAGGTGTTATTTTTATTGTTAATCTTAAAAGTTGAAAATATAGGAATGTTGCATGCATAGAAGCAAAAGGAGTGATATATATATATATATATATGATACATTTTGATTTAGTTTGTGCAATTGATCAGTTTATTTGGGATAGTAGCGATAACGACCACAATAGAGAATCAGATGATAGCAATGATGATGACTTTACCATGTCTGCTAAGTAGGAATTAAAAATGAAAGGAGAAGACTAAGACAATGATGATATGGAATAGTTAATGGCAGGTGAGAACGATATACAAATGACATTTATGAAGTCAAACCCATGGTTTTTGTTCAATGGTTTTTCTTTCATTGAAGAACAATTGAAAATCATTGAAGTGGAGGCATCTGAGTTGTATAACCAGTTGTGCAACAAAAAAACTCAATGATTGTAAACAATTCTAGTAGCTAACAACATACTCAAATGATAGATAAATTGTTTGCAATAAAAGATTTAATGATCTTGAGTACTTTCATGATTTTTTGAAAGAATATGTGATTAAGAATAACTATAAAACAAAATTTATGAAGAGCTGCAGTAACAAAGTCATTATCGTATGCATGAGAAAAAACTCGCAGACTATGGTTGATTGCCCTTAGAAGATCCACTGCACAATGATATATGAATCACTGTTCTTTTTAATGAAGAGGTATGAAATAGAGCATACAAGTAGTAGAGCAGTGAGCAATCTCATAGTGGAAAAGTATCTTTCAAGTAGATTTCATGTGTTATTCACAGACGCTTGCATGATAACTTAAAAATAACTCCAAAATAAATCATGAATGACACAAGTCGCGAGAAAGGTGTTGAGGTTAGTTACAAATAAGCATGACATAAACAAAAATTAACCAAGTAGGTGATATATGATTCATTTGAAGAGTCATTCATGATGCTTCTCGTCTATTGTGATCATTTGATGGTAGCTAACCAATGATCACTAGGCCTCATCAAGATCGATCAAAAAGATCGATTTTAATATATATCTTTATCCTTCTATTCATGCATTGATGGGTTTTTGAAAGGATATCATCTAGTTTTTATGGTAAACGACACATTCCTAAAAGAAAAATACATGTGTATATTGTTATCATCCCATGGTATTGATCCTAAAAGTTAGATGTTTCATGTAGCATTTTAAGTTGTATATAAGGAGTCAAATGAGTCATGGCATATTTTTTAGGCTTTTAAAAGCAAAATTTTCACTTTCAAATGATAATAAATACAAAGATAAAGTAGAGTTGACAATTATCTCAGATAGACACATAGGGCTTCAGTATGTTGTCCCCCATATATGGCCTAGATGTCACATTGGATTTTGATTGAAGCACCTGTCAAAAAACTTTTTTAACAAATTTGGTCCACCACTCAGTGCATGCTGGTAGAGCGCAGCCCAAGTAGCCATGAGATAATAGTGCAATTATTTTATAGAAAATATCTGGGAGCAAGATGAAGCTACATACATGTATGTGACTAAAAAAGTGACACTGCAACATTAGGATAACATTCACTTTTTAGTAAGAAGGTATGGGTGTTTAACCTCTAATATAACAGAAAGCTTTAATTCGTAGATTCTTCTCATATGTGACAAGCCCCTAGTGTCTCTTATTGAGAGATTTTATCTAATGTTGATAAAAATTTATAAGAAAAGAAAGATTAGAGAGAAGAAAATGTTTGGCATTGTTGTGTCTAAAGTAAAAGAAAAGTTAAATGAACTTAAGAGAAATGCACAACTAATATGTGTAGTAGTGCATAGACTCCGACATTGGTACAAAGCTCGCAGCCGATCTCATGGCTATAGTGTTGATCTTGAAAAGCATACATGCTCTTTTCAAGAGTGGTAGGTTAGCAGGATTTCATGCCCACGTGTGATCTCATGCATTTTATATGAGGGCAAGCTACTAGAGAATTACTGCAATAAATGTTTCACAGTTGAATAGTATTGAGCTATATATAGTATATATCCATTCTTTTTTATGGCAAATAATGTCCCACACGTCACTCTTCTTACCCTTATTCTTGTGTATCCATCAAAAGTGAGATATAAACTAGGGCAACCTAAGGTTAAGAAACGAATAACAAAATACAATGATGTGGTGCTATACAAGTGCAGTGTATGTGGTGAGGTTAACCACAGTAAGTGAAAACACCCATAAAAGTATGTATGAGTATTCTATGTTTTAAGAATTTTTGTAATTTATATAATGTTTTTCAATGAACTGCTCTAATATCATATATTTATTGTGTATATCTTAGGTATCTCTTGAAAGGTACTATGTATAAATATAGTACAAGAAAGACCTGCAATCTCATGTCACTGGCCTCAACACCACCCCCATCTCCACCCCCATGCAAAAAGGCAATTGATGTAGTTGAGATATAATTATTAAAATATTGAGTTATGTGTGTATAAAACTAATGATACTTGCATGTGTGTGTTGATATTCTATTTTTAATTGGTGATGAAAACCAGGTGATGAGAATGAAGAAGGTATACAACAGCCAAAATAAAATGAAGTGCTTCTGTTCAGAGAAGAAATATTGATGTTCAGTGAAGTGAGTATATCACATGTTGTTTGGTTGTTTGTTTATTATGTTTGTATGTGGACTTATTTAAATCTAACATTAATGTATCATTTGTTACGATGATATAGCACCTAGAAAGATTCATATAGAGACTCCAAAAGTGCTACATTTAGCAAATGCAAGCAGGACGCAAACTGCCAATGACCATTTACTATACCTTGTATATTCTATTTTGACAATAAAAATGTGAATGTAATTTTGAAAGAATGAACAAAAACTTGGATGTAAAGTTCATTAAAAATTGTATTTAAAAACTTTATGCTAATTTGGCATGTAAGGTTGGCAGAATTTATAGTTGTGAATGAATTTTAGTTGAAATTTCAGAAGTTCTATGTCTTATTAAATTGTTAAACGGGTGGATCTGTTCAGTAACATTAAAATTTAAAGCAAAAATATCGCATTTTCTATGAAATTTTGCACATAAGTAAAAATTTTGCATATTTTTGAAGGAAATTCACATATATAGTCATGATTTTGCTAAAGAAATTTACATGTATATGTGTGATCTGTTTTGTATATGTGTGAATGTTTCATCCTTTTGCAAAATTTTACATATGAGGAGAAAATTTGTTTACATGCAAATTTGCATAGGAAATTTGCATATTTAGTTGGAAATTCATAAATTTAGGAGAAAACCACATGTTTTATATATGTGCAGTTTATTTTGTATACATGTAAATTTTCCATCAGTTTACGAAATTCGCATATAAGGAGAAAATTCTCTTATTTTGAAGGAAACTAGCATGCATACATGTGAATTTTCTATCTTTTTTTGTTCTTTCACAAAATAAAGTTGCTCAAGAATTGCATTCATTTCATTCTTTAATAAAATGAAGTCGCTCATATATTGCATTTATTCTCTTCTTTTACAAAATAAAGTTGTGCATACATTGCATTCATTTTATTCTTTTACAAAATGAAGTCGCATATACATTGCATTCATTTTATTATTTCACAAAATGAAATCGCTCATACTTTGTATTCATTTCATTCTTTCACAAAATAAAGTCGCTCATACTTTGCATTCATTCCATTTTTTCACAAAAAATTTGCTTCTCATAGCCTCTTTAATAGAGAGAAAACAAAGTATCTGCAATGGTGCCTCCATCTCTTGGGCCACACCAATGTTGCATATCACTACAACTTTGGTGTGGATAAAACACAGTATACCATTGTTGATTTTATACTGTGTTGTTTCCTTGATTTTTCATATATCATCTGTAATGTTTCAAAATTTTAACTCTAAAATTTTAGAGAAAACTTTTTTTTATTTTTAAAACAGCAAAAACAATATTTTTTTTGGGTTAAATATTATGGGCGGGTTACAGTATAATCAATCATCATAATTGAATTAAAATGTGAACATTAAGATTTAATTTAGTTTCAAAAATTTAAAATACATATCAAACTATTTTGATAACAATAATTAATTTTTCAAAACTATCCCCAAAAAAGAAAAAGACCAGTTCTTGATGCCGCCTAAGTATTCCTCGTCTGCTTCGCAATTGTACATTATAATCTACATGCAATCGCCATAAAATGGGTCAGACTCGTGAAAGCCTGATAGAAAATAACATACTCATAATAAATGCATGATATCATAATATATTCGAATATAGCCTCATAAATCAATCATGTAACACATATCTTATCAAGCAATAAACATGAAACCATTCTAGCAAGTCAATTTAATACACATTTATTTATGCTAAGATTTGCAACAATATAATAAATTATGTATATGCATGAACATATACGAAATGCATGAACTTGTCATTTCAGTGTTGTGAGTCCTTCATGCATGAATAACTTCTTATCTTCACTTATTGTTTTTGTGCTTAAATAATACATGTCATGTTCTATCTATATGCAATTCAAAATCTTGTTTCACTTGTCAATATCTGTCTCTGAGTACAACACACTCTTCCAGATAGAGGTATGACTCAGGTTTGTATTTTTAAACAATTATGTCTTATTAACTTGCGTGATGCCTCAATTGTGTATACTCCAAAAAGAGAATATAATTTTATAGAGAGAGTTTTCAACTTCTGTAATCCTGATATATCAATTTTTTCTCATGAGTCTTACCTACCACACCGTAGATAAATCATGATAGTTCTCTTGATTACTGGTCATGTGGATGAGGGATAAAAGAAGCAACCTTTTGTGCTAAGCTAAATATCCTACATAATCGTCAGTACCATGCTTATTCTCTAAATAAGTTCTAAGAGAATTAATTTTATTTTAATTTATTAATTAACTCTTTTGTTAGTCATGTCAATGCAAACGTGCAACCACATTCAGGGTTCATATGCAAGAATATTTATGGCACTATATGCATGCTTTTTATTAGTCTCTACCATAAAATCAATACAATAATCAATCATTATGCATTTATGCGGTCAAGGAAGGCTAATAATTTATATTTATCCAAACTCAATTTAATTAATAATAAAATGCATTAATTTAACATGCATATCAGTCTAATATCCTATTTAAGCATCAACAAACATGATGTACAAAATAAACTGCAACCCGACATCAACACATGTCATACTATGCAATTCGGATCCTTGTTAACCCGATTTTGGAAAAACCACCAAAAATCATAGAAACCAAATTTAACTCTCATCATTTTACTAGGATTGCTCCATCATCTTAGAAACACAGCCCAAGAAATAGAATTGTAAAATTTGTTGTAATAAAAAAAAAATGGGAGTGAACCCTATTCATAAAAAATATCAGACAAATCTTGTTAACTGTAGAAATTTAATCCAACTGAATATCTCAAGATTTACAGAAAAATCTTTTGATAAAATTCTTTTTACATAATCTTGTTATACACATTACCTTTCACCAAGAATTTTCATAATTTATTTGGATCAGTTTTAATTAGGGTTTTAGGGCTTTCAAAATCTTTGGTCGAAACAGTCTTGATGGCAGGGCAAAAAATTTGTGCTTTATTGTAATGGATGTTTTGGCCTCAAAACTGAATCAAATTGAATGAAACAATATTCTAAATTCAAACCTTGAATGTGTAAAATACTCCAGTATTATTATTTTTATTTATTGACTTCATTTTCATAGAGATATCGATTTTGTTCTAAAACTGGTTGAAACAAAAAAAATGAGGACTGAATAACCATGATTCAAGCTCATGCAAGATCTATTAAGCAAGAACACGAATCATGGTGAAACTCATACAATCATGATTTTTTGATGTTCTAAACACACTTACAACATCATACAATACATCTTTGATCATATTTATGCTAATTTTTCTAAAATATTAACATCAATAATAAAAAAATCACAAAACCTTCATGGAATATCTCAAATACAATTTCATTTATGCAATAATCACACGAGACATAAAAATGACATAAAATCATAGATTATTTATGCAATAGCATCTTGTTTAATCATGTTATATATGTCCTAATCTAACATATATGATTAGATTAACTTTCTTTATCATAAAACATCAAAACCCTAAAATGTTTTTGGCAAAACCTTCTTTAAAACGATTTTCGCATATTTTTAACCAAGATCTATGCAAGAGACATATTTATAGCATCAAGATCTAAGGAAAAATACTCAAAAATATGCTTTTATATTCATTATTCATGTTAAACAATATAATAAAATGCAGATCTATCTATTGACATGATTTTTGCTTTTGAGGGTTTTGAATATAGTCTTTTTCAAATTGTTTTCTCAAAACCGATCTTTCAAAATACTATTTTGAGTTTTTAAAAAAAAAATCATGTAGATCTAATTGCCATAGATGTTTTAGGCTTAGATTACATGTAAATCCAAGCCCTAGATCAAAAAAAGGGTATACTAATGCATCCCAAAATCAAACATTATGAAAGTAAAGATTTTCTACTGAAAATGTGCTTTTTGCAACGATACCGTCATTTTTTATTCACTCATACCATATTTCATGCTGGATTAGACCTTCACGAAGGTAGTTATAGGTCTTTAATAGAGGTATGAACATTTCTAATGGCTTAAAGGAAGAAGGAGATGTGAGGAAGAAGAAGGGAGATATGCACATCCCTATTATGGGGGTCTCTATTTATAGATGAACCTAGTCCAGAGTCTCATCTCTAATATAAGAGATTAATATCTATTAATTTTTTTATTAATAAAATAAATAAATAAATTATGAGTTTTAACTTATTAAATTTCGAAATTGATTAAGCTAGAGAAGAAATGTGAAGACTCCTTACATTGGTTTGGGCTTTAGTGACATAGTAACCTTTTAGAAAGCCTACAAACCAAAAAACTCAACAAAATTTGTTATTTAAATAGTCGATTTGATAGCTCTTAAAACGTAAATCATCGTGGTGGTCTTATATTTAATCGTACACACACAAATCTACAAGAAAATTTAGTTGATGTCAAAAAATGTTAATTTTTAAACTACAATTAGGCATAAAGTTTGGTTGATGATAAAATACTCAAATTAATACCAATTTGGGCATGTAGATAGTCGATTTCAATGCCCTCGAAATGAATAACATCAAGGTTGACTCCAATTTAATAGGTAAACCATCGATCGGCTAAAATTTTTATTGAAACAATAATGATGTTATTTAAAGTGTTCCACCCTTTGGGTTCAATCCAATGAGATTAGATCCAAAAATTTTGAGTTACAGCAAATCCAATCCATCCCTAAATTGATTCAAATGCATGTGTTATATCTAACCTAATTGAGTTGGATCCTACAGTTTGATCAATTTTAAACAACTAAATTTTGAACCATGTCCAAGTTGAAAAACCAAAAATAGAGACTAGTTAATTTTAAAAATTATATTTTTTGAACCAACCTATAACCGAAATCACCAAATCTGATATCCTACGAAATCTACGACTCACAACGAACTTAACTAGAGTCCTAGTTCAATTTAAACTCTTGAATTTTGTATGATTTTAATTTGAATTTAACTTGAGCTAGGCCGAGGGAAAACCCTCATCATTGACCTTATATTAGTAGGCTTATGGCTGGTAAAACCCTTGAAGTCTCTCGTACTCGTTAGAGAGTACATCCAACTTTGACCTTGTGGCATGGGACACCCCCGGGGGGGTTCGAACACAGGATGTCTCATCAACTTAGTGTGGTTCCCCATGTTGCCCTTACCAAATGAGATGCAAAAATAAAAATTTACAAGTCTTTTGTTTTTTACATGATTTGTAGTGGTGTTATTAATTCACAATCAAGGATGGTCTATCTTTATAATGGGATAATATTTGGTCATGGCCCAACCAAGCTTGAAATCGTGGGTGCAAGCCATGTTGACCCAATCTAACCTCATGGATTCATTCAGCATAGTATGCTTAATTGCTAAGAAACATATCTTGGATTGTGTTTTTCCAATGTCAAAACACAATATTTGGAATCATGACTTTCAAAGACTCTGGGTTGCTGACGTTTGGGGCCATCTAGAAACCTGCCTACATGTGGTAATGGCATGACCAAAAACCTCTTTACCTACTAAAAAAGCATTGTAGATCAAACTTGCAGGCTTTGAAAATGGTACTTTCTACTCATTATGACAAAATGGAAAGACCAATAGTTAGGTTGCCCGCCACCACCAACGTGGGAAGTGGTGTTCAATTGACTATTGGTCTTTGTGCCTTAGACTGAAACTTCTGCTATTCCTGTTTTAAAAGCAACAAAAACAATCTCTCTTTTTTCGTAACTTCTCAATTAGGGTTACTGGAAATGCTATAAGAGCATAGGAAACACATTTATTGGAAAACAGTTTCCGAAACAGGAAACACTGCATTTTCAAAACATGTGGAAAACACCAAAAAAATTTATGAGAAACGTGTTTTCTATCGAAAGGGAAACACATTTTCCGAGCATTCCCCACACGTTTCCCATGTGTTTTCTTTTTGTGGTATATATGTTTCTCGTGTTTGATAAGTTTTTTTTTTCTTAAACTTTCCCGTTTATTTCCTAGTTGTTTCCCAATTCATTTTTAGTTTTCTGTTTTCCGTTTCACATGCACATGAAAAACCTCATTTTTCCTATTTTTGTTTTCCAAGAAGTTTCTCATTTCCGCTTACCTTTTAGGCAACCTTGCTCTCAACTTGCGTTAATCGACTTTTTTTATCACTTAACCATCTTAGGTCAGATACCTTTTGAGGGCAACCTAGGCTACGTTGGAGTGGTTGAACTTTAACTAGACATTGGATGATTTTGAGTAGGGGTGTCAACGGGTCGGGTTTACGCAAACCAAACCCTATAGGGTCCTGGTATGGTGACAAATAAGATGACTCGATTAAGACTGGGGTCGGGACCCAAAGATCCATGTAATACATGGACCCGGGTATAGTTTTTGAAATTTTATATCAGACCCAAACCTGACCCAAGTTTCAATTAAGACCCCTAAATTTTTCATTGTAAATATGATAAAAATATTATTTTACTAGGTTTGGTTTATATAGTTTTTATTGGGTCTTGGGTATAGTTTTCTTATAATAGACCCGGGTCTGAACTCAATACCATACCCAAAAATCTAGTCCAAGTCTGATTCCCGAACAAAATCCTACCCATTGACACCCTTAGATTTGAGGCACAATCGAATCATAATTATTGTGTAGCTATATGTGGCAAGAGACATGCCTCTTTGCAGGAAACGTGCTTAATTATATTTAATTCATCACATAATTCAAGGGGCATACCTACGGATCACTAGTGTCTGATATGTTTGACTTGGAGCTTCCGAAAACCACTGTAGGGTTGCACGTGTGATAAAGTGTTGAGTTGAAGACTCCGGATCAAACCCCACTGGCACACGGAGTGGGCCAAGTAAGGCAGGGTGGTGGTAGAGCCGCACCCGTCTCGCTTGGCAAGGGTTCCTCATCATCAAACAAAAAAAAGACTTGGAGCCAGAATTGTCCCTTTTTTGGGTATGTATCTTGACTTGAGTTGTGGTCTTTCTCCAAAAGTGTCTGATCTGATGCCCTAACCTTCGTAGTTTAGTGCCCTATAATTAATTTTTCATCTTTAGCTTGCAACAAATGTATATTGCTATGTAACTAAAAGATATGGAGTTTCATTTCACACGATTTTCTATAGGAGAAATAAGAAAGAATATACCCTAAAATGTTTTCACACCTAAAGAAAGGCAAAGGGTTTCTTCTTTGTTTGTAGAGAACAGCCTCCTTTTTATAAAGGGTCCTCACCAATTTTGGAAGCAAAACCGAGTTTTAACCCGACTTCTGCAAAAAAAAACTTTATCAAAATCAGGTTTTGTGGCACCCAAATGCAGTTTGAATGGGTAAAGTGGGTTAACACCCAAAACCAAGTTTTGTACTTGGCCTTCAATGTCGTCCAAGCATTTGATTGTGCATCCCAGACATTGCGGGACACTGGTCCCAACAGCCCTGAAACGATGGGGATGGTACACTTAACCAAAAAAATCCCCAGAACAAAATGGACAGTGTGTCCTGGGCAATAACACTGTCCTGTTCATCCTGTGCAAGTTATTTTGTCTTAACCTTAACAAGAATTCACACACCCTTAAGTAGGGGTGTCAACAGGTCGGGTTTGGTTCGGACCCATGTGGAACCTGACTTGAACCAAATTTTCAGGTATGATCGGACCCATGTCTAATCGGGTCTACTATCAGAAAAATAATACCCAGATCCAATAAGAACTACATGAACCAGGCCCAGACTATACCTGGTAAAATAATATTTTTTATCATTTTTATATTAAAAAATTATGGGTCTTAATTGGAACTCTGGTTGGGTCCGAGTCTGGTATAAAATTTCACAAACTATATCCTGGTCTATGTATCAATTGAACCTTCAGGTCCAAGGGTCTTATTCGAGTCTTCTTGTTTGTCACCATACCCTGACCCTATTGGGTTTGGTCTGGGTAAATCTGACTCATTGAGAGCCCTACCCTTAAGAGGTTGATTGATTGCACGTTCTGCGTATCGCGCAGGATGCCGCAGCCACTTAGAACACATTTTTTAACAAACGTGGGATGCGGCATATGCATGAAACATTGTCCATCGCGTCCAGAAAATGGCTTAAACACCATTCCACCCCTATTACGAAGTAAATAGGGATGGGAAAACAAAGTTTAAAAAAAAAATGAGTCCCACCTCGACGGGAGTGCCCTTCTCTCTCTCTCTCTCTCTCTCTCTCTCTCTCTCTCTCTCTCTCTCTCTCTCTCTCTCTCTCTCTATATATATATATATATATATATATATATATATATATATATATATATATATATGCAGCATTCAGACGGGCGAAAGGGTAGACGGTGTTTTGGCCAGGCCGAGGGGTGACGGTGAGGCCTGCGGAGGTGAGGGCAGTGATGAGGCTTTGTTCCTCTCTCTATCTCTCCCCTTTCTTTCTTCTTTTATTTTATTTTGGGGTTGATATTGGGCGGGTATTATCTTCAAGTTGATATTGGTAGCTTACTTGTCGATTAGGGTTTTTTTTATTAAGATTTTTTTCTTTGATTTTCACTGATTATTAGGGGGTTTTATTAGGGTTTTAGATTTTTAATTTATTGTTTATTTTTCTTATAGTTTAGGTTTTTTAAATTTATTTATGATTTATTTTTTTACATTTTAGGGTTTTGTGATTTATTTATAAAAAAAATGAATATAATTTTTTTTTTTTGGTCTGTTTATAAATATATTGCATTTTGGTTTTTGGTTTTTGGATTTTGGTTTTTGGTTTTTGGTTTTTGGTTTTTGAATATGAATTCTTGCATTTTGCTTTTTGGTATAAACATATGAATATAATTTATTTTCTTGAATTTTTGGTATTTGATTTTTATATAAAATGAATATGAATATGTGTTTTAGGGTTTTTGGTTTGTATATAAAAAACATGAATTGTTATTTTTTTCAAATTACCTGTTTCTCAAAAAATATGATTTTAAATTAAGATTTTTTATAGTTATCTTGATTGGGGTTTTCTTCAATTTGATTAGAGTTTTTTTTTTGTTTTTTTATGATCAGGGCATTGAATCACATTGTCTTTATTTAAGACTGTTTTTTATTATTTAGTATTTGGATCCAATTCGAGATTCATATTTGAGGCAAAAATTCATGATTTTAGACCTACCTTCATAATTGGATTTATATTTGGTTCAAAAATTCATAATAAATTTGTTAAAACATGTAAAAATGATGAGTAGATCCAGTCATTCGATCCAAAACAAAAATAATCCAACCTATTATTCATGACAGTTAAAGTTGTCCGTCTGATGGTCATCAAACAAGGGACAATTGAAATACAGCATTTAGTACCGTCTAAACAAACGCTGGATTCTAAACAGAAATTACGAAACCAACATAATAACTTAATGGATAAGCCAACGAACACGCCCTAAGGAACTTGAATTTGTGATAAGGACAAGAAAATCGTTTATTGAGTTTAACTTATGATCGGTGTACTACCATGTCTGGCCTAGCATGATAAACTTGTACTTGTCCACACCACACTTTTCATGTAAAAGAACAAAATTTTAAATGTTTTGTAGTGCATCATTTAGTTTCATCCTTGAAATTCCAACCTATTGACTAAAACAAAATGACCACCATGTGTGCTGCGTATGGGTGTTAAGTGCTTACTTTGAGATAACCAAATCCATTAGAAATCTGTCACTTTTCCTTAATCTAAATGATAATAAATATGTGTTTTCATCCTTTAGAAACTAATCCTCATAGGATGTCTAGCAGCTTATATGCATACTTTCCCCAAGTTATCATCTTTAAACAAATGCCCTACGGCAAAATCAAAGGTGGGATTCCAGACCCTAGACTTTGGTTAATCATGGGTTTCAACTAGTGATTTTAAATTCACATGGTGGGGTTAACTTTACAAATTGTTTATTTAATCAAGATAGAATACTCAAGGGGTTTGGGGTAGTGGGATGGGGGGCTCGGCCGTGGGACAGGCTGCCTCGGTTCAAATCCCCTGGCTGTCACCCCCTTCGTAAGATGAAGCTTGGTGGCTCTGTGATCTTGGAGTTTTATGCTGTCACTTCGCTCCCTAAAGGTGTTTGAGTTGTGTTTGTTTATCAATAGAGGATTGGTGACGTCCAATCCTGTGCCCAACCTGACGGTAAGTATGGCAAGCTGAGCCAGTGCGGCTGGGTGTCTGCACCTGGGGTGGTTTAAAAAAAAACCCTTGGCAATTTATTAACCCTAATTATTGCAAGTAGCAGAGGGGTGGCAAAACCTGACACGACGGGCCAACCCGCCTCTTAGGCGGGTTCGGGTTGGGCTTAAGCCAACCCTTTTAATAAGCGGGTCAACCTGCGTAACCCGTTTATTAAACGGGTCGGGTTTGGGTTGGGGGTATGCCAACCCGCCAACCCGTTTAATAAATGGGTTAGGCGGGTGGGTCAACCCGCCAACCCGTCTGCCAACCCACCAACCCGACCCGTCAACCCGCCAACCTGACTCGCAAACCTGAGAACCCGTTTACCCGACCCAACCCATTTATTAAATGGGTTGGCGGGTCGTGTCGGGTTACCCGTTTATTAAACGGTCGGGTTCGTGTTTGCCACAGCAGACCTGTTTAATAAATGGGTCGGGTTCGGGTTGAAGTATGCTGACCCGCCAACCCGACACGATTGCCACCCCTAGTAGCAGGTACTGTCTCTTGTAGTATATAGACTTATTTAATAGTTGTCCACTACTTCAATTGTTTAGCTTTGAAAATGCCTACACACAAGCAAAAGATGATTACTTTATGAATGAGTCGTGCATTCTTTGATGCTAAAAATAAGAAGCTTCATAAAAGATATATGGTATTTGACTAGTGCTAAGCTATTTGAATAGTAGATAGCGTCTGTTCGCTTTATCTTCTCAAGCCATATTGATTAAAAACATAAGCTCTGCCCTAATGGGTCATTCCCCAAGATTTGGGCAATCCGTGAGAAATTAGATTTATATCCCTTCAGTCAATGTCAAAAAAAAGCCTAATTAAAGTGAAGAATTAATTATAATGTAGGGTAAGACTTTAGTGCCCAGAGCATCATAATAAAAATTTATAATAATTTAATTGAGATTACTCGAAGTCACCTTAGGTGAGGTGATTTTATGTTTAACCACCTGCACTATCAAAAAGTATGGGTGTCAACTGGTCGGGTTTGGTTGTGACCTAGGTGGAACTAGACTTGGTCTCGATTTTTGGGTATGGTATCAGGTTTGGACCCGTCGGACCCATCATAAGAGAAACCATAACCGGACCAGATAAGAACTACATAAACCAGACTCAGGTCATACCCAGTAAAACAATATGTTTTATCATTTTTTACATTGAAAATTTGCGGGTCTTAATCAGAACTCGAGTCGGGCCCAGTTCTGGTATAAAATTTCATAAACTATACCCAGGTCCATGTATTAATCGGACCTTTGAGTCCGGGCACGGGTCTTAATCGCGTCTTCTTATTTATCACCATACCCAAACCCTATAGGGTTTGGTTCGGGCCGGGTCCTGGTAAACCAAAAGCACAACGAGTGCTTAACTTACCTACAAGCTGCCCGGAGAAGCCCTTTGGTTTACTTACGTCAATTTAATTATAATCGGTAGTCAATTAACTTTAAATAACTAAAGAAAATGATAATTTTGTACATGTTTCCTTCCAAAAACTCTCTCTCTCATGAGAGGGGCTCATCTCATGCTCATCAGGTGGTGCAATCCGAAATCGCATGATGATGAGCGTGAAGAGACCATCCTCCCTCTCTGTGGCAGAGAGAGAGAGAGAGAGAGGGGCGGGGGGGGGGGGTTGTTAATCATAATTATAACTGAATTGCTATAAGTGAACTGAAGCACCTATTTGAGAAATTTTTTATTTTCATGTAAGTATATTTGTAAGTTTTTTTTCTCTCAAAAAAATTTATTTGTAATTTTTTTATACAGGCAATCAAACATAAAATCGCCACACCTTAAGTGGCTGCAAGCAAATTTCTTTAATAGTTATTATTACTACTGCTAGTATTATTATATATGTAATTATAGCCTTATGTGGTGACCATGTTGTTTCATATGTATATGAATTGGACGGCTGTCAGGCCACATTGCACTAAGAAAGACTGTAATCCAGCATTTCTTTAATAACAATACTTGTACTAATGAAACTGCAATAGCAGTAGAGACAAGGAGGATAGAGTAGGATGTAGACCTTGGATTTGATCATTTAGTCCCCACACTTGCACATCCTTAGTCAATTGTCCTTTGGGTACTACTATGAATATTTCCTATATCAAAGGGAAAACCATGTGCATTCTCCCAACAACTAATAGACCTTCCTACTTTCCTTACCATGGAATCTATTAGGGTTGCATGTTTCATCAATTATGTGAAAGACACTCTTTGCGTAGGGACCTACTTTATTTCTTTTTCTTAATGTTGTTGGCCCTAAAGAAGAAGAAATCAATTCATATAATAAAGGGCATGAATGTTGGAAAAGATGGCACTATATGACCTAATTATAAGAAAGAAACTAAGGTTTCTATATGGGGATGTAGTTGTCTATGTTGCGGTATATTCTGAATTATGTTTCTCAAGATTAGGCCCATAGAAAACCAACCATAATAAGCAACCATCTGTGATGGGTCATCTCTTGAGAGTGACCAAATAATGAGTCCAAAGTTGACAGTGGCCCAACCCAGTCTCCAACTCAACTCAGGAAATGACAACCCCCAATCAAAGGGATAGATCATATTCAGGGTTCACCCTTGCTTCAATTGGTCCAATCTCTACAAACCTCACCAAGATGCATAATCTCAACCATAATGCATCTTAAGGCACATTACTGTTGGTCATATATAGGTAGGATGAGCGGTGACAGCTGAGAATCCAAAAGTTGTGTTTGTTGGTTACAAAGTCAGTCTTGTGACAAACTTTCACAGAACAAAGAAAGAAGCATTCTCAAGTGAAAATCACAATCATATTATGCTTCACTAAACTTGAGAAAGTATTGTGATTGTGATTTGTGGTTACAGCAAACTGAAAAAATCCAAGAATCAAATAATTGCAAACTTAGTGCCCATGTGTTCATTCAATACCCTTTAACCATCTAACACCGGTCTTGAGTCTCTCAACATCTAGATCCATATCTAACTGATTCATCTTTAGCCATAAAATACCTTGCAATTAATAATACTTTTACTGCATTGATATTTGTATCATTGGGATGCATATGCCTTTTTTGTCACATCTTCTTGCAATTGTTGTGATTTTGGAGCTCATGCCAGGATTACACTGGGTCATATCTGATATTAATGTGATTATGAAATGTAGACAATCACAATAAAATCAATAAAAAAATTAAATAACTACACGACAAAAAAAATTTATGTGATTCGACAAAATCGTCTACATCCGCAAGAAGATAAATGAGGGCTTTTATTAATAAAATCAATCATTGATATAAGAGAAAATAAATAAAACCATAAATAAGAACAATTACATTTGTTGTTCGACTCATCAAGAGAATCAATGTGTGCAACCCAAACTTTCATCTCCATCACCAAGAAGAAGTCAATGTACCTTTTATGTTATTCAACAACTTCTCTCAATACTCAAGAGAAGTCCAGACATTAGAAAATCACTCAAAAAGACAAAATCACCATCTTTCTCTCTTATATCATCTAGTGAAAACACCCAAAAAAAAGATGGGCTATTTTCTCTCTTCCTCAAGTTATGAAGTACCTTTCTACTTTTTCAAAAGAAGGCACACCTTCTATTTATAATTTTGAAGTCCTTATCTATAAAAAAATCTTATATGATTCTTGTTTCTTATATCATATGGGATTTTAAACAAGATTTAAAAAAAGACTTCTTTATGTTGCAAGGTGAGTCATAGTTTAGTATAGACTCATTCAAGCCACAATCAACATTTTTCACTTTTGCTTGAATGATTTTCAATCAACTCTCTTTAAATACCTCGTCTTCCTTGGGCTCAAGTAATCTAGCTTATAAAAAGTATCAAGTTCAAGCCAACCCTGAACTCTGCAATCTTCATTGTTTCGCGTTTTTTACTTATCGAAGTCATATTTCTTATGTAAGAACTTACATATTTAGCTGACATAACATATGCTATCACATCATCAACCTATGTGCATTGCTTGTGAGCCTGAGTCGACTTCTTAAATTTAATCACTTTCTATGGTTAGTTATTCCGTGATTTAAACTGAAAAGATCTCCAGGAAGAGTCATCACCTTTTTCTTTCTTCTTAACTTTCTACTCCATCATCAACAAAGTTTTCTTTATTTTTCTTGCCTTGTAAACACCATGTTTAATCAATAGATCCTTAACTTTTTTTTGTCATAACTCAAAGTTTTATTTGCCATCAAATTTTTTCAGATCAAACTTAATATTCATCACCCTTTAGGTTATATCTGATCTTTCCTACAATCAATAGCAGTTATGTCATTTGTGATTTTAGAGCATGTGTCCAAGATTACACTAAGTTAGATTTGATATATATTGATATAATTAGGGAGTGCAAACAATCACAATAAAACCAATAAAAAAGCAAATAACTAAAAAACAAAATAATTTTACATAGCTTGATAAAATTGCTTATATTTATGAAAAGAGTACCGAGAGCCTATATTAATAGAATCAAACATTGATTCAAGAGAGAATAAATAAAACCACAAATGAGAACAATAATGAGCTGAATCGACATTCATATAAATCAACATTACTCATTTTTAAAATTTGGTATTCTTAGAGGAGTTGATGTTGAGCATGTTCTTCATTATAGATAGCAAAGGGACTGCTTGTTTCATTATCATGAAAGGCCAGATTTTTACATGAGAATGGGTACATATTTTCAGCTTTCTTCTTAAAGTCTTTTCATACAGGAGGAGGTATACAAGGATTTATACATGAAAAGAGGAAAGTAGTGGGAAAACTTGTATGCCACTTTTCTGAAATGATTCTTGGATACTTGTTTCATCCATGGTGGCAAAGGGAGGCAAGAGAACACCAGCTCAACCATTTATCAGGAAGTATATATATATAATGAGTGGACTTCATCTTCTCAATTAAACCTCGTAGATGCCTTTCATATAGTAAGGTTGTTTGATAGTAACCATACTTTAAATCACTTTTTCTGAAGGTAGAAATACGAATTTTCATGTCATAAAATTTTGATATATTTTTTGTTGCTGATCATGAAGATCTTAAGAAACTTGTATGTATGTTTGTTTTGTATTGAGCACAATCCCCAGATAATATCTATAAGTTTGACGGGAAAGTAACTCAAAATTATGAATATTGATAGTTTCTACTAAGTAGGTATAGGTGCAACAAGCACGCACTATCATTAATTACATATGCATGCAGACAATTCTTTTGGAAAAAAGATGAACTTGGTGATCACTGAAGGGGGTTGTTAAATTCTAAATAACATATAAAAAGTGGAAGATATGACCAAGGGAGCATCAATGATTAAATAAAAGGGGGTGAAGTGAATAACATATAAGGTGAAAGATATGACCAAGGGAGCATCAATGAATAAATAAAGGGGTGAAGTGACTTGGTGAAGAATGATTCATCAAGTGCTCCTTTTCTTCAAAGTTAGTAGTACATGAGGAGCTGTCTAAGAAACAGGGCAACGTCAATCACGCAAACATGGGCGGCCAGCAAGCATCATCACTCTGCCAAGGTAGGTATGGCCGGTTGGTTTGAAACCCTAGATTTTCTTGACATAAACCCTACTTCAGGGTTTGGTTGGCGTCACAGTGACAAAAACTTTATATCAGTACGGCAGCCAAATTTTATCGAGAAATTGAAATTCTTTGTCTTCCTCACTTTTTTTATCTGCAAAATACAGTAAAATAATTAATTGAAAATAAAATTGCGTAAAAAGAAATGAAGATAAAAATAAAAAGTTTGTTTTTAATTTTGAGATATCGAAGATAAACATATATTCATGATAAATCACAAGCTTCTTGAAAAAATAAAATTATCATGATATTTTTAAAATATAGTGATATTGTGAAGGTTTTAAATGACTGGAAACGTATCATGATATTTTTTCAAAAATATCGTGATACTTGTCACACTGGTTGCCGTGTGTTGAACTGTTCGATGCTTCCGTATTCAGATGCATGTGTAACCTTCATACATACGTAGAGAGAGAGAGAGAGAGAGAGAGAGAGATTGTCAAGAATGATGAAAAAGCTTGTAAAAGGACTTGTTAGATCCCCACTTACAATAAAGTGGTTGTTGGGAAGAAATTACGCTTCAACTCGGTCAAGAGAAAAAACTTTTTCTTGAAAGACTTGTCCAGATATAAAATAAGTGCATTCCTTTGGTTTGGTTTGCTGGACTATTTCTGATTCAAAACCCTATGGGATGAACATCTTTTTACAACACGGCAGGACAGTAATTCCAAGAATTGCAGATGGAAACCAAATAGTATGCAGCCTCTTTCTCTGCAAATTAACCAAAGTCTTGTGTTGTTTGGTTACTAATAGACTACATTTCTAGGCAACTTCGCTTTACATGTACTGCATAACTGCTCAGTTACGTCATGTATAATAGTGGAAATCCCTTTCAGGCCCCACCATTCTCCTCATATTCCAAAAAAGGTTCATGTTTTATGTAAAGGCATTTCAGGACCAAATTTTTCATCAAAATTGTCAAATAGATACCTGAAATCAATTTCATGGTTAAGATCCATCTAAAATGCTATTTTAACCTTTGTTTGTAAAAATGTATTTTTTGCTCAACTTATTATACAATGGAGCAGTTTGATAATTTTAATATATCACCATTAACCTTTTTCTTTTTTTAGATAAGTACCGGAGAAAACCACCTCACTCTCGAGCTCATTGGTGTAAAAACCCCAAGTGCCCATTACTCCCTGGGGAATACAAGCAGCTTCAGCCTCGTGGCAAGGGTGCGTGCCCATGAATTTCGAACTCATGACATCTTTCAGTTTGGTGACATTCAAGAGTTGTCTCTGTTCAACAGTTTCAACGAAAAGTTGGGTCTTGAAATGTCTTTTCAAAAAATATGGATCTTTCTAGCATATGAGGCAAAAGTAGTCTCTAAATGAAAATTTTCCTAGCTAATATTGTTGGGTTGCAAGCATTTCTGACAAGTATCTCATCAAACTTGATGGTCTTGGTCTTGGTCTTGGTCTTGTTGACCCAGCTAAGGTAAGCCAACATCACAAGTGCCAGACTTAGTAAAGCTAGAGACTTGAATTGGCCCAGGTGAGCTGCCTAAACTGTGGAGCCCTTTCTTTTTTGCTTTTTGTTTTACTTCTGCCTAAATTGCTCCTAGTGCAATCAATCTCTGTCCAAGTTGTAGCTTTAAGATTTCATTTTTAACTTTAAGGGTAATTTGGATTACTGCACATAACTCAAAGCATTAGTTTTTCTAAAGAAACTTCCCTCGCTTTCTTCAATTCCTGTTGGACAACAACCAACTTGGTGTATTTTAAATACCAATAAGATTGTGTTTGGAACTTGTAGTTTTAGTTCTTGGTTTCTTCCATCAACCAATAAACAAGTGTACATATAAATATAGACATATTTATAGAGCAAAGGAAGCATTGTCTCTCATTTCACCATGGCAGAGACTTCTGTATTTCACCTTCTAGGAAAGGACACACCAAGCCCTTCCTCTCTAAAGATCTTTGGCTTCCAAGTGTCAGAAGACCATGAAAGCAATAATTCAAGGCCCAACGGAAATGTGTTGGCGGAATCTGGGGCAGTTTCGGCCGGAGATGGCCGGAAATATGAATGTCAATACTGTTTCAGGGAGTTTGCCAATTCCCAGGCCTTAGGTGGCCACCAAAATGCTCACAAGAAGGAGAGGCAAGAACTAAAGAGAGCTCAGGTGCAGGCCAGCAGGACTCTAAGGATGCATGGGATACCAGCAACAGCTTTTGTGGCCCCTCATGGAGCAAGAGTTGTGCCAAACTATATCGAAGACCGGCACCGTCTCCCGGCATTGATCCCGGCCACTTGTGCCAGTCCTTGGGTGTATGCAGTTCAACCTTCAGGCTTTTCCATCAGATCTTTAGTCGGGTTCCCGGAAACACCGGTGCAACAGCCGATCTTCTCTTATCCAGCTGCACCAGTGCCGATTAGCGGTGAGGTTGTGGTGCCATCGTCGCCCTCTCTGTTGAAGCAATCATGCAGCACTCCTTGTGTGTCGGAAATTTCTGGCGAATACACCAGCAAGAACGCTGGTTCTCCTTCTCTCTCAAAGTTTTCCGGTGAGTTTTCCGACCAGGAAGTCGGTCTGGACCTACATCTCAGCCTTGCACCATGTGCACCATGACTAGACACCATGCTTCAAGACTTGCATAATTTGCATGTGGAAACCCCTTAACTTGGTTTGACTTGGCTCAGCATGTATTGATCTCATGGGAGTGCTGCAAGGTTTAATTGGTTGTCTCAGGTTACTCCTTAACTAAGCCTTTTGTTGAATGAATTCACTATGTACTTATCTCTGCACCTCCATTGAGCCAGCTTCTTCGCTCATCCAGAATGGTCAGTTTCACAACTGGTTGTACTTAAATATGTAATTTTTTTTATTTTTTGTTTTGTTAAAGAAGTAAATTTGGAGTAATTTTTTTTTTATGATCTCTGAAAAAAAAATATTATAAGAGTTAGGTTAGATCGATCTATAGCTGCATACCATACTTCTAGTGGAAATCTGATTCATGTTGGAAGAAAACTACCGGAGATATGGTGCTATTATCTCCATGTTGGAAAAGAGTTGATAACTGGTTCATGGTGTTTTCTTTATGGGTAACAATCTGGTTCACTAAAAGCCTCCGAGGGTACAATTACATTTATTATTAGGTTTTTTTTTAATTCTAAATTGTTTATTGATTCAAGAAATTCTTTGGTTCCATTCCTTTTACTCTTTTAGGGAGAGGGCAGCTATATCATTTGAGAATAATTTGATGGGGTACTTTTTATACAACGTTAGTCTCAAATCTCGTTCTCAGTAGTTTTCTCTAGCAAGGTTAGGTTTTTGAGTAAAAGTATCACAAATAATAAATCAAAACATGAAAATGAAAATATTCATAAACATGATGAAAATTTGTCAATATTGTGATATATAAAATCATGATATAGTAAAAAATAGATGATTTATTTATTAATGTGTGATATTATCAGGAATATCATGGCCTTTGATTTTTCGCGACAAAATCACAAGAGTTCAAATTTGCACCTGTATTTGTGACTACAGTATATAATAGAAAGAATTAAATACAATGAAAGCACAAGCAAAGTGTTTTCCGGGACAAGGTTTTGGTTGGCCTTTAGTTGAGACTTGGGACCATTGAGTACTTTAATTAATGAATTCTCTTAGTGTAGTGGAAGCAAGGATGACCCTCGAATCTGAAGTTGGTTGTCTAAAAATCAATTTGGTGGGCCCGCTTTAATGTGTACATATGTGCGTGTATATGTGTGCATACATATGAATGTGTGTGTGTGCGTGCGTGCACGCACTCAATCTGGTTGATGAGAAATGTCCATCAATAGTTGTGGTAGTAGTGAAGACAAAACAGAGCAACCAATTCTTGGCTAGCATGCATGGATCACTAGGGATGGTAGTGGACCGGGGGAAAGCTGGGCCCCGCCCCGTTTAGACCGGAGATTAAGGGTATGAAACGGGGATGGAGGCGGGGATGAAGGTTAAAATCCATCTCCGTTCGGGGAAGGAGGCGGGGATGGATGTACCCTTTTCTTCGCCTCGCCCCATCCCCGCCCCGCCCCATCCGTGCCACTTTCCCCGCCCCGCCTCATCCCCGTTTGAACCGGGGATGGAGGCGGGGATGGAGGTTGTAATCTTGAGGCGGGGTGGGGGTGGAGACCTTGTCCCCCGCCCCGCCCCGCCCCACTGCCATCCCTATGGATCACCGACCTTGCTTTATTCTATAACAAATAGTCCAAGCCTGGTATAAGTATTGTGTGATTGATGCATCACGATTGGTGTCGTACATAAACATCCAATTATGAGTTAATTTTGGCTAGAGCTAGAAGCTACGGCATTCAATGGCAACGGCACAACCACCATGTCACCACCATGTCTCTAGAGCTAGAAGAAGGCATTCTTCAGTGACATCCATTTTTTAAATTTTGTGTTAATTTTGGCTTTCACTAGATGCACCTAATGGACGTAGACACCGGGACTCTTAACTTTATGCAGCACGCTGTCGGGTCAATTTAATGCATACAGTTAGTACATTCAATACGCACAAGAATTTCCTTTGAATTCTAGATACACAACTATTTTGAGAGTGTTGCGTTTCACCCCCGTGTCATAAGAAACGGGCAACTTTCGTATGAAACGGGACTGATTCCCACTGGGACTGAAACAAACGCCTCTGTTAGGAACAGGTGCGGGACTGACGTCATTGAATGATGTGCCTTCCATGGTTTTCACAGGTCGCACCTCCCCACCTGGCGAGCCACTTTCACGAGAAGTGGGCTTTTCGTGCGAAAGAGGCTTCACACCCCGTGCGTTGTAACAAACGACAACTTGGGGAAATACTTGCAACACTGATTCTCTTATGAGTTTTACACATACTACTTTAGAGAGATGTTTTACCTCCACTCTCTCAACACCATCCCCAAACCCCCAACTTTTCTCCATGAATTAATTCCTACCAATATCAATGCCAAGAAATTGAGGCTATGTTTGGGAGCTTTGAATAATAGGTGTTGTTGTTTCCCCCAACAGTCTCGTGCTCTCTGCAGCTTGGGAGCAGTAGTTTTGCAAAAACACTGTTGGGAATGGAGTTGACAGCCGGAACACCATATTTCAACACCATTCATAAGAGGATAAGAAGATGTATTTGGCAACTCCATCTGGGAAAATCATATTTTAACAACACTTGGAAATAATGTTTTCATCCCAATGCAAGGCTCCAAAACAAAGCCTATGCAAGGCTCCAAAACAAAGCCTAGGACAAGATGTCCTCACATACACCTAATCTCTTTGACCCTAACAAACTATATAAAAAAAAAAAATCATGCGGATAAGTCTAATAAATCTCTCTTAGGGTCTGTTTGCATGTCACGAGAGAGGGTGCCATGACACCTTTTTATGCTCCTTCCTTTCCATGGAAAGAGAATTCGAGGCAACCCCATGGGAACACTTTCTGCTAAGAAGGGGGGGATCCCGTGATTTTGGGCTCTCTTTCCTAGGAGAAAGAGAGACCTTCGTTTGTTTGGCCACAGTGGGTCCCACGAAAATACACGCCCGTCGATGCGTTTCTGCGGAAAGCAGCCACTTTTCATGACAAACAAACGGGCCCTTAAGAGGAACAACTAGTGCAGAAACAGCCTTGAGTTACAGTGAGAGCGGGATGAAAGCGGAAGCCAAAATAAAGACTGACAGCCGGTGGATGGTGGATACAGACTAGCCACCACCTGCAGTGGAGGAGTATTCGTCCCCTGAGCCCTCTTGCTTTCTGCTGCAAGACCCCCAATGGCCTTAACTTTAATCAGATTTCTCCAGCAATACCCCTTCACACTCCACCCTCTTGGGCACAGGTGGCGAGCGGCGTGCGGAAAGAAGGAACCATTCCCATTCAGGCTAGCCGGAGCAGCCCAGAACAACAAAAGCCTCACATTGTGATTCCAAGGAATCGCTACCAGCAACTCCTTGAACCCCTACGGTGGACAGTGATCGCAGGATTTCCAGGCGGTCTGCGAGATTGTTGGATGTAGTGCCAATACATGTTCGACTCTCTTACAGTGCAATGGCCTCCGTTTGTCGGGGCTTTCATTTTCCTCCCTAAAAGATAGACTATAACGACAACTTGTGAGAAGCAGTTTCTCACGATTATGCGCAAAGGGGTTTGGCGTGTCGCCGGAAAGACTTTGATGATAAACCGGTGGAAGCCCGGCGCCCCTACTCAGCTGGAAGTTCATTCGACCGTCCCTATCTGGATTCGCCAACCTGACCTATCTCTCAAGCTATGGTCAAATGATGTCTTTGCTAGCATTGTGGATGCTCTAGGCAGGGCGTTTGCGGTGTCCGATACCTTCACCAAAACAAAAGAGCGTAGGTAGTTCGCTTGAATGAAGGTAAAGGTTATGTTGGAGATCCAAGTGGAGCAGGGGAGTGTTTTCGTGCAGGACATTGTCTATGAAAACACAATAAGGTTCTGTGTAGTTTGTGGTTCCATATCCCACATAACAGAACGCTGCAGAGCACAAAGGGAATCTCAAAACTTCCCAACACCTGTAACCGACCAGGGATGGTTACAGGTTAAGCTCCCCCGCCGAAGCTGGCCAAGGAACTTGCAAGTGAACAAGCAGGCTTTTGGGAATCATTTTGAGGTGTTGTTGAAAGACGTTAAGGAAATCCTACTGCGATTCAGACCTAGCAGGAAGAACATGGTGGCGCCTCTGGTAAGATCCAACACTCCTCTATTGCTCTGCCCCAAAGGGTGTCGACTCACTCTCTGATGCCACGGGGATCCCACCTCCGGTCAATCCAAGGTTCTAGCAAACCCTTGCCTCTGGAACCACAACAGGGCTCCAACCGACCTCGTCTCTCTTTAAGAGTCCTGCCAGCATGCATGCCTCCTCAAGCTTAGGAACGATGAGAGACTCCCCTTGGATTATCTTTGGTGACTGGAATACAACATGATCTAAGGAAGGAGGGGTTCTAGCTATAGCATGTCGATAGTGAGAGTTTCAACAACATGATCGAATCTTGCAATCTATCAGAAGTTCTGTTTCCTAATTCAAATTTCACATGACACAATCAGCAACATGGAAGAAGCTTCAGAGTTGGCCAGCTCGATAGATGCTTGGTTAACAACCAGTGGATCCTCAAGTTCTTGAATTCCAAAGGGAAGCTCATCCCAATGACAATCTCGGACCACAATGGGATCCTCACTACATCAGCCCCTCTCCTTCGCCCTGTCATCCCTTCAAATTTTTCAAGCAGTGGACGACTCATGAAGAGTGCGAGAACATAGCCAGTTCTAGTTGAACAACGAAAACCAAGGGTTGTGTGATATTTGTACTATCTAGTCGACTAGCGAGAACCAAGCGCAACCTGACTGGATGGGCGAAAGCACACAAGGGAGACATTCTGAATAGAATCAAAGCCATACAGAGGGAGCTTGAAGCCTGCCAGAACCAAGTAGAGGATGGTGACCATGAGAGCTTGAATAAAGAAACCCAGCTAAGAGATTAACTTCAAATCCTCCGCGGGATAGAAGAGTGCAGGTGGAAACAAAAGGTTAGGTGTCGTTGGTTGAACGAAGGAAACCACAACACAAAGTTCTTCCACTCTCTATACAACAAGAACATTATGAGGAATCACATTGCTTCTCTCATT
The DNA here is from genome assembly GCF_984573655.1 of Nuphar pumila. Classification (NCBI taxonomy): domain Eukaryota; kingdom Viridiplantae; phylum Streptophyta; class Magnoliopsida; order Nymphaeales; family Nymphaeaceae; genus Nuphar; species Nuphar pumila. Next base: position 21,273,284 of record NC_143255.1, on the reverse strand, counting down.
CTAGATGATGGATCAACAATCACGGAGGGTAAGGACATTCAAGTACTTCTCGTCACTTTATACAAAATCCCAATCTGAGTGTAGGACCTTTTCAGGAGAATCTGAACCGTAGGTCCGAGAGGCTGAAAACAGCACCCTAGAAAGAGAAGTATCAGCAGAGGAGATAAAGGAGGCACTTTTTTAGTTGGATGGTGACAGTGCCCCAGGCCCTTATGGCTTTTCCGATTTTTTCTTTCAGCAATTTTGGCAGATCATTGGGAAAGATGTCTCTAAGGCAGTCAGGAGTTACGGAGGAATTCCAGGAAGCCTTGGGCCTACTAATAAGGAAACAGAAATCCAGTGTAGTTTCATTTCATTCCACATCCCTCACCGACGTGCAGATACCATAGCCTGCTAGAGTGGCTGGCAGATCGAGGCCCCTCCCTTCACATACCTGGGCCTCCCTATGTTCTCAGGAAGACTTTCGAAATCATTGTGTGAGAATCTAGTTAATAAAGTCCGCACCAGATTGACCTCCTGGGGTGGCCACCTACTGTCATGTGCAGTTAGATTGATCTTAATCAGGGCTGTGTTGTTATCCTTTTCGTTTTTTTGGATGGGGTCTTTCTGACTCCCGTCAAATGTGGTAACTTGTCTTGAATCCATCATCTGCCATTTTTTTTTTGAATGATTTAGACTATAAGAGGCATACACATTTGCTGAGTTGGGATAAGCTATGTAAACCCCAAAAAGAGGGGGCCTCGGAATAAGGAGCCTTAGAGAGATGAACTTAGCACATCTGGCCAAACTGGTAAGGAAAGTGGCTAACCAGAGTGAATCCCCCATGAACCCAGCTGATTAAGGCCAAATACCTTGAGACACAATCACTATGGGTCCCAAGGCTTAAGCAGAGGGGGTCGCACGGTTGGCGAGGTGTCAAAGATGGGGCGGCAGACATTGGAGCATGTGAATGTATTGACAAAAACTGCTTTCTAAGATGCCATTTTGTAAAGACCATGTTCAAGGCTCCATAAGAGGTTAAAAGATGTGGCAATCTGCATTCATGGAACCCTTCCACCCAGGACGGTCTAAAATAGAGACCATCTAACATTTTCTCTTGCAAGGCAGCATGGGATATCATCAGAGAGAAAGGCCAGAAAAAAACTATCTTCTCCATGATTTGGCCAAGGAAAGTTTTTCCTTGAGCAGCTATGACATTGAGATAGGCGGTGGAAGATCGTCTCCTTACGCAATCAAAACTGCAAAGATAGGGGTTCCACCTACCTAGCCGCTGCCCTTTATGCGAACAGGATACAGAGGAACTGAGTCACTTGTTCTTTACATGTGCCTTTTCAACAGGTCTATGGCTAACAATCACAAGCCTTTATGGGGTGAAATGGCATTCCACCGGAACAATAGAAAGAGATCTTCAATCATGGTTCTCTCTTTCATTCAAAGACAAAACTACTCAATGGAGTTGGAAAGTCTCATTTCAAATCCTCATCTGAATGGTATGGAGACTACCAACACGTATTTGAGAAGGGGAAGAGGAACCAGACCCAACTCCTAATGAAAGGTATCTATTCCCTACAGGAGCACGCCCTTCATATTCTTTCCAACTCAAAGAAGATAGGTGCTATTGGATGGAGGAGTATAGATAATTGGAATCCTCCTAGACCAGGGTGGACCCAGGTCAGCATTTGAAGAATTTTTAATATGGGATGGCACTTCGGATACATGATCCGGGACAGTGCGGGCCATTTTCTAGCTGCTGGGTGTTTCACTTCCCAGGGAACACAGGAGATATGGGAGTGGTGTGGATGGGACCATGCCCTAAGTCGGGTGATCCCTAATTCGAAAGTTTTGTTAGAGAGCAGGAGATCGAATCTGGTTGCTAAAATGGGCTCATTCCTGCAATAGAAAACTCAGCCAACATCTCCTCTCAGGGAACTGATCTCAATTTTGTACAATTTCGATAACTTTTGTATTCAAAAAGCTAAATTTAGTCTCAACTCAATAGTTAAAATGCTTGCCAAATTGGCAAAAAGGGGAGATTAAGAAGTCTTGGAAGGACAACCCCCAAGACTGGTCCCCATTGAGGGATTGAAATTGTATCATGTACTGCTGCTTATTGCTGAGTAATGAATCTGGTAGGGGTCTGCCTAACCCCAGCTTGCCTTAAAAAAAAAAAAACAGGGCCCTTAATTAAATCACTTTATGAAAAGATAGGTGTATCCATGCTGTAATTTTTTTAGGCCAAGAGAAAAACCCCTCAATTACAAACCACACATTTACAGGCCATCAGTGAGTAAATTTTTGCAGTCGTCCCTGCCATCAGAGAGTACACCCAGCTTCCACCTTGCTGTAAGGGATGCCCTCCATGAATATCGAACTCGTGAAGTCCTGTCAAGTTGGTAGCCTTCATAAGTCGCTCCTACCAAATGAACCGTTGTAGTTTGGAAATATAACAAGAGAACTTGACATCATCAGGAACAAGGACTTCATGTCCACAAAAGCCAACAATATCCAACCCTCACAAAATTCGTGGTAATTCTAACTTGTTCCTACTTGCTGACCTTCCACAAGTTTCCTGAAAATCACTATGAAGCATAAATTAAAGAATTTTCCAAACAACTACCGCATGATTCAAATACTGAATGGGGGTACCCAGAATGATGACCACAAGAAAAGCAAACAAGCAACTGGCATGGACAGATTTGTTTCAAGAATACTGACGTCTTGCCTACTCAATATACCCAAGGCATCAATGCCTATGCGTCCGATAACAGGAACTTGCGCATGAATCAAATCAAGACTACAGAGCATCCACACCCATAGCTTTTAGTTAATAAAGCATTAGCTGAACCTGTCTCTGAGTAGACATGGGGCCAACTCAATTAAGACACTCCCAACGTTGGCCTCTAATTTGGAAATGGTGGTTGTTCTCTATATTGTCAATAGAATCTTCTAGAGAGTTCATTTATCAGTGTCATCCACCCACCAAATCCGTTGTCATCCATCCACCGACGCGCTCAGGCAGGTGTGCAGAACTGGATTCTAGTCAAATGGACCCAAAGCTTCGCAACTCACTGGGGTCAAGGGTTAAGCCTTCAGAGTTTTACACTGACATGGACAGAAACAGTAAGTACGGCAGGCTGAGCCAGCATGGCTAGGTCTCTGCACCTGGAGCGGTTTCTCCGAGTAAAAATAAAAAAGTTTATGTTTCTCTCCAAAAATGCATATATTAGCTCAAAAATGACCCACAAGAAATTCATCTCTAAACCCGGAGCCTGACCCCTTCCGAATTCCAGAGCCCTTAACCATTTCTCTTATTTCGTCAATTGATTGCCTACTCATATAACAATAAACAAAGTTTCCTCAACACTAGAGCTACACACCTCACCTCCAATCTTGGCTAAATCACTGGTCCAGATAACATCTTTACATGAGACAGATTGTGCCTTGACAGCCGAATAACAGGGACAATTATCTTTTGTTGACAGATGAGGCCACATATACCACAATCATCTCTCAATTTGACTCGAGGTTTATCATGGAGATCAGCACTGCACCTGCCCTTCTCCCATTTGCTAATGATAATGGACACGCACAGACATAGGAAAAGAGAAATGGTCAACAGACCTGGTAACTGACAGGCTATGGGTGTCCTGGGGAATGCAAATATGATTTTAATGAGTCCAGTCTAGCCTCTGACGTCCACTCTTAGCAGTAACCACAGCAAGTTGTGACATAGCAAGTTCTAACACAGAAACAGCTATACAAGCGGACCTTTTTTAAATCAATTGTAAGTAAGATCGAAGGGTCCAAAAGGTACAAAAATCAATAGAACTTTGCGCATATACTGCTAGAATCAATGCTAGCGCCACATTGTAGGATACAACTACCCTCCAATGAGGGAATCAAAAAGAATTATACATTTCCCATTCAAGGAAGAGCAAAAATTATACTATAAATGAAATCTGACATTTCTTCTAGTAGTTCATTCTTTGATAAATATACTCTTATTCAGGTGTGAACTCTTCCATCTTACCCTGTTTTTTTGCTTGAGCCTCCAAATGCAAACCACCTCTTCCTGGTGTTCCTCTCCTTCCCCTCAGAGCCACTTTCATCAACAGGGCTTTGAGATTTAGAGTCCTCGCAAGATGTCTTGCCATTACTACTGCCCTCGGCAATAGTGCTTGTTGTACGGACTGTGGTGAAGGATGAGTGGATGTCATCTCTTTGTTTCAACATCTCGTCAACCTGCATGAAATAGAATTGCTAGATAAGCATCTTGCTACGTGCATTAAGACCAAAAAAGAACCAGTATTGTCATCGACAAGGTTCAGAAAATATAGAAAAGATTAAGAAACTTACCAGCTAGACCAACAGATCAGCAACTCAGGGGAGAGAAGATGCAAGGCACACACACATGCAAACTCACACATGCCCATGCACACATGCATAGACACCCCACAGCCCCAAGAACACAGGCACACCCACAAGGGAGTTCAAATAATAAGGATAGCAATTCCCAGTTTGGCTATGGTACCTGGACACTCCATTTTGCCCTTCGTATCCATGTTGAGGCACGTATCCCCCCATTGACAGACGTCGACACCCGGACACACCATTCTATGCTCCGTACATACAAGTTTGTATTTACTTTACAATTTATAATTATATTTTCAGTTTATAACTTTATATTTTCAGTATATAATATTTATTTTAGATATAACATATATATTTAGATTATATTCAGTTTATTTTGAATTTATTTTATATTTATGTGATATTTAATATATATATATATATAGTCAGGTCCCCGTGCCCACATTTTTGGAATTGCCGTGTCGTACCCACCTTACCCGTACCCGGCACCGGTACTCAGGTGACATAGCAGCTTGTTCTACAAATAACACGCATAGATCTATCATGCAAACTAGTGTTATAAAGCATGTCTCCCAGTTTTAATTCTGAAAAACAGCAATAGCATCAACCTTAGCAAGTTACGCCAAATAGGCCCATTTAGAAAGAAAACTTAATGAATAGATTTGCAACCCAGGTCCAAGCCTATCCCAATTATTCATAGAACATTTTTACTATGTTCAGAATATTCACTCACTATAGGAGCATCCCAGTGCCCAAAATATGAAGGATTCCAGTGTGTTTTAACTGAGGCCATTTTTCTTCACAACTCAAACAAAGTATTAAACACTGGGCTACTTGCTGTGTTAGGTAAATCAATTACACTTGCACAGAAACTGGGACTTAGAAGGCTATCAAACATAATCTCTAAAACAAGAGAGGGCAGCAAAAAACTTGTATGTACAAGTGGACACCCTTAAAAAATAGTGACAGATATGAAAATATATAGTAGGGAAAAAAGTACATTTTGCTTCTCCTGGTTGCATTTGTTTGTTGCTTCTTGAAAACGTGCCAAAGCCTACACAGGAACCATTAAGAAAAAGTTGACACAAGCTTGTGTTTTAGTCATAGGATGGAGAGAAGGAAGCGGAATGGGGGGAAAAAAGAAAGTATAAGAATAACCTTTCTGTATTCTGCCTCAAACAGCCGCAGCTCAGTTCTTTTTGCTAAAATTTGGGCCTCAATCTCCTTTAGCTTTTCTGTTGTATATTCATATGACTTTGCACAGAGAGCCTCAATAGTATAGGATGCAGCCTTGAAAAAATTATCACCTAACATTAAAGAGTTGGTAATTATACAAAACAGCTCCATGGCTTCCAAATAATTTGAGCAAAGAAATACAGACCATAAACAGCAAATATGTGGGTGCCTGCTTTTAGTTCAGAAACTTCACATGGTTGGAAGCCTTCCAATCGTTTAAAAAATGCAGCTTGAGAATCTTTAGCCATAGCTAACTGCATAAGCACAGAACGTCTATACATCTCTTCCAGAAGCTAGACTGAAATACCACAAAACTGTAAGCAATGAAGGACCTACACATACCGCATTCAGTGTTGAATCTAGTCGATAGACCTGAAAATGCAAAAAATACATCCCTGCAGATGTCACCTTTACAGTTTTCTCACTATCTTCCTGCATATATGGCAAAAGTCTATAAGTCACAGTTTAATTTGCTAAGCTCACCATCCTAGGAAATGGCCAACAATGTGAGTCCTGTTATCAGTCTTTTGTGCTTGCGCCATTTCATGAGACAGAGAGATAGTGTGGGTGGACTTGCATGTAATGAGACCTCCAAGAATCAAAGACTGCCTACTAGGGGAAAAACACAACACAAACCATAAAGGAGAGGCTCTCAAGAGGCATAAAGGCATGCAGACGATATAAATAAATTATTTTATTGACATAAAATGCATAACAAATGCATGAAGGACTAGGGACCAAAGTCTCATATAAATACATGATAGAGAGAAAGGAGAGAGACCTACTAGCTGTTGGGAGGCTCCAACAACTAGCTAGTCAAAAAGGACCAAACTGCCCATAGTTATATGTAAAAAACAAAAAATACAAAACAAATCCTAAATACAATCTATAAAATATATATATATATATACACACATCTCTTAGAATTTCTCCCTTAAACTTACGGTGAGATCACCGAAAGTTTGTCAAGGAGAAAACAGAATCTAAGAGAAGGAAGCGCCTTGGTGAAGAAGTCCGCCAATTGATATTCAAAGGTTACGTAAGGTAATGATATGATCAACTTCAAATACTCTTCTCAAACATAGAGGCAATTAATCTCAATATACTTAGTCCTCTCATGAAAAGTATGGTTGTCAACAATGTAAATGATGCTTATCACAGCAAAGCTTTGATGATGTCATGAGATGTACCCCCATATCTTCAAACAATCGTCTCAACGATGTAGTCATAACTTAGTACTCAGCTTCCATTAATGAAAAAGAAACTTTCTATTTTTTTGCACTTTCACGACAAGCAAGTCACTTAAAAACATACAAAACTAGTAGTTGAGTGACGATCATTAGGATCTCCCCGATCTGAATCAGAGAGTATGCAACTAAATCAAGAGAGGAGGAAGATAAGAAAAGGCCTTTGAGAGCAGTTTTTTGAATATATCTAATTATTCTTATAATAATACTTATATGCACAGTAGTTGGCGAGTGTTGATAGATAAGTATGTGAGAACTCCAATCTTCTGACTGTACAGTATGGGCTCCTCTAGATGCGTTCTATCATCAATTTTTATTTTTTCATTAATCACTTTTAGAGTGTCGACTCTTTTCTCATCAGTAATTTCAAACCTATCAATAATCTCAGTTGCAAATTTCGTTTAGGTCAATAAATACCCACAAGGTGAGTATGTGACCACAATACCAATAAAATATGTAAGAAATCCAAGATCAGTCATTTCAAAATTATTTTTAAAATATTTTTAATATGATTAACTCTTTATTTGTCTCTATCGGTGATGATCATGTCATCTACATACAAAAGTAGAATGATGATTCATGCATCAGATGTCTTAACAAATAAAGTACCAAGCTTTAGAAGTTTGTTTTAAACCATACAAAGTTTTTTTTAAATAAAAATTGTATCCAGCTAAAGCCTCAAGACCTAGAGGCGGACCCATATAGACTTTTTCTTTCAAAACTTCATTTAAAAGGCATTTTTTACATCCATTTGATATGTAGGTCAACCTCTAATGAAAGCTAGAGCTATGAGAGTCCTAACAATGGTCATTCTTGTTATAGGGGCAAAGGTTTTCTCATAGTCTATTATGTATTCTTAAATAAATCTCTTGGCAGCTAATTTGGCTTTGTCTCTTTCTAATGTCCCATCAATTTTGGTTTTGACCTTATATATCCATCTACATTATATTGGTTTTTTCTCATTTGGTAATGTCACAATATCCCAAGTCTTGAATCTTTTTAAAGGTTCCAGCTCAATTTTCATGACTTTGACCCACTCCAGAAGATTTTTAGTTTGACTACAAGTCTTGGGTTCAAAGTAGAAATATATGTGGGCTAAACATGTCCTATGTTGAGGAGAGAAAGACTCATAAGATACAAATTTATCAAGTCTTGAAATTCTAGTAGATCTCCTAAGGTTGAAAGTTTCATCTTGTTCTAAGTGAATCTTTATAAAGCACTAGGTTGGTTCCAAGTGCTTATTCTAGAATAAGTGAGGATAGGAGATTCAACTTCGAAAATGACATTCTCATTATGGTCATCATTGGCAATTATTAGAGGTTCCAAATTGGTAATTATCAACATTTTCTTTAGGCAATAAATCCAAAAGAAATGAATATTCATTATCTTTCTTAGACATATTAGAGTCAAAATGTTCATAATTATTGTTGATAAATATTCATGTCATTAAACTCTTTAACAAATCCTTACAACATTGCCATGCTACTCTCCAATTTGGTCTTAGCTCCTTCCTACCAAACAAAAAAAAAGGTGTAGGTTCCATTGAGAGTGTTATGAATCACAGAATAAATATAAGGATTGGCATGATCAACATAGGGTGAAGTGAACTTCGTCGAAGGTTAACTCGTTTGGCTCCTTTTCCACAAAATAAACATTTCTTAAAACATATAATTTGTTATTTTTAACATCATAACACCTAGATCCTTTTTTATTCTCAACATAAAAAATAAAAACACAAGGAACGACTTTTAATGAGAGTTTTTATCTTCTTTCATTTAAAACAAAACATTTACAACAAAAAAATCTTAACCTACTATAGTCTTGTTGAACATCAAAAAGTTTTTCAAGGGTGATATTTTTTAAAGAGGATGGCATTCGATTTATTAGATAAATAGTTGTGAGGGCAGCCTCAACCCACAAATACTTTGGAACATTGTTTAAGATCAAAAAGGTTCTAACAATTTTTTATAATATGTCTATGTTTTTGGTTTGCTAAACCATTTTGTTCAGGCATTTTAGGACGAGCTTTGATGAGAAATACCATTTAAATCAAGGTAATTTTTTAAATCATTTGAAATATATTTTTCCCCTAAATCAGGTTAAAAAATAGATATGCCAGAATTAAAATGATTTTTTATCATAGCATGAAAACATTTAAAATAATGAAGAGATTTTGACTTATGTCTAACAAAATAAATCTAAATATATCTAGAAAAATCATTCACAAATACAATATAATAAGAGAAACCACCCTTTGAGACAATAGGAGTGGGACCCCAAACATTCGAGTGCAGCAATTCAAAAGACTGGGAAGAAATAAAATTATGTTTAACAAAAGTAAGAGATTTCATTTTTCCAAGTATGCAATCAATACAATTAAGATTTTCGTCATTATAAAAAATTTCAAACAAAGAAAATATGGGACTTTGGATACACAAGGATGACCTAAACATTTATGCCAAAGTTCATAATCACTATGTTTTGCAATATTACAAAAAAAATTGGATAATTCAATAAAGTCCATGTAGTAGAGGCTTCCTTCTCTATGGTGTTGCTCAGTCAGAAACATGACACCCATGGTCACAAATTTGAGAAACAAAAAGGTTTAAAGTTAGTTTTAGAATATGCCTAGCATTTGAAACAAAAAAAAATGAATTTTTAAGAGTTTTATCAATGTTCCATATGCCTTTTATGTGTAAAGTTTCATCAGTCGTGGGGACAAAATGATGTGACAATCGAAAAGAATATCAACATTGGGGTTATATAGAAAGATGCTCCTGAATCCAAGAGTCAAGAATTCATACCGTAAGGGGAAGAGGTGGAGACCACAGCACCGATGGTGGTGGATGAAGTTTTGAGTATTGGTTGAAGAGCTTCCACCAATTGATACAAAGAGAATGTTAATTGTATAGTTTATATATTTTTTATTTTTTGTTTATATATGTAATAGGTCATGCCCTCTAGGGGCATTTTTGTCTTTCATTGATGCAATAGGATATGCCCATTAGGGACAATTTTATACTTTTATCTTTTTTTTATTTTTTTCTTTCTTTCTCATGTAGCCGTTGGGACTAGCCCAACGACTAGTTGGACTAGCCCTTATGCCTCCTACTTCTTGTATATATATGGGATCTCTCCCATACTTTTTGTATGCTTCTCTTGAGCATTTTTCATATGAATAATTTCTTTTTTGTATTTTTGAGTGCTCTCTTGTGTATTTTGTGAGTTATTGTGAAGTATGGCCTTGTATTGCCCATTAGAGGTTTGTGTGTTCCCTATGTGGCTTTGTGTTGTTACCCTACTTTATGTGTCTTATGACCATTGTGATTGTTCTTGTATTTGGGATTTCATCACAGAAAAGAGATCTAATGGTTTTGGAACCATCATCGAAGACACTCTCTCTTTGTCCACCTTCTTCAACTTAGGGCAATATGATATGATGTGCCCCGTTTCTCTACAAAAATGATAATTTTTTTCTTCTCACCACCATCCTGTTGTAATTTGTTGAAGTGTGGAGGTTTGTAGGCCTTAATATTGGAAACCAACCTAGATACGACCAACACAGTATCCTTGGGTTCTTTTGGCTCCATAAAAGACTTGAGCCTCGTTTTTCCATACACTTCCGCCAATATTTCATGTAGTGAGAATCTCATGAGCCTCTCGTCTATGTATAATGGTTATACACACTTGTTCATATTCGGGTCTCAATCATTTCATAAATTAGAAGAATTATTCTTCTTGAACACGCTTCTGCCATTGCCTTGCATCATTAGGCATATCACATATAGGATAATACCTAACTATCTCATCCTACAATCTTTTTTAATTTTTCATAGTATTCTTTGACAGATTTGTCACCTTGCTTGCATGAATGAATCTTGTCCCTAAGTTTCCACAAATAGGTGGCATCCTTTAGAGTGTACAATTCCTTTAGAAAGGCCCATGCTTCATCGACCATTTACTAGCTCAAAATGTTATCACATGGATCGTGGTGCATGCTATTTATGAATCATGAAAAGACCTTAGCATGGCCCACTTCCCAATCTTTCAAGGCTTTCCGATAATTAGCCTTCTCATTTTTACCATCTTTTAGGGCTTCCTCCACTCTATTCACATTCTTGGTAAGAACGAGTTAAGATTCTACAGTGGAACAATCCAGTAAGTGCCAAAGTTCTTTTCCAATATGGAATTGCCTCATCATCATGGCCAACCTATTGTAGTTGTTCCCATCAAACTTGATGGGGATGATGACAACAACCTCCTTGGCCATGGAGATGGGAAAAGAATAGAGGGAGGGATGAAGGTAGAAGGATGCACAGACAAGAATGGCACCACGAGCACCACGATCACTTGAAAATATGGAGGCTTTTATTACAATTGCAAGAACATGGCACCAAGACCCAATGGTTCTGATACCATGTAATGAGATCTCTAAGAATCACAGACAATGCCTACCAAGGCAAAAACACAACACAACCTACAAAGGGGAGACTCTCAAGAGCCACACAAAATAAAATAAATTATTTTATTGACATAAAATGCATAACAAATGCATGAAGGAATATGAACCAAAAGTCCCATATAAATACATGATAGAGGGAGACAGAGACCTACTAGCCGTTGGGAGGACCCAACGGCTAGCTAGTTAAAAAGACCAAACTGTCCATGTTCAAATATAAAAAAACAAAAAACATATAACAAATCCTAAATGAAACTTATAAAAATAAATAAACAATATACAAATACATAACCATACTTCTCTTAACAAGCACATGCAGATGGGGCCAAAATGGTACACTATATCAATGTAAGAAATCATTGTTGGAAAATGCTGAAGTGATACAATCACACAATTTGGAAAATACCCTATGAAGCTACCTGCACTATAGGTGTTTTCCATTTCTTCAGTCATCCAAAGTGCTCTTAGTTGTATTCAGCGCTTGGAAGTTATTATTGTCTTTTGCTTTTATTGTTTTGGTTATTTTACCATTTTTGTAGTGCATTTTATTAATACTTCAATTGTTCTATCGGAAGTTTCCCTTTTTGTTTTTCCTACTATGTGTGTGTTGCATGAGCATGCTTAAATGAGATCTCTCATTGTGGATATCAATGAATAATAGCAGGTTTCATTTGTTTACTGTTGTGTTCATTTTAAGGGGTTAAATTTCTTTCATTCGAGAATCAATAGATAACCCAGACCATACAACCGTTTCATTGAGTAGCACATGCATCTGTATGGGGCCAAAATGGTACACTATAACAATGTAAGAAATCATTGTTGGAAAATGCTGAAGTGATACAATCACACAATTTGGAAAACACCCTATGAAGCTACCTGCACTATAAGTGTTTTCCATTTCTTCAGTCGTCCAAAGTGCTCTTAGTTGTATTCAGTGCTTGGAAGTTATTGTTGTCTTTTGCTTTTATTGTTTTGGTTATTTTACAATTTTGTAGTGCATTTTATTTATACTTCAATTGTTTTATTGGAAGTTTCCCTTTTTGTTTTTCCTACTATGTGTGTGTTGCATAAGCATGCTTAAATGAGATATCATTGTGGACATCAATGAATAATAGCAGGTTTCATTTGTCTACTGTTGTTCATTTTAAGGGGTTAAATTTCTTTCATTCGAGAATCAATAGATAACCCAGACCATACAACCGTTTCGTTGAGTAGAATCTATCATGAAATGATAGAGAACCCATACTTAAAGCAGAATAGACAGGAACATGACAGGAACACTTCAGTACCTGCCTATCACATGCCCAAATATGTATTACTAACCTACAAATGTGCACATGGTACACTGAAAGTCTGAAAGTAATAATGACTTACATCAAAAGGACTATATGGCATGGCTCATATATCACAAGATTACTTTAAGACACATGAAGGTTGTTTCTTTATTTGGAGTTTCCTATGTTGACTAAGCATAGAAACCCTAGATCTGAAAAAGTATGCTTCAACTTTCAAACTATCGTGTATTTCTTAAGAAAAAAATGATTTCATGGGAATGCAAGATGTAGAAAAGCATGTCAGGTCCAAACCCTGCATGGTTTCAGAGCAAGAGCAGGACAGTTACCATATTTGTGACAAATAGGAGCGCACTTGCAGCCAATTCAATTTTCATTATATTTGTGACAATAGGAGTGCATTTATTACTAACATAGTTATTACAAATGATGATTCAATAATTTTCATTATATTTGTGACAATAGGAGTGCATTTATTACTAACATAGTTATTACAAATGATGATTCAATAATGTCTATTAATCATTCAAGAAGAGTCTAAAACAGTTCAACGTTAACCTATAGAAAGTCAAAAATACATAGGGCAAGGAAACACAATGCTATATTGCAAACCAACAAAAAGGAACTAAACAACTTATAATGACAACCCTTCCATCAGTAAAGCACAGATTAAGAAGTATAAAAAGAGATGTAGAACAAGTTTATAATCATGTACGCCAGAGGTGTATAAACAGAGAAGAGAGCAAAAATTATTTTACAAATACAGCAGAATCCAGTCTACTAATAAATTCACCTGTAAAGCCAAGCCATAGCCCCTACTTTCTTCTTGTTCAAAATAAAGGAGCTGTCAAATAATCAAACATTCAGAACCAGCAGACAGACTTGCAGAAGAAGAATCCAACAATACTGACTACGCCCCCACTGAGTAAAGATTCAATAACAACTCAGCTTCACAGCCAATCAGCCATAAACCAATAATGAGCATTCCTTTTTCCTTAGTAACAATAAACATGCAATAATAATTCTTATACAATATAAAGAGTAATAGGCACATAAACATTTAAGAAAAAAAGGAAAATATTGAAAACAAGGTTATCCTTACATAATACCAGGGTTACCGGAACTGCCCATATACATGGGGAGGTGAGCTTCCTTGAAACGTGTTTTGGAAGCACAACTGTTAGGCGCTTTTTTTAAATGGGAAGCGAGCTTCCCCAATAATGAGAAGTGAGCTTCTCTTTTGATAGAAACGTGATTCACAACTTTAGGAATCATGTTTCCTTGTATTTTTGGGATCGGACAATTTTTCCCCTTACGTAATTGTTTTTTATCAAAAAAAAAAAGCTAATGTCTTTGAAACGGCAAAATTGTCCTTCGTAAAAAAATTGTTAAAAGGCAAAGGGAGGGTTTTTCAAGTTTTTAAGGTTTGTGAGTGGTCTCCCTCTCGTTCTTCGGTAGTTGCAACATTGCTCCGGCGACTTTGACAATCTCCAGCTCCAGTAACCATGGGGATCAAGTACTCTCTCTCTCTCCGGGTGTGAAATTTTCTTGCGTGTTACTTTTTTTTGTAGTGTGTGCATTTGAAATTTGAATCTCTTTTTCTCAATGTAATTCCCATTTTGCTATGTGATTGTGCATTTTGCTTGGATTTGTAGTTAATATGAGCTTGGATTTTGCTGGTATTTATTGATATGTGATAAATAAACGGCATGCTTTTTTGCATTTTACAAGTGAAATACCTGAAATTCCAATGGTGGTGGGTACGGATTATGCATTTTATGTTTTGATAGACTAGAAAAAAATATAATTACATTTTTGTTTCGTGTTCGATTCCTATTGGCTTCCCACTCGAATTATAGGTCACTTCCCTCTTTGTTTCCCCTTTGAATCCTAGTTTACTTCCGGTTTGATTCCTAGGTCGCTTTTGGTTTGCTTCTCTTCTCGCTTTCGAGACGATTCTCAGTTCGCTTATAATTTGTTTTGTGCTTCCGGCTTCTTACAAATTTAGAAGTGCCTCGTACCCCGCTCTTGCTTCCTCAACTGGAAACTTTGCATCAGACATTGAAATATAGATTTGCAATTGCTCATATGCTAGAACCAACCAATCCTTTTGAGGATACCCAAGAAGTTCCATTATTTCTAGTATATAAAGAGTTAATACTTTATAGAACGGAAAACAACACAGAATATCCATGTGACATAGAAGCAGAGGTATGCTACTATGCTTTCTGACCATTAATTTCTTTTAACAGTTAATGATATCACCTAGAGCTTATCTGGAAAAGGAAAAACTCACCTTGAATTTGCTTTGGGCAGCTGAAACAACTCTGACCACTATTCCAGCTTGAGCTTGTTCTTCGTTGATAATCACACTGTAAAAATGAGCTGACTGTTTCTCTACCTACATCAGAAACCATTTGAAAATAAATTACCAGACTAAATATATATTATTATCTTATTCTGTGTATTAATTATAAGAACCACCTTGCCATTACAGGAACTTCCAAGAGGAAGAGGTCTAAGAGTCACGGTTTCATTCAAAGCTTCCTCAAGGACAGTAGCTGAAACAGTGGTCTTGATAGGCACTCCCAACTTGCTGAAACAAAGCAATTACCAACAAATTTCCAACAAACACCCTACAAATGGCAACTGCAGGTAATCAAAATCTTTGAAAATGAAATTTACCTGAACAATGCTGCAAACATTGTATTTACAGTTCCTAAGTTGGATAAGTCAATCTCCATATCCATGTTCCCAGCTTCTAATGCCTGAAAAAGTGAGCACATGCATCAAGAAATCAATAATGAAAGAAAAAAACAGGTTAGTACTATTAAATATAATTAGATTATTACACCAGACAGACCATGATACTTCACAAACACAGCTGGACACGGTCCACACCATCTCCCCAACTTCAGCTATTTCTTTTTGTCATCTTGATTGTTGATTCTGTAATAACCTTCATGTTTTTGTTTTGAAAGTTGTCATTGTCTTTGGTAAATGATAATCTATAGTTTTTGTCCAAAAAATGACCATGTCTACTGCTAAAAATGACCATTTTAAAAAATGCCACAGCATTACAGGTAGTTAGGGGATAATGAGAACTTCTTAGACAAATCTTGCCCACATGAGCATTGTGAACCTGCTTCCAGTGTCAACAATTTTCTGTCTGTATCCAGGTAATATAGAGCAACACAAAGATAGAAAATACATGGCTAAGCTATGTATGTTCAGATGGACACCTAGTATGACAAAAACTCGCACAAAATATCAAAAGAAGTTTAGGGTAGAACCAAAAAAAAAGATAGATATATCAGTTTAACATGTTTGGGAATGAATTTACAAGGCATAAAATGAGAAAAAAAGGTTAGGTGGTGCATGTTGGGGGACCTAGGAAAAGGTAATCCTGAAAAAAATTTGGAGAGACACAGTGACAGGTAGCATGATAACAACTAGGCTATTAATAATCAACCTAATCCTAGACAGTGACATAAATAACAGATTAACCCTTGAAAAAGCTATGATTTTTCAAAATTGTTCAGCAATATACTAGCCCAACATAGTATAATTGAAAATTTGAAGAATCTATGCACTAAATTGACATCTGGTTGAAATCTTGTGCAACCAATTAAACCAAAAATAGATACTTACCTCAAATCCAGCATTGTCATATTGCCTTCTTTTCTCTGGATCAGATAAAATGCTATATGAATAAGCAACCTCTTTGAAAAGTTCTGAAGCTTCAGGATTGGTTCCATTTTTATCTGGATGGTACCTATTCTCAAGTAAGAAAAGGAAACATCATGACTACTTGTCACATGGGTGCGGGTGCGGCACTTTCAAAAACCTTGGGTGCGGGGGTGCGGAAGGGGCAAAAATGTAATATATATATATATATATATATATATATATATATATATATATATATATATATAGAGAGAGAGAGAGAGAGAGAGAGAGAGAGAAGGGGGGTCCGGAGGTTCCCCCCGGCGCGGGTCCGCCCCCCCCCCCTTTCTCACCTAGATGACATACACATAATTATGGTTCCAAATTCCGAAATTATAAGTGCAAAAAAAAAAAGATGTAGATACCATAACTTTGCACCGAACATTGAACTAAAACACATGACTCATCCAACAAATTCATACCACAACCATTCGTTTAACCCAAATAAAATGAAAGAGAATTCCCAAGGACACAGTCGCAACATGCGTGGAAGGGAAAATCAAAAGCACGGGTATTTCAAGTACCAATTACATACTTGAGAGCTAATTTTCTGTATGCAGACTTGATCTCCTGATCGGACGAGTCCCTAGTGACGTTCAACACCTCGTAAGGATCCCTCCTGATGGCTGGCGCCGACGAACCCCCAGCTTTCGCAGGCGCCATATCTCTTCCCCACCGGCTGCCCCCGATCAGCTCATGGCTGCCATAGCTTCAACAGCCCAAACCTGGGGTCGAATGAGATAGCTGGATGGTTAGGTCGCATTATCATAACCGAGGGGTCTCGCGTTCGAATCCCACGCGCCCCCTTATCAAATGCCAAACCGATGCTAAATAGCTTTCACCGTCAAAAACCAAAGAGAAAAAACCGAAACACGAACCTGAGCAAAAACACTGAACTTCCGATATCTATTAAGCAGAAACGATCAAATCGTTCACCGAATCACGCGAATTTCACTCAGAGAACGCGATGATCGATGAGTCTGCGACCCGTTAGAGCACTAAAAAAAATTACGGTTTCGGATCGGAGAAAGAGAGAAGGAAGGAAGAGAAATCGAAAAATTGGGGAACGAGATTCAACCTAACAGAGAGAGAGAGAAGAGCTCCTTTTTTATGGAATCGCCCAAGGAGCATTTATACCGCCTCTCTAATGCTTGGCGATTTGCTTATTAGTTTAACTAACCTTTAAATATTTAAAAATTGTAGCACGGTTGAGTGACCACCTAGCCGCTGTGCTTGATGAAAAGTGATTTCATTCTTCTATCAGATTTACACATCAAGGGAAGTAGTGTTTTCTCCGCCACGTTTGAGACCCGCGTCGATATCAGACACAAAGGCCCACATTTCCGAGAACGTGGCAAATAATTAGCCACGGCTTCATGTCTGGATTTTTTACGTGTTCTTACATTTTACAGTAAACTGGGAACAACAAAAGGAGCTTAAAGAAATCCAGAAATAAATAGTAAATATAAATGTAATAATTGCTCCCGGAACACCAAAAGTCGTTTTGGTTCTCCCGAGCAAACGTGAGCGGGCGGACCTTTAAAGCGAAAGCGACAACCTGTGAATGGATCGGATTCTGATTCGGATCCAGAACGGAATTGCGGTTTACAACTGTCAGACGTGATAAAAAAGCCTTCGTTTTCCTACGTGTGGAGGTTGTTGGTAACTTGGCATGTGCGCAAGCGGATGGATACAAGTTGAAACATGCTAGATCCGAGTACGAATCCAGGTTCATGAAATAGATCCGGATGTGAGTCTGGATTTGAATGATATATATGGTACTGAACCTAGGGATGCCAGTGGGGCGGGGCGGGGCGGGGGACAAGGTCTCCACCCCCGCCCCGCCTCAAGATTTTATCCTCCACCCCCGCCCCGCCCCGCCTCCCTGGCGGGGATGGATTTTATCCTCCACCCCCCGCCTTCATCCCCGTTTCATGTCCTCCATCCCCGGTTCAAACGGGGATGAGGCGGGGCGGGGTGGGGATATTGCGGGGAAAAGTGGTCGGGGCGGGGTTGGGGCGGGGATCGTGGCGGGGCGGGGAAAAGTGCACGTCCATCCCTGCCTCTACCCCCGGACGGGGATGGATTTTAACCTTCGTCCCCGCCTCCATCCCCGGTCCAAACGGGGCGAGGCGGGGCGGGGCCCCGCTTTCCCCCGGTCCACTGCCATCCCTAACTGAACCTGGTTGAAAAAACTAGTGAAATACGTTTACGTCTAAAAATTGCAAATGGGTCAAATTTGAATCCAAATCCACACAAAGTTCAGGCATAAAATACTGATCTAAATCCCACCTGAATCTGAAAAGTAATAGCCAAATCAATAAAAACTTATCTTAAAGATCCATATACAGGAATAACATGTTGGATTTGGATCATATGTCTGGGCCAAACCAGATCCATTTACAACCCTTATTGTTGGACACGCTATGGTCTTTGGAATATATTGTGGAGATCTAACCGTAGGTTTTGGCATCCTGAAAAAGTTGGATATTTTCTATAACCTTTTAAAAATAAATAGTAATTAAAACAAAGTAACCTAAAAGCGAGAACTAGTTTTGGTGGTTGGGTTTACCCAAAGCCAAACTGGGTAATGGTGTTGGAAGAAAATTTTGGTGATTCTAACCCACCCTTCATATATCATGACAGGTACCAACCTTTCCTGCGTTTCAAATCATAGTCACAAATATAGCTCCTATTTTAAAATCTCATGATTTTATTGTGTGACTTTCAAAAGTGGATGCATTTTTGAAAAAAATTTATATTTTCAAATTTTCACCTATTTTCAAACTACTTTTTTTTTATCCTGATATGATCTTGTTATTAACATGATATTTACAATTTTTATGCTTTCTTATATTTTTTATATATATATTTTTATATATCTTAACATTTAAATCTAGTGATTGATTCACATTGCACTTTGTTGAAAGAAATTAGCAACCATTTATGAAAAGGATTAGTGCCACGCCATGTTACTAGAACATTTTTTATTTATACAAAGAGACCTAGCTGTGCTGGCTCTGCCTGTCATACATACGGTCGTTGTGCTACCTCTGCCTGTTATACATATGGAAAAAGCAAGTTATTTTTTTTTATGGTTGTCATGCACAGTACATTATTCCTTGTACTAACCTACCTCAAGGTGAACTTCCTCCTTTACAACTATGGAAGTTGAAAAGTTGTATATAAAAAGATTTAGGGCAACCCCCATTTGAAGGCTTACAGGGGTGTTTCTTTCTCTAATGATGACATGAGTAGCACTTGAACCAGCTCACCACTCTACATCATTGCCAGTGATTATTCCCTCTCTTTGATCCTATGTCTAAGAAGAGCCCTTATCAATATATTTTACATTGTCAAAAAACATGTTTTAAATAGTTAGATACCCATTATATATATATTATACAGAATTCTTAAGAGCATCGAGTCCACAATCCTTTAAATTTCACCTTTGACAAGAGAGAATCTCAACGTTAAAGAGTGGCAATCTAGTTTTGGTGCAATTATCTGCTTTTTTTTCTTTTATAGAATATTTATACAATTTTCTTCTTCTTCTTTTTATCCGTAGATCATGATCCACAAAAAAATCAAGAAAATGTGAGGGAATAGGCTATTTCTACTAGTGGGTATGGTACACTTGTGGGTAGCCAATGTTTTCCCTTAAATGTATAACAAAGAAAATAAACATATACATGTATATATAGGGTTAATATTTGATGCTATTAAAGGCACAAAACTATTGGGTACAAATCACCTTATTTCAATATTTTTTAGTTTGTTTTATACACCTGGCCTTATGAATGTGAATTACAAGGTTTGTTTAGTAGGAAGTGAGTTTTGATGATTGTGGCATATAAACAGGTTTTTAAAATGCTTAAAAAATCAAGGACCCCATAATGCATTATAATTTTAATTAGACTCATAAAATCATATTTTTATATTAAAATATCACAATCTAAAGTTTGATTATTAGCAAACAAACCATGTTGAACACATCTATGTAGTTAGATTGAGTTGATAAATCTTAAACCTATGATTTCGACAATAATTTTGTGACTTCAATAGCACCAAACATTAACTCATATATATATATATATATATATATATATATATATATATATATATATATATATATATGTGTGTGTGTGTGTGTGTGTGTGTGCGTGTGTGATAGTTGGCAAACTCGGGGAGCAACTCGTGATTGGTGCTAAAAGGGATTAGGCATGGTTAAGTGATTGGGCCAAATAGTTTACACACAAAACACAAAAAAACTTCGAAATTTTGTGTAAAATACAAACATGAAAAATCACTATGCATGTAGCCGCACTTTACAAAGTACTCGGGCCCGATCATTGTATCTGTTTTGAAAATGTTTCTATTGAATTTTTATTTATTAGTCGACCTATTCATAATAACTCATACTGAATCCATCACATTTCTGGTATTTGAAAGTCTTGAGACAAAATCCATAATAATATCTGTCTATTTTCACTCAAATATGGAAAGTGGTTGCAATAGTCTTTTGGGTCGCTAGTACTAAATCTTCACTTGTTGACACACTAGATATCTGCTCACAAATTCTGCAATGTCTCTCTTCATGCCGCTCCACCAAAATGTATAATTTAGATCTTGATACTTTGTTGTACTGCATGGATAAAGGATATATCTCGAGTAGTGTGCCTCATATAATAACTGCTTTCTGAGTTGATTATCCTTAAGAATGTACACCCTATCTTAGAATCTTAAGAGACCGCGCTAATCTACTCTGACGTCTGAAACCTCTCCTTCAAAGATTCTTTTTCTCATATTTTTCAATTATTGATCTAAAGGTTGCTTCTCCTTAATTTAATCTCACAATTCTGATCTTAGTGTAGTCTGCACGAACAGTAACCGACCTGGTAGGCACTGAGATTCTGCTTTCTGATGAGTAATGGTAGAAAACAACTCCCAATCTGAGAGTCTGGCTAAGGGCACCATCGACCGAATTAGTATTTACCGGATGATACTTTAGCTCAGAGTCATAATCCTTCTGAAACTCAAATCATCTTTACTGTCTTAGATTAAAATCTTTTTGAAAAAATAAATACTTCACGCTTTGATGATCGGTAAATACCTCAAATTGTTCGCCACACAGATAATGTTGTCAAATCTTAAGAGCGAACACCATAACAACTAACTCCAAGTCATGGGTCGGATAGTTAACTTCGTGGGTTTTCAGCTGGGTGAAGTATAAAATATCACTTTTTCATGTTTCATCAATACGCAACCCAATCATTTATATGAGGCATCATTGTAGATTGTAAAACCTCTTGGTCTTAAAGGCAACACTAAGATCGGTGTTGTGGTCAAGCGCTTCTTGATCTCCTCAAAGCTCTGTTCACACTTGTCATTTGACTCAAACTTAACATCTTTTCTGATGAGTTTGGTCATGGGAGCTGTCAACATTGAGAATCTTTCTACAAATCTTTAGTAATAACTGGTCTATCTCAATAAACTATGAATTTTAGTAAAGCTCTTGGGTATAGGCCAATTGAAAACTGTCTCAATCTTCGCAGGACCTACCATGACTCCATCTTTGGATATGATATGGCCAAGAAAAGACACATTCTCTAATAAGAATGCACACTTTGAAAATTTAAGATAGAACTCATGTTCTCTACGTGTCTGCAAAAAAATCATTAAATACTCTTCATGCTGCTCTTTTGTAGATGAGTAGATACAAATATCATCAATGAATACCACCACGAATTTGTCTAAGTATTGCCTGAACACTCTATTCATTAAGTCCATAAATGTTGGAGGTGTATTTGTTAATTCAAAAGGCATGACTAGAAAATCACAATGGTCATATCTTGATCTAAAAGCTATCTTAGCCCTATCCTCTTCTCTGATTTTTAGTTTGTGATACCTAGAACGCATATCCAACTTAAAAAAGCATGCAACGCATTGCAATTGATCAAACAAATCATCAATTTAAGGTAGCAGGTATTTGTTCTTGATGATTATTGCATTCAATTGACGGTAGTCAATATACATCCGTAGTGACTCATCATTCTTTTTGATAAATAGGATTGGAGCACCCCACGTGGATCCTGATGGTCGAATGAAACTATTATTCAATAATTCTTGAAGTTGCTCATTGAGTTTCCTGTGCTTTGTGGGTCTCATTTTATAAGGTGCTTTAGAAATGGGTTTGGTTCCTGAAACTCAATCTCTCTGCCTGAAGGAACAGCTAGAAGTTCATCCAGAAAAAACATTGGCATATTCTCGGATAATCTCTACATCAGTCATTAAAAGGTCATTCTTTATTATCAGTCTTCATGTAAGCCAAGTATTCAACGCATCCATTGAATTACAGTTGTAGGAGATTCATCGGTAGTTCATGGACATCTATACTAATAACACAATCTTTATACCCAATTGTTACTACTATGGACCCTCCTATTGATATTTCAACTAGATATAAAGTGTCTAATAGTGAAGGTGCAACGAGTATCAACTTTACAAATGATGAAGTAATAAAACTGTACGGCACCAGGGTCAAATAAAACATGCGCAAGAATTCCTGAAATAGGAAGTTTACCTTAAACCACACCTAGACTGGCAAGTAGGGGTGGCAATCGGGTCGGGTTGGCGGGTCGGGTTGGCGTGTCAGCATACCTCAACCCGAACCCGACCCGTTTATTAAACGGGTCGGCTGTGGCAAACACGAACCCGACCCGTTTAATAAACGGGTAACCCGACACGACCCGCCAACCCATTTAATAAATGGGTTGGGTCGGGTAAACAGGTTTTCAGGTTCGCGGGTCAGGTTGGCGGGTCGGGTTGGCGGGTTGATGGATCGGGTTGGCAGGTAGGCGGGTCGGGTTGGCGGGTTGACGGGTCGGGTTGGCGGGTTGAGAGCCGGGTTGGCGGGTTGGCGGGTCGGGTTGGCGGGTCGGGTTGGCGGGTTGAGAGCCGGGTTGGCGGGTTGGCGGGTCGGGTTGGCGGGTTGGCATACCCCCAACCCGAACCCGACCTGTTTAATAAACGGGTTACACGGGTCGACCCGTTTATTAAACGGGTTGGCTTAAGCCCAACCCGAACCCGCCTAAGAGGCGGGTTGGCGGGTCGTGTCAGAAATTGCCACCCCTACTGGCAAGGACCTCTTAAAGAGTAGCAGCATAAACTCAACCAAGAACTACTGACTTATGCTTCTGAGCCACACTCTCCTTTCGATTTGATTGCAGACATTGGCTAGCAAAATGACCCATTAGAGACGCTCTGAAACTAGACACCTACCTGTCTTGATACACCTTCGTGAGGAGGTTCAACCGACAATTCTCCCTAAGAAACGAGAGGATAATCAAAGATGAAGAATTTTGAAAGTTGCAACAGGGAGACATGATTGTGGTTCATTAAACAACCCAATTTAATTTTCTCTTATATTTTGTGAAGACTCTAGTAGTTGTGGAGAAGAAAAAATGCAGACACTATGAGAGAGGATTGAAACCAGAGATCTTAATGATGGTGGGGCCGATACAGATAAAGTACAATTGGCTCGTTGATAAGGCCACCAGGCATGAGTTTTGGGAGCAGAGAACTAAGGAGAAGCTCATAATTTAAGAAAAAACTAAGATATCATATTGTAACACCTTGATTCAAGACCTCTAGAGTCTGTGCTTGTGGGTATTACTTTCTAGAGGAAAATACCAAAGTAGCGCATAGAAATATGACATCATTTTTTTTCTAAATAAACATCATTAATTAAACTCAAATAAAGAAATTCCACATAATCCATAAAGGCTACATCATCCAAATGAAGCATCACCTTTCAAGTTCAATAAATAAATGAAGAAATTAAGAGAAAATTTGTTCTGCCTTAAGACGAGGCCAACTATGTCCTAAAGAAGGTTGGGAATGTCCTACACCAAATCCTGCTCCACAAAAGTCGCCTCGAACCTACATTTGTAATAATTAAAAGGGGAGTGACTCTACAACAAAGTAAGAGATAAATTATAAGCATAACAAACTCAAATTTATAATTGTAATGGGCTCTAAGTCCTAGTTTTATTTTAGTTTTTCGATGACACATCACATACATGTTTGTGTCTTTTAATTTATCTCAGTTTCTCACTTGATTCTCACAAGTTAGCATACTCTTAATGTTAAACATTTTATACTTTGGTTATAACGGTAATAACCTACTATGAGCATAGTAACCAATGTAAAATACCTTAATTCTATGGTGTTGGTCATATTATAAATGACTCCCTCTATCTCTGTCCACCGCAGTATAAGACCTCTGATAGCAAACTGGCAAGTCAGTAATCTAGAGCTATACCAAATCCAAGGTTTTTATACTTTATGCTACATCTTAATCTAATTCTAGAGTTTTAATTCTCTCGGTAAAACCCTAAAATTTCTTAGGACATAAATAATATGCATCTCATGCATTCACACGAAGTCTCACTCGAGTTCATACTTATGATTTCCTAATAATTTCTCTCAAGAGACATTTTCAATCAAGTATTCTTAAGGGATAATCCTAAGGTTTCGAGGTTCACCATTTTTTTAAGCATGCAAAGATATAGTCTCTCTACATCTATAAATGTCGAGGGCCCAGACAGTGGTGACTCTCACGCTAACGGCTATCAGGTAGCCATTTTCACTTGTCACCCCTCGTTAATTTATGGGGTTTTAGCATGCTAAAGTACTTCAAGTCACAATAACACCCTTATAACTAGTATGAGACTCAAATCTCATCTCAAAGACTCTCTTCTCATGCATGTATTTCTAAGTTATTCACAAACTCAAGTATGCATTTTATTTAAAATGCAACATCTCATGCTGAAGAATTACAAATACATGAAACCATTCATTTCATCAATGCTAATTCACATGCATTCATTCTCTAATCATAAGGAAAGTGTATTTCTAATATGCAGATGCAAAACTCATTAGAATACAATTGTAATCCCAAGTAAACATTTCTAATATGCAGATGCAAAACTCATTAGAATACAATTGTAATCCCAAGTAAACATGATTTCATGTAGTCTAATTTATAAATATGTTAGCATATGATATTTTATTAACTAAAATGCTTATAATTTTCATTACCATTAATGAAAACACTGCATTTTACTCTGCAATCGAGTCTCACGTAGCTCTAATAATAGAATCTGACAATCACACAAGTATGATCATATTAATAAACAAACATTATTTATACTTTATCAATTTTTTCTTCTTGAGATGGTCTGTCAGACCTCGAATTTTGTGCCCTTGGTTTGGTCAAAACCATAGGACCAGTGGATTTCTCTTTGTGATACAAATCCAATGCACTAAACCTCACTTAATTTTGAGTTTGGGGTGTAAAGTTATGATTGTTTTACTGGATATTGGGTCATACATACAAGGATAATTTGGTTATTTCAACTTTCTGCCATTTGGACTGACTCAGCTCAGGTAAGACTGAGCTTGGTCTGAGTTTAGAATACAAGGTTTACTAAACCTAATCTGGACCCATTTGAGTTTGGGTTCAGACCCAGCTAGACTTCTAAAATTCATCTTCGATTCACTTACTAACCGGTGTGGATCCATATCCAGTTTGGTATAACTAGACTGGACCCAAACTATTCCAACTGAAAACAGACTGGGTTAGTCCAGTTCTATCCCAGTCAGGGATAGATTGGATTGGTTCAATTTAGTTCTTAACAATAACCGAAACTAATCCAGTCTAGAACAGACTGGACTGGATCCAATGTAGTCTTGTTGTGGATCCAAAACTGATCTGCCTAATCACATACTGGATCTAGACCTGGTTTTATTCTAGATCAAGAACTGATCCAACTAGTCACAATCGGGATCTAAGACTGGTTATTTTGGTCACAGACTAGATCCAAACCTGGTTTAGTCTAGGTCTGATCCAATCTGGACTAACTGGATCGAACTGGACCCAGGCCCAGTCTGTTAGACCTGACTCAGACTGAGTTTACACACAGTTCGTTCAGACCGACTCGGTCTGGTTCAGTCGACCAATTCTTTTTTTATATATACACATTTACCATACTCGGTATGGCTAAACCCGAATGGAATGGGTCTCAGTCAGACCCAACGACTCCGACAACTAGTGGCTGACGCCGACAACGACGCCGATAATCTCTCTCTCTCTCTCTCTCTCTCTCTCTCTCAGTAACGACGCCGACAACTAGTGGCTGCTGACCGTTTTTTTTTTTGTCAAACATACTGACAGCCATGGCTGCTTGCCTAGTAAAAAAAAAAGGTAAAAAAAGGAAAAGAGGGAGAGGGGTCGTTACCTGCCGGTGGTGGCTCCTCTCATCGGTGGTGCTCCGGCAGACCCTCTCGTCGAGTGGGGGCAGGGAGGCTCACCGTGAGGATAAACCTCACCCCACTAGACAATCGTGGGAGGCAAAGTTTATTCTCACCTCCTCCTCTGCAACGAAGAGGGAGAGAGGGTTCCGCAGTTGGGGGTGCGGTCTTCCCTACGATATTTTTTTTTATATATACATATTTTTTTTGTTAGTTGTGGGGTGGGTTTTTACAATTAGATCGCAGGAGGATCTCTTAATATATGGCTATTCCATCATGAAATTCAATGGAAGCAGAGGTCTTGAATAAATCTGCGAAAATGTGGTGATGAGATTAACAAGTTTTTTCATATTTGTGCTTCTCACAGGTGAGACGTATCAATCGAATCTCCTTCATCAGGATTGGTCCGGCTTTGGTGGAAGCGATTACCAATTTTTTTGAGGTGGTTTGTCAAATGCGGGCCGGAGCATCAAGCCAGGTATCCGACCTGGTGCCGCTGCCAATGGATCCAAGCGCAAGCCAGCCAGATATATATGACATTAATAAAAGCAGAGAAAAATGAGAATTTTGGTATAATTCCGACTTGCAAGAATCCAAACACAGGAAGCAAAACAATATTCCAAACGGATCGGTACCTCCCATTCGGCTCCCACTGATAAGGATCTGGATCCATAATCGTGCAGCACTGCCATCCATATAAGAGAGTGTGACAAATATCGGCGCTATTTTGAAAAAATCACGAAATTTGTGAGAAACATTTAAAACTCTATTTCTTGTCGCGATTTTTGCAAAATATCGCGATGTATCATCCTTCTTTTTGTTTTTTGTAAACAAAATCCCAAAAGAGCCGAACAAGAGCCCCTTCTTTTCTGCCTCTTCTCTCTCACTCTGAACCCCTAGCAAGGGCACCTCTTTCTGGCCGGTGAAGGCCGCCATTTCCGGCGTTTAGTCGAGCTCAGTACTGTCGGCATCGCTAGGTCTCTCTCTCTCTCTCTCATTTGAGCATTGCTGTTGGTTCTCATACAATTTGAGCGTAATTGGTTCGTTGTGAAGAAGTTGGGAATCTTGGTGTGATGATAAAACACATCCACCTAAGTCAGTGGAAGTAATGTATTCGTTGAAAAAACTGCTTGAATTTGGACGATTTCATTCCATGATTGAAGTTTTCATTCAAACAAACGGCATATTCTATTCTTGTTAAAGTTCTTTTTGGTGTTAACACCCAACTCTGCTTTGTTAGTTGCAATACAAACATTTTCAATCTACCTCTTCCTTTTTCAATAAAATTTTGACAATTTGCAGTCCATCCTAGTTTATTTCCATGCTTTTTTGCTTGTCCAGCTGGAAACTTTAAAGAAAGGAATCAGTTCTTTATGCATAATATAAAAGTTTATATTAGACCAACTAAGCAGAAAAGCTGCTAAGAGCTATTGGAAAATGATTAATGGTTGCTGCATTCATAAAAAAATAGTAGTTAGTTTTGTACAAGTTATCTCAACTTCATAGTCTACACTGATAGAAGCATAAATTTTTGACGATTTTTACACATTTCGGGGCCAATACGCATTTTTTTGGCTTTAAGTTGACCTCCATGGCGATGGTGGCTTGGATAACACAGTGAAAGATGGCGATGGTGACGAGCACGAGTTGGAATGGAGCTTCAATTCTCACCTCTTCCCCCTCTACCACAAAATGCAACTACAGTCTCAATATCAATGGAACGCCAAAATCATTTGCTTCACCATTGATGGCTACCAACTCTTCTTTGTCCAGAAAAGCACCTACATCTCGCCTAAGGCAACAACTGCAGCCATGGAGGCAGCCGAATCTCATCCAAAGATACAGGAGACCATCCACCAACAATGTCTTCCTTCCTCACCTTGTTGCCTCTATGGTAATCACTCTCCATATATGTTGTGAGTGTGTGTGCAGAAACCATCTTTACTTTTTTGCATTTTTTATGGTGGTCAGGAAGAAACAGAGGTTACATACATTATGGTGAAACCAGATGGAGTTCAACGTGGTCTGGTACTCTTTCAGCGTCTGCACTGCTTCATGCATTTGCTTTGTAGGCTGAAAAAGCATTCCTGAATTTATTTGTTGCTTTTGCTCACAACAATTAGGTAGGAGAGATCATTACTAGATTTGAGAAGAAGGGATTTTTATTGAAGGGGTTGAAGTTATTTCAGTGTTCCAAAGAACTAGCGGAGGTTTTTTTCACCAATTCCCTCAATCCTTTTATATTTTGTTGTATTTTAGAACTTGGGGGCCATGGTAACTATTTCAAGAATTGTGATTCCTGCTGTCAACTCTGTAATTTCAGGAGCATTACAAAGATCTTAAATCCAAACCTTTCTTCCCCAAATTGGTTGAATACATAACTTCTGGTCCTGTTGTTTGTATGGTATGCATACATCCTAGTTAATGATTCCTCTTTATACCCTTTTTTTCCCTGTTTTTTTTGGTTGATGATGTTTTAAGCATTGTTGGGGATTGGGTGGAAAGGCTTGGGAAGGTGTAGGAGTTGTTTCATCAGCACGTAAGCTCATAGGCCCTACAAATCCTCTCCAAGCTGAACCTGGAACAATTCGTGGAGATCTAGCAATTCAAACTGGAAGGTTGACTTTACTGATGAATTAGTAGATTGGAAATGTTTTGCTAACTTTATCTGATGTCATCTGATACTATTGATTAACGTTGACCTCCTATGCAGAAATATTGTCCATGGAAGTGACAGCCCTGAAAATGGCCGCCGTGAAATAGGTTTGAACTTGATGACTTCTACATATTTGGGGTTTAGGCCTGTTAAGAAAATATTCTGTTTCATTAATTTCCTTTAATTCTTCTTCATGAGTATGAAGATCCATTGGTCCATTAGGAACTTCAAATGCATGGTTTATAAGAGGATCCCCTACATAACCTTGTTTTATCTTCTAAATTTGTTACCATGCTGTTATTTTTGTTGTTGGTGATGCTGTTTTTGTCTCTGACTAATGTGTTATCAAAACCACCATCACTATCATCATCACCTGGCCATAACATACGAATGAAAAGCACTTGCTCTTAATGACTTTCCATTTGCTAGAGATTCATCATTTGATTAGTAACGGAAAGATTTAGCTTAATCATTTATTTTTTCCATTCTCTAGTGCTTAATCATAGGATCGATGATTAAAGAATGATCATTTTGAAGTTACTTAAGAAGTCAGTGGTGCTTCATGACCATCTTGGTTATTGATATTGCACGTAAGAAGTTATTATTGAAGTACGTGGCGTGATCTCATTTTAATGTTAAATTCATTAGGTAAGTCTTTAACGTATGGTTATATCCATCAAACCTTCAGGGTGTCATTGTTGTCTCAAAGGATGTATTGGTGATCTTTTGAAAACTGTTTGGCTTAGGTATCTTCTTCAACTTGCAGATAATAGGAAAAATTATCTAACTGCAGAGATAACAAATCTCTATAATTGATATGAGGAGTCAAGACACATGGTTGAGAGTAGTTTGGTCTTCACCATCTTCTACATGCAGTGGACGGGCTACTTATTGACAATAGGAGGAACTGTCTAAGTATAGGGCTAACAAATCTTTGTGATTGATGGCAATGATTTAGAGGGGCGTCCAACTGTGCACTTAGTTTTGAAGAAGGGGAGCGACAACAATTAAATGATAACATTTATAACCCTGCTGCTCTTCCCAATAACTATGAAATGGGTGAAAAGTCTCCCATCCTAAAGACTGCAGGTACCTTCTCCTTGTTGATGTGTATAAACTGGCAATTGAAAACTTGATATACTAATGGAATCAAGGGATCTTCATGTTCAACATCAGGGGCCAACACCCTTTTTTCATTAGTGGGGATTAAACAACACACTTCTTGAATGTAAGAATTGGTGAAACTTAAGGGTGCACATTTTGATGCAACAATGGTCCTCAAAGTCATATGGTTCATGGCCATAGACCCATAGCAACTCTAAAATTTGTAGAACTAAGCAAAACACAAAGATTTGTTACCTAAAATCCTAAAATAATTGATTACATTGCCTTTCTTTGCCTCAATGACTGGACCTCCTCTTCATGCAAAATTGAACTCTGGATTGAAGAACCCAAAATCCCCTCCCTTGGAAATGTTAGATCTCACAGCCAGAGCTCCCAAAAAGAGTTAGGATGTGCTTGGAGGTAAAAACCGTCATTTATAAATAAGAAAGGTAAATACTGCTGGAAAGATTACTTTCAACAGTATCAATATTGTATGATATGTGCGGTAAACACCAGTACACCCTGAAACTAGTTATAGGAATGTATTATGCCAGTTTTCCACCAAAATAGTGTTGTATTTTAATATATCATTATGATAATGACTTTTACAACATTGTGTGTGCTGCTAGATGATGCACCATACTTGAGAGAAACTGCTTTTGAGATGTTTTCATGTGCCCAAACTTGTAATGGGTAGATAGGCTGCATACAACCTAATGTTCCTATGCAGTTGTCAGGAGGCATTTTGTGATTGGAAAAGAGGGGACAAGGCCTCTTCTGTAGAGTGAATATTTGAAGACTGCACTAACTTCCTGGCCTATGGAATGGGATGATATTGATATGTGATGAGGATTTGGAGAACAGGGATTTGACTGATCAAAATACATCGAGAAATGAAGATTTGAGAATGAAATAAAATAAAAACAGGCTAAACAGCATATGTGCATCACCTAGTTGAAGGCAGTGGAGGAAAATGTACTTCAGTAGCATATCTTTTGGAGAGGTATAGAATTTGACATCATCAAGGGCATAAATTTGGAAGGAATTAAGGATAGTTATTTGGTTTTCTTTATTCTTGAAATAATATTTTAAACCATGATCAACAAGGTTGCCAAAAACTCTACTTACATATGGGAAACCCATTTCCTGGGTAACTGCTGCTGAAACCAGAAACCTAATGTTTCCGAAACATTGTGGGAAACTTGTGAAGAGTGCATGGAAAACCTGTTTCCCATCTGCGTTGCCTACTTGAAAATACTGCAGCATTACCATGACCATGATACTTTAATATTGTTTTTACAATTGTCAGCCATCCAAAAATTTTCCTCTGTATGAAGAACATATGCACACACGACTCACACACTGCCCACATAAAGAAGGAACTCTTATTATTAGAAAACTTACGGCTGTCACGTTATTTTAACTGCAACCATTCTGCCTATTTGTGTTTCATGTTCACTATAAACTAATGCCCATCATGCAGAGTTGAATACTTGGTCTTCATATGTGATTCACACTTCAGAGTAGGTTCCATATTGTCATCAGGTCTTATTTCTTCCGGTTTAAATTTTGTGGTAATGCATACTATAGGTGCACCATATAAAAGACTATTGAATCCATGAGAGAGATTTAACTGTTTCCTTTGCTATGTTCCATTAGTGTACCTGGTACTAGGTTATACTGGATGTTGCGATGAGCTGCTGTGAGGAATTTTGGATTTGGCTTTTGGGTTTTGTTTTATCTGAGAGTTGATATGTTATTATATATCATCAATTTTGAAAAAAAATGTCTCAAAATTGTGTTTCCAACTGTAATAAGGCATGTGCTCATAAAAAAAATGTAATAACGCATGTTGTTTCCGTTATTCATGTTTAAAGTTCAAAAATATTATTTTTTTTTGTGATGCATGGGAAGAAGCCATTCTTTTCTCGTGTGGTCTTATCATTTTAAGGTCTAATTAGGACAAATTTCTCACGTGCAGCTCTTTGGTTCAAAGATGGAGAGTTGTGCCAATGGACTCAAGCACATGCCCCATGGTTAATGGAGTGATATTTATCAACAGTAGCATGTTCTCGTGATTTTGATTACTTTTTGTGGAAGAGCATTTTTATCCATTGAGTGCTCAAGTATGAATACCTTTAATGACTTTATTCAACGCTCAGACTACACAAGGTAATCTGATAACGAAAGAAAGGTTTTTCCTTAGTTTTATTTCAACTTTATGAGCCTTAGTGCAAAGTGCAATGAGACGGGGGCAAAACCTGGTTTGCCAAAAACCAACCCATGTTGGGCTGTTTGGGTGACCAAAAACCTGATTTTTTGTCACAAAAAGGAAAAAGTTTAGCCTGCCATTTCCCGGCCAGCCATTAGCTATGAAAAAAATCAAAAAAAAAATGAAAAGTCAGGTTTTTGGTCACAAAAAACCAAAAAGAAAAAAGTTAAGGCCTCATATTCCCGGCCAGCCATTAGCTATGAAAAACTCAAAAAAAGAAGGAATGGCAGGCCAGCCATTTCCCAGCCAGTGGCTGGCTGGAAAATAGCTGGTCAGGTCCAAAAAATAAAAGAAAAGAATGGCTGGCGAGTTGGGATGGCAGTGGACCTGGGGAAAACAGGGCCCCGCCTCGCCCTGTTTGGACCAGGATGGAGGACATGAAACAGGGATGAAGGTAGGAATTAAGGTTAAAATCAAAACCCGTGCAGGGATGGACTTACGCTTTCTCGTCATTGATCTCTGTTAGTAAAATAGCTAAAATACCTTTAGGGATGGTAGTGGACTGGGGAGAAATGGGGATGGAGGTTAAAATCAAAACCCGTGCAGTGATGGAGGGCAGAATTTTGAGATGGGGCGGGGGTGGAGACATTGTCCCCCGCCTCCGCCCCAGTCCACTGCCATCTCTATCGGTGAGCAGCTACCAATGCTGAAAAAAAGAGTTTTAGGCCGCCAGAGAGAGAGAGAGAGAGAGAGAGTTGGGGGGCTCCCAATAAATCAGGTTGCAAACATGTGGGGGTTCACTTTTTTCAGTTAACCTGTTTTATAAACTGGGTTTTGGTGTCACACACACAAAAACCTGGTTTTTTAGCACAAAACCCAGTTAAAAATGGGTTTTGGGTGTCATCTAAATGGTACCTTTGTTTCTAAGCTTTATTTGCATTAACATGTAGAGTTCTAATTTATTTTAATTTTTTTTAAAGAGCAGAAACCATGTGCAAGTTTGAGCATTCTCAGTTATTTATTTGCATTAACATGTAGAGTTCTAATTTATTTTAATTTTTTTAAAGGTCATAAATCCTGCACAAGTTTGAGCGTGTTCTCGGGGTTGAGTGACATAGTTGGGTGGTTAGGTCACACCATCGTAACTAAACGGTTTCAGGTTCAATCCCCATGGTTTATGCCCCAGCTTACCCATAAAAGAAAAAAGAAAAAAACATGTCCTAGGTGTCTATCACTTGATGCTTAGGTCTCACCCTGCTTGCCCATCAAAGAGTCTTGGGTTTGAATCTGCAGTTGGATGCTACTTGCGTCTGAAATTCAATAGATCAAAAACATGACTTAGAGATTTTCTTCTTTTTTTTTGAAAGGCAAGCTGGGGTTAGGCGGACCCCATTGGTTACACAACAATACCCTTGGGATTTGAACTTAACGTGTCCCAACACAAGGTGACGTGTACTGACAGATCCTACCAGACAACCGGAGCCCCCGTTGGCATGACCTACATATTGTAGTAACTGAAGTCCTATCTGCATGCTGAGGTTTCCTGCTTAGAAAGTGCTACTAATGAGAAGAAATTCTCACTGACTTTGGAAACTCATGATCAAGACCTAGAACTTAAAAAACTCAAAAAGGAAAAATATAACTTCGCAAATCGAGCTTTTTTCAAAAAAGAAGATATTTTAAAGAAACATTGTGAATTAAATTTTGAACAAGCTTTTTTCTAGGGGAAGTTAACAGCAAACGAGACTGGCAAGCTATGTCTCTATCTTGTCATTAAGTACTCTATCAATATGTGTGGGCCTTTCAAAAAAAAATGTGTGTGTGTGTGCATGTATAGTGTATACTCCCCCTAGGCAAGGGGACCTCAAGGGTTTACCATAGGAAGTCCTGCCAAAATTTCGGTGGGTGATTAAGGGTTTTTCCTTGGCCTAGCCAAAATCTCTCTCTCTCTCTCTCTCTCTCTCTCTCTCTCTCAATACATATGTATGTATGTGTATGCCCATGCTAATTGCAATTGATATAGAGCCCATGTCCCTAATCATGCACTTGAAAATTTGTTCTACCTCCCAAGATTCAATTTTGAAAGCCAGCTGAAGTGTAAAACAAAGATAAGAAGGAAACGATTGCTCCATATGAAGTAAAAATAATAAAGCAAGAGTGAACGGATAATTCACAGGTTTGCTACTCTGTCAAGAGGAGAAATCTGTGAATCAGATGGAAGGTGTCAAACCTTTTAGCAAGCAAACTTCTCAATATATTATCAGCAATCGCAGTGGGGTCTTTTGGGTGTTTGCTAATGATTAACCAATGATGAAAGTTGGAAGATGTGTATATGCATGCCAATTGCATCAATATCTTACTTTTGGTTCATTGCTATCAACATTTATGTCAAACTTATAAACGTTGGAGAGCCTTGTTTTCAAATCAATAATTTTCATTTTATATTTTTTATTATTACTATTTTACATGTTATCCACCGCAGCACATGTTTGGATCTACAAACCCACCTCCATCTCATGTACCACTTTGCTTGCATCCTATGCAAGATGAAATTCTTTAACCAAAACTTGTCCATCTCCATGAAATACTAATTACCTGCAATCTTCTTAGTGAAATCCATCCATGACCTTTGTCCAAGCCACCAAGGATTCTTCTTAGTGAAATCCATCCATGACCTTTGTCCAAGCCACCAAGGATTAAAGATATGTATGAAGGAGTAGTAACCAATGTCCGCACTTGTGGAGGGGTGACAACCAATTTTCCGATAACGGTTGGGTTACATCAAGGATCTGCTTTAAGCCCTTTCCTATTTGCGATAGTGATGGATGAGCTTACGAGATCAATTCAAGAAAATGTACCGTGGTGTATGTTGTTTGCTGATGATATTGTTTTGATTGATGAGTCTAGAGCTGGGGTTAATGCTAAGTTAGAATTATGGAGACAGACATTGGAAGCTAGAGGTTTTAAGTTGAGTAAGAGTAAGACTGAATATATGGAATGTCGGTTTAGTAAGCAACGAAGTAGTGATGGGAGTGTAGTGAAGCTTGGTGAGCAAGATATACCGGTGAATGATTATTTCAAATATTTGGGATCCATCATTCAAAAGTATGGAGAAATTGATGGAGATGTAAATCATAGGATAAAGGTTGGGTGGATGAAATGGAAAAGTGCTACTGGAGTGTTGTGCGATCGTAGAATGCCATTGCGGTTGAAGGGAAAGTTTTATAGGACGACTAGTAGACCCGCTTTACTATATGGTACGGAATGTTGGGCTGCCAAGAGACATCATATTCAAAAAATGAGTGTAACTGAGATGCGGATGCTTAGATGGATGTGTGAAAATACAATAAAAGATAAGATTCGGAACGAAGAGATACGTAAGAAGGTAGGTGTTGCACCCATTGAAAATAAGATGCGAGAGAATCGTTTACGGTGGTTTGGACATATTCGGCGAAGGCCTAATGATGCTCCAGTTAGAAGGTTGGAGAAATGGGAAAATATATTTGTTAAAAGAGGTCGGGGTAGGCCTAGGAAGACTTGGATGGAGATGATAGGAAAGGATATGAATGCTTTGAACCTCACCGAGGACATGGCGTTGGATAGAAATGATTGGAGGAAAAGGATTCATGTGAAAGACCCAAAATGAATTTCTTTTTTGGTTCATATCGCTGACCCCAATTGTTTTGGGATGAAGGCGTAGTTGTTGTTGTTGTTTGTTGTTGCAGCTATGTCAGAAGAGCTAAACACATGATTACAGAGTGATACATGAGCAATGGAGCCTGTCTCAGTGCAATAAAACATGGCAGGATGCTAGTCTTTTAAACTTAGGCTCTGTTTGGGAGACTTGAATCAGAGGTGTGGTGCCGTTTCCCCCCGTATTCGTGCTCTCTGTTGTTTGAGTGCAGTGGTGTTGCCAAAACACTGCACTGAGAATGGAGTTGGCAGCCCAACACCATTCACAAGAGGATGTTTTTGGCAACTCCATCCTCAAACACCAAATTTTGGCAAAACTATAGTTTGACAATACATGAATATGGTGTTTCCATCTTAATGACAAGACTTCCAAACAGAGCCATATGTGACATGCTGATGGATCTATTGAGCAATATAACTACAGACTGCTGTAACAATACTGGGCCATTGACTATCTCATTCTCAAACATGAGAAGGATAATGAAGAGTGGCCCATACAACCTACAAATGCTATGTGGATTGCTGTCATAAGTTTCAAAAATTCTACTCTCAAATAATGGGGATAATTAAGAAACCCATCTTTGACACATGAATTGCAGCAAGCAAAATGAACAGAAGTAGAAAGGACAAGAAAATGAGAAAGCCAAAACAGAAAAAATCACATTGATTGCACTCTAATGAGCCCACTGCCAAGCTCCATACTCCTAACAATATCACCAAAAGGTAATGACCAAGGAGCCTGTGAATTGACATGCTTTAGTGACTTAAAAGTATCAAATAAAAATTGCATCAATGTTAGATTCAAAATACTCCTGCTTATGAAATACGCGTTCAAGTTTTCAGCAAAAATGGAAATCAAAATAATGATATTTACTAGACCCCTTATTACTTGGAAGCATAGTCATCAATGCGAGCCATGAAATGATGTTGGTAAGGTAATTTCTGAAGAAATTGTGAAAGAAGAGTAACTTTACTCAAGAGTGCCTTGTGATCTTTTTTAAAAATAAAAAACGAATTTTAAGGAAAATATTGTGATAATGTCGTAATAATGCCTTAATATTTTTGCATTATTCTCATTTTGAAGTTATTTTCAGTTTATCACAAGAGTTTGGACTTTTTTTTCCCAAAAAATATCCTTATTAACAATATGGAAATAGAATCATTTGTGTAGTTTTTCTCTGAGAAACTGGAAAACCACTCCGGGGATCAGAGACCTAGTTATGATGGCTATGCCTGCCATACTTAAGGTTGCTTTCCGAATGGTGTAAACCCATGGCGTACCACTTCTTATATGCAAGGGGCTGATGCCCGTGGAAATGGAACCCTGACCACTCGTCAAGCAGCCAAGGCCCCCTCCCACTATGCCAAACCCCTTGGGGCAACTGTCTAGTTGTTGCATATGCCAAAATGTTGGTTATGATAGAAACTAAAAACAAATAAGTGATAAGAAAAGGAAACTTAAAATAGAGATAATCTAAACATAAACATCCAAAATGGATCAACTCATCACTTGCAAGATTATCACAATGAACTGCTAGGCAATTGAGTGAACTCAAAGACCAACTATCAGCCACTCATTCAAGTCAAGACGAATACCAGCAAGAATACATCATATAGTACCAACGGGGCTCCACTTGTCTGGTAGGAGCAGTTAGTGCACGTCACCTTGTGTTGGGACGTTGCAAGTTCAAAACCCAATGATACGGTTGATTAATAACTGGTGGGGGTCTGCCTAACCCCAGCTTGCCTTTAAAAAAAAATGAATACATCATAGAGGATATATGTTGTCACTACAAAAGGAGAAGGATCACATAAACTAAGAGTTCAATGCAAAAGTAAAACAAGTTAAACAATAAGTTCACTGCAGCAATCACAATAAAGTCTATACAAAAAATACCCCCTTCCTTTGAAAGCAGGCGATATGTGCTATTTAGAGGCTGAACACAATTTTCTAAATTGTCATCACCTGTCATTAAGAAGCAAATAAGACACATAAACAGCGAAAGGAGATATTTCAAATAAAACAGAAATTAAACCTTTTAATTTGTATAAAGAGATTTTTTTTTCAAAAGCGCACCTAAATTTCGGGTGATAATAAAAAACACACATAATTTTTCAATTTTGTAAAAAAGATACCTAAACATTGTCATAGTTAATAAGAAAATACAAGGTTTACTTCTGTCAAAGTTGCTATTAAATGTGTGCTGTGATTGCCAGAAGTTAGATGTGTCTTTGATCATTGCCAGAACATTAGGTGTGTTTTAGAAAATTTTGTCCTAAAATTTATATTGTTTTGATGGTAAATCATTAACTTCGTCCTATTTTACTCAACTTTTTTTTATAGGCAAGCTGGGGTTAGGCACACCCCTACCAGTTATACAATGATACCATTCGCGTTCGAACTTGCAATGTCCCAACACAACGTGACATGAACTAGCTGCTCCTACCAGACAAGCGGAGCCCCAGTTGGTCCTATTTACTCAACTTGGCAACTGATAACTCAAGTTAAATTAACGGAAGTGTGTTTCTGATTAATGAAATAAAATTAACAATATGAAAAACTTAAGTGTGTTTTTAATTATCGCCAAAACTTTAGGTATTTTTTGAAAATTTCCCTTGCACAAAAAAAATCATATCCTACAAGCAGAAGTGCAAGGAACAACTACAAGCTGAAACACAAGATCATGTTATTTTCCTACATGGGTTAATATTTGCAAACCTCGTGGGTAAGGACTAAGGAACCCCTTCATAAAAAACTGTAATAATTTTAATTTTTTAATGTTTTTTGCACATCTTACTCTTCAAATGTGATCTACATATTTGGGTTAGTAGAAATCGGTGTTTAGATCATATTATTCTAATGTGTATGTAAGATTTATAAGGGTCCAAAGATCAATGGCCTACAACTCATCAAATTGTTAACTCTCATAAAATGTAATTTTACATCCAAGAGTCTATTCCTACTATTTTCAGCATTCTGAATACATTCATGATGTTAGATTTGTCAAAACAACCGGCAGCCTACAGTGACCGAAGGGAAGGGGTTTCGAGTTTCGGCATGGTCAATTTGCTAGAAAACAATTATTAGATTTTTAAGCCTTAAAAATTTATGATATTTATAAAAATTTTACACCGTCGATTTTCAAACCTTATAAAAACTTACTTGTGAATGATACAATAGTCTATTCCTATAAATTCAAACACATAGAACACATGTACGATCAGATTTGAGACAAACATGGAAAAAAACTCTTCAAAATTTCTGTAGGCAGCTATAGGCATGGATTGATATAGGCGAGCCTTATCTGGGGCAAGGGACCGACTCCTCGATCACACTTCCTGGCATGGCTCATCTTACACGATCTGGTGCAGACTGACAACTTCTTCAAATCCATCGGATTCCATCTTCCGAGTAAATGTGTGTTGTACAAGACGGTCGAAGAATCTGCGTTTCACATTTTTGGGGAGTGCCTTATTTTTCAAAACATCTTTAAGGTCACCTGAAATAAGCCTGTGGTCAACGTGTGCCAGGAATCGTTCACCATCGACTTGTTGTGGGGTCCTCAGCTAGTTCGCCATTGCAACAAATGGCGGATTATTTGGTGAACTTGGCTTCTCTCGTCTTGGTGGGCCATTTGGATGACCCACAACAACGCCATTTTTTGGCATATTCCGACTGTTTTCAATAAACTAGTGAACCTTATTTTGGCGGACGTGTACGCCATTCTGCGCATCAACCTTCCTGATCTTCAGCGCAATCTTCCACCATGGCCTCCTTTGGATCCATGGTGATTCGTCGATTAGCTGTATTTTGTATCTTGTTTTTCTTTTCTGGGCTTCTTGGCATGTCTTGGGCCGTTTTGTCTTTCCCACAGGTTCAATGTTGGTTGAACCTGTTTCATAATGTTGATGGTTATAGTTTGTCCCTCTCCCTCTCTCTCTCTCTCTCTCTCTCTCTCTCTCTCTCTCTATATATATATATATATATATATATATATATATATATATATATATATATATATATATATATATATATATATATATATATATATGCCCCTAAAAGACTTCATTCATAATTTTGACATTAGGTTTTTGACATTTCTTTAAAATTTATAATTTAATTGATGCATCTAAAATTACCTGCATGTTACCCATCAAACCTCACACACCTTTCCTAATCTGTCTTCATTCATCTACCCATCCCACCTCTCCAATCTACCCAAAAGAAATCGTAGGAATTATTGGAACTTGCTGAAAATTACGGTATGCAGGCGTGTTGAGCCTATATCAATCAAAGTCTTCATTTCCTACTCATTGTTTCTCTCTGCTTATTTCCCAAAATCTCCAAACAAATGTATGCCCTTTCTTCTTCCTCTCGTTGCTAGCCTTCATCTTCATTTGCCATATAAGCTCAACCTCATCCACCACCATCCCGTACCCTTAAAACTTCTTCTTCACCTCAATCAAGACTTGACAAGCTATTTCAAAAGATACTCTCAAAACCTACCCAATCTCGTAGGTGAAGTTCACTTAAATAACATTTTTTATACAAGCTAGTTACAAGGCTGTTACAGGAATAAATCCCTTGATTCAAGAG
Source organism: Nuphar pumila (assembly GCF_984573655.1). Taxonomy (NCBI): domain Eukaryota; kingdom Viridiplantae; phylum Streptophyta; class Magnoliopsida; order Nymphaeales; family Nymphaeaceae; genus Nuphar; species Nuphar pumila. Next base: position 21,232,377 of record NC_143255.1, on the reverse strand, counting down.
AAAATATATTCGTTGAACTGCAAAACTGTTACTGCTATAGATGGATTGATCTTTATCCTGACGATACCAAATGGTGCGAGATTTCAGCAACAGTTGGATTTCATTCTGTTACTGTTCTAATAACCTCCAAAAAAGAAGCCATTGGAATGCCCTCTATCTTCTCAAATCTGCAGCCAACCCTTTGACATTTTATTGCTCAACTACTCTGTAAAAGCATAGGATGATGAAAGAAAGGTTATTGTGGGCACTTCAAACTAACTCCCTGCTATGAAGCAAAGAAAGCAAAACCCCAATGTCATTTTTTTATTTAATAATGAGAGTACCCACAGCTCAAACAACCATGATTTTTGAGAATTTTTTGCTACATTAGATCAAATGTGATAAGTTGAGCTTGAGAGGATTTTATGAGATGCATAAAATTCATCCAAAGAAGCTCATTTTGTTTATGCAACAGAAAATTAAGGCTACTCCTTTAACCTGTTGGTAGTGTTTATGCATCAATGAAATATGGTTTTGATGGGTTAGAAGACTCGTTGGAGGTATTCATAAAACCTAAAATCTATTTCGTGAATCGGTCTAGAGAAAACATGCATTCTTATGTAAATGCATGAAATTTTGCATTTGATACATATTATTAATTGGATCTCTTTGGTTCCAGTATGCTTAGAAGTGCACATACATGTATATGATGCATTTATGTTAAATTAAAATCATTAGATGCTTGACTATTATATTTATTTTTGTGCTTATTGAATATATGCATGTTGTCTTGCTATTTTTATTCCAACCAGTTTTAAAGAAATTTTTAGTTATCAAAAAATATTTGAATCATAAGAATCAATTGATTGCTAAGCAGTTCAATTTAAAAGTAAAAAGTATATCTTAACAAATTGTACGTGGTCTAACCAATGTTATCAGTATCGGTGCCTATCAGCCAATACACATCATATCGGCAGAATTTCGATACCCTCACAATCTGCCTTTTTTTAATAAATGCCAAAATTACTAAAAATGTGTTTTTTTTATTATTATTATATTATCATTATTTTAATGGTTTTAACATGTGTCACATTATGGCTAACACATAATATTTTTTTAATATTTTCTGGCTGATATAGAATGATTCAGCTGAATATCGGTATCGGCCAATACAGCTGAATGGGTGGCCCAACGATTCAAGGCCGATACCCATACTAACAACATTGGTTCTAACATACTTCTCTATAAACCAGCATTATGTTTCCAAATTCGTTAGTTTTTTCTCTAACTGTACTTTGTAGATCTTGTGGACGACTTATCAGGTAAAAAGAGAATAGTGAAAATTCTAGTCATACTATTCCTCATAAAGATTCATGGTTTTGTTTCTTGGGATGTCCTCTTCAAGGAAAATCTCATTGGAAGCTGAAAAAGTTTTTTGAAAGATATGGAAAAAAAACTTTCTATTGAAAATATTAACAATTGGAAAAATAAAATAAAACAAAAAGATTAAAAATTTATAGACTGAAACAGAGGTTCACCAACATTTATAAGTTATGACACAAACGTTGTTAGCAAGGAACCAAAATTGTGATGTTTGATGTAATTGACACGCATACATGCATTTTGTAAGTTTTCCCTTTGGATCAAGTATAAGCATACATACAAAAATTGCCACCGCAATTGATGATAATAGATTGAGAAGCTAAAATAAGGATGAATATAATTTGATAATGAGAAATATTGTGAAGGTTCTTGGACTTTATTGGTGGTAAATTGAAAGGATAATGAGCTTAAATGTTCAAGAGAAAAAGAATCAGAACCCTTTGCTTCATTCTAACTTACTCATTTTTTATTTATTGCCTATGAGTTAGAGTACAAATGTTGGGAAGCTCCTTATGTACATGTTGACAATACCCATAAGCACTTGAATTCACCTGTCAATGCTTTTGACTAGTAGCTTGCACTTGACATTACAAGCATTGGGATCTCTTAAAGGTGTCGGTTTTTCTAGAACAATTTGGCTGAAAGTATTACCTCTCTGCAGAGAAGGCTTTTCTAAACCACTGATTTTTAACATTTGAGATTTTGAGACCTTGAAAACTTCACAAGTTCTTACAAACACTTGAAATTGCCTGGCAAGAGTTTTGGAAACTAGATCCACAGACAATTCCCCTCAAATAGGATATGTAAGGTCAATAACAGGGTTTCTACCACTTTAGATACAAACTTGACCTTGAAAACAGCATTTTTAACTTTTACACCCGAATTAAAGTTTATGGAAGCGGCTAACACATCAAAAATGATACAGATTCGATCTTTGGAAGTTTCCTTTAATACAGGCCTCTACAGGAGCCAGATGGTAGTAGCTGACTTAATGATAAGATAGAGACATTAACTTGTCACTAGTCACTCTTTTACCTTGTCAATGAATATTTCTTTATCATTTATTGACATAATAATCCCTAATAACACTAGAAAAGCTTAATCAAGCTCTTTATCCTTATGCCCAACCTAAGTAGAATTAATCAATAAATGAAACCATGACAGTTGTAACCAATCAGTATCAATCAAGATATGACAAATCACAAATGTTTTCCTAGAAACCTTGGCCCAATCATATTCAAGTAGCTACATCATCCATGGGTCTAAGTCCTAATTCAAAAGATCCAACTCAAAAGCTTCATAAATAGGGGTTACCCTTCATTTCTGGATCATATAGTCTACCCACAAGGTCGACTATCCTCTAACCTATCTATCTTTTTAGATGTGTTCTAACATCAACCTTATCCACCATCCTCTATGCTCTTCTTAGGCTAAATGAGACTAATCTTGTCATGCCCATATCATCCCAAATCCTTGTCTAGTGAATTGAAACTTCGATAAAAAAATTCAAAGAAGAAGACTTTTTTTTTTTTTTGTATTTTGATATCGGGGAGAAAACATCAATTTTGATTTAAGATGCATTCTTCAGTATTAGCCTAATGTTACCCTTCAGGAAGTTCTTAAGTGGAAGTCTAAAAATCCCAGTGACAGCAAATTGCCTACTGCTATCATTATGATAACCAAGTGAAAAATGATGCACATGCTCACTTAGAGAATTGCCATGTGCAAGTTCCCATATGTCAGAAATCTAATTGGTAACCACTGAGAAACCAAGCTAACTGAGACGATGACTCTGTTTGATCATGTTAGGTATGAGAGCTAACTTATCAGCTTATCATGCTATTTGTTTCCCTTTTTGTCGTTACTTTAGGTTTTTAAATTGAGGCAACTGTTCAAAAAGGCACCTAACTTTCTGCTAACTTTTAAAAGTGCACCGAACCTTTTTTATAATTTTAGAAATGAACCTAAGTATTTTCATGGTTAACCAAAAGAAACGTAGGTCTTTACTGTCAAGTGCATATCACAGTTATAATTTTACCCTAATTTTGGCATATATACAAAATTGAAGGTTTGATGATCCAAAGAATGCAACATATTTTCCGATGACTACATTGTTTTCTATTTTCAATCAAGTATAATCTTCTATTCTTTGTCAAGAATATTTTAACATGATAATTCACACATATCAACTATGCAAATATCAAGTGCCCCTTCTCAAAAAAAAAACAAGAATGCCTTCTGGTAAATGTGTTTTAATGTCACAGATCTAAAATGTGCACTGAATCTGTATGTGCTTATGTGGAACCCATGCCAAGATTCAAGGTAAGACACCACCAAAATGAGGATCTGACATCCAAGGTGGATCTGATCTTGAGTCCATAGTCACAATCAAGAATGATGGATTAGTGATTTACACAAATGCCTAGACAAGTCTTTTCTCTAAAGGTTTGTGGCGATTGAAACCATCAATTTCATACTCCTAAGGGGGTTGTAATCAAGTTTGAACAATTATTTAGGATGCTCTTTCTCTTTACAAGTGGACGGCTGTTATTAGGTCTAGGCATGTGTGCAGTATTAAAAACAGGCAAGTAGATACACAGTGCCATATTTTTTGAACTAAAGAAATAGCTTATATCTGGATAATTAAAAAAAGTGATGAACATTATTTGTCAACATCAATGACATAGATTAGGCAAGCCTAGACGTGAGTATTCAATAGATATATTGAAATTTGAAAGAAAAGATTCAATTTTTAGTCATATGTTTTGTTGATACTCCATATGTAGTTGGGATGAGGCTTGATGATTTTGTTGATGTCATTGTTTATCATGCCAGTGGCTTAACTGTAGTTCCATTGCAGTTCTGTCAATGCAAATTAGTAAATTTACTTTTATATGTGTTGTTGCTTCGAATCTAGTGCACAACTTTTAGGTTGTTTACCAGAATCTGCTAGTATCGTATCACATTTTGCCTTTCACACACACACATGCATGAATGAGTTTACATGCAAACATGCCAACAACAATAGAAGCATATAACCGAAAAATGTATTATTATGGAAGAGTTTCCTTTTAGATTCTAAAATTAATCAAAAAAACAAACACGATTACAATCATAGTAACGTATTTGCTGGACTCAGATTCAATCTCAGCATCCTACGGAATGAGGCTCACACAAAATGCCTTATAACAAATGTTGCAAGTAATCCTCCCCAAATAATGCTTGACCAATCAAAATGAATGCTTGGAAGCGCATTCATTTAAAATGTCTCATTCATCTTGCTTTACAATTAGCAGAATTTGGCAGGATAATTGTACACTTTCAATTTTATTGTCGTATTAAAGGCATCATCTTCTCACGTCTCATGTTCGCAACCTGATGTTGCTATTTGTGGAACTTGCTGTACATTGAGTTTGCAAGAGGAAAAACTAGTTGCATACAAAGAGGCCCAATATTAATCAAACATGTCAATTATTTCCGTCCTACGTAATGAATAAATGGCAATGGAGTCTCAACATATAAAGCACATTACAAGGTAAAGATACAAACCATGGAGGATCAGACATTGAACAGAAAGTAAAACCTGTCAAACTAACTTCAACTAACAAAACACTTGAAATGCTGCAAACCTCTTGGATCTAATCTCTGGCACCATAAGTTACCAAGCATTCAGAATTACATTCTAGAGGGAATTTTTCAAAATAAACTTTACCATCCAAAAAGTTCATAAAAATTAAATAAAAAATCGCCACCAATAGACACAACAATGAATATGAGATAGCCTTCAACAGAAAACATGAAAAAGCCATATTTCATTAGCAATGAAAGAGTTACAATATGGATTAGAATAAAGATTGCAAATTTACTTGATGTCACGAGACAAAATTCTTATGAGATGACAGACGTTCAACTGCATCTGGATGGGCATCTCTGACAGGGTCTATCAGAAAAAAGTCTCCTATGTCCACTCCCATTGACACTGTTTTTAAACAGCTTCTGAATCACTCTACATTGCAGACTGAAAGATGTAGTCCTCAACTTTATCTATTTGCTATTCTTCTTCAGAGGCTTCTCTCAACCACTGCAGAACATACAACCAACATGCTTTACAGACAAGACCAAGTGGTAGATGACTTTAGTTAACGAACCATGTAAGCATCGCAAATCATAAAATAATATCAGGGACCATTTAGTGATCAACAAGAGGGTTCATTTTTAAATAGGTAAAAGACAGGAACAGAGACTTGCAGATGCACATGGAAGCTGATGAAAACATGAACAGTATGAGGTGTGGTCGTTTGGTTTGAGTGCATGAAAACCCTGAGAAGGGGGATGACAAAGATGTCCTACATTGTTGCCAACTACAACCAATAGAGGTTGTAGCTGGATTTGGGAGATGAGAAGTAGTTGAGACAACCTATATATATATATATATCATGATTATTGGCTTTCTTAATTTTTTCAATGTTTTCAAAAAATTTTGAATTTTTTAAAGATCCTTTAATGGTGTATCTTATGATACAATACATTGTGATACACCCATACCTTAGACCTTTCCAATATGCCTTTTATAACATTGGTATGAAATGGAATGGATGAGCTCATGTCTAAAACGATGTTTAAGCAATTTGGGCATGAAACTTAATAGAATATCTCAAACATTTTGGCAATTGTGAAAGGACTTGGCTTTGTCACAAGGTTAAACCGGTTCAAGCTTCATTTTCTAAAGCCCAATGCACCTTGATAGCCATTCCAACTTGGTGATTGCAGAAACAATCAGATGACAGCTGATGTCAGAGGATTTGGCATTGTAATAAAGGTTTAAATAGTTGATGCTTCATTCTCTAACACCAATGCACAATAGGAGATAGTCCTGGTTTAGTGGTTATAGAAACACTTGGACCCAGAAATGGAAGCATTTTTCTGATATTTTCACAGATCATTTCTTGTTGTTGATTTACACATTTGATAAACAATAACATTGTGGCACTACATAAGGACACACCGTTCTATACTATTGTGATAAACTAAATAGAACAGCTCCAAAAGCCTTGATGACACATTTTCAGAGCTTATATTAGAGTATCAAAAAGTTGGATATGAAAGCTAGGAAATGTGTTTCATCAGCTATTCAGATGGTTTACATCAAATTCTATGAATCTAAGCTATAAAGATAGAGGTGCCTTCTAAAAGATCTTTGACTAAAAACCGTATCACTTCCAGATCATTGTTAAGATGTCACATCCCTAACAGCTCATTTTTTTGTTATCAAATATCTGATTTTTTGATCTTTTCAAGTGTTGGTGTTACCAGTCAAAACCAAAAATAAAATCTTCCATGTTTAAGTGAAAACAGGATACGGTATAAATTATCCTGCTAAAGGTTACAAAATTTGATAGACAATGAACTGAAAGAAGGTGAAGGCTACAGGGAAATAGATTCCGTGTTTAAAAAAAAAGAATCATGCCCACTTGCCTGAATGAAGGATTCACACTGTTTTACAAGGAGTTTATCAGATTCATCAGCTCCTTCTTTCTCTGAAGCCCAAGACATGATAGCATCTTCCGTCACGATATCCTGCTCATAAAGGATCTGCAGAATCTGTACAAACAGACAGAAACTTCAGCCTTCAACAAAGATATGTATCATAAGAGGGCATCAATTTTTTCAGGATGAGCACCATGCAACCCATCACCTATACTGATCTATGTTTTATGCGATGTTAAAACTTGAATGCCCTTGCGAGTAAATGCATCATACTTAAATCCAACATTCAATTTAATCATTTAGACAGCCTTCAACAAAAAGATACAATCATAAGGTGACATAAATTCTTTCAGGATGAGCACCATGCAACCCATCACCTATACTGATCTAGTATGTGATGTTAAAACTTAAATGCCCTTGCAGGCAAATGCATCATACTTAACTCAACATTCAATTTATTCATTTGGACACATTTCGGACAAAAGAAGAGCGATTACATTATTGGATGGAAAAAGAACTATTTTACTTGAAGAACAGGAATAAGGATATAGGCTTGGAGTAACTTAATTTGCATTAACCAAGGGAATGTGATATCATTAGTCATAATTCTATAAATCTTAGAGACAGAACATGCAGCAACTGTTAGAAGGAAAGAAAAGAAGCAAAGAGCGGCTGTAAATCCCAAAATCTCTCGATGACAAGGGGCAGCATTAAGAGTTTTCTATTTACAGGGATCTTAATCACGGATCACAAAACAATGATAAACAAAAACAAAATTACAACACATATATTATGAGAAACCCAAACATAATTAGAATATTATAAATGAATTACAACCTTGCCATTCATTAATGACTTTACAGCTAAAACAACCAAATAAACCTTGGTCCAAACTCTATTTACTCACTGTGATCTCTGAAACCGTAAACCATGTTTGAACATGTGAACATGAGACTGATTTTGTATTTCATGTTAATGCAAGTAAAAGACAACATATACTGCACTTAAAAATGAGAGCCTCAAGCAATATCCTTTGGTAAAAATATATAGGATAGAATGCATAAATGGCAGGTCTATGTTTCAAATCCTAAGGAGGCTATCCCCCAGCTTGACTACCCAAAAAAAAAGGTCCTGTAAATCATAAACGGTGTGTCATAATTGCTCGAAAAAAAAAGCAGCGGTCTTATTGTCAAAAAAAAAATGAGAAGAATATAGAACCAGCGTATCAGCAAGAGTAACTGAATGGTGATAGTAGCCATTATTCTCTACTTGACTGCAATGATGAAAGTAATACATTATATTGCTTTCATCCTAAAAAAATAGAAAAATCACCTGAAAACATTGAATAGTCAAACAAAGGTGAGTTGATCTATCACAGGCTGTAACCTAGTTTTGAAACCATAGTGGTATACCAAGTGTGTCCTGAACTATGTCAAGGTTTATGTGAAATAGAATCTTTTTTCCTTTGTAAATGTATTTTTTAGTACAATCCTTTTTTTTAATTTATTTATATCAAAGGACTCGCAAGTAATTTAGACAATTGAAATATTCACCCTTCTGTATGTAGGGGTGGCAATTTCTGACACGACCCGCCAACCCGCCTCTTAGGCGGGTTCGGGTTGGGCTTAAGCCAACCCGTTTAATAAACGAGTCGACCCGCGTAACCCGTTTGTTAAACAGGTCGGGTTCGGGTTGGGGGTATGCCAACCCGCCAACCCAGCTGACCCGTTTAATAAACGGGTTAGGCGGGTGGCAAAATTGTTTGAATAACTTTCGGGAGGGCTTCCGCCATTTTCCTTTTGGTTCCCTAAAAAAAAAAACCTTCTATATTCTTCCTTTTCCTTTTCCAAGTCCGAGATCAGGTATGAAGGCCTCGTCTCCTCCATCAAACACCCTCGAATCCAACATCGGCTTGCAGAACAGTATCCCTTCTTCTTTCTTTCTATTCTCACTTCTTTTCATCTCTTTTACGCATTGGCGAGTGAGTGGGGAAGGAATCTCTCTCTCTCTCTCTCTCTCTCTCTCTCTCTCTCTCTCTCTCTCTCTCTCTCTCTCTCTCTCTCTGTGTGTGTGTGTGTGTGTGTGTGTTCCTGCATCAGAACTCAATGCCCCAAAACCTCAGCTGAGTCACTCTATCTATCTCTGTCTCCCGATCCTCGTCCTCTTCCCCCTCTTGTTGGGCTCCCCTTCGTTGGGACCCCTCCTCATGCCAGCGGAGACCAACCCGACCCCCTGCTCCCATTTTCCTCCCTTGACGTATCACCAGGATCCCTTCGCTCCCTTCGCAAGAGGCCCTACCTGATGCCGAGAATCCCCTCCCGACTCCCAAATCCTTCTCAGCCCGCCAACCCGACCCGTCAACCCGACCCGCCAACCCGATCCGTCAACCCGCCAACCCGACCCGCGAACCTGAAAACCCGTTTACCCGACCCAACCCATTTATTAAATGGGTTGGCGGGTCGTGTCGGGTTACCCGTTTATTAAACGGGTCGGGTTCGTGTTTGCCACAGCCGACCCGTTTAATAAACGGGTCGGGTTCGGGTTGAGGTATGCTGACACGCCAACCCGCCAACCCGACCCGATTGCCACCCCTATCTGTATGTAGTTACTGTTGCATCATATTCATTATTCAAGTTGACAAGAAAAATAGTTTTGGTCTCTGAAAGAAATGTGTTTTAAACTCAAACCAAACACAAGCCAGAAACAGTGCATGTCAGTGTCAAATATCCTTTTTTTCTTTTTCCTTTTCTTTTGGATAGCTTAGTATGTATTGACGTCATATAAGAAACATCAAACTATTCATAATTTGAGATACAATTCTTGTTTAGAGTGATCACAAGTCAAAAAGCATAAATGCTATTGAGGTTTCTGTCATGCATATACAGCATCCACATTACCGGTGAAAATATCGGAGCAAATTCTTTGGCAGACTCCAAACATATCTCTTCAAATTTTAGCAGTATTTCTACCTGCAGTGCAAGTGAAAACAGTCAACACACCAAAAACTTAAAAGTTGAAAAATGCAACAAATGAATGACCATTAGCACCAAACAGTGTGTCAAATGACCTGCAACTCATTATCATCCATAAAGTAAAACTAATGACATAACATTAAGATCATGTTTGCTTAGACCCCTCTGAGAATCATTCTCTCCAGTTTTGGAGAGAATGATTCTCAGGAGAACCAAAACCTGACATGATTGCAAACGTCAAAAAATGGTTCTCCGTTGGTTTCATAAGAGATGGGACAGATAGAAAAGTGACTCCCCAAGAGAAGAAAGATCATCACTGGGACACCCCCCCTTGGCTCCTTTTCTAGAAAGGAAGACTCGCTTTTGATTTTGAATCTCTTTCAAAGTGCTTGCAAACACGTCCTAAGTTAGACAGTTGAAATAAAAAGGGGGTTACTAAGGCTTGTGAACTAGTGCATCAAAAACAAGCCTCAGGTGGAAGTGTGATATAGAAAGGTTACTATGTATAACAATTTTAGAAACTGACAAGGTCTCATAATGAGGATGAAGGATGCAGATCATAATTATTCCTTCTCTGCCTTTCCACTCACACATCTAAACTCATGAAAAAATGAATCCTTGTTAATTCCTGTGTTGCAATAACATCAATTTGTGTGAAGATCAAACAAAATCAAAGATAAAAAGCTGAAAGACAAAAAATATATCATCAATACTTTTTCTTTGGATCACATTGCCAAGCCATTTTCATAGTTTAAATAAATTTTCTAAATAGAGTCCACATACAAACATATATCCAATACCTGTCTTGGATAGTTGGATAGCACAACCAGGGGCATTTCCCTAATTTAATAAAGATATGCAATTACTTTTGTAGAAAGGGTTCCTTAGCCATGGAAAATGCAAATTTAAAATAAAAACTTCTAAAAAAATACCAAAAGGAATTATTTAAGACAAAACGCTTCTCTGGGATTTGGGAATTTACAAGGAGTAAGAAAAGATAGTGAACTTGTTAACATCCCCTACAAATCATGGTGGCCAGGCATACATACATGAATACATGCATCTATCTGATTTCAAACTACCATAACCAAATTCACAAATTTCGCCCAACTAAGCACATCTGGGATAACTTTTCAGTTCTCACAGTAGCAAGATCATTGACTCCATTGAGTTCACTGCCATGGAACTGCTAGAATATGATGTTTTTTATTACCGTATTGTCTTTGTCATGGTTGTTTGTATCATACGATACGGCATGATACACATCGTTACTTTTTTATATAACAATACAATACACACTCATTTTTCGATACCAGTGCTTATCGTACCCGTATCGGGTGTATCATATGATACACCCGTGTATCGACCAGTATCGTAGTGCACTTTAAAAGACCCGAAAAGGGATCTTTTTCATTTTGGGTTTAAAAGCCCTCTTAAGGGCCGACTTCTACACATGAGTAGAGGCTGTTGGAAGGGAACCCACGCGCCCTAGATTTTGTGAGATCGATTTGGGGATCAATTTGTGTGCAAGGGAGAGGGTTTTTGTGATTTTCTCAAGAAAGAGTACATTTATACTGAAGAAAGCGTGTTAAGGTAAAAAAATCATATTTTTGCTTGTTATTGAGTGTTTTGGGGAGAAGATGGCATCAAAAGATCCAACATGACAATGGTGCACTCAAATAACAAGTGGAAAACGACTGAGAATCAAAACCCATGCACCCTAGATTTCGTGAGATCGATTTGGGGATCGATTTGTGTGCCAGAGAGAGGGTTTTTGTGATTTTCTCAAGAAAGAGTACATTTCTACTCAAGGAAGTGTGTTAAGGTAAAAAAATAATATTTTTTGCTTGTTATTGAGTGTTTTGGGGAGAAGATGGCATCGAAAGATCCAACATGACAATGGTGCACTCAAATAACAAGTGGAAAACGATTGAGAATCAAATGCAACTATTGCAAAAATAGTTTTTCGGGTGGTATCTCTCGGTTGAAGCATCATTTAGCCGAGACACACCATAATATGCAAGCATGCATGTCAAGCCAATTGTTGGATGTCGTAAAATGACAATGCCAACAATTACTTGATGATTTGAGAAGAAAAAGACAAGAAAAGGAGATGAATGAGGTAGAAATGGGGTATGGGGAGCCCTAGGAGGATATATATTACGAAGATGAGCTCCCTACTTCTGATTCTACAGCCCATAGCATAGGATCGAAAGTAGGAAGTTCTGTAGCGCAGGATAAAGGTGTGGCTGGTTCCAGTAGTAGTGTCGCGACTGGCACCGCGGGTACAAAAAGAAAAAAATGAGAAAGAAGAGGAGCTGGAGGGAGTTCTTCAAGAGGAGAACCATGAGGTAGAGCTAGAGGCTTTATTAAAAGATAGTTCTATGATGCCTACGTTCTTTTCAATGCGGCAAAATCATTTTATTTTTAGGTCATGGTAGATGCCATAACCACTATCGGGCATGGATACAAGATGTCGTCATATCATTCATTAAGTGAAAAGATTGTATATGCTAATGTGAAAGAAGTTAAGGCATATTGTGATGAGTTGAAGCAATCATGGAGAGAGACTGGGTGTAGCATCATGGCAGATGGGTGAAGAGATAAACGATCGAGGACCTTAATAAATTTTCTTGTCTATTGCCCCAAAGGAACCATGTTTTTGAAATCAATTGACTTGTCTGATACGCCAAAGACATCATATGTATTGCTTAGAGTTTTTTATCAGGTTGAACCTCAAAATATTGGGCAATTCATTACTAATAATGCAACAAATCATAGGATAGCAGGTAAAGAATTGGCAGAAAATTTATATTGGTAGCATGGATAAGGTACACCAGACAGTTTAATGTTATCAAGAAATTACTAAATTTATTTATAATCATGCATGGGTTTTGCGCCGAATGAGAAAGTATACTAGTGGTAATGAGTTGATTCGTAGTGCAGTTACTAGATTTGCTACAAATTTTTTGATAGTGCAAAGCTCAGTAAAGTATAAAGTTGAACTAAAAAAATAGTTTTCAGCAGATGAGTGGAATGCATATCCCCATGCACACAAAAGAAAGCCCAAAGAAATTGTAGATATTATATTCAGAAGTGAATTCTGAGATTCATGAGTAAAGTTATTGAGAATAATTATACCTTTGGTGAAAGTGTTTCAATTGGTTGACTGTAAAGACAGATCAACTATGAGTTATCTCGATGAGGCCATGGATAATGTAAAAGAGGCCATTAGAGATAATTTGAAGAGGAAGAAAAAATTCTACATACCGATATCAAACATCGTTGATCATAGGTGGACTAAGCAACTTTATCAATCTCTTCATATTGCAACATACTATTTAAATCTTGCATTTAGATACTCCCCTACTTTTAAAATTGATAGGGAAGTCAACAAGGGACTTTTGGATTGCATTAGAAGGTTGAACCATGATTACAGCATTCAAGATCAAATTCATAAGGAAATGAAAACTTATGATAATGCATTGTATGATATGAGAAGACTTGCAACAGTACGAAACCGTGCTACAATGCGTCCAAATAATTTATTTTGTCTATTTTAACTTTAATTTCAATTTTTTTTTATTATGATGTTTTATACAATTGTAGTTGTGTAATTGTCTTATAATTGATTTCTTATTTTTTTCCAGACTTGTGGTGGGTCAGGTTTGGAAGTGATATTCCAAATCTAATAGCTTTTGTCATTCACATTCTAAGTCAAACATGTAGTGCAAGTGGATGCGAAAGAAACTGGAGTGTCTTCGAACAAATTCATCCCAAAAGTAAAAACAGATTGGAGTACAAAAGACTCATTGACATCGTCTACGTTCGCTACAACTTACGACAAAGGCAGAGGTATATAAAATTGTAAAGTTTATTTCTCATTTTCATTCAAAACTCAACTAATTTTAATTTTTTTGTCATCTTTTTAGGCAAATTGAAAAGGTATCAACAAGGAGGCACAAAGAGCAATTTGATTTCATCAATTTAGAACATTTTGATGAATTTGATGAATGGTTTGAAGAAGAAGCAAAAGTTCTTTTGAATAAAGAGGACACTGAATGAATTAACATGGAAGGAGCACAAGAGGTAGATGATGAAGACCCCACGTATCTTGGGGACGATGTGGATATCGAAAAAGGAGAAGAAGATAATGAAGATGATTATGATTATTGATGTATCAAGTATTCATGTTTTATTAAAAATTTTGTTCTTGTGAGATGCTTTTGTTTATATAATATGAAGGTATGACTATTGTGTAAGTGCTTTATAATGTGATTTTATGTATGTAGTTTGTGCAATTCATCATTATTTCATGCCATATGATTTTTTTAGATTTTTTACTGAATTCTTCTGATTTTTCTTGACTTTTTTATTTTTTTGAATTTATTAAAATTTATGTTTACGACAGCCAATATTCTGTACTGCCCATATTAAGGCTTTCACATATAAATAAAATATTAATGGTGTATCCTTTACAATAGTACAACCGTTGGGAGCCCAGGGCTGCCTTTATCCTGTTCTCTATCCTCTTCCCCTCAAGGTACTACTGCAAATTATGAGGAACTTGACAGGTACATGCACTTGTTTGACACATACTTTGAAAATTTTGCCTCAAAGGAACATTGGCTCCCACAAATGTCTCTGTTAACCAAACTATTAGAGATGTTCAAAAGCAGGTAGGTATGCATCACACAAAATTTCATGTCCTTTATCTTAAAGATAAGGCATTTCTAACCACCTAAAGGTTATTTTGCCTTCAATTAGTTGTCTTGAACAACTCACTTTTCGCTATATTACTGCCAATGCACGCTAGTCTGTCAAGAAATTTGGAGCAAGATTCCGATAAACTCAACACTTCTGGCTAGCTCAGTGCCAAGTCTTCAACATATTTATGGATTTGATTGAACCAAGACTATAATTTTGCAATCTACCTATGAAAGGGAATCTTCACCTTAGCCAGAATAGGGAGGTCAATTTGTTTACTTGAGCTTTTTCCTGACTCACATGGTTCGGCAATCATTATTTTTTCTTCTTTTTTGGGAGAAGACACAACATTCTGACTTAAGCTACTAAATGAGAAATATAAGAGTCCACATATGTTTGTGCTATTTATTACTTCAACTAGAAATTTGGAAGATTGTAGACAATCAAGTCTAGGATAACCTTAAACTAATCACATGGCAGATTATGTAGATTAGGCAGTCATTCGTGCTTAGCACCAAGGGTGTTTATAGAACTTGTTTGTTCTTCATGTGGTGGAAGGAACTGTGGTACATATTCCATGATTTGCAACACCTCATGGTTTATGTGCATTATAACATATGTATGCTGCCACAGAGAAAGATGAAAATCTTGCATACCACTATTTTATAGTTCGTGAATTGATATAAGTTTAATTCATTTTCACAAGAAAATATCACAAAATTTTGAAAATAACCTGGAGGGAGAATCTGAATTTGAAGCAATCAACTTGAATCTAGATAGTACACAAACCTACACTCCTGACCTCCGTGGGTGTGAGATCTCTAATACCCCTTGCAGAGTAAGTGATTGTCTGTCTGTGTGTGTTACTCATATGTTCGTTAGATGATTAAAGATCAGCTTTTGACTTCGTCAAGCATCTTTATTACATGTATCTGACTGAATACAGCATGGGCAACTTTGATGAGTGATGGATTCAAGTTGTCATTTTCTTGGTGTCGAATGAGATAGCCAGATGGGTAGGTCGCACTATCATAACCAAGGGGTCTTAGGTTTGAGTTCCATGGGGTTTATCCCCCAGCTGGCACGGAAAAAAAAGTTGCTATTTTGTTTTTGAGATATGGGAGTTGCAATATAGATAATCAAATATGCTCCTATGTTGAAACTTCCTAGCTTTCTTCTTCTGTAAGCTATGTTTAAATGATTGATTAAATTATTTAATACTTTTTGGATTTAATTGTTTAGTCTTATCAATCATCAATTTTTTCGTTTCAACTAGCCAAACCACCCTCTGCCCAGATAAAAGGCATGCAACTACATTCAAGACAAAATGAAGGTATTTTATATGAGAGAGAGAGAGAAGCAAGTCAAACTTGCCCTGTTAAACTTATTTTATGATTTCCTTAAAAATATACAACAACAACAACTACACCTTCATCCCAAAACAATTGGGGTCGGCGATATAAACCAACAAAGAAAATCATTCTGGGTCTTCCACATGAATCCTTCTCCTCCATTCATTTCTATCCAATGCCTTAAAAATATA
Source organism: Nuphar pumila (assembly GCF_984573655.1). Taxonomy (NCBI): domain Eukaryota; kingdom Viridiplantae; phylum Streptophyta; class Magnoliopsida; order Nymphaeales; family Nymphaeaceae; genus Nuphar; species Nuphar pumila. Next base: position 21,216,306 of record NC_143255.1, on the reverse strand, counting down.
TTCTACAAAAATATAGATGAAGAATTCTATTCAGGTTGTACATTAAAATTAGGATGAGATCCAAGCGTGTGATACATCCTGAGTATACAAATACCCAAATACAAACAAAAAATCAAATGAGGCAAACAGAAAAAGGTTTTATGCCATTTTGAAACTTTCATAAGCAAAATAAATTTGCATCATTCTACCCTTGCATCAACTTTATTTAGTTTTAGATTTACATAGGACGGTTTCTAGGATAACCATAATAGATTCACTCTCTGAGACAATGTGGTTATAAGCATACGCTCAATACTTGGCTAGTCCTGTGTGGCTTTTTGGATGTCATGGACTACACGGTTCTTCTTAAACTTTTCCATTTCTAAGGTAAAAACAGATGCAATTATTTCTTGTTTTCATGATGAATCATTGATTGCCTTCATTATCATATAATCTTTTATTTTTCAACATGAATCGGAAGTGTTGGCATGCATCAGACTTTATTTAACAAATAGTAGGTGACAATCACACCTAGACATTAAAGTAACTATTCGCTATGTTTGGTTAATGTCAAAGAATTCAACCAACAATACTCAAAATTCCAGCAGAGGAAATAAATCAATCAAGAGTCCTGAGTTTCATCAGCACAAACCTCATCATCCTCTGACTGAAGGTAATGACTTAAAAGACCCTTCCACTTCACAATGACACTTTTGGTATTAATAAGCAATTCCCCTGGATAATTTAAAATCTTAATGTAAAAACAACTGGAATTTTTTGGACCAACAAATAATTCCCCAGAAAGAAATTAATTGAACACAAGTATAAAGACATGTATTTGATTTCTAAGCTCAATATTAAGGAGAAAAAGGCCCCAAACTGGCCTGGCTGCCTGTAGAAAGGATGTTTCTGCAACAAATAGAGTATACCATTTCAGCAATGCATAGAAATAGTGCGATTTGCAGTGTAATCCAGAAAAGTGACACATAAAACAAACTAACCCAACCTGCCAATCCTCCCCAGCTAATTTGAGTGTCCAGTGGTATGTGTCCACGTTTGCAAGGCAATATCATATATTCATGGAATAAATTCAACTCAAGTCCTACAAATTCATAAACAAGATCTTAAAAAGTTTTGGTTCTTGAACACTTGTAGACACATTCATATGGATGTGCGCATCCCACAGGCATGCATGCACACAAGGCACATAGCAGAAACAGCATAACCATGATGAAGGCATAAACAACAGTTCCCAATGAGGGACATCTGTCGAAATCTTGAAAGCTTGTGGGCTACAAAGTTGGCTGTCTCTTATAATAATAATGGTCCTATATCACATGAAACCGAAGTTCCTTTGCCCTATGCTCATTCTTTAATATAAGAGGCCGAGCTTACCTGTCAATGAAGCACAGCATATGCCGTATCATCTCTTACTTGACATAGTTCCTAAAGTAGTTTTCTCACTTCAGTGTGTAGCCTACCGATCTCTATGTTGTCACCTTGAACCAAGTGGCAACAACCATGGTCAAAGAATTTGTCACTCTAAGTGCAACATGTTGAGTAGTTGGTTACTCTTTCATCAAGAAAGATAATTGTGATATTCAGATTAGATCATAAGATAAAAGACAACACAGATAAAAACACAGAGAAATTAACTAAGACAAGGTGCAAAAGGATACAATAATTTGTCTCTATAAGGACTTATGTTCAATTAGTGCATAGGATCACAATTATATCTTCGCTTTTAATGCAAGCCATTTGAACCAAAAGAACATAACTTCACACCACGAGCACAATTTTTTAATGAAAGTTCTAAAGAACCAAATGCATATGCAACTTCCTCTATGATTATGGATGCAAACTCCAAATAGGATAATGACTAATATTCTTCAGTCTTCTATGAACTAAAGGCTAAAGCAAATGAGCATGATAAAAAAACACTTCACAAATGACTTGGATTTCAAGTCATTTAATCTTGCAATGAACTACATCATGTAAATGAGTTTATGTTGATGACAACACCTAAAGAGGAGACAGCCCTCGAACTTCCTGCAGATGTTGAAGTGAAAGTCATTTACGATGGATGTTTCATTAAGTTCCTTCTGGAATCCCCAACCTAGATTCTAATAAATGAGACTTGACCAACCAACAACCATCTCTGATGTTCCACCTCTCCAGCTCAACTAGATGTCAGGGAACAAGATGAGATTTCTCAGTAGGATGCTGCAGATCAGAATTTTTGCCTTAATTTAAGAGTCATTGGCAGTGATCAGGACATTGCTTATGCTACTTTTCTCATTACGAAAGGCATTCTCAAACCAATCCTTGTTACTGATTGTACTTTCAGATATTGTGCACCTGTAGGATGGGCATTGCACCAGTCAACCCTTTCAAGATTTTAGATCTGTAACTGTGTGGACCCCCCCCCCCCCACCCACTTGGCTTTTATTTACATTGAGTAGGATATCAGGTGTATGGTTTGTTTATTCAATTGTTCATTTCTTCTTCTTATTCAATTATTGCTTATATTATGTCTATTGTTGTTAATCTTTTTGTATACATGATTTTATTTTTTGTATATTGTTTTTTCACTTTGTTAGTTGTATGGTTTGGTTATTCAATTGTTCATTAATTCTTAAATTTTTTTTAGCAGGCTATCAGTTGCATGGTTTATTTATTCAATTATTTATTCATTTTTTCTTTTTTGAGCAGATTATTTAATATAATTGTTTTACAGTGTTTGACGACATGTTATGTTTTGTCTATTTCTTATTGTTGATTGATTTTATGTTGTATACATGTTTGTTATTAATTTCAGCAGTTTGCTTACATATTTTGTATGCTTTTTTATTTTTTAATTTGGGGTACCGACTAGTCCACCTAGGCCCGACTAGTCTTTTTAGGGGCTTATCACCTAATGCCTTTGACAACTAAGCATAGGTCCCACTTGGCTGAGGTGGCTGCAATGCTGATGTGGCATCCTGATGATGGGTCCCACATAGTTGGTCTGATGAGGTGGTGTCCGAGCGGTGGATCCCACAGCTGGATGGAGCTTGGATCTGGAGCAGCACTAAATGGATCTACTTTGAGTAATTGGTGCATCGGATTTGGATTTGGGCTTGGTTATATTATGTTTACTGTTGACTTGTTAATTTTTTTGTATACATGATTTTATTTGTTGTATATTGTTTATTCACATTGCTAGTTGTATAGTTTGTTTATTCAATTGTTTATTTATTTTTTATTTTTTGAGCAGATTATTTAATATAACTGTTTACGGTGTTCGACGACGTGTTATGTTTTGTCTATAACTTTTTGTTGATTGATTTTATGTTGTATACATGCTTATTATTAATTTTAATAGTTTGTTTACATATTTTGTATGTTTTTTTTAAATTTTTTTATTTGGAGTACCAACTAGGCAATGGTTGACAACTAAGCATCGGTCCCACTTGGCTGGCGTGGTTGCAATGCTGATGTGGTGTCCTGATGATGGGTCCCACATAGCTGGTCTTATGAGGTGGCACCCCAAGGATGGGCCCCACAACTGGATGGAGCTTGGATTTGGAGCATCACCAAATGGATCTACTTTGAGTAATTGGTGCATCGGGTTTGCAATTTGGGCTTGCAACACTCGGATCCACTTTGAGATCTTGGGACAACAGATGCAGATTGGGTTCCTCCACAATTGGGTCTGCATCAGACACACACACACACACACACATCCCTACCCTCAAAAACAAAAAAAGAAAGATGCACACACAAAACATATTTATTTACAAATTTTAATCAGCAACAACAGGAATTCGGTCTAGAAATGTTCATTTCAAGTTCAAGTAATTTTCTAAAGCAACTTTTCCTCTATGCTAAAACAAGCCATTGAGTAAACTAGAGAAACAATTCAACATTGCATATGTAATACATCTAAAATATTAAACAATTCCCAAAAAACAAAAACACCATAACCAGGGTTATTCTAGCATCAAATAGGGTTCTTACAGATTTGACCACGAAGAGCAATGTGAGGACAGAAGTGTGCTTTTTTGTGTGCATATATGTGCATTCTCACACAGATTCAAAGAGAAAATGTGAATAAGACTACAAGACAACCAAAGCCAAGAAAAGTTCTGACAATTCAAGTAAGCCAATAAAGGAGAAACGGAAAGAAGAGAAACTCACTATTGCTAGTATGTGGAGGTTCTAATGCCAATTTTATCAGAGAATAAAAAATTGCCCCAGCACAATCCGAAAATGTCATATTGTAAGCCAACCTAAAGATAACAACAGAAGTTAGGTTTGTAATTTATGATGAAAGTTTGCTGTGAAATAAGTTACAATTGCAACAGATATTATTACTACATTTAACAAAAAGAGAAAAAATAGCTAAATGATTCCTTTAAACATCAAAAAGCAGCTAAATCAATGTTATTTGAAAAAAATACCAGCCACAATTTGCACATGTAACAACCATGAAATTGATCAGACAAGCTTAAGAAGCAATAAACAGAGACTAAAGCTTGCTTGGAAACACAGCTCACCCATTTGGAAGGATTGGATCAAGATCCTTTATGATTTCACTGCTATGTTGGACACAAGACTGGAGATGGTTCTAAGGTGAAATTCTGGAAGGACGGTGCAGACAGCATTCTATTGGGATAGATTTCCTCAAATCTTTTATTTTTTCCTTTCTCCCCAGCCCGATTATCATCAGATTTACCAGCTTCAATATAGACAGGGTTGTCAGGGCTAAATCTTGCTATCTCATAACTCATATATTTAGTTAATCCAGATTAGACATGTCCCTAAGACTTGCTGATTATGATGGTCTTGGAGCATATATTTTTGCCAAATCTCTCGTGATTGATGATATCCAGTAGATTTTCTGGTATTGGGTCCTACTAGGTGCTCTCTGTCCTATAATGTTTTGTAAAATTCAATTATACTGATCCTAGGATCCCTTTATTCTTTTCCTAACAAAACTTTAAGAGTAAAGTAATGGAATAAGTTATTTATCAACCAGAAAAGAATGCTTAATTGCTTAGGAAATGTGGAGGGTTCTATAAATCTCAAGCTAATTGCAGAAGAATGTGACAAACAAAATGGTAAGTCCATTCAACAACACGGCAAACAAAATAGTACTATTTAAATGAATAAGATGTCATTATTCTTCAAAAGACGTTTCTCCCACTTAATGAACTGAGGACATTATAGGGACCACAAAGATGTATCTCCCAAAAAAGCAGGCAGAGTGAGAAATACAAAGGTACAAACATGTAAAAACAATACAGATAAAATACTACTCAAGAAAAAAATTGAGATATACCTAAGTGCATTTATTTCCAAGATCACATGGTCCTGTTCAACACCTTCCACAACAGCCCGGCAGAATGTCTCTTCTACCTGAAAATGTGAAATGCCAAAGTCAAATAAAAATGTGAAATATGAATTCCCACAAGACGTTGAGCTCGTCGTCCATGCATGACCTCTTTATCAAAATGGACTGCCTTCACATCAACATCATCATCACCATCACTGGTACCATCTTCATCAATATCCCTTTCAGGATTGGCTTTTGTACCCTCAGACGTTGGATGAACGTTTAGATCTTGGGAAGCTTCTGCATCAGCTAGTGTAGTAATAATGCCATTCAGTTTATCAGCAGGAATGGGTGCAACAGACTGTTTCCATTCATCTTCCTGTAAATTCTCACCAATGGACCAAAGGACACCAGCCCCTGAAACACCAACCTAGAGGACAGTAAAAGAAACCCAAGATAAATAAATTTAGCTTTGAGACTGGAATTTTGCGATAGTGAACGAAAGAGAAAAAAAGAAGAAAATGGGTCTTGTCAGATTTTGTTGAGAATGACTGAATCAGCAGAATTTTGTTGTATTTGAGTGCTTCCTTTAAGGAATTCAGGTCAATGTTTATGCATAACTAAAGGCAACTCATTTTTGTTCAACAAAAACTGAATGTTGACTTGAAATCTTGCTATTCTGCATCTATTTCTTGGTATACTGATATCAGTTTCTGATTTACTCAACCAGCAATAAATTCTTCTAGCTTGACATGCAGAGGGTTCTAGTAAGAGCAAATGCAAGGATGATGGAGTATAGTAGTTCTCATATGCATCAATTATACAACAAGCATCACCAAATCCAGGGTTCATTTAGATGACCTGCAAACACCAACTGGATGGATCATGTGTATCACATAAGAAGCATTAATAAATCCATGGTTGCATGTTAAGCAAACAGGCTTTAAATTAGGAAGCTACTAATATCAACTATAAGAAAAAGACGTCATCCAACCTTAGAAGTGTCCCAATGCTGGTTTTCAGATGCCTCATGAACTAGCTCCCCATTTTCATCAACCATTACACCAGTCCTTGCTGCAGATCAAGCATCCAATATTATAACACCTTCTGGTCGCAATGCAGTTAAATAGTGACAATAATTTCCAAATTTGTGACATATTAGTTGGTGTAGTTCAACAATGCATGATTCCGTCAAGCATACTAGAAATTATGGGTTCACATATGAATATCTTAAAGCAGTGCAAAATATACAACCATAAAAACCTTTATTGCTTAAAACTGTGGTGGCCAAGTACTGATATTATTCTAGCAACTGATGCTGAAATGACATTTTCAAAGTTCATAAAGTTATGCTCCACCATACTGGTGAAGACTCCACAGATGAATGTAAAGATATCAATGCAGTATGAGAGTCTTAATCTCACAAATTAACGTGATTCAAAGTATGATGACCTGGGTTTCAAAACCATTTTACTCAATAATAATGAAATATGGTAACAAAGAATATGATATTACTCTATATAGCATCGTTTTACAGTCATAGTACTGTATATGACAAAGTTATCGAATAGAAACTTGACCAGTACACTTATGGATTATAACTATTGACTCTACAACTTGTTACAAGTCCAGTTTTAGCAGTAAATATTTTCTGGAAGTGATCTCAACTTGTTACAAGTCCAGTTTTAGCAGTAAATATTTTCTGGAAGTGATCAAGACTATGGATAACTCCGCCTGTGTAGTTATACACTGCCGGTCCCAAGCCCGGATAAAGGAGGAGGGTTGCGGTAGGCCTGTGACAGCCAGCATAAAAACTTTGTCATATCCTATGAAAATGAACCAATATGAGAATTTCGTTGGGGCGTTCCCTACTGAGCGACGCGCTGTACTCTCTAGGCCCGGAGGCAGTGATAAATGTGCAAGGGTTGCTAGGTCGTCGCCCAGAAGCGACGCGTCACACCGGCGCCCGGGTGTGGTGTCAAATAGGCAAGGGTTCCCTCGCTTTGTTGGACGGGTGGGGGTAAAGAAGTTAGTCCAAGACCATAAAATTAGGTTAGCCACTTGGAACATAGGGTCTTTAACTGGTAAGTTGGTAGAGTTAGTAGATGTTATGTGTAGGAGAAAGATTGATATTTTATGTCTTCAAGAGACCAAATGGGTAGGTGAGAAAGCTAAAGTGATAGAACCTTGGGGATATAAGATTTGGTATACAGGAATAAATAGGAATAGGAATGGAGTAGGGATTGTTATGAGTCGTCAGTTTATAGATAATGTAGTTGAGGTCCGTAGGAAGGGTGATAGAATTTTACTTATTAAATTAGTATTAGGTACGGATGTTATTAATATTATTAGTGTTTATGCACCTCAAGTAGGTTTAGATGATTCCATTAAGCATCAATTTTGAGAAGATTTAGATGGAGTAGTACAAGAGACATCTTATGGAGAAAAGCTTTTCATCGGCGGTGACCTTAATGGACATGTAGGCATTAGTAGGGATGGATTTGAGAATATCCATGGAGGCTATGGTATAGGAGAAAGAAATGAAAGTGGAGAAAGGATTTTAGATTTTTGTTTGTCCTATGATATGATCTTAGCAAACACTTGGTTTAGGAAGAGGGAGTCTCACCTAGTAACATTTAAAAGTGGGGTTAATACGAGTCAGATAGATTTTTTCCTACTTAGAAAGAGAGATAGGGGTTGTTGCATCGATTGTAAGGTTATACCAGGAGAAAGTGTAGCTACACAACATAGAGTCTTAATTTTAGATCTTAGAATTAGACAATGCCGCAAAAGGGATAGACATAGGATAGATCCTAGAATTAAATGGTGGGCACTGAAAGGAGCTAAACAAGGAATGTTTGTAGAGCAGGTAGTTAAGGAAGTTGATTGGTGTCTCGAGGAGGATTCAGAATCAATGTGGAATAAGATAGCGGGTGGTATGAGAAAAGTAGCTAAGGAGGTATTGGGTGAGTCTAAAGGCGGTGCACCACTAGGTAAGGATACATCATGGTGGAACGAGGATGTCAAATTAGCTATTAAGGTTAAAAGAGAGTGTTATAGAAATCTAAGTAAGAGTCGTGATAATGAGAATTTGGAGAAGTATATGATAGCAAAGAAGGAAGCTAAAAAAGTTGTTCGAAACGCGAGGGCTAAGGTATATAAGGAGGTTTATGACAAGTTGGATACCAAAGAAGGCGAGAAGGATATTTATAGGCTTGCAAAGATGAGAGATAGGAAATCGAAGGATTTGGGTATGGTTAGATGTATCAAAGATGAAACGCAAAGGGTTTTAGTCAAAGATGAGGAGATTAAGGAGAGATGGAAAGATTATTTTGATAAGCTATTTAATGATAGTCATGCTCAAGATCTTGGAGACTTCTCCATTCCTTTTCATGAGATAAATCGTGACTTCATGCGCAAGATTCAAAAGAAAGAAATTGCAGAGGCTTTGAAGAAAATGAAATCAAGAAGGGCAGTTGGCCCAGATGGTATACCTATCGAGGCTTGGAAATGCTTGGGAGAGAAAGGTTTAGAATGGTTGACAAATCTTTTTAACTTGATTTGGCGAACAAATAAGATGCCTAATGAGTGGAGGAAGAGTACTTTGGTGCCTTTATATAAGAATAAGGGTGATATACAAGATTGCACAAACTATCGTGGTATAAAACTCATGAGTCATACTATGAAACTTTGGGAGAGGGTGATTGAGTCTAGGTTGAGGAAGGTTGTCATGATATCGGAGAATCAATTTGGTTTTATGCCTGGAAGATCAACTATGGAAGCTATACATCTTCTTAGACAACTTATTGAAAGATATAGAGAGAGGAACAAAGATTTGCATATGGTTTTTATTGATTTAGAGAAGGCATACGATAGAGTACCTAGGGACGTTCTCTGGTGGACAATGATGAAGAAAGATGTTTCTCTCAAGTACATTAGTATAATTAAAGATATGTATGAAGGAGTAGTAACCAATGTCCGCACTTGTGGAGGGGTGACAACCAATTTTCCGATAACGGTTGGGTTACATCAAGGATCTGCTTTAAGCCCTTTCCTATTTGCGATAGTGATGGATGAGCTTACGAGATCAATTCAAAAAAATGTACCGTGGTGTATGTTGTTTGCTGATGATATTGTTTTGATTGATGAGTCTAGAGCTGGGGTTAATGCTAAGTTAGAATTATGGAGACAGACATTGGAAGCTAGAGGTTTTAAGTTGAGTAAGAGTAAGACTGAATATATGGAATGTCGGTTTAGTAAGCAACGAAGTAGTGATGGGAGTGTAGTGAAGCTTGGTGAGCAAGATATACCGGTGAATGATTATTTCAAATATTTGGGATCCATCATTCAAAAGTATGGAGAAATTGATGGAGATGTAAATCATAGGATAAAGGTTGGGTGGATGAAATGGAAAAGTGCTACTGGAGTGCTGTGCGATCGTAGAATGCCATTGCGGTTGAAGGGAAAGTTTTATAGGACGACTATTAGACCCGCTTTACTTTATGGTACGGAATGTTGGGCTGCCAAGAGACATCATATTCAAAAAATGAGTGTAGCTGAGATGCGGATGCTTAGATGGATGTGTGGAAATACAATAAAAGATAAGATTCGGAACGAAGAGATACGTAAGAAGGTAGGTGTTGCACCCATTGAAAATAAGATGCGAGAGAATCGTTTACGGTGGTTTGGACATATTCGGCGAAGGCCTAATGATGCTCCAGTTAGAAGGTTGGAGAAATGGGAAAATATATTAGTTAAAAGAGGTCGGGGTAGGCCTAGGAAGACTTGGATGGAGATGATAGGAAAGGATATGAATGCTTTGAACCTCACCGAGGACATGGCGTTGGATAGAAATGATTGGAGGAAAAGGATTCATGTGGAAGACCCAAAATGAATTTCTTTTTTGGTTCATATCGCTGACCCCAATTGTTTTGGGATGAAGGCGTAGTTGTTGTTGTTGTTGTTGTTGTTTTGATCAAGACTATGGATATAATCACAGGACTTCAAATCAAATTGCAACAATCCATCTGAACTAAGTTCCTATAAACTTGAACTTCATGGAGGATAGGCTCAAATCATTAGAATTGATTCGAGTGATATAAACTGATAATGAAAAACTAATGACAAAAATAAAGGCTCAAAATTATAAGAGGAAGTCATGGACATGGATTTGACTGTGGCCGACACAATTATCAATGTTTATAAAGCATTGTAGTGTGTCTAATATCCAGGCCAAAGTTGTGTCCTTTTGACAAGGACCCACATGGCTAAATGAAGCATCCATTCAACCCAGCTCACATGAGCAATAAACTACCATAAGAAAGAGAAATGAACAGAAAACATTGTCAGATTGGTAATTAGATTTAGAACACTTTTGCAAAGTACTCCATAAATGAACAAATATATGTAAACAAGAACTTTTCATCATCATGCTTTAATTCAGAACAAGTTCTCCACATCACAATCAACTTAAAATGACATTTAAAAACAATATACAATACTAGCAAAGATGCAAACAATTTACATGGACTTTCTATGAGACTGTGGCTACTGTCTGCATATTCAAGTTCCTCATCGCTGTCTTGACTGGTCGGTTGATGCAACAAGGATATCTTTGAATAAGCTGGAACTTCAATATCGTGCCCAATCATGACCTGAAATGAAGAAGAAATAATAAATGGTCAAGAAAATAGAATTCTTGTCCTTATAAAATTGATCAAGTTCCTTCTATAAAGAAATTTGAATTTTTAAGTTTTTTATTCTACAATTTCTAGAAGAACAATATTGGGGAAGCATTTGCGACCATGGATTATGTCAGCAAAAATATTTGGAGAACAAATTTACATAGTTACTAGAAGTGCTTAAAGCAGGAATCCCAATTCCTAGGAAGTGGGAAGCGGAAGCTGTTAGAAATTCTTATTCCCAGTCAGTGGATTTCTGATCCCTATGGCCTAGAGTGATTCTCATGACTGGGAATCCAGATTCCCTTAGGAATCCCAATTCCCTTGGCATTAGTAACTTGATTATCATGGCTGAGCATCAAAATTTCCCAGGAATCTTGATTCCCTCAAGAATCATTCACACAATGTCACATCACTTTCTCAATGACTCCCCATATTGCTTCCTACTCACTTCCAACTTCCTGAATCCTATAAAAAATTGAACTGCTTTCAATTCCAATTCCCATACTGCTTCCCAGTGCTAGTTCTTGCCCTAGCAACTAGATAGAAAAGCAGGAATTTCTTTCTGCTCACACGAAAAATAGCACAACTGCCTAATATCAATGAAAGGGCTTTCCTTATGTCCTTTTGCTTACACTCCAAAAAAGGAGCATATACTATTTGTGAAACAAAAGGAATGAACTGCACAATCCAATACGTGCACTTTTTGTAACTCCATGAGCCAATTAGCTAGCAACCAATCACAAGGAAAATTAATCCTAGCTCTACAGACCAAGGTTGTCTGTATCGTAACATACCGTGTCGTACGATACATATTGTAACGTTGGGAGAAACCGATACGATACACACTCGTATCGCGATACGAGTGTGTATCGTATCTATATCGGGTGTATTGTATGATACACCCCTTTATCAAGGCGCATCGTACAATACGCCTTCAACGCGCTTTAAAAAAATCAAAAGTTACTTTTTTACTTTTTGGGTTTTAAATACTTCTTGAGGGCCGACTCCCTCATTTGTGTAGAAACCATTAGAAGGAAACCCATGCACCCTAAGAGTCGTGATAGCGATTTGGGGGCCGATCCGTGCGCAAGGGAGAGGGCTTTTACAATTTTTTCAAGACTGCATTTCCACCCTTTTTGCACTCAAAGAAGTGGGTTAAGATAAAAAATACCTATTGTATGTGTGCGTAAACTTGTCGAATATTTGTATGCCTATATTTTTATTTGGTGGTTAATTAGTTATGTTTTATTTTAGATTTTTCGATATCGTCTTCGCGTTCATCTTATAGAGATCATCCTGCATAGATTTAAGCAACATATTGCAGGTCTTTGTCAAAATGTACGTCCATATGTCCTGCCACCTTTCGTGTTGATGCTATTGTTGAACTAGAAAAAATCAAAGGAAAAGAATTTTGCAAAAATGCAAAGGACTTTAAATCATTGTTCCATATTCTGAAGATGATGATGATGGCCGAAGATAAAGAGATCATCGGGCAGCAGTTGGATGCAACACTGAAGAATTATTGTCCTAATGTTTGGCAAATAGATTCCAAAAAATAGTTTAGTTTTAGGATTTTTATAGCTTAGAACTTTAGAGATGATTGGTATGAAAAACGTTGGTTAAATGTAACGCTTTTAGTTATTATGAACTCTTAGTAGTTTAGTTATGACTTATGACATTTTAGTATAACTTGGATGTGAATTTAATATTGTTAGTTAAGGCATTAATTGTGTTTAAAATTTAAATTATGTAGTTTCTTTTTATTTACATTGTTAGTTATCAATTGCAAGGTTTGTTATCAATGTTGTTAAAAATGCACCTCAAGGCGCAAAAAGCACGCCTCGCTTCAAGGCAAGGGCCTTTTTGCCTTGAGGCGCAAGCCCAAGGCACAACTTTCGTCTCCTCTCCTCCTTCCTCTTTACTGTCAAAGAAGAAGAGAGGAGCAACTGTGTGCACCCTCTCTCTCTCAGGTACATACTCTCACTCTTTGTTACTCCTTCGACTCTTTCTTTTTCTTCTTCTTTTTCTCTACCTCTCTCTCTTGTTGCCTCTCTTACTCTCCCTCTTTCGTCTCTCGCTCCCCCTCTCTTTGTATCTCCCTCTCAGTGTTTCTCTCGCTTTCCCTATTTGTGTCTCCCTCTCGCTCTCCCTTTTCTTTCTCTCTCGTCTCTCTTTCTGTTTTTTTCTACACAAAGTTGGTACCCATCTCATTGTTGTTTTCTAAAAGTTATATGGATGAAAAACAAAATCTTTAGTTGAAACTTTAAGAAGAAGTTTGGAACCCAAACTTCTGATCTTTTCTTTTTTTTCTTTTTTGTTCTTTCTCTAAATGTAAGCCTATACAAGTGTTATGATGAAATTGATGTGTATTTCTTTGCATATAAATAAGTTGGTGTTGTCTTCATCTCTTCTTTTTTTATTTAAATGCATCGAAATCTAAAATTTCTCAAGTAAAACTATGGTGGTACTTGGTTTGCCACATATCCTTTATATGTATACCTTAGTCAGCAATAATATTAAGATTTGAAAGAGAATACAAATAATAATGAAAGAAATAATAGATTTTATTGATTGTTAGAGATTTTGTTACTTAATTTTTTATTAAATTCTCATATTTTATTTCTTAGATACTTACATAGATCAAGTTGTTGCATTAATATTACTTTACATGTTAATCTCATATTATTCGATATTTATTTGAGATTTTTTATTTCTTATTAGTTGTTGCTTTAACAATAAAGAATTTTTTATTTGTATTTTTAGACATTTTTTAATTTTTTTTTAAAGTTTAAAAAAAAAATTAAGGCTTATGTTTTACGCCTTGCTTCAATTTTTGGTAGAGTACCTCACTATACCTCAACGCTTTTCACAACATTGTTTGTTATTAAATTTTGCAGGAGGAGGAGAAGAAGAAGATAATGATGATGATTATGATTATGATTATTGATGTTTTATATAATATTTGTTTTTGTTTTTGTTTTTGTTTTTGTTTTTGTTTTTGTTTTTGTAATATGAAAGTATGAGCCCCGTGGCATGTTCTTAATTACAAAAGTCTTATGTAGCTAATAGAGACATAAATGCTTCATATGTGATTTTATGGTTGTATTACTATTTTGTGCAATTCATCATTATTTCATGTGTTATGATTCTTTTAGAATTTTTGCTATTTTTTTCTGATTTTTTTGGAAATTTTGAAAAAAAATTATTACAAATTTATGATATGTTTATGATACGATACGATACAGTATCACTTTGGGCTCGACCGATACGGGTAATGATAAGATACGTACAACCTTGCTACAGACCTTTTGAGTTCATGCCAAGGACAAGATTAAAGGATGACCATAACTGAGAACAAATGTACATACGATGAAAAAAATGGAATAAGAAAGTGGAAGAGAAGTTCAATAAGCAAACATGTAAAGATGTATATATATACTCTTGTACATAATGTTTTTTGTATTTTTTATTTTTTTCATTTTTGTATTTATTTTTTTTGTTTCTTTATTATTTTTATTTTTAGCTAGTCCTACGTTAGAACTAGTCTAACGGCTAGTAGGAGGGCCTCTTTGTGTATATATTGGGGACTCTATCCCTCTTGTATGTTATGCTTTCTTTGTGCATTTCAGCCATTAATAAAATATTATTTTTTATTTTGTGAGTCCTCTCTTGGTGTGTGTTTATTGTGCCCTTTCTGGTCCTTATGAGTGCGCTCTTAATGGCTGGTTTGGTGGACTGTTGTGCTCGTTGGACTCATGTTGATGCTCTCGGACCTTCACTTGTGGGTGTTCACTTCAATACATGGTATCAGAGTAATCCTATTGGATCTTGAAGTAGAGAGGTCGTGGTTTGTGTGCTCATGGATCTCTCCTTGAGTTTTGTGATTCAAGTGTTCGTGTTTCCCTTTCACTCTACCTTCTCTCTCTCTCTCTCTATTCTCACTTGGTCTTCATCTATGGAGGACAAGGAGAGTGGCACGGTCGTTCCCATCAAACTTAATGACACTAATTACAGGTGGTCTTTTATCATGAAGCACCGCATTTGGGGGCAAAGGCTTGTGGGGGTTAGTGGATGATCCCGATCTGGAGCATATTCTGGTTTGACCAAGTCAATCATATATATATATATGCACCCCAAATTTCTGAAAATGTCGTACCGCACCCCAATTTATTTATGTGACATAGCAAGAAATTATTAGAACTGAAGAACACCTTTCAACCCAATGTGCATATAGATAATTGAAATATACGATAAGACGCCAAGCAGCTCCGCATTCCATTTTGATCCCACCAGTGATTAAGATATCAGCAAACGAAAAATGTGCACCTAATCATGAAATGTATTTTAGCTGTGAAAGGATAATCATTCTTGTGCTACAGAATACATGCAAGGATAGCCATAATTGTGAGTTTCATTGCCTTCTCATACTCGCTATAATTTTCTTCAGCTGCAAAATCAAACTAATGTAAAACATACAAATGGTTTTCAATAATCAAAGGTTGTATTAATAATTACTCAAAAAAGAATAAAGATCAAGGTGGTATACTACCTTAAATGTTAGTATAACACCAGGTTGAAGCGCTGCTCCTGCCTTTAAAACCACTCCATCACATACTATCGCATGTTTTAACTTACAGTTATCTTGGATTGTCACATTGTTCCAGATATAGCAACCTTCAATTGAGACATTGCATCCGACTGAGCAGTCTTGACCAATAGTTGAATTGATGACTAAAGAATAGTCACCAATAACAGTGCCACTTCCAACCAATGAACATGGACCAACCCTTGCAGAGCGTGACTGAGCCACATCTAAGAACAATAGTAAAAAACATAAATAAACAAACACATAAAAGAAACAATCAAAAGTATGGTAGGAATGCCAAAAAACAGTTTAAACTTTTAAGTTTAGCAAAGACCTGTAATATTGCAAGGACCAATAACCACTGAAATTCAAACAAGCATGTTCACAAAAAGGTCTTGCAATCAATTGCAACATGGCAAATTCATTTAAACACTAGTCAGAAAAATGTAGAAGCGATCAGTACCAAGTCACTAGTACCTCCAGAAAACTACCACCAAGCAAACAGACATGTAGCATTATATCACTAACATGATACAATAACAAATAAAGTTTCTTTAAGGGGAGATAATTTTGTAGCATGGAAGTTTTGAAAAATAATAAACAAATAAAAGAAAGTTAGCAAATTGGGTATACAAACAACAGCAACAACAAACAAATAATGTGCTTTACCCTAAAGCAAACCAAGAAACATGCACGCAAATATAATTTCTTATTGTGGCAATCTACCCAATAAGCTTCTTATAGGCATGTAACTTGATCTGGTTTGATCATGTAATTAGAAAATGAAAAAAAAAAGAGTGCAGAACATTTTCATTTAAAACATAAACTGGGCAATCCACAGGAAGATGCACTGACAACCTAGAGTAACAGCCAGATATGATGGCTGCACCACAAATAAAAACAAAAAACTGAATGACATACTGAATGCAAATTGAGTATGCAGATTGTCCATAGGCTGCAAGACTTGTGAAAAAAGTATGAAATCATATAGGCACTAGTGGTAATCCACATTGGAAACTAAAAATCAATGATACAGTGTAGACAAGAATTATTCTGTGGGGTACGAGCTCAAGAATGAATCATTTCAGAAAGGAATCAATATTAGCATAGTTAATTTAAATATCATACCATTCGCTCTGTATATCCCCTCTCTATCTAGTTTAACTAGCGGGCAGTTCCCAGAAAACTGAACATCCGGAACAAAAGGATACATCCACCTCTGAAGTATATCTTTACTAACAGTGTCATAGCTTCTGAAGTTCTCTATTCTAGCTGCATAGCTTGAATCAATTTCATGGGTGAAAATTTTGTAGCCCATTATCTGAACATGAATACCAAAAGATAGTAAACATACCATATATATATGACAGCCTTATAAATTATCTGATAACAAGAATCACAATAAAACTTATGTAAAGATGAGACTTGTAACCTACTAATATGTGAAATTCTTATAAATCCTTTCTGAAAAGAAGAAATTAATAATCTGAATGTACACATCAAAAGATAAGCAAATGTTATAGGAATATGTCAAACCACATGAAAATCATAACAAAGAAAGGTTGACAAGTATAGAGTTCCCTTATGGGTGAGTTTGACACCTGAATTCTGAGCATGAAGTATTTAAAGCGAATCAACTCCCTGTCCACATGAAAATTGCACGGCAATAAAATGAACAAGTTGGAAAGTAGTGTGCACCTCTAGGAATCAAAATTAAGAAAACAGTACAAAAAAAACATCCCAAAGACAATTTTCATGAATGAAGAGGCAGATTTTCTCAAGGTTGCCAAACTAGGAAGCGGAAGCAAGAAACGATACGGGAAGCGGAAGCGGAAGCGAGAAGCAAAGCATTTTAAAATTTATAGGAATCAATTTAAAAGCAAAATATTAAAAAAAATGAAGCAATATGGTAATTGAATAGGAATCGAACAAGAAACAAATAAAAACTAAAATAAAATTGATCATTCTTATATTTCATGATTTTTCAGTAAAAGAGCTAATTTTTTGTTAAAATCTAACAATGATAGTTACTAATTTAAAGAAAGTACATGGAAAGTGAGTGAAAGCGTGAGAGAAAATACATGAAAAACATGAAAAGAAACGTGAGAAAAGCATATAGAAGGCATAGACCGTGTGTGTGGGAAGCATAGAAGAAGCGTGGGGGAATCGAGATTCCCATGAAGTTTCGGAAGCGAGGAGTATCGCGCTTCCGAAGCGAGTTTCCGGGAAGTGAGCTTCCCACCTACCTAAGAAGCTTTCAGTAACTCTGGATTTTCTCATGCCAAGAGAGGTAGAACATCAATTTCAAACTCCGAATGAGAATCATCTCAACTGATCATATAATAATATTGAAAGAACTAAGTAACACAAAATCCAGCTGCCCAAAACGGAGAATCACAGCCTCTGGCATGTCAAGAACTAATTCCTCTGTCATAGCCAATCTCATTCCATTCCATCCAACACCAGCTGCACTACTTCAGCTTACTAGAAGATACATCCATTTGAGATACAGATAAAAGACACTTCTGTTAAGACGTTGTAATGTATCCCTTTATTATACTGTTCAGGTTTGGATCAGATGTAAATCCAGGAACCAAATATGTTCTGTAATACTGTTTTATTATTAAAGGTTGTTTAGTCTTTTGTAGCCCCAATTAGGTTGTAACATAAATAGTTTCTGAATACATATTTAACGTGATTTTTTGCTGCTGCACTTTTTGCCTCTAGCCAATCTCTCTCTATGTTTCTCCCTCTCTCACTTTCACACAGCGTCGAATAACTGCAGATCTGATATTGTTCGATGTTCTAACATGGTATCAGAGCGTTGTGACTGGGCGTGATCAGAAGTGCTCGCTGGGGTTGTTCACTCTCCTTTCAAACTGTGACGTGATTCTAACTGGTTGCGTCATTAATATTGGTGTTGTGAATCTGTTGGGTCATTAATATTAGTGTCGTGAATCTGATTTCTTGTGTCGTTATATTTCCCTGTCATTTTTTTTCCTGTGTCGTTATATTTCCATGTGTCATGAATCTGATTTCTGGTTAATGTATGTGTTGTAAATCCAACTCCTTTATGCCATAATTTCTGTGTCGAGAATCTGACTTTCTAATTAGTATTTGTGTCGTAAATCTGATTTCTTATATCATAAAAATGATTGGCACCGTGAACCTGAACTATCTGCGTTGAAACTGAATTTTGGGTGTCCAAAATCTTTTCTTCGCAAACTATTCTGTATTGTCAGTGCTTCTTGTGGAGTGATACTTTGTTTATTTTATTCTTGTGTCGATTTCTACATTTTGGGTTAATATTCTCCCTTTTGCTGAACGCTTCTGCCCATCATATTTTTCTTTTGTTGTTTACCTCCATTTCTTTCTCATGGATAGTAATGCTTCACAATCCATGTTGTCTTCTAGTTTCTTGACCCAACTTGTTTCAGAAAAGTTGAACAACAATAATTTTCTGACTTGGAAAAGGCAAATTATTCCTTTTATTAAGAGTCATGATCTGTCTGGTCACCTTGATGGTTCCGTTAAAATGCCGTCTAAGTTTATTATGCAAAAACAGAGAGATGACAAAGGGGCAGTGAATGTGGTTTACATCAAGAACCCTGAATATGTGTCATGGATAAAAAAGGATCAAGCAATTGTAGCCTATCTAATGTCTACTCTCTCACAAGAGGTTCTCGTTGGAATTTCAGATGACTGCACAGCTAAAGAACTATAGGACAGTTTAGCCAAAACATACTCTCAAATCTCATAATCTAAAGTTATGTACCTAAGGAAAGAATTTCAAAGTCTCAAGAAGGAATCTTTAACCATTATGGAATATTTGAACAAAGTGAAAGAGATCATTGATCGGTTAGCCTTGGTTGGAGAGGTTGTTTCTGATCGTGACAAAGTTCAACAAACTCTAGCCGGCTTGGGGCAAAAATATCATGTTATCTCTACTACATTGCAATGCTTTCCTATTCTGTCATCGTTTGAAGATCTCAGGCCACGACTATTTTAGTAATGAAATGAATCTCAACAATGTTGCAGGAGACTCTGGATTGTCACGAGATTTTCACAGAGTGTTATTTATGGGGGCAAATAGAAGAATAGGGAGAGGAGGCATCGAAGAGGTCGTGACCGTGGAAGAGCTGGCAACCAAGAAGGCAGAGGTATTTTACCTTCTCCTAATGCTCCAAATTCAAACAGTGTTAACATTGAGGGCAGACGAGTTTCAGTTTGCTTTATATGCAAAAAGTTTGGGCATATGAAAGCTAATTGTTATCACAAAGATGATCAACCCTATAATACCAAAGAGAGCTTTACTTATCATAAAGGGCATACGGTTAGACAAAATGTGAATCAACCACATACTGGAGGAGAGAAAAACTCTGGAGCAGCTAAGTAGAATGATCAAAGAGTTTGAATTCTGGAGCAGCTAGTCACATCACTAGAGACGCAGGTAAACTTTCTAGACTAGTTACATATTCTGAGAAGGGCAATGTTGTCACATGAGATGGTGCCAAACACCTCGGCACATATGTTGGAAATATTTTTATCCCTTTCTCTAAGTCTAAATTTATCAAACTTTTTGATGTTTTTTGCACCCAATGTCAAGAAAAATCGTGTTTCTGTTTTCAAACTTGTTGATGATACTAATTTTTGCATTGTTTTCACTCATTCTGTGTATGTGAATGATCTTCACGTAAAGACAACGTACGTTGAAGGGGAGCGACATGAGAACATGTATGTCTTCAAGAAAAAACTACTACAGAAGTGTCTTTCTTCTTCCTTAACATCAGTTCCTGAAAAGTATTTTGCTTATGCAGTCAGTCTTATCAATAATGTCAGTCTTTGGCACAGTAGGTTGGGTCATTGTAGAAACAAATTTATTGAACACCTTATCTATAGCAAGTTGATTCCAGAAACAAGTTTGAGTCATGACTTAAATAAAACGTTGTGTTTCAGTTGTCAAGTTTGCAAAAATCATGTAATTCATTTCCGTTCCATGAATAAAAGAGCTTTGAAATCTTTTGAAATTGTGCATTCTGATGTTTGGGATCCTGCTCCAGAAAAATCATTCTTTGAAAGTAGATATTATGTTATATTTGTCGATGATTATTCTCGTTATTCGTGGATATTTTTCATAAAACAAAAGTTCAAAGTTTTTATATTTTTTGCAAGTTTCATGCCTATGTCAAAAATCAGTTTTCCTCAAATATTCTTAATTTCCAAAGTGATGGCAGTGGGGAGTATGTTTCTAATGATTTCATTGAATTTCTGCAACTAAATGTAATTGTTCGAAGGGTGGCTTGTCCTCACACCCCTCAATAAAATGGGTTTGAAGAGCGAAATCATCACCATGTTGTAGAAAGTACCCTCAATATGATACATGTCAGTGGTCTACCAATCGGACTCTGGACAGAAGCCTTTCATTCTACAGTTTATGTGATAAATCGCCTTCCCATGGAAGTGTTGAACAGAAAATCCTTGTATTTCATGCCTTATGGCAAACATTTTGATTATACACATTTGAAGTCCTTTGGTTGCATTTGTTATGTTCATATTGATAAAACTCAACGAAATAAATTTGGGAATAAAGCCAGTGTTTGCAGATTTGTTGGATATGCAGATGATTATAAAGAGTATTGATGTTATGAGATTGTCACTAAAACCATTTGTATCTCACGAAATGTCATATTTGATGAGAATTGTTTTCAGCATGATGATAGCGCAAATATGCTTCAAGACAGGCAATCAAAGATTGAATACTATCAACCTTGGCTCAGTGCAGAGTTATTCCCACATGCAAAAAGGAAGGATACAGTTTTTGTTAAACTAGATGAGACATGAACGGATGACAAAGACAAGACAAATGAGCAAGCACACAACAAATTCACAGAGGGACAGGTCTATACCAGATGTATGAGATCTTGCTTTATGCTCCAAGTACCAGGACAGAAAAGACCCATGGGCACAAATGAGAACTCCATGACTTTGAGGTCGACACGAATACATCATCTTGTAGAGAAGTGGATTAGTTATGAAAATTTTAGTGCGGATCATCAAGAATTTCTTACAGCCATAGAATTTCAAGAAGAACCCAAACATTTTTATTGATGAAATGAATGAAGAAATGAAAGCTTTGCATAAATGTCAAACAGAGAAATAGTTAGAAGACCTTTGAATAAAAATGTGGTTGGGTCCAAATGAGTTTATAAAATAAAATATAGACTTGACGGTAGTATGGAGAGATACAAAGCACGACTTGTGGCAAAAGGATTCACTCAAGAGCATGGATTGGATTATGATGAAACATTCAGTCCTGTGATAAAAATGGGTATCATTCGCATTATTGTGTTTCTAACTATTGATTATGGTTGGACACTGAATCAGATGAATGTTAAAAACGTCTTTTTTCATGGTAACCTAAAAGAATAAGTGTACATGGAACAGCCGGAAGGGTACACTCAAGATGATCAAAATGCTTATGTATGTAGATTACAAAAAATCATTTATGGATTGAAGCAAGCATCGCGTTCATGGTTTGAAAATTTTTCTCAAGAAATTCAGAGACAAGGATTTGTTCATTCATATCTTGATTATTCCTTATTCATCTACAAAAGAGAAGGTTGCATAACACTTCTTATATATGTTGATGATATGATAATCACAGGGAGTTCAGAAGAACATATTCAAAGGACCAAAGGACTACTTAGCAGTAAATTCCAAATGAAAGATCTTGGAAAGTTAAAGTATTTCCTTGGGATTGAAGTTGACAGGCAAAAAGAGATGTTAACAATGACTCAACATAAATATACCATTGATTTGCTTGCTAAGAGTGGAATGAGGGATTGCAAACCAGTGGCCACGCCATCTCCCATTCACAATAAGCTAAGTAGCGGAGATTGAGATATATATATATATATATATATATATATATATATATGAGAATGTCACCAACTATCGGAGCATAGTTGGTATGCTTGAATATTTGACTTTTACCAGGCGAGATATAATTTATGTTGTCAATCAAGTATCTCAGTTCAAGCACGAACCAAGGATTGTTCATATGAAGGCGGTTAAAAGGATCTTGTGGTATTTGAAGGGGACAATAAGAGATGGTTTGGCATATAAGAAGATAAGCAAAATCATGGCATACTAATGTTTATGGCATATTCATATGCAGATTGGGCTGGAGACCCCGACGAAAGGAAGTCAGTGACTGGTTATTGTGTGTTTCTTGGGGAAAACCTAGTCTCGTGGAGCAGTAAAAAGCAAAAGGCTTTTGCAAGGTCAAGCACAGAAGCAGGTGTGATGGCTTCCGTCACATCCGAATTAACGTGGATTAGGCATCTTTTGGTTGAACTAGGAGAACTTTTACCAAAATCCATTTTATTATGTGACAATCAGAGTGCAATAAAGATCTCAATGAATCCTATACATCATGGAAGAACAAAACATATTAAGATAGATCAACACTTTATCAGGCAAAAAGATTGAAGATCAAGAACTCGAAGCAAGATACATTAGGACAGAAAACCAAATTGCAGACCTGTTCACTAAAGGACTGACAATATGAAGATTTTGGTTTCTTAAAGGCAAGATGAGCAAGATACAAATGCATGCTCAACTTGAGGGAGGTTGTTAAGACGTTGTAATGTATCCCTTTATTATACTGTTCGGATTTGGATCAGATGTAGATCCATGATCCAAATATGTTGTGTAATACCATTTTATTATTAAGAGTGTTTAGTCTTTTGTAGCACTAATTAGGTTGTAACATAAATAGTTTTGTTGTTGCAGTTTTTGCCTCTAGCCAATCTCTCTCTGCATTTCTCCCTCTCTCGTTTTCACACAGCATCGAATCATTGCAGATTTGATATTGTTCGATGTTCTAACAACTTCAGGTTTCATGATTCGATTATGCACACAAATACCTATTCCTGAAAAAGCTTCACCATTCTTCTCACCAGTCACCAATATTGGCATCGGCAACTTTTGGATAATTTAAGCATAATTTTTTTCCAAAAAAAAATTGGGAAATATTTTGGCTAGTTTTATAAAATAACAACTATAAAAAATGAACAGAAAAATACACCATTGATCTCGGTCAATATGAAAGTAGAATATGTAAACAATCATTAAAAAAATTAACATCACATTTAAATTTGAAATTTTTTGTATAATATGAAAGTATCATGATAGTATTTGGATATTCAAATGCCATACAAAATATGCTTCTCACTATGGTTTGTAGAAAAACCAAGTTGTTGGCAAGCAACTCAAATTGAACTAATTGACAAGCACATCCAAACTTGAGACATATCCTTGTTTCACTCAATCCTAATTTGACAACTTGGATAACTGCATATATATATATATATATATATATATATATATATATATATATATATATATATATATATATATATATATATATATATTCCCCTTATTCCTTTATTTGGTATGTGCCCCTCCTTTGAACAATTGTTGCAGATGCATTGGAGGGATGCCATAGCAGTTATTGGTCCTGCACAGGGCCTGCAATAATTCTTATTGGCTCCAGGTATTAAAAAAAGAAGCAAGAACTGGTATAAAATATGGAGGTGGTCACTCCTACAAAAGGGAGGCAATCAGCTAGGTTGGTCTTGCCATTCTGATAGTGAAGTGCTTCTTTCTCACAAAATGAACAGGCTGATCAGACACGAAAAAACACACTAGACGCTCAAGAAGAGGTGGTTCTTGATTGGCATAGTCTGATTGGTCCGGCCAGTATGGAAGGAGGAGCATTGTCTTGTGAATTGGATAGTTTGTATGTTCTGTCAGCTAAGCTTAAAGGCAAAGTGTAAATCAGCTAGGCCAGAAAGAAAGGCTGGTTCTTGTGACTCACATGATAAGGAAGTGCCACCTGCTGGCTGATTTGGTTGGAAAGTAACCACAGAATCTTTGAGGATATCAAATGGCCGGTAGCAATAATTCACTTATTAGTGAAACACTGAAACGTGAAATTTTGGTTTGGGCATGGTTGAAATGGCCACTCTTAGTTGTCTTGGTTGGGACACGTGGTTGCCCGTAATTTTTAAATTCTGATTTGCAATTTTGTTTTACTTAATCTGCAGTTTTGTTATCTTATCTTATCACCTAGAGCTTTTGATTATTACACTTCTCTTTCATTTAGAAAATAATAATAATATATCTGCCTCCAATCTTGGACCTTTTCTATTGCTTCTTTTCTCACTTCTGTGACTAGTGGTTTCTAACTTTATTCCTTAACAACAGATCACTTGCAATATTGTCCTTTATTGGTAATCCTGAAAGCAAAATGTAAAACTCATGATGAGATAATGCTAGCAAGCAATCTCAAATAGTATATTCATTTCTTTCACATGTTATCCCGTAATAACCAGAATAATAGGCTAAAAAGTGAAAACCACTCAGAAACAATGAATTGTCCCAATCACAACCTCAAAAATAACAAAAAAGCAAATAAGGATAAAACACCTCACTTTGTTTTATTTGTGCACACCTACAAATAGGGGTGTCAATGGGTCGAGTATGGTTCGGACACAGGTAGAACCAGACTTGGGCCTGATTTTCAGATATGGTATCGGGTCCGGACCCGGGTCTAATCAGATTCACTATAAGATAAACCATACCCAGACCCAATAAGAACTATACAAACCAGACCCGGACCATACCCGGTAAAATAATATTTTTTATCATTTTTACATTGAAAATTTGCGGATCTTAATCGGAACTCGGGTCAGGCCCGAGTTTGGTATAAAATTTCACAAACTATACCCGGATCCATGTATTAATCAGACCTTCGGATCAGGACCTAGGACTTAATCGGGTCTTACTATTTATCACAATACCTGGACCCTATAGGGTTTGATCCGAGTCGGGTCCAGGTAAGCCCGACCCATTGACACCCCTACTTACAAGCTAAGTGTTGTTTTATTTAGTTTAAGATTAGAAAATGCCACTAATCATGACCAGCACTGAGGTCATTTCTATTGAAAGAAGTGTTGGAAAATATATACCTTACTCAATGGGTTAGGCAACTGAGTTTGAACTAGGTGGGCTTGGAAGTACGTGTTACACGCAGTATCTTTCAAGGGATAGTTGCCCCACTTAGGATCAAGTCATCGGTGCAAATGGGTACTAGTGTAACTATGCTCCCAGGATACAACCAAGGTTCGAATGATTGGACCACACACTGCACTGGGTGAGTTCGACAACCTCAATAAGGACCACCTTGAAACAACATCTTGACTGGGTTAGATTTGGGTATAGATCCTGAGTTAGATTTGACCATAAATGCCCCCATGCAAAGACGTTGGGCAGGGCAAGTCCAATATCCAAACGAATCCTATGTGGATTTAAGGCTGGTCAAAGTCCATAAATGGGTTAGTCAAAGGTCGGTTTTAAGCTTGGGGATTAAATCCCTCTCAAGTACTAAAATGATTGGTCAAAGACTAAACCGGACCGAAACCCAAACCCAAACCCAAATCCAAAGTCCAAGGTCCAAGGTCAAGGGTCAAGACTCAAGGGGTCAAGGGTTAAAGGTCAAGGTCAAGGTCCAAGGTCCAAGATATAAAGAGGTGTACAAGATCTAATGCCCCTTGAGGGCTTTGCCTTCTAAGACAACACCCCTCTATATAAGGACAAGGGAGGTTCCTACAACTTTCATTATGGGACTAAAGTTGTAGGAAAGACTAAAAACCCATAAACTTAGGAAAGTATAGGGAAAAAGTGTAGGAAAACTTAGATAGTTTTGAGCCAAAAACCAATAAGGAGTACCATTTATCACCTTCTCTAATACTAGGTCAACATTACTTTGCTGCTTACATCATAATCCTCTTGAACACATACTTAAGTTGGTGAAAAATAGCAACTAAACTAAAGTTGTTTTCAAAAAAAAATTGCTTGGCATTAGTGTTCAAATATTTACTTTACAAAATAGAAGAGACAAGCAGCAACTAAAAGTAAACTATTTACTGAACACACTACATATGCATGGTGAGCTATGAGAAATGAATCTAATATTGATTTTTTTCTAATTTCCATATTTTTTTATAATATGTATTGGTGATACATGGTAAATGAAAGAAAGGTTCAGCAAGCATACATCGTCCATAAGAAGCCCCTTTACAAAATCACGACGAAGTTGTTGATAGTCAAAGTTGTCAGTGAAAAGAGAGAGAACTTCTGGAGAGCAAATGTCAATATGACAATCCTGCACAAAGGAAATAAATGATTGACACAAGAGTTAGGGCAAGATGAATTTACAAATCAATAGTAAAAGGGAAAAAAAGTAGATATTCTTAAACAGCAAGAACAAAAGCACAGGGTGTATGTGTGTGTGTGTGTGTTATGAGAGAAAGAGAGGTTCTATGAAGAAAACAGAGATGTTCTGTGAGAAAAAGTGGTTTTCAGTGGCTAGATAGTGTTGTTTGTGCATGTCTTTGAATGAAAAAGTGATCCTTCTTTGTGGATGGGTGTTCTTTCAGCAAGTTCTTAAGCTGGCTTGGAATGATTGGAATCATTTCAATGTTACAATGTTGAGACAGGTAATACCTGCAGATTGAATAATCTTTTGCAATGGTAGAAAACACGGTCCTGGTAATATGTGTGGCTGGAATTCAATAAGCATATATTTAAGGGCATCCAGTGAGCTAGCAATTTTGCTTCAGCTTCATTCTTTTCTTGTATTGTGTTTTCCTAGTGGAATTTTTTAAATATTTGTGTATAAAGTATTACAGTTTTCCAAATATTTGTGTATAAAGTATTACAGCTTTCCCAGACACTTCAGAGAAAACCATAGAGGACAGACCTATCGGTTCTTTCTCCCTACCTTCTCCATGGTTCCACCAATGCTTTCAAAATCACATGGCACTAAACCCACCTGAGGTTGAAAGCACTCGTTCATTGTCTTGGGTTGTCTCATCATTTTGTTCTTTACTTTTTTATTACCATCAGTGTTGACCTTCCTCCTCTTATCATGCCTTGTCTTCCATTTCAAAAAAAAATAGCCTTTAAAGAACTGATTTTATTTCATGATGTTATCATTAAATCAGTTGATAAATCCCTCACAGTTAAGGGCTGACATCATCCCTTTCTCATCATTTTCAAAATCCAACTACTCTTGTACAAAACCAAGACCTTCTCCCACGGCCCAAGTGATATTGAGGGGAAAATAAAGAAAGAGGTTGGTGCAACCTACTAACTTCTCACGCATTTTATAGTGCAGACTTTTCTTAGCATTGCTTTTCCCACTATTCACATGTCATGGATCCATCTTCTTCAAGTATCAAATTACCAAAAGGTAAAACGAGACTCTCATATTCCATGCAATGACTGAAAGAGGTTGCTTCAGTTTCATTCTTTTCTTGTAATGTGTTTTTCTAGTGGAATTTTTAAAATATTAGTGTATAAAGTATTGCAGTTTTCTCAATATGTGTTGACATATTAACTATTTAGAGGTTTCCCACTATTCACATGTTATGGTTTCATCTTCTTCAAGTATCAAATTCCCAAAAGGTAAAATGAAGCCTTCAGTTATATTCCATACAATGAATGATTCTCCCTTGTAGTCGACATGTTAAGACTTTTCGAACATGTGCAAACTGAAGCTCAACATCAACTTCAGTTAAGGCTTAGCAACAATTTTTCAGAATAGATGCCTTCATTTGCATTTGATTGATATGGATACTAAGGCCCTTAGGCCTAGAGGCCCTGCAGCACTGATTTGTGTTGTAAATACATAAAACATATCCAAATACCTTTAACACATTCATATCTCTCACTGCAAAATAAATATTTTACACCAAATCTTACCCTACTCCATGTTTTTGCTCTCTTTTGTCCAAACTCAATCCTCCAGATTACTGCTTTTAGGGTTTGAAGGGAGTGCAAAAGGGATTTTTTGTGTAATATGACTACCTATCAGGCTTAGTGTAGTATTTCATATTTATTGCCCTTACTGTTATTGCATAATGGTGATTGCTATTTTTCTTTATATGTTGTTTTGAGGTTTTGTGCATTATTGATTTTTATCATTAATTGGCATTGATTCGGAAGAGAAAGTTTTGATCTCTTACAAGATTTCTTTTTTTTTTTACCCTAGCATACCAAAGTCCCTAACGTCTGACAACCCACAAGCTGGGCTGCATCCTCTGAACCTGTTCATCATGTGGGCTGAGTATCAACGGAATGATCCAGACAGAAGTCATTGGGATATTATGCAGATAGCCACCATAAGAAACAAGAGAAGAACCAGTTCCTGTCAATGAATCACAAGCATGGAGAAGAAATTTAAAAGACTTAAGAAAGAGAGACCTGCCTCATCAACTGAAACGACGATATGGACATGCTGGATTATAAGCATCAAAGCTAACCATAAGAAGCAGGGAAGAAATGTTACTACTGACAATCAATGAAAGTGACCACATACCTCATACATTATCATGAACAATAGCAAGGAGTAAGAGAGTAGAGAAACATAGAATTGAAAATATAATTGTACAAAGAGGAAAGAACATTGTGAGGCACTAGATAAGAATTTCATTCAAAATTTCTGTTCCATGGAACTAATGCCACAAACAATGCCATTGATAATGAACAACAAACAAATAAATCGATAAGAAACCTGCTTATCATTGTGCAAAAGTATAGCTGGCCTTTCAGATAACAATGTCTTGTCGAATGAAACCATTCCTTTTGAATAATCTGCCCTATCCTCATAGTACAGAAGCTCATTGCTCTCTGGATCGATTCCCATGAATAGTTCATCATTCCCAAGCCGTGTTCGACAAGATACTGAAGAAGGCTTTGACTGTTTGATAACCATGGTCATGACAGCAAGTGGATCCTTCTTCCTTCGCTGCTTATGTTCTTGAAGTGCCTCCGCTAAAGACATGTTGCTTACTGTGTCACCACTTATAAGAACAAAGTCCCCATGTATCTACAAAATTGAACAAGTCAAAACTCTTCTACCATCATGAAGCATGAATACAATTAACAGTCTGGTGTTAGTTAGTATCAGAAAACATGGTAGCTTAAAAGATGAACAAATATAACACAGAATTATGACAGAGTAAACACTTTAAAACTATCATCTTAACAAATTCTTCTAGTAAATCATTCATTGCAAAAAACAAAAAACAAAAAAAACTACTAATAGACTTCCATTAAGAATCTATATTAATGTTACTATTCCACTCTCTCATCTCCAATAAGGATGTGCTTCACCTGATGATATGACAATGGTCAAGGTGAAATGAAGCAGTTGTGATGATACTCCGAATGAATGAATGAATATGCATAAATGATGCATGAGAGAAAGAGAGCATACTTGCAGCATAAATGAGGGAGATGATGATAGTGATGGCAAATGTATAGTCATGCTAGTGATGAACATGAGGAAAATACAAACCAATCTATTGGATGGAAATGGATTAGTAGGACACAATTAAGTGAATAAACCAGCCTAATTGGTTCAGAATGCTTACACACACCTCAGAACATTGTACTCGCTTCCAGCTTGAGCTGAGCGTGTGGAACTGAATTTGAAGTTAGAAATCAAAGACACAACTACAGGCAAAGAGAAATATTAGTGCAGTTGATACCGGCAGCCTCTACTAGATGAAGCTGTGAGGCTAAAACTGCAACTTCTTGAAAACCAGGTTGGCAGGCTATGAGGCTTAAGGTTCAAATTGTTTAGAATTAACAATTTTTCAATTCGCCTTTGAATGATATGTTGTTAAAATAGGACTGTCTTGTCTGATGATAGATTTCATATGTTCTTTTACCATGGAAATTTGTATTTCACTGGTGTAAGGTGATAAACAGATGAAGGTGTATGGTTGCTAATATAAAGGAGATTATCATTCCAAATGCACAAAAGGGTGTCTCTGACAAAGATTAATAAGGCCCAATATTTTCTAGAGTTGCTATTAAAACTTCACTTTATATCACTCTCAGCATGAGAAGGATGATGACTAGCGCAAAACACAACCTAAAAATGCTATATGGGTTGCTGTCATGAGTATTTCACAAATTCTTCTCTCAACTACATGGGGAAAAGAAACGTGCAGCATTTTTTGGGGAGTAGCCCACTTCTTGAGACACTTCCCGGCACATACATCAAGGGAGCCAACCCAACCTTTAAAACATGAATTACAGTAAGCAAAATTAACACAATAAGGACAAGTACATGAGAAAGCCCAAAGGGAAAAAGGCACATAGAATGGACTCTAATGAGGTCAGTTCCCAAGCTAAGCACAGTGTTTTATGAATTGTGAGACTCCATCAACTCCAAATAGTATCACCAAATGTCACTGACCGGGCAGTCAGCAAATTGACATACTTTAGTGCCTTGCAGTATCAAATGAACTTGAAATAATCTTACTATTCAAATTTACTTTAATTGTTGACGCTATTGTCTAGAGATCAAACAAGCTCATACATAACACCTACACCAACTCTAGTGATTGTACATACATAGGAACATACAATACACGTCTACGCTGGAGACGTTGTGTGTTTCCATCTTCTGTTCTTCAGTGTCCATGAGGATTTCATAAAAAAACCCGCTTCGATAGAACACTGATTCTACCAAAGTTTAAAACAATAGCAAAGATCATATAGTAGGAAAAGCAGATATGACCAACTCCGTGAATCGAATCGCAAAAGGCACCAACGAATAGGGGTGTACAAATTAAAAGCTCAATTGCCTCAAAGAGATCATGTTTTCGTTTCTTTTGTTCTTCAGTGTCCACCGTGATTTCATAGAACACGTACTAAAGATAACAACAAGAATTCTATAAAAAAAAAAAGACCTCATCCACTTTGATACGAATAAAATAACAAAGCCAAACGCTTGTATCTTTGAAATCGTACCACATTCTTCTCGTAGATCAAGCGCAAGGCGTCGCCGGCGCTGATAGAGTCTTGGGATTCGATCGCGTCGACTTTGATTCTGGACTGGCCCAGCCACTGAGCTTTATGCAGATAATCCTTCACTTGGTTCGCGTGAGAGCAGCAGAAAACAAAAACTTCGGCGACGCCGACGGATTCGAGCCACGCCAGAGTGTACTCGATCATCGGAACGTTCGCGAGCGGCAGGAGAACCTTTATCAACGGCAAGCTAATCAGAATTAGGAAGCTGTTGCTAGATTTTTTTTTTTTTTGTGGGTACAGGGGTTTTTTTGAGGAGTTGGGGAGGGGGGTTTTACCTTGGGTCGCTCGAGGGTGATGGGGCGGAACTTCTGAGTGAAGCTATCGGCGAGGAGGATGGCTTGCAAGGGAACGGGAACCTCCTCGACCGACATACCCTTCTTTTGCGCCATCCTCTCTCTCTCTCTCTCTCTCTCTCTCTCTCTGACAATGAACTTGGTGAAAGGAATGCGAGCGAGCAGCGTGTTATACATTTGCGTGAGAACCTGCCGACTGGGTGTTTGGATTTCTAAGATTTGGTGGAATTGGAATTCTTGGATACGCTCGGTCTTTTGCTTAAGTTGGAAGCCAAGTCAAATGGGTTAGTAATTGGTGCTATATACTGTTGATTGAGTCGGGGTTCAAGCTTTATCAACTCAAACAGACCATATAAATGTGTTCTAGCACAGTTTTTTTTTTTCTGAAGATCAAACCTTAGATCACGTAATTTCAATCCAATAATATGATCTTTTGAGCTGCAAAATTTTAGAACGTGGGCAGTTGATTTTTGAAGCACTTAAAAAACACCATTTAGAAGCGGTTAGAAACAACCCTCTTGTGTGGGCTTTAAACGTCACTTGCACATAGGTAGGAAAGGAAGTAGGCAGCTCTCTTTCTCTTTATATATATATATATATATATATATATAGAAAAATCAGATTTTTCTAGTCAATTCTATGAATTTCATAAGTTGATTGCAAATCAATTCAATGGAGCTGTTGAAAATTTTCAATCTGACGGTGGAGGTGAATTTTTAGGCCATGCTTTTCAAAAATATTTGAGGGATCATACATCATAGTGTATCATGTCCTCACACACTTGAACAAAATGGGTGTCTAGAGAGAAAACATCACAGCATTGTTGAGCTCGGCCTCTTTATGATTTATGCACACTTACTCTTAAAATTTTGGGTTAAGGCTTTCCTTACAGCCGTTGGGCTCTTAAATAGATTGCCTAGTTATGTATTGGGACGAGAGCTTTTTTTCACAAGAAGCCTGCTTATGATTATCTTAGAATTTTTGGGTCACATTGTTTTCCTCATTTACGGGATTATGCTAACAACAAGTTATCGCCGAGGTCATTGCCTTAGTGTTTTTTTGTGATACAATCACAGCTACAAAGGATATTGTTGTCTTCATGTCGTAACGAGCCAAGTTTATATTAGTAGGCATGTCATTTTTTACTAATCTTACTTCCCTTTCAGAGTAGGGCATAGCAATGACCCCAAGGTTGATCTTCCTTGTTGGCTTGATGCCAGATCTCATACCTGCTCATGTGCCGACTTCATCCAGCTCCACCATCGACCACCGTAATCACATCACTTTTAGTAGCATTAATGAGCTGTTGCTTATGGACATAGAACAACAAGTCATCCAACTCCACCATCATAAAGATAATAACACCCACACTGCTGCAGCTGAACATACATATATTGACTTGGACCAAAACCATGATCTGACCCATTATCTTACCGAGCCGGCCACATCTATAGATCCAACCTGTTTACCTCTCTCTGCCGACACCCCCAAGCCAATAATACCCATACTATGGTTACCCGAGGAAAAGCCAGCATCATTAAACCCAATCCAAAATACTTTTTGGTTGAGCTCAATATCCCTCTTGAACCCAAGTCTGTTAAAACTACTCTCTCACATATGAGTTGGATTCAAGCCACGAAGGATGAAATGTAGGCCCTTTCACAAACACAAACCTAGAAGTTAGTACCTAGGAAACCCAACATGAATATAGTGGGTAGCAAATGGGTATTTAAAACCAAGTTACTTGTCGATGGTTCCCTCGACCACCTTTAAGGCCCGCCTAGTTGCCAAAGGCATTACTCAATTACCTTGGGTAGACTTCATTGAAACCTTCTCTCCCATTATAAAACTCACTATTATCCGCATTGTTTTGTCATCTCACATTGGCCAATCAGACAACTTGATATTAAAAATGTTTTCCTCCATGGGTCTCTAGAATAGCCCATTTACATGAACCAAGCATATGGATTTCGTGACCCATCCAAATCCACATATGTTTGCAAGCTAAAGCACGCTCTTTATGGACTTGGGCAGTCGTCTTGCACTTGGTTTGACATATTCAGCACCTTTTCTTTTTGTTTTGGGTTTTTATGCACCATGACTGATTCTTCTCTATTCATTTGTCATCGACACTCGAGGTTGCTTCTTTCTCTTACTCTACCTCGACGACATCATTATCATAGGCAGCAATTCCGCTTTCTTGGCCGATGTCATTCAATGCTTAAGCACCGAATTCATTATGAAAGATCTTGATGACCTGCACCATCTTTTGGGGATTCAAGTTAAAGGATTGGATGGTGGCATTTTCTTGGATCAAACAAGATATGCTTATGACATTGGATAAAGCTCAAATGAAGGAATGTTGACTCATCTCTACTGCTATGGTTGGTCGCCCTGACTCTCCACTATTTGAGGACATTCAATACTATCAAAGTCTTGTTAGCAGTCCGCAATATCTTATCTTCACCAGGCCAGATGTATCTTATAGTGTGAATT
This sequence comes from Nuphar pumila, assembly GCF_984573655.1. Taxonomy (NCBI): domain Eukaryota; kingdom Viridiplantae; phylum Streptophyta; class Magnoliopsida; order Nymphaeales; family Nymphaeaceae; genus Nuphar; species Nuphar pumila. The sequence goes on along the minus strand of NC_143255.1, from coordinate 21,181,998 downwards.
TTGTTTGCTCGTCAAGTGAATTTTGTGTTACATTAAGGTACTATATACTTTGGTATTCGTCTACTTGTGCACAATCCACTTGTTTTATATTGCTTCTTAGATGCCAATTGGGTTGGGTGTCCGTCCCATCACACAGTATCCTACATCCAGTTATGGTGTCTACCTTGGTGGCAATTGCGTTTCTTGCAGTGCAAAAAAGCAACCTACAGTTGCCCGTTTAATCACCGAGGCCAAATATGGATCCTTAGCTTATGTAATTGTTGAAATTACTTGGATCACATTTATTCTCTGGTGTCTACTCGCTCTTCATTAATCAGTTCTTTAGTAGTCGGTTCAAGCACATCGAGATTGACTATCACTTCATTCGAGAAAAAGTGACTCAACTATAACTCATCATTGCTTTCATTCCATTTCAACAACAGGTCACAAATATTTTTACAAAACCACTCACTAAACCGGCATTTCAAGCTCATGCCGACAGCGTGGCCGTCTCTTTGCATTTTGGATGAATGCCACGTGGTTTTGTTGACTTGACTTTTGAGTTTTTTAAAATGCAAATTGGATGGCCACGATGTCAGCATGAGCAAAAACGCTCATGTTCAGCCTGACCTGGTCCGCTTCCCAATTTGTAGGATCTGGTTTGTACTCAAGTAGGTCCTAATCTGAATTTGACTTTGAGGTAATGATACCAGATCCGGACCCAAGTTCCATCGGGTTTAAAAAACATACTAGTGCTATAATGATTACGTGAACTAGACTTGGTTAAAATAATATTTTATTTACTTTTGTACATTGACAAATCATGGATCTTAATCATAATCAGATAATCATAACTTTTGTCAAACTTGGGTCGGGTACGAAATTTAGTAAATCATACCCAGTTCCATATACTAATTGGATCCATGAGATCCCAACCCGGATTCTAACCGAGCATCCTTTTGGTACGGGTTGGGTCCGGATCAAACCCGAATATATATATATATATATATATATATATATATATATATATATAGAGAGAGAGAGAGAGAGAGAGAGGCGCCTTATCCATTGTCACAAAGGGGAACAAGGAAGGCGAAGCAGCAGAGATTTGTGGGTGTATGCGTGTAGGGGCTACGGGGAGGGTTTCTGAGACCACCATGCTGTCTTCGTTCGCAGTTGTTCCAGGAAGCAGAGGGAATGGAGGTCCCCTGCCCCTCGTCCAATCCCTTCATCCTCAAAGGCACTCCTCTCCTTCCATGCCGTCCGTGTTGCCCATGAGCGCCACCCATCTACCTAAAAGCCACGGATTCTCAAGCTGCTCTGTGGGTTCCTCATTTTCCTTCGACAACGAAAGGAAGGCTCCCCACAAATGGGAAATCTACACGGCAGCGGCAGAAGCAACCCAACTCGATGATGACCCTCCTTCTTCAACACCTGACCCTGAGCCCCAAGATCAAAAGGAGGTTCCTCTCTCTCTAAAATGTAGTTGATTTTGACTTGAGGAGTTTAGTTTAGGATATGAGGTTCGTGGTTTCACTAATCTTTTGCTTCTTTCTTGAAGGAAAAAATACCATCTTACCTTTTCTTTTTCTTTTAATTTTTTGCCCTCTACCTACTAATTTAATTTCTTTTCTACGTTTAACGTTATGTGGTTGCGAGTTAATCAGTGGGTTTGAATTGAAAAGAAAGTTAGATGCGTTATTTCGCTTATCCGTTTCTTGGTGTTGATGGAATATTGATGTCACCAAGATGCTTATTTTCTCGAATTCATGTTGTAATTTGCTGTCTCGTATTCTGAAAAATGAAGTTTTGGGGATTGCAGAAGCTCAAGGTTGTTGTCAACCCGCTTAAGAAGCCAAGGCTTGTTCTGAAGTTCATTTGGCTTGAGAAGAACATTGGGCTTGCTCTGGATCAGGTCATACCTGGCCATGGAACAATACCACTTAGCCCTTATTACTTTTGGCCTAGAAAGGACGCGTGGGAGGAAATCAAGGCTAAGCTGGAAAGCAAGCCATGGATTTCTCAGAAGAGAATCATTATTCTTCTTAATCAGGCAACCGATATCATCAATCTATGGCAACAAAGTGGGGGCAATTTGCAATAACTGGTTCAGAGTTGTTATGATGGTCAGATGCAAATCTTTTTTCTTTAAATCCATCTACAATGAAATTCTGAATGCTTGGCAACTTATGGTGCTAAAGATTAGATCCAAGTGCTTCGCAGCATTTAAAGTGTTTTGTTAGTTGAAATTAGTTTTGACAGGTTTTACTTTCTGTTCAATGTCTGATCCTCCATGGTTTGTATCTTTACCTTGTAATGTGCCTTATATGTTGAGACTCCATTGCCAGTTATTCATTATGTAGGGCGGAAATAATTGACATGTTTGATTAATATTGGGCCTCTTTGTATTCCATTAGTTTTTCCTCTTGCAAACTCAATGTACAGCAAGTTCCACAAATAGCAACATCAGGTTGCGAACATGAGACGTGAGAAGATGATGCCCAATGTTCTAGATGGGCATGTATTGAATGCAACTTTGTAATTGTTAAACTTCAAGTTATATGATTTCATGCAAACTAACTGTAATTAATTTTATGTTAATCATATTGACCTGTCTATACATGGAGAAATAATTTTGCAAAACTGTTTGATTTTGCCAATCAATAGGATTTTCTTAAATATACTTCACGAGATTTCAGAATGTATATAGGAACAAGTATGATTCTAGAAATTTGTAAAAAATAAAAAAAAATCGCATATTTGTTATAGTTTCAGAAATATTTAAGTATGATATTTGTGATATCTGGAGATTCACAAATAACTTCATGCGAGAGCGTGTGATATATGCAAAAAAATAAGTTATTTGCGAAATTAGTGGCAAGTGTTTCATATATAAATTTATGTGATTTTGGAAAGCATATATGAAAAAGTAAGATATTTGCGATAGGTGTTTATAAATATATTTATGCAAAATATTGACGTATATGCGAAACTTTGGCCAAAATTTTGCAAATAAATTTATGTGATGTTCGTAATGTCTGAATTCGCATAAAAAAACTTGTGATTTTGTATTTACGTGAGTGTTGGAGATAGCCGACTGACAGTATAATTTTGTCATAAAAATGCCTAAATTCACAATTGCAAAGGTTAAAAGGGTCCTAATGATATTGAATATTTGCAATTTTAGATATTGAGAAAATATTGAAAGTTATAGGGTTTTTAAAGAATCGAGTCAAATTAATGGTACAGTATGGTCATTTTTGGTATATTTTATATTGTATCAGTTTGGCTCATATGCGAATGTTCTGACACCAGTGGCGGAGCCAAAAAATTTTCGTTGGGTGGGCAGACTTTGGGTCCCGGTGCTATGCTCTTGAAGGACGATCCATTTATTCGGACCAGTGGCGGAGCCAGAAATTTTTTGCTGGAGGAACAATCGTTCGTGGAGAGATAAAACTTAAATAAGCCTTTGGATTAAAATAACAATTGTTATAAATACAAACAACTAAATTTATGAACATAATAAGATAAAACCTTAAATTATACTTTTAAACTAAAATAAAGATTGTTCACTTAAGAAATACAAACAACTAAATTCATGAAAATTTTACAATTGGCATCTTCTATTTTTCATATTTTGAAAACAATTCATAATTGCATCATCATTGATGGTATCAAATGTCTCCTTATCTATGTAAGTAATCAAAGCATCATTGATTCATTGATTCATTTATCTCTCATTCTATTACGTAGATGAGTTTTGATATTATTCATATCTGAAAATACTCTTTCAAGACTTGTTGTTGCAACTAACAAAGTTAATGCCAACTTAATCAATAGATACACATGAGAAAATACAATGTGCTTTTGAGTTGCTACCATCATCTCTATTAGCTCTGCTATAGATTTTAAACTTGAAACTGATCATTTTTCACATTTCTGCAATATGTATATCCAATTGATTTTCAAGTCTAATTATGTTTACTCTAGAAAAGTCCTTAGGGTAAAGCTTAGCAAGAAGAATCAACTTATCTTTATCAAAAGTAGAAAAAGAATTATTTGGACTCAAGCATTCCATTGAAAGGAGGAGCTCTTTATTTACTTCAGTGAAATGATAATTCAACTCTTGAAGTTGCAAATCAATAATAGCATAAAACACATCAATACGATAATGGTGCAATGTGGTGATCTTTTCAACCTTACGTCTTGGTCATCCTTGAGGTGTATATAAGTCCCCTAGATCAGGATCAGAATATCAAATCTCTTACAAAATATTGACACTTTGTTTATGAGAGAGTCTCATCCATCGTCTCTCAGACCTTGGAGGCACTGTTTTGATGTAGTGACTAAACTCATAGCATTCATAATGTCTTGATCTTTTCACTGAAGTGCTTGTGAAAGGCCAACAGTTATTCTCAAAACTTCACACATCAAATGTCAGCAAAAAACAAATTCAAAATCTTGCAACTGATGATATAAAATAATTGCATATGAACTTTTTCCTGAATATGTATCTTCTGCAATGAAATCTAACACTTAATAACAGGAGAATACATACTGAGTAAATTAACCAAAGCATTGTAATGAGAACCCCACTGAGTATCACTATGTCGTTTGAAACTTATTTCTTGATTTAATCCTCGTCATATTTCAAGTTCACTCAATGCAAGTGTTTCAGCAATTCACATAAATTCTGCTTCTCGAATAAGCTCAGATCTCTTGCATGAAGTGGAGAAAAAAACTGACAACCTGCCTAATATATTGAAAAACACATCAAACAATTCAAGCCTTAAATGATCTTTGATCTAAGAGTCTACACTACAAGAAAAATGTTATTTAGTGACAGAAATAATTTATCGCAAAGTTGCGACGGATTAGCGAGAGAAAACTATCCGTCCCTAAATATGGAATTAGTTTCAGAATTAGCGACGAAAAAATTCTGTCTCACACTCTGTCACAACTTTACAATGGATGAGCGATACCGTTTTTTCATCGCTACTCCATCGCAAATTTGTGACGGCGTTTGCAATGAAATTTTATCGTCGCTAAATTTTTCGTAAAACCCTAATGCGAGCCTCCTTTCTTTTCTCTTTCTATTTCATTCATCGCACACCCCCGCCCTTTCGCTCGCCCTCCCTTCTCCCCCTTCCGGCGATCACCTTCCTCTCCGGCAGCTTCGCCGACGACCTTTTTCTCACCCCTCTTTTATTTTTGGCAGGGGTCGATGCCCCTACCTCTCTTTTTATTTCTAGCAAGGGCCGCTGCCCCTGCCCCTCTCTCGCCCCAGCCCTTTCTCACCTTGCTCGCTCGATGTAACCCCAGCCTCTGCCTCGTTCCGCAGCTGACTCGCGATTGCATCCCCTTCGTCGGTGAGTCTGTAGGTATACCACCTCTCTCTTTTTGTCAGGCGGTGGCAGAGACCCTGGCGCCTCCTGATGGGTTGCTACCCCTGTCGTATATAAATGTGCTTTGCAGGTGCGTAGCTGAGCTAATTGCGCGATGCTTAGTGCTAAGCATCGCATGCGGCTAAAAATGCAATACAAAAAGAAATAAGAGAGAAATGCAAAGGCAATAGCATGCAAATCGGGTTAATACCCGTGGTGAGTAAGTGATACAAGCGCATCACATGTTATTTTATTTCTTGGATACAACAGTCATGCATATATATTTTTTCACAACAGTAGAACATATATAAGCATGATTCCATCACTATGAAAGTTTTTTGACTGCCTTATAACACATATGTGCATGATTGAATCACTATAAAAGTTTTTTGACAACATTAGAACATATATAAGCATGATTTCATCAATATGAAAGTTTTTGACTGCCTTATAACACATATATGCATGATTGAATCACTATGAAAGTTTTTTGACAACAATATAACACATATAAGCATGATTTCATCACTATGAAAGTTTTTTGACAGCCTTATAACACATATATGCATGAATGAATCACTATAAAAGTTTTTTTACAACCTTAGAACACATATATATGCATAAAAGTTTTTTGACAACCTTAGAACACATATATAAGCATGATTTCATCACTATGAAATTGTTTGACTGCCATAAAACACAAATATGCATGCTTGAATCACTATGAAAGTTTTTTAACAACCTTAGAACACATATATGCATAATTGAATCACTATGAGAGTTTTTTGACAATATTAAAACACATATAAGTATGATTGTGATACAAAAGACATTTATTTGACAACCTTATAACACATATATGCGTACTTAAATCACTATGATATTTTTTTGACAACCTTAGAACACATATCTGCATGATTGAATCACTATGACTTTTTTCTGTCAGCCTTAAAACACATATCTGAATTCTGTTAACGTCTTTCACTTTATTGCTAGCTAGACTATATGTAATTCATTCATGTTACTTTGATTGTCTTAGATTATGTGCATTACATATAATTTATTTCATTATATTTTGTTTATCAATACTAACCTTTCTTTCTCTTGTAGGATGTTGAAGATAATCAACGTAGAGGAGCTGATGGAGGCATGGATGAAGGAGCTGATCGAGACAATAAAGAAGATGATGCTCAGAATCTTGACGATGATTAGATTCATGTGTTGAATTTGTTGCACCTTCTTGTTGTTTCAGAAGAAACTCTTTGTAAATGTTCACTTGTAAATAATTAGAGCTTGGTGAGGATTATAGTGGATCGATAAATTTTTTCACCTTGTATATTGTGTTAAATTTGTTTATGTTGCTTTGTATATATATTTTTTATGTGTACTTTATTTTTTATACACAGGATATATAAATTGTATAACGAGAAAATTTTTCTCAAAATTTATATTTCAAACATTTTTTTAAAGTTTTTTTTTATTTTTGCGATGAATTAGCAATGGTTATTATCCGTCGCTAATTAGTATCAGCCTCCAATTTAACAACGGATTAGAGGCAGATATTTATCCATCACAAAACTGATTTGGTTGATGTTTTGCGATGGAATAAAATCCGTTGCAATTTCATCGTTAAAATAGCGACGAATGTATATCTGTTGCAAAACTAAATCTCTGCGGATTAACGACGGCCTTGCGATGAATCATGACATTCGCTAATTCATCAAAAATTAGCGACGGAAGTAGTGAGAGATTTTTTCCATTACTAATTAGCGACTAAGAACTTACGAGGAAAGTTATCTGTCGCTAATCTGTTGCTAAACTATTTAACGACAGATTTGTGATGGATTACAACCGTCCTAATCCACAGATTTCTTGTAGTGCTATTTTTATAAAACCAAGCACATAGATTCTATTAGTTTGATGAAATTTTAGAATAAAATAAAAAAATCTATCAAAGTCTCAGTGCATACTAGTTTACATACTTTGCTAGTTTACATATTTCAGTTACCACATGTAGTAATGCTTCAGTGCTACGAGAGCTCCTACTCCCACTTAAAGAAAGCTTTAATTTTTCAAAATCCTTGAGGCCTTTTGTTGATCAAATGATATGGATATGATTTACATGACTTTTTTTATTAGAAAACAAGTTTTGAATGTGAATTGGACCTATAAGTAGGTTTTTCAAAATCTTAAAAAATTGGCAGCCCTCAATGTACCAAAATTTCAAAACCTAAAAAACTTATTTTTTGTCAAAAAAGCATGATTCCTATTAAATAAACTATTTTGAATGCATTTACTGAGAAGATATAACTTACACGTACGTATGGTTTCTATTAAGTGGAAGTAGGTACTCTCGTAGCACCGTAACATTATAGAGTGCTTCTATGGTGGTATCGTACAACCATAATGGTGGTGGTTTTCATAGATGTAAGTTCCAAATGCTAAATTTAACCTTTGGACGATGTGTAGCATGTCCTCCTTACTATTTTCCTCTCTTAAAGTTGACTCAAACAGGATGTCTCATACCATTTTTAGACCACCCCTATTTTCATGAATGGTGAGCCCTTGATTTTTCCCCATCCCAACAACCAATTTGATGGTGTATTAAGTAAAATCATACTAAACACATTTGCACGGTTAGATTTGTCATTTGTTGTCTAGATTCATACAAACAAGAGTCCCACCATAACATATCATGAAATAGAACCACTATATATATATATATATAATGAGAATCTACCCCCCACCCTATCCATGCCCTACCCATACTAGATGATTTTTTTCAAAAAAAATGGTATTTTTTCAAAATTCTAACCTTCAGGGTGCTTGTTTTCATAGGAATCAGTTCTTGGATCATTTGATTCTGGTGCGTGGATAGGTTTTTATAATGTTTCAAAATCAACGGTCTATAAATTTTTAAAACTTTTAAGGCTCTAAAAACCATTTTTTTCATTCAAAATGCATGATCCAAGGGTTGATTTCTAGTGAATCAATCATGCATAACACATTCATAGATTTTTGAAAGGGTTAGGCAAGGATGGATCAGGTGTGTATATATACACGGGTAAGGAATCCTAGTTGAAACCCATATAGGGAGGAATTGACCCTTGGAACATAGTTTTTTGACATACAAATATATTTGTTTGAGGTTTGAAAAAATGGTATATTAATCCTTTAATTTTTCAACCATTGTAGAATTTGGCATATACATAAGAAAAACATGATCGAAAGGTCAGTTTTGCTAAATTAATATGTAGGTCAAATCTAAAATGTCAAATGTGCACTAAAAATTTTGTTTTACAAATTTTCACTAAGGGTTCCTTACTCACAAGGGTAGCAAAAACTATCCACCGTGGTGGATCCAGGATTTTGCTTAAAGGAGGGCAAAACCATTTTATAATAAAATAAAATATAAAACTAAAATGTAAAGCGGGGCAATATAATTTTTTATATTTTGCTTAAAGAGGGGCAACAATTATTTATAATAAAATAAAATATAAAGGGGCAAAAATTTTTTATAATAAAATAAAATACAAAACTAAAATTTTAAAACTTGTGGATGACCAAGATATTTGTGCTTAAAGGAGGCAAAAAATTTCAAAACTTGTGCTTAAAGGGGGGGGGGGGGGAGTTTCAAAACTTTATGAGGGGCTCAAGCCCCTTGCTCCCTAGATCTTCCCCTGGTTATCAATATATATATATATATATATGCACTGGTGTTGCCCCTTTTCTCGTTCTATCTCATTAGGCCTTCATATAAAATCAAAGTTTTTTGCATTTTTTCTCCCAACTAATTAAAACCATGAATGTGATCTATAGGTTTTGTTTAGTGAGAACCAGCTTTTGGATCACTGGAATCTGACCCGTATGCTGGTTTTTCGATTATCCAAAATCAATGGCTATGAAGGCATCAATTTTTTTTTCAGCTCATAAAAAAACATGTTTTCATAAAAAAAAAAACATGATCCAAGAGTTGATTCCCACTAAATTCGAGCATGATGAACACATTTAATGGTTCAGATCTATCATAATACACTTCAAATTATGGAGGCCTAATGAGGCAAATCGAGAAAAAAGGGGCCTAATATATATATATATATATATATATATATATATATATATATATATATATATATATATATATATATATATATATAGGGAACTGAACATATTAGGCCTCATTTCTGTTTCTGTCCTATTTTACCCTATAGGTTTTAAGTATTTTATGATAGATCTGAACCGTTAGATGTGTTTAACATGATCGTTTTAGTGAAAATTGACTCTTTGATAATGTTTTTTTAACAAAATACATATTTTTATGAGCTAAAAAAAACTGGTACCTTCATAGCCATTGATTTTGGATCACTGAAAAAACCTGTATACATGTCAGATTCCGGTGATCCAAAAGCCGGTTCCTACTAAACAAAACCTATAGATCACATCTACGGTGTTAGATGCACGAAAAATTACTTAAAATTATGATTTTTGAATGGGACTAACGAGACGTAACAAAAAGGGAGCTTAAAGATTATATATATATATATATATATATATATGTGTGTGTGTGTGTTAGCCCCACCTATATAAATTTTCTAGTCCAACCCCGGTATGTGCAGCCTTGAATATGCAAATGGTCTCTTGTTTGGATGTTTTTTAGATGAAAAATTATTGGGTACCCTCGATTGTAGTAGAAACCACTTGTTTCTTCACATTTTCTTGGTTGTTTTGTGAATCAAGCCCTACGGATACAACCTATATGGTTTGCTTAGTCTAAAACATGTTTTAGATCGTCTGATCGTGTTGTATAAGTATTTTTTTAAGGACAAAATCTAACAATGTATTGTGCCTCAAATTTTCAATATGAAGGAAATCATATTTTTATGTCTAAACCACCCAATGCATAGTGCATCTCCTAGTAAGTGGACCGTGCTGAATGCATTAGTCGGGTCATATCGGCCAAATAATGCTCACACCTATGAGATTCAGCTAGAGAGTACCGTACTCGTCACTATTTTCCTTTATAAAAAAGTTGTTTTTATTTATCTTTATTAGTTTATTTTTGGTAGGGATGGTAAACGAGCTGAATGAGCCAAGATCAGTAAAGCCTGACCCTGCTGAGGTACCCTTTTTTGCGTGTCGCGATATCTTATTTTTATTTATAAATTGTAATTAAATAAACAAGAATAACTCGTGTTTGTTTCTTATTCACGTTTATTGTTGTGTTGGGGGCTCGACTCCTTCCCTTCCCACCACCATCGCCGTCTGACCCTGCTCAACTTTGTGCAGCCCTACTTCCCCTGAATATTTCGCAAATTGGGTTGCTTTGCCTTTTCTTGGTGTCTCTCGCGTACCACAAAGTGGCTACTTTCCATTTCGGCGTCTGAGTATGAGGATTTCTCTTTCTCACTTTGTTTCTACTACCATAGAATATTGCTGTGCTCTTTGATTTGGAACTCTTAATTCGAAGTTGGTGGCACCCATTTGTTCTAAATTTTTGGCTACCTGATTTGGTTTCTTCTGTGATTCAGTCATGCTTTGGGCTACTCTGCATATAGGGAACCGATCATTGATTGAGTTTGTAATTTCATTTTCATGCGTTTTGGTAAGATGTTTATGTTCTAAGCTAAACCAGCAGGGGTTGTGTTCCAGACATTCCTATGATTTTGATTAGGATTTCTGACTTGGATAGGGAATGAAATATTTGCTCGTTATATATTTTCTCTGATTTGCCAAGCTTTTAGTTAGTTTTACTTAAAATCTGAATGTTGGTGCATCGATTCTTTACATGGGATCCATGTACATGTGAGCTTTGGTTGCTAAATTCAGACCAATGTTAGGCATTATCCGTCATCCAAGACATCTTTTTGAGAAGAGAAGGGGTCCCTTTTTCCTAAATGTTCTATACTTCCACTGCATTGAGGATACCTCTGAGACGAATTGTGTGCCGTTGGAGTGGTATGAGAGAGCATATACATCTGTGATCAAGCTGAGCCGGAAAATAAAGAACATCGATAGAATTGACGGAAAGCTGATTAATATTGAGGATGATTCTGTTGTCAGGGATGATACCATTGACAAGAAAATGCACAAATTAAAGTCACTAGCGAGGGATCTAATAGGGAGTCCATCAATGCAGCAATCTTTAAAGGAAAGAACCTCTTCGACTGCACATGCTGTGCCGAATGGGTGCTTTGCTAAATCGAGCGCAAGAGACTCTATCATGCTGAATTCGTTGACGAAAGTGTCTGAAATGCTCAGTATTCCTGTTCAGCATAGAAAGATTGTACGCCACACGTTATCTACTCAAATCACGCAGCACCATATATTGAGAAGTACACTGCAAGAGATACTGAATGAATTGAATGCTGAGATGCAGCATTTGGCTGCTAAAACACGTACATTTCAAATGGGTGAGCAGATAGTTAGCAGCTGCATCGATTTTTTTTCTGAGAGTGTGGTTTCTTCAGACTCTGTCTCGCCTTTGTGGATGCGGCTTGCTTCTACCAAGAAGCCTGATTCCACTCCATTGACATGGGGAGAAGCTTTGGAGATGATTATCGATCTCACTGAGTGCTTGAAGAATGAGCAGAGGCTAGTCCCTTACGTTTCGAAGCTGGAAGCAATGAAAGAAGGCCTGTATCAAATCAAGGATGTTATGATAGATAGAGACATAGGCTATAAGCAAGCGCGGCAGCAAGAGTGCTTGGTTCGGAAGAAGCTATCTCAGAGCTTGGGACATTCTTCTGAATGTCTTTTCACTCTCTTGTTGTATTATCTTTACAGCACTACCAGAAACGTTGAAATAGATCTACGAGGTGGTCTTTATGGAAAAGAGGGTCAGTTTTGCCTGTACTTTGGGAAAATTGCGACTTCTAGTGATGAAAACATGATCTGGAGAGGTATTAAACAGCTTGATAGGGCCCTTGGATTGTTCACATTTGTATGGGAAGCAGCAGGGATGAAGGGGTCATTAGGGGTACAAGGCCACATTTTTTGTGTGGATGCAGAAGAGAGGGTACTTGAATACAGAAAGAATCCATACTTTGTTCATAGAATTGGATTATGATTTTTATTTTTCTTCTTTTGGAAAAGATAATTGGATTCTGATGAATGATGAACTTACAGTGGTTTAATTTTCTGATTGGGGTGGACTTATCAATTTAAAGTTTAGAGTATTTGGGCAGTTTCAAATTTTTCTCATTGGTATGAACTTAGAGTAGGTCATTCAGATGCAAAATTTTGTGTGGGAAAAGGAAGCAACATATCTATCGTCTACCAAATGGTTTGTCTTAATTTCTTGCTACAGTTTGTTTGGTTAACCCAAGTTTCACAGATGATGGTGACAAATTGTGGACACTGATTTTTTTTCAAGAAAAGGATTAAATGTTATCACAGAAGTCTAATTTGCATTGGGCTTCTTTATGAGACGATCTAGTAAATTTGACTCTTACAAGCTCTTTTAACATACTAGTTATTCTGCTTTTTATATGCCTTGGAGGAAATCATTGTAGTCTCAGGAGATAGCTAAACTTCATTAGTTTTTCTTATTTATATGCCTTCTTATGAACACACGTACAGAGGTGCACATGCACGTGTATGTGTGTGCATGCACATGTATCTGTGTGCATTGATATTTAACAAAGGAAAACTTTGGCTAAGGTGGTGGGGCCTGGGGAGAATGATGCCTTGCCCTATGGCCTGCCCTCAAATGGTTAAAACCCCTTGCCTACCCCCTCGTCCATCATCACATGTTTCTAATTTGAGCCTCAGAAGAAGGGACTGAAAAATGGTGTTTGTCAGATTTTGTCCTTTTTCATGCTATCTGTAATAAATGTCTCCTGTTGTCCTCTGCAAATCTAATGTTTTTGTGGAGTGGTTTCCCGATGTTTGCAATAGCTTATTTGGGGTTGCCTAAGATTCCTGATTCAACTTTGCTAGAACTCTTGGAGATGCTTGTCTCATTCTTTCAGTGATTCGGCTCTCCTTAAGTTTTTCCAAATATGTGTTAACTTTTGAATGCAACTGCCGTTAAAACATAGGCTTAATTACTTGAAACATGTGGGCGACCATGAAAACTTTTAAGATATCAACCCACTATTTGTAGTGCTTAATTTTGAAATGATCAGGAAATGTCATAGACAACAATCCCAATTGTTGACATCCTTGAAAGTGTGCATCTTCCATGCTAACGGTCATTTTGTCAATGACTAATTTCATTGCTTCATTCACAGGAGTTCTACATATTATATTCAAAGGATCCTAAAAAGGTTGATTTTCTGAGAACTTAAGGTGATATGCAGTTCAGCTTTTCTGATTTATAAAAACCTTGTAGTGCTATTTTTTTTGAATTCCAACCAAACTTTGCATTGAAGGGAACAAACATACACAGGTATGATTGGCTAAAAACACTGTGATCTATTGCAACTTCACTGATGTTAGAAGTTAAGTGACTTCTTGATAATCATTTCAGTAGTTGTGCATTGGTGGTGCAATGCCCTTGTCACTATCTGGTACATCTGTGGTACTTGACTTGTAGATCAAGTGATCAATGTAAACCCGTTTTATGCTCGTGGGTCTTTTATGTTTTGATAGCCATTAAAATAGCAGAAATTCCAGTTGTTTTGGTGCTTAAATAGGTGACTAATATATCAAGGCCAGTTTGAGTCGGAGCTAGGAAGCAAAATGGGTTAAAATTAAAGTCCCAATTATGCTGCTGAGTTATATAGCCAGAGAATGTTTTTTCTAGTCCAAGACTGGTATCCTATATTTAAGTTTGAGTCAGTGGCCACTTGAATTCTCTAAGACAGGTTGTATGTGTAGGTAGGCGTTGCCTGGATTTGGCTGAAAAACTTTGTGCCCTTGTGCTCTATTTATGAAAAAAGGAAATTTGAACTCGTGTCAAGATTGAGTCGCATGTCCAGCTGTTCCCAGATCTTTGTGACAAAGCTCAGTAGATGTCTGTTTAACTTCCACCAGTTTGGTGGTAAATGAGTTCCACTCGGTTCAAATAATACCGCCATGCTGAAAGTTGAAGCAGTAGCTAACTTCCATGAATTGATGGCCACTTAAGCTACCACAAAGCTCGAGTCTAGGCTCAGCAAGGTATGGGCTGAGCTAGTTCACTTCATTAATATAATTTATTTTGTGCTGCAACATAACTGGCATGGGAAATATCACTAATGATCTATTGCGTTATAAGTGTGGGAAGTTACTCGACTTGCTTTGTGATTAGGTGGAAACTTATGATAAAAGAAAAACAGGAAATGTTAATGAATCTTGAGGATGCTGGGGTCTTAGTGGTCTAAAACCGAGTTTTCTTACCAGAGGGTATTCAAATCATATTCGCCGTCTAAGTTCTGCTGGTTAATATGTCATTAAGAAGAGGGGAATGATTTTACAGAAAATGACTGAACTCTACAACTAATTTGACATGTTTTCCAAAATGCCCTACAATTTTTGAAATTCTTTTCTTGTCGGATTTGAAAACCTTTTTATCTTTCGCACATGCAATTTCTTAAATATATGCGATTTTTTTTTCAAATATGTGATTTTTTTGGCAGAACAAATCTCTATTATCATATATGTATCTCTTTGATCTAATGTTGAAAACTTATGTTTTTATAGTCATTGGAAAGCTGAGAATAAGCTAGTAACTTTCATGTTTTGAGTCAGAATCGAAAGCTCCTCTATGGTTTTTGTATTTGTATTGCAAAATCGGAATAGAAACATGCTTTGCAGGCTAGAACTGGCGCAACTGCATCTTTTATGTCTGTTCTATGTTATTTTTCAATTACATGTGTTGAAAATCAAGAAAAAAGAAAGAAAGAAAAGAGATAGATTAAGTCGTTATCTTTTCAACGCCACCAAGATCACCTTGATCTGATGAGCGATTGGAGAGAAACGTCATCTGGAAGATAGACTATTCAATTATTTCTGTTTGCATGGCATGCTTGTATTCTGATTTTTGAGCTAAAAATTGAGAATCCTAAAGAAGTTTTTTTGCTTTGACTCAAAACAGAAAAGTTATAGGCTTATATCTCAGTTTTTCAACGATTGTAAAACGCAGGTTTTCGACGTCAGAGTAGAGAGATACGGACTTGAGAATAGGGACCGTTCTGCAGAAAATATATATGTGATTTTTGTATATATATTTTTTGCAAATTATTCTAAAGTACATGCGGTTTTCCTTCTATATATGCTATTTTCTTCTAAATATATGTGATTTTCTCTTATATATATATATTTTTCTTCTAAACATGTGATTTTCTCGTAAATATATGCAATTTTTCTCCTATATATGCAATTGTTTTTATATATACGAATTTTCTCCTAAACATGCAATTTTCACATATATTTTTATATGATTTTCTCTTAAATATATGGAGAGTTTCTCTTGTATATGTGATTCTCTTATATATATATATATATATATATATATATATATATATATATATATATATATATATATATATATATATATATATATATATATATATATATATATATATATATGTCAAGTTTCTCCTATATATGCGATTTTTTGTTTATCAAAATCATATATATTTAAGAGAAAAATCACATATAAAAGAGAAAAAATACATATATTTAGAAGAAAATTATATATATATAGAAGAAAAATCACATATATTTATGAAAAAATCATATGTTATGAAGAAAATCATGAATATAGAAGAAAATCACATATATTTAGGAGAAAATCACATACATAGAAGAAAAATCACATATACTTAAGAGAAAACCACATAAAATATATGCAAAAATTGCATATATATTTTTTAGAGAAGATACTATGTTCTCAAGTCTATATCTCTTTTCTTCGATGTCAAAATTTTTTGTTTTTATGGTCATTGAAAAGATGAGACAAATGCCTACAAGTTTCCTATTTTGAGTCAGAGCTAAAAACCCTTATAAGGTTCTTGTTTTTTAGCTTGAAAATCAGAATAGAAGCATGCTTTGCAGACTGGAATAATTGAACAGTTTATCTTTTAGTTGATGTTTTTCTCCAACCGTTAATCAGATCAAGGTGATTTTGTTAGAATTGAAAAGCTAACGTCATGATCTATCTCTATTTTTTCTCTCTCTCAATTTAAGGCGCAGTCATGCCTATTCTTGTCTGTAGAGCATATTTCTATTCCGGTTTTGCAATGTAAAAATGAAAACCCTAGAGGAGTTTTTGGTTGTAACTCAAAACAAAAAAATTACATACCTATGTCTTAACTTTTCAACGACTATAAAAACGTAAGTTTTTAACATCGGATCATAGAGATACAAATCTGAGAATAAAAACTATTCTATAAAAATCAATTACATATTTGAGAGAAAATTTACATATATTTAGAAAAGTGCATGTGCGAAGAGTAAAAAGGTCTTTTTAAAGCTAGATATTTGTGATTTTCGATATAGAAAGAATAACGAAAATTGTGGTGCATTTTAAAAAATGTGTCAAACTAGTCATCCATATGGTCATTTTTTTATGATTTTAACTTGCATTTACTGGTGCTTCTCATCAAAGAAAGACCTTCCATGAGAAAAGGGGTAGAGGTGGGGGGTAAGTTTATGCAATAAGGGCTCAAAGAACTATATATATATATATATATATATATATATATATATATATATATATATATATATATATATATATATATATATATATATATATATATATCACTCGGCAAAGCAAACAGTGGATGCATTATGTTCTCAAGAATAATCTTTTCAGTTTATTTTGAAATCTCACACTAGTTGTGTATTGGTGATTGTTCTATGCTATTACATAGATACGGACATAGACCATGACTAGATGTGCATTTCCAAAATATTAAAAAAATGAGACATGTGGACTAAAAATATTTAAAAACATATTTGTTATTTAAAATATTATAAAATACAAAAAAAATCCATACATGCCATGGCGTGTCACAAGGTGTGTCCATGTGTCCAGTCTTGATCCATAATGGGGTCTCTTGAAACATAAGTATGATGGTTCCAATCAAAGATTTATCAACTACACTCAATTGAAGGGTCAAAGATTGCAACAATAGACGTTTTGAAGAGGCAACATGTTTATTTCTTTAACAAATTCACCATCAAAATGTTTTTTTTTTCAAAAAACGTTTTTCCAAAATATTATCCAAACGGGCCTAACTTTGTGCAAGGTGAAATTTCTTCAGATCATCCAAGCAAGCAGAGGAAAACCTTCGGCTCATGTGAAAAGTTGAAAACACTACCCAACCAAGAAGGAAAGTTGGTGAAAACCCCTCAAATCATAATGCCCACTTGGTTGGTCGGTGAACTCAACAAACACTCTTAGAAATAGCAATTCAACTGTAAAGGGAAGCATAAGCATTGGAAAGTAACTATAACAATCACAAGAATACATTTCACAAAAAATATCACAGTGAGTACCAATAAAGAATTTCCAGACCAAGGGAAACCATTACTGATATTTCATGATGCTTCCATGATTTCATTTTCCTTTCTAAGTACAGTTCTTTGAACACTGCCAATTCCGAAGAACCCAGTGTCAATGGGTAACCATTTTCAAGTTACAAGAACAGATTCAACAGCCTCTGCATGGGCAAGGAAGCTTCCGATCTTTCAAATGGTTGATATATAATGCTGCTGGTTGCCTGCATGCGATCCACTCAGGCTGCAATTGCCTGTTATTAGCCAATGCCACCTTCATCTTTCACCTTCCCCGCACGATTGCTGCAAAGCAAGCTCTTAGGCAAACTAATATAAGTGTCCTTTCACTAGCACTTGCATGTCCCAGTTTTTCACATGCACCACATCGACCAACTTTCATACTGATGGTGCTCCACTATATGAGAGAGAGAGAGAGGAGGGGTGGGGGGCCTGATTATATCTTGGAAGCGCCTGTGACAAGATGGGTGCATGTCTGTATACGTACACGAGAGCCAAAAAGAAATAGCTCACCACCATCAATCAATAGAGAAACTTCATCTTTCTTAAAGCTTGCCCTCCATGGGAGGGGTGGTAGAAAATGTGCCATCAATGCTATATACCATCCTCTTCCAAAATTGGAAAATCCTGCCTAGATTACTCTAGTATTATATGAGCCGCAAGACCCGCATTTATGGTACAGCCAATGAAAGCGAGACATCCCCTTCTTCTCACAGTCATTGCAGAGAATATCCTGAAAGATATTTTTTCTTTTTAAATCTTAAACTGTCATACATAAAAAAAACTGCAAGACTCCACAATTCCTAAGTGTTTTTTTGAGAATTCCACAGTTCTTAAAAGTTGTTGATCAGAATTTAAAAGCCAGAGTTTTCAATCTCCACCAGATCTTTTCCTACCAACCAGGTTGAAAAGTTATTTTAAAATGACAAGAAGCATACTTTAATATGGCTTCAAATTACAGATGTCCCCTCTCAATCTATCACCATCCCCACATAACATCCTTGTTTTTTAATTAATGTTTTGCTACACATACATATACACAGAGGCGGTGGATTCTATGCATGTTTCAAAACTAAAGTGTATTGTATTGTTTACCTGATACCGATCTCTGTATTCCTCCGGAAGCTGTTCTGCAGCTAACAAGGCATCAAGCATGCCAAAGTAGACCTGAATGATTAGCAGAATGAGATGATAATCAACAATGACACTGCAAATATTGTTTACTAGAAATTCTTCTCGTCCTCATATTTTAAATAACAAATGTTAAATTACACATTTAACCCAAAAAAATGCTCTCCAACACAAACTAGCTTGTACCTCCACCAGAAATCATCTTACTGGAGAACTTTTCAAATCAATTTGGAGATAAAAAGTTCACTTACAGCCATGTCTCCCAAGGATTTGCAGCATATTGGACAGGTATAATGAGAGCAAGTGTAGGCCTAAACACCGAAGAAAGAACAAGATGCTCTTTTCTATCAGTTTTATTAATGAAACAGAAAAGTTCTAAAGCAAAAGTTTGCGTATGAATGCTTATAATTTCAGTATAGCAATGGCTCCACAAACACAATACCTGAAAGCATGCTGAATGAATGAAATGACCACAAGGAAGAGCTTTCACTGAAGCACTTGAAGTGAAGAGAAAATCACAACAAATTGGACAATTTGTCTCTAGACCTTTCTCCCGGCACTTGTGCTCTACCAGTTGCATTCCCAGGCAACAGTTGCAAGTCATGCAATGGAAGAAGTCAACACCAAGCCCCTTTCCAAGGCGGCATAGATTACAAAAAGGGCAATGATATACTGTCCTGCAGCAAAGTAAAAATTTTGCTCAAGAATATCCAAATATAATTTAGAATACAACATAGCAAAATTGATTCTTTACATATTTTATCCAGAAGTTAGTACTACAGTGGCATAATCCCAAATTTTCAAGCATAAGAGGATAAAAAAGTTTCAGCATTCAATTAAAAAAAGAAAGAAAGTCAAAGAAGTTTAATTGAGTGAGGATTTCTACTGCTAGGCAGGCCAGCCAAGGCAATAATACTTAATTCTAAACATTGGGACAAGGTCAGAGAGGAACAAGAACAATTGAACAACATAGATTAGCAGTTATCCATTGAAACTGAAGTAGATACTGCTAAGTATGACCCAAACATGAAACACATCCAGTAAGCCACAATGAGATGTTGCTCAACAAGATCATATCATGCAATGCATATACAAATTAAGGCACGGAACAACCTAAACCAATCCAAGTTGAAAATGACATCAGTTGACCATTCACACAGATTGTAGATATAAGCATTTGTTCAAATAATGTAATTTTCTATGAGCATCAAGAATTCAACTAAAATGTATCCTGACCTTTCATCATCAAATAACTTGCAGATATTGCAAAAGTACTTTGCCATTGAAAATTTATCACAAGAGGGTGTCGCACATGTTGACCCAACAGGCTGATTTTTCAAACAATGCATGCACATCATCTCAGTAGTTGCTTTCCTGCAAGGAATGAAGATTAAATATCACATACCTTTAGAAAATAAGATTTTGGTTATAATATATCAGCATCAATCATTTCAGTTTCAGAAAAATAAGAAAACAGACCTGTCCATTGAATGGTCGCTGACTTTATCATGACAGAACCTGCATGTGAACAACTTGTTGCAGCACGCAGCAACAAGCTTGCAATTCCTTTTATAGTGTTCACAGCCATATATCTTATTCTCCACATCTCGAAATGATGGAGAGCACCCAGGTATGTCATCACCATTTGCAGTTTCTCCAGCACTTGATTGAGGCAACTTCTGCTGGGAAGCTAACCAACGACTAGTAGAACCAGAAAAGGTTAGTTCATTTTTTAACCTTATTATAACAAATTGAAGTACAAAAGCAGAAGCAGACTGCTAGATGCCATTCAGGTTAAAGCAAGTAAACCCAATTCAAAATTTAGAAGATAGGCCTGAAGTGAAATTAGGAGCTGTATTCCCTCCTTACCTGGTCATAAGATTCTGAATAAGATAACCCTTTCTTCGTGGGTCTAGTGATGAGTCTCGAGACACCTTTCTTACTTCTGCCTCAAGCTCATTTTGGTTCATTCTGAAAATATCCTTCCATCCTGGCTTGAACATCTGGTCACATTGGTCGACATTTCCCTGGGCGTCATTACCTGGTTATCAGAAGGGCAGAAACCATTAGAAAGCATGTGCATTATATGGAAGGAAACTTTAATCATTTATCCTGATTCCACATACTGTTCACATGAAAAGAAAATGCAAAGGCATAACAATAACTGAAAAATAGCACGACCTTGCACGGGAATGCTATTATCTGAAGTCCTTGATGAAGATGCCTCAGAGCTTCCTTTCCACCATTCACTTAGCCACTCGCTAAACATGGTATTTTTTGTTGCATGCTTCCATGTGTCCATCATTTTATTTTGCTCCTCCTGAGTGAGAGCAGCCGTCACCCATGGCAACATTGCTTGAAGTACCTCCGCTCCTGTAGTCCCAATAATACGGCCTACAATCTTATCCTGCTCCTCAACAGTAAAATGTCTATCAAATAGTGGCCATAGCTCAAGCTCCTCTCTGAAGACATGCTGATCCAATGCAACTCTGAGTGATTTGCACATGCCCTGAAGTTTTGTCGCAAGCTCATGGTGATTTCTGGTCCAATCATTATCATGAAAACTGAACATAGCAAATCCATTTTTAGTGTTATCTACAGATTCCATGGCACCATTAAAGGCTTCATGTAGTTGTGATAGCTCAGAAAGAACAGATGATATATCTTCAAATAATTTCTCCTCCTGCTTATGGTCAATGGTATAGGAGTGGCTAACATTATGAAGGGACTCCTTAGATTCCAAGGCAGGAAATACAATTTCATCTTCTGCATTACTGTGAGCTTTGTATAAGCCCCTCAACAGGCGAAATCTTCCACTGAACTGCCGGAGGAATTTCTCGTCACAGTCCATAAGCTTTCCAGATTCAACATCCAAATAGTCCAAATCTTTTCTGAGGGCTTTGTGAAATTGAAAAATGTTGTCAATGGGCCTTAAAGTTTGCCCAATGCCAGAGCCCATGTCTGATTGCCACGTAAAAAGGCTGGAGCAAAGGGACGGTGCAGAAGAATTATAAGGTAAGGAACGTAAACACTTTGCAGTAGTAAGTGAACTTTTACTTTTCCCACGATTACTGCCACTAACTCCTAATCCTGGGACACAACAGGGCTGATTACTACAAGGCTTCCTAGAATTTACGGCTTGAGCATGATCACGAACATCTTCATATTCTGCCAAGAGGTTGGCATGTTTCAATGGCCTTACGCATTCATCAGCCAGCAGAGAAGATGACTCCCCATTAGATCCTAATGCAGGAACACATGAACAACATTGTCCATAAGAACTTTCAGCAACTCCATTCAACATTTTTACAGGGCAGCCACCAACTTGATCCGACGTTAAACATATAAATGCTCCAGCATCACAACTATCCTGAGCACGGCCTTTGCAAGCCCATCCAGAAAAAAGTGTAACAAGTGCAACATCAGAATTTGGAGCTGCAAGACATAACAATCACTGAGTTCTGTATGCTCATGTATGACAGACAATGTAAGTTTCTGAGTAGAATTTCAACGCAACAACAATGCAAACAAGGATGAAGATCAGACCTGCCAAATGCATATTTTGGAGAACATATTTTGCATCTTCTTCTTTTAATGAACCTACTAGCCATGGTAAAACACGCTCCACCAACCTCAGTGGCATCACACATAGGCTATTGTACAGAAGTTCTCGCTGCTCTTTGTGACTGAAATGCTCCCGTGCAAGAGGAAGAACCTACAGATAAATATTATATTAACTTCTACTTCATAAAAAAATCAATGATAAAAAAATGAAACAGTTATAGTTTCACCTCAAGTTCCTCATTGTGAAAGTGATGCTGTACAGTATTCATTATTTGATCAGCCTGTGCACATAATTTTCTGTAAAACTCAGCCGTAGTTGAATTAGCCTCTGCATTTTGAATATCTTCAATAAGGCACCTAATCTCATTAAATTGAATCTCTTCTTCTGCATGTTCCAAGACAAACGAAACACCTTTCTTGACCTTTGTATCAACAGCCGGGAATATGACTCTGTCTTCAGCAATACTGCAAAAAAGTCGCAAACTAATAAGGAACCATGAGATACAGAAAATTAACATCACAACATGACAAGACATCAGCAGTTTGTAACACAAAGATCATGAACCTGTGGAAGATGCAGACTTCAGCAATAAAATGCAATCTTTCATTGAAAGCTGAAAGATCAGAAAAGTCTCCTGAAAGTTGTATCTTCCCCGCCTCCTCCGCGATATCCTTTAGCTCTCTGTTTATGGAATTATGCCAGTGCAAAATTTCATCTATAGGACATGGTCCACCAAGATCAGGATCATCAGGTTGTTTCCTTTTACCACTTCTGGGAGGCTCATCTGTATCCATGACATACTTGATCTGACAATCTTCACAAGACTTGCTTGGCCTGGTTGAACTTTTTCCATCCATCCAGGTAAAGAAAACCTATGATTGCAAAAAATCCCATGAGAGTAAGTACCCTGTGCAAAAGAAGCAGAAAGAAACAAGTAGCATTTTTTAGAAGTATTACTTGTTGAAAAAGCTTTTCTTCAGGAACTATCTTGAACAAGCACTTGCGCATATCATGTTTCTCCTCTACTGAAAGAGAAAATGAGATCCATGGAAGAAATTCAGCCATCATGCTCACTGGAATACTGCATAAAAACTGCCAGACTAATGCAGCCTGCTCTGTAAATGAGAACTTCTCAATGAGCAAAGGGAAGACCTGCAACAAATCAAAATTTAACAACAAAAAAGTGCTGATAAGATTAATGTTTTGAATACCATACAAAATTCATCAGTAGCTCGAGAATGCAGAACACTGTAAGACCAAACATTGACAGAAGCATAGGTCCCTAGTTGTGTCTGATGTGATACAAAATCAATCAAGAAAAACCTTCATCAGGTGAGATCAACAGTCATGCAAGCAAGATGGAGATCTAGCCCATACTGCCCTAATGTGCTATCAGAACCCATCTTGAGATGAGATAGGTTTGGACACAAACATGAAACACACTAAACCAGTAAACCTAGGCCTAGACGCAATACAGATAATCGGGCTGGTTCAAGTCTGGAAGCATTGCATGAATGCCAAACTTGAGGGACAAAAGTATTACTTCAACTGGACGTCATTAGCAAGTTGACACTTCAATATGCTTAACATGATAACATGACGCCCTTCATAACAAGATTCCCCCTGGAAAAACTAAGCATTGTGTATGGTACCTGTTCTTCTTCCTTGGACATGTGCTGACTAAGAGATGTTTGGATGGCCCTCGTGCATCCTGCCAGTTCCCTCCTGAAACTGTCATCATCACGTAAGTTGGAGTTTAACACTTCAAACAGGTGATCAAAAAGGTCAGTTTCCCCTTTATGCTCCAATGAGTATGCCCGTGCTACGTTCTTCACACGTATATCAAGGGCTGGAAAGATCACCTGTGTTCAAGAAAATTGCTCACATGAGCTGAAGATTAACATCAAATCTTAGCAGTCCATTGCAGCGAGTCTCATCACCAAGACCACTTAAAGCGTTCATGGAAATTCACATGAAAAAAGAAAGAAGAAAAATGCAAGATCAGGATCACATGGCATGCACCATTCAAAGTATAAATCAAGTAGACAAGATCTCGACTAATGGTTTCTTATAAACCCAAGGAGAAAGAACAACAAACAAAATGACCAACCACTGCACGAAACAGACACCTTCAAGAATGCCCAACTCTGAAGTAGAAAGATCATGCGTATCCAAATAAATACGAAGTATGCTTTACTAGGAACATTTGTTAAAGAAATACAGATGCATGTCTATGTGCAATCCAGAGAGACAATGATTAACACCTAACTCATAATTGTGGAAACAAGAAAAATAGAAGCTATGGCCATAAACAGACTAGAGTACATAAAAACAATGCCCTTACATGTCGTGAATCAATAAAAAACATCGCTAAAATACCCAACATGAATGCGTGTACTATTTTCAACTTCACTTCCCCCAAACCAGAAGGCCTCACAAGATGCAGTAGCAGTGGGACGTAAGTTATGGTTAGCCTATGAAATGGATTCGCCGACAGGAACACTTTCCAACTATGGTATTGCCAAAAAATAACAATTTTGTACTAACAAGATTTTTATCGCCACTAATGTGCATCAAACTGATGCAGAGATTTCAAAATGAATCCAATTACCCCTCTATTCAAGAAGAAATAATTCATCAACAAATGCTCATCTATATAGAGTCAGAAGAACACAAGTTCTTTTCGTTATTATTTTGGCGAAAGATTAAGCATAAAAATTTAAGCCTTCGCACATAGACACAACTACGATACCATATGGCTCATTTGGAATCGTAAAATCCCCAAGAAACGACTCCAAATCCTCTAAAACCATAAAAACTTTGACCGAAAATTGCATTGTATAGAGCTCAAGAACAATTCTCATCATCTGCACTCTCTTAACAAGGCAAAAAAGAAAAAATCATTCCAAAAAACCAGACATTGACGGTCGGTCGATTCACAAACTCATGCACTCGGAACAAATAAAAAACCTAAAGATTGAGAGAATTCCCAACCTCAAGCACTTAATACGAATCGAAAAACCACAACAACGAAAATACCACCGTTTCAAAAACAAAATAACAAATTCCCAATCTTCGAACGCGGATCGAATCGGAAACTGTAAACATTGCGAATTTTGTGAATCGAATCGCGATCTACGTACAATTCCAGGCTAGAACCAAAGGAAGGAACGGAATACCTCGTCCTCGGCAATGACGTGATTCTTGTAGATCATCCGGAGGAAATGGTACCGGCCGAGCAAGGCGTCGATGCTGCCGCCGGAGACGGTGGCGAAATCGAGGGCGGCGAGGTGGAGACGGTCGAGCTCCGACCGGATGGCCTTGTGGAAGAAGAGGAACATGAGGATCGGAGACCGGTGCGACGACCTCAGCAGGTTGTCCTTCGCGGCTGCCGTGGCCGCAGACGGGGAGGAGGGCGACGACGGCGCTGAGGAAGAGGGAGGGTCGACTGGGGGGCACACCATCTGCTGCGAGAGCACCCTGTCGCTGTGCTGCAGCCCCGCCAACGGCGTCGCCATCACCCAACGGCGAAACGCAAGAGTTGTATACCAGAACAAACAACAGACTCTCTCTCTCTCTCTCTTTATCAATTGAAATTAAGCAAAGAATTCTGATGATCTCTCTCTCTCTCTCTCCAGTTTTTTATTTAACGTTTTTTTTAGTTGGTGAAGAAAGTGGGTTCAGGAGGAGGGGGGAGACGCGTTACATTCACCGTGGATCGATAAGGTGGGGATCTTATATGCAGGGGGCTCCTGCTCACGTGGCACGGATTTGCCACGTTGGACGGAGGCTGCCACGTTAGCAGCTGAGCGGTCGCACTGTGCTGTGTCCGTAGCAGGTGTCAGTGTGATATGGACCGCTCGGATTGTTTTTCAAGTCTTTTTTTTTTTAAAGCTCGGAGGGTTGAGGAGAAATTAAGGCCTTGGGGTTATTAACGGGAGGATAAGGAGACAGTTTGAAAACTTTTTGACCTGCTTTCCATTGTTTCGCAATAGTATCGTGATCTATTGAAAGTAAGCACTATTTTTTACAATCTCACGTTAGCTTGACATTTTCAGAACGTGATAATGTCGTGAGATATAAAAATCTTTGTGGCATTTATTTCTATTGTCCATATGACAGGCCTTGTTACATGGTAAAGTTCTAAGATCACAACCCAAATTTTACAAGAATTCTCAAGTCTTGTAAGCTTGATGAATGAATGAATTTTTTTCATAACATTGTCAAATTTTAAGGGTAGCTGCTTACCTTGTTCCGTGCCTACTGCCACCTTATTAGGTTTTTGAAGTTTTTTTCAAATCTGACTGTATACTTGTGTTTTAAGTACTTGACTTTATAAGGATGGACCCTTAGATTATTTGATTCAGACACATGGAAAGGCTTTTATAAGGTTTGAAGATTGATTATTTATAATTTTTATGGCACATTTTTTTTTTATCAAAAAACATGATCCAAGTATCATTTGCTAGCAAATTGATTACATCAAATTCATTTGCATGGTCAAATTTATGAAAAACACCCTAAAAACTTTGTTCACTCATGGTAAGCTCCTAACTTTGGTTGGCACCTAGACCCCTATATATATATATATATATAGAGAGAGAGAGAGAGAGAGAGAGAGAGAGTCACTAGAAATTGAGAACTAGAAATATGGGCATTTCCAACACTTTTTTTGCAAATTCAAGCATCTGGATGCCCTTGACATGGTGATTTTGCTAGGAATTAACTACTAGATCATGTATTTTTAATAAAAAAATGCTTGAATATTTATGAAGATTATGAGAGATTGATTATAAAGCTTTAGAAAAAAACATTTATGCATCAAAATGATTTAAGAGTGGATTCTTATAAAACCAAGCATGTAAATCATATTCATACGATTAAATTCAAGAAAAAATAGAACATTCCTAAAAAATCTAGCCTTTTAAAAACTTTCTCAAACCCAAAATTTTGAGAAAAAATTAAAACTTTTTACTTATTATAAAAGTACACATGATTCTCAAAAGTAATATCCCACAAGTTTGTCTATAACCACATTCCAGCCATTCCAAATACTAGATGGCCCACCTGAGCGTAAGCGCAAGCGTATATTAGCCTCCTAGTATAAGATCCATTACTGAATCATCCATAAATGTATCTTGATTAAAAAATTCACATGAGTCCTAAAAGCAATATGCCAACAAGTTCATTTTTGGTCACATTACAACCGTTCCAAATACTAGACGGCCCATTTAAATGCAAGCGCGAGTGTATATTAGCCTCCTAGTATCAGATCTAGTACGAAATGATCCATAAATGCATCTCAATTGGGTTTATTACTCTAAGGATGCTCGCATGTGAAAAAGATACAAAAATATGAAAGACAAAATTTAGCTAAAGTTTAAGATAATTGAGGAGTTACGTGAGAATTCAAATTTTCCAAATCACAAGCATAATCATTGCAGAAATGAAAAGGCAAAATTTAACATTCTTCTCATTCCAAAATATTATAATTCTTAAAGTTTAAAGATAAGTAAGAGTGGATCCTTCAGCCACACAACAACTCGTGCTTCGCTTCGATCCTCCATAAGGTTATCTATAAATGTTATAGGGCATCAACTACTTTCCTATAGAAAACCAAAACTATACTTGGAGAATACAAATCAAGTTGTAATGATGCAATCAAAGTACAATTCTCATCACTTTAAATGAGAGTTAAGGAAATCCATAATAAAATATGTACATAATATTCAATCACATTTATCATCATTCATACCATAGCATTCATATTTACATAATTTGTATGCATGAAACTCAAACTCATATTCTTTTACAAGCATGGCATTCAACATTATAATCATTCATAATCATGACAAGTGTTCACATAAATGAATGAAAGTTTACCATTTTAGCATGCTTCAAAGTGAAGTAAAATGCAATAATTCAAGATAACGTAAACAATTCACTTTCTTTATCTTAGAAGGAAGCATGCTCATATCCAACTTATGACTAAGACACACATTATCTAAATTATAAATTCACATGTTATTTGTCAGAACATTTATGCACTTTGTATATATATATATGAAACAAGCCATAATTCAACCTTTTCTGTGTGTCTCACATAAACAAGCACCTCATGTGTAACAATCAAACTCGTGGCTTGCATCAATAGGTCAAATCATATAACCAACATAAACATATTTTTTTCATTCACATGTAACAAATCATATGCAATAATCATGCAAACCTTAGTAGTATCTACATGTTCACCTCTATATGTTTATGCATATGATATGAGTAATTCTAAAGATCTAATTAATTGTTTCTCTTATTTATTCAGACTCATCTGGTACAAAAGAGGGTATAGTCATCCAGAAATAATTATAGGAGTATTTATCATTCTATATATTTTATTTGCTCTCCTATGACTTAACGGGTTCTTTCATAAATGATTCAACCCTGCAATGCAGCGGTTGAAAAAACGGACCCATGGTCCCAAGTCTTGGCCTACGCCAAACTAAAATCTTCGATGAAAAATTGGGCATGCATCCCTAACAACAGTAAAGAATACCTCCAAAATTAGGATACATGTATAGAAGAAAAGAAAATAGATACCCTAAAAGCAATCATCTGAAAATCATAGACATACCAACAATGCAAAAAAAAAAATTGATGGTTGTGTCTGCCTGGTCAGAGGGGCAAAAATTGACAAATGTTGATATATGATCCTTTAGCTTAAGTAGTCAGATTGAACTGACCAACAAATCAAAATAATCGAACAAAGTGCCAATAAGCAAAACATGACCCTCAGTTCTGTCAGGACTAGGGACCGAGGGTGGTCTGAAGTGTGGCTCGGTGTGTGTACACAGGACACGAGTATGGTGAGAACACTATCGCACTGCATGAAAGGAGGACCTCGGGGCTTTGTTGAAGATAGATGCAACACCTTTGCAACACACAGAAGATGGTCGTTGGTGTTGGGCTCATCAAAGATTCTCTCGTTGACGAAGGTCGAGATTCAAAGGGGAAATGGTCGACAGCTTCCAGTCACTCGCTTGCCAGTCCGAAGACTTCTGGTGACTCAAAACAGAAAGAGAAAAAAGAAAATAGGCACCAAAGGAGGAGAAAAGAGGGAAATTTCTAGAGAGGGAGAAAAAGGTGGTTACCCAATGGTGGTTGAGGCCCCCAATGGTGTGGTAGTGGCGACATGGTCACGACTAGCTGGCCTTCGGTGGAATGGTGGACAATGCCCTAATAAAGAGATGGTGGAGATAGGGGGAATGGAAGGAGGAGGAGAAGAAAAGTGGTGGACGACGGCCTGGTGACTCCCGACGACAGTGAAATTACAGCGGTGGTGTAGAGACTCCCGGACAACGTCCAAATGGGAAAAAAAAAGGAGAAAAGGAAGAAAGGGGAAAAGAGGAAAAGAGGAAAAGGAAAAGGCAGTGGTGGTCACAACGGCAACGCAGGGAGGTCAGCTGCTGGCCGACGCATAAATGGGGAAGAAAAGGCGGTGAAGAGAGGGGTTAGCAGGAGTTTTGGGGAAAAATATGGAGAAGAGCAATGAAAGAAGGGGAGGGTCGAGCGCCCTAATGGCCTCGCGCTTCCCCTTTTTACGTAAGTGAGGTTGGGTTCGAATCGGATCGGGTTCAAGCCTGACCCAAGTAACTTAAAAGAAATGCCATAAAATAATTATATATAAAAAAGTTCTATATAAAAAATTAAAGTATATATATATATATATATATATATATGGACTAAGTCTATTTAGCAAATACTAGTCTTATTTTAGATGAAAGTTTGGTTCTAAGCAATATTTGATTCATTTAAAATATTTCCCATGAATAATTTTTTGACCAAAGTACCCTTTTAAGAATTTGTCCTCAAAATCATTAAAATGTGTCTTGTTAAGTTCAAAACACCTTGAAACATTTAATTTCATGATAATTTAAATATTTTGTTTGACAAAATTTTAGAAATTACTATTTTACCCTTACTAGTCCGAAATGTATAATTAGGCATATAAAGCAACCAAAATTTGACATTTAAAGGATAGAAACACACTTTTAACTCGAAGTAAATCTAATTCTTTATTTATTTAAAATCTCAAAAATTTTACAGGTTTTACAGAAAAGAACAAAAAATCTATGAAAATAGTGATTCACACATTAGTTCTCGTATTCTAGTGACTCTGATTCCGATTCTTTTATATATATATATATCTATTGGGTTATACATTTGTGTTAAATGAAAATTGCTAAATGAGTTTTTTGGCCTTTTTGGTGTTTTTTTCATGATTCTGACCTCATAAATGTGTAGGGCATGGTCTATTTACATGGAATCCACACCTCAATCTTGTGTCTTCAATGAAAAAATGATATTTGGAGCTTCAAAATTTAGAAAGATTTAAAATGACATTATAAAAACCCACCCATGTATCAAAATCAAATGCTTCAAGAGCTGATCTCTATAAAACTAAGTACATAGATCACATATATACGGTTAGAATTTCAAATAAAATAAAATAAGCCTGAAAACTCTATTTAACATGTTTCATTTAACACGCACACACACACACGCACACACACACACACACACACACACACACATATATATATATATATATATATATATATATATATATATATATATATATATATATATGAGTATTGCACTCGTTCAACCATGTTAGGCCCCTTCAAAAATCATAGTTTTCATTATTTTTTCTCATATCTAACACCATAGATGTTATCTGTTGGTTTTGTTTAGTGAGAACCGACTATTGGATCACCATAATCGCACCTGTATACAGGTTTTTTTGGTGATCCAAAGTCAAGGGCTATAAAGGCATTAATTTTTTCCGACTCAAAAAACATTTTTTTTCATTGAAAAATGTGATCCAAGAGTCAATTCCTACTAAATCAAATATGCTAAACACATCCAACAGTTCAAATCTATCATAAAACAATTTAAACTAGGGATGGCTGTGGATTGGGGGACAACGGGGCCCCGCCCCATTTGGACCAGGGATGAAGAGCATGAAACAGGGATGGAGGCGGGGATGAAGGTTAAAATCTATCCCTTTACGTGGATGGAGGTGGGGTACGCTTTTCCCTATCCTCGTCTGAATCCCCGCCTAGCCCCATCCTCAATCCTTCAAGGGATGACTATAGACTAAGGGGAAACGGGGCCCCACCCTGCCTCGTCTGCGTTTGGACCGGGGATGAGGGACATGAAACAAGGGATGGAGGCGGGGTGGAGGTTAAAATCCATCCCCATGTGGAGATGGAGGTGAGGATGGAGGTTCAGAAATTACAACGGGGCAGGGGTGGAGACCTTTTCCCCCACCCCCGCCCCAGTCCACTGCCATCCCTACTTAAAACTACAAGGCTTGATAATAAAGAACAAGAAAAGAGGACCTAACATGTTGAGTTCTCTCTCTCTCTCTCTCTCTCTCTATATATATATATATATATATATATATATATATATATATATATATTGATGATTGAATTTTTTCTTACATGAATGTAAGATCACTCCCAAATCTATTCCTTAAGTTTTTATGGAAGACATACATTCAATGATCCTTTGTGTACCCAATTGAGTACTCTAAGGGATTGTTTGATGCTGGACGCCCTTGCCATCAAACAAAGGATGCGGCAGCCGTGCACAACACACAACCATCTTGTCTCAAGAAGGGTAAATTATTGTTCCATCCCTGTTATGAAAAGAATAGGGATGGGGGAAGCACTCATTAAAAATAAAAAGTCAGGGGAGAAGGGATCCTCTGATGATCTCTCTCTCATGCAGCAGTCCGACAATGAGGTTGTCGGTGATGGCACCTTCGTCTCTCTATCTTTTGCCTTTTTTTCTCTCTCCATGTTCTTCTTTTTATCTCTGATTAGGGTTTTAGAGCTCTGATTAACACTTTGATTAGGATTCAGAATGAGAAATTCCTTTCATAGGGTTTTGATTAGGGTTTTTTCTTTGATTTTTTAGTTAATTTGATTAGGATTTTTTTTTTGAATTTTTTTACTAGGGCTTTAAACCAAAATTTTTAAATTAAGGCTTTTTATAGTTAATTTGATTATAGTTTTTTTGGTTTGATTAGAGTTTTTCTTTGATTAGGGCTTTTATTGTATTTATGTAATACCTATAAAATTTTTAATTAATAAATAAATAAAATATAAATTTTTATATATCAAATTTAGCTTGAATTTCTATTTGAATTAGAATTTAATATGAATATCAAATTGTTTTAAATTTTATTTGAAATTTAGTTTCAATTTAGAGTGAATTTCATTCCAATTCAAATTTAGATTTAATTCAACATGAATTTGAATTTAGAACTTAATTGAATTTAGATTTGATTTGAAAGTTAATTTGGATTGGATAATAACTTAACCTAAATAAAATTGGTATTTAATTTGGATTTAGAATTTAATTTAAAATTTTATTAGGATTTTGAATTAGAAATTTAAATTAATTAATTAAGCATGTAGGTTCTCAAGGGCAGGACGCCCCCATATGTTGGTCTATCCTACCTAGCTAAAATCTTCTACTTTTTCTAACTTGTAAATTGTCTAGGATTCTACCTTAATTAAAGTCAAAGGAATTAGTTAGTTTACTAATTTAAAAGATAGACTAATTAGTAAATCTAAAAAATTATTTAAAGTAATTTAGACCTCTAGGGTGGGACGCCTCTTAAGTGGGCCTCTTCTAAATGGTTGGGAGTCAATTATGGAATGGACTCAACATGAGAAAGGTCCAAGGAGGTGCGACATTCCCTCCTACCTTCCTTATGTTAAGGTTAATTAAAAATCAATAAATCCCTAACTGCTTTTCACTAATCACAACTTGATGAAAAATATCACCCACCCAGGTTAAGTGCCTAAGTGGCAGTGGGCTTGGGAAGAAAGCATTGACCACTTCGTCCCAAGTGGGACTCCCACTGGGTGTGCAGGTGCCTTTAATTGGTGGGGGCTTTCTAAGAGCTTAGGTGTCTGTAACCCCACTCAAGGTTTGCCTCGTAGGTAGGGGTGTCAACAAGTCGGGTTTGGTTCGGACCTAGGTGGAACCAGACTGGGACCAAATTTTTGGGTATGGTATCAGGACTGAACCTGGATCTAATTGTGTCCATTATAAGAAAACCATACCCATATCCAATAAGAACTAACCAAACCTGGAAAACCCATATTTTTTTATCATTTTTATATTGAAAATTTGGGGTCTTAATCAAAACTCGGGCACAAACTATACCCCGATCTATGTATTAATCGAACCTTTGGATCCAGACTCGGATCTTAATTGGGTATTCTTATTTATCACCATACCCAGACCCTATAGGGTTTGGTTTGGGTTAGGTCTGGGTAAACCTGACCCGTTGACACCCCTACTCGTAGGGGTGGGCCCATTAAGTGATCCGGTTCTCAGCGAGGGTTCCTAGTCATCAAAACTCTAGCTTGATAAAATGCAATTTATCAAGCTAGAGCTACATGGAATTGTGTTTTTTTTTTCAAATAAGTATAGGTGGTGGTGTGAATTGAAGCTCAAAACTACCAACCCTTTTGGGCATTGACTTTGATAGAGGTACTTCTATATAATAATAATAATAATAATAATAATAATAATAATAATAATAATAATAATAATAATAATAATCAAATTTGTGGACAACTTGAAATAAAAAAGCTATTTGGACCCAGATTTGTATGGCTATAATTTTAATATTTGTATTATTTTTTAATAATATTATAATAAAATGGAATTTTAAATATTAAAATGTCAAAAAATAGTTTTTCAATAATTACAAATAAAAAATTATGTGTCCTTATGTTTCGTTTTCGAAAAAAAACTGGACATATGAGTCTAACCTAATCCCGTGTCCTTGTGCCCACGTGTCTTAATTTGTGACATGGGTCATAGGGGTCAGGTAAGTTTTGAACTTTCAATGAATTATTTGTTGAGCCATATGCATTAATTCCACTAACCACACCACCATCATCAAACTGACATGGGATTTGCTATTCTATATCCACTCCCTTTAGAGATGTAAATAATTCAAGACTAGCTCATGGGTAGCACCAATCAAACATAACTGGGTCATTCAGATCCAGACTGAAAGGAGGAACCGGCCTGACAGAACATGATCCAGTTGGAATTTTATCTTCAATGCATCTAAAATACATGTAAGCCTGATTCAGATTATACACAGCCTGATTATTTCGGATTCGTATAAGCAAGCACCACATATTTTCAATCAGCTTAGTGGGTTTGCAAGTTTCTATCAGTTGGATATCCTATTCCAAATGGATCCTGACTTATGCCCCGATGCATGATCATGTGCAACCGTGTGGGAATTAGGGCATTTGGAAAGTAATTGGCAGCTTTGGAGAAAATAGAAAAAATAAAATCCCTATCCAAATTTGATTTCATGGGGAAAAAATATCTTAAATAGATTAGTGGAAAGTAAAAATTATAATTTACCACTCAATAAACTCAAAAACGTGCATGGATCATACTTTAAATGCTTTCCCTCCTTGCTCTACAAATCAATGTTATCTGTGCCTACCGACCGATACTCATGGTCTTGACAGAAAATTGATATGGTGCAAGGCCTGAATCAACTATTTTTTAATAAATATAAAAAATATCAAAAATTCATTTTTAATATTATTTAAATTTTTTAAATAAATTCTTTTACGTATTTATTTAGAGTTTTTTAATAAACTACTCCAATGTCTTATATCATACGTATATCTTAGGTAGTTTGTAATGTATACACGTAAAGAAAAACATGATAGCAGAAATAAAACCAAACCCTCACCCTCACCCTGAAGTAATGATCAGTACGATATATAATGAAATAATTTATATGTATATACAACCAATGGTGCTGACATATACATGGTTATATTCACTTTTAGTTAATTATAAAAATAAGTTGATGAGAACCAAGAAGATGGACAACAAAAAGAATATCTGAACAAGCATGATTTGTACATGAAAACTATGTTGAGAAGTGGCGTAAGTGTTAGTTTTGCACTGGGTTATTTGGAAAATAGATATGAATGCGATGGAGTTTAGGTTGTACAAGTCCATGGGATCCACTACTCATGCAGCTAAGAATATTAAACATCTAGTAAAATATCATTACTTATTCAATAATATCCATATTTTTCTCATGCAGTCATGTAGGTCTAATGTTGGGTTGTAGTTTAATTTTTTTGTAGAGTGGTTTGAATATGATGCTTATACTGATTGAATGACTTGTCTAGTGGATGGTATTCCTCAACAAGAAAACATGTAATTATTTTGCATATGTTTGTTAACTTAATTCGTATATATGTATATATATATATATATGTATATATATATATATATGTATATATATATATATATATATTCTTGACTTGGTATATTATTATTACATGTTTTATTGTAGTATATTTGCCTACTGTACATATAATACTTAGGCAAAAACACAAAAATTAATCTCATGCGAGTACGTATTTATATGTCATGGTTTACTATATTTTTGGGATGTAAGTTATAGTCACTTATTTGCTAATATTTTTTATATGTTGATACAACAGATTACAAGAAGCATATGATCAAATTTTATAAATGCATGAAGAAGCAAAAAAAGGAACAGGATGTTGCTTAAAAGAAGGTTGAGGAGGAGACAAAGAATAAAAAAGAAATGCATTTATAAGGTCAAGTAGAAAGAAGAAAATGAGGAGACATCAACTGATGAGATGCTCGATGACCTTGCTCAGAAAGCTGAGTTGTAGACAATTCTAAATCACCATTGTTAATTACTATTATAAATTTGATAGGATTGTAAAACAAAATAATTCATTAATATATATTTTATTTTGCTTTTAAGGATGTATATTTGACGCATTAGATGTAAATTTGACAGAATTTTTGATATTTGGTGAATTTTTTATGTTTAACTTCAGTTTGTGTTGAATATTCTTTCAATGTTTGATGTTTTATAATTTTTGGATATTTCACTTCAGTTCAGGTTAAATGTTTTGTAAATTTTGATTGTTTAATTTCAGTTCAGGTTGGATATTCTGTAAGTTGGATATTTTATAAATTTTGGATATTTTATAAATTGTTTATAATATTTCATATTTCGTAAAACATGAAATAAAGGTAAACATGCGGGTAACAGAGACATAGAATAAGATATTGAAAAAGCATTACAAAAACAAACAAAATATGCTATTGAAAATGCAAAAAAAAGAACTTGAAAATGATGCATGTGTTCCCTACTCATGTTTATAATGCATGATACATAACATATAAATAATAAAATTCGAGGATAGTGACATGCCAATTGTTAAGAAAAAAAGTGACAAACAAACACTCATTAATGAATGATTTAAACAAATAAAAAAATGCAATATGCTATTGAATATGCAAAGATAACTTGAAAACCATGCAATTCTTTAACAAAATAATTGACTCATGTTATTTACTAATTCATGTCTTTGTTTAAAATAATAATTGATTTAACTGTTAAAGATATGTGCTTACCAGAAAACTTGTTGTCGGTAAAGTCACTGATGAAGTGTCGCCAATGAATCATGGAAATATTTGTTGGAAAATTTTATCGGGGAAAGAACATTGGGGACTACAAAAAACCTAGTTTATGCAAAAATAGCCTTGAAATGTGAATAATCGCTTTTATATTGACGATTGTTACATTTAATGCTCGTATAAACATTCACAAAACTAAGAAAAATTTACAAGCAAGTCATTCCTTAAATTTGCGAATGTTTAGAAACTCTACAAACGAGTCAAAACTTTCGCATATACAAGGCAAATTCACAATGTGAATGTCAAGGACATTCTTAGAAATTATATGCGAATATCGTCACACATTTGTGGACCTCCTCGAGGATCATTTACTTAGAGGAAATTCACATCGTAGCTAGTGAATGTCGTACTATATATGCGAAGGTAGTACCTTATTTGCGAAGATCGATTAAAGTGCGAAGGTCGAAGATATTCACAAACATTAATATGTAAATGTCACCACACATTTATGGAGCTCCTTGAGGATCAATTACTCAAAGGAGATTTGCACATTAGCTTGAGAATATCATCTATATATGCTACTTTTGTATTGTATTTGTGAAGGTACACAAATTTCAGATATGAGGTTTATAAATTTAGTTATGCAAACTTTGTGAGGTTGGTAAAATTATCGTGCAAATGTACTTTTTTGTGAGAGGTTGCGAGATAGGGACATCATACCTATATAACGTGCAAACCTTAGGCGGTTCGCTCGTATGAAGGGTAAAATGGTCATAAAAGTCAGCATTTGTGAATTTGGACAAGGGAGGGATTTCAAAAATTATAAGGCATTTCAGAAAATATGTCATTTTCAAGAACAGAATAATCATTTTTCATAAAATAAAATATCCAAAACCCATCTCCTTGGTCAACTTGTCGGGACCATAACAAACGAAACTGCGTTGGCGTGTGCTTAGAAAGGTTGAATATTGGAGAGAAGGCATTTATTTGGCAGGGCCACACGCCTGTTTTCTGTCTATAAAATTTGAAGGTATTTTGAAATCAAGTGCTTTAAACAATTTTTTTTAGAAATCGGGTCATCATCAAGATCGTTTTCATCCCTTAAAGTAGGTCTATCAATAAACCAAGTCTGACCTGGGTCCACCTAGCTTGATAAGGCTCACCACTTGGTATTGGCTTGGGACGTTTCCGGGCAACCGGCGTCCGGCTGAGTCCAAACCATATGCGACCTGCTTCTGCAACATGTCAAAATTCACCAGTGTCCTGATTGGCTTCCACATGGGACTTGTTGAGATCCAATCAGATGGAAGATCCCTGCAAAAATGAGGGATATCCAACAACAAATCAAATGTTGGTTCTTTCATTATATAG
This sequence comes from Nuphar pumila, assembly GCF_984573655.1. NCBI lineage: Eukaryota > Viridiplantae > Streptophyta > Magnoliopsida > Nymphaeales > Nymphaeaceae > Nuphar > Nuphar pumila. Next base: position 21,143,589 of record NC_143255.1, on the reverse strand, counting down.
GTTTCATCCACATGGTTGAAAGAATCTGGAGCAGGGTGTGGCCCGACCCAGTTCTCACACATATCCGCAATAATTTTAATAATCACGATTTTATGTTGAAACCTCAAAAGTATGATATTTTAAGGATATAATTAAATTTATAGAATATTGCTTCTTATATACTTTCTTATTTTTGGAATTTTACATATGCCGATATTTTCCCCAAAAACGAAGTTTTTAATTTGTCATGAGATTTTATTTCAACTGAATTTGCATGTAAATTATGACAGAAAGCAGCATTCACCAATCAAATCAAATTTGAGCTATGGATGCTTAAATTTGGGTAGGGCTAGGAACCAGATCAGTGGTGGGCATTGGGCCGGGCCTGGGTCTTCCTTTTGATACCGGGCCTGGCGGCAGGCTGATCAACACCTGCTGACCTGGTAAAAAAATTAGGGCGGGCCCACAAGCAGCCCGTGGCACAGCCACGATCTGGCCATGGTTTTGGCTCTTGGCCAAGAGCAGCCTGCAGCTGATCTAGGCCAGGATTGATCTGGCCAACCCCATCTAAACCACTGGGCTAGGCCAGCCAGTTGCCAAGCCCTAATCCAGATCCGCATTCATATTCACCGGATCGGGGCGGAGTCTGTGGATCACGCATCTGGAACTTGTCCACGGCCTCCTCTTGATTTATTTTTAATGAAAAACAGGAAAACCGCGGTGATCTGTCAAATCACATTAAAAAAGTGATTTGACATCTTCACCGTCCGTTGCTTCATGGTCCTTGTGTACATTGTGGACGCTGATGTCAAATCGCTTTTCTAAAAGTGATTTAGCAGATCACTTTATCTGCTCTAGGACACCACTCCTTACACACTGTAACTTAGTAATGCTGGCTAAGCCTACCGTACTTACTGTCGCTGTTGTTAATCCAGATTGTGTTCAAATGAGAAGATTGGCGCCCAAGGCAGTTGGCTTGGCAGCTAGCTTGTGGAGTGATTCAAGGGATGAATAAGCTGTGATATCATATATTGGAATCATAGTGACAAATATCGCGAGATTTATGAAAATCTGGTGATAATATCGTGAGAAATTGCTTGAAAGTTTAAAACGGCAATTTCTTGCGAGTTTTTTAAAATATCATGAGATTTATGAAAAAAACATAAATGCCATTATTTAAACGCGACGTTTTAAACAGCTATTTTTCACCCAAAAAATAATGTATTTTTATTTTTAAATATTTTTTATTAATATTTCCTTATAAAAATATTTTTTATATTTTTTAATTAAATTTTTTATTGCAAGATTTTGCCCCAAAAAATGCAAGATGTATGAAAAAAAAATTCTCGTGAGTTTTTGAAAAACAAGAAATTGCCAATAAAAACTTTTGTCACTGTATGATTGGAACCTTCACTCTCAAGTAATTGGTAAAAGAGGTGAAGAGAGATTAACTGAACCACGTTAAAACAGTTTGTACCTCTTTATGTTCATGTGTTCTGCATGCTCTACCTGCTTGTTTAGCTGTCCCCAGTGGTGTAAACCTGTGGCTCACCCCTCACTTTCAAGGAGTTGCCTTGCTTCGGCGCAACCCAAGGGGTGATGCTCGTGGGAATGGAATCTTGGCTGCCTGCCAAGCGGTCAAGGCCCCCTTCCACTACGCCAAACCCCTTGGGCTTCTCTCTTTAGTTTCTGTTTGTAAGTTACATGGATCCAAACCAACCTGGACCCGTGCAAATCTACCACAACTGACACGTCGTTTAGAGGGCGTGTCATGGGTAGCAAGAGCTGGACACGATATGACAGGCTGACAATACTCTAACATGTACAAATAGTATTTTAATATTTTTAATGATATCTCAAATACATTACAGTTTTTATTAAAATAACAAAAAATAGTTATTATTAATTAAACAATTAAAATTTTGTGCCGTAGTATTTTTGTTTTGTTTTGTTTTTTTTTTAATTTCAAGCTGGCGTGTTGGGTACCCGTATCATGTGTAGAAGCAAATTGTGAGAACCAGACTAACTTTATGGTGTTTTAATGAGGTAAACCAGAAAGAGACTTTCCTTTTCTTTGCCTTTTTATCCGTTGCTCTTTATTTTCCCAAGGGCACCCATCATAGGGCGCCTTATCTAGAAAATTAAAAACTGAATAAGTGGGCTTTTGTCCAGCACACAGTCTCTCAGGGTTGGTAGGACTGGTTTTCCATTGATTGTATATGGGGTAAGGGGCCTGCTCCAAGGGCAAAAGCGTTGGCGTGGCTAGTGGTTCTAGATCGTGTTCAAACCCAGATTAATGTTGGAAAATGGGGGCTTCAATTTCCCAGCATGTGTGTTCTTTGCGAGAAGGCAGTAGAGGACACAACTCACCTATTTTGGTTTTGCCCAGTAGTTCTAGACCTATTCTTTCAAACTTGGGGTGTACCGCCTGTTCAAACTCGTTCGAGTTCTGTTATTCACGACCTCTTGTTTGGTCCCATGAGTTTACGAAACAAAAAAAAGGGAGATTATTGTGGCGGGTATGGTTGTTTTTAACATGGTGGGTGATATGGACTGAAAGAAACGATATCTTTTTCAGGGGCATCAAATTCAATTTTGGAAGGCTACGTCAGCGGGTTATGTCTGATGTGTATCTGGCTCTTAAATTATATAGTGGAGATGGGGGGTTGGATATACTTGTACTCTGAACTGTGCACAGTCACCATCTAGATGGTGGTTGTCTTACTCTTATGTTCCTCTCTCATCGAATATTCGGTTGGATGTATTTTGGTAATGTTGAATGATAAATGTTCTCTCTCTCTCTCTCTCAGAGTTGGTAGCTGCTCGCTGGTGCTATGGACTTTCGTTCTCTTTAAAGCAATGTTATCAGTATCGGTGTATCGGGCGATACACATCGTATCGGCAGAAAATCAATACGCTTTACCTTGAATAGGCTATTTTTAATAAATATAAATTTAATTTTTTAAATATTAATTTAATAGTTTTAACACGTGTTAATTTATGATTGACACAATATATATATATATATATATATATATATATATATATATATATATATATATATATATATATATATATATATATATATATATATATATTTGGCCGAACGATTCACTTGGCCGATAAAGTTGAATAAGTGGTGAAACGATTCAAGGCCGATACCGAAACGGACAACATTGCTTTGAAAATCTATGCGCTATGCTCCACGAATGCAAAAACATACGGGTACGGCCTCTTGCCTATGGTTTGACCAATTTCCCATTCAAAAAAGTATGCCATGGACGATCACTTATAAGTCTTCAGGGCTTTGAAATTATGCGGAACCAAAGTTTCGGGCACGTAAACATTCCGTTAGTTTTGAGCCCATAGCAAGGCTGGGAATTTATGCTGTTGGGACTTTCTCTCTCTAACAGAAAGAAAACAATCTCTCTCTCTCTCTCTCTCTCTCTCTCTCTCACACACACACACACACACAGTTGAAAAGGGCATTTCATTAAGATGAGAGAAGCCATATACAATGGTCCGATGTTAAATTAATATATTCTGTTGTGCTTTTGGTGAGCAACATCAAGTTCTGGCAGGAGGCATCTTTGCAAGTTACCCCCTATCATATTACCATACAGTGGTACATATGGATCTAGCCACCAAATGATAAATCTAACCTTACAGATGTTTTTAGCCTGATTTATTTACTATGTTATAAGTTTTTATCAAGTTTAATACCCCATAAGATTCCTTCTTTCAGAAAATACACACCATAAGATTTCATTTTTAAGACGGCGAAAATCAATGGATCACAATTTATCAAAATAAGAGTAATTTAAAAATGATATAAAATATCATATTTGAGTCAGCTTTAACACATGAAAATAAGAAATAGAATATGCCAAAGATGTAAATCAAGTGTGTACTGTGGTGGTACATTACCACCATATATATATCATAAATACTTGTAAAAAACATAGTTGCAGGTGTTTTTTGCTTAATCCTAACTTGTAGATGTGTCCATCATTGCTTATTCAGTAAAAATCATGTTTTGAATAGAATAGATTCAATAAGAAACCTTAAGTTTTGTTTTGTCAAGTTTCTTTTTTTTTTTAAGGCAAGCTGGGGTTACGCAGACCTCTACCAGTTATACAACTATACCATTGGGTTTTGAACCCACAACGTCCCAACACAAGGTGACGTGCACTAGCTGCTCCTACCAAACAAGTGGTTGTCAAGTTTCAGTGTAATATGAACTGTCAATTTTCAGTCATTCTAAATATGCAGGTGAACATGAAAGAAACATCATTGAATACATGTTTTCTTTAAGTAAGCTAAAAAAATGCATCTATGAGTTTGGATTAAGCAAAATAAACTTTGCCTTTTTTAAGCTATTTAGTAGGTTTAAGAGAAACTCATTACTTTTTCCCTCTCCCCTCTACAATTTCATAAATTTTCAAGGCTCCAAATACCATTTTTTCCATCCAAAATGCATGATCCAAGTGTTGATTTCTAGTAAATCAATCGCGGGGTCAAAATTTTGAAAAAAACACCGGAAATCCACTATCATGTTTCATTTAGTAGGTTTTGTATATTGTAGGTTTTCATTTTCCTATATATATATATATATATATATATATATATATATATATATATATATGAGAGAGAGAGAGAGATTTGGAAATTAATGGCTCCTAAACATTTTTATATCCTAAACACTTTGAAAAAAAAATTCAGGTGCTTTTAGCTTACCTCAAACCTATTGATGTGTTTATCATTGTTTTTATATAAAAAAACATTGTTTTGCATTAAATCAATTAAGTGAGAAAATCTGTTTTTTACTTCATCAAGTCTTAGTGCAATATGAGCCCCACTGATTTTTAATGCTCTAAAAGCATATCTGAACACGGGAATTGTCTAATGAGGTACATGCTTTTTGCTAAGAAATCTATAGAGAATATATCTGTATGTAGGATTGATAATTGGACTGAGCAGCTCGTGACTTGGCTTGGTTCGGCTCATCAAGAACTCATTCATGATCGGTTCATATAGCTGTCAAGCCTAGACACGAGCAGCTCAGCTCGGGTGAGTCCTACAGATAAAAAAAATATATTTTTGTATATAATATATTTTGAGTGTAATATACAAAAAAATCCATAAAATATATATAAAAAGAGAAGGATGAATGAAATATATATATATATATATATATATATATATATATATATATGAACTACTAAGTGTAATCTATAAAAATATATGTATTTCATATATAAATAACATGGAATGCTTTTACACGAGTCAGCTTGACTCTCATTCAAGGACAAGCTGATCTCAAGCTCAGCCTGGCAAAAAAAGAAACATGAGCCGAGCCACGAGCTCAATCCACTGGTAAATGAGCCGAGCCCGATCATTCCCTATTGGGTTCATTCGGCCCGTTTACCAGCCCTATCTGTATGTTCATAATGAGCAGACACTTCATTTATGATGGTTTATGAAATAAGACAGTGCCATAATGTAAACCAAGATTTTTATAGTTTTTGTTTTTTCTTAAATTTTACCGTGTGGATGTGATCTACATGCTTTGTTTTATAAGGAGTGGTTAGTGGATCATCTTATTATGATGCATGAGAAAAATAATTAATGCTTGAAAATCAACAGCTCAAAATTTTCATAAACATTCAAACATTCAAAGATGATCCAACTGTCGATTCCTAACAAATGGACATTGTCGAACACATCTGCAGGATTGAATTTGTAAAAAAGGTACCCAAAATGCTTATAGTTCACTCTAGCTCACGTATTTCAAGTTTATATATATATATATATATATATATATATATATATATATATATATATATATAGAGAGAGAGAGAGAGAGAGAGAGAGAGAGAGAGAGCGATGGTGTTCCGAAACATTTCATTGCTTCCTCCTCACATATTGGCACGGGTTATGGATGGAGTGACCAGGAGACCCGATCAGGAGTACCTATGGCCAAGTGACGTGCCATGTTCATATTATCTAACTTTACTGTGACAAAATACGAGGCAAATAAATTTTTTGATCATTTGAATAAAGTATTAGACTGTGCTAAATTGATTCAATTGTGCTTTCTTTCAAGAATTATGCTTGGCTTATAGATATCTTTCTTCATAATCTAGCTGGGGTTAGGCAGACCCTCACCAGTTATACAATCATACCATTGGGTTTTGAACTTGAGATGTCCAGCACAAGGTGACCCACACTAACTGCTCCTACCAGACAAGCTGAGCCTCCGTTGGTGGGATCGATTATTGTCCGTGGGTGTGACGAAGTCACATTTGATTTATCGAGTTCTCCAAAGTGGATATCATGTCATTGTTCTTTTTTTTTTTAAAGAAACAAAGTTGGTTATTGAGGGTGATGGAAATAATGAGCACAGACAAAGCCAAGCCATATCATGTCATTTTGTTAATCCCTAAATTGGAGCCCACAAGGTATCCATATATAGTCCTCCTGGATTTCCACTGGGATTCCAAGATGCAAAGCCAAGCCAAACATTGGAATAATGTCAAGGCATCTAAAATAAAGACCTTTTGGAATTTCAGGGCTCTAACATTCCAAAATTTTGAACCCTTTTCACTAGACATCAAATTTCAATGATGTGGTCATCCACATGCCCGCCATGCACCTTCAATGACACACTATCATGGCGCACTTTCGGTAGCACAATGCATATATTTGGTTCTTTTTTTAATATGCTCATTGCATTAATAACATTGCTCGATTGCATCACTTTCTTTGATGGGTTATCTTTTTCACTTCACGTATATCCCATCAATCACAAAATATAATATCGCTCAACTTTGCAAGACTGCCTTTACTATCCTGCCTATACAGAAAAGAAAGACTACTTTTACTACCCTTTATCTTTGTTTTAACTTATCTCTCCTCTTTCAATTTAGACTTCCATAGCTGGCTGTCAAAAATCTTCAACATTCCATTCATGCCATTTGGGATGTAGGTGTTTGGTGAAGAACATATGTGAAGTTGGCAAGTTCTTTATTAAAGAACTTGTAAAATTAGTCTTGGATTTTATCATGCTTAATTTCGCAAAGGTTCCCAGCCATAATAGTTGGTCCAGATTAACCAGCACTAGTAGTCAGACAAGTAGAAGTCATCGTAGTTAGAGCTTCATATTAAGCTCTTTTGCCATGAATTCTGCATAATACGATCCTTGGATATGAATTCTCTAGTATTAAACCAAGATAAGGCAAACTCACCTAGCTAGAGGGCGAACACAATTGTCTGCAGCTTTCTGGGCATCCCATCTTCGAACACCGGTACGAGCACCCATAGACTTAATGCTAATGTGAAAAAAATACCTACCTAGGGCTACTGGGTGGTATCCACAGGTGTTTACAATGAAAATGGGTCAGATCCAAGATGGAGATTGTTCAATTTTTTGTTGTTCCATATCTAATTCCAATATGAATCTCCATGTATTTATCTGTTATGGATTCAAACCATTTGCATCTCTAGGTTTTGCATCACAGTGGCCCTGAAAGGAGGTTGATAATGCATGAAATGCATATCATATTATCATAAATCCATGCCATTATATGAACTTTTATAGCTTAAGTACCAGTGTTTATATTGTTTTAGGTACGCAGGAGTTTCACTTCGAATTTCATCAAAATCTGAGTTAAAACGAAGAAATTAAAGCATTTTTGGGAAAATCGAATCCATACCAATGCGAAGTGGATCCAAATCTGATCCAAAACAATACAAAATGGAGTCAAATCTGATCCATATTTCACCTAAACCCAGCCTCAAAGATCCACATTATAAAATATCCAAACAGCCCTTTTGAAAGTGGCACATGGTAGTTTTTAGTAATTTTAAAAAGTTTAGGTACAGTTTTGGAAAGAGTTGTAATTTAGGCCTTCTTTTATATTTTTTATAAAAGTTTATTATAAATAGGGGATGTCCAACAATGTTTCAGTTGTCTTTGCCTAGGGTTTCACGTCATCATCTCCAAACCTTCCTCTTTCTATATTTCTTATTCTTCCTCCTTTCTTCTTTCTCGTATGCAATTTATAGATTTATTCTTTTCCATCGTGTTTCAGGTTTCTTTTTCGTTGTTTAGATTCATATTTGCTGCAGGTACCCACGGCTGAAAACTTCAACTTTGGATTTGGTGTGAACCACCATCTACCACCATGTTCGACGGCCGAGAAATCTCCTCTTGCAATCGACCGATCTCTTTCTTCCACCATCGATCTTCCCCTTAGACAACTCAATTTACAGGCGTGCTGCAACCAAAAATGGATTCCAGCAATAAAAAGACATTCGTGGCATGATATTCGAGGTATATGTCCGCTCTTTTCTACCCCCAAACTCGCCGGGCAACCCTTGAGGTGTGCCTTCCTCCTCCTCTCTACTTTTCGGTTTTTATTTTAGAAAAAAAAAATAAAAAATTCGAACCTTGGCCATTTTTTTTTGTGTTTCGCGTTGAGTTTTTGATATGTCATGTTATTTATCGTCTAGAGTTAGTTTCTAAGGTCTGATCATTTTCTTATCAGAGTTTTTATCGAGTCTTGATTCGTCTGAGTCAAAAAACTTAACTGAAAAGGCCCATCGGGTAAGTTTGGATTTATAAAACATGTCTGTATTAGTTAGTTTAATAGTTTATTTTTATATTTTTATTGATTAGATTAGATTTAGGTTAGTTTTAGATTAGATTCAGTTTTTTTTATGTTTAAATTTAAGTTTTATAAAATAAAAATTAGGCATAAATAGTCTTTTGTCGATTTTCTTGATTTTCCTGCATATTATTGTCTTTCTATTGAAATCGTTAGATATAGTTTAGTTTTTTTTATTATTCACATGGTTTTCAGTCTAGATTAAGTTTGATCTAGATTAGTTTAATTTAGATTAGGTTTTTATATTCACTATTTATTTAGATTTAATTAATTAGGAATTTTTAATACTAGTCGATTAGGGTTTGTGTAGTCTTTTCAATTTATTTTAATTTTTTGTAGTGTTAGATATTGTTTTTGTTTGCTATTTACGTTTAGTAGGTTACTTATAATCTCTGTTTAATCATGTTTTTTATTTTCAGCAATTTAGTTAATTTATTAATTTTAATTATCGGTATTTGTTGTTTATTTGATTAATAACTTGAATTAGGTTAATCAATAGATTGAAGAGTTGATTAGATTAGCTTTCATTTCAGCCGCATAGATTGCTTAATTTTTCTATTCTTTATTAGTAGTTAATTGTTAGTTTTAATTCCAGAATTTAATTTTAGCTTTTAGATTAGATAAATAATTGTATTATTCGTTAATTAGCATTTTAATTAGAAATTTTTATTTTCAGCCGAATTAGATAGTTGTGATTTTTGTTTTAATTAGTTAGTTTCTATTCACGTCAATTCCTGTTTTTAGGTTAATTAGATCAATCTTAGTTAGTTTACTTTCATTAGATCAATTAGATTAGTTTGTTTAAATTAGATTAGATTAAAATTATTTTAGCCAAATTTCTTTCTTTTGCTTGATTTATCAGTTTTTAGAATAGTTAATAATTACTTTTCTTTCTTCAGAAGAATCCTGATTTTTTATATTTATTTCTAAATTAGGCTTAGATTTAATTTAGTCACGTTAATCTTAGTCTTACTTTTAATCCTGCAATTAAGGTAGAATAGTTTATTAATTAAGCTAGCTGATTCTGTATTCTTTTATTTGCATCAATAATTAGCTAGCTTAGATATTTTAGTTCAGTTCTTTATTATTCTCAGAATTCATTAGTTAGTTTAGATTTATTTTAATTCATTAGTTAGTTTAGCTTTAATTTTAATCTTGAAAGTCGTATAGATTAGTTAAATAAGGAATAGTCGATTCTTGCTTTTTATTCATCAATAAATAGTTTAGATCAGATATTTTATTTAGTTAGTTATTGTTTCAGATTTGTTATAGTTAGATTTACTTTCGTACAACACGTTTTATTATTCATTAGTTATTAGTTTAACTGCTTTCTTTATTTAACTAGTTAGCATAGTAGTAATTCAATTCTTGAATTCTTGCATGTTCGGTTATATGTTTTTTTTATTTAGTTTCTTGATTAGTTTTTAAGTTAGTTAGTTAGTTCATTTCTTTATTCATTGAATTCATGTTAGATTAGTTATTTTAAATATTAATCATTAATTGCACAAGTTGATTTTAATAGTTTAGTTATATTCTTTCGCAACCGATAGATAGGTAGTTTAGATAATTAATTTCCTTTGAGTTGATTATTGTCATTTATTTAGTAGTTTAGATTAATTAGATAATTACATTCTTGTATTTTCATTAATTTTAGTTATTTATTTTGATTAGTTAGATTAATTAATTAATTTTTTGATATATATTTGCTTAACTGTTTAGAATAGAGTAGTAGTTTTTCTTTATTTTATTTTACAGGTTCCCTATATGTGCGTAGAGAAGGGTGGACTGAGGTGGTCAGAATGTTTTTCTAAAGCTTCTTGAATTTTTTCTAAAGGTCCCTACGCTTAGTATAGAATAGTTATTTTTATTGTTTTTATTCTTTTTTATTTTAGTTCGCATTGTAATTAAAGAATAGTATAATTTTCTTTTTGAGGTATTAATAAAGTATGTTCTTTTGTGAATTGTGTTGCCTAAGTTCTGTTGCTTGAGGAGACAATCCAACTTGCTACTCGGCAACGAGTGCAATAGCTAGTTTTAAATTATTATTTGGTGCGCAGTTCTTCGTTTAAAAATATTATTTTTAAAATCTCATCAATGGTGATAAACATAAATTTCTTTTGACAATCCAAAAAGGAGCATATTAGGTATAATCACATTGCACACTTTGAGTGTGTTGCAGCACCTGAGAACCCTTCACTTGCAGAAATAGGAGGGCAGATCAGGTGTAATCACATTGCACACTTTGAGTGTGTTGTTGCACTTGAGTGCCTTCCATCTCTAGGGTACAACCTGTCAGTTGTGGGACCCAACAGAAAATGGAGGGCAAATCAAGTGCAGCGGCACACTAAAGTGCACAATGTGATTGCACCTGTCTAAAAAAAATAGTGGCTTCCCATCATAAAAAGAAAAAAGAAGGCCAAGGTATGTAATCAGTATGATGAGTGGAAAGGCTTGATTCACCATATTTAGAGCCACTATAACTTTGTTTGATGAAGTCCTTAGGTTTGTCATCTTTATGTAGTGGATCTCTATGAATATAAGAAAGACTAGTCAGATGAAGCAATCATCATTTATTTGAATTAGTAACTTTTAACATCTTGATTTTGGCCATACACATACTTTCAAACCACTTGGAAATCAACTTGGCCCTGCAAAAGAATGTTATCAACCATCAAATGCCCAACACATCGCCAGCCTATCATTAGCCACTGCGATTAACTACATATCAATAAGATGGAGGCAAATGCATGTGATAGCTCGTTAGATCATTCTACCTCAACCAAGGTATCTTGGCTCCTAGTCCCACCATCCTTGCTTTTTAAAGTTTTAAGAGAGAGAGAGAGAGAGAGGAGGAGTGACGATCATAGTGAAACAAAGAGAACCAAACACGTCTCCTTCCTCCGATGTGTTTTGGAAAAAATGCTCTTATTAGGTTGCACGTGGCACCACTCGACGTTTGTCAAGCCTTACTTTTTCAAAGTTAAAGCTAGGCTAGTAAACATTACTCATGAATAGTAATGGTAGTGAAGTAAAACTTTTTTTGCTATTCAGGTGTTAATAATAGCAGGGCGGATTAAAGTAAATGTTTTCTTCTTGATGTGATCCAAATGGAGAGCTGGCTTTACGATTCAAGATTATGAAGGTGGTTATTTGGCTTTAGGATGGATGACCAGACCGTTCAAGGGACTCAACACTAATGGATAGTTTTGGAAGAGTTATTGTCTTTGGTTCTTCCGAATGCTAAGGTTATTTTTTAGTCATCACGGCTAGATTCTTGAACACAGAGGCCTAACCAAGATCTTGTAGGATCGATACCTCAAACTTAAAGGCATGTTCTTTAAGATCATTATCTTTATAACTTCAATCATCTAACTTTAAAATTTTTGAAGATGCGAAATAAAAATTAGTGCGACTAAGTTCCTATGATACAACTAGGCTTAGATCTCAAGAGAATCATTATTTGGCAAGACCAAGTGACCTCTCCCACATGCAAACTTGCAAAACAAACGAGAGTTAAAATAATAGAAATAAGAAATGCTTGAGAATCAGAAAAAGTTGATAATGACAAGTTTTTATAGACTTAGGAAAACAAAACTATTTTGGGTAAAAAATGAGTTTAAATGGTCATAAATTCAATGTTTTAAAATTTGGATGAAAATAACCCTAAACTGTCATTTAACCAATGGTTAATGACCTCTAAAACCATACAACAATCACAAATGCTCATAACACCTCTTAAATGATCTTAATACAACTTTAAAATTGAAAGTCAAAGCAATCAAGAATGACTCATATAAAATAGTCAAAGGTGAGTTTAAATCTGTCAAAACAGATCTAAGTGTCTCTGAATGTGCCTCGCACCGCTGTGAGTATGCAAAGTGTGCCATCAAAGCCCCCTTGCACACACGTGTGTATGCACGGTTAGAGTGTCTATTCCTATGTGTGCAATACCCACAAGCCACCCTTAAACTCATGAGTTTCTAAAGTATTAAAAATAGAGAAAAAACTATTTAAACTACCAAAAATAATTCTCCTTTTTAGATATGGGATCAAACAATTTTTAAATAAATTTTGGAGGGAACAAAAGGAAATGAATCACAAACTTATTAAAATGCATGCTATTAATCACTGTCCCAACATAACAAAAGAATCTATTTGGAAACTTTTTCCAACATAAATATTTGTTGGGTGCTTGAAGGTCAAGGCCCCCCTCAAATGCTAGAGTTGGACATTGTGAATGTATTTCTTGGTTTTGATCATTTCTGGTGCATTCATGTTACCAAAGAACAAAATTATGTGGCTAGGAGTCTAGAGAAATTAGAAATCTTTTAGGAAGATCGTATTTGGAAGGATAAACCACTGGTCTCTGGACATTAATAGACAAATTGATTGATTATTTTGTTAACTGGTTGGGGTTTGTCTAATCCATGTTTGCCAATCTTAAAAAAAAGATAGCGGCAAATATATGTAGTAGAAATTAAATATGTAATTAAAAAAATTAAGCATGTAACAAGACTTTTCTAGTAAAACACTTGAAGAATATTATGATAAAATTTGTTAACAAATTTATAATATTTTGTAGAAAACAACTTGTTGAATAATTTAGAGAAAAACACTTGTCTGATTCACATATATTAGTTAGGATAATCCTAATGGCGCATGACCTTGACTACAATAATTTCATCTTCATGGACATTTGGAACCCTAAAAAATGTATTATGCTTCTTCGCTTTAGATAGCATGATGCGTGTGACCCTAACAAAAGCAGAAAAAATGTCCCCTTAGCCTTTAATTTTGAATTTATATTACATCTATTTTCTTTTGGTTGGCATAAAAAAGACACCTCTTTTCGTTTTAACCTTTGAATTTAATATTGAACTAAAAGAATTAAAATTTTGTTAAGTTTAGTGCTTTGTCTTAACGACCCAAATCAGAGGCCCAAATTCTTCAATTTTGTATGGACCCAAGTTTGAAGGTCAAGCTATTTGACGCTGCATCAAAAACTATTTAGGGCATGTTCCTACTTGAGTAAACTTTCCTAGTAGAAACAACATCTAAGTAATGCATGAAATGAACTAGTTCATGACCTGACCTGGACCTCATTGAATTCAAATTTTTTTGCTCGGCAATTTTGTGAATTATAATTTTTTTATTGGATTTGGATCAAAACTATTCTTAAGTTTTTCTTATATTTTTTTTATTTCCTTAAGTTTGTGGGTTTCTAGTCTTTCCTACAAGATTAGTCTCATATTGAAATTTGTAGGAAATTATTTTGTCATTATATAGAGGGGTGGTGCCTTAAAAGGCAAGGCCTTCAAGGGCGGCATTAGATTTTGGGCTTGTGCATCTCTTTATTTTTTTATCTTGGACATGACCCATGACCCTTGGATTTCACATAATTTTGTAGTACTTGGAACGGAATTAATCCCCAAGTTAAAAACTGACCTTTGACCATCTCATTATTTGAATTTGAATTTGAAATTAATTCTCTTTGAATCTTTTTGGATCTTATCAGGATCTGTTTGAACCTTACCCAATGTTATTGCATAGGCATTTATGGTCCAAAACGGTTCATAAACCACCTCTTATCCTTGACTGGTTTGACCTTTGACTGTTGACCCAATCTTGGTTGAACTTGACCCTTCCATGGTTATTTTAGACCATTTTTGGTGCCCCTCTTTATGCCTAGCCATTTTGGTCAGCCATGGGTCATAGTAGTTGGCCATTTTGGGCCTTTTAAATGCCTTTATTATGGTTGAGAGGTTGGGCTCTATATAAACCCCATTCCTCTCTCATTTCACTTATCCCTCACCACTCTCCTCACTCTTTTGAGCTCTCCACTCCACGAACTTTGCTCTCTCTCTCGTGCGCGCGCTTTTTGGAGTTATTGTTTGGATTCAAGATTCGATTGTAATTCGGTTCTAATCTTGAGATCCAAAACTGATTGCAACTATAATGCAATCATGAGATCTATATTCCATTGTAGTTCAGATCCAATCCTAAGATCCAGATTTGATTATTGTTCAAATTCAGATCCAATTATTTTTTAGATTCATACCCACTTGTAGTCTGAATCCATATTATATCTGAACCTAGGAACCATACCCAATTCAAGCCTAGATCTTTTTATCCTAGTCAAGAGGTTGTTCATGATGGTTTGTTTTGAGGTTATTAGTCTTATCCATTGCAGGTCTTGGGCCATTTTTTTGTGAGTAGGCGAAAGCTCGGTTATATCTTGGGCGCATAGTTGCACGAGTACCCATTGCACTAAGGACTTGATCCTAAGTGGGACGATTATCGTTTGAAAGATATTGTGTGCACACGCATGCCTCTGAACATACCTAGTTCAAGCTTTGTTGCTTTATGCACTAAATTAAAACAAAATTTTTAATAATTTTTAAGCGATAGTCTTACAAAATGACGATTATAAATATTGAAAATCAAGAGCTGCTTAAGTTGTCCCAATTCAATGACACCAATTTTAAACGATGGAAACACAATGTGTTCATCTTTTTCACGATTGCAAATGTGGTGTACGTGCTCACGGAAGACCAGAATTTATTGAAAACTACAGGAGACTAAAGTGAAAGTAAGATAACTTTATGTGTCTTGGACACATACTGAATACAGTCTTTGACACCATGTTCAACCTCTACTCGAAAGTCATTACAACAAAAAAACTATGGAAAGCCCTTGAAAGCAAGTACAAAATGTAGAATGCAGAAAATCATAAGTTTTTAGTTAATAAGTATATGGATTTCAAATTCTTTAATGATAAGTTATTGTTGTCTCAAGTCCATAAGATGCAGATCTTGGCTAATCATATCAAATCTGAGGGTATGAACCTTGATGAATCTTTCTAGGTGGTAGATGGCCTCCATCTTGAAAAGATTATCAAAATTAATTAAGACATATGAATGAAAAGTTTACCTTAGAACAACTTCTTCAACATCTAAGAATTAAAAAGAAAGATTGATCTTAAGATAAGAAAGATGAAGTAAAAGAAATTTGTACTAAGGTAAATATGGTTAAAAGCAAACTAAGGTTCAAACCTGGACTTAGGAACAAGAATAAGAAATCCAAGTTCATTGCTAAAAAAATTTTTTTTTTGTTATACTTGTGGTAAACTAGGTCACTATGCCAGAGAATGCTGTCACAAGAAGAAATTATAAGGCAATAAAGCTAGTAAACCCGATGATGACTTAGTGATTGTAGTTAGTAAGACATTCATGATTAATTTGAATAAAGGGTGATACGTGAATTTTAGATCAACGATTCATTCATGCAATAATAGAAGTATGTTCAAAACATACGAAACCATAGAGGAAGACCATAAGATTTATATAAGAGATAAACATGAAACTATGGTTCATAAAAAAGGAGTGTGGAACTTCATTTCACTTTTGAAAAATGTTAAATCCTCCAAAATGTGTATCACGTACATACCATCACAAAAAAACTTGTATCTGCCTATCTGCTTACAGGTCATGATTTTAAATTTGTAATGGAATCTCACATTATTATATTGTCGAAGAACCACAAGTTTGTAGGCAAAGGCTACACCACCAAAAGGTTGTTCAAGCTCAATTTAATGAATAAAGTTGATTATGTTTCTATTTATATGTTTTGCTCATATGATTTATAGCATGCTAGATTAGAACATGTTAATTATAAGTTTTTGAGAAGCATGGTTAACTTTAGGACTAATTCCTAGATGCAAAACTGAACATGTAAGAAAATATGATGTTTGTATTCAAGTAAAATTTGCAAAAAAATAATTTCAAAGTGTTGAAAAACTTTCAAGCTACTAGACTAAATACATAGTGATGTATTTGATTTAAAAAATACTCTAACTCATGGGGGTAACAATTATTTTATAACTTTTATTGATGATTTTTCAAAATATGCTTATGTCTATCTCATGAAAATAAAAGATAAATCATTTAAAAAATTTAAGATTTTCAAACCAAAGGTTGACAACTTTCATAATTACAAAATAAAGTCTTTTAGATCTAATAGAAGTGGTGAATTTCTTTTAAATGAGTTTACTGAATTTTGTAAGAATTATGAAATACATGAAAAAAATATTGGTTCATATACTCTTCAGCATAATAGTGTAGTTGAACGTAAAAATCAGACTTTAATTGATATGGTTAATTTAACGCTTATTAGTTCTGGTATAAATTATAATTTATGAAGTAACGTATTGCTTAGTTCATGTTATATCTTAAATAGAGTTTAATATTCTAAGTCTAACACTACACTGTATGAACTTTGGAAAGATGAAAAATTAAATTTAAATTATTTAAAAGTTTGAGATTGTATTGTTTATGTAAAGCTTATTCAACCAAAATTAGTCATACTAAGTCCAAAAACTAAAACATGTGTTTTTATTGGATATTATCAAAATAGTAAGGCATAGATTTATGGATATTGAAACCAAAGCAATTTTAGAATCTATTCAAGCTGAATTTAGAGAATATTTAACTTTAAAATCACTTGAAGCTCTAAAAGTTATTGAAAATAATCCAAGAAAAAGCATTTGTGAGCCTGAAAATCCTAAAATTCAAAAAAGTAAAAGATTAAGAAAACCAAAATATTTTTGTCATGATTTTTATCTCTACATGATAGATAAAGACACTATTTCTTTTTTGAAAGTTTTGACCTCTCTTAACACCCCTTCTTGGAAAGAGGCTATAGAGAGTTAATTTAATTTTATCATAAAAAATAAAACTTGAATTTTGGTTGATTTGCTTGCACTAATGTTTTAAACCCTTAGGATGCAAATGATTTTCAAGAGAAAACTTCGAACATATGGTTCTATTAAAAAATTTAAAGCTAGATTTGTAGCTAAAGGTTTCAAACAAAAACCTATACTTGATTATTTTTTACACCTACACTCATGTAAGTAGAGTTGCATCTATTAGAACTATGGTTATTTTTTCATCGATTTACAATCTTAAAATTCAAGAAATAGATGTTAAAAATAATTTTTTTAATGGTGTCTTAGAAGAATAAAACTATATAAAAACAACTTGAATGATATATAACACCAGGGCAAGAAAAGAAAATTTGCAAACTATTAAGGTCATTGTATAGTTTAAAACAATCACCTAAACAATGGTATGAGAAATTTGATGAAGTAATCATTTCTTATGGTTTTAGAATCCATGACTTTGATAAATGCATATATAACAAAGTTGAAGATAATCATGTTATAATTATTTGTCTTTATGTGAATGATATGATAATCATGAGTAATAATATAGAATGCATAAATAATACCAAAAGTTTTATTTCACCTAAATTTGACATGAACAATATGAGTTTAGTTGATGTTATACTTGGTATTAAATTGATTAGACATGAGAATAGTTATGCATTAACTCAATCCCACTATATTGAGAAAATCTTAAAAAAATATAATCATTATGATTTTAAGTTTGTTGCTATTCCAATTAATCATAGTGTTAAGCTATTAATTTATATTGAAATATGTATATCTCAATTGGAGTATGCAAGTATTATTGGCAGTCTCATGTATGTCATCAATAAAACTAGACCAGATATAGCTTTTAGCATAAGCAAATTGAGTCGATATACTAGTAATTCAGGGCAAGATCATTGTAATGCTATATATCAAGTCCTAAAGTACTTGAGAGAAACTCTAAAATATAAATTATTCTATGAGAAAGAACGTGTTGTAATTGAAGGGTACATTGATGTAAATTGGAATTCTAATTCCAATGAATCATTATCTACAAGTGGTTGAATATTTATCCTTGGATCTGGAGCAATTGCTTAGGGATCCAAGAAGCAAACTGTGATAACCCATTCAATAATAGAAGCAAAGTTGATATCATTAGCATCAGCTAGGCAGCTAAAGAATCTTTTAGTGAAGATATCGTTAGGAGATAAGACAATGCCCCTGATAGCTATGCATTGCAATAGTCAAGCAGCTATATACAAAGCGAAAAGTAATATTTATAATTGAAAATCTAGACATATCAGTCTAAAGCACTATTATGTAAATATATATAGTTTGCTCAAGCAAAGAGTAATCTTGAATATGTGAAATCTTATTAAAACTTAGCGGATCCATTGACAAAGGGACTTTCTCGAGATATCATCTTTAAGACATCAAGGAGAATAAGGTTAAAGTTTGTAAAAGCAATCATCATTAGTTGAAATTCAACCACATGACAAGGGTCAAACTATGTCAAACGGTTCAATGAGAAAAACAAGTCTCTGAATGATTGTATTGAGCACTTAATATTTTTTTGCATTCATAATGTCAAGTGCTTAAATTATGTGTAAGGAGGTTGTGTTCAAATTGAACTCTTAATAAGATCCATAAGCTTTATGGCTGAGGTATTTGAAATAGGTTTACACGCTTAATAGACTTACCTATGTGAGTGTTAAGGTGGGGGTCTCCTTCTGTGGGACTCGAACTTTGTCGCTAGAGTACTCATAAAATTGAGATATAGCATAGGACCCTTAATGTATAGCTTTTGTATATTGATAGACGCACTATGACCACTTAAAGTGAAAGTGTGTGTTACAGTATTTGGAAGGTCAATTATGATTCTCAATTCAAAGCTAATGTTATTGAGGTCCAAGACTAACTAAGACTAAGTAACACTAACGTGAGGGTTCAAACCCAAAAGGTACTTTCACTTATGCACTGAATCTTCGCAAACAACCTTTGTAGTCCTTTTTTATAGTTTTGATCCACATGGAAGATTGTTGAATTTGGCTGAAAACTATTCTTAAGTTTTTCTTATATTTTTCTTGTTTTTATAAGTTGATGGGTTTCTAGTCTTTCATACAAGTTTAATCTCATATTGATAGTTGTAGGAACTTATCGTGTCCTTATATAGAGAGGTAGTGCCTTAAAGGGCAAGGCCCTCAAGGGCATTAGATCTTGGGCTTATGCATTTATTTATTCTTAAACCTTGGATCTTGGATCTTGATCTTGATCCTTGACCCTTGACCTTGAACTTTGGGTTTGAGTTTGCTCTTTGACTTATCCTTTTAGTATTTGGGATGAATTTAATCCCCAAGTCTAAAATTGACATTTGACTAGCCCATTATTTGACTTTGACTTTGAAATTAATCCTCTCCAGATCTTATTTGAATTCTTTTGAACGTTGCTCAACGTTATTGCATGGGTATTTATGGTCCAGAAACCATCCATTATCCTTGACTGGTTTGACCTTTGACTGTTAGTCTTGGTTGAACTTGACCCTTTTAGGGTCATTTTAAACCCTTTGTGGCACCCCTCTTTATATAACTATTTGGGCCTTTATGGTTGGCCGTTTTGACCAGCCATGACCCATAATGGTTGGCCGTTTTGGTCCCCTTAAAGGCCCTTTATTGTGGCTAGGAGTTGGGGCTTATATAAACCCCAGTTTTCTTCCATTTCTTTCATCCCTCACCACTCACCTCTTTTCTTGAGGTCTCCTCTCTCCTCCTCTTTATGAGCTCTTCTCTCTCTCTCTCCTCTTTCAAAGTTATTGTTTGAATCTAAGATTTGATTGTAGTTCGGATTCAATCATAACATCAAGAACTGGTTGCAGTTTGGATTCAATCATAACATCAAGATCTGATTGCAATTAGAATCCAATCTTGAGATTTAGATTTGGTTGTATCTTGGTTTCAATCCTTAGATTTAGATCTGATTGTTGTTTAGACCCATACCCACTTGCAGTTTAGATTCATACCATATCAGAACGCAGGATCCATACCCAATTCAAGTTTAAATCTTTTTATCTTAGTCAAGAGGTTGTCCAAGGTGGTTTGTGTTGAGGTTATTGTTCTCATTTAGTACAAGGTGTTCACCAATTTTTCATGAGTAAGCAAAAGCTCGAGTGTATTCTGAAGGCATAGTTGCACAAGTACCCATTGTACCAAAGACTTGATCCTAAGTAGAGCAACTATTACTTGAAAGCACGTGCACATGTGTCTCCAAGCATACTTGGTTCAAGAACAGTTGTCTAACCAATGGGAGCATAGATGCAAGGAACAATTAAGCTTTGTGGATCGCCTATAGGATCATGTGTTAATTTGAATAAACCCATGCTGGTGTTCGACTCATTGGCAACTGTAACTGGAAGGTGCTTTACTTTAAATTGTCATCTCATGTAAATATATTGTGAGGAAGTAAAATAGATAAACTCGCAATTATCAGATTAATCGATTAGCTTGGTACGTTAATTGTGCTCTTAACCATGTTCATGATTCTAAGCTGTAACTTATCTCTAAATTAAAATGAATGGCATTGAAGATCTCCTAGTTTTGAATAAAAAAATAAATGCGAATGTCATGTACCCACATCTCTGCATGCCATTCAAATCTTATAGGTGTCATGGGCTAGTTTCGACACACAACATTTGATGCATCAAGGTCTAATCCATCCTAATTAAGGCTGCCAGTCGGTCTGGTTTGACTGATCTGAACTCGAATATGTGAGTGGGGGTATCAATAGATTGGATTTTATCCGATATACGACTGAATCCAACTGGGTTTAGTTGGATTTGGTAAGCCAAAATGATATCCGATTATAAGTTGTTGCAGATACAGTTTTGATTTTTTTTATCAATCAAATCTGACAAATATATGTATTTAATGGGATATCTGAATCCAGTTGCAAGTAAAAAACCAGATATAGTGTGAACTTTTAACCAACTGAATCCAAATCAGTTTTGCCAATATCTGACTAGTCGAATCTGGTATTGGTTACTTTTGACCCGAATTCAAATTGTTTATGCTCCTATTTGTTGGTACACCGAGGTGGTATCCCATGTGGTAAGTGGGCTCTTGTGCCAAGCTAAATGCCCAGGTTCGAATCCCTCTGCCACGTGGGGCTTAAGAGTTATCTGGTAGGGGTCTGCCTAACCCTAGCTTGCCTTTCAAAAAAATTGTTGGTACGGACATACAGAAAAGCCCAACTGAACCTCAGAAGGGTTTGGGATATGATTTTTTATGGATATGAGACCTATCTCTGCTTCGTGACCTCAGTATTAGGTTCTTACAGTGTGTGTGTATATATATATATATATATATATAATATCTAGAAAATGTATATATATATATATAGATAGATAGATAGATAGATAGATAGATAGAGAGAGAGAGAAGGTGATTGTTGCTAAACACTTTTCTAGATATTCACCAGCTAACTGGGCTTTTGAAGGTTTTTTTTCATGTTTTTCTTAAATATGATCATATAGATGTGTTTTAGTTGCTTGATTTTATAAGAATTGACTCTTGAATCATTTGATTCTCATACCCAGATAGGCTTTTAGAAGTTCTAAAAATCAACAATTTAAGATTTTCATAAATATTCAAGGCTTAAAAATCATATTTTTTATTGAAAAAACTTGATCCAAGTGCCGTTTCCTAGTAAATTGATCATGTTGATCACATATGTATTGCCATATTTAAGGAAAACATGAAAAAACCCTTCAAAAATCCGGTTAGCTAGAAAAGTGGTTAGAAGCTATCACCTTCTCTCTCTCTCTCTCTCTCTCTCTCTCTCTCTCTCTCTCTCTATATATATATATATATATATATATATATATATATATATATATATATATATAAGAAAGGGATGGTTCTACCCCTTTTTGTTAGGTCTGTTAAAACCTTTCAAAAGTCATACTTTCAAGTATTTTTTGCTTGATTTGTACCATTAGATCTGTTTAGCATTGTTTACTCAACAGAGAACATGTATTTGATTAAGATTTTTTATGCTATAATGTATATTTTAAAGAGATAAAAAAAATCAATGGTTGATATTATAATAAAATTTGTTGATAAAATATTTACATTTTTATATCAAATCAATTTGAAAGAAAGTTTTTTTTTTAGTAAATAAGCAATGATAAACACATCTAACGGTTCATACGCAAAAAAAAAATACATGACAATATAATTTTTAGATAGTCCTGACACGGCATAATAAAAAAGTGGTAGCAATATCTCTCTATCTCTATCTATGTATAATGATACTGTGCTCCAGGAGAACCTACTCCCACCTAATAGAAGCTTCAAATTTTCAAGTTTCTTTCAGTTGATCAGACCCTATAAATATGGTGTACAATCATTATTTAGTGGAAAACAAGTTTTGGATCATGTGATTACCACATGTAGTTTTTTTAAGATCTTCAAAAATCAATGGCTCACAATGTAACAAAATTTTATGACTTAAAAAAACCAATTTTCATGTCCAAAAAATATGATTCCTATCAAATAAACTATGTTAAGTACATCTATAAGGTCTGATCGAGAAGATGTAACCTACAACTATGTTTTTTAGTAGGTGGGAGTAGGTGTAGGTGTTAGCTATATATACCTTTCAAATTATGTGAAAAGTTTGGGATTCTATTTTCTTGTCCCAACATAACTTGATAACCCGAAAAAAAAGATGCTTGTAATATATATACCTTTCAAATTATGTGGGACGGGTTTGGGGTTCTATTTTCTTGTCCCAACATAACCTGACAAAAGGATGCCTGTTATTTGGCAGGTTTGGGTGCACCTGATCGTACCCAAACCTCTGTATGGGGTTTGCTCTAAAAACATATAATGTCATGTTTCACTGATAAAATATTCCTATGTATATTGATAATCATGCTGTAATAAGCTTCATTCTATTCTACAATTCTGAGCCTCAACATACATGGATGACAAGATAACATTTAACTAAACATCATCATGCAAGAAGGGATTTTCAAGAAGCAGGTGGCAATTTATAGACATGCAGTAAGGGAGCAAAATAAATACAAACAGTGGGGAATATTTTTATGAAAATATAGATCATAGGTCAATGTTTTATTCAGCTTTGGATGATGGGTTAATCATTAATTAATGCACTTCATATGCATGAAGAAAATCAAACGGTAACATCACAATGATTTTTTATACTTTTGTTAGTGAGAGATGATAAGGGTGCAGCCAATGCGTGACCTACAATATGCTTCAATACAAGAGTTTTCCATATTTGCATGTGAGAGATGATAAGAAGGGGGACAATAAGTGGAACCGGATATGCTTTTATATTTGCACTTTGTTATTGGAAGTTGTTTTTGTTGGAATAACCATTAAACAATAATCAGCTATTCGTTTGTAGTGCGGGATCCCAAATTCATGGAGACCTTTGCAGGTATGCTCTAGTCAAAGCAGGTATAAGAGATTAGATTGGTTCATGTTCTTTGCAAAGAAATAAATGTTTCACTGGGATAGCTTATTCTAAACTGAAAACATTAAAGACATCTTAGGCATTTCTTTTAGTGGAGGTCTCGTTGGGCTGGAGCCTTATTGAATATGGTGGCATTTCAACCCTTCTCTTTTAAGGTAGGTGATGAGGGTAGTTAGTGTTGGGTAATTGTCTCAAAGTTATAGGGACGCAGTCTTGGTTTGGGATGTTTTTGACTTAGGTTCTTGATTAACAATTTTAGTACTTTGACCTAGTCAACTTTGACTATTTGACAGTGGTTTTAATGGTTCATAATTTGTTTTAGTGTTTGACCTTAGTCGATTGTTGGTCACTTCTTTTTGTAAACTTTTTTAGTCTTTTCAGGGTCATTTTGGACCCTATAACTGTCATTTTGGTTCATTGAGTGCACATAGCCCGTTGACTCTTCTACTTGTTTGATTCACTAAAAGTCACTTATTTTTATTCGTTAAACCCATTTAGGGCTACTTATTGCTAACTATTGTAGCTTTATTATTAGCTGTTAGAGATTTATTTGTAACCATTGAGCTTGAGCTTATATAAACCTAAGCCATCTCTCGTTCTCTCCATCACAATCACCTCTCAAGCACTCTTTCTCTCACAAATTCTCTTTCCTTGAGCTCTCTCGCTCCCTCATTCTCCTTATCCCCTCGAGCTCTTTAGCTCCTTTGAAACCCTCAAGTTCTTGCTCACTCTCTCTTTCTCCCCAAAACAAGTGTTCTGTCTCTCTCCTTAGTAAATTTAGGCATTGACTTAGTCAAGAGTCTGCCTTAATTTAACTTAGGGACTACCGCTTTCAAGCTAAGAGGCTATTCAAGGTGGTCTATGTAGAGCTGCTATTGGTCTCACTCAATGCAAGACATAGGTTGACCTTCGCGAGTAGGCAAAAGCTGAGTTGTATGTGGGGAGCAAAGTTGCATGAATATCCGTTTCACTGAAGACTTGATCTTATGTGAGGTAAATATCATTTGAAAAATAAAACGTCTAATGTGTGGCTCCGAGCTTGCCTACTTCAAGCCTGAGTGGATTTCCCAATGGTTAGGACAAAGATGATATGAATAGAAACTTTAGCACTTACATTACTTATTTGAAAATCAATCTATCTAATGTAAATGCTAGAAGATGCCACATATGCTAGATTAAATTTAAAATCTTATTCACTTTTTAAGTGCAACAAAACTTTAGCTTTTAGATTTCCCAAAGATCTTGAAACAAAAGATCAAGCTTCAAGCATAATTATCCACTCGTGAATTTTGTCACTATACCAACCATATTTGATATTCAAACCCACCAAAGTTAACCTAATAATATATGTTTTTTTTTTAGAGAAATAAACTAATGATAGGAATTTACCCAAGGGTCAAAATTTTATATGATTACATACAATTGTAGCAAAGTACGCTTTCACAAAAGAAGCTACAAGGTCTTCACAGTGCAACCAAAGGTCAGGATGAACTTTAGTAAAGTAGAGAAGGGAATCTTATGGTGAATGAAAGAAAGCACAACCAGAGTGTGGGATGAGCCATTGCCTCTTTGGTGGCCTACAAGAGACGCCTTTAAAGTCATTAGGTGTACCATTTTTTTAATGTTGGGGTAGTGGTGCTATCCAAGTAAGATAGAAGCTTTAGGGATAGTTGGAGTGGTCTGTTATACTCTTCATCATATTCCAAATGTACTTCCGATTGGCACGCAATTTCTACCTGTCCCTTATAGGCTCTTCTTTTCCTCATTAGACTGGATGAGGTCAGTGTGTCAGAGAACTTCTGGATGCCGTTGATTGCAAGATGAACGGCATCTAAAACCTGTACGAATGAGATGCCCATCACTTGAATGGGCCCATACTTTTTTTAGATGTCATGGACGGCATAGGACTGGTTTAAAATGAATGGCTCACAATGAGCTTGTTCACTGTTTTGATGGGTGTCGTTCACTTTTAAGGTGAACGACATACAATGCAGCTCTCTGAGACGGTGTTACTGTTAGAGGTGCCTCTGACGTGATCCTCTCCCTTTCTTTATCTTTTAATACAGGAACCGTGCAGCAGTAATAATAGCACAAAGGCAAGATGCTGCAGTACCACAACAATTCAAGAGTTCAATTAATCATTACCAAAGATCACCTATTAACTATCACCAACAACCCTTAATTTCCAAAGTGTGTGTGCCCGCTTGCTGATATTTAGATGACTTGGTTTGAAACAGTTAAAGCATGACTACAATCTTCTGTATAAGATAGGCCTAAGTTAAGATTTGAAAAGTAATGTAATCAATCACAAACTCTAAAAGAAAATGTATACAAGTAAATGCATAATAAAAAATAAATACCATTAAACAAAAAATGTTGATTGTGTCCATGAAGTGTCATGATGTATACGATGTCATGCTCAGATTAAAAAGTCTTAATAATAAATCTATGTTAAAATTTCAAAGGTAATGTAATCAGCCATAGATTTTAAAAGAAAAAGTCCACAAGTAAATACAAAATACAAAATCGAGATCACTAACAAAAATAAATAAAGGACACAATGTTGAATGTCCATGAAATGCCGTGGTGTGTCTAATGTTGGGTCAGGTGCGGTGTGATATCAACGCAAGACATGCATGATAGGTGAACAATATGAGTGATTAGAGACATATAAGAACAGTTTATGTTTGACATTATGTATTTGTGGGGACAAATTATGCCACTTCATAAAATATTTGACGATAAACGAGCTACTCCAAATGACATTCAACATGAAACAAATTCCATGTTAGGCATATATTAATTATTTAATCTTATTGTTTGCTCATCTGAAAAGCAATTGCTCCTTTGAAAAGGATTCTGTATCCAAAAGTTGATCCATCGCTATCTCTACTTCCAACAAGGTGAAAAAGGTAGTAGCATATGACTTGAAGCCCATTTATCTAACTAACATAATTTCACATATGTCCTGTTTTTTTTTCAAAAAAAAAGTCAAATACACACCAAACTTTTGGTTATAATTCATATGTCCACCAAACTTTTGGAAGTTTTCAATCAGGCATCAAAGGTTTCTCACTGTTAATCAAATGCCCCCATTCCTAAACTGCCGGTTAGGTTGCCCTTGAGTTAGCACCAACTAGTGTTTTAAAGTTACTATTTTGCCCTTGCAGCAATTGGACTGTAAGTCTGGGTTTTTTTTCATGCTTATGCCAACTCAATCCAACTTAAAAAAAGGATTTGGTTACTGAATTCGACTAATCGGATCTGGATTTGGGTCAGATGTTGGGTTACATCTGACCTGTTGACATCCTTAATAGTAAGCATTTTTTTTTGGCCATTGGATTTGGTGTATAGTTTAGGTAGTTATATTTTCGTATGCACTTTTATCAAACAAGCATATTATTTTAAATGTATACTGAATTTTATGTCTTCATTGATTTTTATTTTTGTCATAATCATAATTTTACTTTATACCTCATTTATCTATGGCTGGGCTGGGCCGGCCCGTTGCATCATCCTAATGTGGATAAATTAGTTTGGATATAAATTAGGTTTCTGTTGGTAAGAAAAGCCCAGACTTGCAGTTCAATTGCTGTTAGGGCAAAATAGTAATTTTAAAACAATAGTTAGTGCTAACTCAGGGGCAAGCTAACGGCAGTTTAGGAATGGGGACATTTGATTAATAGTGAGAAACCTTTGGTGCCTAATTAAAAACCTCCAAAAGTTTGGTGTGTATGTGAAAATTTCCATTTTTTTTTTGCATTAACTGTTAATAGAAGTTATTTAAGGCTAGTTTAAAATATACAAACAAATGCCTACAACAATGCTAACATCAAGTTTTGTAATCACGCATTACATACATCAGCCTCCACGCAGCTTCTAAGGATCTCAATGTAAGATTTAAGAATAGAACAATTTACAAAAGAGCGCCTAATCTTTTACGTATTTACAGATGCACGGCCATCTTTTGAACTTTTTCTAAATTGCTCTTAAGAGTATTTACAAGTATGCTAGCACCTAAACAAGTAAAGATAAAATGCGGAATATTAAAATAAAAATGTAATCAATATACCATGTGATTAAGCTCTAACCAATTTCTAAACCTCAAAGCTCTAACCAAGATCTCACTGACCAAAACGGATAAAAAAGGAAGTAAGATAAAACCTTGCGTAGCTGAGAAAAAAAATAGCTTGTTATGAAACCCAATATTTGGTCTATATCAGGATGGATATAAGATCAGTTTTAATACTACAAAGGCCTCAACCACACATGCATGCGTTCACACACGCATGTGTGTGTGTCGCACACACACATGTGGTAACATTTGGTCATGAATGGGCTAGAAATTATAGCTGCAAATTATGTTGACCACAACAGATCTCACAGATGGATTCAACATGGTCCAAATACTAAGAACTGATCTTCCATCGTGTTTTTTTGACAAAAAAACACGATTTTATGAGTTCCTTGAATGCACTGCGTAACTGTGAGCCTCTCACAACTCTATTCACGCACCTCTCTGTGCATCTTTATCACCTGCTGTTGAACCACTTGTCCTCTGCGGATGAGTTTTTGAATCAAGACAAACTGAAGAAAATTAGGCATAAAAAATTTGATCTAGGCATGTGTATCAGCTCCGGTGCACTCATTTTGTTGTGGAATCTTGTCTAGAATCATCCTGCCACGGCTTTACTGATGATTTGGTCTTGCCATCCAATACTCCGTGCACTGATGATGGGAATCAATTGCCTCAAGAGCCTATTTCAGATTAAAAAAGAATGAGAACTTGCTATTGTATGAAGATTCAGCCCATTGCAACTGACATTCCCAACATGCACACTTGATGATCATGGAAACCAACAAATTAATTAATAGTTTGAAATTATGGATTTTAATGAGGTGATTTTTGTGGAAAATAACTCATAGCATGTCTGAAAAATAACATACTTGAAAACAAAGGAAAATACACCCATAGCATGTGCAAAAACCTTGAAATGAATGACGAAAAGATCCACATGACTATAGTAAATAACTCATAGCGTTTGTGAAAACCTCACACTTGAAAATGAACTATGAAAAACTACGTGGAAAAATAACTTATAGCATGTGAAAATTGTGCAGGTTAATTTAGTGCATGTATTGTCATGAAGTGCTATATGTGATACATGATGTACTGATTGTGATATAATATTGTTGTTCATCCCGTACGGCCAAGTGGGAGATGTTGGATCTTGGTAAATGAATCAGGTATGGTCATAAGGGCTCACAATGAAATCCAAGGAGCCACACAATGGTGGTCTCATAACTCACTGAATGTGAATTAAAAGTTTTATTAAAACATATTGAATGAGAATAAAATCCCCATTTAAGGCTGAAAAATTGCTACCCAGGGAAGGACTATAAATCACCAACCCCTACGCACTGCAGGCTATGACCAAACAAGAA
The DNA here is from genome assembly GCF_984573655.1 of Nuphar pumila. Lineage (NCBI taxonomy): Eukaryota > Viridiplantae > Streptophyta > Magnoliopsida > Nymphaeales > Nymphaeaceae > Nuphar > Nuphar pumila. The sequence goes on along the minus strand of NC_143255.1, from coordinate 21,114,294 downwards.
CCCTCCTGACGCAAGCTATTCTACAATATTGTCCCCTCTCTACCACTCTTCTCTCCTCTGTCTCTCTCAGAGGCATAGCCACATTGACCCACAAAAAAACCTAAGGGGCCTGCAAACTATATGGGCAGTGCCCAACCCAAAGGGGGGCGATGACCCCCACCCTTTTCTCCCCTGAAACCCTAACCCAATCCTACCCTACTCTCTCTCTCTCTCTTTCTCTCTCTCTCTCTCTCTGCGATCACATTACGCAACTACATAGGCCATCGCCTTGCAACTGCAACCCTCCTTATGATCTCACACCGCAATTATGTGGCCCACAGAGGCCCCCATTGGGGAAGAACCTTATCTGCTTGTTGGGGAGGAATTTTGTCCCACAAATGGCTTAATCAATGGATTTTTCGATTGAGGAGTCAAAGGCAACCATCGTGATAGTGCTGATGGCCTTTTTTAGGCCTTTGTTGGCCGCGGGATCACTACCACAACCATCAATGCTTGCACGGTGGAGGAAGTGGTAGCGCTAGGCACAATGTGCCAAGAACCCTACAACTACGAGGCAGATGAGGGTGCAAAGGAGGGTGGCGAGGATGACCAACACATCTGAGTCGATCGTGCTGTTCGCTGCTGCCACGGCTCCTCCAGATGTCAGGGCTAGGGGTGTCAACGAGTCAAGTTTACCCGAACCCGACCCATACCAAACCCCATAGGGTCTGGGTTATGGTGATAAATAAGAAGACCCTGGTCCAGACCCGAAGGTCAAATTAATACATGGATCCGTGTATAGATTGTAAAATTTTATACCAAACCCATGCCCGACCCGAGTTTCGATTAAGACCCACAAAATTTTAATGTAAAAATAATAAAAATATTATTTTACCAGGTATGGCCTGGGGCTAGTTCATGTAGTTTCTATTGGGTTCGAGTATGGTTTCTCTTGTGGTGGGTCCGGTTAGACCCGGTGGAGGCGTAAAACCTATAATTTTTAAGGGTTATTAATAAATAAAGAACTCATTTTTATCTCTAAATTAGAAATATGTTTCTAGCTTTTGAATTTCATTTATTGATATATTACATGTTCATTTCTGGCCAATTAGGGCATAATTTGTATTTATAGAACAATTTCGAGCTATAAATCACAATTTATATATAAATTATATTTAAATATACTTTTGATAGAGTTTGTAAATTATTAGAGTGCATTTGTGTATTATGTGACTCTTGGTAATGATTTATAAGGTAATTTGTCATTTTGGGCTAATCTTGGTATAATTGACATTTTTGAAGTTTTTGGTATTTGCGATCACACATGAAGGTTTGTTGTATTGCTTGGATAGCGGTCTTTACAGACTTCAAAACTCTTCGGTCTTTTGAGTTTCGATTTATTGTTCTTTACATTATTAAAGTAAGTTTTCTTAACTGAACTTGTAGAGAGTATGTTTAGACACTAATTATGTAAGCATGATGTTGTTGTGCTAAATACTTCACTGAATTGCAAATACAAGTTATGCGCATACACAACACGTAATTGTGGATATTTAAGGATGTTATGGTTGTCTATATGTTTAACTAATTTGACTGCAGGATATACTGAAAATATGATACTTATACTAAGTATCAAAACAACTATAAGCTAATATTCATTGAATGCAAAGCAATGCGAAATACAAATCGGGTAAATGCTCTTGGTAAGTACGTGATGCAAATGCATCACCCAATAAATTTATTTTTATTGTATGCAACACTTTCATACTCATACACACCACTTAGTTGCGGATATTTAGGACTGTTGTGATTGTAGATCGAAAATCATGTTGAGCATGATTTTAATCTTGTCGTAGTTCGAAGATCATGCTCATCATGATTTTAGATAGCGAAATATAGAGTGTGTTTGCTGAAGGTACATGTTTGAGCATGCATTTGTGTGAATGAATATTGAATAAATAGATGCGTTTGACATGACCATATTGAATGCTAGTGTAAAATAATAATTGTGTAATCATGCATGAAAGCATGAGCGATAGAATTATGTTCATGATAGGATTATGCAAATACCGTTATGCATGTACTGATATGTCTCATGCTCTCATGAACGAACCATGAATTGCGTAAATTATATATATATATATATATATATTATATGTGAGAAACATTATGCATAAAATACTTGCTTTACATATTGATTCATGTGGTGAAATAATAAATATATGACTTGAATCCGATGTACATAACTCAAACTACGTATGAATTATGTTTGCTTTGTATGATGAGATGTACATAACTCAAATGTGCATGTTCACGTATGCATGTATAGAACTCATGTTTTGTTTACGTATGCTTCAATGTTCAATTTATGTAATGCAATGTTTAAATTCTTGAATGGATGACTTATGGGATGTCCTCTTGTCTGTCACTTGATAATTGATGAATAATATATCATGTATTTACCTTTAAATGCTTGATATATTTTTTTTAAGTTTAAATTTGAGTTGTTCTTCCACACTTTAGCGAGTCTGACCCCATTTTATGGGAGACAGGTAATGCAGATAAAGTATGATGAGTAGTTTGAGCGAACAAATGATCAAGCTACATCTTTGGGGGTCCACTTTTACCTTACGATCTTGGTAAACATGATCTTTTTGTTTTAAGTACTTGATCATGTAAAGACTGAACTATTATTTTTATACTCTGATTTGAAATAGAACTAAAACTCTTCATATTTTAATTTTGTATTGTACATGGTTTGAAATGTGTATATTTCGTATATTTTGATTTAATTGTTATCTTTAGTGTAACCTTGTTCAAAATCTTAGCCATTTTTTAAAATCGTTTCCACATTATAAGATTTAATTTACTTATATAATATATTAAAAGAAAATGGTCTCGAAATTTCAATATTTGAACAATAATTAAGGTTAAATTTTTTGGAGCATTATAAATGGTATCAGAGCAGTTTGGTAATAGTGGTCACGAGATGTGAGTAAGATGACATTTGCAGGTAAGGTATCCGTTTCTAAATCTAGTTGATGCACATAGATGAAATGTGTCAATATTAAATATGAAAAACATGTATGATGTGTGATGTTTGAAATATTGTTGATGTTAACTTAGAAATCTGCCTAAGACTCAGATTTATTGTGTGATCTTTTCTTCCCAGATGGTTTGCGTAAGAAGGGTCAATAACCAGATTAATACTCCCACATGTTTGAATAATTGTATAAATTTTGAGGATTATTTTTTTTAAGAGGAGTAGGATGTAAAACCCATAATTTTTAAAGATTATTAATAAATAAAAAACTCATTTTTATATCTAAATTAAAAATATATTTCTAGCTTTTGAATTTCATTTATTTATATGGTACATATTTATTTGTTTATTTCTGACAAATTAAGGCATAATTTGCATTTATAGAACTCTTTCGGGTTATAAATCACTATTTATATATAAATTATATTTAAATATATTTTTGATGGAGTTTGCAAATTATTTGAGTGTAATTGTATGTTATGTAGCTCTTGGTAATTGTTTATAGGGTAATTTATCATTCTTGGCTAATCTTAGTATAATTGGTATTTTTTGAGTTTTTAGCAGTTGTGATTGCACACGAAAGATTCATTATATTGCTTGGGTAGCAGTCTTTGCGGACTCCAATACTCCTCAGTCTTTTGGGTTTCAATTTATTGTTCTTCACATTATTAAAGTAAGTTTCCTTAACTGAACTTGTAGAGAGCATGTTTAGGCACTAATTGCATAAGCATGATGTTATGCTAAATACTTCACTGAAATGCAAATACATGTTATGCGCACACACTGCACATAGTTGTGGATATCTAGGAGTGCTATGATTGCCTATATGTTTAACTTATTTAAGTGTAGGATATACTAAAAATGTGGTACTTATGCTAAATATCAATACAACTATAAGCCAATTTGCATTGAATGCAATGCAATGCGAAATGCAAATCAGGTAAATGCCTATAGTATGTAAGTGGTGCAAATGCATCACCCAATAAATTTATTTTTATTATATGCAACACTTTTCTACTCACATACACCACTTAGTTATTGATATCTAGGACTGTTGTGATTGTAGTTCGGAGATCATGCTAAGTATGATTTAAATGTATAGAAATAGTAGTGATTTTCTTGTCGTTGTTCAGAGATCATGCTCGTCATGATTTTAGATAGCAGAATATGAAGTGTGCTTGTTATAGGTACATGTTTGAGCATGCATTTGTGTGAATGAATGTTGCATAAATTAATGTATTTGACATGACCATATTGAATGCTAGCGTGAAATAATAATTGTGTAATCATGCACAAAAGCATGAGCGATAGAATTATGTTCACAATAGAATTATGCAAATACTGTTATGCATGAATTGATATGTCCCGTGCTCTTATGAACGAACCATGATTTGTGTGAATGCTAATATATATATTAGCATTCACACAAATCATGGTTCGTTCATAAGAGCACGGGACATATCAATTCATGCATAACGGTTGTAAATGATTGCATTATGATTGTCTCGTTTGAATATATTACACCTATGTATCATGATTGATATGTATCATGAATATCTAACTAATTTACTTAAGTATATGCATGTGTTTCACGTTGGCAAGGTCAAATATAATTTGCTTTATTGTTTATAAGAATTATGAATGTAGGTGAAAATGATGCAATGATCTGAATGTTTTAGATGCATGTATATATTTAAGCGATGACTTGTATGTCTTGAATGCATGTGAATTATACTTTATGATGTGACTTCATGTTAATGAAATATTAAGTGATGAAATGCTTTTAAATGCCTTATGTTTAAATGCTTGAATGGATGACTTATAGGATGTTATCCCCTTGTCTGTCACTTGATGATATCACTTGATGATAGATGAATAATATATCATATCTTTACCTTTAAATGCTTGATATGTTTTCTTTAAGTTTGAGTTTGAATTGTTCTTTTAGACTTTACCTTTAATGAGAGCCGCAAATGCAATAATGATTCAATTGAAGAACATAACAGTTTTATCATTTCTCAAGGTATTTTTTAAACACTCAAATCACCACTATCTACTATTGCATCACCATGGGGACATGGTTTCCTGGATAAAATTAAAAGAAAAAACTGAAATCGAAAAAAACCAAGTTGACTCCAAATTATGCTTATCCATATCATCAACCAGGCCACTAAAATTACTTGAAAATTTTTCATTTTTTTTACCTCAAAGATCAAGCAACTAAAGCAGAATACCTGAACAGTCTGAAGTCTGAAGCAAAACCTGCTTGATTTCATCTATTACGATGTGTTGAGACTTCCAATGTTGTTCTATATGAGATTTAGTGACATATCATGGAAAAAATCCATTGAAATCATTTAACTCAATGGAATCACTTATATAAAGAAGAATGATACATAATAATGACTAGATGATCAAAAAGTTCAATGAAAGACACTTCAACTCACACCAACGGCTTTGTTAGACAGAAACATTCAACAAATATATGTAATGGGAAAAAGATAGAAGCTTTACCCGGATGATTGGCAAGGAGGAAAACCCAAACATCTTAAACCCATCAAGACTTCCTGGCTGCTGCAATGATGGCAAGTTTGGTGTCCCAAGGCTATGCAGTTTTTCAATCTCTTTATTAAGTCTCTGCTTGATCATTTCCCACATTTTTTTTGAAGATTTATGTATGAAGACTTCAGCTGGTCGTCCTCTACTGAGACCTACAATTTATAGGTTGAGGAATCATAAATACTAACATAAAAAATGAACTTGTTGGAACATAAAAAACTTATATCAATACAAGAAAAGAGGTTTTTGTTTAGAAGTTGCATATGGAAAATAAGTTATCATCCACGTTGCTTGTGGATTAGTATATATCATGAGTGTTATGCAATCACACAATGAACTTTAATAAAAGATCGCATAAGGGACCATGAACAGACAAATATTAAAAGATCAAGGAAGAGAATGTCATTGCAGAGAATATAACAAGCTATATAAACACTGATTATGCAAAATGTCATGGATTTTTTTTCCCAAAGCTTCGTTAAGGCAGATCCCTACCATGTGGATTAATAGAGAAAATTACAACTTATTATCAGCACTCTTTTTTTTTTTTGACAAAAGCCTTTATTAGGAAATTTTCAAATGGTGCCTAACTTTTTTGCATATTTCAAAAATGCGTAGAATGTGGAAATTTTCCCAAAGTTTTGATTATGCAGATCATAAACAAACATTTTAAAATTAACCATAGTTAGTGATAGCCTTTCTTGAGTTCGTATACCATTTTACCCTTAAAATTTATACTCTTGGTCTATGTAACATAGACACAACACTTTTGCCACCGTACCCATGTTAACATGTGATGACACAGGTGATGGTAACGGACGCAGTGCGGGTACGCTGGTCTCGCACTGCTCCGGGTCAGGTCCAACCCAGATCCGACCCCAACCAAAACAAAATTTTTTTATACCCATTTTTTTTTCCTCGGAAGAAAGGCAGGCAGAAAGAAGAAGAAGAAGGAAGAAGAAAAAAAGAAACCCACACTCTTTTTTTGGTTTTTTCATGTTGAAACCTTCACCTCCCCACCCTCAAGAGGAGGAGGAGGAGGAGCCGTGGAGAAGAAAAATATGAGAAGGAGAAGGAGAGAGACAGTGAGAAACCGAGAGAGAGAGAGAGAGAGTGAGCAAAAATGAGAGAGAGAGGGGGGCATACCTCCTCGTCTTATTCTTTTTTTTCTTCTTCTTCTTGATGCAACAAGAGAGAAGGAAAAGAGCAAAAGCCAGCCAGAGAGAGAAGGGCGATTGTTGACCGGGTATGGACAAGTCCAAACTAGGTCAAAAAATACATTTTTTTAAAAGACCTTTCTTTTTATTTTTAATATGGATCTTAATATAAATTCATACAAGATCCAAACCCAAACTCTCTCTCACTTTATATATATATATATCGACATGCCTCTGTACTCTTATGTTTTGAAATTGTCGTGTCGTATCTTCCATACCTCTACCCATGTGACAGCCCTTGGTTGTACCAACCTGGGTGTGCGAGGCTTATAAATTAGGTGGTTTAGATTTGGTTTTTTCTTCCACCAATTTTTGACATTATTGTTTTGAACTTATCTTTAAATTGATATTTACAATATTTTCGTCCTCATGTCACAACAAATTGTTCAATTTATAGAAAAGAGAGTTGGAAATTTGAAAGAGAAGGAAAAAAAATGAATATCTGAGATTTCACTACAAATTTAATGCAAAACTCTGGGGTTTGTTGTGCTTAACCATAACAAAGTTTAGGTGCACTTTTTAAAACTTTTGAAATATAGGTTGTTTAGATTATGCCGAAAAGTCAAGTGCCAATTTGAAAATACCCATTTCTCTTTTGGAAAGTCAAGTTGGGCCCCACCAGCTTATTCATTCCAAAAACAATTACAAATTGGTTAAAGTGTGAAGCCAATCTAGTGACATGTAATTCCAGAGATTACAAGAGCCCATCCAAGCATACGATGCCTAGTTCTACATAGTATTTTCCTGGAATGAGGAATAAATTTAAAACAAGTCAGAAGCTACATCATTTATCTGGCAAACAAGGAAAGGAAACAAGCACCCATCATCAATATAGGTCCATGTCCACCACCAAGGATTTCACAGATGTAGTTACAATGTTGGGTTGGATCAAGTTGTTAAAATGTACATATGTATATATTATATTTTTTTTTATTTCCCTTTTTTTTGTATCTAGTTCAGTTTGAACTAGATAGGCTGACTTGGAGCCATTGGAGCTAGTCCAACGGCTACAAATAGAGTCGTTGGACTAGCTCCAACACTCTATTTGAGTCTCCCTTTCCCTCTTATCTCAAGTATATAGTTAAAAGCAATATTAATAAATCTGGGGTGGTCATACGTAATTTAGCACAATTACGTATGCCTACTTGTAAATTTACATTTTACTAATCACCTATTTAAATAGGTGATTAGGGTTAACGAAAGTATCGATCTCTCTCTCATCTCACTCTCTATCTCGTTCATCTCTCTCTTGTCTCTCTAAAATAGAACCAAGGGCAGATAGTTTCAACATGGTATCAGAGCGGGTCTCCCTTCTGGGATGACGTTGTTGTTGCTGATCGTGAAGCGTGAAGAAGGACTGGATGTTGTGGAGTGTGATCTGCTCGTGGATTTTAAAAATTCAGATCGTGTCTAATCATAAGCTGTTGATCGTGAAAACAACGATTGGATATGAAGTTGTTGATCGTGGTGATGAGGTTGTTGCTGATCGTGAAGCGTAAAGAAGGATTGAATGTTCTGTATCATGATCTGCTCGTGCATCTTAAAAAAAAGTATCAGATCGTGTCTGATCATCGTGACACATAAGGAAAAGCACGTTGATCTGAAGACTGCGATTGGATCTGAAAAAATAGATCATGGTTCAGATCAGATTGGTGTCATCCTGGGTGGAGGCTGTTAAACTATGTCGCAGTCGGCGATTTGACCTGAAATAGTGATTTGACCGAAAAAATAGATCGTTCAGATCATTACCGTGGAGATTAAATGGTAGGTGTTTCAGTCTTGAAGTTGGTCGTCTTTGCTGGAAAAAAATTCCGGTCTTGAAGTCGATAGTTTGTACTAAAGAAAAAAAAATTATTTTGTGGTTGTGGTGATGATCTGATCGTTGTTCAAATCTGGAAGTAGATTACACAAGAGACTCTTGTTGCGTAGAAATAGCTGAGTTGTTAAAAAAAATTTGGTCGTGTCTAGTTGTTGTCCTTGGTGAGCAAATATTTTTTTTTTGTTATGGCTGAGTCACGTGCTCAAGATAACGACCAAAAAGAAGAGGTCATTCGTGAATATAAGGCCTTTGTGAATCCATTTTCGTACGGATCCACTTAAGCTAAATGATACTAATTATGCAAGGTGGTCTTGCACCTTCATGATGTTTGTTTCTGGTCATCAGAAAAGGCACGTCCTGTTGGAATTGAAGCCCATAGAAAGAACCAGAAAATATGTCACTTAGGATGAAGACAATGACATTGTGATGTCATGGATAATGAACAGTGTACAACCTCATATAGTTGATGAACTGATTTATTATACCTCAGTTAAACAAATGTGGGACAATCTCTGTGATACATATTCTCATGAAACCAATGAGAGTCGTATTCTACAAGTTGAGCAAGAGATTTACCAGTTGCAGCAAGGAGAACAGACTTTGGCCCAATACTATGCCTCTGTTAAATCTACTTTTCATAGGCTAAATGCACACAGACCCTTATGTTGCATCAAACAGAAGACCCATTAGGAGCAGACTATGGTTGCCCGGTTCCTTACAGGGTTATTGTCTGATTTTTCAGTTGCGAAAGTTCAAATGCTAACTAGTTCTGATGTTCCTACTCTTGCATAAGCCTACAATCGTCTGAGTAGGCTTGCTATCGCTCTTCCTCAAACCCAATCTAAATCACAAGCATCAACCTTAGCAATCACCTCAAGTCATGAAAGAGGTACTTTCTTGAATTTTCGAAGAAGAGGTCGCGGTGGCAGTATAGGAGGAAGAGGAAGGCTTCAATGTACATATTATGGTAAACTTAGACATCTTGAAGATAGGTGTTGGGACAAGACTGGTCGACCTCCTATCCCATCACCTGTAATAACCATAATTTTTAGGCATTTATTTAAATATATTACAATATATATTTCATAACAGAGTGATTTGGGCCTGGGATCCAAATTTCAGATCCAGGACCCATAAAGGGATTTTTTGAATAAATTTACTTCGTAAATTTGATATGTATGTATAAGTACAATAACTTTTAATTAATTAAATAATTCGGGGAATAATTATTTAAAAAGGGGTGCGTAGATGGGTCCGGGATCCACCTTTCGGATCCATATACCCGTATAGATATTTTAATATATAGATATATAATCATAATAAAATAAAGAAAACAGTAAATAGTGGAGACGGATCCACTCTTTATCCAACTCGGATCCAAATTGGGATTTGGATCCCGAGTCGTAGAAGTTCGGACCCATTACCCGAATCTGTAAATAAACTACAAAATGGGGGGTTAAATTATATGAATAATGTTAATTCTAAATTTAACAGATAATTAATATTGATAAAAAGGAGAAAATTTTGGTATATAGGGTCGGACCCACAGTTGGATCCAACTGAGGATCCGTTATTCCTAAGAGGAGGATATAGCTTCTTGAAAAATGCCATAGGAAGGTTACATGGTCTATGTGTTATTTTGTAAAGAGTTTTTGAAGGGGGTATAACAAAATAACAATGAGATAGAGAGTCCAATTCCACGAAATAATGTGGATTTTGATTTTTCACAATGTTCCTGTCTACTCTATTTCTAAAATAAGAAAAGTTCTTGACTACTAAATTAGGATAGCAATAGAAAGAGGATTCAATAAATTCCTAAATCCTTGTGTGTGTGCTTAGAAGAGACGTAAATCCATATGTTTCTTCCCTTGTTTTTTATTTTTTTTTAGTCACTATTTCTATTGCATGTATGCTTGTCTTCATGTGGAGATGTTTGGTGTAATTGGGGGTTTATGTGATTGTGCCTACCAAGTGTTTGTCAAAATTTCTAAAAGAGCTACATAGAAGGGAAGTGTTCCCACTACTCTTGTACTTGGTTTCTCTCCCAACATATTCAATAAATTCCCAATTCTTGTGTGTGTTGTGCGCCTGTGAGAGAGAGAGAGAGGCGCACCCACTAAATTGGCTGTCAAGATCAAATCCTTTGGTCTGACCAGCTTCAACTAAGGCCATCGTTCATCGGTTTACCACCTCCTCCTCCACACACTTCTCATGCTTCTCAAATGCCTCTCTGAAGGGTCCGTTCAGGCGGCGGGCGGCGGAAGGATTGACGTGGTAGAAGGCGGGGAGGATCATCTTGCCGCACCTGAACGCATGGTTTGGCTTTCTAGACAATATGTTACATAAAATATGTGTGTGATTCTCTGGAACTTCTGACTTGGCTTTGTAGATAATATGATCGGATTGCTTATATTTAAAGCTTACACATGTTGACTATAGCAGCATAGGCTCTTTGAATGGAATAAAAGAAAATGGACCCACGTGTATACATAAAAGATGTTATTTGGAATAAGAAAAGGTACAATGCATGGACCCAAATCTGCAAAGGAAAAAACTAACCTTATCATCTAAGTTTATGTTTGTTTCATTGCAAAGCCTTTAGGTGAGAACGAACACTGGTTTTTAAAAAGTACACTCAATCCACATGAAAGTTAGGGAGAGGTATGAATGACTTCATGTAGGGGGTGGCAATCGGGTCGGGTCGGGTCAGCAGGTCAACATACCTCAACACGAACCCAACTCATTTATTAAACGGGTCAGGTAAACAGGTTGGTGGGTCGGGTTCAGGGTTTTGACGACCTTTAACGGTTTAACCCTATCAATTTTGAAAAGTTGGAGGGGGTGTCCTGTCATTTTCCCTTGGAATTTGCGGACCCCACACAAGAATCTTGACAGCCACATGGCTGAATTAACTTGTCCCATTTTTTTATGAGAGGTGATTGGTGGACCCCACAGGCATTAAAATTGTCACATTAAATCATAAACAACGTGAATTTAAAACTTGGGGGGTTGGGGTGTAAGGGATCGGTGGACCCTATAGGCATTAAAATTTTTAACCTGCCAAAATCGTTTTACATTGAAAAGTTTACAGGTTAGCGGGCGAGTTGGTGGGTTGGCATACCCCTAACACGAACCCAACCTGTTTAATAAACGGGTTAGGCGGGTTGACTCATTTACGACATGAACCCGTTAAAGCCAAACCCGAACCCACCTAAGAAGCGGGTTGGCGGGTCCTGTCAGAAATTGCCACCCCTAGTTTTATATATAAAAAGTGGTTTGTGGTGGAAAAAACTAAGAACCACTTGTGCCAACATGTCACTTTCTCATCGGGTGATGATCTGATGTTAGTTTCATTTTTAGTGAAAAATGAATATATCATGTTGCCAACTCAGCATCTTCCCAAGTTGCATGGGCTAAATTATTCATCTAAGTAATAAGAACAAAATTAAAAGTAAATCAATTAATGTTTGATTAGACCACCGAGGTGGTATCGGAAGCAGATCAAGTCATGCTGAACACGAGCATTTTTGCTCATGCCGACATTGTGACCGTCTATTTGCATTTTGGATGAATGCCATGTGGTTTTGTTGACTTTTGAGCTTTTTAAAATTCAAATCAGATGGCCACGATGTCGGCATGAGCAAAAACACTCATGTTCAGCATGACCTGATCGGCTTCCAGTGGTATGCTATGTGGCAAGGGGGGTCCTGTGCCAAGCTGAAGGCCCAGGTTCCAATCCTTCTGCCACATGGGACTTAAGAGATATCTAGTAGGGATCTGCCTAACCTCAGCTTGCCTTTCAAAAAAAAAAGCTAATGTTTGATTCGTTTGACTCACTAGTGGATATGGACACAACGAGCCGAGCTAGCTCGACCCTTTTAAGCTCAGTTCAAACTCGTTCAAAAAAGTAAATGTATTGAGACTGTACATGTAAACGAGCCGAGCTTGAACAAGGATAAATAAAACTTTTTCTTTAGAGAGAGGAACCAAATAAAGCATTGTTAGCAGCACAAAATGAATGTTTTGGAAATTAACAAAATATACAAAGCATATTGGCCACACTAATGTATATCTATCGTCAGTAGTTATCAAAGCATGCAAGCCATGGATGCTTGTAGAAGTGATTTACCGCGTTTTCAATTTTACTAATATCTGCTACAAAATGTTCATGAGGACACTTCAACTGGCAAGGCCAACTAGTGAACGTCACTAGCTTAGCCAGACATCATGAGATCTAAACCCACAAGTGATTGCCCTTGGGAACGACATCATGCCAATCACTTGGCTATGAACAATTTTTGTTAGCGATATAGTAATCAGCTCAACAGTAGCTAGCCTCGCTTTAGCCATTCACTGTACTTGGGATTAAGCTCACCTGATCCATCCTAAACTTGGAGGGAGCAGACTTACTTCCATCCACAAATCCCATCAAATCGTTCGTGATGAGGATAGGTTTGAACTGGGATTCCCAGAGGGAATAGTTCTCCCCCATAGAGTTTAACAGCCAGAAAATGGAGGCTGCTAGGGGTCTGAAACATACCCGAGATCGAAGAGGACACCAAGCCAAAGGAAGAAGACGAAGATGATGAAAAGGACACCACAGTTGCAGCTGAAGAAGTGTCATGGCTCTAATACTATAACAGAAACAAAACACACAAGAAGGCACCAAGTTCTAACACGGTTTGGTTCAGAATAAACCTACGTCTACAATCAATCCCTCACACTCTTATCTTCTTCCTTCTTATTCAGTAGAAACCCCCTTCTTATACATGCTGGATATTTCTTTATGGTAATTTCTAGAGTTACAAGATATGTTTTCCGTTCCCACTGTCATAGGAAGCTCTCTTGGATGAGTTGGCCTTGCCATATGTAGAATTCTTATCTTCTTTGTTTAGGATTCCTCTTCTTTGATTGTAGCAGTCAATCGGTTAGCTGAACCCTTTCCTTTACTTGCTTCATCATTTGATGGCAAGCTGTTGTTTATCTTTGGTAAATTTCCTCGACCGTAGATCTTGATTCCCCAACAATACCGATTTGATCTTCAATAAACCTTTAAAATATCAGCTGGCAGTTTTCTCTAAAACAAAACCATAGTTGCAAAGAAACTCCTCTAGTCTTTCATTGGGCCTGTGCTTGTTTAGAGCTTGGCCAGTCGGGATTTAAGTGCGGCCCGGCCTTGAGATGGGTCGGCCCAGGCCCATTTACTAACGGGCCAAGTTTTGACCCAGTTCTTAATGAGCTAGGGTTTGAAGAGTAGCCCATGACCGGGCCTATTGGCCCAACAGGCCGGGTTCGGCCTAGCCCGGCCCAAATCCATTTATAAATGGTAATAATTAACAAGTTCTTAACTTCTAATGCACCCAATTAATTATCTTTCTAGCTTTCATAAAATTAATATAACTAATTAGGTAAATAGTAATAGTTATCAAGTTACTATCCAATAATTAATTTTTACAATTTTTTATTAATAAATAATACAGGCCCATCGGGCCAGCCCGGTAGGCCCAGCCCATGTATATAATGGGCCCGGTTTCGGTCTTGGCCCACGTATATAACGGGCTGGGTTTCAGCCCGGGCCCATGGCGGACTGAGTTGGCTTGGCCCATTGGGCTGTCTGGCCCGTTTGCCCACCCCTACTAGTACCGGGTACTGGTACGAAACTGGTTTTGGAGACATCAATTTCTGGTCCCATAAATAAAAGAAATTCATTTCTATTTATAAGAAACTTGTTTCCAATTAAGTAGGAAATGATTTCTTTATACAATTAAAACCAGTATCAAACCTAGTTTCATTGTTTGGTGGTGACAGCCATTGTAATATGTTACACAAGGACTCCTAATCAAAATACAAGAACATAATAATATGAAATGGAAGGGTTATGTTGCTGTGTTTTGTTCTTAGCATTTTATGTCAATAAATATGACATCATCATCATTATTATTATTTTTTGATTGGGGAGCTGGGGTTAGATTGACCCCTGCCAGTTATAAGGCAAATGACTTTATATAATTTTTAGAAACTTGTACCATTGTTAAGAAACTGCGTACCAAAACCTCGTATCAATGAGTATGAGAAACTCATGTCAAATTTTTTAGTCATGTTTCAATTAAAACTACCTGACTAAATCAAGCTTCTTGTTTGCTTTCTTTTTCACCAGTCAATCACTATGCGATGATGATAGTGTTTTTGTAAACTTAGCCAACAAGAAAATATTGTAGTCGCCCAAGGTGTTTCATCACTAAGGCAGAAGTAAAAATTTCATTTGGCAGAGATAGTTCAACCCCCAAAATTCACCATAAATTAGGGTACAAGTGGTTTGGATCAGGATTGGCTATCCAACACGACTGAAGGTATTTCGAGCGGATAAAGCCCATAAATTAAGTAACGTTCGTTTGATAAATGGGTTGGATTCCAAATATAAAATGTCTGGTTTAAATGGACCAAAGTTAGAACCAAATAAATAAATAGATTTGAAACTGGGCCTGTGCACACACATTTTTTATCTAATTCACATGAAAGCCAGTATATTTGTCTTATTTCTGTCGGTCCAGAATCATAGGTGGTCAGGTGATATTGGATCCGGAAGTCTAGCATGTGTTTTGATTTGGCCTGGATCTTGAAACAGACCCGCCCATTGAAAGTTCAGATCCAGTGTTGGCCCAACCCTGGCACGACACATATTTGATCTTCCCCAAGTTTTTCCCGAAATTGAGAAATGCGACATTGTTATAACCGATTCGGACCTGCTCTAGTGGCTCCGAATCGGCTCAATATCGGGTAAAAGCTCCCGTGGGTCGCACAAGTACGTTCCCGGCAAAAAGAAACGGTAGTTGAAAGAAAAGGGTCACTGCAACTCTCTGTCCCTCCATGGCTTCCCTGGCGGTGGTTCACAGACTGGCGGTGGTGATAAGGACCCCTTCCGACGAGGACTTCGCCGTCGCCAAGCAGACCCCACCGGAGATGCCTCCCGGCCAAGAATACGCGAGCTACGCCGACTCCCATCTCTGGGACTTGCCTTCACTCGCACTGAAGCCTCTCGAAGGAGAGCAGCAATCGAGTTTCCACGTCGAAGGAAGCGACGCTTGCGTGAACCACATCGATCTCCGTAAATTCGATCTCGACTCGGCGATCAATCAGGTATTTTTCCGAACTAGGGCTTCTGATGGCTTTGAGTAGGGTTCTCGGAACGATGTTCTTCTTCGGAATGCTTTTCTTTTGGTGATTTGTCATGGAAACCAGTTACGGAGGAATGTTGATCGGGTTAGGTTTATGATTAGGGTTTTCTTTGTTGTGGGACTTCGAAATAAGGTATCGCTCTTGAGGTTTTTCTGTATCCAAAGTTTTAGCTTTCTTATTTTATTCAAAATTCTATTGAAAATAGGAGCTAGCTCTTGGAAGGATGTAGATAGTCTTTTGCACTCAATCGTTCTTCGGTTTTCCTGTGAATAAATTTGACGGTTGACATTTGATTATATAACTGTGACTGAAATGATGATGCAATGGAACGGGACGAAAGGAATTGGCATGCTTGAGTGCACGTGTTATGCAGAATTCGACTCCAAAAGGCACAGTGTGATGTTTCTGGCATGCGTTGTTAGAGTTAGATGGCGCTGCAACTGCTTCGGTTGCTTGATATTTTGTAGTTAATCTAAAGAATGAAATGGAGATGAAATGATGCGTAGATTGCGGAATAACAATATAAATCAGATGGATGCTACCATTTTAATGCCTATCGAACGCTTTTGCTGCTAGTTGGACTGAGGTTGCAATGCCTATTGTTGCTGCCTTTCACTTCTTAATCATCTTTCTACAGCTTGATGCCAGTGGAGAATGACAAGTGAAAAGACAATTGGTGGGTTTCTTTTCTTAAAACAATGTACCAGTTATTTCGTCTTGCAAAGTAGTTCAAATAAATGGGCTAAACCATTGGGTACGTTTTTGGAGGGAGCCAAAGTTGACTCTGGTTTGATTGTCATAGTTTAATGCTACTTTGTAACCATCCCATTATGGAATCCTATATTAATATTGCCCTTAGTGTGTTAGCCCCATGTATTCAAGAGGAACATTTGGATCCGTGTGTCTTCTTCTCTAAGGCAGTCCTATCTCTTCTTCAAGCTATTATCACGGAACTCTGCCTTTCAGCCAAATCCACCATGTTGACCAATCATGCCTACATGCTGCACAAATTAATTGGTCAGCACTTGAGTGCCCAGGGGATTTGTCTTCGGTTCTCTCATTGCAGATGGCTTCCCTATTTCCCCAAGTTCCAAACCATTGGTAGTTGCCAACTAGGTATTGTATTCACCATGAGAAGCAACTTCAACAATACATGGTTGGATGTGCTTCTCACAATTAGGAAGTTTTATATGCCATGCCTTGGTAGCATCTAAATCCTCCCACCTATGAAGAAAGTTTCTGAAAATTTGTCAAAGTGTTGGCCTAGCAGGATGGGTATCCTTAGTGTCAAGGTGACAAATATTATGGGATGCAATCCATTCTTTGGCTGTTCATATCGCTGACCCCAATTGTTTTGGGATGAAGGCGTAGTTGTTGTTGTTGTTGTTGTTGTAATCCATTCTTTGGCTGCTCATGTTTTAGCATTTCCATAGTGGTTTTTTTTTTGCACTATTGTCATAGGTGAGACAGTCAGCCTCAGGGCCTATCTTCTATATGGATTTGTATAATAAAGAATTCTTGTGTTTGCTTAAAGAAGCTCAAGAATTTGTAGCACCACTGAACCAAAATGCTTTATCATGGCACATTTTTTATTACATAAATCCACTCATTAGAAATTGAAACTAACTCTTAGAATAACATGGCTTAGTTACAATTTCCATTTCATAAGGTTGAGTCTAGTGTAACGATTTGAGCTTTTTGTAAGCCATGGTCATCTTAGAGTAATACAATCCCTCAAAACAAAATTTGCATCTTATTGGCTATGATCAGGCATGTTGGACAGTATATAGACCTTATTGAATATCTTTAAAAGGTTGGAATCAAGTTCCCAGTGACCCAATAAGTAAAAGTATATCGACCATATAATATCATGGCATAAATATTTGTCTCAGCCAGCTGTATCAGAGCCTAGTTGAGGTGTCTGTCCATTCTAAGTGGTTTTGCAGGAACCTGTTAGGTAGCAGGTACTTTGTCTTGGGAGGTAGTTCACAAAGCCTCTCCTTTCTCGGTGCTAGCGTTGGTGCCATTAGAGAACTCTCTTGTGTATCTTTTTAAAAAGCCTTCCTTTTGGTTCTTTATAGTTTGATAATAACAGACCCTCCCGAGCACCAATTGGTTTTCATCTGCATGCTATGAGGCATATTAGTATGCCTGCTATACACTTTTTTCTATGACCTTCTAGGGAACAACCATTGGTTTCCACTGTTGCAATTTCTTTCTTTTGCTTGGTGGCCAGCGAGCGTTAGTCTGCCGGAAACTGTGATGAGGAATTTGTTGGTTGATGAAATTGATGATGGTCCTGAAAAAAGAGCATTTTCTATAAAATTAGCCTAAAGCTCTCCCACCATGACAAGCAGTAAACCATATTACTTTGAACCCCATCCATTACCCATGATGATAGGACCCCCAGCCATGGAATCGATCAGAAATGAGCAATTCCTCTCCCTAGATGTCTACCACTTCTTACAAATCGTGTGGCCTGCCTATGCTTTAGGATATAAGAACTCCCTAACTTTGCTTATGCATTTCCAATTAAAAAAAATTACTTTAGATTCGATAAGTTTTTATTGATTTTTTTTGAATTTTATTTAATTCTTTATAGTCTAGGATTTTTTTAAAAAAAAATGATTGTTATAAAAATGCCAACTTGCTTTTTGTTGTTTCTTACATATTGAAGTCAACCACGTAAATGTTCTTCTAGGTTCTCACTTCAGCAGGCATGGAAAAATCAGAATTTCAGCTTTGGATGTTTTTGAAGTATGTTGAAGAAGCCGAATTTGGGCCAGATCATTGTGCTAATACTGTATTTATACTTGGAAAGTTGATGTATGACTGCTCAGTTTTATCAGGTTAGGTTCAAAGAACATGGTTTCTAGCATTTTTTTACATGTCTTTTTGGATATAATCAGTAAAGTGTGTGAATTTCAAAACTAGAATTTGTGCTTTGAGATCTTTGAATGAGATTCTATTGCTGCTAATCTGCAGTTTTTTTCATAATCTAAAAGATAGATATGAACCTAGTAAAAAAATGAATAACAATTTGGAGCAATTGGGTTGACATGAGAGAAGGAATGATAGAGTTGCACTATCTTAGACAAATGGTCTTGGGTTTGAGTCCACTTTTGAGTATCCCCTAGCTTGCATAAATAAAAGAAAGAAAGAAAGAAAGAAAAAAAAGGGTTTGTGAGTTTGAAGTACAATATAATAGGTTATGCAATCTACTAAGATTTATGTCTCCAACAGAGTTACCGTAAGCTTCTTAGGTAGGTGGGAAGCTCGCTTCCCGGAAACTCACTTCGGAAGAGCGATACTCCTCGCTTCCGAAACTTCATGGGAATCTCGATTCTCCCACGCTTCTTCTATGCTTCTCACACACATGGTCTATGCTTCCTATATGCCTTTCTCACATTTTTTTTCATGTTTTCATGTATTTTCTCTCACGCTTTCATTCACTTTATATGTACTTTCTTTAAATTGGTAACCATCATTGTTAGATTTTAACAAAAATTTAACTCTTTTACTGAAAATTCATGAAATATAAGAATGATCAATTTTATTTTAGTTTTTATTTGTTTCTTGTTCGATTCCTATTCAGTTACCATATTGCTTCATTTTTTATTCATATTTCACTTTTAAATTGATACTTCGCTTCCCGCTGTTAAAATACATGTAATTCATATATATATATATATGTTTATATATATATATGTAATTGTCTAAAATACCCGATAGGGGTACTTGTTATTCTTCTTTTATTTACCCTTTTATTTTTTGTAATTTATATTTTTTGTTTTTATGTTTTTTGCTCACACAAAAGGGGTCCCACCATGGAGTCGATGGGGCCCCCAACGGTCACATTTGTGACCGTTGGGGGCTCCCAATGACTACATGGAGAGCCCCTAGGTGGCTCTCCTTTTAAGGCCTTATGGCCATCCCCCCTTTCCTTCATTTGTGTATATATAGGGGTGAACCCCTCTTGTATTCTTCACTCTCGAGAGCTGTCTCTCTTTTTCAATAAGAGACATTTATATTTTTATGTTGTGTTGTCTCTTGTGGGTTTGGGTGTTAGCCCTTTTGTTTGTTCATTAGTGAATGTTGTATGTGCTTAATGCACTCTTAGTTTTTCCGCATATTTCATTACATGGTATCAGAGCCTTGTGTATGCTCTTCTTCTTAATATAGCTAGTTGAGTAGTTATATTATTGGTTTTTGTATCTCTCTTCGTTTGTTCTCTTGTGAGTGATTAAATGGAAGGGGAACAAAAGATTGATCTCTCCTTCAAGCTCAATTGCTCCAACTACATGATGTGGGCCGCCGCCATGGAGAACAACCTCAAAGGTAAAAAACTTTGGGGATATGTTATGGGCACCATTCCGGAACCACAACTCCAACTCACTAAGATGGATGGTGATCAAGAGAAAGCTCTTGAAGGAAATGCTCGCATGAAGGCCATTGAAGATCACCAATCTAAGGTGGAAGATTGGGAAAGTAAGCATGCGAAGATTCTTGCTTGGTTCATGAACAATGTGGAGCTCAAAATTTGCGCCAACATTGCTAAGTTTCGGATGGCTAATGAAGCATGGTTCTTTATGAAATGTATGTTTACTCAAAAAGACCTTGCTCGTCAATTCTTTCTTCAAGAAAAAATCCAAACTATCAAGCAAGGAGAAATGAGTGTAAGAGACTACTATAGCACTCTTGGACCCTTATGGTATGAGTTATCTTTACTAGAACCAAAGTGGGTTTCTAGTGTGGATGTGGAACTAAGAAGAGAACAAATGGAAAAAGAACACTTTTTCCAATTTCTACACTGGCTTAGGCCCGAATATGAACAAGTTAGATCTTCCCTTCTTCATAGATCTAAGCCTCTTTCCTTGGAAGATGTCATAGCGGAAATATGTCAAGAAGAAACTCGTCTTGGCATGATTAAAGGAGGAGATGATGTTTTGGCCGTATCTAAACCCGACAATCATGTAAAAACCTATAAGCCTTCACACTTTGGAAGGCAAAATAATTATAATGGCAACTATAGAAAAGCCATTTGCCATCATTGCCATGAACCGGGTCACATAAGACCTAATTTCCCTAAGTTGAATGAAGCACCTAAAAACAAGGTTGCCTCCGTTGAAGAAGCTACTCAAAATGAGGAAACTATCAAAGGGAAGGAATCTTTTTCTCTTGCCCAACTATCGGAAGCACTGCAAACTCTACTCAAGATTCCATCAACCTCGGGTGCCGCCATAGCTTCTTCCTCTCATCCAGGTATATCTTCTTGGATCCTTGATTCTGGAGCTTCCTTTCATATGACTCTTCTTGAAAATGAACTTTCCGATTTGTGTAATAACTCTAAAAACTCCTATGTTTCAACCGCCGATGGTACATCTTTACAAGTAAAAAGTTTTGGAACCTTAAATTTTTCTAAAGATTTCTTTGTGCCAAACGTGAGAGTGGTACCTCAACTTAATTTAAATCTCTTCTCTGTTGCTCAAATATGTGATCATGGATGTGAAATCTCCTTCTCAACTACAGATTGCTCTATACAGGATCTCCGGTCCGGGAAGCAGATTGAGCAAGGCCATAGGAGGGGAGATCTCTATTACATGAGCAACTTGAAACTTCCCACCAACTCTTTTTGTAACCATGTCCAAGATAAAAATATTGAAATTTGGCATCAAAGACTTGGACATCCAAGTTTCTAAAAAATGTACTTTCCATTTGGAAAGAAATTTTGTAATGAGAAACATTTTGTTTGCAAGAGTTGTATTTTTGGCAAAATGAAATCCACCCCGTTTCCAAATCAAACCTTTGTGTCCAAAAGACCTTTTGAGTTAGTCCATTCCGACGTTTGGGGTCCTTCCCCGGTCATGTCTAAAGGAGGATACTCCTATTACGTTACTTTCATTGATGACTACACTAGATATGTGTGGATCTACTTTCTCAATTTAAAATCCGAAGTCTTTGACTTCTTCAAAAAATTTCATATGATAGTCAAAAATCAATTTTCAAGTAATATCTCTACTCTTAGATCCGATTCAGGTGGAGAATATCTATCAAATGAATTTCAAAATTATTTAGAAATAAATGGAATTTGTCATCAAAGATCGTGTCCTAGGACTCCTCAACAAAATGGTTTAGCCGAAAGAAAGCATAGACACATCATGAAAACCACTAGGACACTCCTTATTTCCAAAGAAATTCCAAAGAGTTTTTGGGCCGAAGCGGCTTTAACCTCAACTTACTTGATAAATAAAATGATATCTTCATCCTTACAAAATACATCTCCATATGAAAAACTATTTGAAAGAACACCCGATTTCAATAGATTAAGAATTTTCGGGTGTAAATGTTTTGTCCTTACTCATAAAAGAGACAAATTATCTCCTAAAGCTATTGAATGTGTTTTCTTAGGATATGGAGAAAATCAAAAGGGTTTTAGATGTTTTGACTTGAAAAATAACAAACTCTATGTATCCAAAGATGTAACCTTTTTGGAAAATGAAAATGGTTTTATGAAAACTAAAGATATTGACGAAAGTGAATATGCTTTCTTATTTGATCTTCTTTCCCAAGAAGATGAGACTCCTCAAGAAGAGGAAATCTCTAATGAGTCGTTGAATGACCTAGAGGATGTTCCTCTTGACAATATTGAAGATGAAAGTGATAGACCAATCCAAACCTATGTTAGGCGTGGTCAACAAGCTCAAATGAGCGCCTTAGAAAAATACTCTCAAGGGTCCAACATAGAAGAAACTTCTTTAAGGAGATCCGACCGAATCTCCAATCCTCCTAATAGGTTTGTTTCCTATGAGTCCCTAACTCCAAGATATAGAGCATGTCTAATTGCATTACACTCATTTCATAAACCTTCACATTATAATGAAGCCAAAAACATTCCCCAATGGGTTGAAGCCATGGACTTAGAACTTAGTGCCCTTGAAAAGGCAAAAACTTGGGAAATAACTTCATTACCCACTGGAAAGAGATCGATTGGATGTAGATGGGTCTTCAAAATTAAAACTAAAAGTGATGGTTCATTAGAACGCTATAAAGCCCGATTAGTAGCAAAAGGATATGCTCAGGAATACAGTATAGATTATGAAGAAACTTTTGCACCCGTATCTAGGATGACCAGTGTTAGGACTCTTATCGCCGTGGCATCAGTCAAAAAATGACCTATCTATCAACTAGATGTTAAGAATGCTTCCCTAAATGGCAAATTAAATGAAGAAGTTTATATGGATCCTCCACCAGGAGTGTGTATTGGTAAAGATAAAATTCTTAAACTTAAGAAGACATTATATGGTTTAAAACAAGCCCCAAAGGCTTGGCATGATAGATTTAGTAATGTAATGATAAGTTTGAATTTTCGTTCATGTTATATTGATACTGCTTTATTTGTGAAAAGTGCAGGGTCTTCAGTAGTTATTTTACTACTTTATGTTGATGATATGATCATCACTGGAAGTGATGAGCAAGACATTAATGATATTAAGAAGGTTTTGAAAGAAAATTTTGACATGTCTGACCTTGGTTTCTTAAGATATTTTTTAGGGATTGAAGTAGCGTACTTTCCTCGAGGGTACATTCTCTCTCAAATGAAACTTGCTGCTGACATCTGTTCCAAATCTGGTATCTCCGATGATAAGAAGACAGAAACCCCGGAAGTCATCAATGCAAAATTAAGGTTGGAAGATGGAACACCTCTCGAGGATCCTACTCCCTACCCGCAACTTGTTGGGTCTCTAACCTACTTATCCATCACTCGGCCAGACATAGCTCATGCTGTCCACTCTGTCAGTCAGTTTCAACATGCTCCTACAACCGTGCACATGAGTGCAGTCTTAAGGATTGTCAGATATATCAAAATCACCATAACTAAGGGAGTTTTTCTTTCCTCTGCCTCGTTACTTGATTTAATTGCTTATACTGATGCTGATTGAAGAGGAAATCCCAATGACCGGGTCTCAACTATGAGATTTTGTGTTTTCTTAGGTGACTCTATGATTTCTTGGAGATGCAAGAAGCAGCACAAAGTATCTTTGTCCTCAACGGAAGCAGAATATCGTGCTATGGCCACTACAACTATGGAACTTGTGTGGCTAAGAAGTCTCTTCAGTGATATGGGCATTGTCATCTCCACTCCTTCGAAGATGTGTTGTGACAACTGTAGAAGAAGATGGGATGTACAACCACCTGTGTGTAGAGAGAGAGAGAGAGAGAGAGAGAGAGAGAGAGAGAGAGAGAGAGAGAGAGAGAGAGAGACGGTTGCACAATAGAAAACACGTTAACTTGATTGATTAGGGCTTCTCTCTATATTAAATAGAGAGAGGCAAAAAGAGAAATTACATCTAAGTCCTTATTAGGACAAAATTTCAAAAGACCTCTAATATAAAAGAACTTAAACAAATATCATTCTCTTTCAAATTGTGACAACTTTATTATGAAGATCAACCTTAGAGTTTTTGATTTGTTAACCATGTGGTTGTATTGATTTGGAAAGCAAACCATAATGTGCACAAGCACAAGTCCTACAAGGGACAATACAAATGCCAAAGGCAATACACAAGTGCAAACAAAGACTACAAATTGCCTAAATGTGCACAAGCACACGTCCAATTAATGGCACATCCATAAGATCACAAGAGGCACCAATGGGCATACACAAAAGAACCCAAAAACATAAAAAATAATCCTTTATTGAGGTAGAATGCTTAGGAAAAACATTAACAAGCAAGACGGGGTTTTAACCCCTTTATGTAGGCATTACAAAAACCAATATAGTGGATGGGATGCTCCCAATGGCATCTAATGATCCCATTACTTATACACATAGAGACAAAAATAACTTTAAAATTGCAATTGAAAAGTATAGTGAATCCAGTGAATCTTTTTCATTAAATAACTCTTGTAGAATCGAAAGAATTATGAAAACTCCTTTTAGATTTATTTCCTATGAATCTTTCTCGCCTAAATATCGAGCATGCCTTAGTGCTATTCATTCTTATATAGAACCTAAAATTTTTAAAGAAGCCAATAAAATGATAGAGTGGAGGGAGGCAATGGATAATGAACTTAGAGCCCTTAAGAAAGCCAAAACTTGGGAATTCCAAGATTTGCGTAAAGAAAAGAAAACTATAGGATGTAGGTGGGTTTTCAAAGTTAAAACCGAGAGTGATGGGTCTCTTGAAAGATATAAAGCTCGTCTTGTTGCCAAGGGGTATAGTCAAGAATATGACATTGACTACGATGAAACCTTTGTCCCGGTTGCATGTATGGTTACTGTTAAGTGCCTAATTACAATTGCATCTATTAAAAAATGGAACATATATCAAATGGACGTTAAAAATGCTTTCTGAAATGAAGATTTACATGAAGAAGTTTATATGGATGCTCCTCCGGGTATAAATGTACCTAAAGGTAAGGTTCTTTACAACAACAACAAACAAACAACAACAACTACGCCTTCATCCCAAAACAATTGGGGTCAGCGATATGAACCAAAAAAGAAATTCATTTTGGGTCTTCCACATGAATCCTTTTCCTCCAATCATTTCTATCCAACGCCATGTCCTCGGTGAGGTTCAAAGCATTCATATCCTTTCCTATCATCTCCATCCAAGTCTTCCTAGGCCTACCCCGACCTCTTTTAACTAATATATTTTCCCATTTCTCCAACCTTCTAACTGGAGCATCATTAGGCCTTCGCCGAATATGTCCAAACCACCGTAAACGATTCTCTCGCATCTTATTATGATGTCCAAAGGTAAGGTTCTTTATCTGCAAAAATCTTTCTATGGTTTGAAGCAAGCTCTCGAGGCTTGGTATGATCGATTTTCCAGTATAATGATAAAAAATGGTTTTATTTCATGCTACATTGACACTGCTCTATTTGTCAAGAATTCAGATACAAGTATTATAATTCTGTTATTATATGTTGATGACATGTTAAGCACAGGGCATGATGTAATAGGGATCAAAAGTATCAAATCTACCCTAACCAAAAAATTTGAAATGTCAGACTTGAGTTTTTTGACATATTTTTTGGGCATTGAAGTTGCCTATTCTCACAGGGGGTATTTTTTGTCTCAAACTAAACTTGCTTGTGAGATCATTGACATGCCAGGCATTTCAGATGACAAAATTTGTGATACTCCTGAAGTAGTAAGAACAAAAATGAAGCTTGATGATGGAATTCCCTTAGCAAATCCTACTCCTTACAGGCAATTTGTTGGTTCATTAATGTATCTTAGTATTACCAGGCCAAATATCTCCCATGCAGTGCATATTGCAAGTCAATTTCAACATGCACCAATAACAATTCATATGAGTACTGCGCTTTGGATCATCAGATATGTGAAGGGATCCATAAATAAGGGAGTATTTCTATCTTCGTCTTCTTTGTTGAGTTTAATTGCTTATACTGACTCAGAATGGGGAGGTGACGCGAATAACTGTTACTCCACCACTGGTTTTTGTGTATTTTTAGGAGAATTTTTGGTTTTATGGAGATACAAGAAGCAACAAAAAGTGTCGCTATCTTCTACGGAGGCAGAGTATCGAGCCATGGCACCCACCACCATGAAAATTATTTGGATTCGGCAGCTACTGAAAGATATGAGGGTTAGTGTTCAAAAGCCTACAAAGTTATGGTGCAACAACAAAAGTGCTATATATATTACAAAGAATCACACTTTTCATGAGTGCACGAAGCATATCGGGATGGATTGCCACTATGTTATAGAAGAATACCTAAAGAATGTCATTGATCTACCTTACGTGACATCAGAATATCAACTAGCTAATTTTTTCACTAAGGCGTTGTGTTCACTGCGCTTCCATTTTCTCGTCGTTCATCGCACCATAAGCTTGAGGGGGAGTGTTAAAATATGTATATATATATATATATATATATATATATATATATATATATATATATTCCTTTTGTAATACCCGATAAGGGTAATTTTGTCTTTTCACTCTCTTTTATGCATATTCATCTTTTTTAATATGTTTGTAGTTTATTTTTTCTTTTCTTTTCTTTTTTCTTTTTCTTTTTTAATTTCTTTCTTTTTCATTCTTGAGGGGCCCCACAAGTAGACGTTGGGACCCCTCCAACGGTTAAATTTCTAACCGTTGGAGGGACTCCAACGTCTACTTTGGAGCTCCCACTTTTGCTCATTGTGGATTATATATAGGGGTGAACCCCCTTTGTATTAATTAAGCTTTTTAGCAAAGCTCCTATTCACTTCAATAAAGATTCTTCTTATTTTTTTATGCCTTTGAGCATTTGTGTTCTCATTTATGTGTTGTGCCTTTGTGCACACTTGTTTCAAGTTCTCTTTTTGTGCTTTTGTGTATTGAATTTTTTGTGTCTTTGTGCACATTGTCTCTTTTAAGACATTTTCACACTATTTTCAACCATGAACCCACATTTATCATAATGCAACAAATATAAAATCTCTAAAAAGCATGGTATAAACTGCACAATAAGGAGACCACTAAGAGTTATAAGAGTGCATGAGTACCCAAATCAATATGCCACCAAAGGGCAACAAAAACACATACAAGAGTCCTAAAAATATAAGTTTTTTTTTTAAAAAGTTCAAGAAGAAGCATAAACATAAGAATCTACTAAGAGAAAAATATAACACATAATGGAGAAACACGTTTAATATTATTAAAATATGCATTCGAGTATATGATGACAAGCCATGCTTATGCCATTCAATAATAATCATAAGGGATACTTGAGGCATATACCTAAGAATTCCTTAATCCAACAAAAGTCATTAACTTGAAAATAATCATACTTAATAAGGTATTTTAAAATAGTGCAATATCACTCAAACATACATGGAGTAATACATTCACACGATGATATAAGGACCTTATGAGAGCATAAAAATCATCTACGTTAAAATAGTTCACACAATATATCTTTCAAATTCATGCTTGGTCACAATTAAAATCATCAAAGATAATCCATGTATATACATATGTTAAAGGACATTTAAGAAATAAATATAACATGAAATTTAATATTTTGCAAAACATGAAACACATGTAAGACTTTAAGAAACCACAATTTTTTGCAAAATATAAATTTTCATTATACATATTCATAATATAAAACATATATTTCATATATCAAAAGACAACAATTTCTACATATTCCAAAAAAATATTTATTTTTAATATAACCCTTTTTAAAACACCTACAATACATATGAAAATAGAAAAATCAAAGATACATACTGAAATGCAAAATCCTTGAATCCATACCATTCATTAATACAAATCTTTTTCAAGACCACGATGCCTTGCTCTGATATCATGCCATGAAATGACACGATTCTCGATGCACTCCAAAGTGGACTTCAAGAATCTAAACATAATGTATTTTGACAAAAACGTAAGAACTAAAAATAAAACACAAGGAATGTGAATGAATGAATAATTTCATTAATAAAGAAAATTAAAAATACATAATATCTTCACTACACAAATACACTCACACTCATAAGCCTAAACTACCCATCACTCTCACTTTACAAAGCAGACACCACCTCTATTTATAGAGAAGAAATAGAGGAAAGAGAGGAGAGAAAGAGTCCTTTCAAGCAATGAGGGAGGCACCTCCCAACGGCTAGAATTCTAGCCGTTAGGATCAAGTCAACTAGTTTGACTTAGTCCCAAATATATATTATATATATATATATTTAATTATAATATATATATATATATATAATATTACAATATAAATATATACATATAATGTGTATATATATATATACACAAAAAAAAAGGATACAATATTCCTAACAAATATAACAGAGGACAAAACATGAAAAATAAAAAAAATAAAAGTACAAAAAAACAGTTCTGCCCCTAATTGGCATATCCTATTACTAGGGTCAAAAAACCAAAATACCCCTAGAGGGTATAACCTATTACAATCACAGAAATATATATATATATATATATATATACTTTATATATATTATATACATATATGTATATGTACAACATAACTATATTTTAGCAATATCTAGCTCCAGAACTAAAACCGGAGGAGTTAATTTATGCAATATAATATAAAAGTGAACTTGGATTCCTGTTTTGAAAAATAAATCAAGTTTAATATTGATTAAGGATTTAAATTGCAGTGATTTTATAGTTTTTTTTGTTGTGATAGTGTCTTAACAATTTTACCTCTAACCTTGTCTTGTGAATCACTTTGTTGGAAATGTTAAGTTTTTCTATCTGTGGTCATGAGACACATCATTTATATGAATTTTTGAATCATAGGCTTCTAATTATTGAAAGCTTCAGTACAGAAGGGCATAAATGGATGAGTATTTTGGATGCAAAAAGCTTGCTCATTCAAGTGAGACCAAGAAATGATCGTCTAGGGCCTCTGGTGGTTGCTGGGCTTTTAGATGATTCATCTGCTTCCTCAAAACCCAAACTTAGTTCACACTTTCTTTATCAGGTGAGTAATTTCTCTGGAAGTGCTTGTAGTTGAGTAAAATTGTGTCACACATAAAGAATTATCAATATTAGATTGATTGTGAATAATTTTTGCTGGCATTCAATCTTGGTTCCCATCTAGTTTTGAGCATTCTGCTATGTACTTTGAAATGCTTTAAGATCTCATATCACAGATTAATAAGTTCATCAGTTAAGCATTTTTGGGAAATTCTCTACTGTTATATATATAATATTGCATTAGAATATTAGATAATTAGAGGTTTTTGCTTTCCTTTTTTCTTATTGTTAAGTATATTCATAAGCCTTATCTGCTCAGACTGATCCTTGCAATTGATTTTTAAAGGCATCTTTCCTATTGTTTACTTGAGGTGATGATCAAAGCTTATACTCATTTCTCATTCCTTCTTTGATGTAAGTGCAAGGTGTGTTTGTAGCTTTACTTTGGAAGATACCCCAAGTCTAATGCCGTAGAACCTATAGTTGATGGTGCCATTCTGTTGGAATACATATGCTATGATACTTAAGGCATCCTTCGATTCTCATAAAAAGTTCAGAATAATTTTATTCACAAAACAATTTATAACTCATCAACCTCATAATTGGAATTTTATGATTGGGAGGGCAATGGTATGTTCTGATTTTCCTTCATTAAATTAATGTAAGTAGGGACAACTGCTGCACATAGTTACCTGGGCTATGGATTGCAGGTGGCTCACTGCCCTAAGACCCCGGTACACTAGGGCAGGATCATCTGAACTAGTCAAGGGCCTTAGCATGTGGGCATACAGGGTTACAGGTCATATGGCACAACTCAATTTGGTGAATGTGATAGCCATTCTTTTTGAACTGCTCAGAATAATTCTATATCCGTGTGCCCAGATGTAACAATCAACTTACCTTTTGGTTATATCAGCACAAATGTGACTTGCAAGTTCTACTTTAGGGAGAGAGTTGCATCCATCTGTCCACAGAAGGCAAAATACCATTCCTCTTTCAAGTTGTAAATTCTATTTGGCTGTTTGAATCTTATGATATATTATATTGTACGCTTCTTCTACGTATTTCTGATGAGGGCATTTCTTTATGTTTTCCATTATTGTTGGCTGACTTGGGTTGATCAACTATATATATATATTGCATTCTGGAGATATCTTTATCATTGTGTACTCATTCATAACAGATAATGAAGTTAGATGGACAGGTTGAGGATTCCTAATTTCCCCCATTCTCAATGTCTCCACTTCACGCTTTCTCTTTTATTTCACTCACTCTTCTCATTGAAGAAACTTCCCAAATCATCAAATGAGGCTGTAAACAAGAGATTACAAAAATATGGAGAAATTGCAATATTTTTCTCCTTTCTCCATTGCAAAGACCAAATGAAAAAAAGAAACCTGGTATTAGGAGCCTCTATGCATTACAAAGGCAGAACCTACAGTAAGAATAAAGACCAAAGCCTACTTAATTATATATATATATATATATATATATAGGGAAAGGGGACCATCCAACCGAAGGAAGGTCTAAAATCTACAACCAGCGACGATCGGATGGCTCCCCTTCTCCAATGATTGAGAATCACATCGATCAGACCTCATATATTTGTTCTTTATAATTTTTTTAGTAAGAAATATGCTTTACACAAAGACTTTACAACATATAAACATGTTTTTCGAAACGTGAAAAATCCATGGCTCACAATGCATTTAAAACTTTACAATACAAAGTATTGTGGGCCATTGATTTTTAGCGCTTTAAAAAATGTATCTAAACATCGAAAATTCATAATCCAAAACATGGCGCTCACTAAATGAATGATAAAAATCCAATATGTAAAGTCTGTTCGATGAAAAACTCGATCATTAGACAAGGAATGCCTTTGGTTATCATTGTTGGTAGATTTTGAACCTTTCTTTGGTTCGATGGCCCCCCTTTCCCTATATATATATATATGCTAGAATCTATTTTAGGCAAATATGTACTTTTTTCTTTATATATTTTTATTTCTTTTGTAATTCCCATTAGGGGCATTTTAGTCTTTGTACTGCTAGTTGTTGGGCTAGCTAACGGCTGGCTCAACTAGCCGTTGGACAAGCTCAACAGCTAGTTGAGATCTCTTAGCCCTCTATCATTATGTATATATATGGGTTTTGATCCCTAATCTGTTTATGCTTCTCTTGAGCATTCTTTAGTGATAAAAATGATACTTTTTACTTTGTGCTCTTGTGCCCTTTTGTGTTTTGTGATTGTGTGTTCTCTTGAACTCTTGTATTTTCTCTTGGTGGCTCTGTTATTGTATTCTTTTGCTATTTCATTACATTAATCATGTTATGGTCACACCAAATAATCCTTAAAACAGTGAAGGCACTAATTAAAGACTGCTGCTAAACTGACTAACCCTGTGCACACTGTATCCTCTGTCCAGTTTGAAAATGAACAAAATTAAAGTACTAACAACCTCAATAGCAGTAACATCTGCAAATATTATTAAATATTGTGACATGGCAATAAAATTGATTAGGGTGTCAATTTTCCTAGCAATATCGAACATTGATGTTCTAGTAGCTGCATACTTATGTTGAGACGAAATCAAGCTTCTATCCATATGTAATTGGAAGCCCAAATAAGCACAAAAATGTAATGAGATATGCGGAAATAGATACAATGTCCTATAATGGACATTCACAAGCAACAACAAAGAACAAGTCCAAAAAAGGACATACCCAAAACCACTAATGACTTGCAAGAGAAAAATCTTATAAAGCAAGAATGGGCTTGTAAAAGCCACACTTACAAAAGGGGTTTACCCCACTATTTATAAACAAAGGGGAGTGAGAGAGGGAGTGAGAAAAGATGAGAGTGAGAGGGCATTGGGAGGCCCAATAGGGAGTCGTTGGGCCCCCAACGGTCACAACTCTTAGTTGGGACCCCCAATGTCACATGCATTAAATGCATGTTGAAAAAGGAACAAAAACAAAAAAATAAAAAGAGAAAAAATAAAAGAAAAGAAAAAAAGAAATAAAAATAAAAAAGACTAACATGCCCTTATTGGGCAAAAATTACAAAAATACCCTCAGGTGGGTATGATGTCATATGTATATATGATTACATGTATTTTAACACCCTCCCTCAAGCTTTACGGGGACATAACTGAAAGCTTGTTGAGAAGAAATATGAATCGAGGAGCAACAAGAGCTTTGGTGAAGAAGTCCGCCAACTGGTACTCGGATGTAACGTATGACAATGCTATGGTTCCTCTTAAATATTCATCACAAACATAATGACAGTCCATCTCAATGTGTTTAGTACGCTCATGGAAGGTGTGATTGCTCGTGATATAAATTGTGCTTTTATTATCACAACACATTTTCGAAGTTGTAGAGATGATGATACCCATATCACTGAGGAGACTCCTAAGCAGTGTTGTGAAAAGCGTTGAGGCGTAGCGAGGCGCTCCACCAAAATCTGAGGCGAGGCGTAAAGCGTAAGCCTCAAAGTTTTTTTTTTAAAAAACTTAAAAAAAACTTTAAAAAACTATAAAAATTATCTAAAATTATAAAAAAATAAAAAAAACTTTATTGATGAAGCAACAACCAATATGAAATAAAAAATCTCAAATAAATACTGAAAAAATATGAGATTAATTTGTAAAAGTAACATTAATGCAACAACTTGATCTATATAAGTATCTAAAAAACAAAGCATGGGCATTCATTAAATTAAAAAATAGCATTAACAACGAAATGCATCTTAGAATTAACAATACAATGTCATAATTAGAAAATGCATGTTAGCATTAACAACCAAATGTTAATATAATTGCGACACCATACAGATAGCAAGCACAAGAAGGAAGACTAACACAAATTAACCATGAGATGATGAGATAATAAAATTACTAAACTGCATAGTAAAAATATACAGAACACTTTTTTTTAAACAAAAGTTTAAAAGTGATATTTTGTATGGATTTTAACCATTAATTAATTTCAGCTTTCTGTTTGACAGCTCCAGTGGAAAGTTGTCTTGAAATGTGTTTTCAAAACCTTAGTCGTTTTTGGCTGCATTCTCAGAAATCAGGAGATCCTCAGAGATTACACTTTGAAAAGGACACTCACCATCTTAGGAAATTTGCGACTTCAGCACTTGTAGCTTGTTGATACAAACTAACGCATTTGATTTTGACCTGTCTGCATTTCTTGTTCACCTAACTGAACCAACAACCAGACACTCAAGCAACTCGGCCTACAGTCCAACCCAGCAGACGGGTTTCAAGCACCAAGAACTAATAGTTCATAACCAGAGGGTCTCGATGAGTTAGTAGCCAAGAATCCTCTTCCTCTCCGTCTGCACCACTGCACCCCTCGAGGAAGTAGCCAAGAATCCTCTCCACGCAATCGATGTCGTAGAGGGTCTCGATGAGGTAGGAGTAGCTCGGCAACAACAGATCTTCCAGCATTGCCTGGTCCAGCTGCCCGACGATCTTCCTCTCCAGCGTTGTCTGGCACGACTCTGACGCGCTCAGGATGTTCGCCGTCAAGAGCAGCCCAAACAGAAGCCTCGTCGTCGTGGTCGAGTTGCTGCTCTTCCTCACCAGCATATGGCTCACCATCGTCTCCAACATCTCCCTCTGATCGTCATCCGTCGCGACGGAGTGCGAGGACGGCACCCTGTTCCGTCGTGACAGGCCTGGAATGAACTTCTTGGCGTAGCACACCAGCGACCCCTCGATGCTCTCGACGCACAAGTCGCGAGCTTTCATGGTGGAGATGACCCTCTTGTAGAAGGGTAGCCCCAGAAAGGTGAGCTCATTGTACCACCAGTCGAACCTCACCGGATCCCAGTGCCGGAGGCCTGTCTCGATCTCGTTCCAGAGGATGCTGCCGCCGGGGCTCTCCATCAGATCGCCGGCGACGATGGTCCTGTTGTCGTGCACGAAAACTAGAGGGAGGGAGATAGGTGGAAAAAAAAAAATAAAAACGGGTCGGTTGGGCTTTGTTTAAGCACTATTTTTTAGGTCGAATGAGGGTTTTGACCCTCATTTGACCAAATAAATGGAGCGTGTGCGCCTCAGTCCGAGGCGCGCCTCGCCTTAAGGCGTGCGCCTCAAGGCCTACGAGGCGCACGCCTTAAGGGTATTGCACCTTAGGCCTGCGCCTCAAGGCACAAAGCCCCTCGCCTTGAGGCGAGGCGCGCTTTTTGCGCCTTGAGGCGCGTTTTTAATAACACTGCTCCTAAGCCATACAAGCTCCATGGTTGTAATAGCCATTGTACGATATTCAGCTTCCATTGAGGATAGTGATACTTTGTGCTGCTTCTTGCATCTCCAGTGATATGGGTATCATCATCATAGAGTCACCTAAAAATACACAAAAATCAGTAGTTGAGACTCTATCATTGGGATTTCCTCCCCAATCAGCATCAGTATATGCAATTAAATCAAGTGATGAAAAAGAGGAAAGAAAAACTCCCTTAGTTATAGTATTTTTAATATATCTGATGATTCTTAAGACTGCACTCATGTGCACGATTGTAGGTGCATGTTGAAATTGACTCACTGAGTGTATTGCATGAGCTATGTCTGGACGAGTGATAGATAAGTACGCCAGAGACCCAACAAGTTGACAGTAGGGAGTGGGATTTTCAAGAAGAATTCCATCTTCCAACCTTAATTTTGCATTGATAACTTCAGGGGTTTCTGTCTTCTTGTCATCTGAGATGTAACGCCCCAAAACTTCAACTTGTGTTTTCGAAAACATTGATGAAAAACCTTTTAAAGATTTAAGTTTTTACTTTTAACATCGATAACGGAAGCAATTTAGAAAGGAGGACAAGTTACCAAATTCTGTGTATGTTAGCAGTAAAATCATCATTTCACATGAAACAACCACTTAAAGGAAGTGAGAAAATAAAACAATAGATTATTAATAAAATTTGCAGTTTATTACAAAATGAGCATTTTCCCATTATCCAATAATCTAAAGAAAAACTCAAAACTTAGAGCCAAGACACCAGCAGAAAGAAGGAAAATCTTGAGTCATGTTGCATCACGCCATCGGCCGCCTGTGAAGTCCTACTCATCACCTGCCCATGAAATAGGTCAGTTTCATAACAAACTAGTAGGTACACGAATAAACAATGTAGAATAAAATAAATCAGGATATTCATTAGATAAGCAGTTTATTACATTAAAAGCAACAAGCACAATAAGTAATCTACTCTAGCAGATACAACATATGCAAAGATCTATTGTCATGAAACAAATATAGCAACAACATTTTGAGTAATATAAATCTTAATCATCTACAACTTATTATGAAAATGATATTCTTTAAGTTCTGATATTAACTGGCCTGTGGGTATGCACAGATGCGAAACGTAGAAACAGTCGAGACCGATCCGAGGGTTTATTATGTCAGGTGTTTTTCATTAACCCGGATGGCTGACTGAGTCCGCTCTTAAGGGGACGGTCAATGACCAAGAGAGTAAATCCCCAAAGGCATTCGTGGCCCATGGATGCATCCAACTTCTGCAGAAGTACCTGGGAGTTACCACCTAGGATAATTTATGGTAACTCCAATTCTCCTAACTCCGATGACTGGGAAAGCCAAGTCCTTTGCCCGTAGGGTGGTTGTTAACAACCTGTCCATCGGAGTTTTTGTACCATCCATCCTCTCCCTTGATGAACCGTGAAGGTCGAATAGATACGACGGGGGTTTCTTAACCGCCGCACCATTCTACATGCTCTGGTCTGTTAGACCCACTCGAGCATCTTGCCTATGAAGCTGAGTTGTCACCATCTATGTGATATCTGCATTGTGCCATATGCACGCTTCGAGGTTGCCACAACCTCATCATCTAAAAATCGTAACACCAACGTGACGTACTTGTCTAAAAGTACGGTCGTACCTGCCTGAAGGTATGACTACGATGAGAGGGCAAACTTTTAATGTCTTGCAATTCCTTCAGTTCATACATGATATGCATTGCTCTTTGAGCATTTGGCCTGTGGAGGCCGACATTATTATTTCATTTATTTCAATAAAGTGCTTATTGCCCACTTTGAGGTACTCAATGACCTCTCATACTTCTTTTCGTAATATTTGTACCGTACCTGTCTTAAAGTCCGGTTACGATAGCAAACTTATGGGTTTCTCGATGGATAACCCATCATAGTATCTTATAGAATCGGTAATTTACTTGGCATGCTCAACTACTATGTCATAAGAAATCTTAAACGGGTCTTGAGATCGCCGTGGATCCAATTATTTCTTTCGAGTAACCAACTCGGGGTACCATTAGTTGCATCTAGCAACGCATAACTAGATCACAAGCTTTATAAGCAATAATTCATTCTCGAGGAGTCAACCTTGCACAAGGAAACACCTCCTCTCAAACTTTTAGTGCTTGTACACAATTTCACACCTTTCCAAAATGGGCAAAATGTGGTACGTGCACCTGCACACCCTACGAGACTTGCCTGAGGGTGGCAACAAGATTCATCGTGCAATAACAAGCAGGGCATCTACAGTAAAATCACAACAGTGAGCAAGTACAGAAACACAGTACTAGGGATTTCTGTAGAAATGAGTCTGCCCATATAGCATACATCAAGCATGTAATTTCAATGGAGTAAGAATGTGGAAACACAAAATGGGCAATCACAAGTTAAATAATCCTACAGGTAAGCATGTATGCAAAATAAATTATTCTATCTCAGAATCCTTATATTTTATTTCATTCATCCAAAATCCTTGTGCGACTTTCCCTTACCTCGGGATGTTATGTAGTGTGCGCCTACGAGTGTAGATGATACAGGGGTCGGGCCGCGGAGCACGAACGAGACCCGTTGCGTAAATCTGCAAGAATGTGTGAGCTATTATGCCATAATTGTCAAAAAAGAACAGAAGGGCAGTGGTAAGGCCTGCCCTGTCGGTGGAAAGCATGAGCGGCAAGGGTTGAGACTCCTGTCGTACGGAATTTGATGCGTGGCAGGGGTCAAGGCCCCTGCTTACTAGGAAAGAATTGAACGACAGGGGCCCAAGACCCCTAGACAAAATAATGAATGGCAGGGGCCTGGGCGTCGGCCCCTGCCTGACAGAATAATTAATGGCAGGGGCCTCGACCCCTGCCTGACAACACATCGGCAAATAAGGGGGGGGGGGAGAGCATGGCAGGGACCGTCGCCCCCCTGCCAGCCTCCCGACAACGCAAAGAAAATAATAGGAGGGGGGGGGGGGGGTGCGGCCGAGGCCGTCAGCCCCCCTGCCGAACCTCCAACGACCAACAAAGAGAGAGAGAGATCGGGGCAGTAGGAGCACCAACCTCCTGCCCACCTCTTGGCAGGTCACAGAGGAGGGGCAAGGGCGGCAGGGGTCACCTGCCGGTAGGGGTGGCAATTTCTGACACGACCCGCCAACCCGCCTCTTAGGCGGGTTCGGGTTGGGCTTAAGCCAACCCGTTTAATAAACGGGTCGACCCGTGTAACCCGTTTATTAAACAGGTCGGGTTCGGGTTGGGGGTATGCCAACCCGCCAACCCGACCCGCCAACCCGTCTGCCCGACCCGTCAACCCGACCCGCCAACCCGATCCGTCAACCCGCCAACCTGACCCGCGAACCTGAAAACCCGTTTACCCGACCCAACCCATT
Organism: Nuphar pumila; assembly: GCF_984573655.1. NCBI lineage: Eukaryota > Viridiplantae > Streptophyta > Magnoliopsida > Nymphaeales > Nymphaeaceae > Nuphar > Nuphar pumila. Next base: position 21,076,359 of record NC_143255.1, on the reverse strand, counting down.
TAATAAATGTGTTGGTGGGTCGTGTCGGGTTACCCGTTTATTAAACGAGTCGGGTTCGTGTTTGCCACAGCCGACCCGTTTAATAAACGGGTCGGGTTCGGGTTGAGGTATGCTGACCCGCCAACCCGCCAACCTGACCCGATTGCCACCCCTACCTGCCGGACCCTTCCTGCACACCGAGAAAGGGAGGAGGGTGTGACAAGGGGATAGCCGACCTCCAGTCGGCCGTCCGATCACCCACAGGGTAGGGAGGGTGCTGCATGGGCCACTGGTCTCTGCCGGATCTCCGACGAACCTCAAGAGAGAGAGGGAGACATATCAGAAGACGGGGGAGGAGAAGGGCATACCTGGGAGAGGATCGACGACGATGGTGGCGGCGACAACGTCGATCGGACCAGAGGGAGGAGGCGTTGGTGCGAGGAGGAGGAGAAGGGAGACGCGTCCACCCTCCCCTCCTGTGATGCTCTTAAAGAGCTTGGGGGGGGGCGATCTTCGGGGAAACCCTCAAGGGTTTCCCTTATCCGATCGAGGGGGGGTGGAGCAACACAGACGAGGTACGACACATAGGGGGGTTTTTGTTTTAAAACCCTTACCCTGCGTCAATTTTTTTAAAACCCTAACAAGAACCGAGCCCGGGTCGAGTCCAGACCTGACCTGGGTCTGATTTTTTTTTCACTTGGGTTTTACATGAGATGCCAGACATGAACAAATGTCAGCTGCAATTTTCATCTGAGAGAGAATGTACCCTCGTGGAGAGTATGCTACTTCAATACCTAAAAAGTTTCTTAAGAAACCAAGATTAGACATGTCAAAATTTTCTTTCAAAACCTTCTTAATATCATCAATTCCCTACTCATCACTTCCGGTGATGATCATATCATCAACATAAAGCAGGAGAATAACTACTGAAGTCCCTGCACTTTTCACAAACAGAGCAGTGTCAGTATAGCAAGATCAAAAATTCAAACTTGTCATTACATTACTAAATTTATCATGCCAAGCCTTTGAAGCTTGTTTTAATCCATATAATGCTTTGTTAAGTTTAAGAATTTTATCATTACCAATACATACTCTCGGTGGAGGATCCATATAGACTTCTTCATTTAGTTCACCATTTAAGAATGCATTCTTAACATCTACATACTCTCGGTGGAGGATCCATATAGACTTCTTCATTTAGTTCACCATTTAAGAATGCATTCTTAACATCTAATTGATAGATAAACCATTTTTTAACTGAAGCAACAACAATAAGAGTTCTAACACTGGTCATTCTAGCTACGGGAGCGAAAGTTTCCTCATAGTCAATACCGTATTCTTGAGCATATCCTTTTGCTACCAAACGAGCTTTGTAGCGTTCTAATGACCATCGCTCTTAGTTTTGACTTTATAGACCCATCTACATCCTATAGGTTTCTTTCCAGTGGGCAATGATGTTATTTCCCAAGTTTTTGCCTTTTCAAGGGCACTAAGTTCTATTTTCATGGCTTCGACCCATTGGGGGATATTTTTGGCTTCATTATAGTGAGATGGTTCATTAAAAGAGTGTAACGCAATTAGACATGACCTATAGTTTGGTGATAGAGACTCATAGGAGACAATCCTATTTGGAGGGTTGGAGACTCGACCAGATCTTCTCAAAGAGGTTTCTTCTATATTGGAACCTTGGGAATATTTTTCTAAAGCATTCATAGGAACTTGTTGACCACGCCGAACATATGTTTGAATTGGTCTATTATCAATGACATCATTTTCATTTTCGTTTTCAACATTGCTAAGAGGAATATCCTCTTGGTCATTTAACAAATTTTCATTGGAAATCTCCTCTTCTTGAGGAAGAAGATCAAACAAGAAAGCATATTCGCTTTCATCAATATCTTTAGTTTTTTCAAAACCATTTTCATTTTTCAAGAAGGTTACCTCTTTAGAGACATAATTTGTTGCTTTTGGGATCGAAGCATCTAAATCCTTTTTGATTTTCTCCATATCCTAAGAACACACATTCAATAGCCTTAGAAGATAACTTATCTCTTTTATGTGAAAGAACAAAACATTTGCATTCAAAAATTCTTAATCTATTAAAATCGGGTGTTCTTTCAAATAATTTTTCATATGGAGATGTATTTTTTAAGGATGATGAAATCATTCTATTTATTAAGTAGGTTGATGTTAGAGCGTCTTCGACCCAATAGCTTTTTGGAATTTCCTTAGCAATAAGAAGTGTCCTAGTTGTTTCCATAATGTGCTTATGTTTTCTTTCAGCTAAACCATTTTGTTGAGGAGTTCTAGGACATGATTTTTGATGGCAAATTCCATTTGTTTCTAAATAGTTTTGAAATTCATTTGATAAGTATTCTCCACCTGAATTGGATCTAAGTATGGAGATATTACTTAAAAATTGTTTTTTGACAATCGTATGAAATTTCTTAAAAAAGGTGAAGACATCAGATTTTAAGGTAAGAAAATAAATCCATACATACCTAGTAAAGTCATCAATGAAGGTAACATAATAGGAGTATCCTCCTTTTGATATGACGGGAGAAGGGCCCTAAACATCCGAATGAACTAACTCAAAAGGCCTTTTAGACATAAAGGTTCTACTTGGAAAAGGGGTAGATTTCATCTTTCAAAAAATATAATTCTTGCAAACAAAATGTTTCTCGTTACAAAATTTCTTTCTAAAAGGCGAAGAGTACATTTTTGAGAAACTTGGATGTCCAAGTCTTTGATGCCATGTTTCAATATTTTTTTCTTGAACATAGTTATAAAAAGAGTTTGTAGGGAGATTCAAGTTGCTCATGTAATAGAGATCTCCCCTCTTATGGCCTTGCCCAATCTGCTTCCCGGACCAGAGATCCTGTATAGAGCACCCCTTAGTTGAGAAGGAGATTTCACATCCATGATCACATATTTGAGAAACAGAAAAAAAATATTTAAATTAAGTTGAGGTACTACCCTCACATTTGGTACAAGATTTGTTTTTGAAAAACTTAAGGTTCCAAAACTTTTAACTTGCAAAGACGTGCCATCGGCGGTGGAAACATAAGAGGTTTTTGAGTTAGAACATAAGTTGGATAACCCATTCTCATGAGGTGTCATATGAAATGAAGCTCCAGAATCAAGTATCCAAGAGGACATACCTGGAGTAGAAGAAGATGATGAGGCAACAGCGACACCCGATGTTGATGGAGCTTTGAGAAGAAGTTGGAGTGCCTTGGATAATTGAGCTAAAGAGAACGAATCTTTAGCTTTTGTTGAATCTTCTCTCTTTGGAGTGATTTCTTCAATTGAAGCAACTCTTGGCTTTGGTGTAACGCCTCAAAATTTCAAACTTACGAACCTTTCAGAAAACAGGCAAGAGACTAAAAAAAATCTCTTTCCTCCAGAGTTTGTTCATAAAATCAACAGAAGACTATTCTTTTGTTAATTCAGAAGGCAAGCTGACAACTTTGGGCACGTTAGCTAAAAGAACCAAAACTCACAAAATTCGGATATCCCAAGGAAAATCCGTTACAAACCCAAAACGTCCAGGACGTGAGCTAAGAGCAGGAAGAAGTCTTGAAGCCATCTTGTCATCGCGCCATCGCCCGTGGTGTACCTAATCATCACCTGTACCCATAGAATGAGTTAGTTTCGCAAAAAACTAGTAGGTGCACAAGAGAGACTACAAGAAACCGAATTAAGTATATTTAATTCAGTATGCTAAGCAGTTTAAAGCAGATATGCAGTTAAACAGGTAAGTCGTGCCAGTAGGTAAGCAATGCAAGCGGGTAAGCAGTGTAAGCAGTGCAAGCGGTAAGCAGTTCAAAGAAAGTAAGCAGCGCAACTGTCAAACGCAGCATGACGATTCATTTGATCGTAAGCTGTGAACTACCACGCAATAAGCTTGTTCTCGTTCCTAGAACGAGATCTCTGCATTTAATCATTATCAGGTCATCGTTTGTCGCTCTCACTATTTCTAACAAACTCTTTGTCCTGAACAACCTTAATTAATTCTCATCTCTCAAGGCGCGGCCAACTGACACATGTTATGACTCACTTAAGGCGTCATACTTTCAGAAAAAGCCCACCCTTCTATAGAAGGTCCAAAACATGATCATGATCTAAAATCACTAAAGATCTGATTCTCATATCAGGGTTCAACATATAATCATGCTAAAACAGAAAGCCAAAACTATAGATTCATAAGTGGCTATCCCAAACATTCTCGGAAAATCATCACAACTTACCATAACCTTTTATGATAATAAAAAACACAAGTTCCACGTCGGATCGCTAGGTCTGGGCAAAAGTACAACCTCACAAGGAAATTACCGCCCTAGATGGTATACCTGGTCTTAGATCGTACACTTCCTCACAGGAGTTCACCGTCTTTGCGGCTACCCGTTCGTGGACAGTGTACATCCTCACAGAGAATCTACTACTCTAGCCGATTACCTGATTTGGAAAAAGTACAACCTCACAAGGAAACACCGCCCTAGATGGTATACCTGGTCTTAGATCATACACTTCCTCACAGAGAATCCTTTGGGAACCCGGTCCTCAACAAATGCCATATGCAATGAAAACTATTGCGATACACGCATCAACACAAATGACCGCTCTCAGGGTCGATAGCCACTATAATAATCAACAAGATCAATGCCGGATCACCTGGTCTGGGAAATGTATAACCTCACAAGGAATTCTGCCCTAGATGGTATACCTAGTCTTGGACCATACACTTCCTCACAGGAGTTCACCGTCTTTGCGGCTACCCGTTCGTGGACAGTGTACATCCTCACAGAGAATCTACCACTCTAGCGGGTTACCTGGTCTTGATCATACACACCCTCGCAGATAATCCTTTGGAGATCAGGTCCTTTACAGACATCATACTCAGTGATACATGCATAAATACAATCGACTGCTCCGAACAATTGACCGCTCTTGGGGTCAGTAGCCACAATATGGGCACAAGCATGTATATCAGCAATATGCATCTTATCACTTAACATGGTAAAACAAAACACAAGATCACCCATTCCTCCAGTAAGGTTCTATATCCATGAACATATTATCGTATACTACCAACATTTCTTATCACGTGGCATATCAATCACATTACACAAAAGCATATAATACTACACATTGTATTATTGCCACAAGGAACATTGCAATGCTCAAATAGGACCTCAAAGCATGCGTAAATGACAAATAAGAACACACAGATATGGCAATCCAGCTGATTCTATAGGCAAAGAGTAACTAACTCTATCCGACAGCCAAACAAAACAACTGAATAAGACAAGTATTCACAATAATGTTCGCAAAACATACAATTACCATCAAATGACTCAGTCCATCAGCAAGTAATTAAATTAATCGTAAGGCACAAGCTATTGCATCGCAAACAATTCATAAGCTACACATGAAAAGCAATCATACGGTAGTAGTTATATCACAATATGTAAGCAACTTATAAGATAAGCGACTACATCAGTTCTAGTTGCCACCAGTTCGTAGATTACGAGCTGTATGCAATCACATCAATCATAAGAGATGCAAGCCAATAAGTGCTACGTTACAACAAGCACTAAGCAGTTCGACCAAGGGGTAAAGTAAGTCACATGCTAATATGTAGCAACCAGCATAATGCTATTATTATAAGCATTTAACTAGTATGAGAAGCTAGTTATTACTCAACAAAGAACTGCGTAAGCAGTTTAACCAACTAGAGTAACGCCTTGACAGGCGTGCATAGCTCAACGAGTAGCATACTGAATTACCGAGCAAGCAAACAATCAACCAGTGTGAACAAACCTTATGTTTCGATATTACTTGCCTGCGGGTACGCGTAGGCAAAACGTAGAAACAACTGAGACTAGTTCGGGCGTCTGTTATTCTATGTATTTTCAATAACCCGAATAGCTAGTTGAGTCCGCTCTTAAAGAGACAACTTTAGCCGAGAGAAGATTCCCCAAAGGCAGGTAAGCAGTGCCACAGATGTATCTAACTTCTGTAGAAGTGTTGAGCTAACTATTGTAGCCCCTTTCCCCTAACTCCAATGACTGAGGAGGCCAGATCATTACCCGTGGGGTGGTTGTTAACAACCTGTCCATTGGAGTTTTGTACTGCTCTGTCCTCTCCCTTGACAGACAACAAGAAGCGAATGGGTGCGTTAGGGGTTGCTTAACTAACGACCCATTCTATGCTGTGGTCTTTAAACTACTTGAGCATCTAGCCTGTGAAGGCGATCAATCACCATTTAAGTGATTACCGTATTGTGCATTTAGCACTATTCGAGGTCGCATGGCCGTCTCATTCGATCATCGCAGTACCAGCGTGTAGTGCACGACTACAAGTACTCTAGGATGAAAGGGTATAGCTCTTCAATAGGAGCCTCAACAGAAGTGTTTCACAAAGATATAATGTTTCTCAAACTTTACTTTGCATTCTTTATCTTTTGAAACCACCAACAACTTGTGCCAACATCTGGCATGTGATTATCTCAAATCTCATCCGCTATCAGGGTATCTACATGCCTCGCATGACTCGATACCGGCCTCAATAGACGGGATACATGTTTATCAACAGAACCAACCAATCACATCCTTCCAAATGCTTCGATTTGGGCAGTCTTTGATGCTTTTGCGCAGCTCCCTAAAATCTCAAGTCGACTCTGCAGGACTGCGTACTCGAAGATCCAGGATCCTTGCGAGGTATCCCTCTCCTTAAACGAGGATGTATTGCAAGGCTCTCGACTCAACTCTTGTCGCAAGAGAGAGAGCGGTAAATGCCCCTTGCATCCTCCACGATGATGCCTCAAAAGCGCATGCAATGAGCGAGAACCTGAGCATCATCTGCAATAGCAAGGCAGTAACAAAACATTTACAAAAGAAGTAAAGACTGTAAGTAGGAGTGCAACGCAAAGCCTGAGCGCAATACGCGATGACAAAGTAAAGACTGTAAGCAGGAGTGCAACGCAAAGCCTGGGCACAATACACGACAACAAGGTAAAGACTGTAAGCAGGAGTGCAACACAAAGCTTGGGCGCAATGCGCGACGAAAAGGTAAAGACTGTAAGCAGGAGTGCAACGCAAAGCCTGAGCGCAATGCGCGACGACAAAGTAAAGACTGATAGAAAGTAAATGACAAGGATCACGAAACCGCATCCTTGAGTTAAATGTGTACTTGTATAAATATATATTTGTATATATATTTACTTAATTGCCCTTTTTAGTTAATTAAACTTAATTCAATTGTCCAAGTCCTCCGTGTAATCTTCTCCTACCTTGGGGAGTTGCAAGATTGCTGGCGCCTGCAGGTGTAAACGATTGACGGCTCAGGCCGCGGAGCGCGAGCGAGATCCGTCGTACGAGCAAAAGTGACGATCTTAGCAAGCTAACACAAAAAATAGAAGGTCAGGGACACTGTCGTCGTCCTGACGTGAAGGAAGCAGAGGCAGGGGCATCGTGCCCTTTCGCACATGCTATCAACGCGACGAGCAGGGATTGCGATCCCCTGCTGACCTGCTGTTGGCAATTTACGAGGAGGCAGGGGGTTGCACCCCTGCCATCAGAAAGCGAGGGCAGGCAGGGCTGCGCCCCTGCCTGACAAAGTAGAAGAGTGGCAAGGGGCTTCGCCTCTACCTGTCGAACATGCAAGGAGGCAGGGGCTTGGCCCCTGCCTGATAAAATGTGAACAGGCAGGGGGCGAAGCCCCTGCCTGATGCCAGAGAAGAGCGAGGCGAGGGGGCTTGCCCCCGCCTGCCGAAAAACAGCGGAGGCAGGGGCGATGCCCTTGCCTAAAGAGAGAAGAAGCACAGGGAGGGGGCTCGACCGCTCCCTTTCAGAAAAGGGGTGTAGGGAGGGGCTAGACCCCCTCCTCTGCTGTAACAGAGAGCAAGGAGCAGGGAGGGGAGCTCGACCCCCTCCTTTGTCAAAAAAGAAGCAGGGAGGGGTTGGCCCCCTCCCCTGCTAAAAGTGGTGCAGGGAGCAGGGAGGGGAGCTCGACCCCTCCCCTGCCGTAACAAGAAGCAGGGAGGGGGCTCGGCCCCTCCTCTGCCATAACAGGAAGCAGGGAGGGGGCTCGACCCCCTCCCCTACCTACAAGGGTGCAGGGAGGGACTGGACCCTTCCCCTACAACCAAAGGGCACCGGGAGGGGGCTCGACCCCTCTCTTACCAAACACAACACAAGGAGTCACAGTGCCCCTCCCCTGCGATCTAGGGCAGCAAGGAGGTGGCTCGACCCCCTCCCTACACAACAGAGAAGTGAGGGAGAAAGAGAAACGAGAGAGCGAGAGGGGAAAAGGAGAAAAAGAGGGGAGGTGGATGTGTACCTGGGGCTGCCAGAAGGAGCTCGCCGGAGGGGAGCTCGCCGAAAGGAGGGGGGTCGTCGGTGGCGATGCTCGACAACACAGAGGAGAGGGAGTTGGTCGGGGGAGAGACGAGAGAGCAGAGGGGAAAGGGGGGTTTCGAGAACCTCCCCCCCCCCCCCCCCCCCCCCTTTGCCTCGCTGTCTTTAAAAAGACAGCGAGGGAGGCGGTGCCTCCAAAGGGTCCGGGTCCGGACCCGGATCCGGATCCGACCCTAATCTAATTAATTTTTATTTTTTTTACATTTGGGGCTTTATTTATCTTTAGACAATTTGGCCTTATATGTCTCGGTTCTTGACAATGATGACATATAGCTTTCTTATAGTTGCCATAACCATTTTGTCTCCAAAAATAAGGAGGCTTATAAGTCTTAACATGATTTTCGGGTTTGGAGACGGCTAAGACTTCATCTCCCCCTTTAACTATACCAAGACGAGTTTCTTCTTGGCATATTTCGGCAACCACATCTTCTAGGGGAAGAGGCTTAGATCTATGGAGTAGAGAAGATCTAACTTGCTCATACTCGGATCTAAGCCCATGTAAAATTTGGAAAAAATGTTATTTTTTCATTTGTTGTCTTCTAAGTTCAACGTCCTCACTATCTACCCATTTGGGTTCTAGGAGGGATAGCTCATCCCATAAGAACTAAGAGAGCTAAAATAGTTACGGACACTCATGTCCTCTTGTTTAATGGTGCGAAATTTTTCTTGAAGAAAAAATTGTCTAGCGAGGCCTTTTTGTGTGTACATACCTTTCATGAAGAACCATGCCTCGTTAGCTTTACGAAATTTGGCAATGTTCGCACAAATTTTTAGCTCCACGTTGTTCATAAACCATGCAAAATTTTTTGCATGCTTACTCTCCCAATCTTCAATCAAGAATTGGTGATCTTCAATGGCTTTAATTCAAGCTCCCCCTTCTAAAGCTTTTTCTTGGCCTCCCTCCATTTTGGTGAGTTGAAGTTGCGGTTCTGGAATGGTGCCCATAATATAACTCCAAAGCTTTTTGCCTTTATGCTTGTTCTCCATAGCGGATGCCCATACCAAGTAATTGGTACCATTTAGCTTGAAGGAGAGGTCGATCTTTTGTTCACCTTCCATGGTGAGATAGGAATAGGGAAGCTAGACAAGAGAGCTAAACTTCAAGGGGACACAAGTAAAAAATGAACTAAAGAACAAGAGCACAACCTTGCTCTGATACCATGTAATGAGATATGCGAAAATAGATACAATGTCCTATAATGGACATTCACAATCAGCAACAAAGAACAAGTCCAAAAATGGACATACACAAAACCACTAATGACTTGCAAGAGAAAAATCTTATAAAGCAAGAATGGGCTTGTAAAAGCCACACTTACAAAAGGGGTTTACCCCACTATTTATAAACAAAGGGGAGTGAGAGAGGGAGTGAGAAAAGATGAGAGTGAGAGGGCATTGGGAGGCCCAACTGGGTCGTTGGGCCCCCAACAGTCACAATTGTGACCGTTGGGGGTCCAACGACTCTTAGTTGGGACCCCCAATGTCACATGCATTAAATGCATGTTGAAAAAAGGAACAAAAACAAAAAAATAAAAAGTGAAAAAATAAAAGAAAGGAAAAAAAGAAATAAAAAAAAGACTAACATGCCCCTATTGGGCAGAATTACAGAAATACCCTCAGGTGGGTATGCTGTCATATATATATATACATGATTACATGTATTTTATCACAAAATGCACCCAAATCTTTCGTCACAAACAATTTTCCCTATTGTGTTTCACTAATACAAAAATGTAAAAATTACCCCTAGTCCCAATAATCAAGGATGGGATGATGTTCTCTCTCTCATGTGCACATGTCAGTATTAATCGTACGTGCTTATGTTCAGACAAAAAAAAATCAGAAAAATCTACATGTATTTGCAAGCCCACATCAGCAAGAAGATACCAAGTCTTGCATCACAAACATTTGTTCCGATTTTGATTTAGCAATAATTCAACATATGTTTACTATGTTAGATTTTATGTCTAACATTGTATCAGCTACTCATTGCAAAAACATATTTTGTTTTGCTTTTTTTCAGGAGTATCCTCCAGGCATTATTGCCCTACCCATGGGGAGTAGAACGGCAAGGCCATTCCGTACCACAAACTTGGTTGTAATTGCACCTGATAATTCTACTGATAATTTTACGAGTTCCGTTTTTTCTGCCCATGGAGATGCTTTAATAGTTGATCCTGGGTGCTACTCAGCACTACATCCAATGGTATATAATATTGCATATGTGCCTTGAATTATTCTTGTTTCCTTAGTTCTGAATATATCATTTTATTAATGTGAGTTATGTTAATCTAATGTACTATGCCATATGTGAACAGCTGATGGAGATCGTCACTGCACTGCCAAGAAAATTAATGGTTTTTGTGACACATCATCATTATGATCATGTTGATGGTAATTTTTATTTTGATTGTTATTTTATCTAGTCCTTGGATGTGTTTTTTTAAACTTGAGGAGGTACCTGTTGCGAATTATTATAAAATAAAGTTCTTGTGATTGCATCAATAGAATCAAGATGAAAATGAAGATGCTGATTTCAATCAATGATGAATAAGCTTTGGAATATAACAGTTGAAAATGCAAAGTTTTGCGATGAAAAGAATGGGTGGGGCAAGAACTGCTTTATGGGTAATGTACTTCCAAAGCATTAAAGAATGATCATGAATACACAGATATAAAGGAACCTAACGTGAGTGGGTAGAAGAATGATCTTATTTCAAATCCGTTCATGCATACGGGCTCATGTCATGAAGATTTTGGATATATTTTTGGGATATGAAGGACAACCTTCATATCAATGTTATGTCTTTGGTATATCTTTTGTCTTTAAATATAAATAAAGGGCTTTGAGATTGCTAAATGGTGAGAATTGAACTTGAAGGTGCAGTTGCAACATAGTTAAAGAATAATAATATCATTTAGAATAATTTGAGTATGGCATTTGGAAACTAAGAGTGAAATTCTTTTTTGCAGAGTTAAACTATAAACCAAAATTATTAGTGGGGAAAGGTATTCAAATGAGTTCTGACAAAATTTGCACCTTGTGGGTGGTTGATCAATTACGTATTGAATTTGCATGCATATATTAGTATTCAAACATGACACTGCATTTTGGTATATCCTTGTCTGGTTTCCAAGGCCCAATCAAGAAACTCCAAAACTAGCATCTGGACCATGTTTGTCATCTGGTTTTGCATTCATGTGCTAAGCCGGATGTGTTGGTTTGGGCTGTTTCTATGCCAAAATTCTTAGTGTAGTATCATTTATTTCATGCCTTCACAAACAATTTTAAAACTTATTTGACATGGTTAAACCAAACATGACAAATAGTCTAATACCAAATGTATTTGAATAATTAGATCCAGCTAGTGGTGTCTAGATCTAAGCAAACACAAGTATACCTGTATATATTTTGGATGAACCATCTCAGTTCTGTTTTATATGAAATGCAAACAAAAATAAGATGTATTGTGTATATATCATGATTATCAATATCAATTTTGCGATGATATTGATGAAGGTTATTTTCTAAATAAAATGTATAGATAAGTGGTTTTCTTGGGAATGTTGCATGGTGTTGATGTATAAATAAAATGTAGCTTGGCCAAAATAAAATGTATAGACAAGTATCCAACTCAAGTGGTTATTTTCTAAATAAAATGTATAAAAATAACAATGTTGCATGGTGTTGATGTCATCTTGGGGATTTTAGCAACAAACATGATAAAAAAACCATGTCTATGGCCAAAGTTAAGTGGGATACTTGTCATTCCATATGAGTGGAAACCAGTTGCAATTTAGCTTTCCACATTGTTACCTCTGCTAACTGCTGACAAAGCATACTTTTCTGCTTAACATGTTCTTACGTAATTCTATGCCTATGTATACATATTCTGCTTTTATGTCCATGAAGTAGTAATTCTATGCCTTGCATATTCTTTCAGGTCTTTCAGTTGTCCAAAGATATAACCCTGATGCCATCCTTCTTGCGCATGAAAAAACAATGTCTCGGATAGGGAAAGGTTCTGTATCATCTATTAACTATTTTTTCTGAAGTTCTTTATGCTGGATTTGATGTGAGTAGAGCTACTTCTCAAAGTATTTTTACCATGTTTACTGAGAAATTTGAACATGATTGGAACTTATCAACTTGCTAATGATGTTCGAGTGCATAATAAAGTTTTATGATTTCTTGTTTTTTTGGTTAGTTGTTAATCATGTGGATGCACATGTTTTCCATTTCAAATGGTTGTAATGCTTGTTTGACTTTGTTAGCAAACTTTTTTTTTAATGGTGGGGAAACCACCAGTTTTAGGATTCCTGAGAGGAAATCACATTTATCTCCTCCTTTACAGCATCCTCTAATGTAAAATGTTTCGACAATGCCACAATGGCATGTCTCTAGGTCCTCATACCCCTGTTGATAGGCCAGGACATAGGTATGGGTGCCGGATTCAGCACGAGTATGTGCTGGGTGTGGGTCCGGCTCGGGTTCAGTTAAAACCCAGCGAAAACTTATGTTCATTTTTTTATTCTCCTTCTTTTTCGTGTTCTTTCTGAGAGAGAGAGAGAGACCTACCTCTACCTACCTTTTTCATTTATGATGGTGGAAGGTTCTTGAAATTTCCCCTCCTTTCCTTTTAAAGAGAGAAATAGAGAGAGAGGGGGGGTATTTTCAAGAACCCCTGCCCCCACCCTTTTTTCATTTATGAGGGGGCAGGGGGTTCTCGAAAATACCCCTCTTTCTCCTTTTAAATTAGAAAGATAATGGGTATTATCGAGAACCTCCTGCCTCACTTGTTCCCTTTCTATTTATGAGGGATGGGGGGAAGGCAAGGCCATTCTCGAAAATGCCCTCTTTTCCTTTTTACAAAGAGAGACAAAGAGCTATGAGAAAGGGGGTTCACCACTTTCCCAACTTTTTTTCATTTCTTAAAAATAAAAAAGAAGCTTTTTTTTAATGGATATGGATTTTGATCCAATCCAAACTCAGAACATTTCAGTTTTGTGTGTGTGTGTGTGTATATATATATATATATATATATATATATATATATATATATATATATATATATATATATATCATAGTCACAACTATTGGCGATATTTTCAAAATATCGTGATATTATCACTGTAAATTCAGCAAACAATAATATAGGTAAAATATTACGATATTTTGAAAATATTGTCAATTTGATAATATTGTGATATTATCACGAGAATAGCGTGATATTCTCATGATATTATCAATTAGTTTTACTGTTTTTATTTATTTTTTATATTTTAAATATGTTTTGCTTCTTTTACATTTTTTTGTCATTTCTTTTATTATTTATGCATTTTTTGTCTAAACATGATCTTTTCTTACTTATTTTTGTTATTGTTTATATTTTTAAGCCCCAAACCGAGATTTATCACCAAACCTATAATATCGTGAGAAATAGCTGATACCGATATTTGTGGCTGATATATATGGGTTAATATTGGCTACTAATGAAGGTACAGAACTAATGCGTAAAAATCACTCTTTTCTTCAAAAATTTCCAATTTTTTGTAGATCAAATGTTACGGATGTGATCTACATGCTTTGTTTAGTAGAAAACTTGTTTTAAATCATGTGATTATAACAAGTAATTAGGTTTTTAAAGAGATTAAAAAATCCACGGCCCACAATGTGCCAAAATTCCATAACTCAAAAGATCACATTTTCATATTAGAAAAGCACGATCCAAGGCTTGATCCTTGGCAAAAAAACCATGTTGAACACATCTATGTGGTTAGATTGAGTTGATACAACCTCACCTATGATTTCTAGCTGATTAGTTCCGTACCTTCATTAGTAGCCAATATTTACCCTCTTTATATATACATACAGTCATGCCCCTGACCCACATTTTTTTTAAAAATTTCCATGTTGTACCCTCCGTACCCGCACCGGAATCCATACCCATGTGACAGCACTTGGGATACTTGACTTTGTTAGTAATTATATTATAGATGTTGTTCTGCTAGGCTGCTACATTTTGAGATATTACCTATTTTTGCAAAAAGAGATTAAGATACAAGACTCTTCTTTAGATACCTCAACACTCTTGAGACTGCTTGCACAGGTTGATAGTTGGAGAGTGAATGTACTTAATTAAAACTCCTACAACATAGGAATGTGCGGCCTTGTGATGGTGTGATATATCAATGCAACAAGTCTTTGATATCTTTCAATGTCTTTAAATGGCTTTCTGTTCTTTAGATGAAGTTTATGATTTTGATCCATAGGAGTGTCAATGTGCTTACACTCTTCCATTTTGGTTTGCTTCAACAAATCCAACACATATTCTCTTTGAGAAAGAAAAATAGCTTTTCATTATCTGAGGACTTCAATTCCCATGCAGTACCTCAATAGCCCCTAGTCTTTGATATGAAATGTTTACTTTAAGTGAGTCTTTGGTCTTGCAATCTCTTCTTCATTGTTGCCTGTTCCAACTATATCATCCACATAAACAATAATAAAAGTAAGATGTAGCCTCCTCTTTATAGTTAATGTATGATAAAAAGTGCATCAAGTGAACCCAAAATCAATAATGGCTCTACTAAATCTTTCAAACCAAGCATTTTAATTCATATATAACTTTCTTGAGTTTACACAATATCACTTCCTCTCTCTTGTAAGAACTTGGGGGTAATGGCATTTTCACTTTTTCTTTTGTGTTTTCATGAAAAAGTGCATTCTTTACATCCAACTGATACAATGGCCATGACCTATAAGCCACAAAGGAGAGGAGTACCCTAATGGAGTTTAGTTTGGCCATAGGAGCAAAGGTCTTCTGAAAATCAATCCCATATATTTGACTGTAAATGCACTCACGTCCAACCATCTCTTTTCTTGGAGTTGAGGTATTGTCACGAAACACAACAGAAAGGTAAATAAAAATGATCTAAAGCATAAACATAATTCATTTAACCAAAGACAAGAAACATATTTATACACCCACAAGAACACCAAAAAAATAAATAAATAATTTTTATTAATTACAAATAAACAAAAAATTACAAATGAACCTCACTATAAAAACACTCAAACACACCCCATATGTATATCCATCCTCTCATCTGTACAACAAAAGGATTAGCAATATATAGAAGAAGACATAATGGCTAGTTTGACTGGTCAAACTAGCTGTTAGAACTACTCCTAACGGTCACTTTGACTAGTCAAACTAGCTGTTAGAAAAAATCCCAATAGCTAGTTTGACTATTCAAACTAGCCATTAGAGCAAATCTCAATGGTTAGTTAAACTAGCCATTACAAACCCCAATGGCTAGTTGGTCAATCTCATTTGACCAAAAAGAAAAGTACATAAATAACTAAAATTTAGTCATCCTAAATAATGACTAATAATAATAAAAATAAAATCTCTATTCTACCCTAAAAGTATACAATATGTATACTTATCCTAAACTATCCATTTACTAAAATCTAAATCACAATAAGTATGCTTTAGTATACTTGGAATTATAATAAGAAAGAAAATACAAAAAAATACATATAAATATACCTTAATATACTTAGGTATGTAATACAATGAATATATCTTTGTAACGCTCCAAAATACTGAACTTGTAAACCTTTTAGGAAAATTTTTGAAGCTTTGCCATTAATCATTTTCAGAGTTTAAAATGGTAGTTCAGCGGAAAGTAGTGTTTGAAAGAACAAGTCAATGGACTTTGGGCGCATTACAGGCGAACTTTCTTTTACATAATGGATTTATATCTCCATACAATCATTGAAACTATATAGATTCAAAACAAGGTTTTTGATAATTAAGTTTACACAAAATAAGGTATTACAAAAGAAAACCTTATACAAAATTACAAAACGTTCTCAGGAGCGAAACAATAGAGAGAGTGGGTTCTTGATTTCATCACGTCATCACGCCATCGCCTGTCGCATCAACCTAATCATCATCTGTATCCCATAAAATGGGTCAGATTTATGAAAGCCTGGTAGGTGCATAGATATCAAAAGTCAGAACAAGACTAATATATCTGTTATTTGACGTGTAGTTTCAGAATAAGTAAAAATGAGCATGGTGAACTTGTTTCGATAATTACTGACCTGTAGGTACGCACAAGATAAATGTAGAAACAATTGAGACTGTCCAGGGGTTTGCTATTCTATGTATTTTGATATCTCGAACAACTAACTGAGTCCGCTCCTAAGAAGATGACTTAATGACGGAAACAAAATTCCCCAGAGGCCACTTGTTACCGGGGGATGCATTCGAACTTCTGCAGAAGTCATTTTGATCTACCACTTAGGATAATATTTGGTAACCCAGTCCCCTAACTCCAATGACTGGAGACACCGAGTCATTGCTACTCGAGGAGCATAGTTATTAACAACTTGTCCATCAGAGTTTTTGTACCATCCTATCCTCTCCCTTGATAGAACCAAAGAATAAATGGATACGTCAGGTCTTATTTTATCTGACAACCTATTTAATATGCTCTGGTCTTTTAAACCAAATTGAGCATCTTGCCTATGAGGACGATCATCTCCTTTTATGTGATTTTTTTTAATCATGGTGTATTGTCGCACTACGAGGTTACCATAAAACTCCAATCCAATCATCGTCGTACTAATATGTCAGGCATGTCTTATAGTACCACTACGATGAGAAATATATTGTTTTCTAAAAAAGAAACCCAGACAACGTTTGAAAATTTCAATATCCTGTGCCTTAGGCTGGGAAACATTCGAGTCATTTCGGATATAGAAAAGGACCTGACGTACGTACCACCTAAGCCTACATAGTCGAGGCCTTTTTGTTATGTTGGTTTGAAAAGAAAACTCAGTTGCGAATATGAAAATGCAAAACACTTATTTTGCTTTTCTAGACATTGAAGAATGCGAACTTGAAATCTCGCATGTGAAATCTATCAAAAATCAAGTTTCGGCAAGGATGCACAAATCTGCATCTTTAAATACATGCTAATGTAATTTAAAGCAGGTAGGAGTATGCAAAAACTGCGTACTTTATAAAATTATATATGTATATACAATACATATATATTAAAGCATAAATTGTGCACATTACAACGCGATGACAAGGTAAATGGCGTAAAGCAGGGCCCGATGTGTGAAACCACACATCGAGCTAAATAAGTTACGTAAGTACATCGGGCTAAGTAAATTGCATAAAGTAGGAGCCTGTGCACGTTACAGTGCGGCGACAAAGTAAATGATATAAAACTAGGCCCGATGTGTGAAACCACACATTGAGCTAAATAAATTATAGAAAGCTAGAGCCTGTGCACATTACAGCACGATGACAAAGTAAATGACATAATTTAAAATGGAAAAAAATATGCAAAACTGCGTTCTTGAGTTAAAAGCATATATATATGTCTTTATATATATAACGTAAATATAATACGTATAAATTAGAAGTATTCCAACATTATTCTCGTATGTAACTTTCCCCTACCTTGGAGATGGTCTAGATCTCTGGTGATTCCGAGATTCCGAGTGTAGGTTATAATATTGTTCGTGCCTCGGTAATCGTTCTAAAAATATGGAGTCTCGTCTCTTGTACCGATGTGGTACGCTATAAATGGTTTTTATTGTACTGTGTTAAGTTCTTAGATTTTGTCAAAAGTGGCGATGGTTGCGTTGCAACGATCAGACTTGAACCCAGTTCGAACTGACCTGATCGAGTCAGGCTTGGTAGAGGTTGAGCCGATCTCGACGACTAGCCGGGTTGAGCCAAGGAAAACTGAAGGAGCGGGACAGGACTCGAATCAGTTGGCTTGGTTGAACCGAGTCAAACTTCGGTGCACCCGAGCTGGCTCGGGGGAGCTGTACCGAATTAGGCTGAGCTCGATTTTAGCCCAGCTCAGCTTGGTTTGGCTCGACTCAAGGCTACTGCCGCTGCTTGGGTGCAAGAGGGGGGGGGGTGAGGGCTTGGCAGTCAGGCCGAGTCGCATCTGGCCTAGGATATGACTGAGTCTGGCTCAGTTCTTCAACAAGGGGAAAAAGGGTGAGAGGGCCGACGGCCAGGCCATTGCTGGAGGCGGTGGTTGCTACGGCTCTTCAGACAGAGTAGGGGAAAGGGGGAGGCCGATAGTTAGATCACTGCTTGAGGTAGTGGCCGTGACAACCCTTTTGATACAGTAAGGGAAAGGAGGAGGCCGACGACAGTGGCCGCTGCGACCAGCCTAGGGTCGGGCAGAGGTGGCTTCTTCGGCCACCACAAGAGGGCAAGGGGCAGGTATAGGTGGAGTCTGCCTTCAGCCAAATGGAAGGGAAGGGGGCACCTGTGCGTGCCTCTGTTCTGCTGAAATCAGAGAGAGAAGGGCACCTTCGGGTGCCTGCCGGAAAATCAGAGGGTTGCAGGGTCGCAGGTCACGGGGGTGCTCGTGAGTACCCAGCAAAATAGAAGAAGATGATGGTTGGTGGCCGATTGCCACAGTGGTGGTGCTATGTGCACCCACTAGGAGGGTTTACGGTGGCATACAGAGAGATCAGAGAGCTTACCTGAACTGGTCGGTTTTCGGCGTGGCTTGTTGGGAGGTGAGCAGGGAGAGAGGAGAGAGTCAGTGAGAGGGGTCACCGAGGGGGGGGGGCGCTCTAGTTGGTTCCCAATGGAGAAGAAGAGGGGAAACCACCAGTGGTGGTTTCTGGCGACCATCGTAAGAGAGAGAGAGAGAGAGACAGGAAGAGAGGGTCGGGGGAAAAGAAGGATACGGGAAGAGAGGATCGGGGGAGAGTGGGAGAGATGAGGGGAGGGAGAGAGAGAGACGAGGGGAGAGAAGGGGTGTTGCGGCCTGGAGATTCCGCAGAGGGAGTCAGGGGGGGGGATGCCGACATCTCACCCGGATCCTGGTTGGATCCAAATCCTTTTTTATTTTATTTTGGAGAACCCTTATAAATTTACGGAGTTTACAATCTTAACACCCCCCTCAAACTTATGGTGGACAACCGAAAGTTTCCAAACAAAATACAAGGGACAATAATAAATCTTCAATGGCTTCAAACAATAATCTTTATGATGTCATTCAACAATAGATCTTCCAAAGGAAACTACATGACTCTTATTAGGAATCCAATCTTTCAAATCTCCAAGGACTTTTATCCCAATCCATGACTTTGATTAGTTCCTGTATTGAGATAATGACACAAGACAACTACAATAAAAGGATTATAACTCAAAACATAGTAAAAAAACACAAGATATATATATATATATAATATTAGTTAAATATATATGGAGAGATAATGACCAAACCAAAGTTCACAGTTGAGGAAGTGAGAGCAGGAAGTGAGGCACTTCTAAAATTTTAGGAAGCGGGAAGCGTGAAATGACTTGGAAGCGAACCGAGAATCGTTTTGAAAGCGAGAAGAGAAGCTAACTGGAAGCGACATAAGAATCAAACTGGAATCGAAGAGGGAAGCGACCTAAGATTCAAGTGGGAAGCAAAAGGGAATCGAGCTTTGTCGATATTGGGTTAAAAAAATTATTAAAAGCTAAAATTGTCTAAGCCCCTCCCCCCCCCCCCGAAAAAAGGAAACTCACTTCCTGATATTGGGAAGCGAACGAAAAGCGGGTGCGAAACATGTTTTCGAATAATGAGAAGCATGCTTCCCCATAACTAGGGAGTGCTCTTCCTAATTAAAATGGTTGCTCTCTCATGTAATTCAGAAGTGCCGCATTTCGCATTTCTGAAATGCATTTCGGGGAAGCACACTTTCCCATGTTCTATAGCATTTTCGGTATCCTTGGGCCAAACACACCAAAGACATGAGAAAATACAATATAATTTACAATCATGTAAACAATTATAAGAAAACCAATTAAAAAAATATTAAAAAACAACTACAAGAATCAACAACTAAATACACGTAAGAGATATAAAAGACCTTTCAAACAAGAGTTACTAAACATAATTTCATATCCTCCAGTAATTCTAAAATATCCATAGTCACGAAAACAACACAATTTCCAAAGATAGATATAAGATATTAAAACACTAGAGTCCAAAAAGAATCATATATCAATATAGATTATCAAGAGGCAAGCATGCTCAAACAATATTTCAATAGCTTAGATTGACATTTCATACAAAAATTTAAATCATCAACAATTCAAAACAACTATATCAAATTTTCAATAAGAATCATATAAGAGCAAGACTTTAATGTCTCAAAGAAATTCCAAAGATCAAAGAATCATAACAACATATGTTTCAATGACAATAACAATAACAATATGAAATAAATACATTTAATATATATCAATCCATGCATACAAGGCATATCATGATGCATAATGTATGCAAGGAAATGAGTTCCTTCAAAGATGTTCACTTAATCACCAATAGTGGACATTCAAAAGAGTTCCACCAAAATACCAAAATGAACACTCAAATAACCACACATGGGTTCTCTTGTAAACACCTACTAAAGGGAAATAAAAACAAGAGATAAAAAATAATGATTTTATTTATCTCAACATATGCAAGATTCATACATTTGTAGTGGGACTTTGCCCCATATTTATACAAGTGAAGGAGGCCATAGAGAGTCATTGGGACCCAACGATTTTCTATGTTGACTAGTTCAAATGCAACAAAAAAAATAAAGAAAACCTAAAGAGACTCTTCCTAGTTACATTATATATACATTTACATTTTTTCACCCCCCTCAAACTTACGGTTGGATAACCGAAAGTTTGTCTAAGAGAGTGAAATCTAGGAGTAGTAAGAGGTTTGGTGAAGAAATCCGTCAATTAATATTTTGAAGTAACATAGGGAAAATCAATAGTGTTGTGAAGGAATTCCTCTTGTACATAGTGATAGTCCATCTCAATGTGTTTGGTTCGTTCGTGGAAGGTTCGGTTGCTGGCAATTTATATGAAACTTTTGTCATCACAGCATAGTCGTGATGCTCCTTTACTCTAAACACCCATGTCAGCCAATAATCTTCTTAGCCAGACCACTTCCATAGTGGTTGTAGCCATGACTCTGTATTCAGCTTCAGTTGAAGAAAGAAATTTTTTGTTGCTTATTGCACCTCCAAGAAATTAATGATTCACCTAAAAATACACAAAAACCAGTGGTTGAGTGTCGGTTATTTGTATCACCTCCCCAGTCAGCATCAGTGTAAGCAATTAAATCTAAGGATTAAGAAGCAAAGAGAAGTCCTTGAAAAATAGAAGTTTTAATATATCTAATAATATGCAAAACTGCTCCCATATGAACAGTGATAGGAGCATGCTGAAACTGGCTTGCTGTGTGAACTGCATGCATAATGTCATGTCTCATAATTGAGAGATATGACAATGCCCCGACAAGTTGTTTGTATGGTGTTGGATTTTCAAGTGGTTCCACATCATCAATCTTCATTTTGACATTGACAACTTCGGGATAGTCAACCTTCTTATCATATGAGATTTTAGGCCTGACAACCATATCTAAAGCAAACTTAGATTGAGTTAGTAGATAACTTCTAGAAGAATAAACAACTTCTATACTAAGAAAAAATAAAAAAAACCCAAATCAGTCATTTCAAAATGTGTTTTGAGAAGCTTTTTAATGTGTTCAACTCTCTGTTTATCACTACCAGTGATGATCATATCGTCTACGTAGAAGAGAAGTATAATAATACCTGCATCAAAAATCTTAACAAACAAAGCCGTGTCAGTCAGACAAGATTGAAATCCAACATCAAGTATTACTTGACTAAGCTTGTTATACCAAGCCTTTGGGTCTTGTTTAAGACCATATAGTGCCTTGTCTAAGTGAAGAACTTTTCCTTTATTGATAACTATGCAAGGCAGTGTTTCCATATAAACTTCTTCAGCCAATTTTTCATTAAAAAAAATATCTTTAACATCCATTTGATATATAGGCCATCTCTTCACAGAGGCAAGAGCTACTAAGGTCTTAACTGTAGTCATTTTAGCAACTGGAGTAAAGGTTTCCTCATAATTTATTCCATACTCTTGGGTATATTTCTTGGCATCTAATCTGGCTTTGTACTTTTCAAGAGTTACATCTCTCTTGGTTTTAACCTTATATACCTATCGATAACCTATAGGTTTTTTTTTTTAGAGGAATGGCTTGGACAGTCTAAGTATTCACCTTTTCTAAAGCTTTTCAATCTCATAGCTTCTACTCAGGATGTTCCTTTGCTTTGGCACAGTTGGAAGGTTGTATATAGGAATGTATTAATGCAATGTAGGTTTGATATTTAGGTGAAAATAACTCATAGGACAATTTTTATGGATTTTTGATACTCTAGATGACTTGGTTTGTATTTCTACTTGTTTTTCATCATTGTTATGCTTTTCAAGAGCACATGGATTTTCAAAATTACCACGCCTGGAATATTGGATACAATCTTGATCTGTATGAGATTGTTCTTCACTTATCACATTGCTTTTAACTTCTTGATCTTCATCAACATCACAATCACCAATCTTTGGAATTAAATCCAACAGAAAAGAATACTCATTTATTTCCTTAGTTTTCTCAATTTTGAAACAACTTTCTTTTTCTAAAAGAGATACATTCATTGAAACATATAGCCTTTTAGTTTTAAAGTCAAAACATCTGTAGCCATTTTGATTATTTGCATATCTTAAAAAGACACAAAGAATAGCACGAGGAGAGAGTTTGTTATTTTTATCATTAAAAACAAAACACTTACATAAAAAAACTCTCAATTTAGAGTAATCTGAGACTTGTTTGAAAAGTTTTTCAATAGGAGATATGTTTTTCAAGGAAGAAGATGGTATTCTGTTAATAAGATAAACTGCATTTAATGTGGCTTCAACCCAAAAATACTTGGTTTTTTATAAGTTCTTGTTGTTTCTATAATATGCCTATGCTTCCTTTCAGCTAAATCATTTTATTGAGGGATATAAGGACAAGATTTTTAATGTGTGATACCGTATAGGTCTAGGTAATCTTTAAATTCTTTTGATGAAAACTTTCCCCCTAAATCTATTAAATTATAATCTCTAAACATTGTAATTATATATATATATATATTTTATATATATAAAGGAAGATACATATACATATATATGTACATATATCTACTTATATATATAAAATATATATTCTTTTCTCGTATTAGCTGTAGGGGTATTTTAGTCTTTTTCTCCATTTTACAGATTCACTTTTTGAATATGTTTGTAATTTCTTTTTTTCTTTTTCTTATTTTTTCTTTTCTTTTCTTTTTGTTTTTGTACTATTGTACCTTGGGGGGTCCACACACTAGTCGTTGGGCCCCTCCAACGGTCACATTTGTCACCGCTAGAGGGGCTCCAACGACTATATGGGGAGCCCCTCCAAGGGTCATTGTATGCCCTATAAATATGGGCCTCCTCTCTTGTATTCTTTAAGGCTTTGAGACAAAGCCATTGCTTATTTAATAGAGTTTTTCATTCTATTTTATGCCTTAGTGCATTTGTGAGCCATTGTGGGTTATGCCTTTGTGCACAAGTGTTCTAAGTGTTCTTATTGTGCCTTTGTGCACACGTCATTCATCAAGAACTTAGTGTCCTGATTATAGTGTCTCTTTTGAAGACACTTTTACATGGTATCAGAGCTTGGTTTTTGAAGAAAGAGGATTGGGTGCTTCTTCATATTGTCGGGTGCCTCGAAGGACGTGCCCTCAACTCATATTTTTGATTGGCGTGGAGGCTTTTTTCAATTCATTAGAAGGATACTACAACAAGTAAGATCTAAAATCTTATTGTGATACATATCTTTGTCTCTCTTCTCTACTCTCAAATGGGTGAAAAAGATTCTCATTTCTCTCTTGGCTTCAAGCTTAATGACTCAAACTATCACGTTTGGGCTGGTAATATGGAAGCCCATATAAAAGGAAAAGGGCTTTGGGGCTACGTCCAAGGTTCATTCCCGGAACCGGAGCCTAAAATCACCTTGGTAGAAAGAGGTGAATTTAAGATCCTTGAAGGAGAAGAGAGGACTAAAGCTCTTGAAAAATATAGCAAGAGACATAAGGAGTGAGAAATGAAAAATTTCAAGATCCTATCATGGATTTTTTCATCCGTTGAAACAAGAATCAACGCAAACATTATAAAGTTCAAGAAAACATCTCAAACATGAGAATACCTTGAGAAAATGTATACTTCAAGGGACTTATCCCACAAGTACTACCTCCAAAAAAGGGCTTTGACTCTTCTTCAAGGCGAAATGACCATTAGAGAATATTTTGCCGAACTCTCCTCTATTTGGGATGAGCTTGCCATGATCAAACCAAAGTGGAGTAGAGAAGCTATAGAGCTTAAACATAAACAACTTGAGGAAGATAGGTTCTTTAATTTTTTGAATGGGCTAAGGCCCGAATTTGAGTAAATTAGATCTTCTCTTCTATCTTCCTTCACTTCTCCCTCTCTTGAAGATGTCCTTACAAAATTAAGTGGAGAAGAAACTCGTATGGGCATAAGCAAGCAAAATCCAAGTGTTCTTGCAATGCCTTTAAATCAAGAAGAAAATGATAGAGTAAATGCCGTTTCTAGGCCGGGGAACAACTTGAAAACATACAAACCTCTTTATTTTAAAAATCAAAATCAAGGATCTAATGGTGGACAAGGCGGAAGAAGGGACTATAGCAAAATCGTATGCCATTTTTGCAAAGAACCGTGGCACATCAAACCGGTTTGTCCCAAATGGAAGAAATTGTTGGCTATGACAACCACATCACAACCTCAAAAAGAGGAGAGTTCATCTACTTCCACAAATGGAGTTCTCTCTCTAAATTAAATTATGGAGGCACTTCAACCTCTTTTCAAGGGAGCCTTTTTTGGGGCCGCCGTGTCTACTCCTTCTCCTCCAAGTAAAACCTTTTGGCTCTTAGATTCGGGTGCCTCGTTTCATATGTATCCAAACATTTTTTCTCTTTTCGAATATTCAAAAAATGCATCACCATCTTTTGTTTCAACCGCGGATGACACTTCTCTTGAAATTAAAGGTATTGGGAACTTTGAAACGCAAAATTTCTTTATCCCCAAAATTAGATTTATGCCAAAATTGAATTTGAACTTACTTTCCGTTTCTCAACTCTCGGACCATGGATGTGGCATTAAATTCCCATCTAATAAATGCTTAATACAGGATCGCCGGTCCGAGAAGTTGATTCGGGAAGGCTCTAGGAAGAGAGATTTGTACAATGTGGACTCTTTTCAAATACCTAAAAACACATTTTGTAATGTTGCCCAACAAAAAGATATAAATGTTTGACACAAAAGACTTGAACATCCCAACATCACCAAGTTATCATATTTACAGTTTGTAAAAAATCTTTGTAAAAGTACTTTCTCTTGTAATGATTGCATTCTTGGAAAAATGAGAAGTATGCCTTTTGAATAAAGATCTATGTTTACCACTAAACCTTTCAAAATGTTTGGGGACCGGCACCCATTATATCAAAGGGAAGCTTTATATATTATATGATTTTTGTGGATGATTTCTCTCGATATTGTTGGATATATTTTCTTAAACATAAGCATGAAGTTTTGTCGTGTTTTAAATCATATCATATGATGATTAAGAATCAATTTAATGGCAATCTAAAGATATTTAGGACTGATTCCGGAGGAGAATACCTCTCCAATGAATTTAAGAAATATCTTGAAGACTATGGTATTGTTCACCAAAGATCATGTCCTAAAATCCCACAACAAAATGGTTTGGCCAAAAGAAATCATAGGCATATCATTGAAACTACTAGAACCTTACTTATATCCCAAAGTATTCCAACATTTTTTTGGGCCGAGGCGGCTCTTATATCCGTTTATCTTATTAATTGTCTTCCATCCAAAAAATTTAAATAAAATTTCTCCTTTTGAAATACTATATAAAAAAAAATCCGATTATAATAGATTAATAATTTTTTGATGTAAATGTTTTGTTCTTACAGATAAAAATGACAAACTCTCACCAAAAGCCATTCCTTGTGCTTTTCTTGGTTATTCAGAAACATAAAAAGGGTTTCGATATTATGATACTAAGAATGATAAATTATATGTCTCCAGGAATGTGACGTTTTTGAAAAATGATAGTGGTTTCGAAAAAATTAAACCGTATTTGAAAAATGTCGACTACTCCTTCCTATTTGACTTATTATCTAGAGATTATGATATTTCTAGTGATGATGAATTAACGTGTAATAGTGATAATGAATTGGATGAAAACAACAATGACTCCAACCCCTCTACCACCCATCATCAAGAAGAAATGACATCTAGAGATCCTATCACTTATATACATAGAGATAAAGATACTTTTAGAAGTGCGATTGAACAATATAGCGAACCTAGTGAATCTACCTCTATACACGATATAAATCTTAGAAGAACTAAAAGAACTAGGAAAATTCCCTCTAGATTCGTATCCTTTGATTCATTCTCACCTAAATATCGTGCTTGCCTTAGTGCCATTCACTCATATTTTGAACCGAAAAACTTTGGGTAAGCCAAAAAGTGTGTCGAATAGAGAGAAGCCATGGAGAATGAACTCGAAGCCCTTAGGAAAGCTAACACATGGGAATTTCAAACTCTTCCTAATGGAAAGAAAACTATAGGATGCATATGGGTATTCAAAGTCAAAACCAAGAGTGATGGATCTCTTGAAAGGTAGAAAACTCACTTAGTAGCTAAAGGGTATAGTCAAGAATATGAGATTGACTATGAAGAGACATTTGCTCCAGTAGCACGTATGGTCACTGTCAGATGTCTCATCACCATTGCTTCAATTAAAAAATAGAATATTTTTCAAATGGATGTCAAAAATGCTTTTTGGAATGAAGATCTTATTGAAGAAGTCTATATGGATGCTCCTCCTGGAATGAAAATTTTTAAAGGAAAAGTTCTCCACCTCAAAAAAACCTTTTATGGATTAAAACAAGCCCCCAAGGCTTGGTATGACAGATTTAACTCTATAATGCTAGAAAATGGTTTCTTGTCATATTTTACTGACATAACTCTGTTTGTCAGAAAATCCAATAATAACTGAAAGTGATACTAAAGGAGTTAAAAGCATAAAATAAATTCTAAAAGACAAATTTGAGATGTCTGACCTAGGTTTTCTAATCTATTTTTTGGGAATCGAAGTTGCATACTCTCATAGAGGTTATTTTTTATTTCAAACTAAATTTGCTTCTGAGATTCTTGACAGGTCAGGTATTACAAATGATAAAGTTTGTGAAACTCCTGCCATAGTAGGAGCCAAAATGAAAATTGATGATGTCATTCTTCTCAATGATCCCACTTTGTAACGACCCCAACTCATACCTCTTAAAAATGATTTTTTTTTAAACCATTGCGGAAACATTCTCAGAAACCCAGGGTCTTTACAGTTCCACTCCCAATTGGATAAAACAACCAACCACAATAGAGCTTATCACTTATCATCCCAACCCATAACAACTCATTATTTATTAATCATGAAAGAAAGAGTACCTAACAATAATTGCAAAAGACATATAAGAGTTATTTTAATGACATAAAAGTAAATAAAGAAAAAGACCGAGCCACGCTGTCCCTTTGTGAACTGTCCAGCAAAAGTGTGACACTCGTAGCTTTACCAGAAGCTAGTCGCTTCACTGGTCTCCTGCGACTGCAAAAAGCTACAAATAGAGGGTGTTAGAAATCTAAAGAATTCTGCATACGAATCCCTCTAATGAAATAAATGAGAATAAAGAATACAGATAAGATTCCATACAATAATTTAGAGGAATGCAATTATGATAATTAAATAATTCAATTAAGCATTCATGCAACAAAGAACATTTATTAAGCATGAAGGAATATATAAGCAATAGCAGGAACCACTATTTAAGCAATACAACCATATGACATGTATTAGAAAACAATAATATGCATTCATCAACATTTAACAGTTAAGAGAACAGGTAAAATATAATGTTCTAATGCATAGCAGGATTATGCATGATTTATGTGGAATGCATGAACACTTTATTATCTTTTATTAAAGTTTTTCTTTCCATATGCATGCTTTATTAAATGCATACAATTTAAGTTTCTCTTTTTAATTACCGTTGTCTGTGGATACACCAAACGAGTACGATTTTCCAAGGTAAAGTTAGGTTCCCAGGGTAGCTTAGCACACAAGTTGTATTTTATTTACTGGGTTCCAAACTTAGCCCTCGACCGAATTACCTTCGAAACATTAGACCTCCACATCTAATATCAGGACACTAAGGACCTCCACATCCAATAATGTCCCTTTTTTGGTATACCAAAACAACAGTTGTGTCGAACACACCACCTCTAGGTAAAGTGACAGACTCTCCCTAAAACCATGACTAGGAGAAAAAACCTCAATATCGGGTTCAAGGGTCAAAGTAAAGCACACAGAGTTTTTGTATCCTCGTGATCTCCCAAAACCGAATATTTAAGATTCCCATTCTTCCGATGAGAGATCCCAGAACGTATATTACACTGTTCTTATTTATTATCTTTTTATTAAAAGCCAATTATTGAGTTTTGCAATTCAACATGCAAAAGCAAAGGCAAAAGCTCGCATCTGCCCCTGCGAAAACCATCATGGGACTCCCGCCCATGGAAACACATAAAACAATGCAATATAGTGCAATAAAAATAAATGTGATTTTTGCGATGCATTTAAAATACATAAAGGATGAGCAAACCAAAGCTCGAGGCCCACCAAACCCATGATGATTCATTTCGAACATCGTATAAAAAAATTATAACAATATGTAATTTATGCAATGATACCAACATGATTTCAAATGCACATTCATTCATACCAATTTAACAATGTGCATGAGCTACCACAGTCATATGCATGTGTTCACCATCCATCCATATGAAATTGCTTTCGTGTAATCACTTAACACACATGCATTCATTCATGATTCATAAGTACATGAGAACATTTATGCATGATTGTATATGCTAAACACATATCGATTTCATGTATGCACATGTACTTGAAACAAATCCATAAATGCACGATAATTAAACATGTCCCATAAATGTAGGCACATGAAACTTTTCATTCATAACATGT
Organism: Nuphar pumila; assembly: GCF_984573655.1. NCBI lineage: Eukaryota > Viridiplantae > Streptophyta > Magnoliopsida > Nymphaeales > Nymphaeaceae > Nuphar > Nuphar pumila. The sequence continues at coordinate 21,046,876 of NC_143255.1, read as the reverse complement.
GATAACATTCACACACATGAACATAACCCGGATCTAGAAATTGAATTTCAGGGCTGCACACATTCATATCATGTATGCACCTGTACCAAAACAAACTTTGCAATAACATGTTAATAGACATGCATTCATATCCAACATGCTAAAATCAAATTAAAACATAAGAACTCCATTCATCAGATTAAGTCCACCATACCTATGTCACACAAGTTTACATTCATGGATCTCTTTAAACATATGCCCCCTTGTGCAACTAATACATATGCAACATAAATCTAAAATTTCAGATTTTACACATGCTCACAAAATTCTCATGTAGTTGACATTACATTTGGACATTGGACACACATTAATAGTTAATCACAGGCATGTGAAAAATGAAGTCTTCACAATGGCAAAAAATCTGGAGATATGCAAAGGCAACACAAAATACAAGATTTGTTTTTGTAAGCAACACAAGGATTCAGCACCCTTAATATTTTCTTTTTCTTTTTTTTTTAAAGAGATTTGAGGCCCAGCTGACTATCAGTTGGGTCGGGTTTGGTCAGCCTCGGGCCGGACTGCCTGCCAGGCCGGGCTAGCCGAGTCAGCCCAGCCGACCCTGTTGGCTGGGCCTGACAGCCCATACATAGATTCCTCTTTTATTATATATATATATATATATATATATATATATATATATATATTTTCTTTAACTGCCCAGGTCTCACTCAGTGATACTACTTTGGTTGCTTGTCCAACAGGTGCTCAACATGTGGATCAAGGTCAGAGCTCCATAATGGAGATGCACAATAATTACCTGTCCAGTTGATAGAAAAGCACCCAGACAGTCCAAGGCTTTTTGTTCTTCACAATAAGCCAATTTAGGATCCATTGCACAGGGTCAACATGAATAAGTATAATAAAAGACTAAAGACCCTAACAATAGTTTTTTTTTCTATGATACGCCCTCTATATCTTCATCTATGAAGATATCTATATAAAAATATAGTTGCAAATCCATAGCCATATTTTCAGCTATGAAGTTTACAATCTTTGGCAATTCATAGCCAGTCTCATGGTAATCACTGCTGAAGAATTAAGAAGAGAGGCATTCTGAATTTCGGCTTCCTAAAAACAAAATCAACACCTGAGCAAGATAGTGATCAAAAGGCAAAAAGAACCATAAAAGATTGTCACACTACAACCTACATAACTATCCCACAAGTTATGTCACACAGACACTCTATTAGTCTATTTTGACTATCCTTCCATATCCCTTCATATACAAGTTGTATTGGAAATTTCATAAAAATTGTTGTACCCCGTATCCGCAGCCATATCCATGTGACAGCCAACAAGCCAATCTTTTTATATTCGGCATAAAAATTACAAATATAGTCCATGGCCAAAATCTGTTAATGATTGTTCATCTATGAAAATCTAGAACCCCTTCACAAGCCATCCAATATTTTAGCTTCCTTAGAGTGAGTTGTGAAGAGTACAACATAACATATTTGAAAGAACTATGTCAACATTTAAAGCTATATCTTAATATGTTTTAGCTGCTAACTATAGGTATTTGACCATACTACATACTTCATACATGTGTTATGCCATACTCCAGGATGGAGATGCTTTGTTCTTGGGCCATCTTGTCTGTGCCAAAAGGTCTACCATGTATAATGAACCAAAATAACTTTTTTTAAAACAATATTCAAAGATTAGCATAGCACTAGAACTACATTACTAGGCAAATCTTGAAGCTCTTGAAGAATATTCTGTCAAGCAAAAGATACCAAGAAGTTGAAGTCGCAAAAGAACACTAATTCCAAATTTTATACCATTTCCAATCTTTTCCACCTAGTTTGTCTCATTTCCTTAAAATGCATTATATGACTGAAATAAATGTATCCAGGTGATGACTTGTTAATTGGATCCATTAGCTAATCTAACGGTTCTGGTGATGATGTTTTATCTCTTACATTGGATCCATTAACTATTGCATGAGAAACACATCTGTGCTCCTTTTCTCACTCGAGATAAAAAAGGGGAACCCGTACCTCAAAATCGACGCGGGGCGAGCGTAATTGAGGACGGGCTAAGGTGACAAGGCACGGGCGTGCTCCGTTGCAAAATCTGCGAAGGTACGACATGTTAATACGAAAAAATGAAAGAAGAAGAAGGGACAGAGGTGCAACCTCTGCCCACTGTCCGGCCTGCAAAAGAAACACGGGCAGGGGACCAGAAACTTAAAGGCAGCAGGGGCCTCGTGTTAGTTTTGGATCATGGATCCGACCCGCACCACATTTCAAGGATCCATCTTGGGATGCGTGGGCGGTGGCATGTTTGTAATTAGTCTTTACTTGTGTAATGTCATACTATGTACAACACTTATAAATATTAAGTAAAAGAGGGAAAACCCTATTGCCGCCAACACCTCTCTTCTCTCTTTACCTCATCTCTAACCCTTGCAGGTGGATATTTTTTACATGGTATCAAAGCACAGGCGCATAAATCAATCATCTAGAAGGCCTCTAAAGACCAACATTTGCAGTTAAAGAACGTAGGTTTATTTCTCTCCCTTCTTCCTTAATCAGTTTTGCTTCTTTCCTCCTTTTTCTTATAAATCTTTCACGTCATTCCAGTTTTTCTTTTTTGGTTCTTCTCATTCTCAATATTTCTGGTACGCACGTCTTAACATCTTGTTTTAGTCTGCCGAGTTTTTGTTTTCTCCCCAAAATATTTTTGATTCTTTCCCTTTTTCTGGTTCGCACGTTACTATTTTCTGTGTAACGTGTGTGCTGATATCTTTTTTAGCACACAGCAGCATTGCTGCTTCCTTTTCTCTGTGTAACTTGTGTGCTGATATCATTTTCAGCACACAACAACATTGCTGTATCCTCTTTCTCTGAATAACGTGTGTGCTGATATTAATTTCAGCACACAGCATTGCTGTCTCCTCTTCAATACACTGTTAGAACAGTTTTGGCTTCTCATTCTTCATATAATCCATGGATTCCAAGTTGAACCCTAGTTTTCTTACTCACCTCATGACCCACAAGTTATCTCATGATAACTACTTACTTTGGAAACGTCAGATTGTGCCCTTTATTCGCAGTCATGGTCTTTATGGGCATCTAGATGGGCGATCACCCGCCCCATCTACACATATCATGCAAGAAATAACAGGTGAAGATGGGAAGGTGAGTCAACTTCGAACCACCAATCCTGCTTATGACATATGGGTACAACGGGATCAAACATTAGTTGCTTACATAACTTCTACACTTTCTGATCGTGTTTTACAAACTATTTTTGATGATCAATCTGCTGCCGAGTTGTGGAATGGACTAGCTCATTCCTTTTCTCAGGTTTCTGAATCTCGGGCTTTGCAACTCAAGTGGCAATTTCAATCCATGCGAAAAGGAAACAAATCTATTACAGAGTTCATGGGGGATGTCAGGGTTATTACAGATCAGTTAGCTGCCATTGGAAGTCCTGTATCAGATAAGGACATGGTACAACAGGTATTAGGTAGCCTTGGACCTGAATATCGCATGTTTTGCACAACACTCCAGGTTGTCTCAGTTCTTCCATGTTTTGATGATCTTCAATCTAAGCTTTTGCAATATGAGGTCAGTTTAAATCAGGAACACGCGTCAGATGATACTCATCCTGTGATGATGGCACATACGCCTATTCAAACAGGAGCCTTATTTACTCCTCCTCGTCCAAATGGAACAACTATAAACAAAGGAGGATTACTACCTACACCAGCTGGAGGAGGCCTTGGCTCAGGCAGTGTACCACGAGGGGAACGTGTTCCTACTTGTTTTCTACGCAACAAGCAGGGACATGTTAAAGCAAATTGCTGGTACAATCCTCAGAACCGGAACAAAACAGGGAGGCCAGGGCAGAGGGCAACTTAGACGTTTGCACGCACTCCTCAGGGACAGGTACTTCCACAGGACGTACAAAATATCCTTATGACTACTTTCAATCAGATGAACTTGCGTCAAAATGATGATGGTATATGGTATATTGATTCAGGGGCAGCAACACATGTTACTTCTGGTGCAGGTAAATTTTCTCACTTGACTCCTTACACTGGAAATGACACTATAGTCATAGGAGATGGATCTCACCACCCCATCTCTCACACTGGAAATGTCTCCCTTTCTTTGCCCGAATCTCAATTACCCTTGTCAAATGTCTTACTCACACCTGCTATTCAAAAGAATATTCTATCTGTGTCTAAATTAGTTGATGAAACAAATTCTTCCGTTGAATTTACTCCTGTTTATCTTAAGGATCTTCACACCAAGAAGACGCTCGCTAAAGGTGAACGGCGTGGGAACATGTACGTCTTTGAAGAATCTAATGTGCCTTTGAAGACGTCGTCTTCCGTAGCCGTGGCTTCTTCAGCTCCTTCCTTTCCAACATTTTTGAGTCGATCTACAGATCATAGTTCTTCATCTAGAGTCTTGAAACTTAATAAGCCAGACTTATGGCATCTTCGTTTGGGTCATTGTAGTCAAGTTTTTCTTGACAAGTTGTCTGCTAAAGGTCTAATACCCGCAGTCAGTTTAGAGTCAAAATGTCCAAGTTGTCATTTATGCAAAAGTCATGTACTTCCTTTTCATAGTATCAATAAAAGAGCAACAAAACCTTTTGAGATTATATGCTCAGATGTTTGGGGTCCTGCGCCCACTGCCTCTCTTTCTGGATCTCGATACTATGTACTCTTTCTTGATTCTTACACTCGTTTTAGTTGGATTTACTTCATGAAAAACAAACATGAAGTTTTCAAGTTGTTCAAACAGTTTCATGCACTAGTCCAAAGCCAATTCAATACCAATGTTGTATATTTCCAGTGTGATGGGGGGGGGGGAGAATACATATCCCATGATTTTAGTGAATATTTGAAGGAGCATGGCATTACACGTAACATTTCTTGCCCTCATACTCCTCAACAAAATGGAGTAGCTGAGAGAAAACACAAGCATATTGTTGAGACAGCCTTGAGCATGATGCACACTGTGGGTATTCCCTTCTCTCTTTGGACTGAGACTTTCCATACAACTGTTTATGTTATCAACAGGTTGCCCATGACCATCCTTGAAGATAATTCTCCATACTTTGTTCTTTATAATTGTCATCCATCATATGAAGAACTACATCCTTTTGGTTGTGTATGTTATGTTCACATTGATCATTCATTGAAAAATAAGTTTCAAGACAGAGCTGTACAATGCAAGTTTCTTGGGTATGCAGATGAATATAAGGGATACAGGTGTTATGATCCTCATACAGGCAAAATTCGGGTATCTAGAAATGTTGTTTTTGATGATGAAAATCTTGACACTCTGGGTTCGTCTTCCACAGATACACAGGACAATTATGATCCTTGGCTCAGTGACTCACTTTTATATGACTCGTTGCCTTATGAGGATTCATCTTTATTAACAGACAATGAACCCTATGCTTTCGATGTGGAACCACATATGGAAGACATTCCTCCTACAACAACATCCTCACGTTTTTCTGGTCTTGTTTATTCTCGTAGAGCCCATCCAGTCAATGATGAGACTCCTCTACGACGTTCCACTCAGATTAGACATCCTATAGATCGCTAGGTAAGTTATAACAATTTCTCTTTGGATTTTCAAACATTTCTAACCAGAGTGTCCAAAGAAACAGAACCTTCCTCTTTTCATGATGCTGTACATTCCCGTGCCTGGGTAGAGGCGATGAATGAGGAAATGGAAGCATTGCATGAATGCAATACATGGGAAATTGTACCAAGGTCAGATAACAAGAATGTTATAGGGTCCAAATGGGTGTACAAGATCAAGCACAAACCGGATGGCAGTGTTGAGCGCTATAAAGATCGTCTAGTCGCACGAGGTTTCACACAACAGTATGGGCAGAACTACGATGAAACGTTCAGCCCAATAGTAAAATTGGGCACTGTCAGGATTATCATTGCATTGGCATTACAACATGGATGGTCACTCAGTCAACTTGATGTTAAAAATGCCTTTTTGCATGGTGAACTAAAGGAAGAAGTTTACATGGAGCAACCACCTGGTTATAGTATGCATGATTCATCCAATTGGGTATGTAAACTTCGACGCTCTCTTTATGGCTTGAAACAAGCTTTTCGATCTTGGTTTGAGAGTTTTTCCACGGAGATCCAGCATCATGGGTTCACTAAAAGTGTCCTAGATCATTCATTGTTCATATTCAAAAGTGATTCAGCTATTGTTTGGGTGCTTATATATGTTGATGACATCATTATTACCGGGAGTGATGAGGTTCACATATCTTGGGTTAAGTCTATGCTGATGGCTAAATTCAAGATGAAAGACTTGGGTCCTTTGCGATATTTTTTGGGTGTGGAAGTTGTTGGAGAATTGTAAACCAATTAGCACACCTTGCCTTCTAAATCATAAGCTAAGTGCAAAAGAAGGCACTACTTATCATGATCCTACTTTGTATCGTCGAGTTGTAGGGATGTTACAATACTTAACATTCACTAGGCCTGACATAGCATACTCTGTCAATCAGGCTTCAGAGTTTATGCATGCTCCTACAGATGTACATATGGAAGGAGTAAAAAGGATCCTTCGGTATTTAAAGGGTACGATTGGAGATGGCTTGATGTACACCAAGGACACATCTTATATGTCAGGGCATCGACTATTCACCTACACAGACGCGGACTGGGCGGGTGATCCTGACGATCGAAGATCAGTTTCGGGCTATTGCATTCTTATCGGCAATAATATTGTAACATGGAGTAGCAAGAAGCAAAAGGCAGTGGCGCGATCTAGTACTGAAGCAGAATATCGTGCAATGGCAGCAGGAACAGCCGATGTTACATGGGTGAGACATCTACTGCAAGAATTACAAGAACCAATCTCGTCCTCTATGCTTCTTTGCGATAATCAGAGTGCTATTAATATTGCCTTCAATCCCATCCTTCATTGTCGCACGAAGCATATCGAGATCGATCAACATTTTGTTAGGCAAAAGGTGGAAGAAAAAGAAATTGAACCTGCATATGTTCGGTCAGATATGCAAGTTGCTGACATCTTTACCAAGGGATTATCCACTCATCAGTTTTGGGCACTCAAAGGCAAGTTGAGCATGATCAAAGACCATACTCAACTTGAGGGAGGCTGTTAGTTTTGGATCATGGATTCGACCCGCACCACATTCCAAGGATCCATCTTGGGATGCGTGGGCGGTGGCATGTTTGTAATTAGTCTTTACTTCTTGTGTAATGTCATACTATGTACAACACTTATAAATATTAAGTAAAAGAGGGAAAACCCTATTGCCGCCAACACCTCTCTTCTCTCTCTTCTCTCTTTACCTCATCTCTAACCCTTGCAGGTGGATATTTTTGACACCTCGCCCGTGCCTGATGAAGACCGAGAGGCAGGTCGATTGCCCTGCCTGACAGGAGGTTCAAACGACAGGGGCCTTGCCCCTGCCTGAGCAACTACGAGGAGGCAGGTTCAAAACCCTTGCATGATACATCCAAAAAAGGGGGAAAAAGGGTAGAGACAAGGGGCGAACCCCTGTCTGCCGAGGGAAAAGAGGGTCAGGGGGGCAGGGGCGCTGCCCTTGCCTGGCTGCCGAAAAAATGAGTGGCAAGGGCCAAAGCCCCTGCCTAATAGAGTGAGGGTAGGCAGGGCTTCGCCTTGCTTGCCTATCGTAGGGAAAAAAGGCAAGGGAAAAAATCCCCTGCCGACAAGGGACATATGGCAGGGGCGTCACCCCTGTCGAAAAGAGACAGACGGCAGGGGGGAATCACCCCTGCCAAACTGCCGAAGAACGAAGAGGGAGAAGACGAGAGGTAGGGGTTACCTGTGAGAGAAGTAGGAGGGTCTCGTCACCAACACTCGCATGATCGCATGAGAAGGGTTGCGGTGGAGGAGGGCGAACACCGAGAGATGGGAGCGAGCGACAGAAAGGGTGTGCGTGTGGTCGCCGACGTCGAGTGCCAAAACACGAGCAGAATGGAGGGAGCGACACTAGGGTTGCGGTCGCATGCAGGGAGTTGGTGCTGTCATCGACCGACGTTGCACGTGGAGAGGGCGGAGCCGAGAGCAGAGCCGAGAGGGAGCCGAGAGAGGAGGAGCGCAGGGAGAGGGGAGGCCTTTCGTTAAGAGAGGCCTCTCCCCTGTGTGTTCTCTTAAAGACACGGGGCGGGGCGGGGGGGGGGGGCATGAATCGGGAAACCCCAAAGGGGTTTCCTTTTTTCTAGAAGGGGAACGGGGGATCGTGACTGTGGAGAGGGGAAAGGGTTTTAAAAGAAAAAAACCCTCGCCTCGCCCTCTGTTTATAACCTTAGCGGGTTAACAGGTCTGAGTCGGATCCGACCCAGATTCAATTTTTCTTTTCTTGAAAAATGAGGCTTTTACACACTTCCTACATACAGCTTATAGGATCCCTGATGTATCTAAGCATTACTCGACCAGATATTTCACATGCAGTTCATACTGCAAGTCAATTTCAACATGCACCAACATCTGTTCATATGAGTGCAGTTATGAGAATCATCAGATACATAAAAGGATCATTAAATAAGGGAGTATTCTTATCCTCATCTTCTGATTTAAAATTAATAGCTTATACCGACTCTGATTGGGAAGGTGACCCAAATAACCGTTACTCCACCACTGACTTTTGTGTGTTTTTAGGAGACTCGCTGATCTCATAGAGATGTAAAAAGCAACAAAAAGTGCCACTATCCTCTACAGAAGCTGAATATTGAGCCATGTCAACTACTACCATGAAAATTGTATGGACTCATCAACTATTAGAAGACATGTGGATTAATGTAGAAGGGCCCACCAAACTATGTTGTTTTCACAAGAGCAATTTATATTACCAAAAATCATACATTTCATGAGCGGACCAAACACATTGAGATTGACTGTCACTATGTTTGAGAAGCATATCTGAAAGTAGTCATAGATCTTTCGTATGTAACTTCAGAATATCAGTTGGCAAATTTCTTCACAAAAGCTCTATACTCTCTGCAATTCAACTTCCTTCTTGGCAAACTTTCGGTTATCATGCCCTAAGTTTGAGGGGGGGTGTTAAATTATAATCTCTAAACATTGTAATTATATATATTTTATATATATATAAATGAAGATACATATACATATATATTTCATATATATGTACATATATCTACCAACTTATATATATAAAATATATATTCTTTTCTCGTATTAGTCGTAGGGATATTTTAGTCTTTTTCTCCATTTTACGCATATTCACTTTTTAAATATGTTTGTAATTTCTTTTCTTATTTTTTCTTTTCTTTTCTTTTTTTTTGTACTATTATACCTTGGGGGGCCCACACACTAGTTGTTGGGCCCCTCCAACGGTCACATTTATGACCGTTGGAGGGGCTCCAACGACTATATGGGGAGCCCCTCCAAGGGTCATTGTATGCCCTATAAATATGGGCCTCCTCTCTTGTATTCTTTAAGGCTTTGAGACAAAGCCATTGCTTATTTAATAGAGTTTTTCATTCTATTTTATGCCTTAGTGCATTTGTGAGCCATTGTGGGTTATGCCTTTGTGCACAAGTGTTCTAAGTGTTCTTATTGTGCCTTTGTGCACACGTCATTCATCAAGAACTTAGTGTCTTGATTATAGTGTCTCTTTTGAAGACACTTTTACATAATCAATGCGAAAAATAAAAATATCATTCTTGAATTTGTTTTTGACTAAATTGTGAAATATTTGAAAATGTGAAAAAACTTCAGACTTGTGTTTAAGGAAATAAATCCAAGTTTCTCTCATAAAATCATCCAATTTATTTTTATAATACATAAAACCACCTTTTGATATAATAGGTGCAGGTCCTCACACATCCGAATGTATTAACTCAAGTGATCGGGAAGAAACAAAGGTTCTTTCTTGAAAGGGTAATCTCTTCATTTTACCAAGAATACAATTTTCACATGTAAAATTTTCAAAATTACAAAATTTTTTCATCTTTAAAAAAAACTAAATCTTGGATATACTAGGATGATCAAGTCTCTTATGCCATAGATCCAGATCCAATTTTTGAACATTGCAGCAAAATGTATTCTTGGGTATTTTCAAAAAATTCATGTAGTACAAGCCTCATTCTCTATGGCCTTCCCTAATAAGCTGCCTTGATTGGCGATCCTGCACTCGACAACCACGAGAGGAGAAGAAAACATTACATCCATAGTCAGATAATTGAGAAACAAATAAAAGATTTCAGTTTAATTTAGGAATATATCTAATTTTTAGAATACAAAATCTTTTTGAGTTTTGAGAAATATTTTTAAAATTTCCTATTCCTTTTAGCTCAAGAGATATTCCATCACTAGTGAAAACGTTTGACCCACTTGAGTCATGACATTCGGATAACATATCACCATTTGGTGTCATATAAAAAGAGGCACTTGAGTTAAGAAGCCAAAGAAATTTACCAGGATCGGAGAGGCCGAAGAAAGAAACTGCGACTTTAGTGGATGAGGATGCTCCTTTGAGTAGAGATTGAAGAGCCTCCACTAATTGTGTCAAGGACATGTTTATAATAGATAGATCACTTGACTCATATGGAGGTCCAAGAGAGGCAACCTTCTTCTCATAAGATTTCTTCAATTTAGGACAATACGTTTTCACGTGTCTCGGTTCACGATAATAGTAGCAAATAACTTTCTTTCTTTCATACTCATTGCCTTCTCATCATTTGGCCTTCCATAGTGTGGTAGTTTGTAAGTACAAACATAGTTTTTTGATCTAGATATAGCTAAAATCGAGTCATCATCACTCTTAGAGATTCACTTTTTAAGCCTATCCTCCTCCATACTTAATTTTTCTATAGTGTCTTCTATCGAAGGGACTTTTCCTCGATGAAGAAAAACAGATTTGGTGGATTCAAACTCCGATCTCAATCCATTAATAAATTGGTAAAAGTACTTCGCGTTTATTTGATTTTGGTGGATTTCTATATCTTTCGGACAATGTCACTTTGATTCAAGAAGAGCCAATTCTTTCCATAGTTGAGACAAACCATTATAATATTCTCTAATTTTTTGTCTCCTTAAACCATATTTCGTATCTTATCTCGCAAGTTGCATACATGTGCAATATCTTTAAGAGAATACATTCTCTTAAGATAATCCCATGCATTGTTTGCATGCTCGAATTTAGCAAGATTTAAACACTTCTCAATGTCGACGCTACTAATAAGCCAAAACATAATCTTGGCATGTCACATTCTTCATTCCTTCCACTTTTTCTCATAAGTGGTCATTGCTTTATTTTTCTCAACCTTCGTAAGAGGTACCTCTTTCTCACCTTCTACTTTGGTAAGGATTAGTTTGGGTTTCGGATCAGTCCCATCCACTAATCTCCACAACCATTTTCCCCATATGAGATGTTTCATAATTGAAGCTCATGTTATATAATTTGAATCATTAGCTTGATGGGTTTTATGGTAACATTTTCATTTTCATCTATTTTACAAGGGTAAAGATAAAAAAAGAGACTAGAGAGGAGAGAACTAGAGCAAGGGTGGAAATCATGAGCACTCCACCACCATGCAAACACAATCGATCAAGAGCACGAACACTTCTTTTCCGTGAAAGCACCAGCAACCTATTTCTTGAAAACAATCACCATCTTACTAGTACTTGAATAAGAATTGCAATAGACTTTCATACTTTCAAATTTGGAGTAGCACGTTTCCCAATGTACTAAAAACAATTTCAGCTTGATCACCAAGATCTTATAACATGTAAGGAAATGAGTTCCTTCAAAGATGTTCACTCAATCACCAATAGTAGAACTTCAAGAGAGTTCCACCAAAATACCAAATGAACACTCAAAAGAACCATAAATGGGTTCTCTCACAAACACCCACTAAAGGGAGATAAAAACAAGAGATAAAAAATAATGATTTTATTCATCTCAACATATGCAAGATTTATACATTTGTAGTGTAGGAGGCCATAGAGAGTCATTTGGACCCCAATGGCTCTAAATAGAGCCGTTGGGACCCTAACGGTTCCCTATGTTGACTAGTCAACATTTGTTGACTAGTTCAAATGTAACAAAAAAAATAAAGAAAACCTAAAGAGACTATTCCTAGTAATTATTCTTAATTACATTACATATATATATATATATATATATATATATGTACATTTATATATATATGTACATTTACATTTTTAACAATGTATGCTAATGGAGATTCCAAAAATAACCATTTCCCATAAAAGAGCAAAAAGGTAGTGAAAAAGATTAGAAAATACATGAAGAGATTTTGGAAATCCCTAATACAACAAATTTTAACATCATAAGAAACAACAAGATTTTTCACAAACCCCAGCAATGTTTTATAAAAACATTAACTTGGTCACCACATGCAATCACCTCATTGACCTCTAACTCAACATCCTGAAAATCCGAGTGTATCAACACATACGACAAGAGATTAAAATACAATATCAGCAATAACCATACCAATGATCATGCACCAACAATACTCGTTATCTAAACTGACAGTAAAAACTAGCTACAACCACAAGAGGTGGACACACCTCACCTCACACATTGTTGTAAAACTGTAAATAACATCAACTACAACGGGTGCACACAATTCACCACACACATGGTTATAAAACTGATAAAACATCCTTAGGTCTTTGAGGCCTCTTTACATTCTTAGTAATAGGAATAGATTTATATTTGGAAACAAAGGCTCTATAGGATTTAGACAAAAAGTGGTAGGGGACAAAATTACACATGGGATATTAAGTGCATGACCTCTTTCCTTTACAGATGGTGATAGGGAGGTCAAGATCACTTGTTGACACAAGTCATGGTTCTGACTCTTTTAGGCTAAACTTTCATCATTGAATGTATCATTGGAATTTTGTGTTCTGTTAGACTTGGGAGAATCATTGTAATGTAGTGTCATTCCTTGTCATCTAGGGTATTTTTTGCATAGTTGGCAAACTTGTGACTTGGATTCGGATCACCTGACCGGTCGACTCGGTAACTCAGGCGGGTTAAGACTATGCATTTTCTAGTGTGAAGATTTGGAAAAAATCAAACTGCATACAGTATAATCACTAAATTTAGCACATTACATCAATGACTAAGTTATATAAGTATTCAACTATACATAATTGTTAATTTTATTATTTAAAACCATATGATTCTTTATAACAAGTATCCTTTTATAGCATTACACATTAAAACCACAAAACACATGACAAAAAACACATAAGAGGCATGTGGAGTGGTGGTCCTGAACCGGTGACCCATTTGCGGTCTAATCCGGGTCGACTCGGGTGATTCCTGAGTCAACTCGCCGGGTTGGCCAACTATGGTTTTTGTTCCCTTTATCCTAGATGTATTCGTTGCATTCCCCTAATGCATTCACTCTCTTCCTCTCATATATTTCTTTTTTTAACTGTTTGGCAGATCTGTGGTCTCTACCCTATATTCCCATATCTGGTGGTGAAAAGATATGTATTGCTGGCCATGAACTAGATGTTATTGCTGCTCCGGTATTTCCAGTCACTTCTAAATGCTCTATTGAAAGGTTTTGAAGTTAAAGCTGTTGCATGCATATGGGGTTATATGTGTGCTTAGTCTTCATGGTCTGTAGACTTTTTGGACTTCATATATATAGACTTCCAGCATAAGTGAGTGTTCCACAAAGATTTTATGAATTTAAGCATAACTATTTGCACATCTCCAAATTTCTGGGGCCATAATTTTACCATCTGGTATACTTCAAGGTGGATTTGCTATCATAAAGAAAAGAAATTGTAATAATTTGAGGAGGATTACTGATTTTTTATTAATAATATTTTTTTTTGGTTATCACATCAGTGTTGTTCAGCCTACATCTTAGTGATTTTCTGGATAAAAATGTCTCTTTTTGTGAATTAATATTCTCTAGGTGACTGGTTCTTTCTAGGAGGTTTAATGGAGATATGAATGTTCGTGTCTCTTCCACCTAATGCATATGGGTAATGAGGATCTGGGTGTGGCGCAAATGCCTTTGAGGAAATCCACCCCATTCATCTAAAAGATGAAACATTTTCAATGCCAACTGAGTGAAGCATTTGAATCTACAAGTTGGGAATTTCTTCTCGAATTTATGGGAGGTTTGGTTTTGGAGTCAAGCAGGAAGAATAGGACAAGAAGATTCTTTTGGCAACTTCATGTTAAAATATAGGTATATATATTCATATATATATATATATTTATATATAAATGTATACAGTTATGTAATAGGCAATGCCCATCAGAGGCATTTTTGTCTTTTTACCCTTGTAATAGTTTTTGTCCACTAGGGACGGATCTGTTTTTTTCTTTTATTAATTTTTGTTATTTTACAAATGTCTTTTTGATTTAATGTAAGGGCTCTATGGTCAAAAGACCATAGAGTCATTGGGATTACTCCCAACAACTCTTGGGAGCTCCCCAAGGCCGTTCCATGTTGTATATATAGGGGTGTTCACCCACCTTCAAACTAATGCTTTTCTTAAGTATTTGTTAAACAATAAAGTGATATTTTTTATGTTGCTAGAGTTCTTTTCATTGGCCTCTAGAAGCCATTGTATGCACTTTTGTGCTTTTGTATTGGCTTTGCTCTTTGTATTGTCCCTTAGTGGACTTGTATTTATATTTAAGAACATTGTATTTTGCATTTCCGCTTGTTTCATTACATAGTATCAGAGCCTCTTGGATTCTTGGACATCGGAATGTGGTGCTCGTGGTGATAAGGGAGCAAGTATTTGTGGTTGGTGTAATCATGCTCATCCTCCTACCTTTCTCTCTCTACCTCTCTTTCTCTTCATGGAGCAAGAAACAAATATTGAACTCTCTTTCAAGCTGAATGAGACTAACTATATGATGTGGTCTGCCACAATGGAGAACCACCTAAAGGGAAGAAACTTTGGAGGTATGTGATGGGTGCTACTCCCGAGCCTCTTCTAAAGCTCACCAAACTTGGAGGCGTAGAAACGACTCTTGAAGAAGATCAAAATAAAGCTATTTATGATAATCAAATGAAGGTCGAAGATTGGGATAATAACCATGCTAAAATCCTAGCATGGTTCATGAATAATGTCGATATTAAGATATGTGCCATCATTACTAAATTTAGAAAGACAAATGAGGCATGGTTCTTTTTAAAGGTTATGTATACCCAAAAAGACCTTGCAAGACAATATTTCTTGCAAGAGAACATTAGAACTACTAAACAATGGGACATGAGTGTCCGAGACTACTTTAGTGCCTTATCCCGTTTGTGGGATGAGTTCACCCTCCTTGAATCTAAGTGGGTTGCCGTCGCAGATATAAAACTTAAGCATGAACAAATGAAAAAAAACATTTTTTTATTTATTTTTGCATGGTCTATGCCCAGAGTTTGAACAAGTTAGATCTTCCTTTCTCCGTAGATATTTTGCTATGCCTCTAGAATAGTGTCTTGCCGAAATATGCCAATAAGAAACTCATCTTGGAATGACTAAAGGAGGAGATGAAGTCTTGGCCGTGGCTAGACCAGTAACAATATGAGGTTATACAAGCCTCCACATTTTGAGAGGCAAAACAACAATGGAGGATACAATTGAGGATCAAGAAAAATTATTTGCCACTATTGTAATGAACTGGCATGTCCTAAACTTAAATACAAGGTGGCTTTCGTTGAAGAATCCACATCTAATAACAGTGAATAGACAAATGGAGATCTTAAAGATACTATTAGTCAATTGATAAAGTCACTCCAACAATTTCTCAAGACATCATCTTTTACTTCAAGTGCCACTATTGTTTTATCATGTCCTCCAGGTATGTGCTTTTGGATTCTTGACTTGGGAGCTTCCTTTCACTTGATTCCACCTTAAAATGTTTTTTTTGATATATGAATTAACTCAAATTTACCTTGTGTTTCAACCGCCGATGAGACATCTTTGAAGATCCAAAGTATTAGAACTTTAGATTCTAAAAATTTGCAAAAATTCTTTGTTCCAAAAATTAGAGTTCCTAAATTAAATTAATTTTTTTTTTCTGTTTTCCAAATTTTTGACTATGGATGCAAAATCTCCTTGTCATCTAAATGTTGTTTCGTGCAGGCAGTCAAAGAAGCTAATTGGGCAAGGCCATAGGAGAGATCTCTACTTCATTGATTTTTTATCTCTTCCATCCAAATCTTTTTATAAGTATGTCCAAGATAAAGATGTTAAGATATAGTTAATCTCTCTCTCTCTCTCTCTCTATATATATATATATATATATAAACCGAAATACCCCTTAGGGGTATTCCGGTCTTTTCACCAAATAGGTGTCAGCCCCTAATGGGTCGATATTTTATCTTTTTGCTTTTGTACTTTTATCTTTTTGCTTTTGTACCTTTTTTTTTTGTTTTTTTGCTGTTCTTTTTCTTTTTGGTTTTGTACCTTTTTTGTTTTTTGCTTTTGTCTTTTTCTATGCAAAAGGGGCAGCTCATATGACTGTTGGAGCTGCCCCAACGGTCACAAATGTGACCGTTGGGTGCAGCCCCAACAGTCACATGTTCAGCCCCTTATTCTCATTGTATTATAAATAGCCCCTTGGGCCATGTATATTTTTCAACTCTTTGGAGTGCCTTTTTATGCAATAACAATTTGTTAAGACCCTTGTGTGGGTGGTTTCGTTGATTCAATCAAGTATTCTACTTGATTGAAAGTGTGTTCTTGCATGTGTATCAGATTCGATCCACTTCATTACAAAAGACATTGTTCCTTGGCATAAAAGACTTGAAAATCCTAGCTTATCAAAGATGTATCTTTTCTCCTTTACGAAAAAATTTTGGAATGAAAAAGATATTTCTTGCAAAGATTGCATTCTTAGGAAAATAAAATCTATTCCTGTTCCAAATAAAACCTTTATTTCAAAAATACCTGTGAGACCCATCTCCTATCATGTCTAAAGGTGACTTCGTATTATGTTACATTTATTGATGACTTTACTAGATATATATCAATTTCGAAGCAATATTTCTATACTTAGGTTCAATTCGGGTGAAGAATATGTCAAAAGATTTTCAAAATTATTTAAAACAAAATCAAATTTGTCATCAAAGATCTTGCCCTAGAACTCCTAAAAAAAATAGGTTGACAAAAAGAAAACATAGGCATATCATAGAAACCACTAAAACCCTACTTATCTTTAAAGATGTTCATAAAAACTTTTGTATTGAAGCTGTCTTTGTAAAGAAAGCAAGAGAAATACCAAAGATCCACCAAGGTCATACAATGATCAAAAGAGAGTGCACAAGCACAAGTCCATAAATGGACAATACACAAGCTAATCAATGGCAAATACATAAGATCACAAGTGACACCAATGAGCACACAAAAAAACACACAACATAAAAATAATAAATCTTTATTGAGTTAGAATCAAGGTTGCTAGACTAAGAAGCAAAAGCGGGAAACAATACAAGAAGCAAAAGTGAGAAGCGAGGCATTTTAAAATTTATAGGAAGTGAGAAGCGATGTATCAATTTGGAAGTGAAACAATAATAAAAAATGAAGCAATATGATAACTGAATATGAATCAAATAAGAAACAAATAACAACTAAAATAAAATTGAATTATTCTTATATTTCATGATTTTTAGTGGAAGAATTAAATTTTTGTTAAAATCTAATAATGATGGTTGCCAATTTAGAGAAAGCATATGAGAAACGAGTGGAAGCGTTAGCGGAAGCACATAAAAAATATGAAAAGAAACATGAGAAAAACATATAGGAAACATAAACGATGCCTTTGAGAAGCATAGAAGAAGCGTGAGGGAATCGAGATTCCCATGATGTTTCAGAAGTGAGGAGTATCATGCTTCCGAAGCGAGTTTTTGGGAAGCGCGCTTCCCACCTACCTAAGAAACTTTCGGTAACTCTGGTTAGAATGCTTATGAAAGCATTAAAGAAAATATGAACAATAGGTCTTTTTTTATATCCAGCGTAGGAGGGCCAAGGGAGCCCCAATATAGTTGTTGGGAGCTCCCAACGACTATAAATATAGCCGTTGGGGAACCCCAATGACTCTATGGTCTAAAAAACCTTAGATACCAATAAGAAGACAAAATTAAAGAAAAATAACAAAAGGTCAAATATGCCCCTAATGTGTTGAACCTATTATAAGTGTACAAAATGACCAAAATACTCCTAAAGGAAATAACCTATTACAAATAATTAAACATGATATACATACATAAATATATATATATATATATATATCTATATATATATATATCTTAACAATCCCCCTCAAACTTACGAATAACCAAAAAGTTTGTAAATACAAGTCTTCAAATGCCTTTCTCGACTATATTCATCTTCATGATATGATGTATCAACAAAAATTACTTTCTCAATCAATATCATCTTTAAGAACATGTGGATAGAATAAAACAAACATTCCATCTACATAATGAAAAATATCTTAATTAAATAGTTTTAAGCAATGTTGTATCGTGTACCGTTTTGTATGATACAATATGATACATTTCATAACTATGACCTAACTCGATATGATACACACTTGTATCACGATACGAGTATCTACCGTATCCATATCGGCTGTATCGTATGATACAACCCTGTATCATACGATACGTGTCTGATGCACTTTAAAAGGGCCGAAACTTGACTTTTTGAATTTTGGGTTTTAAAGACCTCTCTAGAGATGATTCTCTCATTTGTGTAGAGGCCTTTAGAGGAGAACCCACACACCCTAAGAGGCGTAAGAGCGATTTGGGTGCCGATTCGTGCATAAGAGAGATGTCTTTTGCGTGAGCGATTACAAGATATTTAATATTTTGTATTGTTTTTGTGAGATATGCAATTACTTTCTCATAGAGACATAAATGCTTCATATGTGATTTTATGGTTGTATTTTATGCAATTCATCATTGCTTCATGTGTTATGATTTTTTTTTAAATTTTTGTTTTTTTTTGTTTTTCTTATTTTTTGAAAATTTTGGATTTTTTTTATTAAAAAATCATGATTTTTTATGATACGCTATGATACTGATCTAACTTTGGCCCTGACCAATACGTGTAACGATACGCTACTTGCAACCTTGTTTTTAAGAGAAAACAAAAAAGGTTTTAACAAAATAGTTATAAACTATATGTATATAGTTTCAAAACAAATATATTTTGAACAAGTACAATACAAATTAAAGTGAATAGATATAATATTACAATATATATTTAAGCAAGGTACAATAGCCATTAAGATAGACACGATAAATATACTTTAAAAACATTTTTTAGGAATTATTGTTTAGATAATCATAATGAAATACTTAACATATTTTTCAAGAAATTATAAATGCTGAACATAGTAGAATTTTGATCACTAAAGTCTAAAAGACAAGCACATATTAGACATAAAATATCAAGATATAAATAATTATGCAAAATTAAAGTCTCAAAGGCTTCGGTAAACATTTCAAATAATGGTACATATCATTAATTATACTAAGCAAAACACGACAACATGCATGTTAAATGTAAGGGTTTGAAAGAGCTTACAAAAATGCAAGCTAACCAACATGGAACAAATCTAAATATCCTCAACATATATATCCAACATGCAATTAAATCATATTTAATATACATAATGCATGAAATTTTTTCAATGAATAACCATTTTCCATACAAGGAAAAACGGGCAGTGAAAAAGATAAGAAAATACATGAAGTGATTTTAAAAATCCAACATACAACAAATCATAACAAGAGGAATAATATTTGCAAATCTCAATAATAGTTTGTGCACCACAATCAATCACCTCCAACTCAGCATCTGCAAAATTTGAGTGTATCAGTGCGTAGGACAAGTGATCAAACACAAATGTTAGCAATAACCATACCAATGACTGTTATATCGTGTATTTTCACACCTAGTTAAATTTGAGATTTTCGAAAATTTGGCTAAGTATAGAAGAAAAATTGGTTGATTCTCAATTTTAGGCTGATGCTTTGGAGTCTGGGCTTGACCCAGGTCTCATTGTCAAGGCCAAAACGAGCCACTCAAAACGTGAGAAAAAGTTTTATTTTCAACTTTTAAATTCAAGCGAAATTTGAGTTATTTTCAGATGAATTTCGGAAGTGAAATTCAAGTTATATATCGTTTGATGCGTCTCGAAATTCTAAGCATAATGATATTTATTCTTTGATTCGAGCTACGGTTGGCCCGAAAATCGCATTTTTTTGAAAAATTGAGCAGTTTGTCGGTTTGGATTTGGATCAGACCGGATCTGATGGATTTGATCCAAATTAATATGGATTTTGACTCTATCCCAGAGTTACCGGAAGCTTCTTAGGTAGGTGGGAAGCTCGCTTCCCAGAAACTCGCTTCGGAAGCGCGATACTCCTCGCTTCGAAAACTTCATGGGAATCTAGATTCCCCCACGCTTCTTCTATGCTTCCCACCAGTGTTATTAAAAACACGCCTCACCTCAAGGAGAGGGGCTTTGTGCCTTGAGGCACAGGCATAAGGCGCAAAAGCCCTGAGGCGCACGCCTCATACGCCTTGAGGCGTACGCCTCAGGGCGAGGCACGCCTCACCTTGTCAATGTGTTTTTATAAGAAATCAGCTCAATGAGTTTGGGGGGACTTTCAAATCAACTGGGGTACCATCAACTTCTCAAGAGTTGTATTGGTTTCAGCACACATGAACTGGAAAGGTAAGAGATGGAAATTTATCTGGCGAGTGGGGGGCGTTATCTGCTTGGAAGGCAATCTGGACTGAGCGCAACCAGCGGATTTTCAGAGGAATATACACAGACCCTGCTGCATTCCAGGATCTATTAAGGTGGGAAGTTACAAACAGAGAATGGCCTCGATGCTCGACTGAATGGATTGGAGGTAACAAGGCCATTTTTGTGTGGATCGACTAGGCAGATCTGTCCTCACAAATCACAACCCTACATGGCTGCTGGTTTCACTGTTTTTAATTTTGTAGTTGTTGTTTTCTGTTTAAAGGGGTCCTGATATCTCATCACACCCATTCATACGTTCTCTGTGATTTATACTGCTGAAGCAATGGAATTTATTCTTCAAAAAAAAAAATCTCCTGAACTTGTTCAGTTCTTAATTTCCCTTCCATGCATGGCTCAAGGGAAAAAAATAATAGGTTTTGATGTTAATGAAGCCTTATATGCACATACATTATGCATATGAAAGCTTCAACTGTGTATTGTGTCACATGTCACCCGCACAAGCATGAGAGGAAGAATATCACCCGTGTGATGGATAGCTTGGTTCCTCAGTATTGATAGTATATTTATCCTGGTTGCATGGGCGGGTGGTGCTTCAAATTAGCAGAACACTAGCATATGCAGATGCTACCATGGTTCTATAATGTATTCTTTTCCTCAAAAAGTTACTGTATTCAGGTGTCTTGTTTCTGAGAGAGCATTTTCAAGTCTTGCCCTTTCATATGTTACAACATTATGTTGTGTTGATGCATACGATTTTGATAGGTTTTTGCTAATTTTTGCCGTTGGTGGCTGTTCATGCTGCTGAGATTATGCAAATGGATCGGTCGATGGTTGTCGACAACCAAAACCTGAGCGAGCGGCCCCAGATTTAGAATCCACTGCAGGTCATGGTGGCACCCCTAATTAATCAAGAGGATGGAGATGGACTGATCATCAGATCGGGTCTGATCCATAAGAAACCGGGTCGCAAACATAAGCCCAAAAAAAAAATTCTTTCGTGGGGCGCTGCCCCCTACAGGCCCCCACCAGGGGCGGCCCTTCCTGGACCCCCGACCCGCGCCGGGGGGAGCCCCCGGACCCCCCTACTGCAAGGGCAAAAACTCTGAATCAGGCTCCACAACTCATCATCTAGACGAACCGACGTACCTTGAAATCTGAAGAAGGGTTTTTGGGAAAAGGAAATGATTTTTCGGTTCTTCCTCTATAGAAGAATGGCGAGTAGCAGAGAGAGAGAGAGAGAGAGAGAGAGAGAGAGAGAGAGAGAGATTTTATCTGGTTTTTTATAACACTTATGCTTCGGTTTTGCGTCAGTTAGCTTCATTACTTGCTGAAATTGGATTGAACACAGAAGGGGCCCATGCTTTCTCTACTACATATGGCTATTCTCTGGATATTTTTTTAGCTCTGTTTTTTTTTCCTGCAAATGCGGTAAGAGAACAATTTAATTGAAGAGAATTTTGGTTTCTAATGTATGAAAAATAACATAAATAAGATCTCATGCTGTGATTGAATTTTGGTTTCTTAGATACTTAATTAGATCAAGTTGTTGCATTAATGTTACTTTTACATGTTAATCTCATATTTCTTCAGTATTTATTTGAGATTTTTTATTTCTTGTTGGTTGTTGCTTCATCAATAAAGCATTTTTTATTTATTTATAATTTTAGATATTTTTTATAGTTTTTTTTAAGTTTTCAAATTTTTTTTTGAGGCTTACACCTCGAGGCTTACGCCTCGAAGCTTACGCCTCACCTCAGATTTTGGTGGAGCGCCTCGCTACGCCTCAACGCTTTTCACAACACTGCTTCCCACACACATGGTCTATGCTTCCTATATGTTTTTCTCACGTTTCTTTTCATGTATTTTCTCTCATGCTTTCACTCACTTTTCATGTACTTTCTTTAAATTTGTAATAACCTCAAATTTTGTAATTTATTTATTTAAATTTATTTGAAAATAACAGGTATTTTTCTAAATTTGGGCCTCGGATCCGTTACCGGATCCATAAAAGAACGTGTAAATAACCCACAATGGGGTATTAAAACTATACTTATAATAGTTAAATAAATAATTAATAGTATAAAAGAAAAGAAAAAAAGAAGAAGAAGAAAAAAACGAGTATTTAAGGTTGGATCCGTGTTTGGATCCAAATGGATCCAACATATGGATCTAAGATCCATAAAATGGTCTTTATATCCATATTCATAATAAAACTAATAATATAATATATGAATAAAATTTAAAATTTTTATTTATTTAATTATCCGAGGATCCACAGTTGGATCCATTCGGATCCAACTGATGGATCCATATGGTTGGGGGTCGGGTTACGGGCCTCGGGTCCGGACCCGAGCCGCACCCCCTGTGTAACCCTTTTTAAAGAAAGGGGCAACCCGATAAGGGTTGCCCGTTAGGTCTTCAACAAATCAAGAAGGGGCAAGAGGTGGGGGTTACGCAGGCGTAACCGAAACCCCACCCATCTCGGCAAGAAGGGGGGGTTCGGCGATAAATGGGAGGTGGAAGAGGGGGTCTCACCCTCTTCCCTCATCTCCCTCATTTCTCCCTTCCCTCATCTCTCTCTCCCTCGATCTCTCTCCCTCTATCACTCTCTCTGTCGAGTTGGGTGAGAGGAGGTCGCCGGCGAGCTGCGGCAGCCCACGTCCACCATTGCCGACCTCCAGCGATCTCCTCGTCACGGCAGCAACAAGGAGCAGCCCAGCTGACCGTGCCTCCAACCTCCGACCGCCGGAAAGATCGTCGGAAAACCAGCGAACAAGGTACGGGCTCTCTCTCTCTTTTGAAATCGGGTGAGAAAGGGGGTATAAACTGGATGTTATGTAAACTTTTTGTTGGGAAATCTCATTTTTATATTCTGTGAGTTTTTCACATGCTCCTTGAGAAGGAGTTATTTTCAGCAAGCAAGGGAAGTTTCAGCTCGAATGGGTTAGGGTTGCAGGATGGCTTTTTGAAACCATTAAGAATCTGGTTTTTGGATTTAAAACTGTTTTTTAGTTCGATCGGTGTTATAATATGAGTTGGGCATCATTTGTTTTGTTAGGAGTTCATGATTAGGATATGAATACATTGATCCTTCTTGTTGTATGATGTCCAAATTTGTGGATTTACCCTGATTCCAATTTAAAACTATTCAGATATTTTTTTTTTCATGTCTCAATACTCTTGTATGGGCTCACGATTTGAGGTGGTTCAACATACCAAAAATTTGATTTGTTTGTTCACCTAATAGTTTGGAATCCCCTGTTGCATAAGGGATTTATGATAAGTATGAGTAAGGTCTGCCAAGAATGTGATGTAATAATATGTACGTATGGTAGGATCCTGTTATTGTCAGGATATACTGATTTTATTTCTTCTTAATTGCATGTATCTCGGTACCAAGCTCTTTACCCAGAATAGTGATCTGTGGTTTTGGTAATGGAGCGATTGTTGTCATAAGCTCTTTACTCTAGCAAGTTACCGTGACTATTTCATCTAGATATGCAGGTTTATCATACTTAATGAGCATCCGTGGGATTTAAATTATGCTTTCTTGTTAATACATTCATTTTATTGTTTAAGATGCATATAGATTTATTTATCATCTTCATATAAGGGGTTCTATTATAACCATGAGTGGTCCAGTAGGTGTTATTTAACACAAGCATATAATTAAATTGATTCTGAACTTCTGGCTATGGATATATATATATTGACGCGGAGTTTTGAGGGGATTTATTTTTCTAATTGTGCATAAGCATACCTCATGTTCTGAAATTTTTCTTTGGTATTTCTGTGGGTATGCAGCGGGTGCCTGGCAAACCCAGCTGAGCTGGACTCGGCTGGGCAGGCCTCGGCTGGGCAGGCCTCGGCCCCACCCGGCCTAGCCTATTGGCTGGTTCGAGGCAGTGGGCAGGCCCCTGCCAGTCCTGGCCCTGTTCAGCTAGGTCTCGACAGGCTGGACCGGCCTGTCGAGCCTGCTGAACTGAGTAGAGTGGGCATTGGCTGGAAAACACCTAGTTTTCGGTGGGTCTGGCAGTACTTGCCAAGTGCTGGCAGATTCCACCTGAGAAAAAAAAAAGTGATGTTAGTTCAAAGATACGTGTGGTGCGCTGTTCTTTTGAATTCTAGTTTCCTGTTAAGAGGGTGCATTTGAGTACATGTTAAGGAATAGGATTGTTACTTGACAGAATATGTTGAAGGTAACATTGGTGTACTTATACATTTAACTTATGAATAGGTCACGTGTGTTATCACTTGAATACTCATATACTTGACTAAAATGTGTAGTGTATAAGGGTGAGCATAAGGTATGAATATGTGAGTAAAGCGTGTATATGACAGGAATACTTGCATTAACTGAAATTTATGAGTTTTGCATGATTGTTCACATGTTATAATTGAAATGATGCATTGGTCAGGAATTGTGCAATGAATGAAAATATGCCTTGCATGTTGGTGTGAGAACTCATGCTCATGTATTTAAATATTATTGATTTTGTCGCGGATGAATGTGCAATGAAAAGTGTGTGAAAAGAATGCATGAGTGACATACTCTTTATGATTTTGCTTATGAATGTAGTGATGATCAAATTGGATCATCAGGGGCTGGGTGAGCCTCGAGAACCAATCGTTCTCTGTTTTAGTTATCTGGATTGCATTGCAACAAATCAAATGTGATATTATTTTACTGCACTGTTCTATGTTGTCACGGGTTGTGGTCCCGTGAAAAGCTTAGCATGCTGATGTGCAAGCTTATATTATTAATTCTGCATGTAAATTTGCAAATGTAAAAGGAATGAATTAATAACCAGATAAAAGAAAATAAAGAACAGTGTAATTCACTTTTTCCTTGATATCCCTGCTTTAGCGTGGGAATCTTGGATATTGCGGTTTAGGGGAAACCGTGAGGATACAAAAACTCCGTGTGCGTTTTGTTGCCCCTGAACCCGATATTGAGGTTCTTCTCCTGGCCACGGTTTTAGGGAGAATCCGCCACTTTACCTGGGAGTGGTGTGTTAGTCACAGCTGTGAGTTTGTTTGGTATACCAAGAAAGTGGCGCCAGTGGATGCTGTTTTCTATGGTGTCCCCGACTTTGGATGCTGTTTTCCAAAGTTCCGATGGATCGTGTTGTTTCCTGATATCGGTCGAGGGCTAAGTTTGGAACCCGGTAACAAAATACAAATTGTGTGTGAAGCTACCCCGGGAACCCTACTTGACCTCGGAGATTGTACCCGTTTGGTGTATCCGCGGGCAATGATAAATTAAAAAGAGGAACTTAAGGATTGTGTGCATTTAATAGGACATGCATATGGAAAGAGGAAAACTTAAATGGAAGATAATAAATGGTTCACGCATTGTACATAAATCATGCATATTCTTGCTCTGCATTAGTTCATGCATGTTTACCTGTTCACTTAGTTGTTTATGTTGATCATTGTATGATGTTGATCTATTTTACATTTAATTGCCTTATTGATTAAGTTGTGATCAATGTTGCATATTTTGTGTTCCCTCCTGTTAAATGTTTAATTATGCATGAATGGTTAATTGACTTAGTAATTGATTATAATCGTATTCCTCAAAATATTACATGGATCTTATTTGTGCTATTTTTTTTATTTGATTCATTAGGGAAACCTGTACGCAGAATTCTTCGGATTTCTGACCCTCTTATTTTATTGGTTTTTTCCAGGCACAGGTGATCAGTGAAGTCGACTCGCTTCTGAGGGATACGAGGGTCACATTTGTTTCAGACGGCTTCACTTACGGACAGAGTGGCTCTACTTGTATTTTCTTTTAGTTCTTCTGATTTTCTGCAAATTTGATATTTCACTTTGACATTGAACATATTACTCTTATTGATTCATTAATAAAAGGGTTCAGTGGATTGATTATGATTGATAAATGTAAGTTGCTTTGTGGAGTGTGGTTATCCAACTGAAATTGGAACTGTAGGGACCCCAGGTCTCTGGGAGGTTTTCCGCGACTCTTAGAAAAAAAAGAAAAAAAAATATTCCGCATTTTTCAAAGGTAGGAGTTGGGGTCGTTACAAAATTAGTAACTATCATTGTTAGATTTTAACAAAAATTAACTCTTTTACTCAAAAATCATGAAATATAAGAATGATCAATTTTATTTTAGTTTTTATTTGTTTCTTGTTCGATTCCTATTCAATTACCATATTGTCTCATTTTTTTAATATTTTGCTTTTAAATTGATACTTCACTTCCCGCTTCCTATAAATTTTAAAATGTTTCGCTTCTCGTTTTCGCTTCCCGTATCGTTTCCTGCTTCCGCTTCCTAGTTTGGGAACCTTGCTCTATCCAAGACTCATATTAATCTGGATTTGATCCAGCCCAAGACCCATTTGAATTTTCGGAGATGGATTTGGATCTGGATCCAGATCCATGCTCAACGATTTTTCCAACTTTAAATTCATTAGAAACGTTTAAATTTGAGTTAATTAATGCTAAGAAGCCTCCCAAGTTAATGTGGTAATTTTTGGAAGCTTCTGGAAATTTATTTATGATTTAATATTAAATAAATAAATAATTAATTAATTTAATGTAATTCCAAAAATTTAATTTGAAATTTGTTTAGAACTCTTAATAGATCCCTTAAACATACCTAGAAGCATGTAAGAAGGTTTGAGAAACATAGAGTCCAAATGAATTAAAACTTTGAAAAGTCAACTTGGAGAGTTTTGAAATTTCCGGAAAACCCAAGAGAGAAGAGAGCCATAATGGGCTGCACTCTCTTCTCCGGCCCATCTAGGAGGGTGGGGGGCATCCCCCCTTCTTGGCTTATTTATAGATCAAAAAAATAATGAGAGAGAGAGAGAGAGAGAGAGAGAGAGAGAGAGAGAGAGAGAGAGAGGTTCCTTCTTCAATCGTCCGGCGTTTTCCACTATCATTCTTGTTTTCTTTTCGATTCACGGTCAATGTACGGGTTTATCTCTTGTTTCGAACGAGAAAAAGAGAGTGAATTTGAATTCCATGCAATATTTTGGTAAAAAATTAAAAATACATGAATAAGGAGTGGATCTAGACATTTGCTCGAATTAGTGTTTGATATCCCTCTTTTTCGAAATTATTTTTGGGGGAAATTTATATTTTGACGCTTGACATTGTGGAACCCTAAATCGGGGCAGATTTGCCATGTTTGAATTATGTGCAAATCTGTCCCAGATTTAGGGCACGTGAAATCAGGAAATTTTAAGGCAAAATCATGGAGTACATGTATGTTTTTGTGGAAACAAAAGATAATTATTGTATTAGCATATGGTTTGCTTTATGAATCTGAGTGTACGTGATTCCAAAGGTGAGTATATATGCATACCTGTAAAGCGCCTGCTTGTAAATATGCATACCTAATGATAAGAGTGCTTATGCATGATTATGTACATTTGAATTCATAACATATGCTGCTTAAACATCACTGCACTCATGTACATATGTTTTGAATATATATATATCACGATATTTGTTTCTTTTGTGCTGGGCAGGTCGGCTGACCAGGCCTGATCTGATTTTGGCTCGGGCTGACAGGCTTGCCGAGCCTTGGAACCCAGCCGAGTGAGCGCGGCGGGGCAGAACTCCATTAAAAAAAAGGGGGAAACTGTGTGGTGGCTGCCAAGCTTTGCAACTAAACTTTTAGTTTAGTTGCTGGGCTGGCTGGCTGCCAGGCCCTGGCAGGGCGCACACAGGCCCGGCCTGGGCCGGTGTAGTGGTTGCCAGGCCCAGCCGATGGAGCCGAACCCCAGCCAGTCGGCTGGGTGCTGCACGGTTTATATATATATATATATAATGTATATATAAAATTTTTTGAGGGTCCGCAGTCTGGCCCATACCTGGCCAGACCCAGCCGCGTGCTGGCAGCCAGGATAGGCCCAGCTGAACCGAGTTCAGCTGGCCTGGGCTTCCCAGGTCTGCCGAGCCTGTTGGACATATCTGAGTGGGTTCGGCTGGCAGGTTTGTTTTACAAAAAAAAAAAGAGTTATTGTTTTCAGTGGGGCTGACTGTCAGCCCAACTGAAATAAATTTTTGACAGGCCTGACAGGCCCAGGTTGGGCATGTGCAGGGGGCTACCAGACCAGTCGATTGTGTTGGCTGGGCTGGAGCCGAGCCCCAGCCGGCTGGGTGCAGCTGAATGTTTCTCAGAGTATATATATATATATATATATATATATATATATATATATATATATATATATATATATATATATATATATGCCCCAAAATTTCGACTTGTGATTTCGAAAAACCTTTCAAAGATTTAAAGTTTTAACTTTTAAAAACGACAGCGGAAGATATTTAGAAAGGAGCACAAGTCAACAATCCTGGGTACGTTAGCTGAAAAACCATCATTCACATGAACAACAATTTAAAGGAATTGAAGAAATAAGGCAATAGATTAAAAATCTGCAGTTTATTACAAAATGAGCATTTTGTTCCAAAGTTCAATAATCTAAAGAAAACTCAAAAAGACTCAGAGCCAAGCCGCCAGCAGAAAGAAGATAAATCTTGATCCATATTGCACCACGCCATCGACCGCCTGTGAAGTCCTACTTCTCACCTGCCCATGAAATGGGTCAGTTTCATAACAAACCAGTAGGTGCACGAACAAATAAGTAGAATGAAAATAAAGCAGAACATTTATGAGATAAGCAGTTATGATATTTAAACAATCAATACAATTATAATCTATTCTAACAAGTGTAATATGTGCAAAGAGCTGTTAGTTGAAGCATTTCAAGCAGTGTAAGTCTCAATCATCTACAACTATTCAAGAAGATATTCTTTAAGTTTTGATATTAACTGACCCGTGGGTACGCACAGACGCGAAACGTAGAAACAACCGAGACTGATCCGGGGGTTTATTATGTCAGGTGTTTTCATTAACCCGGATGGCTGACTGATTCCGCTCCTAAGAGGACGGTCAGTGACCAAGAGAGTAAATCCTCAAAGGCATTCGTGGCCCATGGATGCATCCAACTTCTGCAGAAGTACTTGGGAGTTACCACCTAGGATAATTTATGGTAATCCCAATTCACCTAACTCCGATGACTGGGGAAGCTAAGTCTTTTGCCCGTGGGGTGGTTGTTAACAACCTGTCCATCGGAGTTTTTGTACCATCCATCCTCTCCCTTGATGAACCGTGAAGGTCGAATGGGTACGACGGGGGTTTCTTAACCGCCGCTCCATCCTACATGCTCTGGTCTATTAGACCCCCTCGAGCATCTTGCATGTGAAGGCGAGTGGTCACCATTTATGTGATCTCAGCATTGTGTTAATTGCACGCATCGAGGTTGCTACAACCTCATCCTCCAACCATCGTAACCCACATGAGACGTACTTGTCCAAAAAGTACGATTATACCTCCCTAGAGGTACGACTACGATGAGAGTGCAACATATAATGTTTTATGATTCTTTTGGTTCATACATGACATGTATTGCTCTTTTGAGCAAATTGGCCTGTGGAGGCCGATATTATCACATCAAAATCAATAAGGTGTTGATTTCCCACTTCAAGATACTCCATGACCTCACATAAAATTCATACCGTACCTGCTTTAAGGTTCAGTTACAATAGCAATTGCAGTGATTTTCTCTCCCAAAGTGAGTCTATTCACAAAGTCAACCTTAAGTATGCAGTTTCAAAAGAATAAGCATGCAGAACAGATAATCACGAGTTAAGTAATCCTACAGGTAAACAGGTATGCCAATTAAACTACTTGATTCTTTCTAGAATGAGTCTACCCAAAGAATTTACATTAAGCATGCAATTTCAAAAGAATCAAAATGAGTAAAACTCTGACCAACCAATACTTCTTCAGATAAGCAGGTATGTAAAAAAACTATTCTATCTTAGAAGTCTTATTTTATTTTGTTCATACAAACTCTTTGTGCGACTTTCCCCTACCTCGGGATGTCGTGCAGCTGCGTGCGTCTACGCGTGTAGATGATACGAGGCTCAGGCCGCGGAGCTAGAGCGGGGTTCGATACGATGTCTGCAAAAGTATGAGAATTCAACGCTACTCTATTTATCATGCGGAGAAATAAAAAAACAGGCCTGTCGATCGGAAAAGAGAGAGGCATCAGGGGTGTGCCCTTGCTGGCCGAAAACAGACAAGTGACAGGGGAGCGAGCCCCTGCCTGCCGACAACAGCGGGGCGACAGGGGATGAGCCCCTGTCGAAAAACAGCGAGGCGGCAGGGGGGCCAGCCCCTGACGACAGCAACGAAGCGGCAGTGGCTGAGCCCCTGCCGACAGCCACGAAGCGGCAGGGGGGCCAGCCCCTATCGACAACACGAGACGGCAGGGGACCAGCCCCTGCCGGCAGCATCGATGCGGCAGGGGAGGCAACCCCTGCCGATAACCATGAAGCGGCAGGGGCTGAGCCCCTGCTGACAGCCAAGAGACGGCAGGGCTAGCCCTTGCCGACAACAACAAGGAGGCAGGGGCCAGCCCCTGCCGACAGTCGAGAGGCGGCAGGGGGCCAACCCCTGCCGACAGAGAGAGGGAGAGAGCTTGGGACAAGCCCCTGCGTGCTGAGAATCAAGGGGAAACAGGGGGGTTATCCCCTGCCCTCCCAGAAGCCAAGAGGCGACAGGGGGTGAGCCCCTGCCAGCCCAACAAAACAAAGGGCGACATGGGCATTGCCCCTGCCAGCCGAGACAGGAAGGCGGCAGGGGCACTACCCCTACGCGCCAAAACCCTAAAGGCAGCGGAGCGAGCCCCTGCCTGTCGGGAAACATGAAGCGGCAGGGGCATTGCCCCTGCCTACAGGTGATCGAGAGGTGGCAGGGGGACTGACCCCTGCCAGAAAGAGAGACCGGGGCGGGGGTGTCGCAGGGGCCTCGGTCCCCTGCCGGCACTCCGGCGAATTCCCAGAGGGAAAAGGGAACGACAGGGGCCCCATAGGCCACCTATCGGGCCCCCGATGGGCACAGGCGAGGTGGGAGGCCGCGGCAGGGGCTGCGAGCCACCTGTCGGCCTCCCGGCGAGGTGACAGAGAGGGGAGGGGGGGTGTGAGGAAGAGAAGAGGGAGGAGAATAGGGAGGAGAACGACGTACCTGGGAGGCGGTGGTCGGCGTCGGCGGCGTTGGTGGCGCTGGAGGCGTGCGCAGAGAAGGAGGAGGTCGACACAAGGGGGGGGGGGGCGAAGGGTTGTGCCTCCCTGTGCCCTCCTGCAGTGCTTTCAAAAGCTTCAGGGGGGGCGATGAATGGGGAAACCCTTGGTGGGTTTCCCTAATCCGCCCGATTTCGTAGGCGGGGAGCGGCGCTCGGGAAGGGGGTTCTCTCAAAATCCCCTTCTCGAGTCGGGTTATTTTAAAACCCTATCGATGGCGGGCCCGGGTCGGGTCCGGACCCGACCCGACCCGGGTCCAATAATTTTTTTTTGTGGGTTTTACAATATATATATATGTATATATATATATATATATATATATATATATATATATATATATATATATTATAATGCAAGTTTAAAGGCCCAGATTTGTCCATGTGCCTTACATGATCAATTTATGTGTATCTGAAGATTAACTTAGCATGTGAAATTTTCAGTTATGCTTGCAAATTTTCAGATTTTTGCTATTGGTATTAGATGTGGCTTTATGCATGCAAAAAAAAGATATTTCTTACATGCTTATGCTTGTTATATCATGTATATTTTGGGGTGTTAATGCATAGTTGTTCCCTATGCATGTGCATACAGGAAATTGACACGTTTTTGCATTCATGAATGGAAATATGCATTTAGCATGATTACATGAACGCATGCATTGGAATATTGAATATATGCTTATGTATATTATTGTTTCATGAACATTCTTAAATTGGCATAAATGAATATGCATTGAGAAGCATTTAAAAAAGAATGCATAGTGGCATGTTATTCATGATTTTTTCATATGAATGCATTGATGATCAAAATGGATCATTTTTAGTTCTATCATTGCAAAAATCAAGTGTGATATTATTGTTCTTATTTCACTGTTCTATGTTGCCATGGTCTGTTGTCCTGTGAAGAGTTTCACATATGGATGTGTGAACTTGTGTTATTAATTCTGCATGTTGAATTGCAAATTAAAAGAGATGAATTAGTAACAAGATAAAAGAAATTAAAGAACAGTGTAATTTACGTTTCCTTGATGTTCCTTTTATAGTGTAGGAATCTTGGACATTGCGATTTTAGGGAACCGTGAGGATACTAAAATTCCGTGTGCGTTGTTGTTGTCCCTGAACCCGATATTGAGCTCCTAGCCACGATTTTAGGGAGAATCTGTCAATTTGCCTTGGGTTGGTGTGTAGACACAACTATTGTTTTGGTATACCAAGAAATTGACACTTGTGGATTTAGATGTCCTTGGTGTCTCAACATTAGATTTGGATGTCTAATGTTCCGAAAGCTGTTTCGGTCAAGGGCTAAGTTTAGAACCCAGTAATAAAATACAACTTGTATTCTAAGTTACCCTTGGAACCCTACTTGATCCCGAAAATTCTTACCCGTTTGAAGTATCCGCGGGCAACGGTAGTTAAAAAAAAGAACTTAAATTGTGTGCATCTAATAGAGACATGCATATGAAAATAAAACTCTGATAAAAGATAATAATTTATTCATGCATTGCACTGAAATTATGCATATTCCTGTTATGTATTAGATCATGCATATTTACTTGTTTCCTTAATTGTGATATATTGGTGAATGCATGATGTTTGTTCCTTAATGCATGCTAAATGTCTTTATCACTTAATTTGTGGTTCTTGTTGTTTATTAAATTGTTCTTTCATGCTTATTAATTGTTTTCTATTACATGAATAATTAATTGAGTTATGAATTTGTCACAATTGCATTCCTCTAAAATATTGCATGAATATTATTTAGGTTTTTTTTACTTATTTGTTTCATTAGAGGGATTCGTACACAAAATTCTTTGGATTTTGACACCCCTACTTTTGTGTTTTTCGCAGCCTCAGATGCCCAGTGAATCGACTTGCTTTGAGAGGAGCTACGAGAGGACCACACGATTGCTTGTCAGATACCTTTGGACATCGTGGCTCTTGAGGCCTTACATGGAGCTCCACTGTCATCTTTGCTAATTAACAATGTTAGTGAGGGATTCTGCCTCTTTGTCAAAAATCCATTCTTGGAATTTATTCAAAGGCTACACTAGTTACTCACTTATCTGCAGTTGTCAGATGCCTTCTTGGCGTTTATTGAGTCCTCTCTTGGACACGTGAAGAGATTGTTAGATCTTGTAGGTCTTGTCATTTAATTGATGCCTCAAAATCAATGAGAAGATATTTTGACTGAATGAGAGGTATCATGGTCATATCATCCCTGCCAAATCTTCATAAGGACATCCCTGCTGTCACTTTTGGCAAACAATAGGAAATTTTAGAATTTGAAGCTGGAATGCATGATGATGTTACAAATATAACTCTTTTTTATATGAGACAAGACTGAGGTGCTGCTTGTTCTTAATGCTTCTTATCTTGTTGATTGCTTTCAGTTCTCAATTTTGCTGACTAGCTCAACATGTACAAGAATTACCTGTTAAAAAATTCATATTTCTAGAAGGTTTAGCACTTTGAACATTTTAGTCTCGTCATCCTGTACAATGCTTTATGTGTTCTATCAGTATAACTTTCTATAGGTTTAGCAAAGGATGTGTTACTTGCTGCTTATAGTGTTGTGCCTATGCTTTTTCAACTTTCAGGGGCATACCGATGGTCACATGGCACTACTTCATACCAGTACAAACTCACTAATTGTTGGTGACCACTGTGTTGGGTAAGTTTTTTTATGTTGCAAGTCATTAATTAATGCAGTAAATTTAACTAAGCAAATGATCAGCCAAATGGTTTAACAGTTTAACTGTTTACATTGGTTAAAGTATAAATTCTGTTATCTTTTGTTGTTTCTTCTCTTTTGGTTTGGTAAAAGCTTGTACCATAAGATTTGCATAATCTAGCCTTTTCTATATGACATTTTATGTAGAATTCTCTAGGAAACCTCAAAAGTCAATCTTAGTAAATTTTAGATCCTTCGGAAAAAAGACTTCCACTGTTCCTTTTAAGGATTTGTTATTTTTTGAATATATATATATATATTGGGGAGGTATGCCTGGAAGATCAACTATGGAAGCTATACATCTTCTTAGACAACTTATTGAAAGATATAGAGAGAGGAACAAAGATTTGCATATGGTTTTTATTGATTTAGAGAAGGCATACGATAGAGTACCTAGGGACGTTCTCTGGTGGACAATGATGAAGAAAGGTGTTTCTCTCAAGTACATTAGTATAATTAAAGATATGTATGAAGGAGTAGTAACCAATGTCCGCACTTGTGGAGGGGTGACAACCAATTTTCCGATAACGGTTGGGTTACATCAAGGATCTGCTTTAAGCCCTTTCCTATTTGCGATAGTGATGGATGAGCTTACGAGATCAATTCAAGAAAATGTACCGTGGTGTATGTTGTTTGCTGATGATATTGTTTTGATTGATGAGTCTAGAGCTGGGGTTAATGCTAAGTTAGAATTATGGAGACAGACATTGGAAGCTAGAGGTTTTAAGTTGAGTAAGAGTAAGACTGAATATATGGAATGTCGGTTTAGTAAGCAACGAAGTAGGGATGGGAGTGTAGTGAAGCTTGGTGAGCAAGATATACCGGTGAATGATTATTTCAAATATTTGGGATCCATCATTCAAAAGTATGGAGAAATTGATGGAGATGTAAATCATAGGATAAAGGTTGGGTGGATGAAATGGAAAAGTGCTACTGGAGTGCTGTGTGATCGTAGAATGCCATTGCGGTTGAAGGGAAAGTTTTATAGGACGACTATTAGACCCGCTTTACTATATGGTACGGAATGTTGGGCTGCCAAGAGACATCATATTCAAAAAATGAGTGTAGCTGAGATGCGGATGCTTAGATGGATGTGTGGAAATACAATAAAAGATAAGATTCGGAACGAAGAGATACGTAAGAAGGTAGGTGTTGCACCCATTGAAAATAAGATGCGAGAGAATCGTTTACGGTGGTTTGGACATATTCGGCGAAGGCCTAATGATGCTCCAGTTAGAAGGTTGGAGAAATGGGAAAATATATTAGTTAAAAGAGGTCGGGGTAGGCCTAGGAAGACTTGGATGGAGATGATAGGAAAGGATATGAATGCTTTGAACCTCACCGAGGACATGGCGTTGGATAGAAATGATTGGAGGAAAAGGATTCATGTGGAAGACCCAAAATGAATTTCTTTTTTGGTTCATATCGCTGACCCCAATTGTTTTGGGATGAAGGCGTAGTTGTTGTTGTTGTATATTGGGGAGGTGGGGGTTGGTTTCTCTATAACCTGTGTCCAAACTGGTTCGTATAGGTGGTTTTAAGGCTTTCTGCCTTATCCATGTGTGCATACAACTAAGGCTAGTTGACTTATCATCACTATTAATTTTTCTCAATCTACTGCCATCTTCAAATGCATACCAAGCTCCTATCAAATGCTAGTTTTACTATTTCTCTTCCTAATTTAATCCCATCATAAGGGCAATCATTTGTAAGACAAAATACATGGAATGTCGGTTTAGTAAGCAACAAAGTAGTTGTAACGCCCCAAAAACTTAACCCAGAAACACCAGGATTTTTTTTTATACATACAGCGGAATCATTTTATAACTCATGGTTAAATGAATGGAGCGATACAGGTAAAAAGATCTTCAAACAATCGACACATCCTTTATTCCACTTTAGTTCATGAAACTTTACAAAAGTATATTTACAAAGAACGAATCCATGATGGCATATCAGTTACAAGTTGGCTAGGGAACCAGTAGATCAAACAGATATCGAAACCTCTCCTGTAACCGCTTGTGGTGACTACTCATGACCTGAGAATGTTAAAAAAAAATAGGAATTAGACTGCCACGTCTAAGCAGGAATTCTGTACTGATAATGCAAGTATATCGTGAATCGAGTGTGTGGTATGAGTGTCATGGTTGAGCTTTAGTGTATATCAAGACAGGTAAGCACTATGTAACAAAGATCTAAATTCATGTACATGAGCAGGTGAACAGTTATATAACAATAACAACTATGCCACATTAATATGCAGGTGAGCAGTTATTTAACAATAACAAATATGCAACATTAATAAGCAGGTGGGGTATGCCACAGTCAATGCAATAACATGTACACTTTCAGATAACAATTTAATTACCTCGTATCCACCAAGTTAAGAATTTTACTAATTTACAAGTTGATAATATAAAGTATCTGAAATACAACTTACATATGTCTCTCTAGTGTCTCCATTGGTTGTGACACCTAACTCTTCTAAATGATGTTTAATTATCTTATCCCATGAGTACACACGGACACAGGTGACCATCTCAGAAGAGAACGTTCGGGGGTATATTATTCCAGGTAATTTATTAACCCAAACATTCTAACGAAGACTGAATCCCCAAGGAAGCGACCAATAGCCGAGAGAATCTCCCAATGGCTCAACTCAAAACTGGATGCATCCCTAACTTCTGCAGAAGACGTGAAACTACCACCTATGACACATAGGTAGTCCTGGTCCCTAACTCTGAGGACGGGGACCCACGAGCCGCTTCACGCTCGACACCAAACACAAGTCCTCGAAGTCTTGTACCACCCACCCTCTCCAAGGTAGGTCTCAACTGAGTAATTGGGTTTCATTAATTTAGTTATTTTCTCAAAATTTAGAACATTTTCACAACTTCTAATCACTGCCATAACATTAAACCCCATTCTTAGTAATACACACACACTCAAACATTGAGTCTCAAT
The DNA here is from genome assembly GCF_984573655.1 of Nuphar pumila. Classification (NCBI taxonomy): domain Eukaryota; kingdom Viridiplantae; phylum Streptophyta; class Magnoliopsida; order Nymphaeales; family Nymphaeaceae; genus Nuphar; species Nuphar pumila. Next base: position 21,009,256 of record NC_143255.1, on the reverse strand, counting down.
TTCCTTGTCATGTGATATGTTCATTATTCACCATATACTAAACATGAGTACCCATCATATGTATCTATCTGATAAATATGACCCAATTGCTCTGTTAACAGAAGTATCATGTACCTTGAGAGTTTGTTCTAACCAATTTGTTTCCAGCTAGATATCTTTTAAAAAAATTAACAATTAAGCTACTCTAAAATTTTGTGGTAAACTACTTTGTGCTGACACTTGTTCAATATAGAATGCAGTTGAACACTGAATTAGTTCAGAAATATAACATTTCATACATAGGGGTGCAGTAGCTTATCGAACAAATTTTTAAAGAAACAGATAGCATATTTGGTAAGGGTTACTTCTTCAGCCAGATTTAATAATCAGTCGTAAACAATTTAAGATGAGATGTGATAATGGCTCCAAATGTACCAATATTCAGGTCACTCATGGACTGACATAATTCACTACATACGGCTAAGATAAACTGATGGAATTAGCCACTAATGGATAGGAAAAGAAACTCATTATGAAGCTACCCTTGCATGTTAACAGGAAATCAACATCTTCAGCAAATCCAAAATAAAAGATTCGATACAATAGTGCATAGTACAAAAATGCCGGACAGTATCAAACAGTTTGTGTTAACATGATGCCCATACAACTAGTCGATCAAGAAAGGGTGCTGGAGAAGTTTATATTATATATATATATATATTATACAACCCTTCCGAAGTTTGAAGCTATCGTTACTTTTGGATTAGCAAGAACAATAGATGAATCGAAAGGAAAAACGTATACAGTGGCTTATCATTACCGCTTGGTTATCATTTGAAGTTAGATGAACAATGAAACTTAAACAATTACAAATTAAAATCGGATGCACGATCACAAAATGCTATTCATCACAAAATCAACTATGAGCAATAAAAATCAATCTGACCCAGAAAAGAAAGCAAATCCTATCAAGAAAGTGAATAGGATCAAACCAAACGCCCAAAACGTTATGATTTGAAGATTTAGGGCTTGGCCAGCCAAACCCCTAGTGGGATAGTTTTGGGAATCATCCACTCAGAAATCCCAACCCCTTTTTTTTTATCGCACCAAGAAAATTAAACAAGAATCGGCACCCCTCATCAAGTTTTACCTGATACTACAACAAAAACCCCAAATCAATGGGATTAGGTATTGCTGTGTTTAGGGTTGGTCAAGAAAACCCCCAAATTGATTTGATTTGGGGATTTCTGGTTTAGGGTTAGGCAAAAAAACATCTTCCCCTCCCAAAACTATCGTTACCCTTACCGGTAACCCCAAGCCACAGCGTTGGATTTTCAGACAACCAAGAACATATTGAAAAGCTCGTACATGCGATAATAATAATAAGGGTTTCCCTTGACCGACCCAACCTCAACCTGATTCAGTCCACACCCAACAAAATCAGAGATAGAATCCTACCTTTTTCTGGCGACAAATGGAGAAGAAAGAGGTTGACGACCGATCTTAGGTGCCTCCAAGACCGTGCTTCTTGCTGCAAACTCTGATGCTGTAAAGAAAGGAGGGATGAGAGGCGAGAGGCGGAAAAAGGGATATGAAAGGAGAGATGGGCGAGAGCACAATCTTCTCCACCTACCTCTTTTATAGCGGCGACCCCCTGTCTCCGATGAACCGGGACAGTCGGTTACCTCCTGTAACCCCTCCCCTCCCCCGATCTTGCTATCTGCATCCTTAGGCAAGAATCGTTCCCTAGGCACGATTCTGATGCTCGAGTTTTAAATAAAAAGGAAAACGGGTCCGAGTTCGGGTTTGAACCCGATAACCCACAATACCCGGATCTACTCTAAAGTGGATCCGGGTCTGTAATAGGTTATGAACCCATTCAAACTGACAGACCCTCCATGACGTGTGTTTGAAATGACACCACTTGGGCAAATCCTTAAGTGGATCCATTTGGGTCCATGGTGAATTCGACCCAACTCATATAGTTCGTACCTTATTGCCTACTCCATTTGGATCCTCATTCAGAGGATGTGGTATTAGGCTTCCCATTAAATACACACTGTTACAATTACTAGGGTACGAAAATACCCATCATACAACAAAGGTAAATTACAATATGACATTAATGCTATTAATGAACATGTGCTGAAATCTGTAATTAGATAAACACAAATTGGGTTTGGATAAGATCCAAACCCAGTTCGTGAATGATGACTTCTTTTCATCCCCCTCAAGTTGTACATGGTTTTGAACCATGAACAACTTGCCTTTCAACATCCAGAATCTGTCTTTGATAAGCCTTTTGGTAAACAAGTCAGCAACTTGATCAGTAGTCCGAACAAATTCTGGTTCAATTTCCTTCTCTTCGACTTTCTGTCTTACAAAATGTTGATCAATTTCAATATGCTTGGCACGACTGTGGTAGATAGGATTGAATGACATGTTGATGGCACTTTGATTGTCACATAAGTGAATACATTTAGATATTGATTCTCCTACGTCTGTCAATAGATGTCTGATCCATGTTACTTCAGCTGTGGCAGCTGCCATTGATCTATATTCAGCTTTTGTGCTTGACCTGGCAATAGCCCTTCGTTTCCTACTGCTCCACGAGACAAGATTTAGGCCAACGAAAACACAATATCCTGAGACTGACCTACGCTCATCTGGATCTCCTGCCCAGTCTGCATCTGTGTAAACAAGAAGTTCATGCCTATGACGTTCATTCATACTCTTTCTGTATAAAAGACCATCCCCAATAGTTCCCTTCAAATATCGGAGAATACGTTTAACAACTTCCATATGTCCAATACGTGGTTCATGCATGAACTGTGATACTTGATTGATTGAATAGACAATATCAGGACGAGTAAAGGTGAGATATTAAAGCATCCCCACTATCCTGCGATATCCTGTAGGATCCTCATACAAATCTCCATCTTGGGAACTGAGTTTCTGATGAAGTACACTGGGCGTCCTTAGAGGCTTGCAATCTTTCATACCTGCCTTGCTTAGAACATCAATAGTATATTTATGTTGGGTAAGTGTCATGCCTTCAATAGTTCTGTCAATTTCTACTCCAAGAAAATATCGCAGCTTACCAAGGTCCTTCATCTTGAACCTGTGATTCAGGAGTTCTTTGACCTGTTCAATATGTTCATTAGAGTTACTTGTAATGATAATGCCGTCTACATATATCAGTAACAAGGTAACTGTGTCTTTACATTTGAATATGAAAAGAGAATGATCAAGAAGAGATCGACTAAAACCATATTTCTCTATTTCAAGAGAAAAACTGTCAAACCAAGATCAAGAGGCTTGCTTCAGACCATATATAGCTCTCTTTAATCTACATACATATTCTTTGGAGTTTCCTTCTGTATACCCAGTGGGTTGCTCCATGTACACTTCCTCCTTTAGAGTTCCATGTAGGAATGCATTTTTTATATCCAATTGACTGATAATCCACTGATGCTCAATAGCCAATGATAGTATGATTCGAATAGTGCCCATTTTCACAACCGGACTGAAGGTTTCATCATAATCTTGTCCTTGCTCCTGAGTGAATCCCTTGGCGACTAGTCTAGCCTTATAGCGCTCAATAGTACCGTCCGACTTATACTTTACTTTATATACCCATTTGGACCCAACCACATTTCGATCATGTGGTCTGGGAACAATCTCCCAAGTGCCACATTCATGAAGAGCCTCCATTTCTTCATTCATAGCTTCAATCCATCGCTTAGAATTTGTTGTTTGATAAAATGTAGTGGGATGATGTTCCTTACCTAAAGAAGTTAAGAAGAGTTGGAAATCCATAGTGAAATTCTCATAACTTACCCATCGATCAATAGGATGTCGCGGTCGAGTAGATCTTCTGGGGACAAATGATAGAGTAAAATCGGAAGAAGAATGCATCTCCTGATCAGAATTGGGGAGAGTTCCCTTCTCACGTTGAGAGTAAACAATGCCTTTATACCTTTCGGGAGGCAAGAGTGGATCCAAAATGACACTTTCCTGAGTCCTTTGTACCACATCGGACATGTGGTCCTCAACTCTTTGATTACATTCTGAAGGGCAAACATCACCAACACTAGAAAAAAGATCAGAGTTCAACCAGGGGTGATAAACTTCAATTTTAGGGAGAGTGTTAACATTGTGGTCAAAATTCAATTCATCAAATACAACATTCCTGGATATTTTGATACGCTTGCTCACAGGATCATAGCATCTGTATCCTTTATGATCATCAGCATACCCAACAAATCAGCACTTCAAGGCTTTATCCTGAAACTTGTGTCGTATTGAACTGTCAACATGAACATAACATACACACCCGAATACTCGCAAATCATGATAATTTGGATGAATACCATGTAAAGAAAAGTAGGGTGATTTGTTTTCCAGGATATTCATGGGCAACCGGTTGATGATATAAACGGCTGAATAAAAAGCCTCTGCCCAGAAGGTAACCGGAAGGTTACTGTCATGCATCATGCTCATTGCACTCTCGACAATATGGCGATGCTTTCGTTCAGCAATCCCATTCTGTTGAGGTGTATGAGGGCAAGACACTTGTCTACGTATTCCATTTGTCTGGAGAAAATTAATAAAGTCATTTGAGGAGAATTCACCCCCTCTATCACATTGGAAACAAAGGATATTATCAGAGAATTGATTTTGAACAAAAGAATAAAATTTTTGAAATAACTTGAATGTTTCAGATTTGCATTTCATAAAGAAAATCCATGTATACCGAGAATAACTATCAACAAAAATGAGATAATATCTAATGCCAGACATGGAAGAAACTGGGGCTGAACCCCGAACATCAGAACAAATAATTTCAAAAGGTCTTGAAGCTCTTTTATTAATAGAATGAAATGGAAGAACATGACTCTTACATTGAAGACAACTAGAACACTTTTTATCATTGACATTGAAACTTAAACTTGACTTGGGAATAAGGCTGCTTGAAGCAAGCTTTTCAATGAAACCACTACTACAATGACCTAGACGACCATGCCAAAGATCTGACTTATTACACTCAGAAAGACTAAAAACATTCTTAGGAGGAACTGAAGAAGAAGATGATATGAGCTTTAAGGTGGAAGGATTCTCTTGGAACACATACATATTTCCTTGTCATTTTCCTTCAGCGAACGTTTCCCTGATATGAAGGTTCTTGACACGAACAGAAAAATGAGTAAACTCAACTGAATCATTGATGTCATCTATAAGCTTAGAGACAAAAACAATATTTTTCTTGATATTTGGAGCATAAATGACATTTGAAAGAGCAAGAGAAGAGGTAGACATAGGAATGACAGAGTTTTCAATGTGAGAAATACGATGGTGAGACCCATCTCCAGTAACTATACTATTTCTACCAGCATAAGGAATAAGAGTTAGGATCATACCAGCATCACCAGTGACATGAGTGGCTGCACCAGAATCAACATACCAAGTGCCCTCATCATTTTGTTTCAAATTCAATTCAACTAGAGCAGATAGTAATAACTCCTTGACTTCGGCACTATTTTTCAATTTGTCTGGCACTTTGCTGGTTCCTGGTTTGCCTTTATTTTGAGGGTTAAACCAGCAATTAGCTTTGATATGCCCCCTTTTATTGCATAGAAAACATGTTGGTATTGATCTTTGCCTCTGTCCATTGGGTGAAATATTGGGTGTAGGTAGGATGCCACGACTTCCTTGTCCATTTCTTTCTTGACCCCCTCTTTCTCGAAAATCAAACCTACCATGTCCTCGTCCATAGACAACTCCTATGGCAAGGACATCATGTGCTCCAACTTGGGCATGAGTATCTTCAGAAAATCCCTTCAAGGTCATCTCATACTGTAAAAGCTTGGCATGTAGATCTTCAAATGTAGGTAAATCTGACAGACACAATAAAGAAGTAACCATCATATGATAATCTGATCCTAGTCCACTCCAAGTTTGTTGAACCATATCTTTGTCGCTAACTGCGCATCCTACGATGGCCAACTGATCTGTGATGGTCTTCATTTTGTTCAAGTACTCCATGATAGTCATGGAGTACTTCCTCAGCATTTGAAACTCTTTCTTTAAAAATAATACTCTGGCTTGAGAAACTTGAGAGTATGTCTGAACCAATCGGTGCCATAATTGCACTGCGGAGCAGTCATCTGGAATTGCCACAAGCACTTCTTGTGACAATGTAGAAGTAATATAAGCGACCAATGCCTGATCTCGCTTCATCCAGGACACATACTCTGGATTTCTAACATAAGTAATAGAAAGGTCTCTCTCACCATTCTTTTCTTGCGGTATGAACTCTGGCGGAACAGGAACAGAACCATCCAAATGTCCAGAAAGATCCTGACTTCTTATGAATGGTATGATTTGTCGCTTCCAGGTTAGGAAATTGGAATTGGTCAGTTTCTCAGACACGAGTTGACTAAGAAAGTTTGAGGAAAGACCATCCAGATCTGTCCATATATATATATATTAATACATAAAAATATACATAAACATGAGCGTAGGAAACAAAAATAAGTATTTTAGACATACCTACATCGATTTCCATGGATTGAAACACGAGAAACTGAAATAAAATCCATGGTTTTCTTCAAAAACATTGCCTAAAGCTTATTTAGGCTATTTTTTTCATCCGAAACAAAAGATAACACCCATACCTTTTCTTAAAGCTTGAAAAGACCGAAAAAGAGATTTTGGAAGACCGAAAAAATAGACGGATGCCCAGAGAAGAAGGTGGAGCTTCCTCCTTTTTTTCTTCTTTTTCTTCTTCCTCTTCCTTCTCTCCTTCTCTCTCTTTTCTTTCTTTTGGTTTAAATAGAAAGAATACTCCCTTATTTTTTCCAGCACCTTCTATTGTGTGCTGGAGATTTGACTTCCCATGTGGGAGTCCATCTCCAACACACTTTCCTATTCCCATAAAATTTCAATCTTTGACTTTTTTTAAAACCTTTATTTTTTTTTCTATTTTTTTGTTACTCCTTTTTATTTATTCTTGTCTTTTAGCAAGTGTGGACTCCTCTAGATTCCCACCATTAGCAACTTTTGAAATTCGGAATTAATTATAATTTAGTAATAAATAAATAAATTGTTAATTATTTATTGCTAATTAAATAAATAACTTCAATTTAAACCTCTGGGAGTCTTTTTTAACTTTAAATAACTTCAATTTAAACCTATATATTGAATTCAAAGTTATATTTTAATTGGATCTAAATTTTGGACCTAAATCCAGATCTAAGATCCAAATCCATATCCAAAATTCATTTGGATCCTAAGCTAGATCAATTCCTTATTAATATGGGTCTTGGATTGAGTCTAGATCCATATTAATTTGGATCATAGGTATTGGATCTAATCCGATCCAAATCCGGATCTGACCCGTCGAGGCAGTCCTTTTTAGAAAAAAGCGATTTTTGGGCCAACCGTAGCCTGAATTCAAAAAAGTAAAATACCATTATACTTAGAATTTTGAGACGTATCTGATGATATATAACTCGAATTTCGCCTTCGAAATTCGCTCAAATTTAACCTGAATTTTGCTCGAATTTAAAGGTCGAAAATAACACCTTTTAATTGGCTCGTTTAGATCTTGTTGATGAGACCTCAGCCAAGCCCAGACTCAAATATTACACCCTAACATCGAGGGTTCTACCTATATTTCTGCAACTCTTAGCCAAATTTTCAACGCTCTATAAATTTAACTAAGTATAAAAATACTTAGTCCGCACTTGTGGAGGGGTGACAACCAATTTTCCGATAACGGTTGGGTTACATCAAGGATCTGCTTTAAGCCCTTTCCTATTTGCGATAGTGATGGATGAGCTTACGAGATCAATTCAAGAAAATGTACTGTGGTGTATGTTGTTTGCTGATGATATTGTTTTGATTGATGAGTCTAGAGCTGGGGTTAATGCTAAGTTAGAATTATGGAGACAGACATTGGAAGCTAGAGGTTTTAAGTTGAGTAAGAGTAAGACTGAATATATGGAATGTCGGTTTAGTAAGCAACGAAGTAGTGATGGGAGTGTAGTGAAGCTTGGTGAGCAAGATATACCGGTGAATGATTATTTCAAATATTTGGGATCCATCATTCAAAAGTTTGGAGAAATTGATGGAGATGTAAATCATAGGATAAAGATTGGGTGGATGAAATGGAAAAGTGCTACTGGAGTGCTGTGCGATCGTAGAATGCCATTGCGGTTGAAGGGAAAGTTTTATAGGATGACTATTAGACCCGCTTTACTATATGGTACGGAATGTTGGGTTGCCAAGAGACATCATATTCAAAAAATGAGTGTAGCTGAGATGCGGATGCTTAGATGGATGTGTGGAAATACAATAAAAGATAAGATTCGGAACGAAGAGATACGTAAGAAGGTAGGTGTTGCACCCATTGAAAATAAGATGCGAGAGAATCGTTTACGGTGGTTTGGACATATTCGGCGAAGGCCTAATGATGCTCCAGTTAGAAGGTTGGAGAAATGGGAAAATATATTAGTTAAAAGAGGTCGGGGTAGGCCTAGGAAGACTTGGATGGAGATGATAGGAAAGGATATGAATGCTTTGAACCTCACCGAGGACATGGCGTTGGATAGAAATGATTGGAGGAAAAGGATTCATGTGGAAGACCCAAAATGAATTTCTTTTTTGGTTCATATCGCTGACCCCAATTGTTTTGGGATGAAGGCGTAGTTGTTGTTGTTGTTGTTGTTGTATAAAAATACACCATATTATATCTGTATTCATAGTTTTTGTTTAATAGACATGGAATGGCCCAACTGAAAGAGAGATAAATACTAATGAGATACTCAATTCAGGTTCTAAATCTGACACTGATGTATGTTGTTCCTCTTGTATATTTGTATTTTGTAGTTAATTCATAAGGGACTTTCTTAACACATCATTATCTGGAGCCTCAAATCTTATGATGAGACAATTGGTTAAAGTAAATGGAAATGACCTTAGCTGAAATTTCAGTCTTGAGATGACACTTTCACGAGCTTTGCCCCTTTCTAATAAGAAGATTCTTCGGAGAATGCCTATAGTTTGATGGGACACTATATAAATTAATTAGTAACCTATGTAACATGGACACTTCTAAAAGGGCAACACACCCGTGTCACACTTGCACCGATGTGGGTGCGACATTTGGACACGGCTTCCTTTGTGTCAGGTGAAGTCAACCACATTGAAGTCCATTTCTATTCGAAAGTGGATTTGGTTAACCAAGTCCAGTTTTATCTATATTATATAGATAAATACATTAAATGCACACACACACATACACATACACACATATATCTGCACCCGCGCACCAACGTTTTTTTCAATTGCCATGTCGGTCCCGCTGCACCTGCACCAGTATTTGCATCCTCTTCGTACCTATGTGACATAGTTAGTAACCGACAATTTTATCAACAACTTGGCATATTCTTATGCAAAGAACTTCGTACCATCAATGAATATGAGAATGATTTGGACACCCTTAGTAATTGCAGGACTGAGATAGTGACACCAAGGTTGCTAAAGAGAGAAGAGGAAGGAGAAAAGGCTGGAAGTAGAATAAAAAAAGGAGAGGTTTAAAAGCATATGTAAAGTGGGATTCACCGTTTGCTTTTAATAAAATGCTTGAGGGAGCTCCCTTTCCTTTCCATACTGTTCATTCTGATGTCCGAGGTTCTGCCCTCCATGTTTCTCCATCTAATTCAAAATATCCCCCCATGATTCTCTTTCTAATTAAAAATGTTACGTCAGTTTTATTGATGATCATTCTCATTATAGATGGATTTTTGTCCTAAAGCTAAAGTCTAAGGTTCTTACTATGTTCAAAAATTTTAAAACCTATGTTGAGAACCAATTTAGCACCACTATAAAAGAAATTCATAAGTGGAGGTGAGTATACCTCCCTTGCCTTAAAAAAAATTCTCCTAAAAGAAACTTTTTGCCCATATACACCTCAATAAAATGGTATTTTTCAAAGAAAGCAGACATATTGTTGAGACTAGTTTAACACTTTTGCATGCTAGTGGGGTGAAGAAATATCTATGGTCCGAGACATTTCATTCAACATTGTTTTTAATTAATTGAATGCCTTCTACAAAATTAGATGGGAAAACCCCTCTTCGGTTGCTTTTTAATAAAACCCTTGATTACTCTTTTATAAAAGTATTTGGATGTGTCTGCTGTGTGTATATCAACAACTCTACACGTGATAAGTTTTCTCCTCATGTTGAAGTCTTCAAATTTGTAAGATATGATGATCATTATAAGGGGTATTGCTGTTATTGTTTAAGGCTTAAATGTATATTGATTTCCAGACATGTTATTTTTGACAAGAACAAGTTCAATGCAGATAATAGGATGAGGCCAAAATTGATGAGTAGGCTGCTTATTCTAAAGTTTTCCTTTAACTAGTGTGGCTGAGCCCAATAAAGAAAATTCTCATGTGGCTATGCAGAGGGTCAGTATTTCTAATGATAGTGATTCATTTATGGCTGAAAAAGGAAGTGAAGAACATGCTGTCCTGGTTGAACAACAACATGCAGTTGAAGAAAACAGACAATAAAACACACTTCCTACATGAAGAGATCTCCATAAAAAAGGAAAGATGAATTGAAGGAAGGAGCCATGATGTGAAACTTTGTGTTACCAAGACCAGGAGACATGATATGCAACACAGCGTTCTCTTGGAAGAGAAAACGAGAAGATCCTCCTATGAACATCACCTTTGCAAAGATTTTTAAGCGGGCCTCTCCCAAGATCGATGCTTCCAAACAAAAATAGGATCACAGTAAACTCCTTAAGCCACCAACTGCGATGATCCACACAACCCCAAAGACTGATCTCAATGCTAACTGGCCATCTCTCTCGGCCGACCTCCTATCCCTCATAACCACACCCTTGGACTTCAAGAACTACATTGTTTCACTGCAGTCTGCAACTCATGGAGATTTATTTTATCTAAAGGGCAGTTCACACCAACGGCCGCAACCCATGGTTCATGTTGGACTTCAGAACCGAGTCCAAAACCTTTTGGTTTATGTCTCTTCATGGAGGCTTCATAGCATGCATCTACCAGAGCCTTCCTTCATCTGAGGTTCTTCTAAAGGATGGTTGATGATGTCGATGCGATCTGGCCACAGAAGAAAGATTTATGGACTACTACTGCACTAGGACTCTTCTCTTTTCTCTCTTATTATTTTCATGGTATCAGAGCCATGAACTCCAACGAAGCCTTGTGAAGACTATTGATGTGCCCATCCTCTACTTCACTAAATATTTCTTCCATATTCTTCTTCTTTCTGCTCTATTTCTTCCTCTTATTTTCTTCAAAATCTATCATTTATCTTTCTAAAAATACATTTTCTTCTTTCCTTCCTAAAATCTGTTTTTCTTTCTTCTAAATCTACACTTTTATAACTTCTTCTTTCTATTCCTTCTCAATAACCTCTTATCTCCATTCAAAATTCTATTCAGCAATCTGAATGTACTTATTTGTAGTCGTTTAAAAAAAAGTTACCCTTGTTTAAGTCATCTGCTAACATCAACAGACTGCATTGACTGTTCGGTCCTTTTGCTTTTCAGTCGGTCTACCTTGGTTCTACCTAGGTTCCTAGACCAACTTGGATTTTCTTGGTATTTACAACAGCAGAAAAAAATGTAAACTTCTCAAAGACAAGGTGTGTGTATATTTGTTGTGATCATGACTTCCTCTTCCAATGTCAGTCAAATTCTTCTTCTTTCAATGCTTCCTTTTGATCTTAGGTTGTCCCCTAGAAGTTGGACTCGACCATTTTTTTTGTGTGGAAAAAATATATTGTGCCTTTTATTCAGAGACAATTTTAGTGGGTCATATCAATGGGGTTGATCCTTGCCCTTTGGAGTATCTTGTTAATACCGAGGTAGATGACAAATGAGTAAGGCAGTTACAATCTGGAATCCTGAATATATAGCTCGGAATACTCGTGACCAGTAGTTGATTGTGTACTAGAATGAAATGGTGGTCTTCCACGAATGCACTTGAATCACTCAAAAGAAGTGTCTAAAAGACACTTTAGACAAGACCCACAAAAGGGTATAAATGGAATAACATAAAAAGAAATAATAAAACTTTATTAATAACAAGAAAATGCTTAACAAGAATTCAGAGTATTTTTACATGAGGGGATGCACCCCTATTTATACAAGTGAGAAGGGGTTAGAGGAGAGCTCTTAAGGAGCTCTCCTTGTAGCGGTTGGACCTAGTCCAACGACTATGCATATGGTCAAGTTCCAATTGGAACTTGATCAATGGTTATTATCTAGTTCTATGAGAACTAGATAATAAATAAATAAAAGGAAAATGAAATAAAAAAAATAAAAAATAAAAATTATATTTACAAAAATATATATAATAATAATAATATATAAATATATTATTATTATATATATGTATTTTATATTTTAACACTCCCCTCAAACTTACAGTACAATGAGCGAAAGTTTGTCTAAGAAGAAGTGAAATCTGGGAACTGCAAGAGGTTTGGTGAAGAAGTTTGCTAATTGATATTCTGATGTGACATATGACATATCAGTGGTTCCATATAAGTATTCCTCTCTAACATAGTGATAATCCATCTCGATGTGTTTGGTGCACTCATGGAAAGTCTGATTGCTTGCAATGTAGATTGCACTCTTATTGTCGCAACACATTCGTGAGGCTTGTGTTGCTTCAGCTCCCATGTCAGCAAGCAGTCGCCTGAGCCAAACAACTTCTATTGTAGTGGTTGCCATGACTCTATATTTAGCTTCAGTGGAGGAAAGAGAGACTTTCTGTTGCTTCTTGCACCTCCACGATATTAGAGATTCACCTAAAAACACACAGAAACCAGTGGTTGAGTGTCTATTATTAGGATCACCTCCACAGTCAGTATCAGTATAAGCAATTAAATCTAATGATGATGATGCAGACAAGAAGAGGCCTCGTGAGAGAGAACTCTTTAAATATCTAATAATACGTAAAACAACTCCCATGTGAACAGAAGTGAGAGCATGCTAAAATTGACTAGCTGTGTGTACAACATGTGCTATGTCTGACCAAGTGATAGAGATATAGGAAAGTGCTCCAACAAGCTTTCTGAACGGAGTAGGATCATCAAGAAGCTCTCCATCATCAATTTTCATTTTAACATTGACGACTTCTGGAGTGTCCACTTTCTTATCGTCTGTAATGCCAAACCTAGAAACAATATCAAAAGCAAATTTAGATTGAGATATCAAATATCCACGAGGGGAATAAGCAACTTCAATTTCTAAAAAATATCTTAATAATCCTAAGTCAGACATTTCAAAATGAGTTTTAAGAAGAGTTTTGATATCAGCAACTCCCTGTTTGTCGCCTCCGGTGATGATCATATCATCCACATAAAGGAGAAGAATGCTGATACCTGCATCAGATTTCTTAATAAACAAAGCAGTATCAGGCAAACAAGAGTGAAATCCAATATCAATCATAACATGACTAAATTTGTCGTACCATGTCACAGACATGTCACAGACAGGTCACGTCTCTTTCATCTGTCTTCTTCTTTTGTTTCTTTTTCCCTTCTGCTGAAATATTTCTTTCCTTTCAACAACATCATCCTCTGTTTCTTGTACTTTCTTTCGCTGAGTTTCTCTGTCGCAGATCTGAAGTAGTTTCAGATCTGTTATTGTTCCTTCTTAGAGCTGAGTTCCCTTCCAGTTTCATTCCCATATCACGCAAATTATTTTTCCTCACACTGCTGCTGTTTTCTGATTTTATTCTCTATTGGTTCTGAACATCACATTATCGCTGGTCTGAAAGCTGCCTTGTCACGTCTGCTTTATTCTCTTTTACTTTAACCTTTTATCTTGCATTCCTAGGTGATAGTTCTTTGTTCTTCTGCAGAAGTTAGGGATGCATCCTGTTTTGGTTTTGGGCCTTTGGGAGGTTCTCTCAGTCAATGACCGCTCTCTTAGGATTTACAGTTTCAGTGAAAGGTGTAGATATGAGATAATTGAATTCATGACTGAGATGCATGTTGCTGCTGTTGCACAATTCGCTTTACTTGCTTATGTATATGTCTGTTACAGTTGTTGTATAGTCTGCTTCACTTACTTTTAAGCATTCAATGAAATTGGTGGCCATGATATATTTAAATGCTGCAAATGATATTACCTTATCATGAGATGAATTCTGTACTCCTGCAATGGTTGATTTGGTCTTGGTAGTGTTCATATATTCTAGCTAGAAACTTAAATTAACAATGTGCAGTAGTTTAATAATGTTCATATTCTCATGCTATGTTTTATTGTCCGTAATTAAACAAATCCCTTGCATACTTGTTACTTAGTATATTTGCCAAATTTACAGTAATTCCTACTTAGACGTGGTAGTCTAATTCCAATCGATTTACTATTTTTCAGGTAAAGAAAATATGGTTTATGAGCGACTGCAGGATGAGTCATCAGATCGAGGTTTTTGGATTTATTGTTCCAGGAATCGCTTGGGTTTATTGTAATTTTTAACTGTTCATATAATTTATAACTCTAATGTTAATTTTCATTGATAAATGGAATGAAATAAATGTGTTGGATTTTCTCTCCACTGTAATGTCTCGAAACACTTAACCCTATATTATTTCTTGTTTCCGCTGTTATATATAAAAAAAAAATCTTCAAATTTTGGGTTAAAATTTTGGGGCATTACAAATGGTATCAGAGCTTGGGAACAATAAATCAAAGATCACGGTCGTGCCATACCCTGCAAGCGCTCTGTGAGTATAAATTATTTTGTTTTGTTATTGGTTATATCACTTGTTCTTTTATTGTGATTCTAATATTAGCATATAGGTGAATTCACGCCTACACATGATTAATTTTGACTTATTAGATGAATGATACATCACGTCTATAATGATTAGCGTTTAGGTTGTTGACTTATCACACTAACAAATCATTAGTGTCAACCTACTAGGTAAATGTACCACGCCTACATAGTTTCATTGTAGATGACCGTATTATGATTGTCTGAATGGATCTATCATATTTATATAGCTTGATTGATGTGTGTATTATGGAGGTTTGACTAAATTTCTTAGTAGATATGTGCGTGCGTTTCACGTCAAAATAATCGAATGTGATATGATGTAAGAATTATCAATGCACGTAAAATGATCTGAATGTCTCAGATACATATATGATTGAAATCCTATCGGCATAACTCCAACTACGTAGAAGTTACGTATCTTGAGGTTTAGTTGATTCTTGATATATAGATGATCACATTGTATAGAACTCATGCTTTGAGGTTAGATTTGGAAAATGCAATGCTTCGAGTGGTAATGATACGATGCAGAGGATAATATGCTTTAGTATGATATGATTGAAATGCCACGTGATCAGAGGTTTTGAAAGCATGCGATATATGCTTAAAGTTCACTAGTGAACTATGATTCATGGAGCCTTATTGGTGAAAAAGTGTGATTTCATGATTTTTTAGAGTCATATGAAGTGATGATGCATATTAATGATATGTATACTTATGCCCATATTGGTGGCTACCGACCTTGAGAGTGGTCGATCGTAGTTATGCATATATCACTATTTTGGCACCTGTTGAGGACCTTTTCCATAAAAGGTTATCTGTGAAGGCGTGTATGACCAAGATCAGGTAATCCAGCTTGAATGGTAGATCTTCGTGAGGTAATACATTGTCCAAGAACGGGCAGCCGCAAAGACGGTAAGTTCCTGTGAGGAAGTGTAATGTCCAAGACCGGGTATACCATCTAGGGCGGTAATTCCGTGTGAGGTTGTGCATTTCCTAGACCAGATGATCCGATGTAGATCTTGTTAATCTTTAATTAATAAAGAGTCATGTCAAATTGGGAGAATTTGCTGAGATTGATTGATATAGCCTATTAGAGATCAATAGATTTGGCTTTAGTTATAGCAGAACTGGATCAATATTGATTTTAAATCTTGATATTATGACATGTTTGTATCTTTTGAGAATAGAAGAGCCACTCTTTGAGAGATTCTAGACCTTGATTTGAGAATATGTTTGGGTCTTGTGTGAAAAGATGGTACCATTTTGAGAATAACATTTTGATCGAGGTTATGACATGTGACAACTAGCCACACAAAACCTTGAGAATTAGTAATAAATAGAGGTTAATTAGGACAAAGAGTCTGTTAGAACTAGTGAGGACAACAAACAACGATGTGATTATGATAAAATAAAGAAAATTTCATCCAATAATCTAGAACAAGCTAAAGGAATAGCAGGTCATGTCTATTATCCGTGACTAAAACAAGTAGGAAGTAGTAAACATACACTCTAACTGCCTCAGGGTAAGACTTTCTAGTGATTCAGTACAAATTTTGCCATTAATGAAATCATGTACGAATTTTGACGAGACCAACTTTTAACTCCAAACTCCTCTTAGAAACTCATTGTGTGTTGTCATGTTCCTTATATGTTGGGAGCTCGCACACATATGTGCATCCTTGTCGATACCAATTCCTCAGACTACGATCTCTACGAGAATCTTGCAATGAAATTTCGCGGACGAAATTCTTTTTAGGGAGAAAGGATGTAATACCCACGATTTTTATCAGATAAATAAATTTAGGTTTTAAGTCATTAAGGTGATACACGAATATTTTATTGTTTTAATTATTTATTCGTAATTGGATCTTGGATAACTTATTTGGATCCTTGAAGTAAATCAGATTTTAATGGGAAAATTTCTACAACACTTTAGTGGGAATTGGTATAGCTTAAGGCGATGTTCGGATCCACAATATTGCATTTGGATCTTCGATATCAGAATTTCAATATATATATCTGGATCCTTGTATTGAAACCATAAAGATCAATGTATATTTAGTCGGATCCATAATAATTCATTTGGATCCATAGTTCCAAATCATATAATTAAAACTTCAGATTTCTGGATCCAAATTTATTAAAAGGATTTACGAAGCACAATGGATCCTGGATCCATATTAAGTTATGTCAATTTTTGGTTAACGTAAATGGATTTATATTAACCTATGAAAGACCCACAAGATCGTATCGAAGAATAAACCAAATGTATTAAGAAAATAATATTTTAAAACTTGTAATATTTTGAATCCTTAGACAGATCCAAATTGCCCAACTGAGTGGTTTCATTAAAGATTTGGGTTGCGGGTCTCAGTGGTGGCCAAACCGAAACCGTACCCGATTGGGGTGTAATATATATATATATATATATACATATATATATATCTAAATAAAAATAAGATAGTAATAATAATACCAAGTATAAATATATATACTTGGATCCGTGGTTGGATCCGTAGGGGTCCAAATATCGGACCCAAACCATCGATGGGCCGTAGATCCAAACCGTGGCGAGATCGCGGGTCATGGATCCAGTTGATCCATGCCCCGCACCACACCGTGCGTTAAGTGAAATGAAAAAAAAATGAAGTTAAGTATGGGGGCACTATGCAGGCCCGATAAAATGAGTGTTAGGGTTCAGAACCCTAACACAAGCCAAATCACAAGAGGAGGAGGAGGGGGAAATGCGCAGCCGCCGTGTGAAGGGGAGGGTAGGAGATCCCCTTCCGATTTTCGTGGCACCCTTCTATATCTCGCCTCCTTCCTCTCCCATTTAGCCGAACCCTCTCTCTCTCTCTCTCTCGGTCTTCCTCAACTCTCTTCCGTTTCTCTCTTCCTCTCCCTCCCATTTTCCTTTCTTTCTTACACCAGCCGGTGGAAGACGCACGACTCACACGAGCACGGCAGCGAGGTTACTTCGGTCTTTCCATCTCTCTCGTTCGTGTTCGTGGAGTCGGCGTGAGGAGGGCTTGGCTTCACAACGGCTAGGGAGAAACAATCGAACAAAGTTGGGGATTTCGCATTGCCGAGGTAGGTTTTACTGTGATTTCGATTATTTACTAAGTTTTCAAGCAGGCTTTGGATTTGCCGTAACTCCCAACTCGAAAAATTGGGGTTTTGGGTTTGCCGTGAATCCCCAAATCAAAATTTTGGGATTTAGGTGTAGGATTTATGATGCTTTGCGCATACGTATTAATCTCCAAGTGTATATTGGTTTTGTCGAAAACCCCAAATAGAAGATTTGAGAATTTCAGATTCCTGATAATGGGGAAGGGGTTTCTTTGTTTTTGCACGAGTATTTCTTTGTTTTTGCGTGAGTATTGATGTCGGGTATGCACTGCTAAACTTTTCCTTCTGAGATTTGTGACTTCTCTGTTTTCTTTTTTCTATGGTTCAGTAGAATGTTTATAAGAATTATGCAGTCATCGTGTGGGTAATAACCTGGGTTCAACAAGTGTGACATATTTTGAGTCGTTGCTTCCTGATTTAAACACCTACCGATTTTGGGGAAGATCAGTAGTGAAACCAGGAACTTGGTTTAACTGCATATCCATGCTCCTGCGTGTGAAACAACACTAAAAGGGGTCTGAATTGATGTAGTCTGGAAGGTTTTGTTAAGCCCTACGGTGGTAGCTCTTTCCCTGAGTTTTTCTTGGATATAATCGACTCTGTGGATGTTAATACTCATATAGATTTGATTATATAACTGAACCTAGGTAAACTTTTTTTTATGGTAGATGGTTTTAGAAGTATACTTATATAACACAATAACTGTAATATGGGATAAGTCTCATGGTTTTCTTTTGTTGCATAAGTTGTATTTCCACTGTAAGGTTCAACTGTTGTAGCTTGTACTGTGTTTTATTCCTATATCAATTAATTAGGGGTCCCTGGTGCTCATTGATTTGTTGTTACTGGAAAAGCCTGTGTACGTTACTCGGTTATGAGTAGGGCATCAGTGTTCAGCCCATATGAACATTGCAGTAACTTCTGATTTTGATAAATTATATGATGCCCATTTACACTGTTATACATACACAGAGTCTGTTCACCAGTACTTGGGTGAACTACTTTTCAAACTTTAAATAAGAGCTCTCACTAAACTCAGAAGAAAATCAAGACTATAATGATTGCCTTGCTAACTACACAACACAGATAGAGTCTGTAAGTGTATGAATAATGCTAGCAGTTTGTTACACGCAATGAATGTTGTGGGTGTCGATCCTCATAACATGATAGTATGGATTTTTAATTTTTGAACTGCCATGTCAGAACTAATACATGATATTTACTGATTACAGGTGCTTAAAAAGGGGTAATACCAGAAACTTTAATATTGATGATTATGATTCCTGCACACTTCTAAATTACATGTTCTTTCACTCAATTCTTATTATACTTCTATTTCACATTTTGGTGATGCCTGTACACTGTCTACATGAAGTAGTAGGATTAGGTTTGGATAATAACACAATGGTGCTTGATGAAATGAATACTTATATGAAGCCGTATACTCGATCCTTTGTGAGATACTTGAAAAGGGAACCTAACTGAAACCCTCTAAATAAAGAACTCCTGACCAAACCTTTGGGTCGGTTATTGCTGGCACCTGGGTGATATTAGATACCTGAAAAAAAAAACACACAAACAAACAAACAAACAGTGTTTTTAAATTGCCATTAAGAATTGTAATTCGTTATGAGATTGTAGGTGGGCTTTCTACTTGTAGTTGGATATATGTGATGCGACATATTTGTGAAACACTATGTTTTACACTTTAGTAATAAATCGAATTGTAACTTGATATAGAAATGGGTGTATGTGCAATTTGGTTTTATCTGAAAATTTTTCATATAAACTGCTGACATTCAAATATGGAAATGTCTGAGTTTTGACTGCTTTCTGTAGAAGAGCTATGAGACATATTAATGAAATGTCATTTATTAAAATTGTATGTTGCATGCAGTCAAGTTATGTGAATTGCTTTCCCTTGTCCACTAAGAATTCAAAATGAATGATAGGGAGTTTGGGAATCATGCCTAATTGGGCAATATGGATTGGGTACCTGATGCAGGTACTTTTGTTAATGAACGTGTACTCAATGTCAATAACATTGGTGAGAAAATTAAAGGTTAATTTCTGTGAGCCTGACTGGTTGAAAGATACCGGGGCATTTGTGTCCGATTGGTTTAAAAGTACCAACGCATTTAGAATAATGATCATAATACTGATAAGAACTTAAATTTAATTCTTGTTGCTCGACTGGTTTAAAGGCACCGGAGCACCTTGAGTGGGTTATGCAATCAATATGACAAAGGATGGAAATTGTTCTATGCACCTTGGTAAAATGACTAAGGTTGAGAATTCTACTACTATGATAGTAAAAAGAAGTTGGGAAAATGCCCCATACTTCGGGAAAATAATTAAATGAAAAGATTAACCCACTCAGATTCGGGCTTACCTTGGAGAGGGTAGGTGGTACAAAACTCTGGAGACATGTGTTTAGTTTCGAGCGTAAAGCGACTCGTTGGTCCCAGTCCTCAGAGTTGGGGGACCCGGACTACCAAATGTGTCCTAGATGGTAGTTCCATATTCTTCTGCAGAAGTTAGGGATGCATCCTGTTTTGGTTTTGGTCTTTGGGAGTTACTCTCGGTCATTGGCCGCTCCTTTGGAATTTCAGTCACAGTTAGAATGTTCGGGTTAATAAAACAACTTTGAATAATATACCCCCCGAACGTTCTCTTCTGTGATGGTTGCCTTGGCCCGTGTGTACCCGCGGGATAAGAAAAGATAAACATCAATTAGAATATTTTAAGTATCACAGTGATTGAAATTACTAGGGAGTCCTGCTTATATTCTTCCAGCATGTTCTGAGCTTGTGATGAAATGAAATATTGAAAGGTGTAGATATGAGATAATTGAATTCATGACTGAGATGCATATTGCTGCTGTTGCACAATTCGCTTTACTTGCTTATGTATATGTCTGTTACAGTTGTTGTATAGTCTGCTTCACTTACTTTTAAGCATTCAATGGAATTGGTGGCCATGATATATTTAAATGCTGCAAATGATATTACCTTATCATGAGATGAATTCTGTACTTTTGCAATGGTTGATTTGGTCTTGGTAGTGTTCATATATTCTAGCTAGAAACTTAAATTAACAATGTGCAGTAGTTTAATAATGTTCATATTCTCATGCTATGTTTTATTGTCCGTAATTAAACAAATCCCTTGCATACTTGTTACTTAGTATATTTGCCAAATTTACAGTAATTCCTACTTAGACGTGGTAGTCTAATTCCAATCGATTTACTATTTTTCAGGTAAAGAATAAAGGTTTATGAGCGGCTGCGGGATGAGGCATCGGATCGAGATTTTTGGATTTATTGTTCCAGGGATCGCTTGAGTTTATTGTAAATTTTAACTGTTCATATCATTTAAAACTCTGATGATTTTCATTAATATTGAAATGAAATAAATGTCTTGGGTTTCTCTCCACCGTAATGTCTCGAAATGCTTAACCTTATTTTATTTCTTGTTTCCGCTGTTATAAAAAAAAAACTTAAAAATTTGGGTTAAAATTTTGGGGCGTTACAAAAGTGCTCCAACAAGCTTTCTAAACGGAGTAGGATCATCAAGAAGCTCTCCATCATCAATTTTCATTTTAACATTGACGACTTCTGGAGTGTCCACTTTCTTATCGTCTGTAATGCCAAACCTAGAAACAATATAAAAAACAAATTTAGATTGAGATATCAAATATCCACGAGGGGAATAAGCAACTTCAATTTCTAAAAAATATCTTAATAATCCTAAGTCAGACATTTCAAAATGAGTTTTAAGAAGAGTTTTGATATCAGCAACTCCCTGTTTGTCGCCTCCGGTGATGATCATATCATCCACATAAAGGAGAAGAATGCTGATACCTGCATCAGATTTCTTAATAAACAAAGCAGTGTCAGGCAAACAAGAGTGAAATCCAATATCAATCATAACATGACTAAATCTGTCGTACCAGGTCATAGACATGTCACAGACAGGTCACGTCTCTTTCATCTGTCTTCTTCTTTTGTTTCTTTTTCTCTTCTGCTGAAATATTTCTTTCCTTTCAACAACATCATCCTTTGTTTCTTGTACTTTCTTTCGCTGAGTTTCTCTGTCGCAGATCTGAAGTAGTTTCAGATCTGTTATTGTTCCTTCTTAGAGCTGAGTTCCCTTCCAGTTTCATTCCCATATCACGCAAATTATTTTTCCTCACACTGTTGCTGTTTTCTGATTTTATTCTCTATTGGTTCTGAACATCACATTATCGCTGGTCTGAAAGCTGCCTTGTCACGTCTGCTTTATTCTCTTTTACTTTAACCTTTTATCTTGCATTCCTAGGTGATAGTTCTTTGTTCTTCTGCAGAAGTTAGGGATGCATCCTGTTTTGGTTTTGGGCCTTTGGGAGGTTCTCTCAGTCAATGACCGCTCTCTTAGGATTTACAGTTTCAGTTAGAATGTTCAGGTTAATAAAACACCAATGCATAATAAATCTCTGAATGTTCTCTTCTGAAATGGTTGCCTTGGCCCGTGTGTACCCGCGAGACAATTCAAGAAAAACATTAAATAAAAACATCTTGGGTCCATCAGTTGAATAAAGGATCGCCAGGTTTGCACTTTAACTTGTTAATAGTCACTTTTGGCTTATGATTATTTAGATTAACATGAAATAAACTCTCTATATCTGTGAGTTTGATTTGAGTCTGATTTTGTTCACATATGCTAGTTAGAGACTTATAATTGTGAGATCGAACAAAACATTATGAGCTTTATACTTGAACTTGTTTACTTGTGATTAGAAAATTGAACATGTGATTAAGTATTTAAACGAGTGTTATTTATTTGATTAGATGTTAATTTCTGTTATGTTTTGTGATTTAGAATTTGTGCTATGCAGTAAATTAGTCTCATGTTAATTATTTCTTAGTGCCATGCTTAGTACCATGCTTTACTGGATATAGTTAATCAAACACATTGCATACTTGTTACACAGTACTTCTGCAAAAATCATAGTAATTACCTACTTAGACAGTTGTAGTCTAATTCCAATCAATTTACCATTTTTCAGGTGAAGAATAAAACATCATGAGTGGCTGCAGGATGAGGCTTCGATCGAGATGTTGATTTATTGTGTTCCCGGGACAATCTCAGATTAAATTTCAATCTATTAAAAATCTTGTTACTTGGAAACTCTGATGTCATTATCTACTTGATATTTGAAATAAAAGAAATGGTATTGCTTGCTCTTTACTGTAATATTCCGGAATGCTTAACCTCATAATATCAGTTGTTTCCGCTGTTACAAAAAAAAAATCCTCAAAATTTGGGTTAAAATTTCGGGGCGTTACAGGAAGTGAACAACAAAACTTTCTGTTGAAGTGTTGTCTTAGAATCGAACTTGAGCATGCTGAATGTGTGTGGTTAAAATTGAGGTATGAAAAATAGTTCAATCATTAGCTAGTTGTTCCTTTATATTTCCTAATTATGGTTTACTGTCCAAGACTCACAATAGAAATTTTATTTTGATAAAAATTGTCGAGCTGCATTTTACTCTTGTCTGTCTAATGAGTTGTGCGCCTACCATGTTTTGCTGCATTCGCCAACTACCGAACCCAACTGGATCAGACCTACAGGACGCCAATCGCCTCTATTAATTGTTGTGTGTTGTTTGGCTTGTTAAAAGTGTTTAATCATTGTGTGTTCATTAAAAAATGATAAATATTATCGAAGTACATTGTGTTATTGGAGTTTGTTGAAAGTTGGTGAAGGAATATTGGAGTGTTCTTATTGCAGGTTAAACATTAAACTAAAATTGGATCAATATAACTTTTGGTGCTTGAAAGAGTGTATGAATGTGTATTTGATTCACGAAACTCTGTTTACGAGAACCAGTCGCCGTTGTTTGAATCATAACTCTGTTTTGGTATCGAAACTCTGCATGTAATGCTCTTTGGAAAGCTATCACATATGCCTGCAAGTTTCATGTTTGGCCCTTTTTCTGATTCCAGCGTCTATTTTGGCAAAAACGCTCCAGAATAGAGTGAACAATCCCGCATGTAACTGTTCAGGACTGTACCAGTCCGTCCCATTGATTGAGTCGTATCGGAGTCATACGACGTCCGATTTGAGTGATTTCAGTTTTTTCGGTTTCAAAACTAAATTTCCTACTTGTGTTTAAGTCATTGACCGAATCCTTAGGGAACAGTCCCGTTCTGGTCTATCCATACTGGACAATCCCAGCAGACCCACCTGTGAACACCGGTCGGTTGATCAGGTGCTCAGCCCGTATCTCGACCATCAGTGGTCAGATTTCCGTATTTTCGGGATCATTAGAAAGGGAATTCTGACATCTACAGCATCCGTTTTGGCACCGTTCCTTCCATTTGGAGCGCAACATGGTCCAAACACCCCTGTATTGAAAGCTCTCAGTTTTTCAAGTTATCCCGTTTAGCTTCCGTGCTTCAGGATCCATTTGGATCTTGGATCATGGATTGGCCCCTTCTGGATCCACATCAAAGATGATCTTCGAAGCCCCTCTAGCCCACTATATGCAATCAAGTGTACCAATCCCCTCAACCCCAAAGACTCTGATCTTAATGCTGGCTAGCCATCCCTCCCAGATAACCTCCTATCCCTCATAACCTCACGCTTGTACTTCAAGAACTATATTAGTTTTACTGGCAACTCATGGAGGTCAATTTTATCTAAAACCATGTGGTTATTGCCCATGGTTCATGCTGGACTTCTAAACTGAGTCGAATACCTTTTGCTTTATGTTTCTTTATGTCAGCTTCTGTAACATGCATCTACCCGGGCCTTTCCTTCATCTGCAGTTCTTTTAAGGGATGATTGATGGTGTCGACGCGATCTCGCCACATTAAAAGAATTTTGTCTCCTTTCTCTCTTATTGTTTTTACGGAGCAAAAAGTGACTAAGAAGCATTTTGGAAGTGACTAATTTTTTTTTAAAATGCATAAACAAAACGTGTCAAAGTTGTTATAACATGTGATACTACTAATTCAATTAAGATTTTTGTTTTAAAAGCATAAGGCATATATTCCTATAATACTTATTGGACCTAAAAATTTCTTAGCTTTTTACTATATGATTATATAAATTAGTTTATTATATAATCTTGCTTGAACATAACTAAGAAAAACTAATTACTTGTTGGTGCTATAATAACTATTAAGCAGTAAATAATAGAAGAATTTTCACATAGCACACTTATAAATTATAATGAGAATTTTTTTTTAAACATTTGCGCCTTAACTTATTCTTTTAAACGAATAACCTAAAATATCTTTGAGTTTAATAAAGATAAAAAACATTTTCATCTTGAGAAATTATAAAAATGCATTGCTATTTAGATATATTCTTAATTTAATTATGTTAACTATAATGTTTTCATTATAAGAACCACATTTCATTAACTATGCAAATGTATTACTTTTAGTGAAAGTTCAATTCTCAATGATGAACATTTGAAGTCAGTTCCCATGGTAAGGGAACCAAATTTCATAAGTGCTTAGCTTCTGCCTTCCCCTGAAGCAAGATAAGTAAAAGATTTCTGTGGACATGAATGGCATATACAGTATTTAGATATGAACAGCATGAATCAGAGGCTTGTACATAGAAACACATAAGACAGTTATAACTTTTTTAGGTTCATGTGGATGAAGTTATGGATCTGGGCATGTACCATATGGTCTCAACAAGCTTTATGAACTTGGTTGGGAAGTTTTATTTTTTCACTGTTTCTCTAGCATTCCATAGAATAAAGGGCACAACACTTTATTCTCAAAGGTTTTTTGTGGTCTTCATGACGAGTGGTGAGAATCAAATTGTATATGAATAACAATTGTGCACGCAAGTTTTGTTGACTCATGCAAATTTTAGCAGTAACTTGAAGTGAATAATATGCCTGCTGATACAATCAAATTTCCTTAGCAACATGCTACTCTAGTATTTTACTTTTGGAATATTAGTATGTTCTCAAGTGTTTTAATCAATTTAATGCCTTTTTTCCCCTTTAGACACGGGAGTGCACTTCTAGACATAACATCTGGTGGAAACATGAGGGTAAGCATGAATATTTCTTTATTTTTTTTGCATTATAGAAAAAACCATCTCTTTGTCCTATGGTCCTCTCCACTCCCCTTTAGTACCCCATTATCCCTTTCTTAAATTTCTCCAAGTCTCTGGATCCAAACCCAGCCAGATGTTATTTCCAGTTCCCATGATCCTCATTGACATATTTTACCTTATTGTAAAAATAAAATCTTAATCTACCTACGTTTTCAATTCTGTTGATCTACTACTACTTTTTGGCAGTTTCAATGAAATTAGGGTAGTGTGGACATAGTTTTTTAACTTTTTGATGTAAGGAGCTAGTGCATGCCTCTATTTCAATGAAAGCTAACTGCGGTGTCGGTCTCTAGTCCCAAAGGCTTGGCAGTTTGTGGACATTTCAAACAAATAGAATCTCAATAGCTCCTTTTGTCTGAAAAACATTATTTTTTGTGGCTATCATTGGTGCTGTAGTTAGGGTTAGGCAACGGGCCAACTGGCCTGAGTCTTTTGGACAGGCTGGTCCTGATCAAGCCTAGACCTTTAATTTGATTGGTGGGGCCTAAACCTGGCCTGTGTATGTGTGTGTGTTCGAGCCCAGTTGCCTGTGTTAGCTCGCAGCTTAGCCTGTGTCCCAAGTTCTGAAGCCAGAATTCGGATTGGGATAGTTGTATTGTTTTCTCGTCCATGATTTCAACACCATGGAAGTTTTGGTGGCATTAATTTCTACTATGTTTTTAAAGTTCTAGTTTTGTGTTAGCTACTGTTTGATGCTCTATGATCTACAGGATTATTTCCAGACGACTTACAAGTTCTTGGAAGTTCAACCACATGCCCTGATCCCTATGCATGGAAGAATCAATCTTTGGCCTATGCAGATGCTTTGCAGTTACCTAAAGTATGAGATAACTTTTGCTGCCCTTATTTCAGCCTTCGTATTAAAATGAGAATGAATTTACATCTCATCGATGATTTGTTTATGGATTACAATAATGCCAGGTCATGTTGCTCTTTGGTTCATCTTTCCCAAGCCTTCATTGATATGCCTGTGATAAACTGACTGTTGATGAAAACTTTTAAATGAGAATCTTGTTATACAATAATGTTTTTCTTCTCCTTAATTTGTTTGTGGATCATGCTTTTTGATTGATGGTATTTGTTGCAACACTTGATTGGTATACGTTGGTCATATGTAATGAACTATTACTAAAAATCTCTCTGACATTTATTTCTTTCGTAAAGGAATACTTATGAAGGTGATCTGTTTCCCAGCAACACACACCAATGTTGTAAGTATCGTACTGTATCGTACGATACAATATGGTACAATATGTATCGTTACTGTGGAAAAAAGTGATATGAATTGTATACCAGAACAACAATGTCGGGGACACAAGGGACACCCCACGTCCACGAGTGCCACTTTCTTGGTATACCAGAACAACAACTGTGTCAAATACACCACCTCCAGGTCAAGTCACGGACTCTTCCTAAAACCGTGGCCAGGAGAAGGAACCTCAATATCGGGTAAATCCCACGAAGTTTTTGTATCCTCACAGTCTCCCCAAGATCGGATCTCTAAGATCCCCATTCTCCAGATGGGAGATCCCAAAACGTACATTACACTGTTCTTAATTATTATCTTTTATTAATAACCATTTATTGATATTTGCAATACCAGATGCATAAGTAAAGGCAAAAGCTCGCATCCATCCCTGCGAGGACCCTTACGGGACTCTGGCCCGTGAGGAAAACAAGAATAGTGTAGTAGAGTGCAGTACCACCAAGTGTGATTCAAGTGATGCAATTAAGTATATAAGAAAAAAAATAACCTAACCCACGTCTCTCCAGGCCGGTGATGGTCCATTTAGGCCATCGATGCATCACATCTCAAAAGCCAAGGTAATATATTATTTATAACACCAAACTCATGTGCTCAAATGCACGTGCACTCATGCAAAACATGGCTATTCATAAGCATGAAATTTTCCAAACCATATGCATCCTTGTCATGTGTATTTCTTGCATAAATATATATATGTATCCTTGCCAATGCATACTCCCTTGGGTGCGGGTGCACGTGAATATACATAAACCCACCAAATGCGCATGTTCATGTTACATAAAACATTAATAATCTGGCAAATGCATGACAACACAATTTCACATGTATTATTGCATAACCACAAGAATGCTCATTACAATAAAAGTCTGCATATATTAAAATTCACATTCCCTACTGTCAAAACACATAATTCAACATATGTCTGGGTTGCTAGTCGGGTATGTCAACCCCGGATCAGACAACCTGCGGGTCAATCCGACGAAACAGTCCAGCCGACCTTGTCGGCTGGCCCTACATACACAAGCGTAGTTATATGTGAACCCAAACAACCAACACTTACAAAAATTTTGGTTTGCATAGCTGTATACAAACTGCCATTTTTTTTTGTACTAACTGTTTTAGAGGCCAACACCCAACCGACATCAAAGGATCCGGCATGACAATTGGGCACTCAAGTAGTGAGTGGAAACCGATTAAAAATTGTTAAAAGCAATATTCACACATTTGAGGTGGTCATACATAATTTAGAATAATTACGTATGCCTACTTGTAATTCTTCTCTTTACTAATCACCTATTTAAATAGGTGATTAGGGTTAATGAATGACGAGCTCTCTCTTTTCTTTTCTTCTTCTGTTTACTCTCTTGTCTCTCTAAAATAGAGAAACATCTGGTAAGTCAACATGGTATCAGAGCGGGTCTCCCTTCTGGGATGACGCTGCTGCTGCTGTTGCTCGAGGATGCTGCTGGTCATGAAGGGTGAAGAAGAAGTGGGTGATCGTGGATCGTGATCAGGCTGCTGTCAGTCGTGAAGGGTGAAGTAGAAGTGGGTGTCATGGATCGTGATCGGCTCGTGGACAAAAAAAAAATCTGATTGTGGTGATGAGGATGCTGCTGGTCGTGAAGGGTGAAGAAGTGGATGATCGTGGATCATGATCAGGCTGCTGCCAATCGTGAAGGGTGAAGTAGAAGTGGGTGTCGCTGATCATCGTGATCTGCTCGTGGATTAAAAAAAAGATATTTTTTCAGATTGCGTCTGATCATTGTGACGCATAATAAGAAGCACGTAGATCTGAAGACTGCGATTGGATCTGAAATAAAGAGAAGATCTCGATTCAGATCTAAGCGGTGTCGTCTTGAAAAAAATTATTTTTTTGATCGTTGTTAAATGTCTGCGATCAGATCATTATTGTGGAAATTAAATGGTAAGGATCTCAGCCTTGAAGTTGGTAGTCTTGCTGAACATTCCAGTCGTGAAGTTGATAGTCTCTCCTTAATTTTTTTTTTATATTCTGTGGTTATGGAGATGATCTGATCGCTATTCAGATCTAGAAGCAAACTACGCAGGAGTCTCTTTGTTGCACATAAATATCTGGGTTGTTGGATTTTTCTTTGTCTAGTTGTTGTTCTTAGTGAGCAAGCATTTTTTTTATCATGGCTCAGTCACATGCTCAAGATAATGACCAAAAAGCAGAGGTCGTTGGTGAATATAAAGCCTTTGCGAATCCATTTTCGTATGGATCTTCACTTAAGCTAGATGATAGTAATTATGCACGGTGGTCTCGCACCTTTATGATGTCGGTTTCTGGTCATCGAAAAAAACATGTCCTGTTGGAATTAGAGCCCACTGAAAGAACCGGAAAATATGTCACCTGGGATGAAGGCAATGACATTGTGATGTCATGGATAATGAATAGTGTACAACCTCATATAGCTAATGGACTGATTTATTATACCTCAGCTAAACAAATGTGGGATAATCTTCGTGATATGTATTCTCATGAAACCAATGTGAGTCATATTCTACAAGTTGAGCAGTAAATTTACCAGTTGCAGTAAGGAGAACATACTTTGGCCCAATACTATGCTTCTGTTAAATCTGCCTTTGAGAGGCTAAATGCACACAGACCCTTATGCTGCACCAAACAAAAGACCCATCAGGAGCAGACTATGGTTGCCCAGTTCCTTATAGGGTTATCATCTGATTTTTCTGTTGCCAAAGTTCAAATGCTAACCAGTTCTGATGTTCTTACTCTTGCAGAAGCCTACAATCGTCTGAGTAGGCTTGCCATCACTCTTTCTCAAACCCAATCAGAATCACATGCATCAGCTCTAGCTATCACCTCAGGTCGTGGAAGAGGTACTTTCTTGAATTTTCGAGGGAGAGGTCGCGGTCACAGTATAGGAGGAAGAGGAAGGCTTCAATGTACATATTGTGGTAAACTCGGACATCTTGAAGATAGGTGCTGGGATAAGACTGGTCGACCTCCTATTCCATCGCCCAAACCAAATGTGTCCAAGGCTCAAGTTGCTAAACTCGAGGCAGAGACTCCCACTACATCCTCCAACGATCCAGTTATCCTCAGTCGTGTAGAGTACGGTGAATTGTTGTCTCACCGGCTTCCTAGTTCGAGTGCTCTTATGCATGTTGCTGATGTTGCATGCTCTACAGGTGATAGCCTGAGTTATCAAGGTAGTAGATGGATTATAGATTCAGGTGCCTCTAGACACCTCTGTGGGACTCCTTATAATTTTTCGAAGTTACATCCTATTGCTGAACCTCGCAATGTTATACTTGCGGATGGGAGATATTCTCCTGTTATAGGCCATGGAAACGTCTCTATATCCCCCACACTTCAATTGACTAATGTCCTTCATGCTCTCTCATTTCTTCAGAATTTACTGTCTATCAGTCGTATTGCTAAGGAGCATAACTGTAGGGTGATATTTGATCCTGTGTGTTGTATTTTTCAGGACTTGCTGACGGGGAAGAGGATTGGTGGAGGTCATGAGGAGGGTGGTGTCTATTATCTACAGTTGGATCTATGAATTCTGTGTCTGAGCCAGTACCTATCAGTGGCATCTTTGTCTTGGTCATGTTCCTTTGCCAAAGCTTCGTAGACTTATTTCTCAGATTTCTCCGTCTGACTCATTCTAGTGTGACGCCTGTCAATTGGGCAAACATCACAGAAGCTCCTTTCCATCTAGTCAGAGTCCATCGAGTCAAGGATTGTTTGAGATTTTGCATGTTGATGTATGGGGACCTAGTAGAGTTCCTAGTAGATCTCAGTGTCATTATTACTTAGTTATTGTTGATAGTTTTTCTAGATTGTCATGGGTTTTCTTAATAAAAGAAAGGTCAGAGGTTGCCTCAATTCTTATGTCTTTTGTCATTGAAATAAAGACTCATTTTCATTCTCTTGTCAAGATTATCCGTACTGATAATGCTCTTGAGTTCAAGTCAAATGAATTGTTTCAATTTTATCTAAATCGTGGCATCCGCCCTCAAACCACTTATGCCCATACATCTCAGCAAAATGGAGTCTGAGAGGAAACATAGACATCTTCTAGATGCTGCTCACACCCTTATGTTGCAATCAAATATGCCACCATACTGGGGGGATGCCATTCTCACTTCTTGCTATCTTATTAATCGTATGCCTTCTTCATCATTGGAAGAGCAAATTCCTTTTCAAATTCTCTATCCTAATGCTCCACTTTTCCCGATTTCTCCCAAAGTGTTTGGATGTGTCTCCTTTGTTCATAAACTTGGACCTAACCGTGATAAATTATCTGCCCAAGCCATCAAGTGTGTCTTCATTGGACATCCAAAGAATAAAAAAGGATACCGGTGTTATGATCCCATCTCCCGTCGAGTGTATGTTAGTGCTGATGTATCCTTTTTTGAATCTATTCCTTACTTTTCTACTACTGCATCCAAACTACATGTTGAACAAGGTGATGCCATGCCTCCTCCAGTTCCTCTCGTTCCCTTGGAGTCGTTTTCACAGACTATTCCTCATTCTCAAACTCCCATATCTGCTCGGTATCATAATCCTCTGTTGGTGTACACTCGCAGATTACCACCTGAATCAGATCCTATATCACTACCTTCTTCAGAAGTAAGTTCGTCTGAAAATATTGAGATGTCTAATGTTGAGGATGACAAACCTATAGCCCTCAGGAAAGGTACAAGACAATGCACATTACATCATATTTCCAAGTTTGTTACTAAAGCAAGGCTTGGGGTTCACATGAAGAATTTTATCTCTGCTTTATCTGCCACATCTGTTCCACTTAATCATCATCAGGCGTTGTTAGATCTTAAGTGGAAGCAAGCGATGCAGGTTGAGATGGATGCCTTGCTCTCATGCGACACATGGGACTTGGTTGTTCCACCTACTGATGTAGATATCGTCGGATGTAAGTGGGTCTACACCATTAAGTATAACTCGGATGGCTCCATTGAAAGATACAAAGCTCGATTGGTGGCTAAAGGGTATACTCAAACATATGGAGTTGACTTTTTTGAGACTTTTTCCCCAGTCGCCCGTCTTGGGACTTCGTTTGGTCATATCTGTCGTTGTTCATTGTAGGTGGAGTTTATGCCAGTTAGATGTGAAAAATGCCTTCTTGTATGAGGATCTGTCTGAAACTGTGTACATGTAGCAACCTCCCGGGTTTGAGGTTCAGGGGGAGTGTAGCAAGGTGTGCAAACTCAAGAAGGCCATATATGGCCTAAAACAGAGCCACCGTGCATGGTTTCAGAAGTTATTTGAAATTATGTCTGCATTTGGCTTCAACAGATCAACATCAAATCATTCCTTGTTTATCAAGAAAACCTTCGCTGGTATTGTGGTTATGGTTATGTATGT
Organism: Nuphar pumila; assembly: GCF_984573655.1. Lineage (NCBI taxonomy): Eukaryota > Viridiplantae > Streptophyta > Magnoliopsida > Nymphaeales > Nymphaeaceae > Nuphar > Nuphar pumila. Next base: position 20,976,533 of record NC_143255.1, on the reverse strand, counting down.
GGATGATATTATTCTTACAGGGAGCAGTGAAAAGGACATCTCAGACACCAAAATTCATCTTCAGAAGCACTTTGTCACAAAAGATCTCGGTTCTCTTAGATACTTCTTGGGCATAGAGGTGGCTAGAAACAGTGAGGGGTTAGTTTTATCACAAAGAAAGTATGTACTTGACCTACTGCAGGAAACAGGGATGTTAGATGCCAAACCAACCAATATACCAATGGATCCTAAACTTCATATGTATGATGAACAAGCAGAACCAATTGACACTAGTAGTTTTAGATCCCTGGTTGGTAAACTTTTATATGTTACTGTAACAAGGCCAGATATCTCCTTGGCTGTGAGCAAAATAAGCCAATTCATGGACAGACCAACCCGAGTGCACTGGCAGGCAGCTATGATGATTCTCAGATATTTGAAATCCTCTCTTGGAAAGGGATTGCTATATAAACAAAGCTCCAACCTTGATATACTTGCGTACTCAGATGCAGATTATACAGGTGCCATTGATGATAGAAAGTCCACCACAGGGTTCTGCGTGTTCGTAGGAGGAAACTTAATTACTTGGAGAAGTAAAAAACAAACTGTGGTAGCTCGTTCGAGTGCTGAATCAGAATATAGAGCTATGGCTCAAACAACTGCTAAAATGATGTGGGTTAGGTCCATTCTAAGAGATCTGCAAGCGATGATTTCATCACCAATGTTGATGATGTGTGATAATAGAGCAGCCACCCATATAGCCAACAATACAGTTTTTTCATAAGAGAACAAAACACATTGAGGTTGATTGCCACTATATACGTGACTTAGTGCAGTCGGGGCATATTTCTACTAGTCATGTGACTTCTGAGGACCAAGTTGCAGATGTCTTCACCAAGCCTATTGCAAGTGCAGGTTTTTCAAGATGTTGCAGCAAGCTGAGCATGATAGATATATATGCTCCAGCTTGAGGGGGAGTGTTAAAAGCAATATTCACACATTTGAGGTGGTCATATGTAATTTAGAACAATTATGTATGCCTACCTGTAATTCTTCTCTTTACTAATCACCTATTTAAATAGGTGATTAGGGTTAATGAATGACGAGCTCTCTCTCTCTCTCTCTCTTTTCTTTTCTTCTTATGTTAACTCTCTTGTCTCTCTAAAATAGAGAAACATCTGGCAATGTCAACAAAAATCAAGTGCAACTATTGTCAAAGTTCTTTTTCGAGTGGTATCTCTCGGTTGAAGCATCATTTAGCTGGGACACATCATAATGTGAAAGCATGCACGTCAAGAAAATTGCCAGATGTCGTAAAATAACAATGAAAATAATTACTTGATCTAAGACAAAAAAGACAAGAAAGAGAGATAAATGAGGCATAAATGGGGTATGTGGAGTCCTAAGAGGATGTGTATTACGAAGAAGAGCTCTACTTCTGATCCTACAACCCATAGCATATGATCAAAAGTAGTAAGTTCTGCAGCAAAGGAAAAATGTGTGGTTGGTGCCAATAGTAGTGTCGCGACTATTGTCGTGGCCACAAAAATAACATGAGGGAGTTCTTCGAGAGGAGGACCAAAAGGTAGAGTTAGAGAGCTTTTTTCCTCCTAAGACTGCCCCTGGGGTGCAGCCCAACATTTGTATTGCTATGATTCGGCATTTAGTTGAGCAGGCGGATGTCATAGTTGGGATATGGCTTTATGATGCATGCATTCCTTTCAATGTGGAAAATTCCTTTCAGTTTTAGGCCATGGCATATGCCATAACCAACATGGGGCCTGGATAGAAAATGTCTTCATATCATGCTTTAAGAAAAAAAGTTTTAGATGCTAATGTGAAAGAAGTGAAGACATATTGTGATAGGTAGTCATGGAGTGAGACTGGGTGTAGCATCATGGCAAATGGGTGGACAAACAAAAGGTCAAAGACCTTGATAAATTTTCTTGTCTATTACCCCAAAGGGACCGTGTTTTTGAAATCAATTGATTTGTCTGATACTACCAAGACAACAAATGTATTGCTGAGAGTTTTGACTAGGTTGTGAAAGAGGTTCAACCTCAAAACATTGTACAATTCATTACTCATAATGCAACAAATTATAGGGTAGCAAGTAGAGAATTGACAGAAATTTTTGGGTCATTCTTTTAGAGCTCGTGTGTTGCCCATTGCATAGACTTCATACTTAAGGACATCGATAGCATGGATGAGGTAAATTAGATAGTTGAATGCTGTATGAAAATTACTAAATTTATTTACAATTATGCATTAGTTTTGAGCCTATTGAGAAAGTACACTGGTGGTGTTGAGTTGATTCGAAGTGTAGTTACTAGATTTAACAGTATAAAGTCTAGTAAAGAATAAAGCTACACTAAAAAAATGTTTTCATCAGATGTGTGAAATGCATATCCCCATGCACAAAAAAGAAAGCCTAGAGAAATTATAGATATTGTATTAAGAAGTGAATTTTGGAATTCATGTGTCAAGTTGTTGAGAATAACTATACCTTTGGTGAAGGTGCTTCAATTGGTTGACTGTGAAGACAAATCAACTATGAGTTATCTCTATGAGGTCATAGATAAGTCAAAAGAGGTCATTAGAGATAATTTAAAGAAGAAAAAATTGTACATACCTATATGGAACATCATTGATCATAGGTGAACTAGGCAACTTCATCAACCTCTTCGTGCTGCAGCATATTATTTAAATCTTACATTTAGATACTCTCCTATGTTTAAAATGGACAGATAAGTCAACATAGGACTTTTGGATTGCATCGAAAGGTTGAACCCTCGTTATAACATTCAAGATCAAATTCATAAGGAAATTGAAACTTATGATAATGCATTGTATGATATGGCGAGACCTGCAGCAATGCGAAATCGAGCCACGATGCATCCAGGTAATTTATTTTGTCTATTTCAATTTTAATTTCATATTGTTAATTAGTTATGATGTTTTGCATGATTATATTTGATATTGTCTTATTGATTTCTCATTTTTTAAATTTTTTTTCAGACATGTGGTGGCTAGGTTTGAAAGTGATGTTCCAAATTTGAGAGCTTTTGCCATTTGCATTCTTAGCCAAACATGTAGTGCAAGTGGATGCGCGAGAAACTAGAGTGTCTTTGAGCAAATCTATATTAAAAAATAAAATAGATTGGAGCACAAAAGGCTCAATAACCTCATCTACGTTCGTTACAACTTACGATTGAGGCAAGGGTATATAAAATTATAAAGTTTATTTGTCATTTTCATTTAAAACCCAACTAATTTTATTTTTTTCATGTCATCTTTTTATGCAAATCGAAAAGTTATAAGCAAGAAAGCACAAAGAAATTCGATCCCATCAGTTTGAAACATTTTGATAAATTGGATGCATGGGTTGAAGAAGAAGCAGCGACCCTTTTTAATATTTTTTGAACAGTGAATTAACATGAAAGGAGCACCAAAAGTAGATGATGAAGACCCCATGGATCTTGAGGACGTTGTGGATGTCGAAAAAGGAGAAGAAGAAGATATTGATTATGAATATTGATGTATCTTGTTTTATTAAAAAACTTGGTTATTTAACACTTAATTGTTCATAAACTTGGTTATTTTGTCTTTGTTTATGTAATATGAAAGTATGAGTCTTGTGGTATGTTCTTAATTGCAAGATATTTAATATTTTGCATTGTTCTTGTGAGATATGCATGCAATATTATTTTTTATTCTATATTAGTTGATGTTTGATTATGTCTTATACAGCTCATAGAGACAAATGCTTCATATGTGATTTTATGGTTGTATTTTGTGGAATTCATCATTATTTCATGTGATGATTTTTTGTAGAATTTTTACTAAATTTGTCTAATTTTTCTTGATTTTTTTAAATCTTTTATTAAAAATTTATGATATGATACGATACAATGTTACTATTGGCCTGACCGATGTGGGTAACGATACACTATTTACAACGTTGCTATGGACATCTAAAATCATGATCTATTAACCCAATACCTCAGGTGCACGAAAGCTGAAGAATTGTACAGACATCAGAAGCTCTCTCTACAAGCTTCAGCGTGAATAAAAATGGAGTCTCCTTTCACCTTCACCAATCTTCTCTAATCTTAAATCAGAGGTAAGAGAGAGGAGAAAGGTTGGAAAACAAGAAAAAAGAAAATGATGAAAACTTCATTACTTTTCAAAATGAGAAAGAATACATCTTTTAAGGGTCGACCCCTCTTGGTTACATTACAAAAACTGTTGACCCATAACCACTAACTACTTGCTAAAGTACAGAAATGTCCTCATTAAATAATCTATGTACATAATAAAAGAAGGAAGCACAAAAATAGTAATACATATGATCAATGTTATAAAAAACGCGCCTTGAGGTGCAAAAGGCGCGCCTCGCCTTGAGGCACGGCCCTCTATGCCTCAAGGCGCAATTTTTTTTTTTTTACAACAAGATTTCTGAGACATGATCAACAAGATTTTTGTAGGTTAATCTCATATATTTTCCAGTTATTTCAGTTATGTAATCAGTTTCTTAGTATATTACTATATTTTAACTTTTGTTGGTTAATCTTATATATTTTTCAGTTATTTTAGTTATGTAATTAGTTTCTTAATGTATTTTAACTTTTGTTGGTTAATCTCATATATTTTCCAGTTATGTAATCAGTTTTTTAGTTACTTTTATATGTTAATCATAATTTTTTAGAATAATCTCATATATTTCCCAGTTATTTCAGACATGTAATCAGTTTCTTAGTATATTTTAACTTTTGTTGGTTAATCTCATATATTTTCCAGTTATGTAATCAGTTTTTAGTTACTTTTATATGTCAATCTCATATTTTTTAGAATAATCTCATATATTTTAACTTTTGTAGGTTAATCTCATATATTTTCCAGTTATTTCAGTTATGTAATCAGTTTCTTAGTATATTTTAACTTTTGTTGGTTAACCTCATATATTTTTCAGTTATGTAATCATTTTTTAGTTACTTTTATATGTTAATCTCATATTTTTTAGAATAATCTCATATATTTTAACTTTTGTAGATTAATCTCATATTTTTCAGTTATTTCAGTTATGTAATCAGTTTCTTAGTATATTTTAACTTTTGTTGGTTAATCTCATATATTTTCCAGTTATGTAATCAATTTTTTAGTTACTTTTATATGTTAATCTCGTATTTTTTACAATAATCTCATATATTTCAACTTTTGTTGGTTAATCTCATATATTTTCCAGTTATGTAATCGGTTTCTTAGTATATTTTATCTTTTGTTGGTTAATCTCATATATTTTCCAGTTATGTAATCCTTTTTTTAGTTACTTTTATATGTTAATCTCATATTTTTTAGAATAATCTCATATATTTTAACTTTTGTAGGTTAATCTCATATATTTTCCAGTTATTTCAGTTGTGTAATCAGTTTCTTAGTATATTTTAACTTTTTTTGGTTAATCTCATATATTTTCCAGTTATGTAATCAGTTTTTAGTTACTTTTATATGTTAATCTCATTTTTTTAGTACTTATTTGAGATTTTCTATTTCTTATTGGTTGTTATTTCATCAATAAAGCATTTCTTTATTTATTTGTATTTTAGATATTTTTTTATAATTTTTAAAGTTTTCAAAAAAAAAATTGAGGCTTATGCTTTACGCCTCGAGGCTTACGCCTCACCTCGGTTTTTGGTGGAGCGCCTCGCTACGCCTCAATGCTTTTCACAACACTGCATATGATACAAAGCATATTACCCTTCTCAACATGAAACAGAGGAAATCCAGCTGAATGGAAGGGAAAAAGATGACTTTGACTTTAAATAGAAGGAAAATAATGAACTCTTTCAGGTTGAAAAATGCCTCTTCTCTTTGCATGGTTCTAGTCTTATTTGTTTTTTTTGTGATACAGTGACATGAACTAACCCTCTGGGCTAGGCGCATCAAGAGTGACAGCAACCAAAGTACTGCATTTTTTTATGATACAGTGACATGAACTGACCCTCGTCTCTTCTTATTTTTGTCTTGTTATCTTACAGGCATCGAAGGGACAGGGAATATACTATCTTGAAAGTAATCCAGGATGGAGCAGAAACATTGTATGATATTGTCTCCAAGTGTTATGCCGATGTAGATCCGATGTTATGGGTGCATGCCTCATCAAATGTAAGACTGCATGTTGACCATCTAGCATGTCAAGAGAAACTGCCTAAGGTATTAAATCAATCACAACTTTTTTTTATTTGTTACTTTGCTAGGGGATAACAGGACCAGGAGTCTTCTTTTCATGGAGAGTCGGTGGATCAGAATTAGATTTGGCATTCAAACTGTTGTGGGTGTGGGTTGTGGGTGGGGGGTGCATCATTGGGAGAAAGGTGGGGTTGGGGGTTGGTGAGAGAGTGAGAGAGAGCACTAACCTAAAATCTGCATTTTGGATCCCACTGTCAAATATCAAGCTTTTGGATGTTTTAGGTGTGGACTAAGTTCCATTTACAACTGTTGGTGGATTTTGATATCTACTGGAACTGGAACTTGGTTGTCCACCGAAAACATGCTAGATGATCCAATCTAACCCACATTTTAATGCATAGGTGTACATGTATTGGTGCCCAAATACAAACCCTATCTTATTTGTGTATCTTTTCTGAGATTTTCTTGTCAAAGCCATGTGAAAGTTAAGGAGTTTGAAAATGTCATGAGCAATGATAGCCAAGAAAGTTTCTTTTTTGGCTACTATATTTACAAAACTGTCTTGCTTTGCACAGATCAGAAACCCAAGTTCCAACATACGCAAAATTACCTTATTTTTGTCTTGGGCAGTATATTGTGATCTGGAGTTCTTGTGAACCCAGTAGTCAGTGTGGATTGATCTTATGTTTTCCTTTTAGTCCAATTACTTGCTTACCTCAGCAGTCCTTTCAGGGTCACCAGTCTAGAATTGAGTATGACTCAAGAACCGAGTGTTTGACAGATGTGGGCATTTGGACAGACTTAAATCAAGGGTTCTGGGTGGACCCAACAATCATCCTGCACTTATCATTGATTTAATTATTTATTTGTTTATTTTGTTTGCTATCCATTAATCTGAGTTGCAACTTTGGTCAGGCTCCGCCTTATGCACGACTTGTTCCTACAGTGAACTGTGTCCTTTCTTGTCACATGTAATTTCTTGAAATACATGCACGTGCTCACACAAGCGCATGCATGCTTGCATTAACACAGAGTTGTTGACAAGTTTCTTTGAGACTGATTCTAGTAACCATCTGTGTAGATCAAACTTTATTTTGCTGTTTGTTTTGTTGTTCTCATGCCTTCTTGGGTCAGAAAATGAACTCAATCTACTTAACATATGATTTATCCAGGAATTCACATCTATGGATTAGCTTATGATATAGACTGTCCAAAACTTGAAAGACCATTGGGTTCGTGATAGTATAGTACAGGAGACATATTTGCTAAACTTAGATTAAAGAAGTTACCATTTGCCCCACTATATTTCCTTAACTGAGCTGCACATAGATTTGATTATCTATTGAGATTGCAGGGCTTCTCGTTGGAAAGATTCCATTCCAGCTATCAATCCTTCTTTGAGAAGATGGGTGTTGACGTACCACAGTGAAAAGGACCTGTGGTCATGTGGCAACTGCTATTGCTTTCTTTCTGCCAGCACTATCCTTTCTTTATATAAAGCATAGCCCATTTGTGTCATTCTCCCTGTTCAAAATTTAGATTCAAAGGCTTTTTAGTTTGATTGTTCATTTTGGGTAAGTTTCACTTTTTCTCTAATTGTGTTAACAGAGCTCCATTCTTGTTATCAGTTTGTATTTTCTGTTTCTTCTTTGACTTATCTTTCCATCTTTTGGACAAAGCATCGGTTCGCAAAATAGGTTTTTCATCTTTGATTTGCAAAGGATGAATGGACTGCAGCCCTCTGTCCAAAATTATCTGTTACAAGTTCAGTCAGTGGTTGTGGAATTCTCTGGCAGGAAACTGCTGCATCCCTAGTCAGCTGGGAGTATTCTATTTTGGCACCTGCCTTCTGCTTGCCAATTTCCATGGTTAGTTTTCATGGTTGAGACCCTATTCTCTCATCTGAGCAGGTAGATCTGGTCTACTGACTGGTCAACATCCTAAAACAATTCTTAATGGTTTTCATCTCTCTTAGTAGTCAGTTGAGCACGTTGTTGTGGTGACAAAAAAGATTTAAAAGTTGTCGGTCATTGAATTGATTTGGCAAGCCGTGCACAACTTGCTACATTTGGCTGTGGAAGAAAAAACATCAGAAGACATGAACCTGCGTTTACAGTGACAACCTCATATTGGCGTTTTATCAGCCACGATTCTTTCGGAAGATTCTCAACGATATTTTCTCTGGTTTTTACTGGAAAATATCAGGGGAAAAGGGAAAATAAGAAAGTTGGAAAGGCACAAATGATTGATAAAAATAAATGAAGATTCTCAAGAGTTGCTAAAAATGGATATGTTGAGTCTTGTGACAATTGTTAGCATTATACTTTTTTATGATAAATTGGAGATTTCTCTCTCTCTCTCTCTCTCTATGTATATATATATATATATATATATGGGTATGTGCTAAATGAAACATGTTAAATGGGTTTTTCTTCTCTTTCCGTATTTTTTCACAGTTCTGACCCTATAAATGTGTTGGGCATGATCGATTTATGAGGAATCCACACCTGGATCCTGTGTTTTTGATGAAAAAAAATGATATTTGGAGCCTCAGATTTACAAAGATTTTGGATTGTTGATTTTTCAAACATTATAAAAACTCACCCATGTGTTGGAATCGAACACTTCAAGAGCTGATCCCTATAAAATCAACTTCATAGATCACATCTGTATGGTCAGAATTTAAAAATAACACGAAAAACCTTGAAAAACTTATTTAGCGCGTTTCATTTATCACATACCCATTACTCTCTCTCTCTCTCTCTCTCTCTCTATATATATATATATATATATATATATATATATATAAAGTAATGCACTTGTGCTGCCCCCTTTTCTTGTTCTGCCCCCATTAGGCCCTTTCAAACTTTGTAGTTTTTTGTGTTTTTTTCTAACATCTAACACCATAGATGTGATCTATAGGTTTTGTTTAGTGGGACTGGCTTTTGGATCACTGGAATCTGACCTGTATACAAGGTTTTCCAGTGATCCAAAATCATGGCTATGAAGGCATCAATTTTTTCTGGCTCATAAAAATACATTTTTGGTTAAAAAACATGATCCAAGAGTTGATTCCCACTAAATCGAGCATGATAAACACATCTAATGGTTTAGATCTGTCATATAACACTTCAACCTATGGGGTAGAACGAGAAAAGCGGGCCTAATATGTTCAGTTCTCTCTCTCTCTCTCTCTCTCTCTCTCTCTCTCTCTCTCTATATATATATATATATATATATATATATATATATATATATATATCTTTTTTCCCTAGGAATCACTAGAAATCCTACTTTCAAGTATGTTTTGTTCGATCTGAACCATTAGATGTACTTATCATTGCTTATTTACTAAGAAATAAGCTTTCTTTTAAATTTGTTTGATGTAAAAATCTAAATATTTTATCATCAAATTTTATCAGAGAGAGAGAGATGGAGCAATGTTTTACGGAACACCACTGTAATTGTCACTGGTGCGCCAGTTAGGAAGCTTATGATCTTGTCTTTTGTTCTATGCTTCTAGCTACTAATGAATTACAGACGACCTTGATAGCCTGACAGGTCTTGAACCCGGTCATACACAAGTAGCATAGCGATTTTGAAAATGCTGATCTTGGCAACTATTGAAGCCATGAAATATCTAAGATTGACTTGTTTGCTAACTTCCATTGATAAAAAACATAATTGTGTTTCTCGCTTAGGCCCCAAGATCCTAGCCTCGGAGTTTTGTGCCAATGACTGTAGGTATGGCTGGCTAAGCCAGCACGACCAGCTCTTCATGCTGGGTGTGGTTTCTTTGGGTTATAAATCGAAAAAAAAAAACTTCCTAGTTTCTATTAGATTTGGAAGTCTTTATTCCATTTCGACGGAAAGTCTCAAATCCCATTTGTTTCTCACAATATCAAATATTAATGAGCATTCAGAGCTCCAAATAAAATGTTTGATTTTCGTTTGAGGCCTTGTTTGCCACTGCAAGCTTGAAAACTGGACGTAAAAACTAGTTTGATGCTTCTATTCTGGAATCGTGCAGTAGGTAATTTTTCCAACCATGGAAAATTACCTTGAAACCTCTGTCAATCTTCCAATCTTGATTGACCTTGAAACCTCTGTATGGGGGAGAGCAGATCAGGTGATTTGGCATCCTCACTGTCTACAATATCTACAAAGACCATGAATTCCTTGTGAGATGAATCAATGGACAGTGAAGATATCAAATCATTTCCTTAAAATGATTTAACAGATCACCTGATCTGCTCTCCTGTATGGGTGCACCAAAATGTACCCTATTCTTACTATGAAAGGAATCATCTCACTGTATCTTCACTTTTTCATTCTTAATATAAAGAAGCTTCCTCAAGAACCAGTTGTCTAATTTTTCCTGCATTACCTTCCAGGAATTCAACTCAGCAAAATTTCAGGCAAGTTGTGGGCTTAGTTTTCTGATTCCTTGCATATGGAGCATTGTGAGGAAAAAGATAATGGTAAGGCACGCTGTTGAAAACTTGATGGTGGTTGCAGCGGTTGGAATTGCAGTGCTCATTGTTTGCCGGTGAAAAAGATAATACAAACCTCTCTCTTTCTCTCTCAACAAAAATTAATCTGATACCTGCTTTTATGCATACTTCATTTTTCAGGAAAGCCATCTTCTTTTTCATTGTTGTCCAAATGTGTAATTAGATAATAATTTAGTTAACCATGGATAAAAGGATTTGCCTCTTTGGAGTTGATGGGTGTTTGTTTGATTATTCATGAAAAAGGCATGCATATGCTCAACACATGTACACAAAAAACAAAAAGTGCGTATTCTGTCATGCGAGCTTATGATCTCTTTAGAACCGGTAGATTTTAGACACCATCCAATCCTCACCTCATGATCACTGGTCTCATTTAAACCTACAGCTAATCTATGAATTGAAGAAAATTTAGGTTGGAGATCCTGCTTGTCAGCATTCTCTCTTGCATTGATTGTGCATGCGCATTTACTAAAGAAGGATCCAAGCAGCCCAAGTTTAGTGGGCCTTTCAGGCTTGGCTATTTTTGGGAAAGTTTTGTGCTTTTGACGCTTATGGATGACAGGGCAGCTGGAGCGATCTGCTGGTTTATTCGCTATACAGGGTGGTTGAGAGATTCAATCGCCACCGTACATCTCACTGCCTGTAAAGATCTCGATCAAGTGAAATTGCCCCATAGGATTTGGACCCATGACTCCTGAGTTTTGAAAGTGTGACTCTACCTATCTCATAGGACCCTTTTCTTTATATTTTGTGCATATTAAAAGGTGAAACATGGGCTCACAATGGCCTAGATGAAAAAGTAGAAAGTGAAATATCGGTACAAGTGCAAACCTTGCTTCCCAAGTGTTTTGCACCATTATATGTTTCATAAACCACATATAATATTATATCTAACAAGCTTATAACGTGATCCGAACCAAGCTAAACTCCCCTTATTGATGTTTTGCTCAATAATCCATTAGGGGCTGCTTGTGGCTGTGCTCGCCAAACCTATTTTATGGGCCCAAATAAGTTTTCTATCAGCCAAGCGAAGCCATGAGCTGCTTGTCTAGTTTCCGAGCCAGTTGCATGCACGTGCATACATCTTCTCAAGTAGATAAAAACATATGATTCTTAGCAATATTCATATATTTGTTTTATTTAATAATGAAATAAGCAAATCATATAGTTTATACATGAAAATAAAGGGCATTATCTGTCACGCGAGTCTATTTTTGCACAAGCCAATAATCTCTACAGCTGGTGCCTGTGGGCCGTATTTCATAGGGAACATGTAATAATTTAGCGCCGTTGGATTTGTGATCTGAGTTCATCCTCGGCACATGATCATTGGTGACTGGGCTCATTTAAATCTACAGCTGTTTTGTGAACCAAAGACGAGAGATTGGAGGGGAAATGCTGTTGGACAACTATCCCTCTTGCTTTGATTTTGCAATCCCATTTACTGGAAAAGGAAGGATCCAAACGGGCCAAGTTTAGTGGGCCTTTCATGCTTGGTTACTTTGGTCAAGTTCGCGCTTTTGAGGTTTATGCAGCTGGAGTGCGTGCTGGTATATTTGCTACACTGAAAGCAGCAGGTAGCAATTGAAACTATGGTTACTATGAACAGTGGCGTAGCTAGGATTCATGTGAGGGGGGGGGGGGGGGGGGGGGGGCAAACAGGGGTGTAGGAAAAAAAAACTGGTTTGGTAGTCGGGGGTTCCGCCCCCCAAAATTTTTTTTTGAGATAAAATAAAAAATGGCTACAATTATTAATAAAAATCTATGTCATATGGACAAATCAAACTATTTGCTGCAGTCAGGGCTGCGCTAGGACTGGGCTTTAAAAAAAAAAAAATTTAATTGTTTCAGGTGGCAGGACTGGGCTACAGCCCAGTCCTGCCCCCCCCCCCCCCCCCAAATGGATACGGGAAGGGAAGCGATGTGTGAAGTAGTAGGAAAGCGAGTGTTAAAAAGTAGTATGAAGCAGGAAGCGAGATTAGTTTTGAAAGCGATTGTAGATTGTAGAAGTGTGTGAGGAGCGAAAAAGAAAACATGAAGGAAACAAAGGGAAGCGAGGGGGAACAAAAAATATAAAAATCAACACAAAAAATGAGGAAGTGTAGGGGAAATGAAGAAGTGAGTGGGAAGCGATGGGATCATCAAGTAAAAAACAAAAGGGATGCCAGAAGGAAGGGGGGATTTAAGAAGTGAGTTTCTCCCATGCTTTATCCAAAAGGGGGAAGCGTGACACTTTCAAACGGATTGGATTTGATTAGAAACTTTACCCCAATCCAGAACTTTATTTCCTCACACAGATCATTAATGTATTCGGACCAGATTCAGAATTACTGATCCAGACCATTTTGGAATCTGGGTCGAATTTTGATCATTAAATATATGGATCTATGAATGGATTGTGTTCTAATTCAATCGATTTGTACATTTTACATGTAAAAGCCTTGATTTAAGTCTTCTTTAACCAGATACACTGCAACCATATAAATGTTGGATCGGGGCTCAAGCTTGTTTCATCGGATCTTACTCAGATTTGGACTGACTGAAAAAATCTTCAATCCTATTTGGGTCAGACAAGATCCAGAACATACTGCACCATTTGCAGTCCGAGCAGCATGGATGGTGTTTATCTTGGTTGGCTATGACTCCTGTCCAGATTGGCTGGCTCAAGTGCTAAAATAAATGACAAAACTCCTGTTATTAGGATTTTTCTTGGCGAGGGAAAATCTCATGGCTAACCCAACACCATTCAGTGTGCAGCTTAGATTCCAGATCCAGACCTGACTCCAAACATTTGGTAGAATTCTGGATGTAGATATAACGGAAAATGACCGTATTGTATGGTAAAAATGATGTGTTTCTCTAAAACTTTATAATTTGTTAAAATCCGCTCGATGACCAAACCTGTAAATAACTAGCTTCAATAGGACCTTTTTACCCTTCACATGTGCAAAACTCATAAAGTTCACGCAATATATCGCTTCACTCATCGGATATCACAAACCCTCACTTAAAAAAAGGTCCACACATTTTTTTATGAACCTCAAGAAGCTTGCAAAAAATTATGTTATTTATGTGATATTTGTTGTTAGTCATAAGATCATATATTTTGTATTAAAATCATAAATACCTTACTTAAATGTATTTTTTTGCGGTCTTCACGAAGTGCGCAAAAACAAGTTTTGTGATCTCTTTATAATTGTAACTTCGCAAATACCTTATTAAAATTGTATATATCTGGTACCTATAGAATACAATTTTCACGTTTGTGTTTTCTAGGGTTTCTTTATGGTCCCCAACTTCCTTGATTTTATGCAAAAAAATCGATAACTTTTCTGACAACTTTTTTCGACTACTCTTTTTCTTTGAATTTATCAGTGGCACTTCATCGTTGCATTATGATGAAGTTGCAGTCCCGATTATGTCGAACGATGAGTTTTATAATATATATATATATATATATATATATATATATATATATATATATATATATATATATATATATATATATATATATATAATTTTACTTTCATTTTGAACTTTTTCTTTTTTATAAAAATGAGCATCATCTAGGCCCATGCATATTTGTGTATGGTTGTTTACTTGTCTTTTATTTAATAATTTTCACATGATTTATCATTTAGGGTTTACTATGTTTAGAGTTTACCATGTTGCAAATGATTTATATGTGTTTGCTTGTTTTTATTTAATTTTTAGAATTTTTGTGTTTGTATAATGGGGCTTGGGTTGACTGTATTGGTGTAATGTGTATTTGTTTTCTGCATAGGTAGTTAATGATTGCTTCAGTATTTACACTACTACCTCACTGATGATCGTAGCTAGAGATCTTTAGTGGCCTCTAAAAACATTAGTTTTCATCAAACACAAAAAATTAGCATAATTAAGTTAAAATCACATATATTTATCATTATTCACAAATCTTTATTGATGGTTTACAGAAGCATAAATAACTGGTGGAATGAAGCACAAATAATAGTATGTTATAAACTGATGGTTTGCAAAATTTATATTTATTAAAAGTTGTTTAATGAATTATTTCTTTGTATTTATGTAGTCATTTTAATGAATTATTATAATGTCTTATATCTTCTATGTATATCTTAGGTAGTTCATGATGAATCTTATAAACCATACCGAAAATATCGTAGCAAAAAGTCGTTCAAACCCCATCCTTATTCTCAACCCCAAGCAAGAAAGCAATTCTGGTGTTCGAGATACCTGTGAAAGTTGGTAAGGAAAGTCAAAATGAGCCGAAAGAGTATGAATTTTACAAAAATACTTTGATGGCAAGTGACGTAAGTGTTAGGTTTACATGTTTATTTGTTTCTTCTTTTGTTATGTTTGTATATATGTTCAAATGAATCTAACATGAATGTACCAAATATGTAACATTTAGCAAGATTTATAGAAAGACTAAAAAAGGTCCACAACTAAGACATAAAAAAAATGATAGAATCTACCAAAGATTGTTTACCTTATCCCTTATTTCTTTGTGAGTCTGAAAATCGATGTTTCTGCTATTTTACTACTGACTAAATAAAACTAACTTGTAAACATTGACTGGTCACAGTAAATGCTCACAACTAAAGAGCAGGAAGAGGGGGTTGTTGGATGTTTGGATGTTGACGACTACATGCCCTATGTTTGGTTTAAAGCTGACAAGGTATTCAATTGGACAATGTGACATACATAGCAAACGTAAATTTAGGGTGCCTAAAGTGTCCGTAAACTCTGTGTTACATGTCTTATTTTTTGTCAATTGGGGCAACAAGCAGTCAGTTCTTTAGGACTTGGACCTAAAGACGAATGAGTTCAAGTTGTACAATTCAATTTGTAGCATAACTTAAGCATATAAGAATGTCTACAACATAGTTAGTTAAGATTACTTATTTAAACATGATCTTATTTGTCTCTCATACTCGGTGGATTTAATATTTTATTACAAGCCTAATTTCGGGTATGGTATCGGGTTTGGATCGGAGTCTAATCGGGTCTACTATAAGAGAAACCATACCCAAGCCTGATAAGAACTACGTGAACCAGATCCTAACCATACTCGATAAAATAATATTTTTTATCATTTTTATATTGAAAAGTGTAGGCCTTAATTGAAACTCAATTCGAGACTGGGTTTGGTATAAAATTTCACAAACTATATCTGAGTCCATGTATTAATCAGACCTTTGGGTCCAAACCCGATACTTAATCCGGTCTTCTTATTTGTCACCATACCCAGACCCTATAGGGTTTGGTTTGGGTAAACCTAACCCGTTGACACTACTTGTAGATGGTATTTTTCAGCAAGAAAAACAATAATTACTTTGCTTATATGTTTGTTAATGTAATTAATGTTTTGTACATGTTCACTTAGAATATGATTGTTACAGGTATACTTGTGGTATATTTATTCTATTTGTGCATGCAATACTTGACCATAAATGAAGAATTGACCTTTACCCAAGTACGTGTTTGTATGTCCTTATTTGTGATGTTTATGGGAGATAAGTTATATTAGTTGTTTGCTAATAATTATTTTTTTATAATTATATCACAAACTGCAGGAAGTGTATAATCTCATTCTATAAGAAAATATGGAAGAATGCTAAGGCAAAGAACAAAAAAGCACCGCAATATAAAACAATGGATACAAAAAAAGTGAAGGTTATAGAAACCAAAGCTGCGAAGGCTGATGATGCATAGATGGATGATGTGAAAATGTAGGCAACTATGGGGACTACCAGTTGATTAATATTGTAATTTATGAATTGTCAAACTTTAAGGATGTAAATTATGAGTTTAAATTTGTTCTTTAAGTATTTCATGTTTAACTGGGCCAAAACTTATAGCTAATTAAAATTTTCATGTTTAATGCGTTTAAATTAGTCAAACTTTATGAATTGTCAAACTTTAAGAATGTAAATTATGAGTTTCATCATTGTTCTTTAAATAATTCAGGTTTAATGTTTCACAAATTTTATATGTTTATAAAGGATGTGCAAAACATAGAAAATTAGCATAATCATCATTGTTTGCATATATTCATTATTGTTTATATATTTTTTTATGAAAGTCCTAAAATTCCTTATGTTCACAAAATTGCATATGAGAAAAAATACTTATTTTGTGTTTTGGATGTCTCGATCATATATTCATCATTGTTCACTAATTTGTTACAATTTCTTATATGCTCGCAACTCTTTGTTAACAAAATTATTTTGCTAAAATCGCTAAATTCTTTATGTTGGCAATTTTTTTTTACAGAATTTTGCATCCTCACACCGCTCTTGTTGTAAAACACTTAAGGTAAAATCACATATTTTGTATTGAAATCACATATGAAGAAAAATATTTATTTTATGTTTTGAATGTTCTAAATGTCTTTTAAGTCTCACATATTCGTCATTGTTCGCAATAATTTGTTGCAGAGTTCTGCATCCTCACACCATCCATATTGCGAAACACTTTAGTTAAAATTACATATTTCATATTGAAATCACATATAAGGAAAAATACTTATTTTGTGTTAAGAATGCCTCAATTTTTTTTTAAATTGCATATATTCATCATTGTTTGCAATAATTTGTTGTAGAGTTCTGCATAATCACAACTCTTTATTAACAAAATTATTTTGTGAAAGTCAAAAAATTTCTTATGTTCGCAAAACTTCTTTATGGAGTTCTACATTCTCGCACCGTCTTTGTTGTGAAACACTTAGTTCAAAATCATATATCTTGTATCAAAATTGCATATGGATTTTTTTTTTGTGTTGCAAGTATCTCATTTTTTTTTAAATCACGTATATTCATCATTATTCTCAATAATTTGTTGCATAGTTCCGCATATGATCGCATATTGCATATATTGTTATGAATTTTCCAAAAAGTGTAACTCTTGATTATTATTTGCAATAATTATTTGCAGAGTTTCTTAAAATTGTAAATCCATTATTTTCTATTATAATTCAACAAACATTTTATAATTCATTATTTGCATTCAATTTGAACTAACTCTGACATCCATTCATTCATTCTAAATCATACTTGTCATTCATTCTAAACCATACTTTTTATTTATTTCATTCAATATTCAATAATGAACCGCCATAACTCTAACATTCATATTTGAAGCCTTGCAAGAAACATAACATTTAAAGCATACATAATTCCAATATGCAACATGCATTTTCTGTTATAATTCAACAAACATTTGCATTTATAGACATTCACAAAACATTGTTTACTTAATTGTTTAGTTTATAATTACATTGATTTATAATAAATCACGGTTATATTCAAATATTTACAATTACACTAGTTTATAATAAGTCATTGTTACATTCAAATGCTTACAATTACATTGATAAACAATGAATCACTGTTATATATATATATATATAGTGGAAGAAACTCTTTGGCTTGCTCCGTGCAGTTCAGAATCTCAATCCAATCTACATCAAAGCAAAAGAAAAAGAAGGGTGGAGGAGGTAATTTTTGTTTCTTCTGAAACTTCTGCAGATGGTGTGGTCGGGGCTATGGTATACTCCACTAGGCTTTGGCCATTTAGGTGTGCGGAAAAGGCCCCATTCCCTAAAAGGGGGCATACCTCATTTTAATTTTCAAAAGAGAAAGACAAAGTTTACCATAACTACTAGAATGGGATGGGGTCCTTTGCCTATTTTGTCGAGAATGGTAATGCTTTCTTAAAAGCATATACAAATTTATCAGTTTTCTATCTATTAGTATAGCTCCATTCTCTTTCTCTCTCTTTCTATATATATATAATCGAAGACGAAAGTCACTATTGTGGATGATTCTAGTAGGTCCTCGATGACCCGATCCATGTTAACGATAAGGTCAGGTTGAGTTCGCATAATGGACTCCTTTACTTGAATCAACTCCTTAGCATATGGATTTCAGCTAGTGAAATAGCCAATTAGTCATCCACTCCACTTGTAGTCCTTATGTTCTTTGTACTCTTTACCCCAAGTTTTTTCTCCTCAATGGCCCTCTTTGCAGAGGGACTACTTGCAAATTAGAGCTTGCAGGTATCCTCGTCATCACCAACAAGCATCATGGAGGACAAGCCATTGTCTTCGCCGCTATCGTGCCAATCTTAAAGTTTAGAGAAGAATAAGATGGGGTAATCATTTTTCCTATCCGTTATTGTCAACAAAATAATTTTGCTAATTGTGATTGCCTGACCATTTGACGCTTAACTTTATTCATGTTATGTAACCAAATGTCCATCCTCATAATGTCCTTTGCTTGCATAATCATATTCTGATTTTTCTCCGCCTGCTTTACGTCTTCATAGTTGTACCACTTTATCTATGTAACAAACATTCATTCATGGTTAGTCCTATGTTGCATTACTTATAAACAAATATAAAATATTATGAAAAAATACTTACATTTACCTTGGTTATTTTTCGTAATAATTTTAAGTAACAGACACTATCTACGTGATGACCAAATTCCCTTTGATCATTTTTTTTTTGTTTCTTGATCGAATCCATATTGCAATACGTGAAAATTTAGAGAGAATGTGACATCTCAAAGGCCTTCCAATAGATGTGTACTTTCATATCTAAACATATAAAGATTCATACAAGGATTAACACATATTAATGCATATAATATTACATAAAAAAATGTTAAATAACATTTTAGTTTAAATCAATAATTTAGGTACAAATGAAAGAATAACTACCTCTAACAACACCAACATGGTGATGATGTTCATTCTTCCGATTCTTACACTATTCAGACTTACATAGAAGTGTGAAAGTGTGGTAGCTCCCCATGTGTATCGCTCAACGTGATTCAAGTCTCTCACCAGTTTAATATACGAACTATGGACCGACTTTTCACCATTATCGATGAATACACATGTGCCAAATAAGTAGACAAAGAATGCTCTCAGCTTCTTATCCAAGATATTATCGATACTAGCCATCCCTCCAACACACGGTAGTTCCTCCTTCATTCTCCTCGCCTTGCTGGGGTCAAAGTATTTGCCTTTCTCCTAGGAATACATCATCCTTCGCTACCAAATAAATATCATGCATGTGTTTTATCTTCACCGATGTCAACTCATTGGATCTTCATGAAACTTAAATCCGGTGATTCGTGTCACGTACTCTAATATGATGGTCATCTCAATATCTCCAAACTGAAATGTATTGGTTGCCATGTTTCAAAACTGCACATCGACCTCTATGAGGGGGTAACTAATGTTTTATGGTGTGATCTCCAAGAATTTTTGAAAATGCATATGATCAAGTATGTCCTTCACATCCTTCAATAGAGATAGGAACCACTGGTGTGTTTGGAATTAGTAGAACCGGTGCATGTGGCATGTACGATCACTCTCCTTGCCTTATGACTATAATATATATATGATGATTTAATAAATGATTAAATGTAAAATAGAAAATGATTGCAAACATCTTAGAAATATTTATGTACAAAATAACAAATGACCAATATACCTGTCAAGGAGCACCAAACCTTCTTCCTTGCTTCGATCTCTTCCTCGAAGGTTGAACTTTCTTCTCCACATTGTCCCCTTACTGAGGTGCCTCCTCCTTTTTTTTGTGGAGTTCCTTTTTCTCTTGTTGAGGTGCCTCGTCCCCTTGCTGAGGTTCTTCCTCCCTTTGTTAAGATGCCTCATTCTATTTTTCTTGTTGAGGTGCATCCTTCTATTGTCATTGCTAAGGTGTCTCCTCTCATTGTCCTTACTGAGGTGCCTCCCTCACCCCTCTATCATCCATATTCTTTATGGTCACGTCTTTAGTTTCATCTATCCGGTCATTAATGTTACCAATAACCTCAGAGTGAGCACATGGGTCAAACTTATTGTTCAATGAATCTCCCTCCACAATGCTTTCGAGATGGGGGACATGATTATTGTAATAAACTATTCATTTTTTTTTCATATTTTGCATTAGTTTTACACTACCGAAGAGTTGTTAATTGTAATTTGGCCAATATTTCAGGTGTTTTATGATGCTACTTTTGAGAGTGACTCATAACTGCGCCTGCATTTTTTATGGTAAATGTCAGACAACTAGTATTTTGGCTACAAAGTAGGCCCCCTCTATCCACGTATCAAGTTGATTATATACATCATATTAAATAGGATAACCAAGTATATAGTTTTTCTTATTTGGCATTTCTTGTTGTGTTCCAACACTAGCATACGATGTGGGTATGGGCCTAATAGAAACCCACTCCTAGAGGATTGGTTCTATCGATCTAGGCCTAGCAGAGCACAAAACCAAGTTCACGAAGGAACAAGGAGTGTATGGCTAGGGCTGGGCAGATTTTGGGGCAACACGGGGTGGATATATATAGCAATAACATAGGTGCAACAATGGTGGTGAGAGCACTTTAACAAGCAAGGTGTGTCCCCAGGTAGGACATGACTAGAGAAAAGGGGGGGTGAGCATGAGTCTGGACGTGTCTTAGGGCTGAGACATGGCTAGGGCAGAAAACGTTTGAAGAGATGAAGTCTCACCTTGTGGGTTAGGAAAATGAAGCGGATGACGATGACCCGACTAGAAGAGAAAAATACTTTTTCGCCTGGCCAACAATGGGCATATATGGATGAACATGTGAGAGAGCATAATCTTTTTCTTGGGCATCAGACATACATACGAACCATGAACAAAATTTATAGGAACAACACAATAAATTTTATTAAAAAATAAAAGAACTATACATGCTTATTTATAGAACAAAAAGAGAGATTAAGATAAAGTGTACATCCACAGTCCCTCCCTGGATAACATTTCAAGGGGTGTCCCACTCTCTTAGAGAGTTCTGAGGTAACTGAGAGTCCAAGAAGAAGTGGGATTCTCTAAGGAGCATCCCACTTTAGAAGAGTCCTTGAGGAAGTTAGATTCCAAGAGGGGCATCCCACTCTTAGAGAGTCTTGTAAGACTCTCTTTTTGTCTCTCTTCTGTGCAACCTCCAGCTGGGTTTAACAAGTGTTTATAACAATCCACCACTCTCAAACACGCCTTGTCTTTAAGGCGATAACTCTTAGGAAACTGCCGCAACAACTGATCAATGTCACGTCCTGGGTCAAACACTAGGCGCATAGTTTTCTCACGTGCTAAGAGAATCTCTTTCACTGGCCTCTTAATCTCCAACTCTTGTGTGTGCATATCTGTGGGGCTGAACATTAGTCAGCTTGGTTGTAGGCTTATCGAAAAGCATGCCAAATTTCTAGAGCAAGGCTTCCAAATCGTTCTATGTCTCTGTTAGGGTTATGGGTAACCCACGTCTACCATCATCACAAATATCTGTGAAATACCCTCTCAGACCACCTTGGTTAGCTATTTAGACTCAGTTAGAGAATCAAGTGTCTGTGAAGGGGCTTGGATCGACACCTGATGGCCTCTGTAATCTTGTCCTTAAAGTTACACTATACATAACTCTTGCACCTCCATGCTGGCTAGCGAGTGATACAATATCTCTCGAACCTCCTCTAGAGTGTCATCACCCATATCAGCCAACTTAGGATCACTGAGATCAGCATCGACTCACTATTGATAAGGTACATGTGCAAGAGCTTACACTTATGGCTCGAGGTCCATACCTCATCGTAGTGTTCTGCTATGTGTTTACGTGAGAGTCGTTTCACTTTCATCTTGGGTAGTGGTTCAGATGCTTGACTAGGTGGCTAGGAGCGATCCATGGCCCGCTTGATGGACACAATTCTGCTAGAGGTTGTGCTCCCTTGAGATATGTTCCTTTGAGGTTAAGTCCAACGCGAGTTTATTTGTGACAGTTTCTCCTTGGCCACTCGTTTCAATTAAAAAGCTTGCATTAGGGATATAGGATTTATAGCCCGAACCTTGATCTATAGGTCTGGTTTGAGGCCCACTATAAATGTTTCAATCAATGACTATTGGGACCATCCGATAATGAGGTTACTCAACTTCTCAAACTCTGCATGATAGTCGATAATGCTGCCCATTTGGCAGATCTTGAACAATGAGACATGATGATTTATATAGGCAAAGAGGCCAAATTGTATCACTAGGGCTCTAGAAAAGTCTTCCCAAGTAGGCATCCCAAGTTGGGATACCAATCAGTGATACCATCGGGTGACATCTTCCTCGAGCGAGGAGAAAGCCACCTAGTACTCATTGGGTATCTTGGAAATCCAGAAGTATTTCTCAGCCCAAAAGAGCCAATTTGCAAGGTCATCTTCGACAAACTTAGAAAACTCTACCCTAGGTTGCTGAGCCTGATACAGTCCATTTGAGGAACCCGATGACTGATCGCTCGACTTGGATTCTCTACAAAAATTGTGTCATCCACCCAATTGGTTCTGGATGTCCTCTACAATAGTGAGGAATTTTTGGTAATGCTCATCCACTTTCCCATTGAGTGCTATGACAGTCTTCTTAGAGCATTCATGTTCTTACTTAAGTTGGTGATTTGGCCATCTACTTTGATGGTCTAAGAGTCAAATGTGGTACATACTTCTCTTACTAACTTTTGGGACCTCATCATGTCATGGGTTTCTAGATTACAAAATCAAGAAGGGTGTGGGCCTTTACTGCATAGGATTTGGATACGAAATAGAGTCACAGAACAATATTGATTATGCCGAGTGCACACATGATCGAGTAGACATGTGCTCCCACACACAAGACAAAAGCGTTCCTAACACAATAGTCAATCACCTGGGTTGGTCAGACTCTTCCAAAAATGTCTATGTTGAACCAAAATACATATTTGACTTGATACGGGCTTGAAAAAATTGTCCACATGACTACAAAGCTACAACCTACAGGGACAAGTGTTCGACTCTACGAAAACCCAATGACATTTCAGGGAATAAGAAACATAACTGAATCCTTCAGATTCAGGCTAGATCAACATAGAGCTGACCTAATACTCCACACGCTAAAAATCTGACACAACGAATTTGATAAATTATAACTCAAAATTTAATACACGTATCAAATCATACCTTATGGAAGCAAGAAGGGCATGGGCCATTATTGCGTCGATCGAAGCAATCTATTGGTTGACATAACTCGCAAGATGAACAACTCTAATACCAAATGATAGAACCCAACTCCTAGAGGATTGGTTCTATAGGGCTTAATTAAGCATGAAACCAAGCTCGTGAAGGAATAACTCAATAAATTTTAATAAAGAATAAATGAACTATACATGCCTATTTACAAAACAAAAAGAGAGATTAAGATAAAGTGTACATTCACAATCCCTTCCTAGATGAGATTCTAAGGTGGGTATCACATTCTCTTAGAGAGTCCTGGTGTAAGTGAGAGTCTTGGAGGAAGTGGGATTCTCTAGGGGGCATCCTACTTTGAAAGAGTCTTGGGGGAAGTGGGATTGTAGGAGGGGCGTCCCACTCTTAGAGAGTCCTGAAAGACTCTCTATCTCTCTATCTCTCTTCTATGTAACCCCTAGCTAGGCATGTCTCCAGATGAGCAGGTTCGGGTCCTAAATAGGACAGAAAAAGGGTTGTAGTAGGGCCCCTCAGATATAGACTTCTTAGTCACTATATTGTGCCAAACTCTACAGACTCAACACTAAAAATCACAAAAATAACTTTTGACATTAAAGTACACATAACACTAAGAAGCACAAAATTTATTCATCAATTTAAATAAATTATTAGTCATAACTGCCATTACTACACCAACAACAATATTACATACAAAACAACTTAAAAGAAAATTAAGCAATGAACTAAACTAAAAACATGAGCCGCAAGCCTCTAGGATTTAGAAGATGAAAGTGCTTATAAAAACAATGTTTTTATGTAGTCCAGAGAGGCTAAACTAAAAAATATGCTTAAAAAGCATGAAAACAATGTTTAATTATATCATATATGAAAAAAAAAATTTGCAATGCCTCTAAGATTTAGAAGATGAAAGTACTCATAGCCATCACCAAGGTGTGGTTAACTTGTTGTCTCAATGTAGAAAGCAATAACCTCAAGCCAATAAACCAAGCAGACCAACCAGTCTTCAGCTATGTCAATAGAACTCAACATTTAAGAAGGTAAATTAATACTGCTATAATTTCTTAAAATTTTCAATGTATTGATTGTAGACATATTTTTTGTATGAAAGATAAAGAGAGGTACAACAGAGAAGATGAAACGACTTAAGAAAAATGATTACTGAAAAACTCATCGAAATACTATACTTACTAGAAAAACTCATCGTTAAGAATGTGCTTACCTGAAAACTCACCATCGATGAATATGAAAAACTCAACGATGAAGTGTCATTGATGAATCACTAAAAAGGTGGCCAAAAATATTTGTCGAAAAACTCGATGATTTTTTTTTGTGGAAGATCAAGAGAGACCATAAGTTGGGTAGTACAAAGAAACTCTAGAATATACGAAAACAAACTTGGGATGCAAACAATCACTTTTTATACCCTCGAAGAGTCACGTTTATTCTAGTAGAAAAACTACAAACATGAAAGAACATCACACATTTGGATATGCGGTTAAAGAAAGACTTTGGTATAAAATATGTGATTTTACTAAGGTATTTGCGAGGTTAGGATCATAAGAAGATATACAAAACTGGTTTTTGCGCACTTCATGAAGATTGTAAAAAAATATGTGAACATACATTTAAGTGAGGGTTAAAGAAAGGAGAAATGAGGTTCACACATTTTTTCAGAACTTTGGTATAAAATATGCGATTTTATTAAAGTATTTGCTATTTTACGATTAACAAAGGAGATCATAAAAATAACATAATTTTTTGTGGACCACCTTTTAAGTGAGAGTTTGCAATACCCGACGAGTGGATCGATATATCATGCAGACTTCATGAGTTTTGCACATGCAAAGGGTAAAACAGTCCTATCAAAGTTGACTATTTGAGGTTTTGGTCATCAGACATATTTTAGCAAATTGTGGTTTTTTTAGGAAAACACATAATTTTTACTTTACAATATAATTGGTTACAGTAATCCCCACTGTCATCCCCATCTTCATACCTCATATAGGATCGCATTAACGTGAGTTAATTTTGATCAAAATATGATCCCATAGATGTATTCAATTCATGGTTAATTTGATAGGAATCAACCTTTGCATTGATAGTTTTTGACAAAAAATTGTAATTCTTAAATCAATAAATTTTGGCATGTTTATAGCTGTTGATTCTTGAATCATCATAAAGTCCTAAGGTCGGATTTTAGCATTATTGATATTCACTAAATGAACTATAGTAGATCACATCTACGAGTCCAGATTTAATCAAAACAACTTGGATAACCGAGATCCCAATATGGGATATGAAGATACGGATGACATGGGAGAAAGACTGGAAGTGACTTGGACCCCTCTGGTACTATATGGAAAACAGGTCAAGCATGTTGGTTATGTGTTTCACTAATGCTGAGAGAGAGAGAGAGATCACGAGCCACACACTCGTATGGCCGTTCTCCGCACGTGCCAAGCCTGAGTTACTCTAGCTCCACGAAACCCTAATAATCACGAGATGCAAACCATCTCGCCCTTCTAATTCCCTCAAAACTCTTTTGCAGATCCAATTCCTCCAGAAAGAAGACTAAAAAAGAAAAAGAAAAAGAAAAAGAAAATTGATGTGGAGAGAGAGAGAGAGAGAGAGAGAGAGAGAGAGAGAGAGAGAGAGAGAGAGAGAGAGAGAGAGAGAGCTCTTCTTAATTAGTGCGAGTGCACAGGAGAACCATGCCTACCCCCCTGGCTTTCCTGATGGGGAAAGGGGAGGGTTGGGGCATGCCATTTAAGGGTGCTCTTTGCCCACCCTTGTGTCGTGCCA
This sequence comes from Nuphar pumila, assembly GCF_984573655.1. Taxonomy (NCBI): domain Eukaryota; kingdom Viridiplantae; phylum Streptophyta; class Magnoliopsida; order Nymphaeales; family Nymphaeaceae; genus Nuphar; species Nuphar pumila. The sequence goes on along the minus strand of NC_143255.1, from coordinate 20,950,014 downwards.
TTTAAGGAAGCCCCTCGTCTTCCATGTGCACCCTACACCCCACCCCACCCCACCTCTCTCTCTCTCTCTCTCTAACCCCTTAACCCCAATACTCAACCTTTCTATTTAAAGACAGTGACTGTGCTAGCTGGCTCTCTGGCTCTCACCAATTCAAAGCCCTCCCTAACTCTAACTGCTCCCCTTCACACAAGTCCACCAACCGGGGCCAGGGGGAGAGATCGAGCTGCCTCACTGCATCAATATCTCTACGCCTACAACCCATCTCTTGCCTATTTATCTGTACCAGAACCGAGGGATGAAAACGAGTGAAGGTGGCTGATCGGATCTCTCTCTCTCTCTCTCTCTCTCTCAGTTCTTATATACAGGACGCCTCCTGCTGAGGTGCAATGGATTTGCCACGTTTCACTCTCATTGTTTTTCTTGTTTTTTCTTTTAAATTTGACATTCTGAAAAAGATTTAACTAAAGTATTTATTCTTATTGTTATCCTTCTTCTGCTGCTGCTTCTTTGTTTCAGGTGTGATGAAGATCAAGCGAGGTTGATTCAACAACATGATTTACAGCAAAGTTGAATTGTGAGGAGATTGAAGGGAAGAGGTATTGAATTTCATTCGTTTCTGGCGCGGTGTTTCTATATTTTTTTCTTTTTGAGAAGACTAAAATCAACATTCATTCGATGAGCAAGAGCAAAGTTGTTGACGATCGACTATAGTCAGCAACAAACAGATACAAGAAGGTGCAAACCGAGAAAATGCTGTTTCTATATGATTTCTTCTCTATTTCCGGTGGCAACGAGAACGGAGAATTTCTCTTCCGTCAAGTTTCGACCTTTGTTCCGGCCGATTATCTACTGGAAACTACACAAAATGGTAGAAGAGATTATTTAAGAGGGTATTATATATCTCGGTCCAAGGGAGAGCTCGATCGTTGGACTAAATGGACGAAATTGCCGTCAAATACCTCATTTTTACCACCTTAACCCAAGGATTTTTTTTTTTTTTGGATTTCGGAAAAGGGCAATTTTTGTAATGCTAATCACCTTTTCTTTTTTTAATTTAGCTAAATAGCTGCCGTAGTTTTTACATTTTTTAAATTTTTTTTACCTCCAAACCTTTAAGCAAAAGCCTCCATTTCTTGACCACACTTAGATGTAATCTTGGGTTTAATGCTGATTATGAAGTTAAAAACAGCATGTGTTGCCTTTATAAAAATGCACATGTATATTTTTATTTTGAGACACAAGTCTTGGCTTGTGAAATTCTCGGCTCGGTTCAAAACCTAGGTTTGGTGAGCCCAGCTATGAGGTAGCTCGTTTAGGTATTCGAGCTGAGTATGCATAGGGGAAGTTTGGCTCGACTCGTCAAGTCTCATTAATATATATCATACATATTTCAATACTGTATATTTTATACATATATTATATACTATATATGTTATATATGTTTTATACATTAATTATACATCATATGCTATACATACATTATCAAAATTTAAAGAACACTTAAAAGACATTCTTTTTAGAAAACAAACCAGGTTATGATCGCCTCATAGAGCTTATGATTGCCTCATGCATATATATATATATATTATATGTTATATATGTTCCATACATTATTTACACATCATATGCTATACATATATATTACCAAATTTTAAATAGCACCTAAAAAACAGACATTCTTTTTAGAAAACAAGCCAGCTTATGGTCGCCTCATAGAGCTCGAGCTTGAGCTTGCTTTGGCTTATGACGAGCTTACAAGCTGAGCTCAATTTGGAATTCACCTCTAATGAGCCGAGCCCAAACAGCCCAAGTTCGGCTCATTTCCAGCCCTAGATTTATGACAGGGAAATTCAGTCTTGTCTCGTGAGCCTTACTTGGCCAACTATAAGAGAAGCAACCAGATTTTGGCCATCAGATCTAAATGATCAAGGGCGAAGATTATTGTCCACAAGCTCAAACATATGGCTTTAAGTGGGCTATTAGCTTTATGTTGGCATACCAAGATTAGAAAAGATACTGCCCTTTTATTGACATCAGTCGACCAAGTAAAATAAGATCAGGTTAATCAGTGAAAACATAACATTTACAAGGTCAAGAAGCCAATTATTTTCAAGACTGGATTTTTTTTTTTGACCAAGAATAGAAAACAATTTTTCTTCAGAAAAAAAAAATTAAGTGCAAAATAATGTCTGTTTTACTTGTAGTCAATATTTTTTTATTTACATATAGGCACCTAATGCATAAGTTTAGCTGCTTCATTTCTCAAATATTTGAGATACATCCCACCTTTCAAAAAAATTGATTAGATGACCACCTGTATTACGTTTACCTTCTGAGTTTATCTCTTTGCCTTCAATTGTAGCTAGAAAAACTGAGGAGCTGCTAAAGTAACATTCAATAAATTTTTTTTTTTGAGAGGAACAAGTAACATTCATGTAATGAAGCCTATGTGTAAATTACCCCAAATGTTATCTTAGGTGCCTGTGTATATTATCCCAAATGTGATCTTAAGAGCCTAATCAGGGGATTGGATGAACGTTGCATTTGCAGGGAACTAAGTTCAAGTAATGAAACAAGTAAAGGAATTCGCCATCCAGATAGAGACAATCATGCTGTGTTTCTTACTAGTTGGCTGGGGGATGATTGCAGGAATGATCATTGGCTGCTACATCAAGCCATATGTTGAGGCAGATTATGAATATATACCTACACAAGTAGCCCTAACCCCTGCTTTCCCTCCTTCATGTTCATCCTCCCTTCAAGAATGGATTGCCCCCTCAGAGCTAATGCACTCAATGACTGATGAAGAGCTCACGTGGCGAGCTTCGATGGTGCCACATGTCTTCCAGTACCCGTATAGGCGGGTCCCAAAGGTTGCATTCATGTTCTTGACAAAGGGGCCCATTCCACTTGGGCCATTTTGGGAGAGGTTCTTCAAGGGGTACGAGGGCCTTTTCTCCATTTATGTGCATAGCCCACCTTCATATGAAGTGGAAGCAGCTGAATGGTCGGTTTTCCATGGAAGAAGGATCCCCAGCAAGGTGAGCATTCTTCATTTCCTAAAGGATCAGAATCAATTGGTTTAAGGGAAAGAAGTCTACAATCGAGGTCACAAATCTCTTTTTAGCTAAATTTTGAAAATTCTACATTTTCTCAGAAAATATTGGAATATATGAATTATAGATCTAAAAGTATAGATACATATAAATAATGTAAAAATGCCATCAAATTGTTGTCACATTAATGTCAGAAAACGGATCTCATCATTTGAAATAGGATGGGATCCATCATACATTTAATCTTAGCCATTCAATCAGGCATGGATCCCATCATTTCCATGGATTGGATGGCCAGGATTAAATGTATGATGAAATCCATCCTATTTCAAATGATGGGATCCGTGTTCTTAATGACACGATGAAACTGTGTTATTTCCAAAACAGGCAACATTTTGAAGCCATTGAAAATATGGTGATAAAATCACGATATTTAAAAAAAAAAACCAATGATATTCTTGATGGATATACTACAAATAGTTGAGGCATTTACGGTGCCCGTTGTGTAAAGAATATTTCATGGGACCTACCTTTTAGCATAAGGTTCTCAAATTATATTTAGATATAGAACCTTTTTTGTGATCAAGCTGGGAGAATATGATACCATCAAATAAACCATTGGTAACTAGTGCTAACCTGCAGATGGTGCACTGGGGACGGTCAACGATGGTCGACGCAGAGAGGCGCCTACTAGCCAACGCGCTACTTGACTTCTCGAACCAACGCTTCTTGCTTGTTTCCGAGTCATGCATTCCTTTGTTCAATTTCTCAACAATCTACAACTATGTCATGGGCTCGGACCACTCCTTCATTGGCTCCTTTGACGACCGAAGTAAAGCGGGCCGGGGGCGTTACAACAAGCGAATGTGGCCACATGTTACACTTTCAGACTGGCGCAAGGGTTCCCAGTGGTTCGAAATCGACCGGAAACTGGTGATTGAGATCGTGTCGGACCGGAAGTACTATCCTCTCTTTAGGGACCATTGCACCCCCCCATGTTATGTTGATGAGCACTATCTGCCTACCCTAGTGCACATGAACTATGGAGCAGTCAACGCCAACAGGAGTTTGACTTTTGTTGATTGGACCAGGGGAGGGTCACATCCGGCAACCTTCGGGCGTAGGGACATGACAGTCAGGTTCTTGAGCAGCATTCGATCAATGGGTGGGTGCAGGTACAACTGGAACACGACATCGGTATGCTTTCTCTTTGCTAGGAAGATAGCACCGGGTGCACTTGGGCCCTTGATGAGGATCGGGCCACCTCTGATGGGCTTTGACCCTTAATATCCTGTTTTATGCCTTCATATTAATCTGTTTTCTTTGGTAATGATGCAGTGAAAATTGTGTTGCCACATAAAGTGTATACTTATCTCGCGGCATGAAAACCCTCCCAAACCTCTCCAATGATGTTTTTTTTGTTTTCTTGTTTTATTTTGACCGTACAGATGTGTTCAGCATGATTGATTTACTATAAATCAATACTTGGATCATGAATTTTTTATAGAAAAATGGTATTTAGAGCCTAAAAATTTTATGAAAATGCATCCCAACCAAATAATCCTAAAAACAAACATATAGATCACATTTATACTGTCCAAATTTGGAAAAAAACCAAAATTCTGATAAAACCTTCATTGAGGAAGTTTGAAAGGGTTTTCCATTTGGGAGGTTTTCATTTCCCTACTTACCCCTACTTGCACGACTGGAGACAATCTCCCGCCTTCCAATTTACTTTAGATTTCAATAAGAGAAATTTTCGAATACCCATCAAACTTTTAGACCCAATTCAGTTGTACACCAAACTTTTAGAGGTTTTCAATTTCCCCCACAAAGTTGTTGCCACTGTTAATAAAAAATCCCAAATCATAAATCCCTAGGATATCCGCAATTTGCACTAACTCATACTTCAAAATTACTTTTTTACCCTCGTAAAAGTAAAATTCCGGCAACAGCATTCCTTCGTCATGCTTGATTAAAATTATATGTTTTAACCCTTGCTCTAGAAGTCTAAGTCATGGCTGCCGTATTCAAAATTACTTTTACATGTCGTAAATTTATTATTTTACCCTTGTAACAAATGCATGTAGTATTTTCATATACATGCATGAATACTCAGCACTCTATTTTTTTTTTTAAGTTATGAGAGAGAGAGAGAGAGTGGGAATACAAAGCCCTACAAAAGATCCCATGCCCGTATTGCCTTACCAATGTAGTATTTTCCCAGCCACTTCGTTCATTCCAAAAGGAATCCATAGAACCATTACAGCATTTCACCACCTGAAAGAGCAACACGAAGGTTTCTGTAAGACAGGCGTTCAGAACAACACAAATTCGTTTTGGTTTCCATCGTTCTTCACCTTTAACATTTATCCCTTGCAAGAACACGTGAAGGACCTTGAGAAGTCCCTTCCAAATCCCCGATCCCCGCTGCCATTTGTAACTCTGATGCCATTGGTAGGGCCAGCTAGCGATCGAGGCCATACTTCTCCTGGACGATCCTAGAGGCTAGTGAGTCTTCAGTGCTAAAGATCTATGCACTACCATTCGACGAGAAGCGAGTCATTGAACCTCCTCAAATCTTTAAATTCGAGAACCCCTAATTCGAGTGGAAGAGCGATAGACTTCCAAATCGCCATAACCTGACTTTTATTTGTCTGAGAACCCGCCCAAATAAACTGCTGGAATAGCTTGACGAGCCTTATGGCCACCTGCTTAGGCATGAAAAACAAACTCATGAAGTGCTGCATTCATCTTCAAAGTTCATGGAAAGTTTTAATAAGTTTTGGACTGCCAATGACTTTCATGCCATTCATATGGAGGGTGATCAATTCAGTTTCAGCAACAAACAATGCCCCCCAATTATGCGTTGCCTTGACCGTTTCATTCTTTTTGGAGATTTTTTGAATGCTTTTCATGATGTGCGTGAAAGAACTGTTAACTCGATAATCACTCTCTTGTCCACCGGGAGGATCGAGCACTCTATTATATAAACATATTTTGTTGCAATAGTTCTTGAATATACATTTTTGATAACACGGTAATAACTATAAAAAGATAATAACATCAATTATCAAAACTGATAAATACAAAAACAATATTATCAAAAAGCGATAATTCTCATCTCACGTTAACTCCTTTGGTTTATCCAAAACATGCGATCAGGCTATTATGGAAGGAGTCCATCTTCCTTTCACATTTGACGTTGGAGTTTCTTACTAAGAGGAACTTCTTCACAGTATTCTTATCGGTTTTAACTGCTTGATTTTTATCCTTATCATGTTCGGTTGTAACCACTTGATTTTTATCCTTATCATGCCCCTGCGAGCTCAACGTGGGGTCGACCACATTGAGCGTGTCTCGAATGAAAATGCACTGAGTGTACGGAAGAGGCTTGGTGAGGCCGTCAGGCAACTGCTTAGAGGAGGTGATAAACTGAACTTGAAGATGACCCTTTTGCACATGATCTTGAACAAAATGGAAATCGATTTTCACATGTTTGGTTCTAGCATGAAACACCTGGTTGGAACCAAAGAAGGTCAGATGCGGCACAAGCAAGGGATTTGTATTCAGCTTCAGTGCTGAATCATGCTATTGTCCTTTATTTGTGAAAAGACCAAGAAATTAAGTTAGAGCCCCAAAAAATAGCAAAGCCACTTGTAGACTTTTGGTCATCAAGGCAACCAACCTAGTCAACATCAGAGAAAGCGTTGAGTTGTAAAGAAGAGGACCGTGCAAAAAATAACCCATGATGAATAGTATTCTTGAGATAGTGCAGGATGCGTTTGACAGTAGACCAATGAGTAACCGTAGGCTGATGCATGAACTGACAAACCTTGTTGACAATAAAGGCAATGTTTGGTCCTGCGATAGTGAGATATTGTAACCCGCCCATGACGCTCTGATATAAAGTAAGGTCATGAAAGAGAGGAGCATCATCTTTTGATAACTTGCTAAAGGAGCTCAGGGGAGTAGAGATAGACTTTGCATCTGCCATAGAAGCTTAATGAAGTAAAGTAAGAGCATATGTGCACTGACAGAGATAAAGATCAGAGGAGGCATAATAAACCTTAATTAATACCCCAAAAATAATTTAAATGTCCAAGATCTTTAATGAAAAATGCAAGACCTAAGCACTGAATCAACTGTTTAATGGCAAGAGCTGATTTCTCCATGATGATGATATCATCAACATAAATTAGTAAATAGATAACCATACCTTTATCTTAAAAAATAAACAAAGATGCATCAAAGTCGAAAATAAGAAACCCAGGAGACTAAAAATAAGTGTTGAGACGGTGGTGGTTTGTTTAAGTCCGTACAAAGCCCGATCCAATTTACACACATGATGAGGGTAAGCAGAGTCTTCAAAACCTTGAGGTTAGTCCATGTAAACATCTTTAGAAAGTAAACAATTTAAGACAGCATTATTAAAATCAAATTGATAAATGGGCTAGTGTAATGAAACCGCGAATGCAAAAACAACCCGAATAGTGGTGGATTTAACGACATGACTAAAAGTTTAAAAAAAATTGATGCCTTCTTCTTTAAGAAAACCCTTAATGACCAGCTAAGCCTTGTAGCGAGCCACCGAGCCATCGGCATGCCGCTTGATACGAAAAACTCATTTGGAGCCAATGACATTATAGTGGGGTTTAGGAGGAACGAGATGCCAAGTATGATTGAGTTGGAGAGCATGAAACTCATCTTGCATAGCCTTGCACCATTTAGGGTCAAGATTAGCCTGTTTAAAGGTAGTGGGCTTCGGTGCTAGTAAAATAGAGTTGAAGCAAGCAAGGAAAATAGGTTAGCGGGTAGAGGAAAACACTTGGGGCTTAAGAGAGTTAGTCATAGAGTGGGTGATCATGGGATGGATATGATCAGTTGGTCGGCTAATGGGAGCATCAACAAAAGGGAAAGAAGGGACAATAGAGGATAAGGGTGAGAGCCGAGAGGAGTTGGGTGAGTCATCAACAGTAAGGGGAACCACAGAGGAGGCTGGGACGATTAGACCAGGTGAATCAAGAAGAGCAAGGGAAGCTATGGGAATAGGAAAATTCAGGTGAGGAGGATCCAGAGGGGGTAAGACAATGGGCTGGGAAAGACCTCAGGAAGATCGGGTGTGAGAGGACGATTATATTGATGTCTAGAACCAAACGCAGACTCGTTAAAGTAAACATGATGAGAAATATATATACGTTTGGTAGAGGGATCAGAGCAGAGATAACTTTTATGACGAGAGGTATAACCAAGAAAAATACAGAGTTTGGTTTTGGGTTAAAATTTAGAGGTATGATAAGGGGTCATAAGATGATAGCAATGATCACCAAAAACATGGAGATGGTGATAATCAATGGGTTTTTAAAAAAGAAGCTCATATAGTGACTTGCAACCAAGCACTAAGGTTGGAAGACAATTGATAATGTAGATGGTTGTGCGAAAGGCATCTACCCAAAAGGTATAGGTAAGAGAGGTAGTGTGCAATAGGCTTAGCCCAGTTTCAACAGTGTGCCAATGTTTGTGCTCAACAAGGCCATTTTGTTTAGGGGTGAAAATCGATGAAGAATACAATGTTCACGTAAAAAGCTTTCAAAGTCATGACCAATAAATTCACCTCCATTATCAAATTGAAAAGATTGGATGAAAAGTTGAAATTGCTTTTCAGTTACATGCTTGAAAGTCTTGAAACACTCAAACAATTGAAACTTCGCATGCATTGAAAAAGCCACAAAAAATGAGTAAAGTCATCCATGATAAGTAAATAAAAATGAAACCCTTCTCTGGAAGAAACTGGAACAATTACCTTGACATTGGCATGGAAAAGTTTAAGAAGTGATGTCGTTGATGAGAGAGAGTGGCCAAAAGGAAGTTTTTGAGCTTTTTCAACTAGATAACTCTCACAGACATTTATTTTTTTGTTCTTATTAACAGAAATTGCATGACTGAAACATAAGTAAGAAACTATCTTCTTATTTGCATGCCCGAGATGTTGACGTTAGAGATCAAAGGATGCCACTTTGCTTGCATAGATCACCACTTTCATATGGTCGTCAGTTTTGATTGAATAAAGTCTCACACTAGATTTCGGTCCCTTGAGACAAATCTTGCCTGTTTGTCGGTCCTTAACAAGAAATTCAAAGGGCGTGAATTAAAAAATGCAATCATTATCTTTAGTAAATTAACTCACAGATAAAAGGTTCTTCGTGATATCATGAACATGAAAAACATTTTTTAAATCAAAGGTAGAGCCATGTGTTATCAAAACAAGATTACCAGTGTGAGAGATGAGAAGCATCTTACCATTGCCAACTATGATTGTCTCACCTCCATGACACTAAGATTTATTGGAAATTTATTGGTCATCCATAGACAAACTCGATAATCACTCTCTTGTCCACCGAGAGGATCGAGCACTCTATTATATAAACATATTTTGTTATAATAGTTCTGGAATACACATTTTTGATAACACGATAACAACTATCAAAAGATAATAACAACAATGATCAAAACTGATAAATACAAAAACAATATTATAAAAAATTATAATTCTGATCTCATATTAACTCCTTTGGTTTATCCAAATCATGAGATCATCCATTATGGAAGGAGTCTAACTTTCTTTTACATTTGACGCTATAGTTTCTTGCTAAGAGGGACTTCTTCACAATGATCTTATCTGTTTTAACTGCATGATTTTTATCCTTATCATGTTCGGTTGTAACCAGTTGACTTTTATCCTTATTAGTGTGTGCTTCTATTGGAGTATTCACTATCTCCTATGATGCACTGATAGAATTGTAGTGAAATTTGAGCTGGGCAAAAGGTTGTAGTCGCTTTTGCTTTGAATTATGGTGGTTACATGCGCCCAAGTTTGTTGACATGGCATCGTCTTGGTGGTGGACTAATCAAGATGGAAAGTGAGCTGCTCAATGCATTCTCATGAAATTAGCATTTGTGAGGACAAAGCTCATCTCTTAGGCTAAGCAACAAGGGGCAGCTTTTGATTCAAGGATCAAAACTCTTGGGAAAAACAATTTGTGAAACTTGAAAAGGCAATGTTGGCATTGGGTGATGATGATCATAATTAGACCGTAATGTCTAAGCATGAGCATATTGCTTCTTTACTTGAAGAATGAAGGATAAGGCAAGAAATTAGATGAAAACAATGTGTGAGAATCAATTGACTCAAGGATGAGGGTCTCAACACAAGGTATTTTCATTCTTTTGCTTATACTCATATAAAAATCAATCTAATGTCTTACATCATGGATGATAATAACCTACTGTAAGGAAATGATATTGTGGATCTTTTCTCAAGAATATTTGAATAAAGGTATCATCATAAGGGACCAGATGCTCCAAACTTATCTTATATAGAAATTTAGGGATTTGAAACAATATAAAGAGATCCTAGACACCACCTCATGCTTATAGGAGGCAATTCTATCTTGCATGTGGAGTCCATTATGTTGATGTGAAAGCTTATATCATTGAATATAGTATGAAAAGGCCAATGAATACATGTTCATACAAAAATAAATGAGAGCCTGACATATGTCCATGTCAGAACCAAAGAGAGCCACCTAGTGGAGCCCACATAGGGGCTTCTAATTGGAAAAATAGGGTAAGATGCCCCCCCCCTCCCCTCTAGATGTTTCTCAAGTTAATTAGGTAGAGTCTAATTAGGTTTTCTTTTTTAGTTATTTAGAACTTTTAATTAGAGTATGAGTCATGATAGAGGTAGGACTCTAGAATCCTCTCTCTAGTCTAGTTCTTGTTTTACAATAAGATTATTTTGTGGCTTATGACTTAGTTATTGGATTAGGATTTTATTCTAAACCTTCATGTTATAAATAAAAGCTTGGAGAACTCCTTTAGATTATGGATTGAATAAAATTGAATTAATTTTCTAAACCTCTCTCTAAATGTCCCTCAGTCTCTAGACATCTCTTTCTCTTTGTAGCTTACGAATTAGTTCTTATTTTATAGTATGCTATAAATAAAGGTCTAGAGAACTCCTTTTAATTATGGATTGAATAAGATTGAATTAATTTCCAAAACCTCTCTCTCTCAACATTTTTCTCCCTTCCTCCTCTCTCTCGTCCCTCATATTTTTCTCTCTCCACTATGTGATCCATGTGAAGTCAGGCCTCCCTAGGCTGGTCCTTCATCCCTTTCAAGGCCCCAAGCCCTTTTTGTACCTATGTCTTTGTAGTAGAGTGATCTTCCACCTTGGGCATCGATGTAGGAGCCTTGTCATCCATGGTTTTGCTGATCAGCCTTCCTCCCATATTTGTCCCAGGTATTTATGCACTTCCTTGACTATTCTGAATCTTCTATGACCAACCCTTGCCTTTCCTACAGTTGTCCAAGCCCCTTATGCTAAGACCGCACTTGAAGGAGTAGTGGAGTTTGGTTTTGCGAGTTATTTTATTTTTTCTAATCTCTTGCATATATCATGACCACACCTAAATGTGTAGACCCCTTTATAACCTTCATAAATTTGTTACACAACCAGTGAAATTGATCCCAGCCTTATCTAAGACCCTACCTACGTTTGGGACCCTAAATACTAAAACTACACCCTGCCAATTTGCCAGAACGTATAGTTTCATCTGTTTGACCTCATCTGCCTCTCCAATGACCCAGCCTGGCCTCTCAGACCCCTAGCACCTATATTAGACCCCAACACATTACCTTAAGTCCTTCTAGAAGTCCTGGACTAAGTCCTTTCAAATGTGAAATGAAATATCTTTCCTATTTGTGTACGGGCCTACTTTTAACCTACCTAATTTAGCTGTTTTGAACCGGTAGCTTCCCATATCTCCTAACCCATCGCAATTATAGGCCTTAACCCCTACCACATTGTGTCAATCAGGGTATAGTCTCCCATACACGTTAATCACAATCCCAAAGGGCCCAAAATCGTAGGCACGATCTTCTTGTTTCCGTCGGGCTCCAATTAGAGTACCTATCTATTGTCAGCCCTGAGCTCCTTTCATGTCCAAGTTTTGAGTCATCAAATCTAGTTCTGGGGGAGGGTGCAATAGTCTATGCCATTCAGGAAAGCCCTGAGTCCCGATGGCTTTTCCATTGAGTTTTTTAGAGTTATTTGGAATGAGTGCAAGAAAGACTTATATTATCTTATGCAAGAATTTCACTCCAATGCCAATCTTCCAAGAGCAATTGAAAGGTCCTTGATGGTTCTCATACATAAAGATGGATCTTGACACTCTATTGATAAATTTTGCTCCATTGCCTTAAGCAAGTCAATTTACAAAATTATCTTCAAGCTCTTGACCACACAACTACAAAAGATTTTGGCAAAAATTGTGTCCCCAAACCAATTTTCTTTTATTAAGGGTAGAAGGTTGCATAAAGGATTCATTCTAGCATGTGAAGTCGTACATTCCATGCATGTGAAAGGAGCAATTTTTTTTCCTTAAGATAGATTTATCATTCGACATGGTTCGTTGGGATTTTCTTCTTGCATACTTGCATCGATTGAACATTGAATTAAAATGGTGCCAATGGATAAGGAGTTACTTCAGATCTGGAACACAACAATTTGCATCAACGTTTACCAAGGTATGTACTTAACTTATATAAGAGTTGAGGCAAGGTGACCCTCTACCTCCTCTTCTCTTTCTTGTGGTTATAAAGACCCTCTCCTCAATGCTTTATTCAGCCACCTCTAGCGGATTATATGTGGGTGTTGATTTGCCCGACTATCCACATTTCTTGCACATTTTATTTGCCGACGATATCCTTATTTTTGATCAAGCAAGCTTTGACAACATTGCCAACTTATGGGAGGTCATGTACATCTTTTCTGAGATGTCAAACCGCTCCATCAACAACCTCAAATCATGCTACATCCAATTTTGGAATCCGAATGGTGGTTTGGTCCTTGTTTTTGCCACAACCATCTTTGGTTGCCAAATTGGCGAGCTGTCCATCAAATATCTTGGCCTCTCCCTTCATGTAGGCATATTGAGGGATGGATATTGGAAGAAGGTGTAAGATAAAGTGTTGGCAAAAATCAATTTTTTGGCTGGTTTTAATTTGGCAATGGCAGGTAGAGTCACTCTTATCAAGCATATCCTTCCTATTTGTTACAATATTTGCAAAACTTTCAAATCCCACAAGCTACTAGAAAAAGAATCAATAGAGCATTTCAAACATTTATTTAGTCAGAAAAGATACAAAAAGAACAAATGCATTTGACCTCTTGGAAAATCATTACTCGTTCCAAAAGCAATGGTGGGTTGGGAATTCAGGAAGTAGGAAGGTGTAGAATAAAGCTATTTTAATAAAATGACTATGGTACTTGCTTAAATATAGATTCCACTTGGGTGTTGGTGTTAAAGCATATATTGTAGGTGGCTCTGGGATTTGGAAAGGATGCTGTAAGTTAGTGTCCGTGTTCTTGAAGGCTATTCATATAACATTGGGGCCGTCAAAATTTGGTTTTGGAAGGATGTAAGGTGTGAGCAAGGGTGTCTCAAGGATATCTTCCCCGCCTTGTATTGGGCAGCTAGTAGTAAAGAAAGGATGGTAATTTCATTTTGGGATCGACAATTCGGATGGTTCTTATGTGGATGTTGGCTAATCTTGCTTCTTTATCCAATGCAGATGCACCATGTTGGAGGTTCTCCCCCAGTGGTATATTCACTATGGATTCATGCTACCGATTCCTTGGACCTCCCATGGTTCAATCGCTTCCTAAAAATTCATTTTGGGAGTATGCCTTCCCGATTCATGGATTTATCATGAGATGGTTGATCTTTTATGATTGATTACTAATGGATCAAGTACTTAAAAGAAAATGTGTGTCTCCCTAGCCAATGTATTCTTTGCAAAAGTGAAGAGGAAAGTGCAATTCACTTATTTTGGGACTGCTCGTATATAAAAGCATGCTTCACAAAGATATGGTGCCAACCTAATCACTTTTGGGAGAAAGTGCAACACTACAAGAAAAACTTTAATTAGTGACGGACGTTTACGATGGAAATAATTCATCGTCAATTTGCAATGGATTAGCCTAGAGAAAATTATTGGTCGCTAACATTTGCGTAATTAGCAACGAAAAACTTCCGTCACTACTTGGCGACAGAGTAGCGACGGAAAAATTATGTCTTATGTTCCTTAGCAATTTAGCGACAGATCATCGACAAAAAATTTTCGTCGCTACTTCATTGCCAAGTAGCGATGGAGTAGCGACGAAATTGTTCCGTCGCTAATCCATTGCTAATTTTCCTCGTAAATCCCTAATGCGAGTCCATTTTCCCTTTCTGTTTCATCTTTCGCCTGCTCGCTGCCCGTCGACCTCCCGTCAACCCCCCGTCGCCCGCCCGACGCCCTTAAAACTATATGCATGATTGAATCACTATGAGAGTTTTTTAACAACCTTAGAACACATATTTGCATGATTGAATCATTATGATTTTTTTTCTGTCAATCATAGAACGCATCTGAATTCTGTTAATATCCTTCACTTTATTGCTAGCTAGACTATGTGTAATTCACTCATGTTACTTTGATTGCCTTAGCTTAGGTGCATTGCATATAATTTATTTAATTATATTTTGTTTATCAATACTAACCTTTCTTTTCTCTTGTAGGATGTTGGAGATAATCAGCGTAGAGGAGTTGAAGGGGCAGATCGAGACAATGAAGAAGATGACGCACAAAATCTTGATGATGATTAGATTCATGTGTTGAATTTGTTGTACCTTCTTGTTGTTTCAAAAGAAACTCTTTGTAAATGTTCACTTGTAAATAATTAGAACTTGGCGAGGATTATAGTGGATCGATAAATTGTTTGTAGTTGCTTTGTATATGTATTTTTTTTGTGTACTTTATTTTTTATTCACAGGATATATGAATTGTATCACGAGATTTTTTTTCTTGATATTTATATTTTAAATAATTTTTATTTTTTTTATTTTTATGATGGATTAGAGACGGATTTTATTCGTCGCTAATTGGTATCGGCCTCTAATTTAGCGACGAATCAAGGATGAATATTTAACCACCACAAAACTGACTCGGTTGATGTTGTGCGATGGATTTTAATCTGTCGTAATTTCGTCGCTACAATAGCGATAGAGTTAGCGACGGATTCATATCTGTCGCAAACCCAAATCTCTGCAAATTAACGATGGCCTTGCGACGAATCATAGCATTTGCTACTTCATCGCAATTTAGCGTCGAAAGTAACGACATATATGTTCCGTCGTTAATTAGCGACTAGAAATTTGCGATGAAAGTTAGTCGTCGCTACTCTGTTGCTAAACTCTACAGCGAGGGATTGGCAACGGATTAGCGACCGTCGCTAATCTACAGATTTCTTATAGTGCAAAATCTTTGTGAAGTGGCGATTGCTTCGTTTATCAAGAAAGGAGGTAAAAACAATTTCTTTGCTTGGTGATGCTTTGTGTTGATTACATGACACCTAATTTGGTTGCAAAGAAATGCTAGGCATCATATGAATCATGAGATGTCTCGCGATCTTCATCATTGAATATGTCTCAAGTGGCCTGATCTAGATGAATCATTTGTTGTTAATGTATAATATGTTTATGAGTGAAATCTCGTCATTCATATTGTAAACTATCTGATTTATGATCAATACAAACCTGAATATTTTTCTCCCAAAAAAACATGGACAAGTATATGCCGAACAAGAGTGATGCGTCCTAATAAGGAGAAGAGATGAGCCTTCCATCATTGGACCTTTCCACTTATCTTGCTCTCGACAACGGCCCAATGCTTAGCTCTGCAGTTGCTCAGATCCAAAAGACACACAGGTATCTCATCGGTAGTTCTCTTCCATACCCGAAAATTAAGGAAGCCATAGATTGAAGTTCATCCTCCATCATTTAGCACTATATTTGGCCTTTGCCTCCATTTATGCATGGTCCTGAGATCACCGTAAAGCACCTCAGAATCAACCATAAGAATACATGTTGT
The DNA here is from genome assembly GCF_984573655.1 of Nuphar pumila. Classification (NCBI taxonomy): domain Eukaryota; kingdom Viridiplantae; phylum Streptophyta; class Magnoliopsida; order Nymphaeales; family Nymphaeaceae; genus Nuphar; species Nuphar pumila. The sequence goes on along the minus strand of NC_143255.1, from coordinate 20,933,980 downwards.
CCAATGATGCTTTGCCGAAGATCAACAGATCATTTGCGAACAAGTGTGAAGTTATGCACACCCAACAACTTAACTCTGTTAAAAGCGCCCTGGGTAACTGCAGTATTGAGCATGACACTCAATCCCTCCAACACGGTGATGAACAACAAAGGCTAGTAGATCGCGTTGCCTTAGGCCACGAGTTGGCTTACAGAAATGCCTTCTCTTCTCATTAATACATACTGCAATCGAAGCAGAGTACAAAATAGCCTGCATCCAACTAATCCATTTCCACCCTACACCTATTCGTTCCAAGCATTGGATCAAGTATGGCCAGCTAACTGAGTCAAAAGCCTTCTCTAAGTTTATTTTGAGAAGGAAGGCCTTTTGCTTTGATATATGAATCGTGTGCATGGCCTAGTGCGCTATGAGGCAACAATCATGCAACCTACGATTCCGTAAGAAAGTGCGCTGAACAAGGAGCAAGAAGCACCACTTATGGGATGATACACTTAAACCTGCGCTTCCAAATGATCTTGAGTGTTGTCCCAATGAGAGACATCGGTCTGAACCGATTTATGTCCTCTCCACCTTGATCTTTTGGAATCAACACTAGAAGGGATTAGACTCATCTCTTCGGTATCTTTGGATTTTGATACCTCCATGATGTCATGCTTACAACTTCTCCAAGCGGATCTTAAAAAATTCGATGACATCGATCCTTGGTGCCTTGCTAGCGGGCAAGTCCCACACAGTTTTCATCAACTCCTCCAATGTGAATGGGGATCTGAGACATTGTGGGTCCAATTCCTTAAAATTCATCTTCCTCCATGCCACCTACAAATTGCATTTGCAGCTGCAGCTGACGCAACTCCTGCTCCCATCCTTCAAGAAGGTGGAATTTGGATCGCCCACTATCTCTGGACCACATAATCAGCTCTCTAAGAATATTATTAAGCTTTATCAACACCCACCAAGCTTCCCAAACAAGCCTGTTACAGAAAAACCCAGAACTGATGAATCTTTGTTGCAACTTCCGCCTCCCTAAGCCACCCAAGCTTTAACTTGACGGCCTTCCGCGTGGGATTCCAACCATTGCCCCATTCCAAAGTAATTGCTGCATGGTCGGAGATGGTCATTGGGGCGAGGTAGGCTCTCATATCATGCATACTTTCCACTATCTCCCTTGACACCAAAAATCTGTCCAACTTTTATTGGCAAGGAGGTGTGAGCTTGAGCTTTGTCAGACCATGTGAGCCGGCCTCCAACAAGGTACAATTCGACTAGCTCCCTCTTGTTTATGAAGCCTTTTTTTTTTTTTGAAAGAATGATCACATTATGCAAAAGGCAGATCAAATGATGAGAAATCGTTTGGTTGCCAAAACAGTACAGGAACTAAAAAACAGAAATACAAGGATAAGTAGTAACAAGAAACGGAGTAGCAAAAAACAGAAACCCCTGAAAAAAACAGGATCACGAAAATCAAAGATCCCCACTCCACCTGATGCCATCAAGTGGGCAATGCAGGGAAGATACCACAACCATTCAAAAGCGAAAGGTACCAGTAGCCGCAACATTGTTTAAACAATAACTCGTCGGGTGCCAATCCAATCCAGCATTTTACTAGGCCATTTCCTACGTGCTCTTTCCGCAACCGTCCAACGGAGTGACTCAAAGACTGAATCAAACCCACCCTGCACGTCTCTGAAGGTCCAATTATTCCTCTCACGCTAAATCAACTACCATGCCGAGAGGATCCAAACCCTCCAAATAAACTTCTAACGCTTGCCTGCTGAGTTGAGGTGTGTTGCAATCTACATGTCCCGGGGAAAGGTGAAGTTGTCCCAATCGATGTTGAGGTCATCTCATGCTTGACGAAGCATGCAGCGCATAAACGAACAGTCCCAGAAAAGATGGGAGCTGCACTCTTCCATATGTTTGCACAAAGAACATCTACTCTTGTTTATGAAGTCGCAAACTGCCTCACGCTTCTTGTTAATTATTGTAGCCTGCTCGAATCCTCAACCATGAGGATGGCGTTGAAGTCCCTGCCTGGCACACACCAAGGCATTGATATACCCTGACCAATTCTATCAAGTGATGACTTGTGGAGCCTAATTCATAGTTTTTGCCCTTTTAGAAGGGGGGTCTGGGGTTCCCTCCGGCGTGGGTCCCGCTGCGCGATCAGTGGGCGGGGGTTGTAGGAGGCAGCGCCCCCTCCCAAAAGAAATTTTTTCTTGGGTTTATGTTTGAGACCCGGTTTTTTATGGATCAGACCCGATTTGGTTAGGGTTAGGGTTGCCGCCCTTGCCTTGTACAAATTCTCTATTTTCTTTCCCTCTTGTAACAGTCGGAAAAGAGCAATAAGATTTCTTTGGACGACCGTGGTTTTTTACTCTCTCTCGGATTTGAGGAGAGGTTTTTTCATGTAAATCTGTGTTCTTTCTGTGTTTTGTTTGATCGTTCTTGTTCATTGTTTTCTTTGATTGTTTCTTGCTCACGATTTTCCTAACATCAAGCTCCTGCAAAAAATTGTGCCTTCGTAGGAAGGGTAGTGGGGTTGTATAACACAAAAGCCATTCGACGTGGCCTCTTCAGAGAACGTGATTGTCAAAAAGAACCATCCATGTATCATGTTGAATGCTTTTGAAGAGTTCTTCCAAGTCACCAGCAGCCACCATGCTCGCCCATTGGATAGTAAGAAGTCATAATTGCACCCCTTCAAATTCCACATGGACACCTTTATATCTCTACGACCCATTCAAGTGGCCTTAAGACCAGTCCCCTCCACTAGAGAGTGACCTCCCTTAAGTAGTAGGTCCCCCTGCATCTTCATCTCTCTTGCTACCTCCCATACGTAGTACGTCCCCCTGCATCTTTGTCTCCCTTGCCATTTTAGATCATGTAAAGGAATTCAACTTCAGTTTCATGATGTTCAGGAAAGCGGCTAGAGCCATCTCGCCCTCGCATGATTTGGCAAGGTTGTTGATGCGCTTGCCTTGGCTGCATCAGGCCATTTAAAAATCTAGACCTGGCCCAAGTCGATCCACTCAATATGTTGCTACTATTTCCTTTAATAATTATTTTAAAATTTACATTTTTGAGATAAGACTATCCATGGAAGGTGGAGGGGGGATGGATGTGCTTGCTCTTTGACTTCATTGATGTTGTAGATGGAACTTGTGTTGGTATATCTGCAGAATCAAACAAGAAGCGTATCTGAAGATGTCATGGCGTGCGAGTGTGGGTGTTCAGCGTTCTCCTCTGTCGGTCGATGCCCACGATGAGCCTAGGCCTAAGGTCGATGGTGGGCAGGACCATGTACCATGTAAACCTTATGTGGTATATGGGGTAGGCTAATAACTATGAATCTCTCATCATTTTCATGGAAGCCTACCCCCTTTATATAATGGAGAAAAGAGGCAGTTACGTGGATGTGGTCTCTCCACACGTAACTTTCACCCACTAACTCCCCATTATGTGGCCCACTAATGGTGTCAAACCTGGTCACCCAATGGGTTAGACCCAGATCCGTTATGTCCAACATCCCGGACTAGATTTTAGAAGGATATGCATGACATGCAGATGGGTGTTTGAAGGATATATTCCCAACTCTATATTGGGCTGCGAGGGATAAGAAAGCTAACATTATATCATTTTTGAACCATCAATGTGGTTGGGAGATACAACTAAGAGGCAACCCATCGCCTATTGTCTTCAATGGGTGGATGCACCTTATAAAAACTTGTCTTCTCTAAGGCCAATCCTCTAGAGTGAATTCAGCATCAAATTATGTTATCGGGATGCTAGGTACACCGTCCATACAATGGCTGCCTGCAAACTCTCTGTGGGATGCAGCAAACCCAATTCGGGAATCCATCACTGCATGGTTGATACTTTAAAATAAGCTGTTGACAGACCATGTTCTAAAAAAGCGAGGATTCTACATTCCAAGTATGTGTCCCTTGTGTCGAAGAGAGGAGGTGGAGTCCCTTCACCTATTTTGGGAATGTGGTTTCGTGAGAGAATGCCTCAAGTTAGTTTGGCAAGACCTTGCCCCACAATGGAGTACACAGATGTGCTAATTGATTCGCATTTCCAGCGATGAGAAAAAAGATTATCGTTGCTTGGCGTTGCTTCGTACTCGTTCAATGCGTCTCATTTGGCTGCAGCGAAACCATAGACTGCACGCGGATGGACATCATCACCACATCATAATATAATCGCCAAGACAGCTCATCGTGAAATGCTTATTAGATGCAAATTTAAGTGGCCAGATTTGAATGTTCAGATTTTATAGTACCCTCGGTCCCTCTAATTCTTTCGAGTGACACCTCGTCTTTCTCTGCTGCAATTCTTTTTATCTATAAATACATGATAATAATTTTCCTTTAAAAAAAATTTTGTTACCACCATCTTTGCCTTTTTGTTCAGGTTACTTTCATGCACTTATGATGGACCACGAGGCCCACGATACTCGCCTTTAATTTTCAATTGTTTGCATGCATGTGCCATTCCTTGTTATTCCAACTTCCTTTCCTTGTGTGCTACTATTGCATCATCCAAATGTAGTGAGACAAGTTTTGGATGCATATTTTTTTTCTTGCTAGGCCAAGAGAAATCCCTCATCACTACACACTTCTTTTTCTAAAGTCAAGCAACGGTTAGGCAGACCCTCAACAGTTATTATTCAACGTACCATGGGGTGGTTTTGAACCTGCAACGTCCAGAGAGAGGTACACTGACAGCTGCTAAACCACACGGAGCTTGGTTGAACTGTTGCTGGTAAAACCGTTGTTCCTCCCAATCACCCAGGGAGTACATCCAGCTTAGACTAGGTGTTAACGGTAGGGTTTGGTTCGGACTCAGGTGAAACCAGTAGATCAGATTTTTGGGTATGATATTGGGTCCGGACTTGGGTCTAATCAGGTTCTTTATAAGAAAAACCATATCCGAACCCAATAAGAACTACATGAACCAAACCCGGACCATACCTTGTAAAACCATATTTTTTTATCATTTTTACATTGACAAATTGCTGATCTTAATCGGAACTCAGGTCGGGTCCGGGTATGGTATAAAATTTCACAAACTATACCTGAGTCCATGTATTAATCGGACCTTCTGGTCCGGACACGGGTCTTAATCGGGTCTTCTCATTTATCACACCATACCCTGACCCTATAGGGTTTGGTTCGGATCGGGTCCGGGTAAACCAAACCCGTTGACACCCCTAGCTTAGACCCTCTAGCGAGGGACTCTATCGATGGGTTTTTAACCTGTGATGTCTCTCAATCTGACAATGTTCACAAGTTGCCCTGATCCGGGCTGAGCTACATTGTGAATTCCACATGATGGCCATGTTGTACCACTGGGTAAACGCCCCTATTGACGCTATATGAAAAGAAGACCTAGTTATATGAAAATGGTAGATTAATTATTTAGACATAGTTTAATCCTTAATTTGTATCTTTATGCAAACTATATTGAAAATTTATTTTTATATATTTACATGAATTCATAAAACTCGGGTCCAATCTTTGAGAAACTGTATCAATATTTGCTAAAACCTCGTATCAAATTTTCTGAAAACATAGTAAAATGTGCATTAACATGCATTCCAAGTAAAAAAAACCTAAATACAGTGTGGCAAATATTGGTGATATTTTGAAAATACTGCAAAGAAAACTTGATATTGTTGTTATTGTTATGTCACATAGTATCAAAATATCATAAAGGCAAGCATCTTGCTTTTATTGCAAGATTAATTAGTTTCTATTTTATTTTTCACCTTATTTAAATTTTTATTTTTCTTACAATTTTATGGTTTATATTTTTATTATTTTTGCAAAGACTTTGCTAATAAAGTAAGAAAAACACCCTCAGCTTGATTGTCCAAAAAAAAAAGCAGGTAAACAATACTTTTGGAAAACAAAAATGATCCGTACTGTATGCCAAAAATAATGTGTTTCTAAAAATACCCTACAATTTTCAAAATGCGCCTAATGTCTAAAGTTGCAAATTTTCAATGATAAAGTGACCTTTTTACCTTTTACACAAAATATGTGATTTTTCTTCAAAATATCCAAAATATGTGAATGTCCTACCAAATATGTAAATTTTTCCCACATATTTGGGAATTTTCTATCAAATATGAGAATATGCAATTTTTCTCTCAAATATGGGGATTTTCACCTAAATATACAAAATTCTTTTTAAATATGCGATTTTCCTTCCAAATATGTGAATGTTGCATTGTATTTGCAAATGTCCTCCTGCATGCGCCATTTTTTTACGGAGGTTTACAAATGTGTAAAGATATTCCCAAATTTGAGAGATGTCAATGAACTCGCACGCGCTAAAAGCCAAAGGGCATTTAGCAGTGCTTTTGAAGCATCACTAAAGGATTTTAACAATGCTTTTGAAGTGTGCTAAAGGCTTTTAGTGACACTTTTGCAAAAACCAAGCAAGAGGCCCTTTGCATTTTTGAAGTGTTGCTAAAGACTTTAGCGGCACTTTTGAAGCATCAATAAAAGCTTTAGCACTGTTAAAGATTTTTGTCAATAGTGACACTTTTGAAAATACCAAGCAAGAGGCACTTTGCACTTTTAAAGTGTTGCTTAAGGCTTTAGCGATGCTTTTGCAACATCGATAAAGGCTTTAGCACTTCAAAAACACTGCTAAGGATTTTTTTACCTTTAGCAACACTTTTGCAAATACCAAGCAGAAGGCTTTTTACGCTTTTGAAGTATCAATAAAGGCTTTAGTGATGCTTTTGAAGCATTGATAAAGGCTTTAGCAGCGCTTCAAAAGCACCACTAATTTTTTTTTACCTTTAGCGATACTTTTGCAAATACCAAGCAAAAGACCCTTTGCCTGACATGTCCTGACATTCACAAATACAATACGATATTCGCAACCATGAGTTGCAAATGTCCCCAAAATGTAGGAACTCCTTTTACAAAAATCTCATAAGAGGCATAGGGAGGAGGACATTTGTGTCTCAGGTCATTCACGAATGTGGAAGTATTTAGTTAAAAAAGGTGCACACATTTTGGAGAGCTTCACAATTATAGTTGTGAATGTATAAAAAATGTGCAAGCTTTCATTTAATAAAATCACATAAGGGGTGTAAATGCATAGAAGGAAATTCATATATTTAGTAAAAAACTGACATATTTGGGAGAAAATCATATATTTTGGATATTTGAAAGAAAAATCGCATATATGAGAAAATTTAAGATTTTAAAGATCGAGCAAATTTTAAAAATTATAAGGCATTTTAAGAATCATCTCGCGTACAATACAATCATTTTTAGTTTGAAATATCACTAAAATTTTAGTAGCAATTAATGGAACATTTGCTTGGTCCCAAATGAGAATCGTTCATTCACTATCATCATATAATCATTCCCATTTCTCACATGCAAGCAAGCATGATAAAATAGGGCGGTTTTATTTGAAATTACAGTTGGGGTCTTTTACCTGTCCATGTCACATGGACACGGGTAAAATGACACGAGTTCTTGTGCAATTTTCTATTAAAAATTATATACAAAGGGACATGACATGAAAGCAAGTTGAAGAATGAAGAATACCTATGATATAGTTTTTTACCCGCTTCTAATGTGATTCCAAATCACATGAGGGGACAAACAAGCGTGCCCAAAGTTGCCATTTAGAACATTCAAATACTACCTCGTACAACTATCAAGTTAACAATAACAGATCCTATTGGGGAGTGTGCATTGATGGCTCTATGTTACGATGGGGACCCATCCATCCCTTAAGTTGACCCATATGGCACTCTGTTACGCCAATCACATGGAAGCATTCAATGGGCCCTACAGTCAAAATGCTGTCCTCTGATTGGTGAATGGACCTTAGGGAAGAGTTTGGGGATGAGTGGAGATGCCAGCTGCTTCTCATATCACAAATCTCTAGGTCAACGCTTAATCAGCAAACCAAAACGATGTGCAAGTTGACCGGGATCAGTTGCATGGCTTGAACTCCTAACAGCCAATCATGTGGATCCATAAGCTGTGGGTTTACTGGAGTGCAGATGAAGGTCATATATAATCAATACAACTGATCAATCCCCACCGCACATCTCACTCAGGAACTACGAGATTGGGGCCTGCACGCATCTCAATCAAGTGAAGTGCTGTGGAGATTGAATATAAACCACGAATCAGCTACCTCATCTGCCCTCAGCTTTGTGGGGAAACAAAACATGCATGGATTATTCAGCGATTAGGGCTGGGAAATGAGATGAGCCAATTCTGACTGGTAGAGGCTCATAATCTAGTCATAAATATATTTTATATCACAGAGTGTGGATGGTTGAAATGTTTGGCTTGCAAGCGATAAGTTCTAGAGTTCAAATCCCATAGCTTACAGCTTTAAAACAATGATTTTTTTTCTCAATGAGCCGGTTTGAGTTTAGTTCACTAGGTTTAGAATCAGATTTTTATTCTTTTTTAATTTAAATTTTCTTTTTTTCTGTTAATGAGTAAGCGCGAGCTCAGCTTGGCTCTCCAGAAAAAAGAGCCGAGCTTGAACACCCTCTGTTCGATTCATTGGGCTCGTTTACCATCCCCAGCGAGATATTGCTTGCTCATTTAGTCAGTACTTGGCATTAATTATCGTGTATATGTCCAAAAGTCATTAAGAAGCGGGATTCAATCTGACGCATTGACTGCCGTCGATCACTGCCATCGCATGATCAGACGATGTCCAAACAACTTGTTACCTTCTCTATTTCTAAAGCATACTATGTTGTTGTTTCAAGTCAACAACTATCACGTTATAATGCCATGAAAAGAATCAACAGAGACGTAAAAAACAAAATTACCAGTATTATATTAGGATTCTTGGAGATTTAGTCGAGTAAAAGAAGGCTGCTGCTGCTTCAAAGTGAGGTAAAAAACCATCGAGCCTACTCTACGTTTCCCCAAGTTCTGCCTAAGGCTCCGAGTTGGGAGAAACTACATTAGCTTCCTCCAAAACTAAAAATTCTCCGAGTCTTTCTTTCCAAAAATAAAAAATTCCCTGTCTGCTTTCTCCAACCCTCTATTTTACTCTCAACTGCAACACAACACTACAAGCATCAATACCACCTCGGCCAGCACCACCATGGAGAAGAAGAAACTCGATCACCAACATAAAGTTGATGAGCCTATACACCTCTTGAAGTTGCGGTTGTACCCATCAAACCTCATCTGCCAGTTTCTACTCTTTGCCTTTGGCATCACTGTTGGTGTCATTGCCAGCTTCCATATCAGTAGCCACCTCCCCATATTAAATCAACAGTCCAGCTCAATTTCTCAGCTCTCCCTCTCTATGACCAATGCATTCAATGGCATTCACATCGATCCGATGTCGACGGAAAACAAGTTGAATTCTTCTGATTCCAGTCTTTCCAGACAGGAGGATATCGAATCACCGAACAAGAATTCTTCTGCTACTCGTGAAGCTGTGATGTGCAGGGGAAGCGCGGGCGAAGCGAAGGCCATAATTGGATTAAGAGAATGGGTTGAACCTCATTCTGCGGTGCATACCATGACGGATGATGAATTGCTATGGAGGGCATCCATGGTTTCCAAGGTTAGAGGGTACCCCTACAAGAGAGTCCCCAAGGTTGCCTTCCTCTTCATGACAAGAGGACCCCTTCCACTAGCACCCTTTTGGGAGAGGTTCTTTAAGGGACATGATGGTAAATTCTCTATTTATATTCATGCTCACCCCTCTTACAATGAGCCAGTCTCAGAACAATCAATCTTTTATGGAAGACGAATACCAAGCAAGGTAAGATGATGGTATTTTAGCTTCTGTTTGGAATTGGTGAAAACTCTGGAATTTCATGCACCACTTCAAATTCTCTTAATAGTCCATAATAGATTATGTACTAGTGACCTCTGGAGGGAAACCAACTCTAAAACACATGGGGTCACGCTAGTCTTTCCTATACATTTGGTTTCCTAGATTGATATATAAGGGTAATTAATCTCACTCATGGCTAAATTCAGGTTAGGTTTAATTAAGGTGCCCTAATCTCTACGTGCTTCACCACCTATTTTTGAACTAAGTCTATGCGAACTTTTACTTTTTTTCTTTTTCATTGCTGCCTTTGAGACAATTTTGCAATGAAACTTTTTTTTTTTTTGGAAAGGCAAGCTGGGGTTAGGTGAACCCCTATCAGAATAACAGCCGCTCATGTGGCAGAGGAATTCGATCCTGGGCCTTCAGCTTGACACAGGACCCCGCTTACCACATGGGATACCACCTCGGTGGTAATGAAACTTTTATTTTAACGACAAAAACTACTTTATTTTACAAATGAAAAGTGATAAATAACTCAGTGTTGAGCCTAAAAGAATCAGCCTAGATATCCGTCTACCACCAGCTGTATAGTAGTCAGCAAGGTTTTCTCTCCCATTTTGAGCAAGTCCATTGATCGGCCAAGTATGCCATGCATTCCCCACTCTCCAAGAATAGATCCAGTGACCGGACCAAGTACCATGCAAGTTAGGCAGTCCGATTACTAAATGCCCGACATCTACTCACTCGACCAACCTGGTCGAGGGAGGAACATGTGGAATATAATTGTGCACTTTTGCTGATGAACCTGATCACCCTCCATTAGGGGTGGGCACAACGGCCCGACTCGTTTACTATAACCGTCCGAGTTTTGGCCCGGTTCTTAATGGGTTTAGGTTTAAAGAGAAGCCTATGGCCCGCCCCATTAGGTTGGGCTAATGTGAAGCGGGTTGGGTCCAGCCCGGCCTGACCCAATCTTAATATACATAAATACTTGATTGAAACTACGGGTTAATGAGAGAATAGCAAGTTCTCATGCAACTAATTCTTAATTAGTGCAACTAATTAGGTAAATAATAATAATTAACAAATATCAAGTTTCCATGCAAGTAATTAGGTAAATAATAATAGTTATTAAAGTTACTATGTAATAGTTAATTTTTAAAAAATTTATATCATTACAAAAATTAATAAATAACTCAGGCTCATTGGGCTGGCCCGAGCCTGGCCAAAGTATATAACGGGCCAGGTTTCGGCCCGGTACCTGACGTGCCCGAGCCTAAAACCATGACTCAATCTCGGCCCATGAGGGGCCTGGTCAGCTTGGCTCATCAGGCTGCCGGGCGGTTGCCCACCCCTACCCTCCATTATTTCTTGGGTACCACAGCTGACAGGCTGTAAAGATGGAGGGTGATCAGGTGTGGCAGCACGCTAAAGTTGTACCTGATTCTCTCTCTCGTTCTGGAGTTCAGTGCTTAGACAGTGGGTACGATGACAGAGGATGAGTGAAACCAAATTAGATCCGCTTTCGCAACTTCACACGGCTACAAAATATTGAAGCCACCTTTTTCATCTTCGCTTAGACGTCAAGATATTATTTTCCAAGAAATACTCTAAGAAATAATCTTTGTTTATCGTGCATATGGTAGCTATTTAATTACACTTTGCCAAAAACTTGATCACGAATTATGAAGATGCATTTACAAGATCTTATCAAATCAGAGTAAAAAATAAAAAGGAGAAAAAGATATTAGTGGCAAATGGATAGCATGGAAAATGACATGTTTTTAATATTTTTTAGTATAAAGGGATTTAAGTCGGTGTTTTTTCACTGATTCTTGCGCCACAACACAATCCAAAACCTGATTTTCATTCATTGTATAAGTACGAGCGGTAGAGAGAAGATCCAGTGGCTGGACCGGCTACCTGTCCTGTTGTTTTGATCAAATCTGACCTCATAAATGTAACTCTTTCTATAGGAAGTGCACTTGGATTGCATCTTTTTTAGAAAAATGTAATTCTTTAGAAAAAAAATAGCATTTTTACAACTATAGATTTTTAATCACCAGAAAAATCTTGCACATAATTTAGATTTTGGCAATGAAAGTGCCAATATGCATTAAATGGACTATATAGATCACATTAAGGGGTGTGATATTTGATTAAAACTTGCAACTATAGGATCTCAAGATGGGGTATGATGATAGGGATGAGTGGATCCCAATTGGAGTGGATCAGCTTAGGGGGTGCCCATGGCAAATTGTCAGTAAGATAGAAGGGCAGCAAATGATGCTATTCTAGTTTATGGTGCTTGGCTTACCCTGCAATTTACTAGTTTTAAAAGTTTCATTTTGTTACATGAACTTACTGGCTAGCCGTAAACAAGAGTGGTTGGTACTGGAACTAATTGAAATATTACTGGGGATCATCTTCATTTCTGTTATATCCAAGTATATAATTCTATTCAACAGTTTTTTGTTTGAGACAGGCTATTGGGTGGGGAGCATTTAGCCAATCACAAGGAGAACGGCGCATCATCGCGAATGCACTACTTGATTTCTCGAACCAATGGTTTTTGCTGTTATCAGAAGCTTGCATCCCTATCTTCCCCTTCACCACTGTCTACGACTACCTGATGAAGTCCACCGAGTCTTTTGTAAATGTAGAGGATCCAAGTCCCTCTGCCAATAGCCGGTACCATAACAGTATTGCATCACTTATTACGCTCGATCAATGGCGGAAAGGGTCTTCATGGTTTCAGGTGCACAGGAGAATTGCAGTGGAGATGGTTTCAGATCAGACTTATTTCCCTTTGTTTGCCAAGATTGTATGTGCGGATGAGCACTACTTTCAAACTCTTATGAGCATGAAGTTTGGGGCATGGTGTGCAAATAGGAGCTTAACGTATGTGGACTGGAGTAAAGGGGGATCTCACCCAGCTAGCTATGGCAGCTCAGATGTCACATTGGACTTGTTGAAGAAAATGAGGGAGGCAACACAGTGCAAATACAATGGACAGGCGACATCTCTTTGCAACTTGTTTGCTAGAAAGTTTCATCCTGATTCTTTAGATACATTGCTCAACTTGGGAGCCCAGGCATTAGGATTTTAGAGAGAGAGAGAGAGAGAGAGAGAGCACCAAACCCATGTCAAACCTCAAGAGGTTGCCTCTTTATGTTCAATAAAATTTACAAACATATTAGGGTTCTGCCTAACACCAAAATCAAGGAAAAAAAAAGAAAAAAGAAAATTACAAACATATTATCTTTCCCTATCGAAACAGTGGGTTTTCATGTTCAAGGCCATCAACATGTTCATCCATGCTAAGGCACTGGGTTCCCCAATGAGTCATTAAGAAAGGAGGAGTTTGATTCGCAACTCAGGGAGGTGCTGTTCTACTATATGAAATTAGTGGCAATCTTTCACCGTTGATAAGTTCACTATTTGGCCCGAATGTCCATACATAATATCACCAGGGAAGGTTGGACGCACCAATGCAACTGACATATTATGAAATTGTTTCAAAATTTCAAAGTTCAAGATTTTCATCTCCTTTGGCATCACATCAATGACAACTTTGTGAGTTTGAGTAAACTATAATGTTTATAACTTGGCCTCATTTCTCATGATTGAACTTAAATCAAAAGTTCAAAACCAAACATTGACCCCTTTGATTCCCAAAGTGATAGCCTAATATGCTTTTCTTTTATAAAGCAATGTAATTTATTCAGATATTGGAAGAATTTGCAAAAGAGATAAACAAGCAGGGTGATGAGAAATCTGTTGGAAATAAAACAACACACTAGAGAAGAAGATTGTTCTCTAGAATGAAAAATACACAGAAATGGTGCAAGAGAAGGAGAAGGCTACAAAAGGCTTCAATACATTCCAATGACTTATCAAAATGATGATACATAACTGCTATATATATATATAACATTCAAGCCCAATCAGAATTTAATTACATAGTAAATTCCTACAATAGAAAACTAAAAGACTATTACATTTTCAAGGAGAAAAATTAAATGAGAGAGGAACCCAAAGAGATTGCATAGAAAACTGCAAATAGCTTTAATGTAAAACGAGTTCCCAAAAATAAGGGAGGAATACGAAGAGTCTAGCTTATAATTCCAACAAGCCTTAATGTAAAACGAGTTTCCCAAAAATGAGGGAAGAATACGAAGAGTCTAGCTTATAATTCCAACAATCCCTCTTAAGCTAAACTATAACGACACCTAATTTCTCTCTCAATTTATTGAAAGTTTCATTCTTCAATGCTTTTGTAATGATATCAGTCACTTGGTCTTGGGTCTTGCAAAACTTGACATTGACATCTCCATCTTTGACCAAGTCTCTAATGAAATGATACTTGATTCGAATATGCTTGCTTTGCCATGAAAAAATAGATTTTTTGTGAGTGTTATGGTTGAACTATTGTCACAAAACAAAGAATTGTTTTTCCATTGAAGATGCTTCAGCTTATGAAGAATCCACCTTAGCCAGAGAGCTTGACAACTAGAAAGAGCTAATGAAATATACTCAGCTTCGGTTGTGGAGATAGTAACAACAACGTGCTTCTTCGATGCCCACGAGATTGCACCTGAGCCAATGTAAAAAACGAAACCTGAAGTGCTTTTACTATCATCTCTATTTTCACCCCAATCACTATCACAAAAACCTACCAATTTTGAATTTTCGACTCATTTATAATGAATTCCATAATTGATAGTGCCACGCACATATCTCAAATTTCTTTTGCCTATGTCCCAATGAGTATTAGAAGGAGATTTCATGAATCTGCTAATCATGCTGACAGGAAACATAAGATCAGGTCTTGTAGCAGTCAAGTACATAAGACTACCAACAAGGCTTCTATAGAGAGTTGCATCAATCTTTTTCTCACCATCATTTTTGCTAAGTTTCAATCCAACTTCCATAGGAGTATTAAGAAGTGTAGCACCCTCTATTCTAAACTTCTTTAATATATTTTCAACATACCTTTTTTGAGATATAAATATTTCATCTTCGACTTGCTTTACTTCAATGCCCAGAAAAAAATGGAGAAGCCCCATGTCAGTCATTTTGAATTCGTGCATCATATCCTTCTTGAAATTTTCACACATGCTTGCACTAGTGCCGGTAATTATTAAATTATCAACATATAAGCATATGACTAAGAACTCCCCATGATTGCCTTATTTGATGAAGAGAGTATGCTCGAAAGGACACTGTTTGAAACCATTCTTCAAGACATAACCATCAATGCGACTATACCAAGCCCTTGGTGCTTGTTTTAGCCCATATAAAGCCTTCTTCAATCAACACACTTTGTTTTCTCCATCCTTCTTCACATAACCCGGAGGTTGATGAATATACACTTCTTCTTCAAGGAAACCATTCAAGAAAGCCGATTTAACGTCCATTTGATAGACCTTCCATTTTCTTTGAGCAGCCAAAGCTATCACCATGCGAATTGTTTCAAGGCGAGCTACAGGAGCAAAAACTTCATTAAAATTGATGCCATACATTTGCTTGTAACCTTTTACCATTAGCCGAGCTTTGCATTTTTCAACTTCTCCATTTGAGTTGAACTTTGTTTTATATACCCACTTGACGCCAATAGATTTGTGCACTCTTGGGAGCTCAGTCAACTCCCAAGTATGATTTCTTTCAATGGAGTCCATTTCTTGATTCATAGCAATTCTTCACTTTTCTTCTTGAGATGCTTCTTCATAAGTAATTGGATCGGTGTCCGCAAAGAAAGCAAAATTCACCAAATCTTCCTCAAGATTTCTTCTTGTTGTTTCATAAATTTCTTGAAGACTTCTGGTCTTCATAGGAGGAGATTCAGAACTCCTTGAAGATGAGGAAGACGGTGATAAATGCGCAGATGGAAAGGAGAGTGAAGTATCTCCTTCGCCACCATCACTATTAGGTTCATAACTCTCCTCCTTATTGATGAAATGTGAATTTTTATTTTCATTTTCGCCATCCCAATAACAAGATTCTTCTTCATTGAATTTTACATCTCTGCTTATGATAATTTTCTTGGTGATTGGATTGTAAAGCTTATAATCCTTTGAGCATTCACTGTACCCAACAAGGATACATTTTTCAGATTTATCTTCAAGCTTGCTCTTCCGTTCATCGGGAATATGAGAATAACATATGCTGCCAAATATTTTCAAATGAGCAACACATGGTTTTTGCCCACTCCAAGCTTCTTGAGGAGTTAGGTCTTGAACACTTTTAGTGGGGGCACGATTAAGAAGATAGATAGCACATGCCACTGATTCAGCCCAGAATATATTAGGCATACCTTCAGATTTCAACATACTTCTTGCCGTCTCCATGATTGTGTGATTCTTCCTTTCTGCAACGCCGTTTTGTGGAGGTGTGTACCGAGTAGTCAACTGATGACGAATGTCCTTCTTTTTCAAGAATTCCTCGAACTCATTGGACATATATTCAGCCCCACGATCAGTACGCAAGGTTTTAATAGAGAGATCACTTTGCTTTTCAACAAATGTCATAAATTGCTTAAAATATTTGAACACCTCAGGTTTTTCTTTTAGAAAATAAATCCATGTCTTCCGACTGAAGTCATCAATGAATGTTAAAAAGTAACGATTACCTCCAATAGATGTGGTGCGCATAGGGCCGCATAGATCAAAATGAACCAACTCAAGTGGTTTTGATGCTCGCCACGATTTGCCATCAGGAAAAGAGTCTCTGTGATGTTTTTCAAGAACACAACCTTTACAAATTTAGTCTTGCAGATGAATGTTAGGCATGCCTCTAACCATATGTTTTTTGCACATGAAAGATAAAGAACTGAAATTCAAATACTCATATCGAAGATGCCATAACCATGATGGATCTTTAATAATAGTATTGAAGCAAGGAAGAACAACACTTTGAAATGTAAATGAAAACATTTTGTTTTGAGTCATTTTCACCTCGGTTATGAGAGTATTCTTCTTGTCCTTGATTTCACATATTTCTCCTTTGAAATGAAGATCATATCCTTTTAGAATAAGTTGCCCAACACTCAAAAGATTGTGTTTGAGGCCTAGAACATAGAAAACATCGGTGACATGCTTGCTGCCATTGTTAGTTTTAACAAGAATATCACCACGTCCCTTGACAGCAAGCCTATTATCATCACATGTTCTAACTTCAGTTTGGACCATTTCATTTAAGTTCATAAATAATTTTCTTTTTCCAGTCACGTGGTTACTACAACCACTATCAATATACCATACTTTATCATGTGTTTCTTCTTTGGTATCACAAGCAAGAAAGAGAATATCATCATCAAGAATTTCATTTTTCTCATGCATGAAAGTTACCTTCTTTTGGTTTTCTTTTGTCAATCTCTTTCTACAGAACTTTATGGTGTGACCATACTTCTGACAATGAAAGCATTGAACTTGTGAAAGAGAGCGACCACGACCTCGACCTTTTCCTCGCATAGAATAAGATGAATGACAATCAATTTCTTTTGTCTCTTGATTTCTACCACCTCCATATCCTCTTCCTCTTCATCCTCGAGCACCACCACGAATAGAGAGATATGTCTGAAAAACTTGCTCGATTGGAGGAGGATCAAATTGCTTTATACGAAGTTCATGGGATTGAAGTGATCCCATTAAACTATCAATGGACAAGGTAAATAAGTCTTTAGATTCTTCTATAGCAACAACAATATGTTCAAACTTGCGAGTTAAGCTTCTCAATATCTTTTCAATAACTCTTTGATGTTCAAGTTTTTCACCATTTACTCGCATGTGATTAACAATGGAGAAGACTCGATTGAAAAAAACTTCAATAGTTTCAGATTCTTTCATTTTTCAAGAATCAAATTCACTTCTAAGAGTTTGGAGTCTCACCATTTTTACCTTGTCTTCTCCTTTATATGTTGTATAGAGAGTATCCCATGCTTCTTTTGTCGATTCCGCCGTAGATATCTTTTCGAAAATGTCTTCATCAACAACTTGATAAATATAGAACAATGCCTTATTGTTCTTCTTCCGGTTTTCCTTCAACTCAGTTAGTTGTCGTGGAGTGATGCCCTCTACATTGTCCATCACATCAAAGCCACTTTCAACAATGTCCCATAGATCTTGAGAACCAAATAACGTCTTTATTTGAATACTCTACTTGTTATAATTTTTTTCAGCAAAGCAAGGAACTTGTGGTTGCACCATATTGTTGGAAGTCATCCTACCTCTGATACCACTATGTTGGAAATAAAACAACAAATTAGAGAAGAAGATTGTTTTCTAGAATGAAAAACACACAGAAATGATGCAAGAGAATGAGAAGGCTACAAAAGGCTTCAATACATTCCAATGACTTGTCAAAATGATGATACATGGCTGCTATATATATAGCATTCAAGCCCAACCAGAATTTGATTACAAAGTAAATTCCTATCATAGAAAAACTAAAAGACTATTACATTTTCAAGGAGAAAAATTAAATGAGAGAGGAACCCAAAGAGATTGCATAGAAAACTGCAAATAGCCTTAATGTAAAACGAGTTCCTAAAATAAGGGAGGAATATGAAGAGTCTAGCTTATAATTCCAACAAGCTTTAATGTAAAACGAGTTTCCCAAAAATGAGGGAGGAATACGAAGAGTCTAGCTTATAATTCCAACAAAATCACTCTACTAGACGAATAACAACCAGACGAAGAAAAGTAAAACTCGAGAAAATACAGCAAAATATCGACTCCATATCTGAGTAGATCACAAAGACTAGCATAATATTAAATTCCACGAAGACTGAGAAATTTCATTGATGCTGCAAGAGTTAGATGCCCCCACAATAGGTTCAATCATTCGGTTTGCAGAAGCCATAGAACAGATTCAGATAAATGCATTAAAAAATGATTCAGTTCCTCTAAACAGATATGGTGCAGGTACAATGGGTGTGAAACGGAGAATGTTGGGATTTTGAAGCCTCAATTAACCAGAGGAAATTGGTACGACCAACAAGGAACAAGTAGGAAGGAGGTGTGAGGCAAAAAGACTTGGGTGCACACTTAATCTCTCTTTTACACACTCTCAAGTGAAGATGCCAAGGAGGCACACACTTGCACTCAAGAAACATTACTTCATTGCTTGATTTTCAAAGAAGGGATTTACACAGAGCCAAAGGAGGGGATGAGATAAAACCGTCTCACTCTAATTTAGGAATAGGCACGATAACCAAAGAGTCTTGATAAAAATCATGGTTGGCGAATTCAGTATGCAGTGACTGGGACGAATCAACCCGGTGACCGGTACGAGTCAAGGTTTTTTTATTTATTAAAAAATATAACAAACTCATGTATTATGAATTTATACTAAAAAATCAAATAACGTAAGGTCCTAAATCAACCATAAACACTAGAAAAAACAAGTTGTGTTAAATAGGATTCATATTTAGCTAGTTTTAACATCTAAAATGCAATATCCTATATTTATTACATATGCATTCATAATAAAAAGTTGCTGATGATTCAAAAAAAATGTTTGCTAAGCATTATAATTCAACTAATCTCAACCTCTAAGAAAAATCTCTCAAAATTCAATAAAAGAAAAAAGGAAACAAATCAAATAAATGTAGACCCAGGAAACACTGAAATGAGTTCCCATACAAACCATGGAGATCAATTCTCACTGACCCTTTTCATTGAACAAATTTCACAAGGCCCCACAAAGAGAAACTCCAGAGAGTAAACAGAAACCAACCAAGAATGCTTTGCACTATAAAATAAACATGTAAAACCCAAAAAGCATATGTAATAAATTCACAAATTTCCCAATCCCTCAGTAAAAGAAGAAAGGAAGAGAGCAGAGGCAGGGGAAAACCATACTCTTGAGCTCCTCGAACCATCGATCAACGCTGTCAGAGGTGGTCCTCCGGGTGATGTCTTAGACGATGAGGGCACCGACGACACACCTGTAGTAGGCATAGGTGACGGCCTTGAACCTCTCTTTGCCAGCTGCATCCCAGATTTGGGCCTTCACCTCCCTCCCCTCGATCTTCATGCTGTGCGTCTGGAACTCCACCCCGATGGTCGCCTTCGAGTTCGCGTTTAACTCGTTCCTCGCGAACCTCGACAGCAAGTTCGACTCCCCCACCACCGAGTCACCGATGAGAGAGCGAGAGAGAGACCGGGTACCTGATGATGGATGACCTCCTTCATCGTCACCGGAAACTCAAACGTGTCACGCCGGTCGCCGAAAACAGCCTAGAATGGTGGCGCCAAGGCGGAGCCTTGGAGGCCGGAGGGGGACGAAGGGACAGACCGTGACAGTGGAGAGAGGGGCCGGCGACGGGCAAGGCTAGGGTTTCGTTCGTTTGAGTGAAGTCGAGTGAACTGTTCACTATTTTTTACTTTAGTTTTCATTTTTCAAAATGCAAAGTATTTTAAAACCTAGCTCGAACGAGTTGACTCGTAACTCGGCCGAGTCACCCGAGTTTGGCTTTGAATCGATATATCTTTTGTATAAAACGAGTTATATCGTTTTCTTGACTCGAATTAGCTCCGATAGAAGTTGACTCGGCAAAGTCCTGAGTCAACTCGGCGACAAATCCAACCATGGTAAAAACCAAGAGGACTCTTTGGTAAATTAACCAATCTTCTAGAGTCGTTCTTCTCCCTTTTTAGAATGAAGATAAGGAACAAGAGTGAGACCACTACGGACCTACCTAATTTTTGCATATGACATACCGACATTACTTGGATTTTGGATCCAAAACAAGGCTCAGATCCAATTATAAATTATAATTTTTAGCATCCTCCTTAATTTATAATTCTAAAAAACGATCTGAAATTCTCAAACTTATCTGCGAGCAATGGTTTGGTGAAGATAATTGCTACTTGTTCATTGACTGTCATGAACATTGTGCAAAATCTCTTTTTTCTCAACTAATTCTTTGATGAAATGGTAGTGAATCTAAATGTGCTTTGATTGTATGTTAAAAGATTGGATTCTTCGTTATTGCAAGAGTAGACTTGTTGTCGCAAGAGTGAGACCACTATGGACCTACCTAATTTTTGCATATGACATACCGACATTACTTGGGTTTTAGATCCAAAACAAGGTTGAGATCCAATTAGAAATTATTATTTTTAGCATCCTCCTTAATTTATAATTCTAAAAAAGGATCTGAAATATTCTTAAACTTACCTGCAGGCAATGGTTTGGTGAAGATAATTGCTACTTGTTCATTGACTGTCATGAACATTGGGCAAAATCTCTTTTTTCTCAACCATTTCTTTGATGAAACAGTGGTGAATCTAAATGTGCTTTGATTGTCTGTTAAATATTGGATTCTTCGTTATTGCAAAAGTAGACTTGTTGTCGCAATCGATAATGGTTGGTCCTTCGAGCTTCTACTGCAAGTCTAAAAGAATTCTCTTTAGTCATACTGCTTTACTTGTTGCGGTACTGGTTGTGATGTACTATGCGTTGGCAAAAGACAATGCAGTAGGATTTTGCTTCTTCGACCACCAAGAGATCACTTAAATTTTTAGGCAAAAAAACATAACTTAAGGTGCTTTTTTCTCTGATCGATCCATCTTGCCCAGTCAGTGTCGGTGTAACCAACCAACTCTAAGTTGTTCTCAACAACATACTTATTTCAAATCTTTCTGTTCTCTACAAATACTTCAAAATTCTTTCTGTTATTGCTAGATGGAGTTTTCTTGATTCATTTATGAACCTCGATACAAGACTTGCAACATTTACAATGTTATGTCTTGTATTAATAAGGTAAAGTAATGATCCGGCCAAAGTTTGATATACTATTGCATCCACCTTTTTGGCACCATCAATTTTTTGATAACTTATCATTTACAACTATTGGTGTGCTCATTGGCTTGCAATTCATCATGTTGAATCTTTTTAACAAATCTTCAATATATTTTTCATGAGAAATGAAATTTTTTCCTTTTTTGTTTTACTTTGAATTGAAGAAAAACATTTTATAATTTTCAGGTCTGTCATCTCATACTCCTTTATCATGACTTCTTTAAACTTTATAATCATCTTTGTATTTGATCCAACATATATCAAATCATCCACATATAAGCACATTAAAGTCTTTCCCGTCTCTTTTCACATATATTAAGGGTTCACTTGGACTTCTTTGAAATTCATTCTTCTTAAAATAATAATCTAATTTCATGCTTCAAGCTCACAATGCTTGTTTTAGGTCATATAATATATATATATATTTAGCTTGTAAACTTCTTTTTTTTCACTTCATTTCTTCTCAAATCCAAGAGGTTGTTCAACATAAACCTCTTATTTGAGTTCTTTATTCAAGAAAGCTGATTTCACATCTAGTTGGTATACTGAAAATTTTAATTCAGCAATAATGATAAGTACAACTCGAATTGTCTCAATTTTCACAATTGGAGAGAAGGTTTCATTGAAGTTTACTCTAAATTTTTTAGAATAACCCTTTGCTATAAGTCGAGCTTTGTGCTTTTGAATTGAGCCATCCTCATTGTACTTTATTTTGAAAATCCATTTTAGGCCAACCACATCTTTTCCTTTTAACTGTTCTACCAACTCCCATGTATGATTCTTTTCGATTGTATAGATTTTCTCATTCATTGCAGTTTTTCAAACTTTATTTTGAATAGCGTCTTCAAAATTTTGTGGCTCACAAGAAAATAATGCAAATTTGTATGTCATAGATATCTCCAAGAGATCTGACTTTTTTTGGAGAAGTCTCAAATTCTGAGTCGCTTGAGTTGACATCTTCTTTACTTGCTAGAGAACTTGTTGCACTTAGATCCTTCTTATATTCTGGTTACAGTATTGAGCTTGTTTTCCAGTTTCATTCACTTTTTTCATCAAAGATCACATCGCTCGAGATCAACAACTTCATTGAATTTAGGTTAAAGAGATGATAGGCTTTAAAAGTATCACTATAATCAATAAATATGAGCTTTCATCATTTTTTATTAAATTTTTCTTTAGTTTGATTTTTTTTTTGGTATAATCAACATAACAAAAAACTTTTGGTTTGTGTTTATACCAAGTTTCATATGGAGTCTTGTTGTGAATGGATGTTATATGAGCCCTATTAAGGATATGCATCATAGTGTTTATACTTCATCCAAAAAATTGTTGGGGAAAATCTTTCCTTTGAGCATGCTTCTTGCCATTTCGACAATAGTTCTATTTTGGCGCTCAACCACACCATTTTTGTTCAGTGTTTTTGATGCACTTAGTTGTCTCTTGATGTCGTGCTTTTTGTAGAAGTCCTAAAACTCATTGGATGTGAACTCTCCTCCATAATTCATCCTTAATCTCTTCGGCTTGTTACTGATTTCTTTCTCCACATAAGCTTTGAATTTATTGAGGATAGAAAATGCTTCGGACTTAATTTTATTAGAGAGAATAGACCCACGTCATCATGTTGTAACCATCCACGAAGGGCAACAAATATCTCCTTCCACTGTGAGACTCTGTTTGCAATGACCCATAAATGTCTACATTGACCAATTTCAATAGATGCTTCACCTTTGAGGACGAGTTTGAGAATGACAATCTAAACTTTACATATTTTCTTTTCTTCATTGATATAGGAGAGGCCAATCACCATATTTTTCTGCTTTAACAATTTCAGGCTTTTATAATTTAATAACCAAATCTTAAATGCCAAAATTTAAATCATTTAAAGTTTTAGCTTTCAGAGTTTGTCCTTGCATGAATTCATAGTCAAAGAAAAGACTTTGTTAGTGGCCATTTTCACTTTGGCTGTTATTTGTTGACTTTTTTTTGTCAACTATAGTGCATTGGTCATTAAGTGAATATACTTTTTACACAAGTTGACCAACACTTAATAAATTTGTAGCTAAACAAGGGACATAAGTGTAATGCTTGTGAATTTTGTCACATAAATAAACTTGAATTTTCATGTAATGTTTTTGAGAAATGAGAAAATGCCTCCCCATTTTGCCCTCATAAAAAAAAAGAGAGCTCTCTCTCGTCAATGACGGATAAGCAGAGTGAAGAGGTGCCCCCAAAAGCTCCTACTTCCAATTGTATATAACGTATACCATCGATAGCCATGACTCACCTTCTTCATTGCCATTGCATGACTCAGCCCATCCTCCTTCTAACTAAAACTCCAATGAAAATGTCATCCCAATTTCATCGTCTACAACTCTTCTCCTCTTTACCAAACATTAACATCATCATCGTCGCACGCGGTTGATTCAGCTCAACCTGTTAGACTGGTTCCCTGCCCGCCAGTATTCCGGCAACAATCAAGAGAGAAAAATGTTCTCTCTCTCTCTCTTGGTTGATTCAGCTCAGGCAGTCTGGCTGTTTGCTGCCAGATTATCAACCAACAGAGAACCAGTCCTGCCAGTTGCGATGAATCAACCCAGAGAGAAAATGTTTTATAGAAATCTCTTGTTTTTTTTATATGAGGGCAATATGGGGAGGCATTCTTTTTATTTTCCTGTTTTCCAAAAAACATTACACGTAGCAAGCTGGTATACACTACAAGAAAATTGTTAATTAGCGACGGAAATTTGCGATGGATTTTTTCCGTCGCTAATTAGCGACAGATTAGCTAGAGATATAATCTGTCTCTAATTCGCGACGGATTAGCGAGGAAACAACTTTTATCGCTAATCTGTCGCTACTTAGCGACTGCAATTTTTTGTCGCTAATTTTTATTACAAGAACACCATTTTAGCGATGGATTTAGAGAGGGAACTCTGTCGTCGCTAATTAGCGACGACGTAGTGACAGAATATATTCCGTCGCTTTTTTGGTATTTTGATTTACGACGGCTTAGCGACGGAATTTTTCCGTCGCTAAATGTCGCGTAAATCCCTAATCCCATCCCTCTTTCTCTTTTTCCTGTTTCGCTGTCTTGCTCCCGCCCGCCGCCCTCTCCCTCCCGCCGCTCGTCGGCTCTCGCCACCGCCCGGCCGCCGCCGCTCGCCAGCCGCCGCTCGCCAGCCGCCGCTCCCCGTCCACCGCTCGCCAGCCGCCGCTCGCCAGCCGTCCACCGCTCGCCAGCTGCCGCTCCCCGTCAGCCTCCCGCCACCGCCCGGCGACGCGCAGGTAATCACTTGCATCTTCTTCTTCTTCTTCTTCTTCTTCTTCTTCTTCTTCTTCTTCTTCTTCCTCCGATTCCTCATCTGCAGCCTCCGATTCCTCATCTGCATACTCAGGCCTGACTATTTTCTTCATAGATTTTTCTTCCTTGTCCCTTTTTCGGAGAGCAGTACTTGAAACAACTAGAATATCCTTGTGATTTTTTCTGGAGATTTCTCCTTAAGAGAAAGATTTTAAGATATTTCATCGTTTTTAATCCCTAAATGTCGTGATTTTTTTCAGGAAGGGACGGCCTGCGATTTTGTGGTGGTAATTGAAGAAAGCGTTAGTTTTTTGTGGGTATTGAAGACGAGTTTTGGAGGAAGGTGGGAATTAAAAGGCCACGATCAGAGCCATTGATAGAGGTAAGCACGTTCACGTTTCTTGCCGTAATTTTTCAAATCAAAGCAATTTCTTTCAGCTATTAGTACCTAGTTGTGTGCCTATCTCCAACTGTACGAAATCCAATGACCCATTCCTTTCCTTTCCTGCTGTGAGAAACCCTGTCCTGTTCTTGCCTCTTTGTTCCACCTCTTTTCTGATGACCTTGTTGTGTTTATCCATTCTGATGGTTTTGTCTGGTTTAGGTGATTAAAAGTTAGTCAGGCGATCATTTCACAAATTTGGTTTTGTCTTCTCACATCTATGAGCAAATACCATTCAGGATAAATTGTTTCTCTTCTCTAGTTAAGGGTTGCTCTGAATACTTTCATTTTATAAAGAAAGGTTGACCGATGCATTCCTTGTCAGGTGGATATCCATGTAGAGAGTTGAATGGTCTAGATGAGAAAGCTGATCCACCAGTCATTTTATTTCTAGTAGACCTTCTTCAGTCCATACTTCCAAGAAAGTCATAATTGAGTAATATGATCTGCATTAGGCTTTTCCTATTTACATGGTTCAAGTGCTTTTGGGTGTTTTTTGATCAGTGGAATTTGCTAACTGCAAGTGATGTGCTGAGCATCATGGTTCTGCCATGTGTGCAATGTGAAAGTGATCGAGGAACTTTCAAAAAAGTTTGTTATATTTTTCTTTCAAAACAATAGTTGCAGATTTAGAGGTTTTGGATTGCATAAGATTTCGGTACTAGAAATGCCATTCCATGACTATGTGTGATTGGGATATTATTGATTCATTATTTGAAATTTGTTTTCCAATCTTTAATTACCCAAATTCCTGGTTTCTAAACTCCTATCGAAAAGGATAGGAATTTTATTCTTCCTGGTTAAGCTGTTTTTTTTTCATAAAAGTCATCTATAACTAAAGTCGTAGTATATTCTCGTTCGATGTAGAATGTCATATAATCAGTAAGAAAATCGTCGTCCATTTTGTTACGAATTTTCATCTTACATGCTTCATCACTGAAAATGCTCATTCTGTAGTGATTATAGAAACTAGTAATGTCAATACAAAATAAAATAATCTAGTTAGTATGACATAACTTTCTGACTTTCCACTTGTAACCAACTTTTGATACAAATCAGGTAGAGTAGGTATTTGAAATCGAGGATCAGAAACCACATCAATTTGCTAATATTGTAACTTTGCTTTCAAGTTAAATATATCTTGGATATCAGAACATTAAAACACAAGTTAGAAATAAAGACTTTTCTATAATTCTATATAATTTGGTCATGCATTTCAAACTCATCCTTGTCACTGCTGATTTTTATAAGAGACCTATGCGATAAGGTATCAATTGCTATGTCAGGGTAGAAATCACAATCCCTCCACATGTGAATTGCTTCTTCTTAATTCATTTTTTCCATGATGTTCAATGCTTCTTTTTCACTTTATTTCATCGCATTTCATCATTAGATATATCATCAACAGTTTAGTTGTTTTTTGCATTGCATAAGTGTTTGTGTTTCCCCAATTAGCTTCAATATTCATTTTAACACAGTGTTTTTTGCAGATTTCTCAACGGAACTCGCTTGTGCCTCGCCACCCGTGGTAAGTAAGTGACAAAAACAATGCAAATCGGGTAAATACCCGTGGTGAGTAAGTGATGCAAGCGCATCACATGTTATTTAGTTTATTGAATGTAACACTTTATTGTTCACACACTCACTTAGTTGTTGATATCTAGGACTGCTTTGTTGGAGTTCGGAGATCATGCTGAGCATGATTTTAATGTATGAATATGGAAGTGTTCTTATTTTTGGAGTACGGAGTCCATGCTATGCATGGTAGTAGTTAGTGAGATATTGAAGTGTGTTTGCTGCAGGTACATGTTTGACATTTGTTTGATATGAATTATTTCGATGTATTGCAATGTTTGATGTGATTGTATCCATGCTTACATGTAGTTACTTTCAATTTGATTATGTCTTCCATGTGAAATTGTATACTGAAAGCATGCTTCAAATGAATATATCGTGTCATGAATAGTTTGCACATGAAAATATTAAGTTATCAATGCATGCATCATAATTCTTGTGATTGTATGACATCATATATTGCATGATAAATTTGATATTTTCTTCATCATAGCATTTTGATGGTTCTCTTTTAACTGGTTAGGATACTATTCGTAACATCATACGACAGAATGACTGCAAACCGTGAATGGATGTACCGTAGGATAGTGGACAATGAGTTATCGCATGAATATATGGATGGTGTCGATAGTTTTATTGAATTTGCAACGGCAAGTGTCAGTACGGTAGATCCCACAGGTCGGATTAGGTGTCCCTGCAAGATTTGTAAGAATAATCGATTTGTAGAACCTCATGGCGTTAGACATCACCTATACAGGAAGGGTTTTGTGAGTGATTATCAGAACTGGACGTTTCATGGAGAAGAATTTAGAAACGATTTTGATGCACGGGTGAATGTGGGGCACGATAATCCATATATGAATTTGATATTTGATGCTGCAGGAACAGAACTGGGTTCTGCTATGAGTTCTAGTGATGTAAGAACTGTCGTAGATGAAAAATCACCAAACGATGCAGCTAGTAGATTTTATGATTTACTTAGAGATGTTGATGAGCCACTTTGGAATGGTTGTGAGAGTCACACTATCTTGTCTGCAGTTCTTCAACTAATGAATTTGAAGTCCGAGTATAATTTGAGTCAATCATGTTTTGACCGTTTGTGCATGATTGTGAAGAGTATGTTGCCTAAAGATGAGAAATTGCCACAAAATTTCTATCGTGCGAAAGTTATGGTCAACGCTCTAGGTATGGGTTACAAAAAGATTGATGCTTGTCCAAATCACTGCATGTTGTATTTCAAGGAGCAGGAAAACGATATATCATGCCCGTCATGTGGGCATCCTCGGTTCAAGCCAAAGACAAGAGGCAATGGTAGCACGAGATCAAAGGAAGTTTCATACAAGTCGCTCTGCTACTTTCCTATCACTCCTAGATTGCAGCGATTGTATATGTCTTCAAGGACAGCTAAACACATGAGATGGCATGCAAATAAAGTTTGACACGATGAAAATAAGATCACGCATCCTGTTGACGCTGAAGCTTGGAAGCACTTTGATCGTACTCATCAGAACTTCGCAATGGAAGTGCGAAATGTTAGACTCGGTCTATGTACAGATGGATTTAATCCATTTGGGGGTAGATCAACTCCATACTCATGCTGGCCAGTATTTGTAACTCCATACAACCTTCCACAAAGCTTGTGTATGAAACGTCCAAATATTTTCTTGTCTCTGTTGATCCCTGGTCCGACCTCACCTGGCCAAAATCTTGATGTATATCTAAGGCCATTGATTGATGAATTAAAAGTACTGTGGGATGACGGTGTTACCACGTATGATGCCCACAAAAAACAAAATTTCAACATGAAGGCCGTTGTTCTATGGACAATCAGTGACTTCCCTGCATATGGTATGTTATCTGGTTGGAGCACACATGGGAGGTTGGCTTGTCCGTACTGCATGGAGGATTCCAAAGCTTTTAGATTGAGGCATGGAAGGAAGCCTTGCTGGTTTGATTGCCATCGTCGATTTCTACCCAGCGATCATCCGTTCCGACGTCAAAAGAATGCATTTAAAGCAGGCACAACTGAAACAGAAGGTCCATCCTCAAGATTGTCTGGCATAGAGATTCTAAGAAGATTGCGATACTTTCCAGATGTATTAACAGATGCCCGCAGTCCTACACCCTTCCGTGGATTTGGGAAGGATCACAATTGGACGAAAAAATCTATTTTTTGGGAACTATCGTATTGGCCGACCCTATTGATACGACATAATTTGGATGTGATGCATGTAGAGAAAAATGTGTTTGATAATGTGTTCAATACAGTAATGAATATTAAAGGAAAAACAAAGGATAATCCGAAGGCCCGTATGGATTTAAAATTAATATGTAAAAGACCAGAATTGGAACTCAAAGAGTATAATGGCAAAGTACTGAAACCAAAGGCGAAGTACGTGCTCGGACCTGATCAAATAAAACATGTATGTCAATGGTTGAGACAACTGAGATTTCCAGATGGATATGTCTCTAACATTGCTCGGGCTGTGAAGATTGACGATAGACAGTTATATGGGTTGAAGAGACATGATTGTCATATCTTTATGCAACGATTGATACCCCTAGCATTCCATGATATGTTAGACAAACCTATATGGAGGGTATTGTCTGAGTTGAGCGGATTTTTCAGAATATTGTGCGCATCGGAGGTCGTTGTATCAGATGTAAAGAATCTCGAGGACTCTGTCATCACCACTGTTTGTCTGTTAGAAAAGATATTTTCGCCAGCATTTTTCGATGTTATGGAACATTTGATCATACATCTGCCATATGAACTAAGGGTTGGTGGCCCTGTGCAATATCGATGGATGTACCCATTTGAAAGGTATATGTTTTTTTATATTTGTCTCTTTAATGACAGATATTTAAAATTTGAAATGTATATTCTTGTCAGATGCATGTTCGACCTAAAAAAAAAGGTTCGTAATAAAGCAAGAGTAGAAGGCTCTATTTGTGAGGCGTACACTTTAGAAGAGATTTCAAATTTCTCATCTATGTACTTCGAACCTCATATTCCAACACGTTACACATGCCCGCCCCGTAACGATGATGGAGAACAAGTAACTGTAGCTGACAAGCTGTCGATATTTCAACCACTTGGGCATGCATTTGGTAGTTGCTGATCAAAGCTATTGACAGATCGAGAGCAAGATGCAGCACACATCTATATTCTTTTTAATTGCTCAGCGATCGACCCATACATCGAGTAAGTATATGTATATGCAACTCAATTATAAATCCTTTTATGTTCTATATGTGGATACATGGCTCGATAATATAAGTATTTGTGGTTTGCAGACGATTTGATCTGGAGTTGCAAAATGAAGTTTCACATCTCACTGATGCAGAAGTACAAAAAGAACGTGAAACTAAGTTTGTGGAGTGGTTGAAACAGTTGGTAAAGAAGCTAACATAAATTTTGTACTTATAAACAACACTAAGTTACTTAATTGATCGTGATCACAATCATTGTTTATGTTTGTGCGTAGGTTCGCAATAGTGATGTTAAAGATCAAGGAATATGTGATTTAGAAAATGGTCCGACCAAAGTTGTGCAATGCTACAACGGGTATATCGTAAATGGTTATCGATTCCATACAAAAGACTACGGTATAAACAAATCAACGATAAATAGTGGCGTGTGTGTCAAGGGTAGCAGCTACAGTGAAAATGAACATGATTACTATGGTGTTATAGAGGAAATAATGGAGTTGACTTACTTAGGCATGAATAACAGGGTTACGATATTCAAGTGTCATTGGTTTGATCCAACTGCAACAAGACTCGACAAAGCTTCAGGCATTGTGGAGGTGAATCATAAATCCAGGTTTGGAACATATGAACCATTCATATTAGCCTCGCAAGCTCAACAAGTTTATTATACTTCATATCCGAGTATAAAAAAGTCAGATAGAAATGAATGGTGGGCAGTTTGCAAGGTGAAATCCAAACTATACCCCGAGTATGATCAGTTACAGGAAGATGAGTTAGCTAAAGACAGTGATTACTATCAATCAGATGATGTCTATGACTTCGCTTATGGTCACAATGTTGCGCATGATATGCATGTCATATCTCCATTGGCCGATGAAACATTTATAGAGGAATGTGATCCAAATGATGTACCAAGTGGATGGGCAAACAATGAAGAAGAAGAAGAAGAAGAAGAAGAAAGTCAAACTAGTGACGAGGAAGAATTCTCAAGCTAGTGAGTAAAATCTTATACTACAAACCTCTATTTAAATGTATTGTAATACTTGATGTGAGTTGTATTGCAATACTTGGTGTGAATGATTAAAAATTTTATTTGAATATATTGTAATACTTGATACGAATGATTCGAATGCATTGTAATACTTGATGTGAATGATTTCAATTATCTGAATGTATTATAATTTATGCAATTAACGAATGATTTGAATTAGTGCAATACTTGATGTTAATGATTTGAATTATTTGAATGCATTGCAATGCTTGATGTGAATGACTTGAATGCATTGTAATACTTGATGTGAATTATTTGAATGTATTGTATGACATATGTTATTTGTTAGAATATGGTTCATGGAGGTTATAGTGGTCGCTCATCCAGTAGTAGCCAGGCTCAGCCTTCATCTTCACGGGCTCCTGTGATAGGTATATCATATAACTAATTAGATGCTTGATTAGTTCAAATGCACATTCTGAGAATTTCTAATGTATTTTTTTACAGATGATGTTGCGCCTGTACACGACCCACCTACACCAGTTGATCACACAAGTCAACAGCCAACACAGGAAACAGGGTCTTCTCAGGCTGGCACAAGAAGACTCATTCGAATAGTGTATATCGATAATCGACCGTAAGTATTTTGTTTTCAATTATTGCATATCTTTTAAATATTTTATATTGATATTTACTGTGTAACAATTCATGTGCAGCACGAGGTTTGAGCCACAAAAAGTAGTACGGGAGATTAGGAATTCACTTCTTCAACATCTACCAGGACCAGTTGCTCAATGGAAAGAGTACCCAAAGGAGGTGTTAGACAGATTGTGGTTCTCATTCATGGTATACAGTTGTTCCTCATAGTTAATGTGTTTCATATTTAATTTATTTAAGCAATGTCTACTAACTTTCTGAAAATATTTGTAGGCTTCGAATCGCTTCGCAACTACGGTGGAAGAAAATGATGCAAGGAAGGTGTGGCAGAAGGTGGCTGCCAATCGATTTGCAGACATGCTGCACACTATGAAGACTGCAGCAAAAAAAGCATCTGGCGTAGTAGATGATCCATTACTGTGGAAGGGCCATGGTCCTATTACTATCAGGAGAGATTACTGGGATGAAATGTGCGATAAGTGGGCGGGAGATGCATTTAAAAATCGCTCTGCGAAGGCTGCACAAAATCGATCGAAGATGCCCGAAGCCCATCTACACACAGGTGGATCTAAGACATTTGGGAGCCACCTAAAGAAAATGGTAACTCATCAATATATAATATTAATTTTATAAGTATTGTTGCAAACTTGTGTACTAAATCTTTTGTCATTTAACTTCGCAGGAAGCAGAAAAAGGAGGCAGTGTACCATATAAGGATGTGTTTGTAGAAACACATAAACGAAAGATCACGGGAGTCTTCGTATCAGAGAAGGCGAGAACGACAACGGTATGTATTAATTCTATTAATAATCATTACAATATATATGCAAGTTATCATAATGTTATCATTAATTATTAATGAATACTTTAAACATTATTTTGTAGGAGGCATATGAGCAACAGATGGTAGAGCGATATGGCGATGACGCTACTCAACATCCATCATTTGATCCTACAGCATGAGTGACTGCAGCAGGTGAACCCAAAAAATGTCGCGTGTTCGGGTTTGGGAGTAATATGAACACTTCACCAGTTATTGGTTCTTCCAGTTACGGCTCACCGACTTCTTGCACCGACATAAGCTTCAAGCAGCCGACTATTCTTTCCGGTGATGATGTACGCTAGATCATTAATGAATCACTGAATAACTACTTTCAATACACCGTCGCCCCCTTTCTCCGAAATGAGATCAAGGCCGTTGTTCAGGATAGGGGATCTTCGATTCCAGGTCCCTCTCAGGTATAATCACATATTCAGTTTTTTGACTGCCTTAGAGCACATATGAGCATGCTATAATAACATATAGAGTTTTTTTATTGCATTAAAGCACATATGAGCATGCTATAATCACATATAAAGTTTTTTTGTTTGCCTTAGAGCACATATGAGCATGCTATAATCACATATAAAGTTGTTTTGCCTGCCTTAGAGCACATATGAGCATGCTATATTCACATATTCAATTTTTTGACTGCCTTAGCACACATACGAGCATGATCGAATCACATATATAGTTTTTTGCCTGCCTTAAAGCACATCTGAGCATGGTAGAATCACATATAGAGTTTTTTTAGATGCCTTAGAACACATATGAACATGCTATAATCACATATTCAATTTTTTGACTGCCTTAGCACACATATGAGCATGATAGAATCACATATATATATATATATATATATATATATATATATATATATATATATATATATATATAACTTTTTGTCTGCCTTAGAGCACATATGAGCATGATAGAATCACATATAAAGTTTTTTTGACTGCATTATAACACATATGAGCATGCTATAATCACATATTCAGTTTTTTGACTGCCTAAGAACACATATGAGCATATTATAATCACATATTCAGTTTTTTGACTGCCTTAGCACACATATGAGCATGCTATAATAACATATAGAGTTTTTTTACTGCCTTAGAACACATATGAACATGTTATATATCATTTATGATAGAATCACATATAAAATTTTTGGCTTTGCCTGCCTTAGAGCACATATGAGCATGCTATATTCACATATTCAATTTTTTTACTGCCTTAGCACACATACGAGCATGATCGAATCACATATATAGTTTTTTGCCTGCCTTAAAGCACATCTGAGCATGGTAGAATCACATATAGAGTTTTTTTAGATGCCTTAGAACACATATGAACATGCTATAATCACATATTCAATTTTTTGACTGCCTTAGCACACATATGAGCATGATAGAATCACATATAGAGTTTTTTTATTGCCTTAGATCACACATGAGCACATGATAGAATCACATATAGTGTGTAATTTATTTCATTATATTTTGTTTATCAATACTGACTGTTCTTTTCTTGTGTAGGCTGCTAGCGATAATCAGGGTAGTGGAGCTGAAGGGACAGATAAAGACAATGAACAAGAAGAAGCATAAAATTTTGGCGATGATTAGAGGACTGTGTTGAAGAAGTTCTATTTTTTTTATTTTTCCTAATTATAATTGTTGAATTGTAAATAATTAAACTTCTTAATTTTAAGGTGGAACGATTAATTGTTGTAGATTCTTGTTATATGAATTTTTTTGTGTGGTTTGTTTTTTATTTACAGGAAATATAAATTGTACAGAAAATAGAAATTGTACAGTTCTCGGTAATTAATTTTTAAATAATTTTTTTTTTAATTTTTTTCGTGTTTGCGACGGATTAGCGACGGAACCATCCGTCGCTATTCATATTAATCTAGCGACGGCATAGCGACGGAAGTAAATCCGTCGCCAAGCCGTGGTCGCCGTTTAGTACCGGCGGATTGGCGACGGAATATAGCGCTCGTTATTCCGTCGCAATTAGCGACGGACCTGGCGATGGAATTATTCCATCGCCAGTAGCGTCGAAATATTCGCGACGTAAGCATGCTGTCGCCTCGTTGTCGCTAATCCGTCGCTAACCATGTTAGCGACGGATTAGGGACGGATTAGTGACGGAATGTGGTCGTCGCTAATCTACTGCTTTGTTGTAGTGATATGCCATGGCATATACCCGCTCTTTGGAACCAAGATGGTCTGTTGCAAACAGTGAGTGATCGTGTGCACAAACTCTTCTTTGTGTGGGTGTCTTGAATTCTAGACCTGCTCTCTCTAATCCATGACCTGATTGGTAGACATCTATGCTTTGAGAAACATTTTGAAAATAGTTCAATGCTAGACATCTTGATGTACTATTGGTACACGTCTATGCTTTGATCTTCAATGGTGGGAGGCTTTGGTTTTATAAGCTGCCAAAATGCAGTGTTTGAAGATACCTTGGATGCAGCATAGTCATTTTTTTGTGCGCTCAAGACTTTTAGCGCTAGTCCCGTCATGATCATCGCTAAAAGTTTGAAAAAACATAACATTTAGTGGCTATTCAAAAATGTTGCTAAAAGTCTTTTTTTTCAAAAAAAAGTTGCACGGCATTGCATTACACTGCGTGAACCAACGGTTGAAAAGAAAACCCGTTCAAAGATACGGGTTATATATATATATATATACATATATATATATATATATATATATATATATATATATATAGAGAGAGAGAGAGAGAGAGAGAGAGAGAGAGTAATTGGAATATGTAAATCAACCAAATATGTAAATTGGTAGGTACCAAGATTTTCATAGTTTTTTTTTTCTCTAAAATTTCACCATATGGCTTGGTTTTATAGAAAGTCTCTCAGATCATCTGATTACGATGTATAAAAATCATCTTTTAGGACTTAAAAATCAATAGCTCAAAATTTTTGTAAATATTCAAGCATACAAAATCACATTTCTTAATCAAAGTACAATAATTCAATAGTCGATTTCAAGCAAATGGACTACAACGAATGAATCTGGGGTTAGATTTGCAAAAAAACTATGAAAATCTTGGTATATATATATATATATATATATCAAATTGCTTACCGTGGCTCTGACAAAAAAAATCATGGATGCCACCAAACCATGAAACCAGTGCATCTTATGGGTTATCTGATTAAAATATCATTAAAAAAAGGACTTTTGTTATGGACAACCACTATGGCAGCCTCAAACTTCTTTAGATGAGGTTTCCACATTGTGGGTCATTTGAGTCGGTCCTTCATAAATCACTTGATTTCAACATATTTTTTGTCGCTTGTGGGTCTCTCTCTCTAATATGTAAACCCGTTCTCAAGTCATGTTTTGAACCAATAGAGGCAAAACAATAAATAATATATGTGCTTAGAATCTTTGAGATGCTCGAGGAAAGAAGACCTTCAAAAGCTGAAGGGGTCTCTCTCTCTTATCCAGTGGCCATGCTTCCTTAATTTGTCAGCAGGTTATAAACACATGCAAAACTGCATCAGCATCTACCTTACCCTAAAAGTTAAAATTCCACCCTCCCCTCCCAGACAACTTTAGCCTCTACTCCATATTGACAAAACCATGAAGTAGCACTAGAGCAACATCAGAGTCATCTCTGCCACCATTGCCGCTACCATGGAGAAGAAGAAACCTTATCAACAGCGTAAAGTTGATGATTCCATAAGCTTCTTCAAGTTTCAGTTGTACCCGTCTAACCTTACCTCCCACTTTGTTCTCTTTGCCTTGGGCATCACTTTTGGTGTCATTGCTAGCTTCCACATCAGTAACTACCTCCCCATATTCAATCAAACAAACTCCAATTCCTCCCTCCCTCCTCTCAAGTGTGCCACAAATCATTCCATCGGCATCGATCTGAATCATGGCAACAATTCTTCTATTGCTTCCTCTATTCCTGTTAGAGATTTTGCAGACGAACACAATTGCATCACGACCAGCTCACCATCCAAGTTAAATTCATGTGAGTCTATTCCTCGTGTAGTTGAGAACAGCACACATGATCCCACCGCTGGTGTTGATCCACAACCCATGAATTCTTCTAGCAGTTCTCAGCTTATGGCGCGTTGTGACTACCTGAGAAAGGAGGAGGCTGCCAGAATTGGAATCAAGGATTGGGTACAACCCAGTTTTGTGATGCATAGCATGGTAGACGATGAATTGCTATGGAGGGCATCCATGGTTCCCAAGGTTAGTGGGTACCCCTACGAGAGAGTCCCAAAGATTGCCTTCCTATTCTTGACAAAGGGACCCCTTCCCTTGGCACCCTTGTGGGAGAGATTCTTCAAGGGACATGAAGATAAATATACGATTTATGTTCACACAAGCCCCTCCTACAACGGATCAGTGCCAGACAAATCGGTGTTTTATGGAAGAAGAATACCAAGCAAGGTACGAGAACAAATAACTTCTTTTGATTTCTTGAAATGAGCTTGCTTAGATTGTATTTGGCATGATATATAGGGGTAACGTTGGCTACACTAGACAACACCATACTCTCCACTAAAACATTACCTGTTTTCCAGCATTCTCTTCCTCTCTCGGTTTCTCTTTTTTTTTTTCAGATCAAGCTTTATAGATATCATTTACATGGTTTGATTATTTTTTTCCAATGAAGGATGGGAAAACACACTTTGAAATCAGAAACCTAGTCGCGCTGGCTAAGTCTGCCATACTTACTATCGGTATCCCAACGGTGTAAACCCGTGCCGCACCCCTTAGCCTCAGGGAGTCACCAGGCTTCGGTTGAACAGGGGCTTATCCCTTGCCCTCATTACTGCAAGGGGCTGAAGCTCCTGGGAATGGAACCGTGACCACCGGTCTAATGGCTAAACCCCTTCAACTACACCAAACCCCTTGAGGGTACATGATTTGACTAGTTAAAAACATGTGATAGATAGTCTGTTTGTGATGCATAATTAGATTTTTGGTGCATTGTATAGCATGGCAATCAACTGTGATATTTTATCTTCACCGCACATCTTACTTGGGAACAAGGATGAATGAAAATGGTTCAGATTCGGAACAGTTAAATACATGGGGATTTGGATCAGAATCAAAGTCGGAACAGCCAAAAATTACAAAACCTCTATCTTGGATCGGACCTATTTGCATCCCTACTTGGGGATTGTGCATCTCGCTTGGAAAAACTAGGAGAGTAGGGGCCATGTACATCTTGATCAAGTGAGATGTGCAGTTTTGGCAGTGAATATAACTGAAGAATTGGTCATATACGAAGTGGACTGATCTGTCTCTTTTGTAGCTCTTGATCAAAGTTTCAGGCTTTCATCTGGCATTAAATCATCAATTTGATTTCAGCTTCACAAGGCTGGGACCCTTGCCCTTCGATTGAATTTTCAAAGTTTGGCAAACTTTACTTTCAAATGGCCCACGTTTCGGAATAAAAAGTGGGTTCATGGTCTAGAAGAGGGCCCCACAAAAGTAAATGAACACCATGCTCATGACATCATCCCTCTTTTTTTTAACCAACAAAGACTTCGTGGAATAGGTCAGCCATGGCATGAGAAACAGGCATCCCTTGCCTTGAAATCCAGAGTGTAATTTAACACGCTAGTTTTTGTCAATGGGGCGTATCTCATGCTGTCGTTTAAGATGGTGATCTAGCACTTGAATATGTAAGGGTACTTTTAAAATAATGATTGTTTAATTGTTTTGAAACGTAGAGTCAAAGGCGGAGCCAGGAATTTAAACTAGGGTGGGCACAATTGCATTGTGAAAAATAAATTATTAATAAAAGAAGTCTCTAAGTATAAAATATCAATCCAATGTTTTACATTGCAAATATACTTAAATGGTGAACCTATCTCAATAAAATATAGATATATCAAATACTAAAATAAATCAACAAAAAAAAAAAAAAATCTTAAAATCATAATAAAAATAAAAAATAGAATCATGATTATTACTATTTAAAAAACACAAATGAACCCCATCCTAATAGAAATCAAACATCGAATGATCATTATTACTAATCAAAATGCCAACTAAAAAGAAAAAAAATACATAAAAAGTTTTGAAAGTTATAATTTAATCATTTATATCATTTGAAATGATGCAAATCAAAAACCTAAATCCTAAGAAAAATCATTCATCTCGCATCTATGCTAATTGATAAAATAACAAACAAAACCCTTAATATTCTAATTTCTAAGTTCTAACCAAAATCAAGTATTCATTCTTTATGGATTAATGGTTAATAATAATTAAAAAAACAATACATAATCCCCAAAAGCATAATTCAACTTTCATGTTATTTTGAAAAACACCAAATCCAAACCCAAATTCATACAAACATCATAAATTATGCATTTATACTAATTCATAAAAAAATAAAAAACCCATAACATTTTAACCAAAAGAAAAAATTAATTATAAATTATTTATGGCTTCATGAATTAAATATATATATAGGAAAACCCTAAAACCATAACTAAACATTTATGTCATTTTACAAAAAAACCAAATTAGAACCTTAAATCCTAGCAAACATAATTTATATATAGCCTAATTAACAAAAAGGGCATATCCAATGAAAATTATTCTGGTTTAAATTGGATATCCATCTGACCAAAAATCTATTTTAATTCAGGTTTACCATGAGTAAGATATACAGATTCTTAGCTAATCATGTTGATCAAGAGAGAAGCTTAACACATATCCAAAATTAAATCTTCAGATGTTAAGACTTTTGCTCTTTGTTGAAACATAACGTAATGCTTTTCACATGATTTACATCAATGTATGGTGAGATGGAGAAACCTACTAACAAAGCAACACCCTGATCACATACTTCAATTGATAGAAACCAAATTAATCCAAGAGAAAACTATATTTTAGTTACCATCAAAGGCAAAGAGATACCTAATTTTCAAATTAATCATTATATCAACCAAATATGACAAAAGAGAGTCAGATCAGTATTAACCACGACTAGAATGCAAATTAAGAAGCAATTTAACCACAAATAGAACATAGATCAAGATTACAAGAAATCTAAATCAACAAGAAATCATCAAGAAAATAGAAAAAAAAAACCTAAAAAAAAAACTATATTCAATCATACATGCATGAGTCTGAAAAATATATACCATAGGATTCATAGAGAGAGACTACCTTGCAACAACAAGCAAGACTATAAAGTTGCTTCCCTATGTGCACCAACAACAAACAAGACTGCAAACTTTGATCATGGAAGGGAAGAAAAAAAGAGCGAGAGCGGTAGGCTGGGTTGTGCAAGCTGATATATATGTGAAAGACAAAAGGAAAAATAAGTGTGAGAAAGGGAGGGAGGGCAGACAATACAGAGGGCTTTCAGCGTGTCGATGAATGGAGGAGATGTCCAAACCCTCAACAGTCATTGCGTCTTCACCCAAAAGCTAGAAGTGATGAGGAGAGAGAGAGGGTACTTCGGGTAGGGGCTCACCGAATTGAGCAACGAGGAAGAGGGGGGGAGGGAGCCGGGTAGAGGGGTCACCAGAGTAAGCAACAAAAAAGGATGGACTCACCGAAGTGTGCAATGATTGAGAGACAAGATAGTAGGGAGAGAAAGAGAGGGAGGACCCCGTTGGACACTATAAGAAAACTGTGGATTAGCGACGACCTAAATTCGTTGCTAATCCAATGCTAATCCGTCGCTAAACTATTTAGCGATGAATTAACATCGGATTAGCGACAAAAAACTTTCATCAAGAATTTTTCGACGCTAAGTAGTGCCAGAACTTATCCGCCGCTAAGTCCATCGCTAATTTGCGACGGATATGATCCATCGCGAGTCTTTCGCTATTTTAAATTAGTGATGGATAATATCCGTTGATAATCCGTTGTTAAATTTAAAAAAAAAATAAAAAAATTTGCTCGCTGCCAGCGCGTTCTTCGACAAGGAGCAATTTTTTTTGCACAGAACCGACGCGTTCCGGCAGGCTGCGACTCCGCACGGATCCAGGGGGAGCTCCTCTTTAAGTTCTAGGTCTGCCACGAGAACCAGCCGAAGAGCTTCACGGCGGGGGCGCGTTCCGGGGGGAGCTCCTCTTCAAGTTCCACAGGTCTGCCATGAGAACCAGCCGAAGAGCTTCACGGTGGGGGCGATCAGCTTCAACTGCGACTCCGCGCAGATCTTCGTGAGCTGCAAGGGGAGGAGCAACGAGTACGACATCTTCGCGACTTCGGCAGGCTTTTCGCGATTCCGGCAAGCTCTTCACGACTCCGCGCGGATCTTCACGACTCCGGCAGGCTCCAGTGGCTCCCCAACAGCAGCCTCCTTTTCGTCGCCCCCTTGACGTCTCGGCTCCGGCGAAGCCACGGCGGCTCCATCTGCGACTTCTCCATAGGTAGGGATCGACTCTTTGTGAACGTTGTCAGCGGGGCTTATGGCGTCCTGAGAAGCACCTCAAGTGGGGATGGTTTAAATCGAACGGGAGGGAAAAACAAATGAAGGAAAAATTTTGAATGGAGGGAGGGAAAATTTTGTGCCTCAGGTGGGACGAAAATTAGCGATGGAATTAGCAAGGGAATTTTTCCGTCCCTAATTCATCGCTAATTAGCAACGGATTAGAGACAGAAAAATTCTCTCGCTAATTCCGTCGCTAATTAGCATTTTTTGTAACGTTTTTGGCGACGAAAAAATATTGTCGCTAATCCCTCGCTAATTAGCGACGGCTTTAGCGACGAAGATATTTTTGTCGCTAATTTTGCAAATATTTCAAACGTTAGCGACAAATAGTTTTCGCTCGCTAATCTGTCGCAAATTGGCGACGGAAAAAATTTGTCGCCAATTTCCGTCGCTAAGTAACATTTTTCTTGTAGTGGGAGCCCCCTCTGAAATTTTCCCCCCAAATGTTAGTGAAATGGGAGCATTGACCTCACTCTATAACGGTGACATAAATATCACCGTTATATAACAACCCTATAACGACAAGAGCTAGATCTTGCCTTTATTGATCAATAACGAGGAGATCTTCTAGTCGTTAAATATATACGTTAATGTGTTTTAAGGCCAAAAAATCTTGCCATCATTCATAGGTCTTTAATGGTGAGATGTGTGCAGATGCAAGGCAGTCGTGGGGACATAAATATTGTCATTATTGATAAGCTATAACGGTGACATTCATGGCTGTAGTAGAGTAATAACAACGATATATTTGTCTCTTCTATTACCAATCAATTAGCGGAGATAATGATCTTGCCATTATTGCTTGATCAATAGCGGCAAAAATTCTTATCGCCGTTAAAGAGTCACCACTATTAACCCTCATCTTTATAGTGTGATTTTTGTTGGTGAGGGTGGGATGCCCACCCTCTCCACAACGTGGCTCTGCCCTTGGTTAAAGTAAAATTCGGCCTCACATTCAGAGCATGCCTTGAATTGAGATCAAGTGCAATATGATTGTAGACTTTAAGTGTGCTGCTGCACCTGATCACCCACCATCTGCTGTTCAGCCCCACAGCTGACAGGATGTATCCCAAAGATGATAGATGAGTTTTATTTTTTGTCTTGGAGGAACAAAGATGGTGGATGAGTAGGTGTAGTAGCACAGTAAAAATGTGCAACGACATTGCATCTGATCTTCCCTCATGCCTTGAGTGGTTCGATCTCCAGATGTACCCGGCACCTAGGTCCTCGTCCCTCAACTCAAAACAAGATGACCTCAACCACAGGGGCAGATATTTAGCAAATAAATCGATATTTTAAATTTTTTGTCAATGTATTTTATACGATTTTATATTTTATTATTTATCAATATTTTTCAAAACCATGAATTGAATATATCACGAGTTTTTCTCTCACCAAAAGATCCCAAAGCTGAAATTTTTTAGATTGATCTTCAAATTTGTTGTCCAGCCATTGAACTTGGCGTATGGGAAAAGGCTCTCTTCTGCACGCTTGGCAGCAGGCAAACTGGGTCATGGCACCCTCTGGTCTAGAAAAGTAGGCTCAACTTAGTCTCCGTATGACTTTATCAAAATATGTGATTAGGGCATTCAAGCTAGGATTTGGTTGTATTCTTCCCCCTTTTTTTATTGCAGGTTGACATTTCTTGTTCACCACCTACTTTAAGTTGGAATAAGTCCATGCAGGCTTACTCTTTTTATATTGAAAATTAAATCATTTCCTAAGAAACTTCTTTTAATAACTTTCTATCCCCCCAACCACTAATTTTAAGATAAAAAAAGAAATTGAACTTTTTTTGGAGCAAAGCATTTAACTGTTTTCAACTTTTACATTTCTTTCCTGAAATAGTTTTCAATTTATCTATATCTTTTAAGTGGCTTACATTATTTGTTAACTGTGACTAATACCACCAGTCTTAGGAAAATATTACAGCTTATTGGTTCAACTCGTCTTAGTTGTTTGATAAGAAGCAGACATGGAAAGAAATCGTTAAGTCCACATCGCATCAGAAACAGAGCAACCACTTTTATTATCTATCTTTGTTCTCTAGAAGGAATTGCCACGTAAATTTCTTGTGGCATCTGTGGTTGAACAAAACCTTAAGCTAATATATTAGATTTAGAGGGCTCTAGATTTATTTTAAGAAATGCCACCAACAATATTAGGGCTTATATATAGACATATTTGCCTTGGATGCCAAGTTAATTTTGGTATTGACAATGATTTCATGGCTGCAAAGTTATGCTAAGAAAAAGCCCGAGATTTTTCTTTCTTCTTTGTTAATTTCCTTAGTCTTTAAGCAGCATAGACTAGAAAGAAATAGGGAAGTGAATTGCTCATTGAACTTTGCTGCTTCATCTGAGTCTTAGTCCAACTAAACTGCAGCTGGTATATCCAACATGAGTCCAGTCCATTTATTATTTGTGTCATATGACACGGTGTTTGCTTAATCGCTCGCTGGACAGGAATTGAGATTGGGTGCAATGTAATTGCACACTTCAAGCCTGAAATCTCATGTTCTTCAGGCAGACTGTAACGGGTTGCCCTGGGGAATGAAATCAGAATGATTTTGAAATCATTCTGATTCCAAATCCCATGCTAGTGGAGCCACCCGAACGCACCCTAAGAGTATGCAATCATATCTTTGCCTTCTTTTTTTGCTGACAGAAGGTT
Source organism: Nuphar pumila (assembly GCF_984573655.1). NCBI lineage: Eukaryota > Viridiplantae > Streptophyta > Magnoliopsida > Nymphaeales > Nymphaeaceae > Nuphar > Nuphar pumila. The sequence continues at coordinate 20,890,239 of NC_143255.1, read as the reverse complement.
TTGATTTTGAAGCAGCAAGTTCGATGGGGAACGCTTAGCGAATTGGAAGCAGAACGGCGTCTTCTCGCAAACGCGCTGCTTGATTTCTCTAACCAGAGGTTCGTGCTCCTGTCTGAGTCTTGCATACCCATCTTCTCCTTCACCACCACCTATGAGTACCTAATCAACTCAAGGCAGTCCTTTGTAGAAGTATATGACGACCCAAGTAAAACTGGCCGTGGCCGGTATAACCGGCGAATGTGGCCAGTGATCATGAGTGAACAATGGCGAAAAGGATCTCAATGGTTCGAGATGGATCGAAAACTCGCACTAGAGGTGATTTCTGATCAGAAGTACTACCAAGTGTTCGTGATGCGCTGCAGGCGCCGATGTTACCCTGATGAGCACTACATCCCTACGCTTGTGAACATAGAGTTCGGGGCATGGAATGCAAACAGGAGTGTGACTTGGGTTGACTGGTCCAAGCGTGGGCCTCATCCAGCCAGTTATAGTCAGTGGAATGTGACCACGGAGTTGCTGAGAAAGATGAGAGATGGAAGCCAGTGCACATACAATGGGCAGGAGACAACTGTCTGCTACTTGTTTGCTAGGAAGTTCCCCCCTAATGCTTTAGGTAGGCTGCTGAAGTTTGGACCCAAGGTTTTGGGATTTTAGAGAGAGAGAGAGAGAGAGAGAGAGTTTTGATTGGTCTTTTGAGTGATGACGTTCCTTACATTTAACGGTTGCATACAGAGAAGGATCTAATTTGTATGTATGTGTATGAGAGTGGGAGAGAAGTTTAATTTGTTGGCATAAGAAAACTGGGGAAAAACCTAAAAACTGTTAATTGGTGTATTCAATCAAATTGTCATAAATGTTATTTTGTAATTTAAATTTGGCTAAAGACTGAGAAAGGTAGAGATATTCAACAAAGTAGCAGAGTTGTTCTTGTTCTTGCTTTATAAACATTTGGAGAGAGTGTGGGAGAGATTTTAAGGTAAAAGCTCAGAAGGTATTTATTAACATGTGTATCTATTTAATATGCAAGCCAGTTTCGCTGTTACTGTTCATGACGTACAGGAAGCTGAGAGTCTCTCTCTCTCTATATATATATATATACACATATATATATATATTTCTGACTAGTCCCAGTCTGGGTCGCACTCAGACTAAGTAGGTCAGGAAACATTCCAACCAGACTCGGTCTGGGTTTGTGCCAGATCGAGTCGGTCAGTGCTATTATAACAGCCATGACAAAGGGTTACGCCCTTTATCTGCCGACCATACCCTCCCCTAACGGGGATGCCAACAATCAGAGTGGTTGTCAGTGGGTGACCCTCTGTCTCGCCGCCTCTTCCTCAAGACGGGCGTTATCGACAACTTGGGTGGTTTCTAGCGACTGAGACAGAGGGTGGGCTCCCTCTGTCTCTCCCCTTCTCAGTCACGACGACTACACCATGACCGAGACAGAGGGTGCCACCCTTTGTTTTGCCACCTCCTCCACGGTGGCCGACACCGGTCGGTGAGACAGAAGGGCCACCCTCTCTCTTGCCCACCCTCTTCCTCTCACATTTGGAAGATGCTGACAACCACCTTGGGTGGCCGACCTCATCTCCCTCTCTCTCATACTTAATTTAAAAGAGGAAATGAGGGCTTACCTACCAGTGACTCCCCCATGTCGGACGACACCTCTTGATTCCTTTGAATTTTTTCTCTCTTTCACATCTTCCTCTAGTCCCTCTCTCTTGAACAAAGAATGGAGGAGATGAGAGAGGGAGCCCATAGGTTTATATATCACCTATGGGGCACATGGGGTCTTCCCTCCCCCACTACACTCTTAATAAGCGTGTAGACTCTCCATATTCCCCACCTCTACATATGTGGGAAGAGGGAGAGACTTTTCATTTTTTTTCTTAAACGAGAGCCTCACCCTCCTGCTTCCAACATGGGAAGAGAGTGAGGGATACAAGGTTTACAATTTTACTTATTTTAAAAGAAGATTTGTCCTGAATCTTACCTAAAAACATATGCGAGAGCTATACATAGATGTAAAATTCATGCTCTCAGGTGGCCTCATTCTTGTTTTGATGTTTTCATATAACTAGCACTAGTAGTATGACTTTGTTTCTTAACTTCTGTTCCTTCAAGTCAAAAATCTCGATGGGCCTTTCACTAATGCTCAAATCATCCTAGATTTCTAACATTGACTCAATCATATCCACTTTGTGTGAGGGATTTGACACATACTTTTATAACATAGAATCATGAAAAACATTATTCATTCTAGATAAGAACGGAGAAAAGGCTAGACGGTAAGCTATTGGGCCAATCCTCCTAAGTATCTTTAAAGGTCCAATATATCCTGAAGTTGCTCCTTGAGTTGCCTAAGTTTCGTGGCCATCTAAAATGGGGCATTGGAGATGTGTGTTGTTTTCAGAACAAGATTGATCTTGAACTCAATCTCTCAGTGAGGAGAAAGACTTGAAAGTTCCATAAAGAATACATCTGCATACTATCACATTACCTCTACGCCTGCTACTATGAGGTTGTTTATTTCCTTAGTTTTATATAAGCTAGAATTTCAATACATTATTCTCTAATGTATGATATGATTGTTGGTTTGGCTAACTTCCTAACACCTTGAAATGTTAAGTAGGGATGGCAGTGGACTGGGGCGGGGGCGGGGGACAAGGTCACCACCCCCGCCCCGTCTCAAAAAGCTAACCTCCATCCCTGGTCCATCCCCATGGCGGGAGGGACTTTGGACCTCCATCCCACCCCCACCCCATCCCTATCCCATCCTGTCCCGTCCCGTCTGTATTTATGTTTCTAATATTAAAAAAATAGAGATTACCCTTTTTTAGTTTCCCTTTTATCGGGTGCCGGTGGGTAGGATTTGCCAAGAGGTGTCGTCGCAGATGTCGTCGGGGCAGGGTGATTTTCACCGGAGCTAGCATAGTCGGGTCACGATCGAAATGCCCAAGAACGAGTCTCTAGAATGGTGGCGCCCGTTTTAGGACATGGTGATTGGTGGCCATTGCCACCGTCGACAGATGGGGTGGAAGTCCGCAACTCCTCGCAATCGCGATCGTCCTCTATCCTCAAAAGCAACGCCTTCTTGCTACCATCCGACATCGCTTCCTCCGTCCCTCGACGAACATCGACGATGATGGCTGCCGATGGTGGAGAGAGAGAGAGAGGGTTGATGGTAGACGAATGTGTTGCTGCTGCTGCACATGATTTAGGGTTAGTAACTTAGTAAGTTAGTAATTTTTTTAACCGGGATAGAGCGGGGCGGGGCGGGGGAAAGTGTAAGTCCATCCCTGCCTCCATCTCCGAACGGAGATGGATTTTAACCTTTGTCCCTGCCTCCATCCCCATTTCATACCCTTCATCCCCAGTCCAAATAGGGCAAGGCGGGGCCCCGCTTTCCCCAGGTCTACTGCCATCCCTAATGTTAATGTTGAAGTCTGGGGGTTTTAAAGACTAACGCACTTCCTTCTACAGTCAATAATGTCATGCTAGTGAGACAACCAGCTTATGCCTAGAACCATATCTATATTCTTGAATTATAATTACAGAAGGTTTACAGATAACTCATGTTTGTCTATACATACAATACAATTCATATTATCAATGTTTACCATAACAGAATCTCTTATAGGTGTTTTATTTCAATAAAGAATGTCTAAATGTGATAGTGCAATTGGTAAAAGTTTTACAAAAGATGAGGTGGTGAAACTATGTGTGGCTCCATAATTAAACAACACATATGCAAAAAACTTTAAAGATAGAGAGTGTACCTTCTACCACATCAAGATTGTCAAGGGCTTCTTAGAGAGTGACAACATACACTCAGCAAGAAACTGCTGGTTTCTGCTTCTAGGTTGTGCTTTCCCTTCAGTCAGATTGAGGACATTTGTTGGTGTAGTGACCCATCTGATTGCAATTATAGCATTTGACATTCTTTACTTCACATAGACCTTTATGCTTTTGCAGGCCACAAGTTCTGCACTTGTCACTAAGATGGGTTTGGTCTTGCGTCATCTGCCTCTTTGCATGATGTTCGTTTAAAGTATTATCCTTTTGTTTGTTGTCATGCCTATCATCTTGACCTCTCAAGGGTTTCTTATACTTCTGACAGTAACGTCTATTATACCGAGACTCTATGAGAGGTCTCAAGCGTGCTCTACTAGATCTTGGCTCCTCCTCTGTCTTGGGCTTCTCTTTTGCCCTCTTATCCCAAAACTTATACCTTGAAACCTGATCCACAAGCCGACTCTACTTATTGATCTCCAACGGTCCCACCAACCTCAAGATTTCGGGCCTCAAGCCCCTCTCATAGCGGTTGCACTTTTTTTTTCTCAATTGCCACCAAGGACTTTGTAAAACAAGCAAGCAAGTTAAATCGAGCAGTGTATTGAGCCATAATCATGCGCCCTTGACGTAGTTTTTTGAATTCATTCTCATTCTCTATTTTCTTAGCCCTCAAGAAGAATTGTTTGTGGAATCTTTTTATGAACTTAGACCAAAACAAATAAGTGTCTGGTTCCAAGGTATCTCGGATGGATCTTCATAAGTGCTCTGTGTTGCCTATTAAATTCGTCACTACTACCCAAACTCATTGATCCTTTGGGCACCAAATAACATCCAAGGTTTTCTCTACTTGCATCAACCAGTTTTCTACTACCATACCATTAAGGGTGTCATCATATAGAGAGGGTTATATGTTCTTGAAGCTTTTAGCCCACGAAGTAACACCTGAGATGATAGTTTGTGGTTGTCCCTATTGTACATGCATGGTTTGCAGTAGTTCGTATAGGATATGATCCATGGTATACTCTTGAGGTATTCTTGTATTCACTCCTATGGGACTTCCCATGGGAGTTGTTAATGGAGCCTTCCGACTCTTTGCTCCATTACTACGTGGAGTATGACTACCAAGAATACGGGATGAAGAAGATGCTCTCCTGAATGATGCACATCTCTTACTGCTACCTATACTGCATCTAAATGTGGCGCTTCACGCCTTATGGCATAAGTCCTTCTTGACAAGTATAAAGTTTCTTTACTAGTGGCCATAATGTACTATATTGCAATTTGTTACATGCATGATTTATTATTCAGTCAATTTTGCTTATTCGAGGCAGATTATATAACACACACATGCAACATAATAGAGATTTCTTTAATAAGCATTTTATTTATTTTTAATTCATACATAAATGAAAGTATTAGATGCTAATACATAAGGACACTAATATAAGTTCTATTACATATAATAATCACTCAAATTTTCTCTCTGAGGACCTAATAGGGCTATAAGTGGGCATAACCAGAGTGTAGTAAGAAGAATCTGGGTTGTAAGTGGGTTTTCTATTTCTTTGTGTGCTCGACGAGCTCTTCTGATTTACCATCACCTAGGATGGTACATGACCACCTTTCCTAGCATACACAAAGGTAGGTGAAGGAGGAGGTACAATGGCTCATGTTGCAGCTACTCTTCTTTTCTCAGATTGCACCTCTATAGCCATGGCTGCCACCTCTCTATTGGCAGCTGCCAACTCAAGTTAGCTTTGTACTCTCATTGCTACTTTTTAGCTTATTTGGGACATATGGCATCTTTGTGCACTTTTCATGGCCCACCTAATTTCATGTACAACTCCTCTTCTGGCAGGTACCTAGCCTCTAACTATGTCAATGTGAATTGCTCACATGCCCTGTCAATAACATTGGTGCCTTCTCCGAGCTTTGGGTTGTGGTTTCTCTTCTTGTGTCAGAGGTAGTACCAGTGGATCACTCAATTGGTCTCGTGCCATTTCTCGAACAACTTGCCCTATATTAAACATTGTCAGGGTTGTAAGTGTCACCACAACAGCAATATGATCTAGTTAGTTAGGCGCACCATTGTTGTTTTGACTCAATATTCTTAACAATAGAATAACCCTAGTTAATATGTTTCTATTTACTGGAGACTTAGTATTTTATTGAACCAATTATAAATTATGTATCTTTTATGCCAACCTAGCTTTGATATCACTTTGTAACACCTCGATCCGGGACCTCTCAAGTCTAGGTTTGTAAGTATTACTTCTCAGAAGGAAAAATATAAAGTAAGCATAGTGTAACCATGGCATAATTTTTTTTTGAATAAAACATTGTAATAACATAATCAAAAGCCCTCACAGGCTAAATCATTCATACATATCAAGAATTCAATAAAAGAAAATTCCCATCTCCATTTAGCTGTCTATCAACATCTATTGAAGCCGCATCTATGCCGATCAGTCTTTGGTCGATCTTTTAGAAACTATATTTGTAATTATTAAAGGGGTGAGTCTACAACTCACTAAAAAATACGTATAAGCAATTTAAAGTTTGACTTACAACTGCAGTGGGCTCTAAGCGCCAAATCTTAGTTTAGTTTTTTATCAAATAAAACAAATGTTTGTGTCTTTTAACCTCCTATTGATGTCAAAACTCATAACTTAGCATTTACTCAATGCTAACTATTTCTCTAGATTAGCTATACCGAAAATAACCTATTATGGGTATAACAACCTATACAGAATACCCTAATTCTATGATGTAGGACAAACTATGAACCACTCTAAGCAATCCTCATTGGGATCACTAGGCACTACAGTGAAAGAGGACCCACTAGTAGCTAGCGAGAGAGTTAGACTGAAGAGCTATACATTCCCCTACGGTTTGGGCTCATACTACTTCCTAATCTACCTAAAGTCCCAAATCATTTTATGAAACATAACCTCTAGGATACATTATGCAACTCTTGCTTTTCCACGTGGACTACCTCAAGTTTATTTTCTCTTTACCTCCAATAAGTTTCAAAATATTCTCTAGGGTTCTGATATTTACAAACATCTAAGCATGAAGACGATGTAGTGTCTTTATATCATTAAATCACTAGTGGCTTATGCGGATGATGGCTCTCACTTTGATAGCTATCAGGTATCCATTTTCATCTTTCGCCTCTTTTAAGGTTTATGTGGTTAAGTCTAACATGCTAAGATAACTTAATTTGTAATAAGCATAACTGAAGGAAGAGAGTCAAGAAAAGTACTCAAATACTTAGTTCTATTTACACGTATGTAGTTCTATGTTCTCAAGCTCAACATATGTATTTTTTTTTCTAAAATACAACGTTTATCTAATCATGCATATCATATTAAAGCTTAGGAATCCAATAAATTATTTTCTACATGGTAGCTAACTCATATACATTCATTCTAACTCTCAAAAATGCATAATTTTTAAGAATACAACTACATAACATGTAAACTATATTCTCAAGCATATATAATTTTATGTAATTATCTCATACATGCAAATAAAAACATTGTTTATTATTAACTAAATATACTTATAATATCCCTTACCACTAACGCACGTGTTGAACTCTTAACCTGCGATAGAGTCTCATAGTAAAAGTTGATGGGTCTGACCTAACTCAGTCCAAATCCTCAGTATCGGTTCAGTCTAGATTTGTCTGAACGAGTCCAGGTCTAGTTGACTCAAGGCTCATCCTCTAATATCTCTATATATATATATACATATATATAAATATGTATTAAGATAAGGTTCACCTCGACTCAAATGAGTCCAACCCGTTTTCTCATTGTCTTTCTTACTTCTTTTCAGACCCACTGATCCTAACCCATTTTTTGTTTCTCTCTCTCTCTAATTAAATAGAATAAATCCATATCCAGTTTGGTTTAGTTTTGGTCCAACCAAACCCAATCCCAAAATAGTCTGGGTTTGATCCAATCTTGACCCAAACCCAAACTCGTTCGGCTGTTACTGTTCATGACAGGAAATTGAGAGAGTTTATGTCTTGGTTTTCTCTCTCTCTCTCTCTCTCTCTCTCTCTCTCTCTCTATATATATATATATATATATATATATATATATATATATATATATATATATATTTCTGACTAGTCTCAGTCTGAGTCACACCATACCGAGTTGGTCCGTAAACATTCCAACCAAACTCAGTGTGGGTTTGTGCTAGACCGAGTCGGACTGGGTTTATGCTAGGACAAGTTGGTTTGGTTCAGACCCAGACCGAGTCGATCTTGTGCTGTTATAACAACCATGCACACCCTTTGCTTGCCGACCATACCCTCCCTTGGAGGGGATGCCAACAACCAGAGTGGCTGCCAACGAGTGAGATAGAGGGTGTCACCCTTTGCCTCACCCCCTCTTCCTCAAGACCGGTGTCACCAGTCTGTCTCGCTCCTATCCCACTCATGGCGACTATGCCGATGGTCGCGATAGAAGGCACCACCCTCTGTCTCGCCACCTACTCCACGGTGACTAACATCGGTGGTTGAGATAGAGGTGCTACCCTTTGTCTCACCACCCTCTTCCTCTTGCATTCGGACGACACTGGCAACCACCCCGGGTTGCTAGCCTCATCTCTCTCTCTCTCTCTCTCTCTCTCTCTCTCTCTCTCTCTCTCTTATACTTAATTTAAACGAGAAAATGAGGGCTTATTTGTCGGTGTCTCTTCCCTGTCGGGCGACACCTCCCGATTCCTCTAAATTCTTTCTCTCTTTGACTTCTCCTTCACGTCCCTCTCTCTCTCAAATAAAGAATGGAGGAGATGAGAGAGGGGTCCCATGGGTATATATAGCACCCATGGGGTACGTCTTCCCTCCTCCACTACACTCTTAATAAGTGTGGAGTCTCTCCTCCTTCCCTATCTCTAAATACATGGGAAGAGGGAGAGACTCCCCATTTATTTTTTTTCTTAAATGAGAGCCTCTTCACCCTCCCACTTCCAACAACATGGGGAAGAGGGTGAGGGATACAGGTTATACAATGGTGGTGAATAGAGGAGTTGCCTTAAGTGTAGTCACCGTGGACATAAGCATGGTTGAACCACGTAAATTTGTTGTTCTCCTCTTCTTCTCCCTCTCTCTAACTCTACTCTTTACTCTTTCATTTTCTAAATTTAAGATGGCATTGGAGCAGGGGGGACACTGTTGAGCGTTGGGCTCTCTCCTTTGGGCTGCCGCTTGGATCGTGGTTCTACCAACCTATGCCATTTATTCTCTAATAGTCAGTCACTCTCCCCTCTAGTACAGCAAGGTTGCAACAATATCAATACTCTGCACCATCAACCACAAGCGGTCACCCTCTCTGCTAATGTTGTGCCATTGCTATTGTCTCTACATGGATGCACAACCTGCTTTCCGCATGCTCGTGATCTCCTAACCACCAGGATTTTCCTGCCCTTTCAACTCATAGATCTTCATCGCCAAAAGCTTGCAATTTTCTTCGGCACGTGGACTTGTTATCTCTTCGCTTGTGCACTACTTGCTTGCCATCATGTGATTTTCCTTCATGGTAGAGGACACCACTACAAGGGAAGTCGCTCAGACGGGTAATCCAAACTTGAATATATTACACGAAAAAAAACCAAACTGATCCCAATTATCCCACCTTTGTAGAATGAGTCTAATAATTACCTGGTTATGTATTTCTCTCCTAAAACTCCATGGAGCTAAAGATAGCCGAAGGTTTCCTATTTCATCATTGCTTGCATGTATCAGTTATCCCAAGAAATAGAGAGGGTGTTGTGTGTTCTTCCCGGAACACAAATTCGCGTGTTCTAGTGTGTACGGAGAAATATCTTGGGACCCGCAATAATTCATATTCCAATGTTGCCCACGATGACTTTATAATAAAATAACATATAAAAAAGGTAGATATGCTTTTGATGGAAATGTCCTCCTGTAAGATAGATATGCGTTGGACGAAAATGTCCTCCCGCTCTCCGTATATAGATTTGCACATTCCGCCTTTGTTTTTAGCTTGTGCTAAAACACATGGCCGCCTTCTCATTCTTGCCATGTGTTAGATAGAAAACTTTTCCTGGTTCCTTCCTACCTCATGGAGATAACTATAAATCGAACAACTGGTTCAATCATTGGTGGGCGTCAAAGGAGAATTTGTTGACCATCTTTTTTTACAATCTTCTCTTCTTCTTCGTTATTAGGAAGCCAATACCGATTATTAGGAAGCCAATACCGATTACCTCAATCTGACAAGTCGGCACCTTCAACCTGGCAAATCAAAACCTTCGAGTGATAGCTGTGACTGCACCGTCCCTCTTTCTTCTCTCTTGTTGTAAGCCCCAACAAACTGTCACTTTGGATACAAGAACCCTAAAGTCTCTCTCTCTCTCTCTCTCTCTCTCTCTCTCTCTCTCTTATTTTTTCTCTTTTTCTTTTTTATTTGCCTCTAATGAAAAGATCAACGTTGGAACCACCCTCTCATATGGGTTTCCAATTACCACCACTAAAGTGTGTTTCCAAAATACCTTCACATAGGTAGTTTTCAAAAATTCAGAGAGAAAGCCCCAATACGTTGGGATCTCCTTGGAGCCAAAGGAAAATGGCTTCAAGTGAGTCCCATGTGTCCAGTCAAAGCTATGGTGTCTCCCTTCTTAAGTTTTGAATGCATCTCCCACACCTTGCGTAGCCTCTCACCTTTTCTTCCTTGTCTGCCTATCGGATTTTTCTCCTTTTTTTCGTGTTTGAAAAGTACTTTTGCGTGTGGCCTCTCATCATCTGATCTGAGTTGTAATAATTTATAATATTAAAGATAAGGTTATTTTTTTCCTTTTATTTATAATCTAGAACATTAATAAATAATCTATTAATTATTATAAATCGACTTTAAATATGTCATCTAGCTATTTGGACTTATCCACATGGGTCTGGAACCCCAGTTGGGTGAAAAACTCCAAGATGGCAAAAATCTCTCTTTCCTGACTGATAAGGAGATTTTCTCTTTAATTGATTATATATATGCCTCCACATTACCAAGCCCTCATAAAGCCTTCCTTGTCTCTTTTTTCCACCTTGATACAAACCATATTTAAACTCATTAGCTAATTATCAACAATGTTTGATCAATGATAATGGATGTCTATATGTTTTATTTTAGCATGATAAGCAACATTGCTCGTTCAAATATACGACAAACTGATTATCGTAGTATAGTTGACTTGCATCAAATCCAATACACCACTTTATCCACAATTTTTTGGTAAATTTGGTAACTTCAATATAGCCTTTATCGCAGAGCAACACTTTCTGACAAGAAATAGCGAAAATAGCTGGAAGTAATATGATTTGAACTCCAAATCTATTAACTTGAGATCCAAGTAACTAATTTATAACATAAACGCATTGTCTCAAAGCTGGAAGCAACAAGATGTAAGTTGTAGACCCTCTTAAAAAAATGTTTAAACAGTACACCTGTTGTTTGTATGCGAAACATTTGTCATTTAATAATTAATACACTACACTCTATCTGTTTTGGACCGCCATGTTTTTCACCTTTTTGCTCTGATGTATATACCTCTTTGGCACTCTAGAGTGCCCCACAAGGCCTTACGGCCTAAGTACCCCGTGTATTCGGACCCTCTCTTCCCCTCTTGATGTACTTTGCTTTCAAGTATCTATAAAGAAGCTTTTTGCATCTCTCTCTCTTTGTGCTTGTGCATACGCGTACTCTTGCTTCCGCTCGTGCGCGTGTGTTGTGTGTTGCTTGTGCGCTTAAAAGGTCTGCCTTCGGTGTGTGTGATTGCCCGAAGCTACGTCACGGGGGCCTTCGCTTCCCAGCCCATGACAAGTTGGTACCAGAGCCTTGTCGACATTGGGAGTGACAATGGCGCCGAAGAAGATTGCCATGACTCCTTCAAGCAGTGTGGTTCCTGCTGAAGAGGACTTCATGGCCGATGATCTGGTGTCAGTCATCTCGCGCGATGTGGCGGAGCTGACTGGGTCAGTGACCAACATGGAGAAGTTGGTTAATGGAACTTGTGTCGCTTTTAGAGATCTCAATGCAGAGATCAAGACATCAGTAGAGGGAGTGAAAGACTCGGTGGAAAGTCTTGCCACTAAACTTAACTACTCAGTGGAGGACTTTTCCACCAGATTTGATGATTTGTTGGGTAGGTTCAATATCATGGTTGCTGAATTGGATGTTGTTCGACAAAAGAATGAACAGTTAGAGCGGCAGTTGAGAACTGCTCCGGTTGGCGATGTTGCGACATATGTGGATAGACCATGTTACAGGCTACCTGAGCCTGCAAAGTATACAGGCACGCGGGACTCAAAGGATCTCGAGAATTTTATCTATGAGATGGACCAATTTCTAGAAGCTATGAGGATAGAGGAGGACGCAGATAGGCTGCGTACCGCAATAATGTACTTTGCAGATGAAGCAACCCTTTGGTGGAGACATCGCTTAGGTGATGTTCGACGGAGATTGGTTGCTATAGTCTCATGAGAAGACCTCCAGAAGAAAATGCGAGACTAATTTCTATCTAAAAATCAAGAGAAAATGGCCCGCAAAAGGTTATTGGCATTGAAACAGACAGGGTCAGTACATGACTATGTCAAGGCATTCTCTTCGATAATGTTGGAAGTGGAGAGAATGGATGATGAGGATCGGTTGTTTTACTTTGGCAACGGGTTGCAAGGATGGGCAAACCAAGAACTCATTCGGCATGACCCCGCAACACTAGCTGAGGCGCTTGCGGTTGCAGAGAAACTTGTCGAGCTGGATAGGAATGACCCTGCATTTCAAGGCAGACAACATGGAAATGATCGCAACAATCGAAGAGACAATCAAAGGAACGACCAATGACAAAATGTTGGTCAGGGAAACTAGCAGAATCATGGCCGTCAAGATGGCCAAAATAATAATCAGAATTGGAATAACTTTCAAGGTGGTAATTATCGTCGCCGTGACTGCCACATCTGCCATGGGGATCATTGGCAGGATACATGTCCCAATAGAAATCGCGGTCAAGGGAATGGAGATAACCGCGCACCCCGAGTTGTGAATGTTGTTCAGGGTGAGGAAGAGGATCAACTTGCAAAGGCACCAACAGTTGGCGCAATGCAGATGATGAATGCAGTAAAGGTCACAACCAGTGTGGAATCGACGATATGCAAAGAATTGATGTATTTGGAACTTTTGCTCAACGGAAGACTTACCAAGGCATTGGTAGACACGGGTGCCACACACAACTTCATCTCGCGTGAAAAAGCAGAACGGTTGGGATTACAGTGGGAACAAAAAGAGAGCTGCATGAAAGCGGTTAATTCAGAGGCTAAAGCCATCTATGGCGTTGCTCGGGATGTATCAGTGCGGATCCACAACTGGTCAGGAAGGATCGCGTTATCAGTCGCACCCATGTATGATTTTAAAGTCATCCTCGGGATGGAATTCTTAAGAAGCAATAGGGCAGTGCCGATGCCCCACCTCAATGTTGTCAGCTTTGAGAGTGAGAGTCAGCCCTGCATGGTTACTGCGATGACAGGGAAGCCTTGTGAGCGTTTGGTGTCTGCGCTCCAGTTGAAGAGAGGCATGAAAAGTGGTGACGAGACTTTTCTTGTCACAATCCGTGCTACAGATGAGGTAGAAAAAGTCACGGATGTCCCAGAGGCCTTAGCACCAGTATTGAAGGAGTTCGGTGATGTTATGCCCGCCGAGATGCCGAAGAAGCTACCTCTGAGGCGTGAGGTAGATCATCAGATTGAATTAATACCAGAAGCATGGCCACCCGCAATGGCTCCTTATCGCATGGCAATTCCTAAGCTGCAGGAATTACGCAGACAATTGGATGGTATGCTTGAAGCAGGAATCATTCAACCATCCAAAGCTCCCTTTGGAGCGCCCGTGCTTTTTCAAGCAAAGCACGATGGGTCGAAGCGATTGTGCGTCAACTATACGACACTGAACAAAATGATGGTGAAGAACAAGTACCTGCTTCCTTTGATCGCAGACTTTTTTGATCAACTTGGAAAGACAAAGGTCTTCTCTAAGTTGGATTTGAGATCGGGCTACTGGCAAGTGAGAGTTGCAGAAGGGGATGAGACAAAGACTACTTGTGTAACGCGATATGGGGCGTTCGAATTCCTTGTCATGCCCTTTGGCTTGACGAACGTGCCCGCTACCTTTTCGACCCTAATGAATAAGATCTTCTACCCGCACCTCGACAAGTTTGTCGTCGTGTATTTGGATGACATAGTGGTGTATAGCGACTCGATGGAGCAACATGTTCAGCACCTTCAGATTGTGTTTCAGACTTTGAAGGACCACGAATTGTATATCAAGCGAGAGAAGTGCCTATTCAGCCAGAAGGAAGTCCATTTTCTGGGGCATATTGTGGAAGGAGGCACTCTCAAAATGGACCACAAGAAGATTGGAGCTATTCAAGCATGGGAGCCGCCCTCTAAGGTTCCTGAGTTGCGCTCTTTCTTGGGGCTTGCAAATTATTACCGACGCTTCATCAAGGGATACTCGCAGATTGCGGTTGCGCTCACAGATCTGTTGAAGAAAGACAGACCATGGCTATGGTCTGATGCCTGCCAGAAGGCTTTTGATGGGTTAAAACATGCCTTGACAGAGGAGCCAGTGCTGAAGTTGCTTGACTGTTGGCAACCCTTTGAAGTGCAGACCGATGTGTCTGACTTTGTTATTGGTGGGGTGTTGCTCCAAGAAGGACATCCCATCGCATTTGAAAGCAGGAAGTTGAACGACGTTGAACATCGATACACGGTGCACGAGCGCGAGATGTTGTCGGTCGTGCATTGTCTCCGCACATGGAGACACTATCTCTTGGGATCACAATTCATTGTGCGCACTGACAATGTTGCGGCAAGCTACTTCCAAACTCAGAAGAAGCTGATTCCAAGGCAAGCACGTTGGCAGAATTCGATATGGTCCTCGAGTATAAGCCAGGCAAGACCAATGTTGTGGCTGACGCCTTGAGTCGAAAGGCGGAACTTGCAGCTTTGCTCGCTTAGGAGGGCAGTGTGAGCCAACCAACAAGCGATCTTCTTGAACAAGTGCGAGAAGCTTCGAAAAGTGACCCAATGGCTCAACAATTGATTGCATTGGTGAAGTAAGGAAAGACGCGGAGATTCTGGCTAGAGGATGGTTGCTCCGCGCTGCGGGCGATCGTCTATATATTCCGCGACAAGATACTTTGAGGATGCGCTTAATGCACGAGTGTCATGATACTACTTGGGCGGGTCACCCAGGACAACAAAGGACCTTGACATTGTTGGAATGTGCATTCTACTGGCCGCAGATGCGCGATGACGTAGATGCCTATGTGCGGACTTGCTTGATTTGCCAACAAGACAAGCCCATCAATCAGAGACCCGGTGGACTACTGGAGCCCCTACCTGTGCCTAGTCGCCCGTGGGAGTGCATAACCATAGACTTTATTATAAGCTTGCTGAAAGCACAAGGTTGCAGTTCAATTCATGTGGTTGTGGATAGGTTCTCGAAGTATGCTATCTTCGTGCCTGCCTCTGCCACCTGCTCAGCCGCGGATACTGCAAAGTTATTCGTGCGGAACGTAATTAAGCATTGGGGAATTCCAGAGTGCATCGCCAGTGATCGTGATGCACACTTCATTGGCAAGTTTTGGCCAGAAGTGTTTCGCTTAATGGGGACGAACTTGCATTTCAGCACAAGTTTCCACCCCCAAACCGACGGACAGACAGAGAGAATAAACGGCATGCTGGAGGAATACCTGCGGCACTTTGTCAGTGCCAACCAAAGGGATTGAGTTGATTTACTTGTTCCAGCTCAATTCTGCTACAACCTTCAAAAGAGCGAGTCATCCGTCCATAGTCTATTTGAAGTCGCAAGTGGACAACAGCCGCAGACTCCGCACTCCCTTGCTGCGCGAGGACGTGGAAAAGCACCTTATGCATACCAGTTTGTCAGAAACTGGCAAGATCAGACAGAGTTGGCGAAGACATATCTAAACAAGGCAACCAAGCACATGAAGAAATGGGCAGATGAGAAGCGTCGCCCAGCAGAATTTTGAGTTGGAGACAAAGTGTTGGCCAAGCTCTTTCCTAACCGCACATCTATCTTTCGAGGCCACCACCGAGGCCTTATTCCCAAGTATGATGGCCCCTTCACCATTATCAAACGTGTGGGAAACTTGGCGTACCGGTTGGACTTGCTAACAAACTTTCAAGTGCACCCGGTATTCCATATATGCAACCTGAAGCCATTCCACGAAGATGAAGGAGATCCTCAACGAAGCATGCCTCAACGTGCTCCGATCCCGCAACGAGATCCTTCAACAGTTAGTGTACCAAGAAGAGATCCAGATATCATTCTCAACCATTCCAACAACTATCTAGGGGAAGTCAAAAAGTACTTAGTGCAGTGGAAAGGATTGCTAGAATGTGAAGCCCCCTGGGAGAAAGTCAGCAGCATGTTTCAGCATCGACAACTTGTAGAAGGCTACCATGAACAATTGGCATCGAGGACGGCGCCAACTTAGGCGGGGGAGTGTGTTCCAGACTGCCATGTTTTTCACCTTTTTAATCTGATGTATATACCTCTTTGGCACTCTAGAGTGCCCCACAAGGCCTTACGGCCTAAGTACCCAGTGTATTCGGACCCTCTCTTCTCCTCTTGATGTACTTTGCTTTCAAGTATCTATAAAAAAACTTTTTGCATCTCTCTCTCTCTTTGTGCTTGTGCATACGCATACTCTTGCTTCCGCTCGTGCGTGTGTGTTGTGCGTTGCTTGTGCGCTTAAAAGGCCTGCCTTCGGTGTGTGTGATTGCCCGAAGCTACGTCACGGGGGCCTTCGCTTCCCAGCCCGTGACACTATCATGTAAAGTATATGTAAGCTGAGCTGAACATCTGTTGCTCATGTTCGGCTCATTTTAGCCTATTTTATGACTATAACTGAGCACTTTGTACGTTGAACACAAGCTGAGTCATGAGCAGCTCGTCTCCTTTCCCAGTCTCTCCTATGCTAAGCTGCAAGGTCTGGTAACCCCTCATTCTGATGCCAGTCCACTAGGAAATTGATTACTTTAGCTGAATTGAATTTTAGCATGGACACATTTCTTCATTGAAAAATGGCATTGGAGATTATTAACAAAGCCCCATCACTGTGTCCCCTAAACAATATATGATGACATGATCTAAATATAAAGTTTATCACATAGATTGCATGTGATGTATGTGAATTTAGTCACTCTATTTGGTACTAGATATGCTTTGCAAGTGATTTTCGGCTGCAGGAAGGCTTATCCTGAACCTGCAGATTCGATTCCAAAGCCAACCTTTGAAACTAACTTATCTTAGAAAACTGAAAATAAAAGGATATAACAAAAGCTAGAAATTGTCCCATGACCATTAACTTTTTACCTCATGTCACTAATTAATATCTATCATCTTCTTATATAAGAGCGGTTCTAATTCTGGTCTTAAAAGTCCTAAATTTGAAATGCTTTCTATTTTTCAATATGAATTAGATATATGAATTTAGTATTCAAATACAAAAGACCAAAAGATTCAAACACAATATGGATCTAGGTAGATCTTGTGGACACAGATCGCCTCCCGCCCTCGATTTGCATCAACAAGCTACAGTGATTTTCTTTCTTTGTTGATGCACAGCTTAAAGGGAAAGTCTTTGTTGTGGATGCGCATATGGTATCAATGAAAGGAAATGAGCCATTTCTTATGGCTCGTGTTTTAGAGTGAATCTAGTCCTAAAGATGTGATCTACATGGTCCGCTTAATGAATCACCGAAATTGAAAAGTGTGTGCAAGTTTTTCCAATGATTCAGAAATCGATGGCTATAAATGCATTGAACTTTTATGACTTAAGAATATATTTATTTGTAAAAAAAAAAAAGATGATCCAAGGGTTGATCCCTAACAAATCAACTGTATTGAACACACATTTCAGGTCAAATTGGCTCGAAACAACTTGCAGTCACTAGTCTCAACTCATCGATATGGTATGCACCAAAGGCTTTCCCTATTGTAAAGGTTCAAACCTTATCTTAGACCAAATGAATTATGATAATACACTACTTATAGGGATGGCAGTGGACCAGGGGAAAACGGGGCCCTGCCCCGCCTCGTTCCGTTTGGACCAGGGATGGAGGACATGAAATGGAGATGGAGGCGGGGATGGACGTACACTTTCCTTCGTCTCGTTCCTGCCCCCACCCTGTCCCCGATCTCCATTAGTAAAATAACTAAAATGCCTTTAGGGATGGCTGCCCCGCCTCGCCGTACCCTGTTTGAACCGGGGATGGAAGACATGAAACGGGGATGAAGGCAGGGATGGAGGTTAAAATCAAAACCCGTGCAGAGATGGAGGCGGTGATGGAGGTCATAATTTTGAGATGGGGTGGGGCTGGAGACCTTGTCCCTCACCCCCACCCGGGTCCACTACCATCCCTAACTACCTAGTTGAGATAAAAAGTACCATGACTGTATGGGCTGCAGTGTCCTCGCCATCTCAACTGCTAGGATCCAATGGATACGGTTGCATGGCTAGTAATCCAGCATAGGTTTTTATTTGGATTTGCAAATATTGAAAATGGAATAATAATCCAACGGTCAGGATCAATGTCCTAAACATGGCAAAATAAACAATGTTAGACTTAGTAGCTGCGCCTAGGTTCTTCACATTAGATGTAACCAAAGCCAAATGCATGTGACAGGTGAAGACGCAGTATCATGCACTGATACCATAAAATATTTTTTTTCTTGATCCTGTCCAATTTTCAGTTATCAGAGGACAACAACCCAGCAGTTTAGGTATCAGAGAAAATTTGAGGTTTTCCTAAATTCCTAAAACCCTAAAATGGTACAAGTACAAGAGATTCATTTTTTGTCATTAAAGAGCCCACTTGAGACAGCCAGCATGACGGCAGAAAGCATGTGCCTCCCTCCAGTACAGCCAAAGGCACCTAAATTTTAATAAATGAGAAGATGAAAGGAAGCAAGTAGCATGCCCCTTCACTGCACTACCACATGGGCTTAGGACCTTAAAGGGGCCCCACAGTGGCCAGGCCAAACTTGAAGGACACCATCTTGGGGATCTTGGAGGGACACAGGCACTTGTCTTCATGAGGGTCCGAATCAGTTTTATCAAAATCAAATCGGATCGGCCATGTTTTAATTCGAATTCCGGGGCTGATTCAGACTCGGATATCCAATCAGCTTGAATCAGGCAGAATCGGCCCGATAAGGCCTTAATTGTGTCTGAGTCGGCCTACATATTAAATTCTTTTGCTTTCTGATTTTATTGAATTAAAAAGACCATTTTTTTTAAATATACCATTCGAAATGATTTGATTCGGACCTATTCAGAATTTTACTTGGAAAACTGATTCCATTCAGAAACCTGTTCTGACAGCATTGGTGTAAATAGTGTGGTGACTATATGTTACCGGATAAGTTTTATTTGTAGCGATGTTAATACAACAACAACAACAACTACGCCTTCATCCCAAAACAATTGTTGATGGATTACTCAAATTTTGGTTAGCTAAAGTCATATTTGGATATATTTGGATGCGAGAATGGGGCGGGGATGGAGACTAGGAGGGTAAATTTGAGACCGGATGGGTGGAGGTCCAAAGCCCCGCTCCCTTGCCACGGGGATGGAGGTCACTATTTTGAGATGGGGCGGGGATGGACACTAGGAGGGTAAATTTGAGACCGGATGGGTGGAGGTCCAAAGCCCCGCTCCCTCGCCACGGGGATGGAGGTCACTATTTTGAGATGGGGCGGGGATGGACACTAGGAGGGTAAATTTGAGACCGGATGGGTGGAGGTCCAAAGCCCCGCTCCCTCGCCACGGGGATGGAGGTCACTATTTTGAGATGGGGCAGGGATGGAAACCTTGTGCCCCACACCCATCCCGGTTCATTGCTATTCCTACTCCCAAACAATTGTTGAGGAAACTTTCAAATACCTCCAATTCAAGTCTCTCAAACAGAACTATAGTGCTTGAATTATATCCCAAAGAGGCAGCGGGGACATCAGGTTTCTACACCAATGAGTTCCGGAAGCAGATCAGGTCATGCTGAAAATGAGCGTTTTTGCTCATGCGGACATCGTGGCCATCCGATTTGCATTTTAAAAAGATCAAAAGTCAACAAATCCACGTGGCATTCATCCAAAATGCAAACAGACGGCCACGATGTCGGCATGAGCAAAAACGCTCATGTTCAGCATGACCTGATCCGCTTCCGTGAGCGAGGAGGTTTACCCCCGTTATCTGAAAAACAAGAACAAAGATATTAATGTAAAAAAAACAAATGTTTTCAGTATCGGTATCAGCCCTGAATCGTTTGTTCAGTTGAATCGGCCTAGGCCGACACCGATTCAAGTAAATGGTTCTGAATCAGCTAAAAATTAATAAAAAAATGTTTTGTGTTAATCAGAAAGAGACACATGTTAAAACCATTAAAATAATATAAAAATTTAATTTTAAACAAATTTTATATTTATTAAAAAATTGCCTATTCATGTCATTATCATATCGATTTTCTGCCGATACCATATGTATCGGCCTATAAGCACCGATACTGAACATTGCAAAAAAGAGCTCTGCACTCCAAAGTAGGTAACTAGGTGGATAGGCTTAAAACATTCAAGTTAAAGGACGTCGCAAGCTCGATACCTGTAGTTTGCATCCATCGCTGCAATGTCAAACACAATGGAAAAAGTACCAATATTATTAAAATTGATTTGGTAAATTGGTTTCTTGAAAAAACCTAAGAATAATAATCGAATCGAATTGAATCCTTTGTGAATCGACAAGCTTTTACCATCAGATTAAGTGTTATTAAACAATAAGAAATATTAAACAATTGTTTTGCTCTCTTAAAATATATTTTAAAATAATCATTTGATTAGTCCGTTTTAGAAGACCAAATTGGCCTACCATTAATATGAGTAAGGGTGTCAACGGGCCTGCTTTACCCGAACCAAACTCTATAGGATCCGGGTATGGTGATAAGTAAAAAGGCTCGGGTCAAGACTCTAAGGTCCGATTAATACGTAGACCCAGGTATAGTTTGTGAAATTTTATATATACCTGACCCGAGTTCCGATTAAGACCCACAATTTTGCGATGTAAAAATGGTTAAAAATATGGTTTTACAGGGTTTGGTTCATGTAGTTCTTATCGGGTTTGGGTACGTTTTTTTTTTTTGTATAGTGGATCCGATTAAAATCTGTGTCTGAACCCAATACCATACCCAAAAATCTGATCCAAATCTGGTTCTACCTGAGTCCTAAACAAACCTGAGCTATTGACACTCGTAGATATGAGTATTTGATTCAAACTGGTCCAGTTGAAGAATTAAATGATTAAATGTTCACAGCTAGTAAACCAGAGTGACGAGAAAACTTGGGTTGGAGGATGAAAGGATTTCACATGGCCTAGTTCCAAATGTACCAGATAAAATGAATGCATTCTGTTTTCGAGCATGGGGACAAGTAAGGGATATCCAGATGGAGGCTTTGAGTTCAGCACGCAGCAGACATCAACCCTTCTATGTGACTAGACAAAAGGCTGTAGGGCCCACTTGTGGGGTTCCAAACATAATACAGTCCGGTTAAAATCAGGAGGTTGTTGCTTCTGCACTGAAGCTATTGACTGCCCTATCTGACACCCTGAACACATTGGAATAAGGAGACACAGAGTGGTGCTGCATCCACAGCCGTTCGATCGCATCCGATCGACGTGCGGTGTTTTGTTTAGTGCATGCGACATCGGCTGGTTAAAAAAAAAAACTACCCTTAGCTCATCTCTCTCTCTCTCTCTCTCTCTGGTCTTAGAAATACAGGCTGTCCAGTGCCCACAGCCAGAGGGACCTCATTCTACTGTTTTATATCATGCAACTCTCTCTCTCTCTCTCTCTGGGCCAAGTGGTAAGGAATAACATTCAGATTTATGAACAAGCAGATTTAAGAACGTCTCTGGTACCCATGTGCGTATGGCATCAAAGTTTTGAAACGAGCAATAATATATTGCTCATGTTCTTAAGTGAATCTAACCTTATACATATGATGTATATGATGTGTTTGGATCGACTTTTGAATCACCCAAATCTAGTGTCTAGTGTGTACATGCTCTTTTAGTTATTCAAAAATCAATGGCCAATTATATAAGGTGTTTTTTTTGTCAAAAAGATATGATCCAAAGACTGTTGTCAATGGGGTTAGGCGGACTCCTACCAAAACAACAGTCACCCCGTGCAGCAGAGGGATTCGATCCTGGGCCTTCAGATGTGTATGAGTTTATACCATATACACATCTGCAGCAAAGACATCCTGAATTGATATATCTAGGACTCTCCGGTCCATTTACTTTACAATAAGGATCTCCTGATCATTTTAATCAACAAACTAAACTAGTGCCCGGAAGGACCAAACAATCATGAAACAACATCCACATCAATTGGGAGAGTCCCTGGCCACATTACAAAAAAAAAAAGGGGAGCTCCTTGTCTTTTTTAAATGTTATGATCCCACCCTCCCAAGGGAGATCCAGCGACCTGAGGGACTCCCTGGTCCTTTTTGCTGAAATATATGACTTTTATTATGAAGCATGGATTTAGGTGTGATGTGACGACTGACCGACCAGGAGAAACTTGGATTCGGCTAGACTTGTTCTCATATATCTTATTCTTTTCTTTTAGAATTTTGATTTTGCAGTTGGAGCCACCCATGTTATTTTAATTATTATATTTGGTGATATTCCAAAACGTTTCATTTGCACGTACAAGTAATCTGCAACAAATCATTAAAGGGAAATTTCTAATTAGGGGCCAATATTGACTCTCTAATATCAGAAATGGGGCTCACGATTCTGAATTTTCTGATATCGGTTTCAAAACTGCCAAACAAAGGTTTAGATTACAGAGACCAAGTTAAATTATAACAATAACCTTGGTAACCAAAGGTTGAAAATATTTCACTCTTTCTCCCTCCTGAAGATGCAAGAGTATTTTTCCATCACAAATGACAATACACAGACCAAAAGAATCATATTTTCAAACCATTTGACAGTTTTCAGGAAACCTATGACCACACATTTTAGGAATTTCACAGGTGAAGCCCATCTTTGAGATTAGGGGTCAAAGATAGGCCCCGGAATGAAGTTGTCCCAATTATTAAACACCATCATCCTCTACTACTACTACTACTACTACAACAACAACAACTTCTTCCCAAAACAATTAGGGTCGGCGATATGAATCAAAAACAAAATTTATTCTGGGTCTTCCACA
The DNA here is from genome assembly GCF_984573655.1 of Nuphar pumila. NCBI lineage: Eukaryota > Viridiplantae > Streptophyta > Magnoliopsida > Nymphaeales > Nymphaeaceae > Nuphar > Nuphar pumila. The sequence continues at coordinate 20,867,117 of NC_143255.1, read as the reverse complement.
TGAATCCTTCTCCTCCAATCATTTTTATCAAATGCCATGTCCTCGGTGAGGTTCAAAGCATTCATATCATTTTCTATCATCTTCATTCATGTCTTCCTAGGCTTACCCCGACCTCTTTTAACTAATATATTTTTTCATTTCTTCATCCTTCTAACTGGAGCATCATTAGGCCTTCGCCGAATATGTCCTAACCACCGTAAACGATTCTCTCTCATCTTATTTTCAATGGGTGCAACGTCTACCTTCTTACGTATCTCCTCGTTCTGAATCTTATCTTTTATTGTATTTTCACACATCCATCTCAGCATACACATCTCAGCTACACTCATTTTTCAAATATGATGTCTCTTGGCAGCCCAACATTCTGTACCATATAATAAAGCGGGCCTAATAGTCGTCCTATAAAACTTTTCCTTCAACCACAATGGCATTCTACAATCGCACAACACTCCAGTTGCACTTTTCTATTTCATCCACCCAACCTTTATCCTATGATTTACATCATCATCAATTTCTCCATACTTTTGAATGATAGATTCCAAATATTTGAAACAATCAGCCACCGGTATTTCTTGCTCACCAAGCTTCACTACACTCCTATCACTACTTCGTTGCTTACTAAATCGACATTCTATATATTTTGTCTTACTCTTACTCAACTTAAAACCTCTTGCTTTCAATGTATGTATCCATAATTCTAACTTAGCATTAACCCCAGCTCTAGACTCATCAATCAAAATAATATCATCAGCAAACAACATACACCATGACACATTTTCTTGAATTAATCTCGTAAGCTCATCTATCACTATAGCAAATAGGAAAGAACTTAGAGCAAATCCTTGATCTAACCCAACTGTTATAGAAAAATTGGTTGTCATCCCTCCACAAGTGCGAACATTGGTTACTACTCCTTCATACATATCTTTAATTATACTAATGTACTTGAGAGAAACACCTTTCTTCATCATTGTCCACCAGAGAACGTCCCTAGGTACTCTATCGTAAGCTCATCCATCACTATAGCAAATAAGAAAGAACTTAGAGCAAATCCTTGATCTAACCCAACTGTTATAGAAAAATTGGTTGTCACCCCTCCACAAGTGCGGACATTGGTTGCTACTCCTTCATACATATCTTTAATTATACTAATGTACTTGAGAGAAACACCTTTCTTCATCATTGTTCACCAGAGAACGTCCCTAGGTACTCTATCGTATGCCTTCTCCAAATCAATAAAAACCATATGCAAATCTTTGTTCCTCTCTTTATTTATCTCAATAAGTTGTCTAAGAAGATATATAGCTTTCATAGTTGATCTTCTAGGCATAAAACCAAATTGATTCTCCGATATCATGACAACCTTCCTCAACCTATACTCAATCACCCTCTTCCAAAATTTCATAGTATGACTCATGAGATAGTTTGTACAATCTTGTATATCACCTTTATTCTTATATAAAGGCACCAAAATACTATTCCTCCACTCATTAGGTATCTTATTTATCCGTCAAATCTTGTTAAAAAGATTTGTCAACCATTCTAAACCTTTCTCTCCCAAACATTTTCAAGCCCGATAGGTATAAACAACTGCCCTTCTTGATTTCATTTTCTTCGCAGCCTCATATTAAAAATGAAACCCTCAAAATCTGTAGAAACCTGCAACACACTTCGGTTGTTAAACTGTTACATATTGCCAATGCTAAAGGTGTGCTAAGAGAAACAGCTTCTTCCTCGTGAACCTCTCTACTATTAGGACAGCATTTTCTCAGAAGACCACTAATCTATTCTTCTCACTTGCATCAAGGAGTATTAACTCCGTCCTCATGAACCATTAATTGTAGTTTTCATTATTAATCAAGGTACTAATGGAGTTGCCTAAAAAGAAGAGAAGTGGTATAATAATGAAGCCCTTTTTCCTCTGTACTAACAACGTGTAAGAAGTACAAAATTATTAAGATACCAACACTATATATAACAACAATTTTTTTGCAAAATATGAAATACCAACCACAGAAAAATGATCGTTTTTTGCCAATAACAAAGCATTTCCCTAAACTTCTCATTTCCATCTTGTGTCGATATCAAACTTCTAATTTGATAGATAATATAACTTGAAACTGAAGCTTCTAAAACTTTTAAGGTTTAAACAAAAGAAATATACAAATAACAAAAGGAAAACAAATGCTGAAAAAAGCAATAACAGAAAGACCATGCTGAGAAATTTCATAAAAATCCGTAAACTTTTCTAATGTACATCCTTAATTCTTCACTCACAAAAACAGAGAAAAAAAAGAAAATCCAAGGGGAAGAAAAGAACCCAACCGAACCGATTCGAACCGGGCTATGAATCACTCGTGGCTGACATTGTCTTCCGAGACGGAGGGCGAGTACGAGACCGAGTCGAACGATTCGTGGGAAGGTGATTGCTCCCCTCCCCGTATCTCCTCTATCATCCTGACGACGTGGGCCATCTTGGGCCGTTGATCTGGAGAAACGGACGTGCAGGACAAGGCGATCTGCAGCATGCCCACCATCTCCTCCTCGATGTTCTTGTACCGCATCAACTCGAGGTCGAACACCTCCGACGTCCACTCCTCCCGGACCACCGACTGCACCCACCTCGGCAAGTCGACGCCTCCCTCCTCCGGTGGAGCGGCCGGTGACTTCCCGGTGAGGAGCTCGAGCAGGAGCACGCCGAAGCTGTAGACGTCCGCCTTGTGCGAGGCCTTCCGGCCGTCGGTGACCTCCGGGGCGCGGTAGCCGGTCGGGCGGGCGGCCACGGCCGGCGTGGCAAGAGCCGTGAGGCCGAAGTCCGCCACGCAGGCGTTTCCGGAGCGGTCGAGGAGGACGTTGGTGGACTTCACATTGCCGTGGTAGAGGCGGGGCGAGCGGCAGGCGTGCTGGAGGAAAGCCAGGCCACGGGCTGCGCCGATGGCGATCTTCATCCGCGACGTCCAGTCTAGCGGCGTCCGGCCTGGCCCACGGTTACCTGCCGGGAAAAACGGAAACCAGCGTTATTTTCCTTGTATCGTTTTTTATATTTACACTAAAATCTTTTCCGTATCGATATTTTCCCGATAAAATCCCATCTTTTTAAGGAAATTTTTCTCGAAAACGAGATTTGGTGACAGTGGACGAGATGCGGAGGGGAGGCAAACACGTGACGAGGATATTTTCGTCATTATGACCCGATACCGAGGTTGTCTCAACTGACAAGACGGGACCAGGAAAAAACAAAGAAACCGGAAAAAATAGAAAACAAAGGGGAACGATTTTCCGGGTGCCGGGAAACCGCTAGCGGCTCACCGTGGAGGAGGGCGTAGAGGGATCCGTTGGGGAGGTAGTCGGAGACAAGTAGCTTCTCGTCGCGGGCGTAGTAGTATGCGGTGAGGCCCATCAGGTTGGGGTGGCGCACCCGACCGATGGCCTCCATGCGCTCCTCGAACTCGCGCCTCGAACCTACCTGCACCTCCCTCAGCCGCTTCACGGCCACCGCCTGCCCGTCGTCCAGCACGGCCTTGTACGACGTGCCGAGCCCACCCTTGCCCAGCATCTCCGCCGAGGCCCGGAGCAGGTCCTCCAGCTCGAACCGCCTCGCCCCGTCGAGGAACACCATCCTCCCCCTCTCAAACCCACCACCCGACCCCAGCCGCGCGCACGGACTCGACGACGAGTACACGATCTTCTCCCCCTCCCGCACCCTCCGCCCGGCTCGCCTCCCGGCGTAGCTCCGCCACATAAAGCACACGACCCCGCCCGCCACCGCCACCAGCACTACCAGGTCGGCCGCGACTATGGACGCCAATGTCGCCCGACTCATCCGGCCGCCATGCCTGGGAGGCGGAGCCGCGCTCGCGGCAGCACCGGCCACGCTCCCGCCCGGTTTTGTGCTCGGCATCGACGAGACTATCGCCGGGATCTGGCCAGCGGCGGAGGGGGACAGCGGGTCGCTGACGATGGCCTTGCAGCGGGGTAGCGGCGGGCCGCAGAGTGCCGGGTTGAGGCCGAAGGCGGAGGGCGGGAACCCCGAGAAGGACTCCGGGATGGGTCCCGCGAGGCGGTTGCCGGAGACGTTGAGGTCGCGGAGGGAGGTGAAATTCAGGTAGGATATGGCGCCGGAGAGACGGTTGCCCTCCAGGCGGAGGGTGAGGAGGTGGGTGAGGGCGCTGAGGGAGGTGGGAACGGCGCCAGAGAGATCGTTGTAGGAGAGGTCGAGGCGGAAGAGGTGGGTGAGGAGAGAGAAGGAGGGCGGGAGGGCGCCGGAGAGGTGGTTGCGGGAGAGGAAGAGGAGCTTGAGGGAGGTGAGGTTGGAGAGGTGGGGGATGGGTCCGTCGAGGGCGTTGCGCTTGAGGCTGAGTACGCGGAGGTGAGAGAGGGAGGCGAGCGGGAGGATGGCGCCGGTGAGGTTGAGGCCCTCGAGGACGAGGCGGGAGACACGGTCTCCCTGAGCGGTGCAGACGACGCCGGTCCAGTTGCAGTAGTGGATGGCCGGATTCCAGGCGGGGAGGCGCTTCCCGGACGGGTCGGCGGTGGCCTTGAAGGAGATGAGGGCCTCAAAGTCGGAGCCAAGAGAATGGGAGGGAGATGCCAATAGAGTGAAGGTGAAGAAGAAGGAAAGGGAAAGGTGATGGAAGAGGAAGAGGGTTTTAGGAGCTCCCATTTCTTTATCTTGTTTCTTCTTTCTCCTTTCTCCTTCTTCCTTCTTTGTTGAGCGTCGTCTTCTTTGTTTCTTCACACACACGGACACAAGCAGAGGTGTCTCAGAGAGCGTGAGTGCGAGTGTGCAGGAGAGAGAGATTGGACCAACGGATATTTTAATAAATGTTTTATTGACGTTTTCTTTTGCAATTTTTTTTTTTTGGCATTTCACGTGGAGAGAGAGATCTGATAATGAAAATACCCTTTAGTTTGGTGGAAATAACGATGTTCTCCCTAAAGTGATTACTACCGGACTTATTTTTAATCAAAGGTCCCTTTTGGTCACTGGATTGAGAAACTAAGATGGATTCAAACGGGTCCAGTGAGCCAAAGTCACAGCTTGTTCTTAATCTGCATCACAACAATACGTACGATAACAATATTTTGGAAAAAAAAACGGCTACTCCGAGAAGGAGATGTGTTGGAGTAAATGTGAGCGTGGTCCGTCCGTGCACGCCGAATCTAGCCGCAGGTGGATCTTTCCTGACACTCGCTCAGGCGCGCCACTTTTCCGGTCGTGAAATTAAATAATTTTCTTGTAGCTCTCTACATCAAGCCATTCTCTGTTGACTACCACGTCGCGTGACGGAGGACCATTACGCAGCGAACGCCTCGGGCTTTCCCGCTTGTTACGTTAAAGAAATAGTCACGAGGGAAGCTTTCGCTAGGGCACGTTTGGAAGCAAGAAATGTTTTCATAGAAAAATAAAACTTTGCTTATGAGATGTTTTGATAACATGATTTTTTTTTTAATAAAAGTTTTACACTTTTGTGTAGAATGAGAAAAATAAAAAATTAAATGTTTAAAAAAGAGAGAGAAGAAGGATGGTGGTGGAGTATATTCATCAATACCAGTCATTACCTCACGACCCGAACTTTCATATTATTTTGACGAATGCCACCAATCTGAAAGAGATTGGTATGGAAGGTGCTAGTTTGGAGGCAGGGTTGAGCTTTTCCGATTGCAGCGAGATTGAGGAATTGAGCGTGCACAATTGCTTGGGAATTAGTGGTGTGGGGGGCGATTGGGGGAGTTGGAGATACTGCACGCGGGTGGGTTGGGCTTCTCGAACGAGCAATTGGAGGGTCTGGGGAGGAGTTGCAGGAGATTGGCGTGGCTGGACATGGAAGGATGCTTGAGGGTCTCGGAGAGGGGGTTGAAGGAGGTGGTGAGGGATGTGCAGGGGAACCTGAGTGGGTGCGGCGTGAATGCAGGGCTCCTGAGTTGGACGGTGATCGCAAGGCCGTCCCCTCTCTGGGGAGGACCATCCTATTAACGGATATAACAGATATGGCGTGATATCTTTTGGTGTGCTGGTTTATCTCCTCCAGATTTGGTGCTGGAGATATTTTTGGTTATTGGTATACTTTATGCCTTTCTGTTAATATCCGATATGTCAAGAGGGTCCATCAAATGTGGAAAGACCCTCCTTTATATTTTGGTTGATGTACCTCCATTGAATATGAGAAAAATAGCATTACTGTTCCCGTGGATGTAGGTCTACCATGACCGAACCACGTATCTTCTTTTCTTCTTCTTTGTTTCTGATTATTGAGATAGTCATCGTATGCAACCAAATCTTCAACAGGGTATCAGAGCGCTCTTGAGAGCATTCGGCGAAAGGGAAGTTCGTCTTCTTCAAGATGAGTAGCAGCGGTAATCCGCAGTTGATTGACGGCTCCTCTTCGAACATCGAGTTATCATCAGCAAGGTGGATCGTTCATGATCAAAATCCCACTTTGAAGATCACATCCGTTCCCCTAAATGGATCAAACTATCTTGGGTGGTCGAAGGCTGCAAGTCTGTTTCTTAGTGGAAAAGGGAAACTCGGGTATGTGAATGGTAAAATCTCTAAACCTGATCTTAATGATTATAGCTATGACGAGTGGGAATCCTCAAATTATCTCGTTATGTCTTGGCTTCTTAACTCGATTGGGCCAACTATTGTGGAATGAGTGCTATTCCTTGAAACAACCCAAGAAATGTGGGCTAGTCTCAAGGAAGTGTATGGAAAGCAAAATCACTTGGCTCAGATTTATCAAATCCAACAAGATATTGCCTACCTTCAACAAAGCGATAAGTCGTATCATATGTATCTCGGCCAATTTCCCGGGTTGTGGGATGAGATGTCTCAATATCGACCAATATCGATCGATCCTGAAGTGATTAAGAGAAGGTTAGAAGAAGATAAAATCTTTAACATGCTTGCGGGTCTTCGAGAGGATTTTGACACTATTAGAAGTCATATTTTGATGTCACAAACCCTTCCTTCATTCAACTCTGTTTGTCAAGTTATTCAAAGAGAGGAAACTAGGAGACAAGTAATGGGTAAATCTTCTAAAGCAAAAGAACCGGATCAGATGCATGAAACTGTGACATGCAAGGCTGAAAACAAACGTGATTTCAACATCAGTGATAAACTTCCAAACTTCAGTGAAATTCAGATGTCGAGCCATCAACGCCCAAAAATGAGATGTTCTTATTGTAAAAAGGTCGGGCACACTAGAGAACGGTGTTGGGATCTCAACAGGCGTCCATCGAAGCCGAGAGCTACACAACCTTCATTCTCATCAGCTAAGCAAGCCAATATTGCTTCCATAAGCATTGATGACCTAGAAAAGTTTTTCCAAAACATAAATCAAGCGAGTCTGGCCACGACTACTTCTACCGATCAACAAGTTATTGAAAAATCAGGTACGTATCTCGCCATGACTGCTCATACTAACTCAGATTTCTGGATTATAGATACGGGAGCAACTGATCACATGACAGGGCAAAAGACACTTCTAAAAAATTACCGACCAACATATAAACAACCTGTTTGTATTGCCGACAGGTCTAAATCATCCGTTTTGGGAACCGATGAAATCAATTTCTTGAATAAAAAACATGAAGTTTTATACGTCCCTGCATTTCCTGCCAGTCTATTATCGGTTAACAAACTCACAAAAAATCATCATTGTATAGCTATTTTTTCTGCTGACGGTATGGAGTTTCATGACAGAGTGACGAAGGAAGTGATTGGTAGAGGATCTCTACACAATGGGCTCTATATCTTGGACTCTGATCTTCAGGCTCTTACGGCAAAAGAGGATGATAGCGTGTTGTGGCACGAGCATCTGGGGCATCCATTAATAAGAGTGTTGAAAAGTCGTCTCCCACATGTTTCACAATCTGTTTTAAATAATAAGTCAATTGATGCATGTGAATACTCTAAATCTACTAGAATGTGCTTTCTTAAATCAGGAAGTCAGTCTGATAGCATTTTTCAGTTGATACATAGTGATGTTTGGGGCCCAACACCAGTTAAGTCACATGCTGGCTTTATGTATTTTCTTACCTTTATTGATGATCATTCTCGAATGGCGTGGGTTTATTTTCTAAAGCATAAGCATGAAGTTGCCAAATATTTTAAAGAATTTTATGACATGGTTTTTACTCAGTTTAACATCAAGATCAAGTCATTCAGATCCGACAATGGTGGTGAATTCATCAATGCCACGATGAGTGATTTTTCAATGAAAAGGGAATACTTCCACAAAATACTTGCGCAGGAACGCCCCAACAGAATGAGGTTGCTGAAAGGAAAAATCGCCATCTCTTAAATGTAACCCGGGCCATAATGTTTCATATGAACGTACCTAAGGAGTTCTGGGTTGAAGCTATATCCACGACATGTTACTCTATCAACAGTCTTCCAAGCAACTCCATTGTGGACAAGGTGCCCATGGAAGTTCTCTACAATAAACATGTAACTCTTACCCATCTTCGAGTATTTGGTTGTAAATGTTTCGTTCATCTCCAACAGAAGGATCGTGACAAACTGTCACACAGAGCCGTAAAATATGTGTTTCTCGGTTATTCTTCAATAAAAAAAGGTTTTAAGTGTTATGACCCCTCCACAAAAACCTGGTACATTTCTCGTGATGTTCATTTCTATGAACAAGAACCATTATTTGACATCCCTCTTACATCCGTGTTCGATGGTGAAGTTAACCGTGAGGGGGAGACCTCACATCATGAAACTGAGATCGTGCTACCAAACCTCTATGCTGAAGAAAATATCAATCCTTCACCCATAAACCATGAAACCGAGAGCCCCAATGATTCATGCGATACTCCCCGTGAAATTCCTCCTTTTGATGTTGCACCCCTCAGGAGGTCCACTCGCATTGCTCAGCCCTCCTCCAGACTTCAAACCCGATTGAAAATTATGTCAAGCTAGACCGATTGAATCCCATGTACTACGCTTATATTACCCAAATCTATAACCAAACTGAACCAAGAACGTTTCTTGAAGCCAATCGGGATCCAAAGTGAAAGGAAGCTATGGAAGAATAGTTAAAAGCTTTAAAGAAGAATAATACCTGGGAATTCATGAAACTTCCCAAAGATAAGAAACTAGTAGGATGTCGATGAGTTTATAAAATAAAGTATCAAAGTGATGGCAGTGTAGAACGATACAAAGCTAGGCTTGTGGCAAAGGGATATACCCAAGTTGAAGGCATTGATTATAATGAAACTTTTGCTCCTGTAGCAAAAATGATTTCAGTTCGATTTTTATTGTCTGTGGCCGCTAATTAGAGATGGCAAACATATCAGATGGATGTAAAAAATGCATTTCTAAATGAAGACTTACTCGAAAAAGTCTATATGGAACCACCTCCAGGTGTTGCCCCGCCAAAGGCTGGTATGGTGTGTAAACTAAAAAAAGCTCTTTATGGCCTGAAACAGTCACCAAGAGCATGGTTTACAAAGTTGAGAGAAGCTCTCTTAGAACAAAATTTTGTGTCCTGTAAAGGGAGCTTGCTTCTTGGGGATGGCTGCTTGCTTATGGCCCCGTGGAGTGGTGGGGAGTGTGTGTTAAATCAACATTTTTTTGGTAGAAAATATTTTTTCACTTTAAAAAAAACTCAGAGAAAAATCTCTTGTTTGGAATGATAAAAAAAAATCTTACTTTTTTCTTTCCTACCTACACTTTTCTTACCTTTTTCTTACTTTCAAACGTTCCCTTTAAAGGGCAACTTTGTCCTAATTTCAGAAAATTAGCAACACTTTCATGAAAATTCAGATTTTGACCACCTTTTCTTAAAACTGTTAAATAAGGATCTCAGGTTAACCTCCAATCCCATATCTTGACAAACGTGATTCTTTTGATTTTTTGCACTTCGAAGTTGAATTTTTTTTCGTTTATCTTCGTAAAAAAAATGGCTATGTATTTTACGGAAGCAGATCAGGTCATGCTGAACATGAGCGTTCTCAAAACTAAGTGTCGTGTATGTCCCAACTTTTGGAAGAGAGGACAAGGTTGGCATTTGAATTTTGAAAGTATGGAGACACCAACCTCAAGCAAGTCAATGATGAGTTGGGATAAAATTATGCTTCGCTATGGGGACGGACGCAAAGGTCAGGGTCTGACTGGCTCTAGCATAACTGTATACAGGGCCCATGGAGACCTGTTGGTCACGTAAACCTCTCGTCTTGCCATAAATTTATGCATTGAAAAAGGGAACCGTTGAATATTGGGGCAGATCCGAAATAAATGTACCAGGCTCGGATCCAACTGAACATTTGTTATGTCTATGTCACAAATAGGGATGGCAATGGACCCGAGGAAAACGAGGCCCCGCCCCGCCTCACCCCGTTTGGACCGGGGATGAAGGGCATGAAACGGGGATGGACTTACACTTTCCCCCGCCCCGCCTCAGCCCGCTCCGCCCTGCCTCAGCCCCGCCCCATCCCCATTAATAATATTACTAAAATACCCTAACCTATTAATAAAATTACAAAAAAAATACACTTATAAAACATATTAATAAAAAAATGGAGTCAGTCGCCGACTCACCGCCCAGAGAGAAAGAGAGAGAGAGAGTCTCCCTTTGCCGCATTCGCCTTCTCCTCTCTGCGAAAAAAAAGAAAGAGAGGTGTTCGCTTCTCGTGATGGATCACCCCCTCTTCCTGCCGAGAAAAAGGAGTTTCCTCCTTTTTTCTTTGTGAAGTTTTCATCATCGACAATGATCGATCGAGCTAGGTTTTGGACTTCTTTTACATGTACACGGTTTTTCTTTTTCTTCTTTTTGTGATTGTTATTATATATATATTCTGTGTATTTTTTGGTTATTTGTTTTGTGAATTTCTGATTTGGTGTATGAAATGAGGTTGAGAGGAATCATGTTATTTTGAGGAGGTTTTAGGGTTTTGATTTCTGTATGGGATGGTGTTTTGGTGGGGGCGGGGCCAGGATGGGGATAATTATGTTGAGACGGGGCGGGGGTGGAGGTCCAAAGTCCTCCCCCCCGCCACGGGGATGGACCGGGGATGAAGGTTAAGTTTTTGAGACGGGGCAGGGGTGGAGACCTTGTCCCCCGCCCCCACCCCGGTCCAGTGCCATCGACTTGAAAGCTCACAATTTTGTGAGAAAGATGACACAAAGTCATATAATTTTTTATTTTTTTTAATTGATAAAAATTTAATTTTTTATATTATAAAATAATATTAAAATATTGATGATATGTATCGGTGTCCTTGTCCATTCATGTGACACCAGTAAAATAGAGTGCCCTTGTGACAAAGATTTGATCCTTACAACCTACCGAACCTGCTTGACTAGGTCTAAACCTGAACGGGGTACAGATGGAGAAGGAGACAGACGGAGAACCTGGAGGCCTTTGGAAGGGTGACAATGGCTGGCCTCCTCTTACGCAAGAGGGATCCCAAATTGAACCCCACTTTAGGAAAATAGTGGCAATACCTCCTCCCTTAACCCCTCCACCTACCTCTGTATCATGGGGCTCAGGTCGTAGGTGAGAGGGAAAGACATTATGGTCTGTTAAAAACCGCAAGCTGAAGATCCACATCCCTGAGAGGCGCTATGAACAACTTCTAGAATCATTGAGATAGATAGTCATAGCTGGTTTTCCAGGTGGGTTGGATAACGACACATCCCATATCGGTTCATGTTCGTCTCCCTTCTTGCGTTGTGGTGTTCAATGCCAAACCTATTTTTTTCAACCCTCAAAGACGAACTATTCTTGTTCTCGGTTAGCAATGAGGACCATTTTAAGACTATAACTTGGAGAGGCGCATAAAGAATGGCGGGGAAGACCCTAGTGACCAATCATTGGAAACACGAAGCCCCTGCAATGCCCCCACAATCTAAACCCTAAAATTTAGTAAACATTTTAGTTTTTTTTTTCAAACTTTAATCAGCAGAAAATGATATTAACCAAGGGTTTAAACAAATTTGGAGCAGGTTATAGGTGTGAAACCACTGGAAGATCAAAGCATCCATTTACAAAACCCAAAACTATTTATATTAATTACAAAATTCCTTTTACAGAATGACATGAAAAACTTTATAAATGATTAAGATTAAAATATACTAAATCCTAAGTCTGACACTAGATCATCCGCAAGTGCTGTTACTGCATCATGTCACTCCCTGTCCATCCAAGAAAACTCGCTATAACTTCAAAGAAAAAAAGGGTTATATAAATAAAAAAAAAACTTGCTATAACTTAAAAGAAAAATTAAGAATAGGACAACATTCACATATAAATATTTAAAAAAGTAAATTATATAAAATTAAAAATAAAAGTATAAGAATATGAAAGTGTAAGTTTGAACGAAACATGATACTATGGGATAGGTGATATCATCAATGACAATTTATAGGGTACATTATTTTCAACTGTTGTCAATATTTTGCTGCATATGTTAGCACCACAAAAGATAATTGATTCACGTTGGCATGCATAAGCATTGTGTATTAGCATTAGGGTTAGGCACTTAATGGCAAGCTGTACAAGAGTCGAGTCGCCGAGTGCAAGCCTAGGTTGTTCAAGCTATGCTCAATCTCTTTTTTTAATTTTTATTTAAAACAAAAAAACATGTTCTTGCTTGAGTTGAGCTTGAGCTTACAACAGAATTATAAAAAAACATGCATATACAAACCATATGAGCAAGAAGACACATGGTGTTATTCAGCACAAAGTTGATACTCTTATAATAACTATGAGAGACTGATTTTACTAAACATATATCAAAATGTCACAAGCATCAATCGAACCCACAAACAAGAATCAAAGTTCAATACAACACCATTTATTCCATCCATATTGGGTGGAATGAACTGGCTGAACAAGAGATTTTGGCAAAGTCTAGTTATAATCCATTTGCGGTGACAATTAAAAATTTCAAGAAGCAGATAAGTAGCAAAAACACGAAAACTAGATAATGCATCAAAAACCCATTGAAAAGGAAAAGGGAAAACAAGTAGTGGCCGTACCTTTTGCCCATAAATTTGAAGATTGGTTGCCGGAAAAATAGAGCACTTGGGGCTGATGTGGTTGCCGAAAAATAGGAAAAAAATAGGTGTACTGCTCGTGGTTGTCAACAGAACAGAAAGAAGGGGGGAGGTGGGTAGGCCGACCACCAGCAGCAGGTGGTGGGTCTGCTCACCGAAAATAACACCGACGATGGTTGTGGGTCTGTTTAGTGAAAAGGGATGAGGGTTAAGTGGTCACAGAGGTGGTAGCATTCGTGAACCATGAGAGAGAGAGAACCATCGGCTGTGAGGGTCGCTCCAGCAAGGGGATGGTTGTGGTGTTCTGACGATGACTCACCACCAAAGGAGAGAGGGTAAGAGAGTTGTGGGTGAGCTCTCATAAACACGAGAGAGAGATTGGAGGGAGGGAGGGAGGGGGAGGGGGGGCGGAGGGGAATGTGAAGTTTTTAAATAGGCAAATGAGAGAGGGAGGGTAGTACGCAAAATAGGGTGGCGAGTGATGATGTGAAGTAGTGTGGCATAGGTAGGTGATGTGAAGGAGAACGGGTGCGGCTGAGGGTGATGGTATATGGGATCGTGATGGGTTGCATTTAGGGATGGCAGTGGGGCGGGGCGGGGCGGGGGACAAGGTTTCCACCCCCGCCCCGCCTCAAAATTTTATCCTCCACCCCCGCCCCGCCTCCGCGGCGGGGATGGATTTTATCCTCCACCCCCGCCTTCATCCCCGTTTCATGTCCTCCACCCCCGCCCCGTCCCCGTCCCCGTCCCCGCCCCGTCCCCGCCCCGTCCCCGTCCCCGCCCCGTCCCCGTCCCCGTCCCCGTCCCCGTCCCCGTCCCCGTCCCCGTCCCCGTCCCCGTCCCCGTCAAATTGCATCCCTACTTACAAATCATTCACGTTAATATTCCAGTTGATGATAAATGAATTCATCCACATGGAAAACAGTCAAGATAACGCATAACCTATAAACTTGCTACAGCTCTTTCCACGAAATTCATGGTATCAAACCAACACCAACAGAGAAATCAGGCCTTAGCTCTACAATAGCAGAAACTCAACAATACCGCCAAGGGTGACAAACCCAACTTGACTAGAAAAAAACATGTTGTTAGAGTTTTTTTGGGTATCTCAGTGAAATCAGGCCATTTTGTTCACAACAAATCTAAGAAAGTTTCAACCTTCATTTACTATTTTTTAGCTTTTAATTTTTGCAATGTGCCAAAACTCCACGCAGTCATGAAAAACAAGGCAATAAATGCACCCTTTCCCCCCACCCCCAGACCAAAGCATAAGTCTCACAAATATTCATTCAAGCAAGGGAAGGTGTTTGTAAACATAATGGATCATATGTTAAAAACCAATATAACCTGTAATACCACTATTAGTTCATAGCTACCTTATTTTAGCTCAATTATTCCATATAGCAACAGAGAAAACCCAACTTTTGATCAACATATCCATTTTTCTTCTGTAATTTGCAGATGCTCACAGTCACAGGTAACACTGCACTAAGTAGATTCAAATTATTTTTGAAGCTATTGTGACAAAAAAGGCGGAAAAACTTTGGGATTGAAGAGCTACAAACAGCATAGTGACGTGCCTGAGACTTTGTCAGACCTGCTAAAACCTACACATATAATTTGTAAAAACATTGAAATTTTGATGAAAAACTTCTAAGATCTTGTGAAAAATAAAGCTCAAAAGGCTATTTTCTGCTAGAGGTCATCACTATTCACCATATGACATGCCATATCTAGCATACCAATAGTATTGGGCACTTTAAAGTTAGAAAATAATCATGCCAACCCATGTCAAGAAGTGTTGGTGTCGGTGTCAGTATCAAACATGACTGAACACAAAAGTGTCGGACTTCTAGGCGTCTCCAAATAACATTTTGGTTCAGGATCCAAGAAATGGAACTTGGCCACAATATCTAGATAGCATTGGATTTACATTAACTTGGTTAATGTAGCAACATGCCCTTATCTCAATGGTACATAAATAATCAGCAGTCTTTCTTTAGCAACTGTTATAAGTAGTCAGCATATGTGAACCAAACACTTACATATCAAAGCTATTTTAGATTGGACAGAATAATCCTTGAAGATAAGTTCTAACAAGTGACCTACTTGGATTTTGTGAACTTTATCAACTATCATGGGCTATAGTAGCCAAAATTCTCTTTAATCAAGCATACAGCAGATAACCATTGAACGTCCAGCTTGGCCTACTAACGAGACTATATATCAAACTAAGGGCATCTCCTTACAAATTACATGCATGAACAGCTTAAGCATCAGCAAATCCACAGCTAGACCTATTAAGATGTTTCACTGAGATACCGCATAGGTCTGAGCACTCACCCTGGCAGAAGTAAAATTGTGTCATCTACAGGAACTTTCATGAATAAAGGCAACTCGTGTAAGTTTGTAACTCATTGAGCAGCAATCTTCCCTTTCCCCATCTTCAAGTCATTTCTTACAACCAAGACCTGTGGAATAGTCAAATGCACTATATCATTAGCTGCAATACAACATTAAGTGATTTTGTTGAACATCAAAGAATTACCATTAGCTCATTAAACTCTAAATATCATCAGCATTGATAGCATTTGTATCTTCTACTTCACTTTCCTATGAACCAAACAAAATAGATTTTGTTAACAAGTAATAGTAGCAGATAAAAGAAGTGAGTAAAAGAATAAAATTTACCACATCCATATCTTCTAAGAATGTGTAACATTGTGGATCCTTCGATGATGATGAACCTATAAATTAAAAATAATGCATTAGTTATACATTATAACATAAGCATTCACTAATTATAAAAAAATAAAATTTCATTACCTCGTGCTTCAGCCCACAACCAATTTTGAGAGCACATCAAAGCCTCTACTGTAGTTGGAAGGAGTTTACTACGATGTGGACTGATCACCCTTCCGCCTGTACTAAAAGCAGACTCTGAAGCAACTGAGGAGACAGAAATGGCAAATATATCCTTTGCAATCATTTGTAGAAGAGGATACTTGGGACCACTTGACTTCCAAAATGATAGTATATCAAAATCTGGAGTTCTTGGCATCATCCCATCTTCTAAGTAATGTTCAAATTCTGATCTCCCACATGCTTTTTCAATATCTTTAGATTGTATAAACTTATCAAAGTCAGAAAGATCATCAATTAGTGAACATTTGGATCCAATACTTGATTGAGGAGGAGGAGGAAAAAGTTCAGGTTCATTGGAGTTGTTTTCTTGTTTTTCATATTCACTAATCAACTCCACACAAAGATTCTTAATCCTCATAATTTCATTTAAAGCCTCATTGTCTCCATAAATCTTCTTGTAATAATATTCCAACATGCTCAACTTGTATCTTGGATCTAAAACAGTGGCCACTCCCATAATACCATGGATCACACTCCAATACTTATTAAATTTTTCTAGCATTCTAAGCGCCATGTTTTTCACAACATCTTTTGGATCATTTAGCCACTTAGTCATCTCAACTCTAATCCCACAAATAGTTGGAAAGTAGGCATTTGCTGTAGGATACTTTGTACCTGAAAATAATTCTGTTGCACGATGAAATAACTCTAATTTCTCACAATTGTCTTGTGCCACCTCCCAATCCTCTTCCGTCGGACAACGCTTGTAGTGGAGATCTCGATATGTCAAACGAGTAAAAACATCTTTATAAAGCAAAGCAGTTTGAAGCATGATAAAAGTTGAGTTCCATCGAGTTTTAACATCAAGAGCAAGTTTTTTGGTAATTGAAATATGCATTTGATGAGCAGACTCTTCAAATCTTTGTATTCTCATGGGAGATGATGTCCAATAAGCAACACTATCACGAATTCTTTCAATTCTTTCTCCAATCACATTCAAACCATCTTGGACAATCAAGTTGAGAATATGGGCACAACAACGCATATGAAACAACCGTCCATGTAATATTAATGAACCAAATGGAAGTTTATCCAATAAAATATCTACAACTGCATCATTAGTGGTGCAATTATCCATCGTCAAACTTATCAACTTTCTATCAAGGTTCCACTCAAACAAACAATCCATCAAACACTCAGCAAGAACTTCTTTGGTATGTCGATAAGGTACATATAAAAACCTGAACATAATTTAATAAGGCGATTAAATATTGATATTGCAAAAACATGTTAGTAAGAATTAAAAAAAAATGATTGACATTTGACAAGTACCTTATGATTCGACTTTGCAATCTCCAAGAATTATCAATGAAGTGTGCAGTGATAGCCATGTATCCCTTCTTTTGATTGGAAGATGTCCACATGTCTGTAGTGATGGCAATTCTACTCTTAGTTTTTTCCAACAATTTTATTGTCTTGTCTCGTTCCACATTATAAATTTTGTGAATATCTTTCTTTACAGTGTTTCGAGTAATCATTTTGAACAAGGGTTGAAGAGTATTAGAATATTTTCTAAACCCATAATGATCAACCATACTAAGAGGATATTCATGTAGAATAATCATCATAGCAAGATCCCTTCTTCCAGCATCTTGAACAAATTGCCAATTCTCTATTGTTTTTTCGGCATTCACTGTAGCATTGTTTGTAGCCAAAATATATTGCTTCATATTATTATGCTTAAGCCTAGGACAAATCTTAATATGATCATGCAAATGAGTAGTTCCAGCCTTGGCACCACCAGCAAGACATTTATGACAATGATTGCACTCTGACTTATCCTTTCCACCAATCTTTTTCCTAGTGAAATGTTTCCATACAACTGATTTATGCCTACTTGTCTGTTCAAGTGCAAATCTACCTGAATCAGTTGATTGATCTTCATTATCTTCCATTGAAACATGGTTGCTATCAACTGGTGTAACCAGAGCTTGAGACATACTATGTGAACTGGAAGGTTGAGAACTTAATTTATTGGTTAATGGTTCTTCCTCTTCCATATCAAATTACTGGCCACCAACTTATAGATCTACAAAACATTCACAAAAAAGAGACTATCAACAAATATTCAGACTGCTTATCAGATATGAACTTTAATTGATTTCTCCATAATTAAATTTTATACAGAAACAACTTGAACCAACCGAAACCAACCAAAATTGAAAATGGCTTGGATGTTAGCAGGTGCAATAAGCTTGAAACTTCGATGAAAAATATTTAATAAAGAGAAAGGCACGCTATCAAGTAGTAGAGTGACACATAATTATCATACAGTCCAAGCTGAATATTTAGTATATCCAAATATTTTCACTGTACTCCAAATAAAAGGAAAATATCATTATAAACTTACCACGATTTATAGCAATGTACAGATCCAGACAACCAGACTAGAAAATAAAAAACATGACCTTTAAGGACAAGCTATTACCAACCATGGATTAATCCTTACAACTTTAAATTAATCCCCAAGAAATGCAGTTGAAAAATGCAAAAGCATTCCAGTCAGGCTTGCATGATTATCATAGTACATTCAAGGTACAGGTCAACTTGAGCACATTTGATATCAAAGATGCATCTGGACTGGCCTAAGGGTTATGACCATGTCAAGGTGGACGATTTTGCATGTGGCAACAAAAAATAAAACAACCAAGTTTTAAGAACAAGGGAATCTTAGGGCTCGGACATTCTAGAAATAGCATTGAACCAGGTGTTTCGCAAACCAAATTATAGTTGCACTAGTAAGCATAATTGTAAGCTGCCCAGAAAATATTTCTAGCTGATTACTTTATATAATTTATCGTAATTTAATCAGGAAACATTGACAGAATGAATTTCTTGAAAAATTAGCTTGGATTCAATTGCTTTCATACATCTTCACTTAATCGAGTTAGATTTTTGTGGTCACTTGCATAAATCAGAAAATCGCCTCACATGGTGACTTATAGACTAACAAGAAGAATGGTATCCAAGCCATGAAGTAAAAGCATTAAGAAAAGGAAGCATCCTTCACGAAACCTAGGATTTTAAACTTAGGGTACATTTGGATGATAAAAAAAAAGTAAAAAAGTCACATTGTCACGGTTTTTGTCATTCCAACTATTTATGTACTACCAAATACCAACAAAAAGTTCCAGATTTTCATCAAATCTAGGGAGTGGTTACATGAAACCAAGTGTGCAAAATTTCCAAGATTCTTAACATTTCTACTAATAGAAGATTCAAAATTCCACATTTCTCAAATATCAGCTTTGGAAAATTCCTGTTTTTCTTTTTCTCGACAAGCTACCTTGCTTGCTCTCTACCATATTTTAACCCCTTTCAATTTGCAAAGTAACAAAGGCTAACGCTTGATCACCTATCCCACCCAGGCCAAGCAAGTAGTTACTCTTATCACCTGACCTACTCATGATCAAGCGGGCGCTATGCTCTAAACTATTCAAGCTAAAAGAGAACTTACGCTGCTCCGACGATGCAAGGCTACAGACGGGGAAAGGAAAAAGAAAAGAGGGAGGAGATGGTCGGCGACGGCCAACGGTGGTCGGCGACGGCCAATGGTGGTCGGCGACAGCCCGGCTCCAATGACAGTGCGGATGGGGATTGGGGAAGGGGAAGAGACGATGGCCCTGCTCAGCGGCTCCAGGGTTAGGATTAGGAAGTTAGGGTTAGTAAATAAAACAACTAAGAGTATAAGGGTTGGGGGCGGGGATGGGGCGGGGCGGGGCCGGGACGGGGATGGGCCGGGGCCGGGGCGGGGATGGGCCGGGGCGGGGATGGGGCGGGGCGGGGCGGGGCGGGGGAACGTGCAC
Source organism: Nuphar pumila (assembly GCF_984573655.1). NCBI lineage: Eukaryota > Viridiplantae > Streptophyta > Magnoliopsida > Nymphaeales > Nymphaeaceae > Nuphar > Nuphar pumila. Next base: position 20,847,380 of record NC_143255.1, on the reverse strand, counting down.
GTCCATCCCCGCCTCCACCCCCGGACGGGGATGGATTTTAACCTTCGTCCCCGCCTCCATCCCCGTTTCATACCCTCCATCCCCGGTCCAAACGGGGCGGGGCCCCGCTTTCCCCCGGTCCACTGCCATCCCTAGTTGCATTGGAATTGAATCCAAACCTAACTCATTATGGGTTATGAGATTTGGATTTGGTGAGACTCATTTGGGTCTCATCAAATTCAACTTATTATTATATATATAATATATATAATATTATATATATATATAATATTATATATATTTAATATAATATGTATATTATATAATTCAATTGACTTTTGAATTGACTTAAATTATTTTTACCTTATTAAGATCTATTTGAGTTCTAAATGGATCCAAATCTTCATCTAATTGTAGTGAGATCCGTTTGGGTCTCAAATAGATCTGAATCTTTATTTAGTATTAATGGGATCTATTTGAGTTTCAAATGGATCAAAATCCTCATGTAGTATTAGTGAGATTCATTTGAGTCTTCAAATGAATCTAAAATCATGTTTGCTTTTAGGAGATTCGTTTGGAGTTGCCAACATATTCAAATCCTTAGTGAGACCCATTTGGGTTATAGATGGATCTAAAACTCTCTCATATCCAGTTTAAACCCCAATATGAATCTAAACCTTACCCGAACTTATTTAGGTTGACTTAAATTATTCAGAGATACAAATCTGGATAACTTAAGATCTAGTGGATCCAATATACTTATTCGGGTATTTCAATTTTTGCATTTGTGAGGGTTGATCATCTTGGATATATATTGAGGTCTAGTTCCAAATACCTCATCTTGAACCTCATAAATTCCTAATTAAATTTGTTAATTAACAATAAATCAATGTAATTAAGAATAACTTGTTAATTATTTAAAATTTACCAATGTAGACTAGAATTTGAATGATAAAATTCTCTATATCTCATTACAATATTCTATAAATTTTTGGATATTACAGCTCCCATCCGTTTGGAAGTCACCACCACCACCACCCATATGGATGAGGCTCCCCGACCTCTCCCCAAAACTCTTGTTAGAGGACGTCTTCACAAGCGTAGTGGATTCCATTGGGAGCGAGTTTGTGAGGGTCAATGTCTACACCAAATCCAAAGAAAGAATGCAGTTTAGAGAGTGAAAAACGAGGTTCCCCTTGACTTTCATCCTTCCCTGAAAGTGGAGATAGAAGTGGAATAATTATTTTCGTAAACACCATATGATATTGTGCTCATTATTGCTCTATATCTCACTCCTCAGAATGATGTGGGATCCAACTAGGGAACCTAGAGAAGATTGAAGAGCAAGTGAACCATGGTTGAACCCTCATCAAAATCTCTTGCCGTACTCGAAACCAGAACTGACAACTTCCTTCCCCTGCTCCCATAATCATTTTGAAACACTTCAGGTGGAAGGTGAAATTAGTGGTTTCATGGCATCTTCCCCACAAATAGACCAAGGGCATCCCTCCTCCAGATCCTCTTTCGTGAAGGAAAAACCTAGCCAAGGTCTTCCCCACTCCTCTATCCCCACAAATGAATGACACTCAGACTCGGTTCACCCTTCCACCCTTACTCTTACCCCTTCATGGCTCCCTTGGAAGCCCAGCCTCATCTGAAACCTCCATAGCTGATCGACATGATCATGTCACCTTGGACACGATGATGGTCTCGAGGTCCCTCTCTAGTGAAGAGTCACATATGTCGAATGCCATTAATTAGGATTCCCAATGACAGCACCAAGAAGATGCTCCAGCCGTTGATAACTGGCACCCCAACGATGTATGAAGAGAGCTCTCCTTTTAACAAGGCCATATAGGTAAACCCCCTTGGCTTCTCTTTACTTTCTAATTCATACGGTTCTTCCATGAGGGGGCCCATAGTTGTGGCTGAATCAGATGAGCCCCTAGGCTTCTCCAACATCATCTTCATGCCCCCTAGGCCCATTGACACCCCCTCTTGAATCTGGGCTCAAGTACACCTAGCAATGGGGTAGATCCTACCTGACCCCAAAAAAGTTTAAAAGCCTCCTCCCAAGGGGCCCTTAGGAAGGAAAATCGTGGAGTGGCTAAGGCCCTAAATGGGTCTTTCAAACAAAAAGGTAACTCTTTTCATCGTATTCCACTTAAAGAGACATAAAATATCCAGGAACGTCTTTTTAGATCTTTGATGAACTATGATATGCCCGAATCAGCAGAGGGTCCTTGTCCTCATCTTAACAATCCGACCAGAGAACCCCTCCCCTTTGTTGTTGAAGAGGTTGGGTCTCAAGAACCCCTAGAAACTTCCCCTTTCCTTTGTTCAATCGTTCCATAAAGCTAGCCACATGGAATGTTAGATGGATCAGTTGCAGTTGGGATCATAGGCATATAATAAAAGTCCCAATGAAGTGCAATGTTGATATGTCCTTCCCCTTGGAGACAAAAATCACTAGTGGTCAATTGCTGCAAATTGAAAAGGAATTTTTGAGACATGACACGCTTGGAAAATTTGATACAGTTAATAGAAGTAAGATTATTTTCCTTTGGAACGATAAACTGGTTGTTGCTACCAATGTCTATGGTCGTAACGAAGCCTCCAAGCAAAGAGAGTTGTGGCAACAATTAATTTAACATTATAAAGAAGTTCCTTGGGTTATTTTGGGTGACTAAAACACCACTCGATCCCTGCATGAACATATTGGTTCTAGGCTTGTTCATTTTGGACAATGGGTTGTTTAATGAAATGATCGAGGAATGCAGATTAACAAAAATTCAAATCTTGAACTCTCTTCTTGGAAAAATCAACAAGCAGAAAGAGGGTTTCATGTTGGTTGCTTGGATAGATGCTTGGTTGATGATTTCTGGGGAATTTTCCAACTCGAAGGGCAATATGATTCCTAAGCTGATATATTATCATAATGGGATCTTGATCAACTCAAACCTTCTATGATCTTCGACCCCTTTCAAATTCTTTAATTTTTGGGTCCTGAAGAAATATTGTCAAGAAGTGGTTAAATCCAATTGGGAACGTGATATATATATATATATATATGAAAGTGTAATGTTTATTCTCACCTCTCATCTAGAGTCAGTCAAGAAGAATCTTGCCAAATGGGTCGAGTCCGCTTTGGGGTACATTCCTGACCAGATCAAATCCATATATTCAGAGTTAAAAGTTGTCACTTGAACATAGAAAGTGTGGACCATGAAGGAGTCACTAAGGAGATTTAGTTGAGAGGAGAGCTACAGATCCTTTAGGACATGGAACAGTTGATGTGGAAACAAAAAGCTAGATATTGTTGGATAAATAAGGGAGATCGTAACACCAAATATTTCCACTCCCTCTACAACCGAAACATTATGAGGAATCATATAGGCCCCTTCATTCAAGATGATAGCTCATCCATAAATTCTAATAAGGCAATCAAGTCAGAAGCTACCCTATATTTCTCAAAGTTATTTAAAAATCCAGTCTCAATCTGACACCTTTCCTAGGTAATAGAGAACCTTGTATATCTAAAGATGATAACCAACCATTGAGAAAGAAAATCACTTTCGAGGAAATAAAAAAAGTAGTGTTTGAACTTGATCCTAGTGGTGCCATAGGGTCGGACGACTTCCTCCACTACTTTTTTTGAAAAATTTGGCACATAGTTGGACGGGATGTCACAAAAGCTATCATGAATTTTTTCCACCTGAGAAGAGTGAATTATACCCATATTGTCCTTATTCTTAAGGTTGGAGGTGCAAACAAACTTAAACAATTTTGGCCAATTGGACATTGTAACTTCATCTACAAAACCATCACTAAAATCATGGTGAATATAATGCAGTGAATTCTAGAATGGATCATTGTCCTAAAAAAAAACATTCTTAAAAGGGAGAAGTATTTGAGAGAGCGTCTTATTGGTGCATGAAATGGTGGACCCAATGATGACGAGCAAGAAGCAGGATGTTATCTTCAAAACTGATCTTTAGAAAGCCTACAACAAAGTAAATTAGGATTTCTTAGAAGACATTTCATTTTTTTGGGTTTGATAGTGGGTGGATTGAAAATATTACGGGATGTATAGGCACACCTTCATTTGCAGTCACAATAAATTAAGAGGCTAGTAAACAATTCTGGGGTAGCCAAGGGATCCAATAAGATGATCACATATCACCCTACTTGATAGTCATAGAGAGGCTCATATGCCACCTCAATTCAGCATTGTCCAACAACCTCCTTACCTCTATTTTCATCAAAGATTTTCAATGGCACCATTGCTGCTTTGTCTATGATGCCTTATTTTTCCTGTACGACCATAGACAATCTATTTTGAACTTTCTCAAGAAAATGCAATACTTTAATGGGGTGTCAAGTCTCTAAATTATTGTTACAACATTATTTCTAGGAGACACCCCAAGATTTTCACTTCAAATCCCAGACACCACCTCATGCCCATAGGGGAGATTCTAAATTGAGTTTGAGATCCATTATATTGATGTGGAAGCTATAGTGTGAAAAAGTTAATGGATACATGTTCATACTAGAAGGAAGGAGATCCTGACATATGTCCACATTAGAACCAAGGATAGTCACTGGTGTGAGTTTTATGAAAATGATTTTTAAAATAATATTTTTAATAAAAACAAGTGTGAAAGCCAAACATCAAGTAATAAAAACCGGCTCGTATGAGTGGTGGAGTCCGAGTTAATCTCAAGGAACGGGAGATACTTTGTATTCAACACACAATCTAACTACTCTTTATTGCCAAAAAGAAAAATCAATTAATTGAGTAAATAAGGGAGAGAGTGTAGACCTCTGCGGAGGACGTTAAACAATAATTAACGGCCTTATTACAAACTCAAATAATTGAAATAAAAAAAAACCTAATTCTAAAAAAAAAGAAAATGTCTTCAGTGCTTGAGTCTTCTTGTCTCCTTTGTGTCCTTTCTTGATTGATTTGCTTTTCTTTATCCTTCCCTCTGTGTACCCTTTAGGTATTTAGGTTGAACACTTTTGTATGGTTTGTTAAAGGGCTCTCTGAGGGCACTTTTGAGGGCTTGAGAGAACCTCAGAGGGTACTTTAAGGGCAAAAAAAAGGCTATACTGCACGTTACAATGCTTTCCTGCAAAACACAAAAATACAAAACAAAGCAGTACGACGAAAACTAAACATGAAATTAATAGCTAATGGCTAAAAATATTCAGCAAAAACCAAGATTCAACTAACTAAAACTAAACTAATAACAAGAACTAAACTATGAACTACTTGTAACAACCTACACTAAATGACAAAATAGCAAAACTACCTAACTAACAATCAAGAAAGCAAATGTAACAAACTAAGTTTAACTAATTCAAGAAGCAATAAATTAACTAAAATAAACTAAAAATCCAGAAAGCACTCAGTTGAACCTATTAAACTAATATTAACATATTAATAACATGAACAAGAACTAAAAATTGGCTAAAGGTAAACTACACTAATTGGCTAAACTAAATTCTCATTACTTAGACTAAAACATTGGCAAATAGCAACTAACATCAAACCAGAAATCAAAATTATAATAAACAGCAAAGTATAGTAACCTAACCTATATAAATTATATTAATCACTAACCTATGTAAATTACCTTGACTATACTATATGAAATATGAAATCAATTAACTAACTAACCAATATAAAATCAATTAACTAACCTATATGCAACTCAAATGAACTAACCTATATCAAATAAACGTGAATCAACTACCCTATGTAAATTACTTTGACTTTAACATAATGGCTAACAACAACTGATTGTAGCTAATTGAATAAAAATAACAATAAAGAAACACAAGACATTGATGAATAAACTAAGCAACACATAGAAACTATAACGACAAAACATTGATTGAATAAGACAAAATAAAATGGTGATTGAAAATGTTAAAACCAAAATAACTAAAAAAAAATGCTGAGATTCAAATAACTAATTAAAGAAAAAGAAAACACTGACTGACATGAATATCAAATAAAACGTTGAAGCTTAATAAAAATGTTGAATAAGGTGTGTGACCTAATGACTGATGTAATTACTAACTAATGAAGAAATCATTTAAAACAAGAGACGTCTAATGTTGTACTTGCTAAAATAATGAACGTCTACAATCTATATGCTTATATCTAATAGAAAAGACATCGGTAAAAAAAAATTAAAACACAACGTGATAAACTTAAACAGAAAAAATTCTAATTAATTAATTTAACAAAAATAGAAAACACAAAGTCTGTTATAAACCTCACCTGGAATTAAACTAAACTGGAATTGGTGAAAATATCAAAAAATATTATGCTACCACTACCGATTCAATTAAACTATTGTTAGCCTACACATAGATCAAGAAAAACGGCTAAAATAAACTAAACTATATATATTTATTTATTTATTTTTTAGATGCAAGATATGAACTAACCTAATCTAGATATGCAAATGATGATGGTGATATGATTTATAGTATGCAAATCTAAAACTACGATGAAAAAGAGGGTGAAAGAAATGACCTCTCACGGATCACCTCCGATGGAAGGGTTGAGAAGAGAAGATAGTTGATCCCAGCTGCATACACGCCTCCCCGACGAAGAAGGTAAGAAAAGCCAATGAAGACGGGATTTAGAGGATCGATAAAATAAAGAATAAGAATGGGAAGAAGAAGGAGAAATAGAAGGAGAAAAAAATCAGCCAAGAATGAAGAAGAAGAAGGGAGAATGAAAGATGGAGGGAAGAAGCAAGTGAGGCAAGAGGACTGCTAAAAAAAAATATTTTTTTCAGCCCTCAAAACTACTATTTATAAGGCTAATTAGGTTAAAAATAATTTTTTCAAATGGAGTCCAAAATATTTTTTAATTTCTAAAGCAGGTTCCCTCTTAAAAACATGTTTTTCAAAGGGATATTTTTTGAAACTAATTCAAAGTAATAAAGTAAGTCCTAATCTAACTAAATTATGAATTAGAAAAATTATATCTAATAAAAATACTGAAAAACATAGGATTGAATTGAAAAATATAATTTTTTTTTCCAAAAATTGAGTTTCAAAGTAATTTCTCGAAAACAACGATAAAGACAGGTTTTTAATATGATTTTACACTAGATCATGCATAGAATAAGATGAATAAATATATAAAATGTATGCATGATCAAATACCCTATGCTTATCGTTTGCTAGTCATCGAGCAAACTGAAGCAAAAAATAAAATATACTAACTAATCAAGACAAAAACCTAACTCACTTTCGTAAGAATCATGGTTGCATTTAGCATATGCAATAAGCCTTTTCAACCCCTAGGTTACCCCAGTAGACGAGTAAGGTCTCGTGAGGGTTTGCAGTGATGCTACCCACAAACATCTCTATCATATATGCATATAAATTTCAACTTTAAAAATCATTAGGCAGTCAAGGAGTTTGTTTTCACAAATATTTTATGCCCTTATATTATCAAAACATGATTAGAGTCTTTTACCTATCACCACAAAATAAAATATTTTCTTTCACTTTTCTAAATAGCTTAATCATTTATGTTTTATTATCAGAAATTCAAATAAGTACATGTTATTATTTATTAATCCTCACTTATATGTTTTCTGCACAGGTTTTCTTAATATTTGCTTCTAAGCAGTGAACTTTTTCTTTTACGCTCTTTTCTTTTTCTTGATTTTTAATTTTTTTTCTTTCACACTTTTTCTTTCTTTCTTTTGTTGAGCACTATATCAAATTTCCAGTTTTCATAGTTTTCCGTATAGTCTTCTTCTCCGTCATGTGCAATGTCAACATCTATTAGCCTCTCTATAAAGTTCATGTAACGGGCTTTCGAGCCGATGACTCTCAAACCAGATGGCTTTAGAGCACCAAGTGTAAACACTTCTCAGGCTCTACTTGCTCGAACAACATAGGCTATAGATATCAACTTAGACAAAGAAGTGACTTCCTTCGTTATCCTTTTCAACATGAAATTCAAACACTTCAATTTGTGTCTGAGCTCAGCTACTGAAGAATATGAAGAGATCAAACAACTAAATGTACGCTCTTTTCACTTTTTAGCTCATATTTTTAATATTTTTTGTTTGCTTAGTTTTTCAAAAATAAAACTGTGCATATTCATACTTGTGATTCAAAATAAACTCTAACATGCATGTATCGTCATTTCTTTAAAATTCACATAAACAACCATGTTTTTCTAGGTCCGTGTTAAAAAAAAATTTGTGGGGCTTAAAAATTCTCTAAAAACATTAGATTATGTAAAACATTTTTATAAGATCAAACTGGTTCCTTAAAAGCCCAAATTTTTATAAGTCGTCATCAAAAGTGCAAGTGCAAAGACATAAAAGATTTTGGGTGTGTAAACTACACCCTTCCCCATGCTTGAATGACACTATCCTCAGTGGCACTCTCCCATGCTTGCATGAAGCTATATGAATGCACATGAGAACAAAAGAAATAGTGGGAAAGGAGTAGAAGTCACCTGATCCACACTGTGGAACCTTACCTGATATGGCATATGAATGGGTCGATAGAGGTTCCACCTGTCTTAATATTATGCAACTCATAAAAATGTACAAACAATTACAATGCATAAATGCTCTAAACATCAAACTCATGAAAGAAGAAAACTACCTAAAAACAAAAAACTACTAATAGTACATCACAAATATGGGTTGCCTCTCATAAAGCGCTAAGTTTTACATCCTCAGCCAGACGGATCTCTGGAAACCCTTCATCATCCATGAGATCAATGGACGTGAGTCATGCTCAATCAGGGCCTCTGAGGAAAAGAGTGTCATTTGTGAAACTGCGCACTGTGTTTCCTCCAACTCTACCTCTATGGACCCTACAATGACTCTCAAGACTGGACAAAAGGAGTTTAGTTGTCACGTGGGGACTATTCTCGAATGATGAAGAGCCAAGAACCGATCTACTATCAATAAAGGTAACATCAAGCAAGGGAGGGTTGTTGTAAACTTGCTTAACTATGTAAGGCATTTCGTGCATGTGTGCCCCTTGCTTGCTGAAATCACTCAATTTTTCTAAGGCCTGCAGAATAGGGGCTTAGAGAATATACAAAGAAGGCACAGGTTGTGGGCTTTGCCCGTTCTCCTTGGGCCTGGTGGAGAAGATCGACTGGTCAGTGGGTATGACAGTGAGCTCGTCAATCAATTTCTGAGTAGAATGCCTTCCTACTCCGAAGGGACATAACAGAGTTGACCTGTTCATGGTGGGACTCTGTGGGGGTGCAGACCATGATACATGGGTTCCTTACCTTTCGAGTTGACGACAGACTGACTCAGGAAGCTTCCCTCGCTTCGCCTGCTCAAAGCCTCAGTCAATTGTTCCATTTGCGTCTCTAGCTTTGCTATTGTCTGTGTGTGGGAACAGAGGGTGACCTTAATGTCATAAAAGGCCTTTAACAACTTTCCCTGAAAAGTTGAGCGCGATGTGGGCTCTTGAGGAGAAGGCAATCTAAGCGCAGGGTGGGCCAGTGGAAATGCAGGACGCGAGTAACCATGTGGAAGGTTACTCTGTTTATGTTGTGTCTAGAAGGGCAGATAGGGTGGATCGTGTGGATCTCTCCACGCAAAGTTGGGATGATTTTGTCATCCTAGATTATAGGTGGGTGCATAAGGATTGTGCACCAGTCTGGCGAAACCTTGGGCAACATTCACTTACTCCTGAACAAATTCAGGATAGAGTGGTGCTACCGAATACTCCAAATAAAGTGTGCAGGGCTAGCGCATAGCTCACACACTTTTACTACTGGATTTAGCGAAGCTGGGTTGGCCAATAATTGATCAAGTTTTCTAGTCAACTGGTTCACTTTGATTTGCAAATCATGTCCGGACCCAACTTCGAAAATCCCTCTCTTTTCAGGACCACTAGGAACATGTGTGGTCCTATCAAGCCATGGGGACATGGCATGGTGCATAGCATTTTCGCTCAATGTTTCAAATAAGACTCATGTCTCATCCTTACTCTTGAGCATGAATGTGCCCCCACACAAAGAATCAACCATTTGCCTGTCCTTCTCAGTCACGCCATCATAAAAGTACTGCACCAATTGCCAACGGGGTACCTAGTGATGGGGGAACTTCTAGAGAAGATCTTTCATCCTCTCTCACGTCTCATGGAATTGTTCTCCCTCAATCTGAAAGAAACTGATAATGGCTTTATGAAATTGATTCGTCTTACCAATTGGAAAATATTTTTTGAGGAACTCACGTTACATGCGTTCCTAAGTGGTAATCTGAACCGTATCGAGGGCCTTCAACCAGTGCTTGGCTTTGTCCTTAAGGGAGAACAAGAACAACACCAACCTCAATGCGTCATCCCCAAAATTGTTGATCCACATCGTAGAGTAGATCTCGAGAAATTCATCGAGATGAGGGTAGGAGTCTTCGTTGTTCAAGCCATAGAAAGATGGAAGCATCTGGATAACACTGGCCTTAATCTCAAAATGATTCGCTCCCACATCAGGTCTCGTGATGCAGGAGGCGAGAGTATAAGTGTTGGACATGAAGTACTCTCTATGAGGACGGATCAACTACTGATCTTCAGTCATGGAGCCGGTTCGATGGGCTCTCCTAATGAGGGACTCGAAGTTCTCGACAAACTCAACACCCTCGAGGTCAAGCGAGCATCGCCCTTGCATGCACCTCAAGCTAGACTGGTGCAACAACCGTCCTAAGACACTGGTTTTCTACCTACCTAACGTGCAAAGCGACCAAACCACAAAAAACCACAAAGCACATAAAAAAAAAACTAGAAAACAGTAAACAAGCACCACACACTTTCATCCAACAAATATTATAAAAAAAAATCAAACTATGGGCATAATACCAATCGTGCGCAGTCACCTCTAAGGGTATCCTAATCGGTGGGCTGTGTAGGAAAGGTAAGCTAGTATCTTGGGTTTGCAAACAACGTGGTTCTAAACCTAAATGCAGAAAAGAAACTACATAATCCTAAGTAAAGAACAAAAAGTAAAGTAGAAACATAAATAAACGTGAACAAATAATGGCAATAAAGTGAATACTTGTATTACTCGCCATTCTCCGACAACGGTGCCAAAAATTTGGTGTAAATTTTATGAAATTGATTTTTAAAATAATATTTTTAATGAAAACAAGTGTGAAAGCCAGACACCAAATAATAAAAATTGGCTCACACGAGTGATGGAGTCTGGGTTGATCTCAGAGAACGAGAGATACTTTGTATTCAACACACAATCTAACTACTCTTTATTACCAAAAAGAAAAATCAATTAATTGAGTAAATAAGGGAGAGTGTAGCCCTGTGCGAAGGACTTTAAACAATAATTAACGGCCTTACTACAAACCCAAATAATTGAAATAAAAATAAAAATAAAAATAAAAACCTAATTCTAAAAAAAAAAGAAAATGTCTTCAGTGCTTGAGTCTTCTTGTCTCCTTTGTGCCCTTTCTTGATTGATTTGCTTTCCTTTATCCTTTCCTCTGTGTACCCTTTAGGTATTTAGGTTAAACACTTTTGTATGGGTTGCTAAAGGGCTCTTTGAGGGCACCTTAAAGGGTACTTTGAGGGCACAAAAAAGGCTCTACCGCACGTTCCAATGCTTTCTTGCAAAACACAGAAACACAAAACAAAGCACTACGATGAAAACTAAACATGAAATTAATAGCAAATGGCTAAAAATATTTAGCAAAAAACAAGATTCAACTAACTAAAACTAAACTAATAACAAAAACTAAACTATGAACTACTTGTAACAACCTACACTAAATGACAAAATAGCAAAACTACCTAACTAACAATCAAGAAAAAAAATGTAACAAACTATGTTTAACTAATTCAAGAAGCAATAAATTAACTAAAATAAACTAAAAATCCAGAAAGCACTCAGCTGAACCTATTAAAATAATATTAACACGTTAATAACATGAACATGAACTAAAAATTGGCTAAAGGTAAACTACACTAATCGGCTAACCTAAATTCTCATTACTTAGACTAAAACATTGGCAAATAGCAACTAACATCAAACCAGAAAGCAAAATTATAATAAACAACAAAGTATAGTAACCTAACCTATATAAATCATATTAATCACTAACCTATGTAAATTACCTTGACTATACTATATGAAATATGAAATCAATTAGCTAACTAACTAGTATAAAATCAATTAACAAACCTATGTGCAACTCAAATGAACTAACCTATATCAAATAAACGTGAATCAACTACACTATGTAAATTACTTTGACTTTAACATAATGGCTAACATCAACTGATTGTAGCTAATTGAATAAAAATAACAATAAAGAAACACAAGTCGTTGATGAATAAACTAAGCAACACATAGAAACTATAACAACAAAATGTTGATTGAATAAGCCAAAATAAAACGGTGATTGAAAATGTTAAAACCAAAATAACTAAAAAAAATGCTGAGATTCAAATAACTAAAGAAAAAAAAAACGCTGACAGACATGAATATCAAATAAAATGTTAAAGCTTAATAAAAATGTTGAATAAGGTGTGTGACCTAATGACTGAAGTAATTACTAACTAATGATGAAATCATTTAAAACAAAAGACGTCTAATGTTGTACTTGCTAAAATAATGAACGTCTACAATCTATATGCTTATATCTAATGGAAAAGACGTCGGTAAAAACAAATTAAAACGCAATGTGATAAACTTAAACAAAAAACTTTATAATTAATTAATTTAACAAAAACGAAAAACAGAGTTTGGTCTAAACCTCATCTGGAATTAAACTAAACTGGAACTGATGAAAATATCAGAAAATATTATGCTACCACTACCGATTCAATTAAACTATTGTTAGCCTACACATAGATCAAGAAAAATGGCTAAACTAAACTAAACTATATATATATATATATATATATATATATATATATATATATATATTTTAGACGTAAGATTTGAACTAACCTATTCTAAATATGCAAATGATGATGATGATATGATTATAGTATGCAAATCTAAAACTACAATGAAAAAGGAGAAAAAATGACCTATCACAGATCACCTCCGATGGAAGGGTTGAGAAGAGAAGATGGTTGATCCCAGCTGCATACACGCCTCCTCGATGAAGAAGGTAAGAAAAGACGATGAAGACGGGATTTAGAGGATCGATGAAATAAAGAATAAGAATAGGAAGAAGGAGAAATAGAAGGAGATAAGAAATCAGCCAAGAATGAAGAATAAGAAGGGAGAATAGAAGATGGAGGCAAGAGGCAAGAGGGCTGCTGGAAAAAATGTTTTTCCAGCCCTCAAAACTACTATTTATAAGCCTAATTAGGTTAAAAACAAAGTTTTCAAAAGGAGTCTAAAATATTTTTTAATTTTCAAAACAGGTCCCCTCTTAAAAACATGTTTTTCAAATAGGTATTTTCTAAAACTAATTCAAAGTAATAAAGTAAGTCCTAATCTAACTAAATTCTGAATTAGAAAAATTCTATCTAATAAAAATACTAAAAAACATATGGTCGAATAAAAAAATATGATTTTTTTTTCCAAAAATTATGTTTCGAAGCAATTTCTTGAAAACAATGATAAAGACATATTTTTAATACGATTTTACACTGGATAATGCATACAATAAGATGAATAAATATGTAAAATATATGCATGATCAGTCACTGAAGGGGCCCACATAATGGGCATCTAATTCGATGAGGGATGTCCCTCTTTAGATGTTTCTCAAGTTAATTAGCTAGAGTATAATTAAGTTTTTTTCTTAATTATTTAAAACTTTTAATTAGAGTAAGAGTCATGACAGAGGTAGGACCCTAAAATTTTCTCTCTAGTCTAGTTCTTGTCTCACAATAGGACTTTTTTGTGACTTTATGAATTAGTTTTTGAATTATGAGTTTACTCCAAACCTTTATGCTATAAATAAAGGTTTAAATAACCCCTTTAAATTATGAATCAAATAATATTGAATTAATTTTTTAAACCTCTATTCTTATATGTCTCTCCCCTTTTCTTCTTCTCTCTCTCCTCCCTCACGTTTCTCTCTCTTAGTTCTGTGATCCACATGAAGCCATGCCTCCTTAGGGTGGTTCGTCATCCATTCCAAAGGCCCAAACATTTCTGAAATTTGACATAGGAGCCCTGTTAGGCACGATTCTGTTGATCAACATTCCTTACAACATGTCCCATGTATTTATACCACTCTCTGGACCTCTATCATATCTTAGTACTAGTCTCTAACCTTTCTTAAAGTTGCCTAAGCAGTCTAGACCAAAACCACATCTATAGAAGTGGTGCTGTCATTTGATCCTAGGAAGATTAGTGAATTTTTTATTAGTTATCCAAAAAGATCAAAGAGTGATAGGTTTTATTGTCCATTTCATACACCACAAATAGTGAAAACAGATAAAACAAGATTTCTTGAAAATAATTCTATTAGGATAAAAGTATCTTAAAGTCTTGCATTAGAGGAATGACAAGATTCAATTTTAATCCTTGCTAAGAAAAAAGATCCAGTGTTTATCATTGTCCCTTTGGATGATGTTAGAAAAAATCCTGTCAATGAACCTCAATTCTAAGTAGAATAAGTTATTGATGATGATTTGCAACAACATGATGCAAAAATTCAATTTAAGCCACCTCTAACACCTATATGGAGGTCTATGAGGACCATAAAATATGTTATCCATCTAGACTATGTGATGTATTTGCAAAATCTCAATGATTTTATAGATATTGATGATAATCCCTAAACATTTGCAGAAGCTATTGAAAGTGAAAGATCGACACATTGGATCAATGCCATGAAAGAAGAGCTTGACTCTATGGTAAAGAACTAAGTATGAGTTCTTGCACCCCGAGTTGATGGAATAAGACTAGTTTATTGTTAGTGGATCTTTAAGACTAAAACAAACTTCAAGGATTGAGTGAAGAGGTACATGACTAGGCTCTCTATAAAAGGATTCATATAGATGGAGGGCACTAATTATAATAAGATATTTTTTTTTATCTCAAGTAAAGAGTCGTTGAGAATAATCATGACTCTTATAACTCATTTTTATTTAGAGCTACATCAAATGGGTATGAAAATCACTTTTCTGAATCAGATATGGAAAAGAAGATACATATGCAATAACTTTCTTGTTTCAATGTAGATGACTCAAATAACTTAGTTTGTAAATTGAAAAAATCAATTTATGGATTTAAGCACGCTTCCTGTCAGTAGTATAAAAAGTTCAATAAGATGATTTTGAACTTTGAGTTCACTAAAAACATTGTTGATCAATGCATATACCTTAAGGCTAGTGTGAGTAAGTTCATAATTTTGGTTTTATATATTGATGACATTGTTCTTATAACTAATGATTTAAGTATGCTACATGAGACCAAACATTTTTTTTTCTCTTATTTTTATATGAAGGACATGGGTGAGACCACTTATGTCCTTGAATTTGATATTCATTGTGATAAAACTAAGGGTGTGCTCAGCCTCTCTAAAAAATCTTATATCTTTAAAATGCTTAAAAGATATGGGATGAAAAATTACTCTCCAGGATCTGCACCAATAGTGAAAGGGTACAAATTGAGCCTAATAGATTGTCCTCATGTTGATAATGAAAAGGCTTAGATGACAAGCATCTTGTATGCTTCAATGGTCGAGAGTTTGCAATACGTGTATACCTGCATACGATCAGATATTGCATTTGTTATTGGGATGCTTGGTAGATATCAGTCTAATCTAGACATTGCACACTAGAAGGTGGAAAAAAAGGTCATGCGCTATTTGCATGGAACGAATGACTACATGTTGACCTACAAAAAGGTTGACCACTTAGAGGTTGTTGGATACTCTGATGTGAACATAAGAGAATATCTCGATAGTAGAAAGTCTATTATCAGATACATCTTCCTATTAACAGGTAGTGTTGTCTCACGGAGAAGTGAAAAATAGTCTACAACTGTAGCTTATACATGAAGGCATAATTTATTTCTTTATACGAGTCTTCGTTTCAAGTCATATAGATCAAAAAATTTACTATGGGTCTTAGTATAGTGTACT
This sequence comes from Nuphar pumila, assembly GCF_984573655.1. NCBI lineage: Eukaryota > Viridiplantae > Streptophyta > Magnoliopsida > Nymphaeales > Nymphaeaceae > Nuphar > Nuphar pumila. The sequence goes on along the minus strand of NC_143255.1, from coordinate 20,831,319 downwards.
CTATTGAGAGGCCACTAAAGATCTTATATGATAACAAAGATATTGCGTCCTTCTCGAATAATAACAACTTCACCTCATATCGACACATAGAGTTAAAATATTTTATTGTTAAAGAGTGGACTAAGAATAATTTAATATGCATTAATATAATCGGTATGAAAGAAATGATTGTGGATCCTCTTATTAAAGGGCTAGCACCAAGATTATATTCCCAACATGTAATGGAGACAAATCTTTTTTATTCCTTGTGATGTATGTCAATACATTATGGTTATATTTAATCACATTTATGAAACTAAATTGATTATCCATGGTTTTATGCATTATTGATTCTGTATAAAATCTCTCAATATAAAAAAAGAATAGCATAATAACAATATTAAAAAAGATCAATAGAATGGGTAAGAGGCCAACATGTTCATAAAGGTATTCTTAACATGTTGAATACGTAAATAAATAATATTGTACTACATAAAAATATAACATCTCATATAAGTGTTCATCTCCATGACTCATGCTTCATTCTTATGATACAAGATAGCATGTTAACCCACATAGCAATTAAATCAGATAATGATAAATAACCTCAATTATATGCCTTTTTTGTGTCAATGGATCAAGTGAGAGAATATTGAACTTTTTTTATTGGATCCAACTAAATGTGAGGCACACCAAGTGACTCATGAGAGTGAGAGAGCTGTTACATGAATGTGAAAGGTTCACATTTCATGATGCCATGCATGTAACCCAAGTGACTCATGAGAGTGAGAGAGCTGTTACATGAATGTGAAAGCTTCACATTGCATGATGTCATGCATGTAACCCCCACTCTCACTATATAAGGAAATACATGGTAGCTTGATGAATACTACCAAGGTGATCTCTTTGGGTTCAAGGATCTAGCCTGGGCTCATTGAGGGCATCGATTAGCTAAAGAGAATGTCAATCACCCATGAAGCTTGACTGGATCAACCATGACAACTTCCGATACGTTGAGTTCACCATAGGTTTTACGTCAAAAGGTTTCTCTTGAAGGTTCGTATAAAGAATGGATCCTCTCCCCTATGGCTCCTGACCCAAAAATTATCATTAAAAATGGAAGGATTGATCTGGTTTGTAAAAGCAGAAGAGCTCACGAAGGTAGGGCCCCGAATTGAACATCCCTCAAGAGCTAAGAACCATTTTTGTACAATTCGGAAAGATGTATCGTACACAAACCAAGTTGTAATACTAGCTCACCAAATACCTTGCTAATTTGGCAAGAGGGGACGTGCAAATCATAGAAAGATCATCCCCGAGATTGGTTTCGTTCGCTAACCATAACATATTATAATTTTTCTTTATTAATGAAAACTGGTAGGGGTCAGCCTAACCCCAAACTTGCCTTAGAAAAAAAGGTCTAAACCAGAATCGGACCAAGAACATTGGTGGCCATATTTCTTTGCAAACCATGAATTTGGCTCATGTGCAGCTGGATTGGGGAGTCTTTTAGGCTAAGGAATGTTTTAGCCCAGGTTTATGATTTATCATCGTGAAGGCAGAATTTATCTGGATCTTCACTTATTGCTGGCTGGATCCAAGATCCATAATTGACATTGTGACGGCCAAGTTTTCAGATCTATTTACGGGAGACAGGTCAAACCTAGACCATGTGAATGAAGCCCAACTAGGGAACAAATTTATATTCACATCTCGACACGGTGACAAAAGTTAAAAACGGCAAATATTGGCAGCCAAAAACACGCGAGAAATTGATTTTTTTTAAAACCTCGCATTTTTTGGCAAAATCTCAAAAATTAAAATAAACAAAATTATATATATATATATATATATTTTTACAAGAAATAAAAATATTTAAAAATAAAAACAACATGTTTTTTCACGATAACAAGTGCTGGAAATCTACTTTTAACGGGAAAATGAACTCATTTCATCTTTAAAACAAGAAGTAAGATGTGACATTAATCATATGAACCAATGTGTGTGTGTGTGTGTGCGTGTGTGTGTGTGAGAGAGAGAGAGCCCTGGCAGAGTGGTAGTATGATCGCTAGGGTGCTTTGGAAAGTTTTTCTGAAAATAAAAACTATTTTTAGCATTTTAAAATGTATTTTTGTGAAAAGGTTATTCAAAAATAAAAATTATTAAAAACATTACCATAAAGTTCATGTATGTTGGAGTTTTGTCGACGTGTCATAACATGTCTAACTCATGTCAGTTCATAACACACATTGTAAGTTGCGTGTCACTGTCACCTGACCAAATCTTATCCCCATTAAATTGAGCAAAGTTTAAGCATGAAATTAGCGAATGGTTCAAACCAAGGTTAGGCATCATAGTATGGCATATGTCAAGATATGGGATGAATCATGGTAGATCTAAATCCAGACCTAAATGTTTTGAAAGTGGTCCATATCCTATCTGGTTTCACACTAGATTTCATGTAGTATAGTTGAATCCACATCTAAATGATAAGAATGTTTAAACCAAGGCATTGTATGTAAAAAGTGGAAGCATATCATACTTTATTTTGAACCAAATACAAGTTTAACGGACCAACCAAAATCTGAATCCAAATTTGAAAAAGTCCAAGACTAAAGTTTGAACATGATCAATTTCCGAAGGCCTACCCAATGTGTGGTCAGTGATGAACAGAATTACATTCTTTGAGTCGTATTTTGTAAATCCTATAATATGTAAATCTGACTGGATCCACACCATTTGCACCCCTCTAATGTAGTAAGGGGGGATGGGAAGAATATTTCGTAAGAAAGGGTTCAAACTTCGAGAAAGCCCCACGCCAGGTAGAACAGCATTTCTTGAGGGAAGTGATGTGGTGAAGCCCACCTTAACAGTGTTTGTTTTCACCCTTCATGGAAAACCACACATTTTCATAGCAAAACGAAGCTTTTTCTCACGATGTGGTAGGGATGTCAACAGGTTGGGTACCCGACCTATCAGGGTAAACCTGAACCTCATGTTCGGGTTCAGATTCTGTCAGGTCACTAAAATGGAATCCCAAACCAGGACCCGTACAAATTTTAAAATTTATTTTTATTAAAAATACAAATAAAATATTCGGACCGCTGGTCAAGTTCCCAGCAAAAAGACCAGGTAAAGGTCGGTACCTGGCAAAAGTCATGACCCAAACCCAGCACGCATATTGCATATTGCTCGGGTCAGGTTGGGATCGACCTGAATAATATTTGGGTTGGCACTTTCCATGCCCATACCCGACAATTCGGGTTCTGGTGGGGTTGAATACCCGATACAAACCCGATTCGTTTGCAGGCAAACCTACGATATGGAGTGTGATGAGCCCCAAGTCTTCTTGGACTAACTTGGGGGTTCCAACAACTGCAACTTGGTGTGACAAGCTTAAAAGCCAAAATGGGATCACGGGCCCAACCGAATCCGGACCATTGGCCTAGGGTTTGTAAAATAAGGAAAAACAAAAGTGAAAGTCAATGTGCAGTTTTGGTCCTTTAGCAACTCAACAAACAAAAATTATAGAAATTGCTTTCCCAACCAACGATGCAAGAGATTCCCAAAGCGTTTTCCAAGGTAGCCAGAGGCAGACCAATTTTTGTGGGTCCCACCATCGAAAAACTTTGTCCCAAGAGAGAGAAATCACCGAGATGACCCCAAATCTTTACACCTCTGTCACAGAGACACGCCAGGTGAAACGACCGGACAAGCTATGACACGCTGACATAGGAGCTTGAAACTGACACGTATGGATAGATTTTTAATAATTGAATAGGTTTTTCTAGTACTTTCTAATAATATTTCAAGAAAAATATATTGTTAAATATTAAAGTATTAAAAAATGGCATTTCAATGATGCCAAATTAAAAAAGAATCGTGATGCCCTATTTTCTCCAAAAAAAAAAAAAAAGCAATTGAAGTTGCAAGCCAGTCGCCCGCCTGTGCATTAACACCACCTATACAGTTTAGTGTGCCTTTTCAAAAAGCGGCTAAAATTCTGGCTCTCAAGAGCACATAGGATCATATTTTGTATAACCGATTCATTGGTTTATAATATTTGACCCCCACCCTAAATCACGATTTATGGAGATGGGTACAGGCCCCACTCACGTTTCTCAATTGGGACGGTTATCGAGTGAGATGTGCGGTGAGGATTGAATATAATCGATGATGTTATATACAATATGACCTGATCTAATATGAGCAACAAAGTTTTGTGTTGTCATTTACCTCTTCCTTTGCATCTTTAACAATCACAGAAGTAGAAGTCGATGTCAAAGGGATGAGTTCGGTAGAACTGTCCAAGGCTAAGGAACAAACATAACCCTAGTTGGACGAATCACTGTCTGGTTCATTCTAAGATATAAATCAGATTATAAAATTGTGTGTGTGTGCGTGCACGTGCACGTTTATGTGTTCCAAATATGGGTACAAGGAGTGGAGAGTGAGGTTTTTGTCCTCGCTAATTGATAGATAATAACAAAGACATATCTTGCCGTCATTACTCTACTACAATTATGAATCTCATTACTATTAGCTTCATCAATAATGACAAGTTTGATATCTCCTAAAATGCCTTGTCCCTGCATACATCTCACCTATAAAGACATATGTATAATTGCGAGATTCTTTGTTTGTTAGATATTGCTGTTAAAACACTTTAACAGTCAAAAGATCTCGCCGTTATATATCAATAATGGTGAGATATGAATCTTGTCATTATAAGGTTTACATCTATAAAAAAGGTCAAATGAGCTTTTTTTTTATACTTCTCTCTCTTTCTCTCTACAATCTCTCATCTCTGCGATCAAGAGACTGATAACCGCTGGCCAGCCTCCACATGCCGGACCACCACCTCTACTCCTCCCCTTTCCACCTTTGCTCCTCTGCTTCTCCGCTGCCCACTTTCGCTCCTCTGATCCTCCCCTGTCCACCTCTGCTCTAAAAAGAAGCAGAGGAATAAGGTACTATACTCTATCTTTTAGAGTGCACCAAGATGAGAGGGACAGAGGAAGTGGGGAAGGGGGCTGCCCCCCCTTTTCTGTTTTGTCATGCACAATGGGTTCTTCATTCTCTTTAAGGACAAGGCAAATTTCAATCTTCTCAGTTTTTTTGTTCCTTTTTTCTAAGATTGAATTTGTGCCGGTCTGCCAAAAACAAAAAAAAATCACCATTTTGGTGTTAAAATCAATTGGTGTTGAAGAAATGGCCACAATTTTGTAGTTCATTGTGAAAGGGTTGAAGAAATGACATCAATTTTGTAGTTTATTGTGAAAGGGATCCATTGGTTTTGTTGACATCTTGGGTTTTTTGGCATCTAGGCTATTGTTGGGGGTTGTTGGCTTTCTATATGGAGTTTAAATTTGAAAACGGGGGATCTGATTGTTGCGCATAGGATTTGCATCGATTAGTGGAGACTTGATTTTTTGGGTTTTCTTTTTTTGTGGTTCGTTTGGTGGGTTTTGGAGATAATGTTAAGAAGGTGGATTTTGTGTTGGAAAGATGTTTTGGAGAGAGAGAGAGAGAGAGAGAGAGAGAGAGAGAGAGAGAGAGAGAGAGAGAGATGGTTCAAGCATTTATGTTATTGATTTAGTTTATTTTTTAAACAAAACAACGTGAATGTTTAATTAGGTTTAGGGTTTATTGTATTTTTTTTATTATCATTAGGCATGCAAAGAAGGTTCGATTTTCATTAGAATATTAAGGGATTTTTTATATTTTTTCTAATTACTATTAAATTTCAATGCCTTTTAAATTTTATAAAAATGTACTGCTTTTGGCAATCTATTACTTTTGAACATTTTTTATATTAAATATACCTAAATTTTGAAGCAGAAATCTATGAATATTGTTCCTTTTTTATTCTATTTCTGTTCATAATATGTTATAATTTAATGCTTTCATGTCAGTTTTGTTTACGCTAGACAATTATTTCCATTCAAGAGCCGGTATAAGTTATATCAGATCCATCTAAAAAGAATTGCATGGGTTAGGTGTTACATTAATCTCTTTGCCAAGTACAGGTCGTTCGGTGCTTATAAGCCATCAAGGACCAGGAATAAGATTTTTAGGAAAATGAAGTAGAGGATAACTAAAATGTCAAGTTTTCATTATGGTTTCATTTGACATGTATTTTGAACCAAAGTGGGGAAAAAAATATCAGTTAATTCATTTGTGTAGGAAACCCAGAGCCCGGTTGTTTTATAGTTAGTGGAAGCTTGCATAAGTGCTTGGGACTTGAAAACTTTTTTCCTTGGGATGTTGCCTTTGTACTGAAAACCTACATTATCTGGAAGGCTTCTTCCATGCCAGATATCTTCATGCTTGTCAGAATGATTAGAGGCTTGAGTCAAAATGAGGAATTTAGAGGATAAAGTCGTTAATTCTCTATAGGTAAGCTTGTCCTATACAAGCAGATATTATTTTGATTTGCTAAGCAAACCATACAACGAAATGTTGTAATTTAGAAAAAATGTATGGTTTCACAAATTGAAATTGCAATACAAAGATTGAACTCGATTTAGTCTTAAGTTTATAATTTGAAATCATGTGGTTTGGAAAACTGCAATAGTTTTGTACTAATGATAAATAAGCCATATAAGTTATTGCTCTTGCACTATCCTAACTACTAGTCATACTCATGGCTTTTAGCACACCTTTAAGACATAATCACCTTTGTTTTTTATGATGTTTCTCACATACCAAAATATATTTGGTTTTGGTTAATGACATTTGATTTTGATTAGAATATTAATGTTTTTTGTTTAATTAATTAGCATGAATGATCTCTCTCTGTTCAGCCTCAACCTGTTGATCTTTTATATATATATATATATATATATATATATATATATATATATATATATATATATATATATATATATATAACTGATCAAAGATTCTCTTGTTGAATATAGTGGGATCAACATCTATGAATATGGATCAATCATGAATACACATTTACGATAGAAGTTATGAACCTTATACATTTGAAATTGATCGATTCTTTAAAGCAGCAAGTGCTCATGTTGATTATGCTGGTAGGATGTGTTATCCATGTCGGGATTGCAATAATAAAAAAATTAAAGTTCTACAACTGATCAAAATACATTTGCTTGAAATATATTTAGTCCCATGTGAGTGTGGCTCAAACCCACGTAGATGCAATGCATGTACACCATGATGAGAGTGATGATACGATCGAGGTTTATGATCAGGTTGAAAAAATGTTGGATGATATTATTATGGGTGTATACGTTTAGATGTGATTAGTTTGATAATAGGCATATGTGTAAGGACAAATAATTTACATGTGTCAACATGTCTCACCCACTATACTAGGAGGATTCCTTTATTTTAGCCTCTTAAGCTATGCAAGTATTTTATATTAGAGATTCCATAAATAGCGAAATGCATATAATGCAAAAGATAATACCAAGAAATATATATAAGATTCTATCATTTTCAGCAATGAAATAAAGAACAGGACAACAATGTATATCAAGAGGCTGATTGTGGAGGGGTTGATTTATTACTTCACTACACCATTGATAAAGATCCTATGCCGTTACACCGAGATAATTCAGAGGATGATTGATAAATATTTCGATGTGAATGATAGTAAAGTATGTTAACCTAGAATTTGGTGCAAGATGAGTTCAAGAAGGTTTTCACAAATATTACGAGAAGTTTGAAAACCATGACGTAGCAGAACAACATCCTCCCAAGGGATGTGACTCTGAAGTGTGAAAACTGATTTGCAAAATTTTTATAAAATACTATTGGATGGTAAATATTGAATATATATTTATAAGTAAATAAATATTTAAAATTTTAAATTTCCATCTACTAATTGATCTTTCTTTGGTTAACAATGGGTGTCAAAGAAAAATTCAAGGAATAGAGCAAAACATATGGTCTTTCATACCAGTGGATCATCTTCGTACCTCTAGAGATATCATACAAGGGTAGCTTTCTTATTCTCTAAGTTTATTTTTTTATATAATATAATGCTAAATATATTTGATCTAATAAATTTTTAATGTGTTAATAGATTGAAATAGATGGAAAAAATCGACAACAAGTGCATTCTACAAAGAAACACACCCATTCAGATACCAAGACATTAAGGGTTATGTAGCATCTAAGTAAGAAAGATGCTACATAACTTTTAAAATGTGTAATACAAATTAAATTTTGATTTATATGAATATTAGCAGTGTATATATTTGTTCCAGGCTTGGAGAAGATGTAGGGAGTATAAGGGGTTTGTATTTGAAGTGTATATGTTTGTTGCAGGGTTATGCCATAATGTGATGTTTAATTATAGATTAAATTTATACGACAATCCATATCTACATTTGTTATTTATTGTGGTCAACTAGTCATATTATTAAGCAATATTATAAATCCTTATTATTGACTTCTCTCTTCTTCTTCCTCATAGACATGCAATCCTTATACACAATCAACCAGTATATATGTTTGTTGTATATATCTATGACATAAATTAAATTTTAATTTATGTGAATATTTGAAGTGTATATGTTTGTTGCAGGCTTGGAGAGGACATAAGAGGGTTTGTATTTTTGAAAACCTATTTGAAGTGTATGTTTATTGCAAGTTTTTGTTGAATGTAATTTTTTTTTTTAAACTAATTTTAGTTTTTTGTGTACAGGTTTATAGCCTTTAACAGTGGGATCCCTGTCTTACTGTTATAACCTATATCAATGAGTTAATTATTCCTATTATAGCCTATAACACTGAGCAGAAATCATCCTATTATATCCTATAATGACAAGAATAGTATGCTATTGTTATAAGCAGTAGGTAGCCTATAACAGTGCACCAGAGATCTCATCATTATATCCTATCTCACCATTAAAGATTTCCACATTGCTATTGGTGTTCTTAGTTCTGGCGAGATTCATCATCGGTGTTAGTTCACCTTTTAACGACAAGCTATAAATGTCACTATTATTACTCAACAAAGGACATTTTTTTTATGACTTATCGACAATAATTCTCATCGTTATAGGTCAATAGCGGTGAGATATATCGCTGCTATTGACCTACATCCTTGTAGTGACATGCTGTAATAAAAGAACAAAAAATCAATCACACATAAGACAAAATTTATGTGGTTCGACAAAACCATCTACGCCCATAAGGGAGTAAAAAATAAATTTTTATTAAAATTGGCAAATACACAATGTTACATGGCTCTCAAGAACAAGAAGAAATACACTAATATGCTCTTAATACTGATTACCTCGACCTGACAAGTGAAAACTGAAGTCTACATCACCTTCTTTCTTCTCCTTTGTTGTAATCCGAACAAGTTGTCCATATATATGTACAATAACCCTCAAGGTCCTCACTTTGAAGATCCCACATTGAAAGCACCCTCTTATATGGGTAGTTTCCCAAACAAAGAGGGAAACCCCGAATACGTTGGGGTTTTCTTGTAGCCGTAGGAAAGGGACTCCAAGTGGGTCCTTATAACACCCCAAATTGGGACCTCTCAAGTCCACATTTGTTGGTATTACTTCACAGAGGGAAGAGTCCAAAGTGAGCATAGCGAAACCATGACATAATTTTTTTTAAAATAAAACATTATAGTAACATAATCAAAATCTTTCATAAGCTATATCATTTATACATATCAAGAGTTCAATAAAATAAAATATAAACCAAATGAAAGTCCAGTCTCCATCTAGCCGCTTAAGAATGTCAACTGAAGCCATGGCTACAACGATCTGTCTCTAAAAGACATTTTGGAACCTAAGGTTCATTGCTTATGCTACATCTTGGTTTGCCTAGAGTTCCAAATGAGTGTGTGGAACATAACCCTTAGGATATATTATGCAACTCTTGCTTTTCCCACATGAACTCCCTCAAGTTTATTTTTCTCCCTATCCCAGGTAGTTTTTTTGAGATATTTTTGGGGTTCTGATATTCAAACAAATCTAAGCATGCTGAAGATGTAGTGTCTCTACATTGATAAATCGCAAGTGGCCCATGTTTATGGCAACTCTCACTCTGACTATCGTCAGGTAGCCATTTTTATTCATCACCTCTTCAAGAATTTATAGGGTTAAGTCTAACATGCTATGATAACTCAAATTGCAGTAAATAAAACAAAAAAAAATAGACTCAAGGAAGTCACTCAAATACTCAATTTTGTTCACATGCATGTAGTTCTATATTCTCAAAAAGCATAAAATATAAATTTTTATGTAAAAACACACAATGTCTTCACATGCATAGAAAACTCAAGGATACATGAAATCATTCTCGTCATTGTAGCTAACTCACATGCATTCATTGTGTCTCTCAAGCATGCATAAAAATCATTTCTAGAATACAACTACATTATATGTGAAGTAACAACTATATTCACAAGCATATATGATTTCATGCAAACTTTCTCATACACATAAATAAACACATTATTTATTATTAAATAGAAAATGCTCATAATATCTCCTATCTCGAATGCAAATACTGAAATCTAACATGCAGTAGAAATATGATTTGTTTAGTATATAAAGACTCATTTAATTATAAAACAGACACCTCTTATATTTTATAAAATTATCAAACTAACCTCTTGATGGTGGTCTATCAGATCTCATTTTTTATGTTGCATATTTGGTCATGAAAATCTAGCAAACAAATTCTCTTATGCGTCCTGATTCTATCAAACAAAATCTTACCTGATTCTGAGTTTGGGGTGAAGAGTTATGACCAAATTACGAAGCACATGTTAAAAGGGCATTTTGATCTTTTTACTGAGTTGTGGGTCTGACCTGACCTAGTCTAGGTCAAAAATGTAATCAGTTTGTGTTTAGTCTAGACTTGACTGACTAGGATCAAGTTTGGTTGTCCCAAGGGCTCACAAATCTTGTATACATATGTACTTATACACATGCATTCAAATATGGTTCAACCCGAACCAAGTGGGTCCAACCCATTTCTCTCACTCTCTTTCTCATTCGCTGTCTCACTTCTTTTTTAGTTTACTAAACCTAACCCAGACCTATCTTGGTTTGGGTTCAATCCAAAATGAACCTGAATGGGTCTAGTTTCAATCCTCTTTTAAGCAAACTAGACCCAGATCCAATTTGGTATAAAATTGGATTAGACCTAGTATGATACCCATATGATATAAACTAGACCAATCTCAGTTCAGTCCCTACTTGGTACCAATAAGATCCAAACCCAATTCAATCTGAATTTAATCTAAACTGGACAAAACCCCAACTGGACCTGGGACCTCTCTGGATAACTGAAACTGAACCCAAATCTGGTCTGCTTGTGTCTGGTTCATGACAGGAAAACTAAGACAGTTTTTGTCTTCTCTCTCTCTCTCTCTCTCTATATATATATATATATATATATTATATTTATGACCAGTCTCGGTCTGGGTCGTACCCAGACTGAGTTGGTCTGATAACATTCCAACTAGACTTGGTGTAGTCGGGACTGACTCGGTCTGGTTTAAACCCAGACCAAGTCAGTCTGTGTTGTTAAAATAGTTGTGACAGAGGGTCACACCCTTTGTCCACCGACCAAACTCGTAACTCAGGGTGGACTTTAACTTATCAACTTCAATCATGCTTTTGGTAGCAATTAGCATATAATCCACATATAACATCAAAATACTATATGAATCATCAAGAACTCAAAAATAAATACAACTATCATAATCACTCCGATTATGCCCAACCTTAATCATATAAGGGTCAAAACACTTATAGCACTGCTGAGGAGATTACTTCAACACATAAAGTGACTTCTTTAACGTGCAAACAAAACTTTCCTTGCCTATGTCCTTGAAACCCTCAGGTTATTACATGTAGATTTCCTCCTCTAGGTCTCTGTGAAGGAATGTAGTCTTTACATCAAGCTGCTCTAACTCAAGATCACACATAACAACCATCGCAAACAATACCAGAATCAATGTGTGTTTCATAATTGGTGAGAAGACTTTATTATAGTCAATTCTTTCTCTCTACGAGAATCCCTTCGCCACCAAGCGAACCTTGATTTTTTTACCATCTTTTTCTTATGCCACCTTTTTCTTCCTGAATACCTACTTGCACCCTATAGCTTTTTTGCCCTTGGGTAACTCCACTAAGTCCCAAGTTTTATTCTTATGGAGTGACTCCTTCTCTTTTGTCATGGCCAACATCCACTTATTGGTATCATTTGAGTCAATATCATCTTTGTAGCATAATAAATTACCTACACCAACCGTTAGAGTAAAGAAAACTATATCTTTAAAACCATACCTTACTGGAGCCTTGCAGGTCCTTATTTTCTCGTCTATTACCAAGCTATAGTGTTGTTCTTTTTTTTTAAGTGTGCTAGGAGTTTCTTGAGAAAAAATCACATTTTCCCTAGTTGATTGATTAGTCCCATCCACCTCCACCTCCACCTCAACAACCAGTTTTTTCTCACCATCTTTTTGTTGCATGTTATTCTTCATATTTGCTTTCACTAAATTCTCTTCATCAAATGCAATGTTCCTACTTATGATGACCTTATGTGAATTAGGATACAATAACTTGTACCCTTTCACTTCCTTTTCATATCCGAAAAGGATGCATAGTTTAGACTTAACATTTAACTTGGAACGTTGTCCACTATCCACATGAACATAAGAAAAACATCAAAATACTTTCAAAATAGAATAATCAGATGACTTACTTGTTCAAAAGACTTTCAAAATAGAATAATCAGATGACTTGTTCATATCCCCTCTAGAATCTTACAATCAATTCCTACAGATGGTGACTTATTGATGATAAATCAAGCCATGTTAACAACCTTTGCCCAAAAGTTTTTCTCTAATCACACATTCAATCTCATAATGTGAGCCATTTTCATAAGTCATGTCCATCCTCTCTACTAAACCATTTTGCTGAGGTGTCTCTAGTACGGTAAAGTGATGAGTAATTTTTTCGTTTCTATATAACTTCATAAACTCATTAGAGTTGTTGTCACGGGCCTATTTCCTTCAATGAGCCAGCGCGGCGCGATGGTCCTTCCCACCGCCGCAAGCCTACTTGTCAGCTCGCTTGCCGATCGCGGAAGCGTGTAATCAGAGTGCAAGAGAGCAAGAGAGAATAGAGGGAGAGAAATTGCAATCACAAGAAGCAATCACAACAAGGGTGAACAAAAGAAAGCTTAACACATATCCTTCATTCACAATTTTGCCCGCAGGCTATTACAGTTCAAGTATACGGGCTGCCCCTTCGGGGTATTGATTCACCTGAACCGGGCAACTTACATCAGACTCAACAAAAGCAAAACAGACTCTAAGCGCAACTGTACACTGTAAGTCGCAAGGGAACATGCTCCCCCCTTCAAATCATGCGTCGTCCTTGGCGCCATATGTTTCGTGGTAAGCCCTGACTTCAGCCGGGTAGCGGCTGTTCATTCGAAATGCAGTCTCCCATGTTAGTTTTGTTGTTTCTTCCCACTGCACCAAGTATTTCTTCGCTTGTCCCAAGTAGTTGACCTTGTGGCGAAGGATCTGACTGAGGTGCTTCTCGGCCCGTTGTGTTGCCGGGGCCTTCTGCATGATGGGAGCGCGTTGTGGCACACTGCGTTCCGAGTCTCCATCATCTGGATGAAACTGCTTGAGGTTGCACACATGGAACACCGGGTGCACCTTGATGTCTGGGGGCAACTCCAGCTTGTATGCCAGCTTGCCCACCTTTTTTGTGATGGTAAAGGGTCCCTCATACTTTCTGAGTAGTCTGCGGTGCCGCCCGCGAAAGATGCCTATGCGACCAGGATATAACTTCACCAACACTTGGTCCCCAACTTGGAACCCTGCGGGTCGACGCTGTTTGTCCGCCCACTTCTTCATTCTCTTTGCCGCTTTGTGTAAGAATGCCTTCGCCAACTCATTTTGCTCGTGTCAGTCGCGAACAAACTGATAGGCGAATGATGGCCTTCCCTTTTCTTGTGTGGCAAGAGTGTGCGGGGTCAGTGGCTGCTGCCCCGTGGCTATCTCAAACGGACTGTGGCCTGAAGACTCACTATTCTGCAGATTATAACAAAACTGTACCACATCAAGGAGCTTCACCCATTTTTTCTGATTGACACTAACAAAGTGCCTAAGGTACTGCTCCAGTATCCCATTGATACACTCTGTCTGCCCATCTGTCTGCGGATGGAAGCTTGTTGAAAACAGCAACTCAGAGCCAAGTAGCCGAAATACTTCACGCCAGAACTTGCCCGTGAAGCGAGCATCACGATCACTCACAATGCTCTTTGGTATGCCCCAGTGCTTCACCATATGCTTTACGAACAACTCTGCAGTCTTCTCTGCAGGGTAGTCCTTGGAAGCTGGGATGAAGGTGGCATACTTTGAGAAACGATCCACCACAACCAAAATAGAACTGAGGCCCTCTACCCTCGGCAGACTAACAATAAAGTACATGGAGATGCTATCCCAAGGACGTTCTGGAATTGGTAGAGGCTCAAGGAGACCAGCAGCTTTCTGGTTTGTCCCCTTATCTTGCTGGCAGATGAGGCATGTCCGCACATACCCCTCAACGTCGTCTCTCATCTGCGACCAATAGTAGCTGCGCTCAAGGAGTGCTAAGGTCCGCTCCTGACCAGGATGGCCGGCCCATAGTGTATCATGGCACTCCTTGAGTAGCTCTCGGTGAAGGCTTCCCCACCGTGGTACAAAGATGCGTCCTCCTTTTGTTACGAGGAGGCCATCTTGTAGCCAAAATCGCCAAGTCTTCCCTACCTGCGCTAGAGAAACAAGGTGTTGTGTGGTCGGATCCTGCTGTGTACCCTCGCGGATGCGGCTCAGCAATGCACCCTCCAAATGTACTTCGGAAGACTCCACGCACGCAGTTGCCAGTTCAGCCCTACGGCTCAGGGCATCCGCCACAACATTGGTCTTTCCAACCTTATACTCCAAGGCAAAGTCGAACTCAGCCAAAAACATCTGCCATCGAGCTTGTTTAGGCGTCAACTTCTTATATGTCTGAAAATAGCTCGTGGCCACATTGTCCGTCTTGACGACGAACTCGGCACCCAAAAGATAGTGCCGACAGGTCCTGAGGCAATACACAATGACGGTCATCTCACGTTCATGCACTGTGCCCCGAGGTGAACCCATCTCCTCAGCTTCAGCAACTGCATTGCCTTTGGTGTTGCGCAAGTTTTGATAAGGCGCCACGATGTCTTGCTCACAAATTGCAGTCTGTCGGCGTGTCTGACGACACCGACTCCGGAGTCCCTTCCCCAGCACGAGAACGGGCTCTGGTACCACTTGTCACGGGCCTATTTCCTTTAATGGGTCAGCGCGGCACGACGGTCCTTCCCACCGCCGCAAGCCTACTTGTCAGCTTGCTTGCCGATCGCGGAAGCGTGTAATCAGAGTGCAAGAGAGTAAGAGAGAATAGAGGAAGAGAAATTGCAATCACAAGAAGCAATCACAACGAGGGTGAACAAAAGAAAGCTCAACGCATTTACTTCATTCACGATTTTGCCCGCAGACTATTACAGTTCAAGTATACGGGCTGCCCCTTTGGGGTATTGATTCACCTGAACCGGGCAGCTTACATCAGACTCAACAAAAGCAAAACAGACTCTAAGCGCAACTGTACACTGTAAGTCGCAAGGGAACAATTGTACTCTCCTTCATTATCTGACTTCAAGTATTTTATCTTTTTTTTGTTTGTCTATACTTATGCCCTATATTGTTTGAATTTTAAGAATACTTTTGGTTTGTTCTTCATGAAGTGAACTCCAAATTTCCTTTAGTAGTCATCTATAAAAGTAATAAAATATTCAACTCCACCATTAGATTTAATAGATGTAGGCCCCTATACATCTGTATGCATATTGTCTAAGATGCCATAACTCATATGCTTTGTAGTTTTGATAGTCACCCTATATTGCTTTCTCAATACACAATATTTACAGAAATCTAGTTTGCATGACTTAACACCATTCAACAAGTTTCTTTTATGAAGTTCTATTATACCTCTTTCACTCATATGCCCTAGCTGCATTTGCCAAAGAGTGGTATGATCTGCACTATTCTCTTTATTGATGGTCACAATCGCTCTACCTAAAACTATGTTCCCTATCAACCTATATAAGTTTTCTATCAACTGACTTTTCATGACTATCAAAACTCCTTTAGTCACCTAAAAACTCCAC
The DNA here is from genome assembly GCF_984573655.1 of Nuphar pumila. Taxonomy (NCBI): domain Eukaryota; kingdom Viridiplantae; phylum Streptophyta; class Magnoliopsida; order Nymphaeales; family Nymphaeaceae; genus Nuphar; species Nuphar pumila. The sequence continues at coordinate 20,815,131 of NC_143255.1, read as the reverse complement.
ATGTTGCAGCAAACATGCAACCACTTGCATCTAAAGTACTTAAAGAGATTAAACTTTTCTTAGGTTCATACACATATCTTACATTAGTTATGGTTTTTATCACCCTATCAAATATCTTGATTTTTATTGTTCTTATTGTTGTGATCTTATACACAACATTATGACCCATAAGAACGACACCACCATCATAATCCTAATAGATATCAAACCAATCTCTATGCAGGCACATATGGTATGAGCATCCAAAATTCAAAATGTAGAAACAAAAAGAAGACATGCAATATCGCATTCATTTATGTTGGCTACCACACTTGCCTTTTATGAGATCTTGCCCTTCTTCTCTTTCTCCTTGATGTTCTCTTTATTTTTCCTACAACCCCTCTTTAAGTGTCCTTCCTTGCAGTAATAGAAAGTAAGAGTGTTCTTTTCTCTCGACATCGATTGGTTCCTACTTCTAGGACCCCATGACTTTAATCTACCCCTTTCTTGACTTAAATTACTTCTTGCCAAAGGCTCTTGTCCCTAAGATTACTTGGTGTCAGGATTTTTCCTTATCTCATTCAATACAAAATCCATAGTAACCTCATCCAACTGAAGATTCTCCTTTCTGAATAAGAGAGTGATCACCAAGTGATCATAGGATGAAGTAAAAAAGACCAAAAGTAACAAACATCTTCTTGTCATGTCGTACACATTTTATGCATATTAATAACAAGTTTTCTTATAACTGACATAATTCTTAGAAACTCAATTATCTTAATTGTTCTATTAAAAAAGCCTACTCAGTCCTATTTTAGGATCATCATATAGGCAGATGGACATTAGGTCTATAGGTTGTCCCACAGATTAACAGAGCAATCTGAAGCCCATTTGACAAGAGCATAAACTAGTCCTATAAACCTTTCTCTCCAAAAAAAGAGTATGAATTTAGAAAATTTATTTCAAATGTCTTTGCCTTATCTCAGTGCTTTTTGCCAAAAGCTGGTCTTTATCTTTATCTTTTAAAAGAAGTTTGTCTTTTTGCAAACATATCATCCATCTTCTGTACAATTTTAAGCGATAAGACACTTGTTTTGTCTGTTGTTTGATATTGCTTAACAAAAACTTTCTGCTCACAATTACTGAGTTCAAGGGAAAGGCCTTGTGTAAAACAAGATTCTAGCTTAGTCTTTGATCTAATTTAGTTTGAAAAAATCTATCTGCCTATATATATAGGCATCATAGTGTGTTGAGCTATGTAGAGGCCTTTAGCTGCCATCTTGCATAGTCAATCGTCTATGTCTTTGTCTTTTTACAATACTTTTTCAAAAAGCACAATGTCAAAGTCAATCCATTGGCATTTCCAAAATTGGTGTATCTACTTCTTTGCTATTGACAAAGATTTGCATGCTCAACAATAAAGAGAGGCATATATGGACGATAGTGGACCATGGTGGATGCGAGGGACAAGCTCTCCACCTCACGCCCTGTCTCAAATTTTTTTCCTCCATTCCCACCACCATCCAAGCATGGGTTTTGATTTTCACCTCTATCTTGTGTTCATTACCAGTTTCATGTCCTCCATCACAATCTCAAATGGAGAGGGTTCGAATGGATCCCCATTTCCCATGTCCATCTCTATTCATGTTAAGAGTCACGTACCAAAATCCACTATTTTTTACCTATTTTAAAGTTCTTCTAACTTAAACTTTATTTTTTGCCTCAAAAACTGCATCCTCAAGATTTTTGTCCAAAAGATCATTTAAACTAAAGGATCTTAGATTTCCAATAAGCCAAAAATCAGTTTAATACAACATCGGAATAAAAAGTTATGACCAAAACAAGGTGATATAATTAATAAAAACTATGTTTTCAGGTAGGGCTTGTTTTGAGCATATTTTTACTACCAAAATTGTAGAATCTAGTTTATCACTTAAATAATGAATTAAATTAGAGGATTTTAGCTTTTTAAAGCATAAAAAATCACCTTAAACAAATATTTGGATAATAAGTTATGGCTGAAACAAGTTAACCTGTCAAGCTTGTTTTGATGAGTTTCCAGACCACAATCAAGGATTATTGTTAGGAAAATGTTGATGACAATGATATTGTTGTTAGCATTTTTTTATGTGTTGTCAGCACCATATGTCACTAGTAAAAAAAATATGTTTTCATATAGGGGCCATTTTGAGCACTTTTTTACTACCAAAATTGTCGAATCTAGTTTTTCACTTAAATGATGAATTAAAATAGAGGATTTTAGCTTTCTAAAGCATAAAAAATCACCTGAATAGATATCAGGATAATAAATTATGACCCAAATAAATTAACTTTTCAAGCTTGTTTTGGCTAGTTTCCTAACGTGTCGTTAGGAAAAACTTGACAATAATGAGATTGTTATTAGCGTATTTTTATGTGTCATCAACACTATATGTTGTCAACACCATATGTCATCAACACTTTTCTTACAAAAAACTATGTTTGTTATTTGCACTTTTTGTCATTAGCCACCCTTTTTATGCAAGCCATTTGGATAAAACTGCCCATATCTTATCCTACCCTCCTTCCAAATTTGGAACAAAATATTTCTCAATCACAACCCTTCAATCAAAAATTGCTTAATAGGAGCCATCCATCTTAACTTGGGTCGGATCCAAGAATACATATCCCTAATACATAGAAAACGTGTCCCGATTAGCGAGAAAAACTATAAATAGGAGCCACCCCTATTCCAACATATGGAGTTCAAGTCATTCGCCATAACATTGCTCTATTAAAATTGTAGCACAACTAGACCTAGCCTACCTAGCCTAGCCTATGACCCAAATTCCTTATCTCACATCTTTTCAAAGCCCGTGTCTTGCTGAAGTGCTACCAGGTTCCACCACACTCTTCAATAATGTAGAAAGGGATGCCTAAGCCCAAGGTGAGATTCAATTTATTTTAATATTTACTGTGTTAATTTATTATAGTTTTATAAGTATTGATTTCTCTAACATTGGTATATTTTGCTTGTTTTGTCTGTTTCCTAAGTTTTGGTGGCTCGTGTCACCGAGCACACTTTTTTAGGATCCGTGTATGAGGTACGTATACTCGCAAGTCGCAACCCCAAAAATAAAGATTTTGAGCTCCTGGTGTAGTTGATCCCTACTCAACGGATGAGGAAAGATGCACAACCTTGAAGAAGGGACCCAACAAACTCTCAAATTCGGATATGGACTTCAGACCCTTTTCTAAAATCTTTATCATGAAAAAACTTTCTTTTTTGCTTTCAAAAATTCAGAATCCACACCACCGCACACTGATAAGATCTAGAGACCCTCTTGTGGAACAAGTTGCTAACTTTGTCTTGAGACCGATTGTGTTACCCGACAAGACATTGGCTTACTTGGATGAGTGTCAGGGCCCCTAAGTGGATTATTTACACTTGTCGAATAGCATGTGTATTTTTCATTGTTTTTGCCTTTTTCCAGTTCTGGGTGTGTGCCAACTTTATTATCAATCAAGCTTCGCCCACCTAATAACAAAGAGGACCATCTCTTGACACCCAAAAATTTTTAGGTTCCTCGAACCAACTTCAATCATAGGTCCTTGACATCATGTCACGTCATGAGTCATTAAAATTTGGGATGTATTCATTTACATTCCTCTACGTTAAGGGTATGAACCTTTTATACTTCGTTATTCGTCCATAATACAAAGTAGTCCAAAAAATAAGTTTTCTACCATCCCAATCCATCACCAAGCACACTCAAGTATTTTTGAAAGGGTATTTTCAAAGTGCTATTTGATAAATACATTTCAAAGGATACTTCTAAAGGTTTTGGGTGTTTTAAGGTCTTTTCAAAGAAAATCTAGCTTTGCCAAACATTAGAATATAAAATAAGATCACCAACCTCTTTCAACCAAAAGTAAGAATTTTAGCCTTCCAATGAGCCAAAAATTACTTTGATCTGATATCAAAGTGAGAAGTTATTACCAAAACATGTTTTTGGTTTTGAAAATAACCTACTTAAAAAGTAGAGCCTATTTTGAGAGCATTTTTGATATTTCAAATTGTTGTATTTAGTTTTAAGCCTAAGAGACTAATTGTGGTCGAGGATGTTAGCTTTCAAATGAATAAAACCATTTTGTTATATGACATATAAATCTTGAGATATAGGCATTTTCTTAAAATGTATTGAAATGGATTGGGTTTTTGACCCGATCGAGATCAAGATCCAATGGATTGAAGCTAGTCCTTAATACTAGCGCTGATCTAAGTCTATTTGAACTAATTTGGACTTAAATTTAACTTGATCTAGATACAGATTCAGTAAATTGTAGCCAGTTCCAAAGACTGGCGCTGATCTAAGTGGGATTAGACCCGATCTGAACCAAATATGACCCAGATCTAACCTGACGTGGAGGAATCAATGCCAATCTTTATGACTGGCATTGATCATCTAGATCTGGATCTGATCCGACCTATATTCAATCCATTCTAGGGGTGTAGACACCCAATTTTTGATCAAGATGTCTTCTATACCAAAAATCTATGTCTTTTTTATCTTTCCCTCAAAAGCATGATCATAACTTCAATCCAATTTTTGGCCTTCAAAGTGACCTCTTTTAGATTTCTAACTAAAAGAAGAGTTAAAGATGAGATTCTTAGTTGTCCAATGAGTAAAAAATCAAGTTTATTTGACATCAAGATCAAAAGTTATGACCAAAATAACTTTTTAGTCTGTGATGACAACTTAACATGTCATCATCCCTATCTTGAATTGTCGCTACTATCCTTGGATTGTCACCACTGTATTTGAATTGTTGTCATAGGAACCTCTCTTTTACAAGGTGATATCATCTACCCCTGACGACACCTTAAGTTGTTGTTTGGACCCAATCAAAACCTATGGTCTGTCATCAGTAACCATGAGTTATCGTTAGTGCTTACCTCTAATGACAACTTAACTTGTTGTTAGAGGAACTTGTCATTATCCACCTTTTTTTTTGTTGTTAATAGCCTTTTTTGCACGTCCTTTGGATAAAATCGGCCCTCAACCTTCCAAACTTGAAATTGAAAAACTTCTAATTCTCAAAACCTCCTTTACTTAGAAAACCCTCCATCCAAGACAATAAACCATGGACAAATCTAGGTCTTCATTCAAAGGCAACCCATTTAGAATCCATCCATTTAGATGGATCCCAGATACACAGAAAACATATTTGGATCTGCCTAAAAAACTATAAATAGGGAGTCACCCTTATTTCGGGTCTAGAATCTATGATCTGGCATCTATCGGGAGTTCATTTATGCTTGCGTCCCTACCTTACTCGAGTCTCTAGAAGGCCTAGCCTAGCCGACCTAACCTAAACATCATGCCCACCTAGTCTTGGACCCAGATCCCTTGTCTCACCCCCTTTTTAGAGTCTGTGCCTAGAAAATCATGTCGCTTGTGCTACTTCATGGTCGTCAACCATAGAAAAGGCTACCTAAGCCTAGGTGAGATTTGGTTTTCCATTTTTTGTTTTTATTTTATTTATTTTATATGTTTTTCTATGTTTTGACTTCCCTAACATTTGTATATTGCTTGTTTTGTGTTTTTTTCAAGTTTTGGTGGTTCTCGCCACCAAACTTACCTTTTTCATAAGATTAGAATACGAGGTATAAGCTTTTGCAATGTCGCTGCTCCAAAAATGAAGATCAAGGGTTCCTGATTTGGTTGATCCCTACTCAATGAAGGAGGAAAGGTGTATTACCTTAAAGAATGGATCCCCACACACTTTTAAATTTGGATCTGATTTTCAGACCCATTTAAAAAAATATTTTTTAGTGAAAACCCTTGATTTTGTTTTCAAAAAATTGGGGTTCCACAAAATAATGGTCATGATAGGGTCATTGGCTTAACTCCAAGATCTAAGTTTCTAAAAATTGACATTATGATGTTAGTAGTTTTGTTGTTTTTGTGATTTTTGGATATTGGATCGACCTCGAATCCATAATCTCATTTTTCTATATTTTGTTCTGTCAGGCACTATTGGATTGACATAGGCATATCTCTCTGATCGTAAGTTAGTTTTCAATGTTTTAGGGATCATTGGAAAACAAACACGATTCTCTTTCATTGTCATGTTTAAAGCAATCTTAGATTCTAGTTATACAGTATCTAAAAAAGCATGTGGACAAGCAAAAAAATTGGTTGCCTGACGACTTTCTACATAATAGATCCTGTTCTTAGAACTGTATCTCTGTGATCCATTGAAAAAAAAAATGTGTTTTTACATTCATCAAAAAATTGAGAGAAATATCTAAAACTTTTCATTTTTGGCATAGAGTTGAAAACCTCGCTAAGGTTCCCTTTTTTTTATAGAAAAGCCTCTCTAAGGTTCTTGTTTATGAGATCTAAAACCAGAACCAGGATTTGTCTAGTAGACTGAAATAGTCGAGCAATTTGTATTCCCAGAAGCAATATGTCTAGTAGACTGAAACATCTTGATCTTCATTTGTTATATTTTCTATTTTCTTGAATTTCTGGCTTAGGAGGCCTGAAAATAGCGTATATCAGTCAGAATAGGCACAACCATGCCTGTTCATCACTTGTTTTAGGCGTATTCCTGGTTCTGTATCTCAACATATGTTTGTCAGTTTCCAACGAATAAAATATCATTAGAAAGGTCTTTTAATTTAAAGTATTTATTCTATTTTGCATTTCACCATATTCCTCTATTTTCTGATAAAAAATCAGTACCAAGAACTATTACTGATCTATGATCTAAGAAAAACCCAGCAAAACCTTGTTTCTTTGGATTGAGTCTTTGTTTTTGGGTCTTTAAGCCCCATGGTTCTTAGATCCATGTGTGAATCCTACTCTTAACTATTTTCTTGTCATGTTTGTATCTAGAGATGCATTACAGTGAGCCTAAGTTCAGTTTTTAGGATTTAGGTAGGCTTGGGTTATGTTTGGTCAAGTCAAAGGTCAACGCTGTTAGCAGATTCAGGTAGGGTTCAGGCAAGGTCCAAAGAAAAATTGGGTTCTCCCAAAATACAACTCAATAAATGCTATAAAAAATAGGAGATGACTTTGGACATGTCAAAAAAGCTTGGATTAAAATTTGAGTTTCAGGAGAACCGGGGTTACAAAGGTAAAATTATATGGGAATTTTGGGTTTATTTGGGAACTGGATTCTATTCATTTTTTTACAGAACTTGAGAGAGAATTGATTATCTCAAAATAAAAATCTTAAAATTCATAGAAAATAGGATTAGACTAGGGACAAGCTATAGAGGATCTGGTTAAAATTTGAGGGTCTGGGTCAATTTGGTTTAGGAATTAAAATTCAACCAAATCAAGACACAAGTTTGGAACAGGTCTATTTCTGGACTGGGTTTTGGGCAAACCAGGTTCTAGTGTCAGATTTAATTCTCCTTAATAAGAATTAGGATCCTATTTTTAGAGGGTAGGTTAAGGATACATAGGGGTGTTTGGGGTTAATTTTTTAGGTTTGGACAAGGTACATATTAGGATACCTTATTTTCAAGTTTGGTTATTTTTTATAAATCACAACAGTAGATTGTTGTTTCCAAAATTGGGTTTGAAAAAGGTTTAGTCTTAGCGAGGGTTAGATAAATGGGTTCTAAGACTTACACAGTTTGGGTAGAGTATCCTAAGGCTAGGGATCAGCCTAGTCCATCAAAAAAAGGTTTAGGTATCGCGATGGTACTGAGTTGAAGTGAGCCGACACAGAGTTGATGCAATCTACTAAGTAGAATTAGTTCTACTTAGTACTTAGGTAGTTGCATATCTCAGAAGGGCTGGTACCACCTTACATAAACTAGATGAGCCTTGAGATAGGGTTAACGAGTCAAGGGGGTAGGGACTCACAGAAAAGAAAGTCGTCCTCCAATGGGGGGGGGGGGTTGACTTCTTGAGAGAGAGACTAAGGCAATCTTGATTCAATTTTTATATTATATCTCAAAACATAAAAGGGAACCTCTTTTATAGGTTAAGTGAAGCTCTATATTATCAATTACAAAATTCCAAGCACCCACACATCTAACAAAGCAGTATTAACTGCTAATTCCTTTCTTTAGATGAAGCCTACTCTAATTTAGGGAAACATCTCCCTAATGCACTAATGACGCCCAACACATAAGACCCATTTAAAATTCCAAGGAGGGAGTCCTACACGACTTCCTTATAGGGACTTTAGTGCCCTTGGGTGGCACCAATGGATAGGTCCCACTCTTCTTCTCTTCCTTCTAAAGGAGGCGCCCCATGTGGGTCTTACTTACCAATAAATTTGAGGGGCATCTAAGAGGGTCACACAAAATGAGGTGGATGCATGGCTTGCAACAAATGTAGCTTAAATAACGAATTTGGACCATCCTACAGGAGATTTGTTTATTTATTCTAGACTTTATGAATTGGATCTTGATCTATGGAATTTGGGATCTCATCATCTGGATAGACCTTTCAGATAAGGTCTCATCTCAAATCCAAAATCTAATCCATCACTACCTTTCCTACATGAAAATCGTTTTGGATACAAAACCATCACATTTTCTTGTGTGATTTTTTTTAGGTAGAATTGGTGTTTCATTACTTGTCTTAGTTAAAAAAAAAAGTTAAAGATCCTTGTTGGAGAATCATATGTCATTTAGTTTTCTTTTTTTAAAAAAATATCGACCTCTAACAAGTTAGGAAAGTCATTTTTTATTGAGACATTTCTTGGTTTGTGGTTGTCCTTCCATATTTATCCTCACTTTCTTAGGACTCTTTTTGTAGAGCCACTATGATGCAGAGCATCCTGAAGATCCGAATATTGAAGACAAGTTGGATCCAAATTCAATTCACCGGACCCAATTCAGGATGTGATCCGTTGCAGATCCAATCATGCCAGACTATCTATGTCCAATTGGATCTCCGAGAACCCAAATCCAATTTGAATGTCGTATTTTAATATCTAAGATATTTTGCATTTATCTTCCCAGAGATTGTATTTTTAGTTTTTTATTCTATTTTGTCAAATTAAGGAATCATATTAAATATTTTATTTTTTATTTTTTTATTTTTTTAGGTGTCGGATTCTACAGATTCGGATAGTTCTAGTGCCCTGTAGGATTTCTTTTGTGATACTAGAGGGTGTGTGGGAATCCAGGGTAGTTTTTATTTTTTATTTGCATTTCATTTTAATGCAATTTCAGTGTGGGTCTGAATCTCAACTTTATTTGGATCTTGCCTAAGATCCAGATCTAAAACTGGACCCCTAGTTGGTGCCACCCATGGGTGAAGAAGTTCAGGCCTCAGTTTGAATTCCCTTTGACTTGGAAGTCAATATAGCTGTTGAATGAAAATTCAAACCTCAAGCAAAATATAGGTGATTCAAGCCTTGGAATGGAGAAAGCCTTGGAAAGTCCCTCCCTCTCTTTATGATGACAATTTTTGGAGTTTAAGAGCCCAAGGGGGGCGTCCAGCAGAAGAGAGCTTCGTTTTGACAAAAAAAAATTGAGAAAGAAAATTCTTGAGGAAAATGGAGGTGCGTTAGGTGTGGTGCTGGCTGGTTCAACAAGGAAGCCAAATTTCGGTTGGAGTCCAATTCGGTGCTATTACTGGTTATTGTGCATATGGCTGTGGTTCTACAACATGGACGAGTCTTACATGGTGCTGTTTAGCATTGTGAAAGTTGCTAAAGAGTTCCACCAATCTTGTTGCCTGCAACAAGATAATATCTTTTGAAACTTTGCTATCTTTATCTTGTGTTCTATGCATATTTGTTATCATTGACTGTTAGATTCCTTGTTAAGGATTGTGAGGCTATTTTAAAGTGATATTTTACTGGTTGTTTAGAAACTTGGATTGTTGGTGTGTGCTTGTTTTTCTGAAACTCATTTTCTTGCTAAGGAAAAGTTGTTTCTGCATTCGGGTCTCTCTAACACAGTCCCAACATTTTGATCGTATCTCCCTAGATACTGGTCTAAATCAAGTGATCTTTGACTTGTTGGAAAACTAAGATCCTCCCCTTAAAGTTTACAATTTATTGTTTTTCTCGAATCATCATTTTTATGCTGCTAAAATGCCTAAAAAGTTTTTGTCAATCAGACAAGACCTGAGTTTTGTCATGTGCATCGTATCACTACTATTGTTTCATATTTTCATCATATCTCATTATCTGCTGCATAAAAATTTATGCATCATAGCTTGTTGGAAAGATAACATTTGGCTCTTCAAGTTTGTTGTTTAACATTTTGACTGATTCATTTTTAGTAAGTGTCAAAAATCTATAAAAAATTTAGCCTATTGCATGTGATCTGAGTTAGCCTCTGTTGTTTGAAGTTTCTAACAAAGTTTCGTATTTCTATCATAACTTTCTCATTTCAGTATTGTTTGTTGACCTGATTGAAGTTTTGGTTTTATAACATCTTGAAGCATATTATGTTTTGATGTTTTGATGTTTTGATGTTTTGCTGAATCGTCCATCTGCTGCTTCAGAAATTAGTTTGTTTGCTTCATGATTAATCACCATATCATTTTTTTTAGTTTAAGGTTTTGAAATACTGCAAAAAAATTTAATCATATCTTTCTGAGTATAAATCCAAAAATTGAAAATATAGGCTTGTTAGAAAGGTTAGAAAATTTTAAACAACTTCGCTGTTTTGAGTTTTTCCAAACTCAGTCGATTGAGGGTCCGAAAATCATCTCCAATCTGTCTGATTGGTCACCGACCTGTTTCGGGTGTCCTATCCATTCATCCTAGAGACTTTGTCATAACTCGATCATCACAAATTCAAATTTTGTGTTCTTGGATTCGTTGGAAAGGTGTGCTCGTTGCGCAACTTTCCTGTATTTAACCCGTTTGTTAAAACAAAGTGCTACTACCCTGAATATCAAAGTATTTGAGCCCTATTTAGACTCACCTGTTATAACTTTAGCCTCCCCGCGTGGAGATCCATTTGGATCTCGAATCACGAATTGACTCATATGTCGATTCTACATCACACTATTTCCTGTTCGTTTTTTAAAACCCTATCCTATCCTATATTTTGGATCTTCAAATTCCCACACTAATACCATAATCCTTCAACTTGGATATATCAGTGGTAAACCAAGGAGACCGAGAACCCACTCGGAATACTAAGAGACATAACTCAGATATATCGTAAAAGGTTTGGTATAAAAAAAATCATGTCATATTAGATCATATTTGAAGCAAACTCATAGATCCGTGGATCTTTCGAAAAGATCTAGGAAACCCATTTTTTAAAAGCATGATCTGTGTGTTGTGTGATTTCTATGGACTCTTGTTTGATTATAGATCCTAGACTATGGTTTTACAAAAGAATCTCACAGATCCTCCAAGGAACCTGAATACTAAAGTGAGTCAAAGTTCTAAGAACCATGACCAACCTAAGTCTATGGCCTAGAATCCACCTAAGAATATCGAAAAACTACCCAGAGGTACTCGGGACTTGATGGCCCTATTAGCCGAAAGTTCACTTCAAGGAATGGGGATGACTCTTTTGTCTACAGAGGTCTCTTTTGATTGTCCCATCATAGAGAATTTGTATCAAGAAGAAGAAGAAGAAGAAGAAGAAGAAGAAGAAGAAGAAGATGAGGTCTAGTATATAAAAACAAGCAAAGGCAAAGGGTTAGCCAAAGAATTCCCAAACAAATCTATTTTAGAAGTAGAGAATTTCAATGCCACTTTAAGAGCCTTGATTCAAGAAATGCAACAAAAGTTCCTAGAGAATAAAACAAAGTTAAGAGATTATAAACAAATGAATAGACAGAGGAATGAGAATGTCCAAGTCAGAAAACACGGTAACAAACAAGAATATGGGAGTTAGAAATATACACACTATATTAAATTTAATAAAATAAATAAATAAAATTAAATAAGGTAAACAATCTTAACATGGGCTTAGGTAGCCCTCCTAAGTTGACTCTAACGAGCGATGAATTTGATCGTACCTCCGTAGGGAATAGGTTCATGGAGGTTCAGATCGGGTAGAATTGATCACAAGACATGTAATCTAGACCTATATTTGGCAAGTATGTTCGATAGGGTTAGGTTCTCTGGGCTAGGTTAGGCTCTCGTGGGAGTGACACTCTCACACACAGGGTTTTGTTGCTGAACTATTTTATCTTCCAAAGTCAAATTCACACACAGGTGAGAATTTGACTTTGGAAGACGTGGCAACATCATATTGGTTGAATGTTATAAGGTCTCGTTCTGATTTACTAGAGTTACCTAGTTTATGGGCTATGGTTTTTAGATTGAGAAGATAAACATGATAGATTTTTGGAGTTCCTAAATAGGGTTTAGGTTTATTAGATAGAGTTTTTGGGGTTTTAGGATAGGGATAAGATGTTTATGGAGAGTTATCCTTAATCTGCACATGAATTTAGACCAAATGATAGTAAAACCATGTGACTACAAGTCATGGTGATGACAAGTGGCATTTTGTTGAAAAGTGTGTCATTCTTGAAGACAGTGTACTTCTGGGCTAGTGTTGATGACAATTCATTCATTCCTAATGATAATTCAAAGATTGCTCATGACAATTAACTTGTTGTCAACGATAAGATGCGACTGCACTAACATGTTAACTTGTTTTGACAATATCTCTATAATTGAATGTCAGATTGAGGCGTTATTTGATGCATTGAAAATCGAACATTCGCAACTTTAATTCATAAGTGAAAAATCAAATATGATCATTTTGTAATAAAACAGTAAATGTGGGCCCTGTCTAAAAAAGAAGATTTTTACTCAACAAGACACTTTGTTTTTATTATAACTCTCTACTCTAATGTTGTATTAACTTGATTTTTGTCTTATTTGAAACCTAAAATCCTCTAGTTTAATTCATCTTTTGAACAATACTATTGAGAATGCCATTTTGAAGGCCAAAAATATATTTAAACCTATTTAATATTTTTTTAAACTATTTAGTCAAAATTGGGGTGTCTCTGACATTTTAACTGTATTTAGAGGTTTTCTATATATTAGTTTGAATGTCGACAGGTCCGCACAAATATCATACAAATCTCTTCATAGATTTTAAACATATTGAGAGGTTCACAACATATTTGTGAGAATGTTGGCAGACATATATCATATATATGAATCTCCTTGGTGATTTTAATTTTTTGGAGGTTTGCAAGATATTTGAGGGAATGTCAGGAGGTAAAACTGTCCTAAATAACTCAGGAATTGGCGATTTTGGGTATGCAGAAGATTTTGACATATTTTGAAGAACGTGCAATTTTTCTAAGATAGTATGGTCATTTTTTCAAAATTTATATATGCCCTTTGAGTCTATCCCTATTTTAACACGATAGATTCTTGCTTTCTCATTTTAGATAAGGAAGATATTCATCAAAATGAAACCCATTGGAAATAGAAAACCCATTGGTTAATGATAATATCTTTTATTGAAAAAGTTCTGGTGGTGGGTTGGGTCTCAACAGGTTCGGGTTTGGTTCTGGTATAGTGTTGTGTATAAACAAGTTGGGATTTAGATATTTGCTAGGTTTGGGCTCGGATCGATTCAGGAACAAATAGGTTCATGTACCTAAGATGTTCAGGTTTGGGAATGAAACATGTTCAAGTCGAAACGGGTTCAGATATATACCAGATTCGAGTTGGTTCAAGTGTATATTCCAACGGAACCATTTGGGTCAGGTATAAAAACGAGTCAGGTCCAAATAGCCCTGGTTATACATTCACTGTACCCAAGAACCGATCTGCTTCTTCAATGGGATCTATATTTTGGACCCGAACTGCACCCATGTGGCTCCTAAGATCTGGTCTAATCGGTTTGGGACGTTGGCTCAGTTCGGATATACCCGAGCCACTTACACCTCTACTTGTGGGCAACTCATTTCTATACACTGCACACATATTTACAAAGGAAAACGATAATTCATTTCCAAAAGATCGGTCCTTAGGTCCAGATAGATGTAATAACGGACACTTAAGAGAGAGAGAGAGAGATCAGAAGGCCTTTTTCCCGTGGAGCTCAGGATCATAAAGGGTACCAAACAGCCAGTCCATGAGGGTGGTGTAGTTGCCGAAGTTATATCGATATTTGGTATGATGAATTTTGTGGCGTCCTCCCCCCATCACAAACCACAACTCTGTGTTGATGCAGTCATGGATGTTAATTGCCCACAATGCGCTATGAAGGAAGATCACCATGTGCGTAACAAAATGCATCGGCACCACAAACAGTGCAATAAATTGGGGTGATGCCTCCAGTGCACTGTCTATAGGATTGAACGCAAAGCCTGCAACACAAAGTGAAACTGTATTACCTTCTTCTTCTTCTTTTGTCAGAAAAATAATAATTTTTACTTCAAACGTGAAAAAATTAAGCTTAGATAAGGCAGCAAGCAGGGTGACGAATGATTAGACAATCTTAGGGGCGTCAACCGGTCGGACCTTCTCCCTGACCCCCTGCAGGTGGTTCTGGACCTGGGTCCAACTGGACTGACCTACCAAAGAAAAAAACATACCCAGTTCCTATAAGGATTGCATAGACCAGACCCCCGTAATCCATACCTGATAAATAATATTTTTAAGTTTTTACATTGAAAAATTACGGATTTTAATAGGAACTTAATTGGGTTAGACCCAGTAAAAACAATTCACTTTCTAATTTTTTTGTTATTAATTTTTATGAATTATATCCATTAAAATTGCATTTTTATATGTTAACAATTTAAAAGAATATGTATCCTCATGCCCAACCTTTCATAAAAATTAGTGTATTTACATCTAGACGCACTTGTGTCGGTACTCATATATCCATGTGACAGTGTTAGAACTGTTCCATTTTGTAGTAGTAACGGGAGGCTTGTAGTTCAATCTCACAGAACCAGGGAAATTGGTTTGGGTCCTGCGTTTGTAATATGGGTTTGGGTCCTATTTTTGTAATTTGGATTTGGTCTATTCATATGCTGGATTTGGGGTATGCATCATGGGAGGAGGGACGAGATTGGATCATGGGTCCCAATTTGGTATGGGTACAAACTGAGTTTTTGTTTGGGTGCGATTGGATTTGGATTGGTTCATGTTCATATATATGGGGTGTGAAATGGGTTGATATAGAAGCCAGTTTGGGGTTTGCATCGATTCGAGTACAAATTGCAAATAACTGCTTAGATCAGGTATAAAACTTGGTCATGTAGATACAGGTTTAGGTCTATTTTTGTTAGCCAAGATCCTACCCATTTCTCACATGGGTCTAGATTTCAGACCCAACCTATCAAGTCCGGGTTGATTTAAATCTGATCTGTTTGGGACATTGGTTCTGGTCGAGTTTATCCAACCCAGTTTTTCATGTTATCCATTATATGCGTTTTGACACTTACCCATCTCATCAAGTGCAAGGGAGCCTCTTGAATATGGTGTTTGAAATTAGCACATTTAGTCCCTAACTAATCCAACATTTGCTTTTTAAAAATTCCTATAACCATCTCATTATGAGCATAGACAAGATACCGCTTGCAAAATTCACGTATTTTTAAAGCACGGATATTTTTTTTTTTTTTTTAGCTAGGGCAAGGAAAACCCCTATCACTTTTAGTGGTCTTTACATTTTGATGAAAATATCATGATATTTTGGAAATATAGCAAGAAATTGCCATTTAAAATGATTGCTAAACTTATCGCATTTTAATATGATTTTTTTTTTCAAAAAAAAAAAAATAGCAGAACCCTTGAGATACCCCTGCCCACCGCAGTTTCACCTAGCTTTGCCCTTGCAACAGGGAACACTTCCCGTGGGTTCTCAAACAAGGGAAGATCAGGTGCAATGCGATTCCACACTTTTAGTGAGCTGCTTCACCTGATCACCCTGTGTAATTGCATTGCGCCATATCATCCCTCGTTTTCAACCGTGGTCAGCGCATGTCAGGTGACAAAACGCTGTCACCCTTAACACCAAAGATAATTAAGCCCTCAAGGGAGGGCAGCAAAAGTCTTCATTTATGAAACTGGAAAGCTAAAACTAGTACATGGCGAGATCAGATTCTCCCTCATCTATCTTTACCTGCAAATGCCTAATCTCAGAGTCCCTATCAGAAAAAAAAGAAGAAGAAAAAAATCTTTACCTGCAAATGGAGAAAGGGTAGCCTGCTTGTTGTATTTGTGATGGGTTGCATGCAAATGCTTGTAAAGAGGCTTTATGTCATGCATTCCTCTATGTATCCAGTAAACCCCAAAATCAATGAGCACCAGATAGACAACTGTATAGACAATGTACAAGGGCCAACCAACTTCTTCTACTCTTGCATAACACCTTGTCCAGCCCTTTTCAACCACGTACTCTGTAATTGCGGGCAACACAGCGTGTATAGGAAAAGCTTTCATGCTTAACCATATTTGGTCTAAAATCGTTTTCCTTGTTGGCATCAAGCCTGCACAAGCAAACCATTCACGGCATATATTAAAAAAAAAAGAAAAAGATCCTATGAGTATATAACTGACATAAATTCTTCTGAAGACATGATATTGTGGTCTGAACTATGGGTAAAAGTGAGCAGACAACGATGAATTCAATATCCACATTACCTTTTTTATTTTTCCTGTTTTTTTGTGGGTAGGTTGGGGATGGAGAATTGCATCACTTCTCGGGCTCAGGTCTTTTTACAGTCGACACTTTTGATGCTGCACGCTACGAGTTGAGACCAAACAAGTTCTTTTTTGTCTTTTTTTAAAGCCAGAAGAAACCATTATTGTAGTAGAGCAAATCCAGATGATTCTTTTTTTATGTTGGAAAAATGCTTAATATTGTGCATTGTAATAAATTGATATTCATTTTCTTTTCTTCGCACTAAAATTCCTTTGAAAATGGGTTAGTCTCGTATATAAAAGGGAGATAAATTTTTGGTAGTTTAAATAGAGTATTTTTTTTTTTATTTTTAATACTTTAAAGACTCATGTGTTTTAGGGTAGCTTGTGGACGTTATTGCACAATGCACACATGTGCGTGTAAAAGTACTACAGGTGCAATGTGGCGCTTTGATGTTGCACTTTGCACAATCACAGTGGTGCGAAACACATTTAGAGGCACCTATATATCCTTTTTGACTGATCCGAGTTAACCTTTGACTATTTTGATCGAGCAAACCTTAGCTGCTTTAACTTTCGATTTTAAAGTTGTATTTAAACCATTTGAGACCAATTAAGGGGTTGTATGAAACTTTGTGATCATAGGGCAGTTTTGGAGGTCCTTGACCATTGGTAAAAGGCGAATAACTATTCATGGTCAATTTCATCCAAATTTTAAAATGTTAAATTTCTGGCCATTTAAACTCATTTTTCATCCAAAATTATTGTCTTTCTAAGTCTATAACAACTCTTCATTCTTGACTTGTTGATCATTAGACTTTTTAGATTCTCAAGCTTTTCTTATTTTAGTTCCTTTTGACTCTTGTTTGGCATGCAAGTTGGTATTTAGGATCGGTCACTTAGTCTTGCAAAGTAATGACTCTCTTGAGGTCCAAGCGTAGTTGTATCTTGGGTACTTAGTTACACTAATTCTCATTTGGCATCTTCGAAAATCTTGAAGTAGGCTATTAAAATCTAAATATAATAATCTTAAGAATGTACCTCCAAGTTTGGGATCTCGATCTTACAAAATCTTGTTTTTGGTGATTGTGTTCTAACACAATTTTAAATGCACGAAAACAGACTTCTTTCACAAAGCATAAACTTCACTCAAAAAAAAAGAGAATAAACTTCTAAAAAAAAGCATAAACTTCACACTTTTCGAAGCTTTATGAGAAACAGAATGAAAAGCTTGTTTCTTTCAAAATAAAAAGAGCAATTTATATGTAGGCACCTAACGTGACACCTCAAATATCAAATATTTAAGTTGTTTTTTTCATTCACTTAATGTTACAAATTTAACCTATTTTTTCTGTAAATCATTGAACATTTTTTTAGCCTTTTGTAGCTATACATAAGGGTATCTAAGTAATTTCAGGGAGAAAAAAACAACAACTCAGGCTGTCATCCGAACAATTTCTTAAAAGGTGAAGCATTCATCTTAAATGTTTGAAACCTGGGACATCGACACAAATTGCCATATTAGCCGCCTATATGTAAATTACCCAACTAAAAACAAGATTCTTGATATTCTAAATGTTTGTTATTTTAAAAGAATTCTGTTTTTTAAATTTATTCTTATGAAATATATTTTATAGTTTAAATATTGTTGAAAAAAATACCTAAAGTTATTTGTTAGTAAAGGACACAAATTTTACCGATATATATATATATATATATATATATATATATATATATATATATATATATATATATATATAGAGAGAGAGAGAGAGAGAGAGAGAGAGAGAGAGAGAGAGAGAGAGAAAACTAAACATATTATGCCTCATTTCTCATTCTGTTGTGTTCTGCCCTATAGGTTTTAAGTGTTTTATGATAGATCTGAACTGTTAGATGTGTTTAGCATGATCGACATAGAGAGAATCGACTCCTAGATCATGTTTTTTCGACGAAAATACATGTTTTTATGAGCAGAGAAAAACTATACCTTCATAGCCATTGATTTTAGATCACCAGAAAAACTTGTATACAGGTTAGATTTCGGAGATCTAAAGCTGGTTTTCACTAAACAAAACCTATAGGTCACTTCTATGGTATTAGACGTGCAAAAAAATACTTAAAACTATGTTTTTTGAAGGGGCCTAACCAGATCTAACGAACAAAGGAGGCCCAAGGAACGCATTAGTCTCTCTCTCTCTCTCTCTCTCTCTCTCTCTCTCTCTCTCTCTCTCTATATATATATATATATATATATATATATATATATATATATATATATATATATATATATATATTAGGTTCCATTTTTCCTTCTGCTCTATAGATTTTAAGTGTTTTATTATATATCTGAACCGTTAGATGTGTTTAGCATGCTCGATTTAGTGGGAATCAATTCTTGGATCCGGTACCTTCATAGCCATTAATTTTGGATCACCAGAAAAACCTGTACACAGATCAGATTTCGGCGATCAAAAAGTCAGTTCCCACTAAACAAAACCTATAGATCACATCTATGGTGTTATAAGTGAGAAAAAAAAAAACTTAAAACTATGATTTTTGAATGAGCCTAGATGAGATAACAAAAAGTGGGCCTATGAGAAGTCAGTCATTTAATGGGCCTGCCTCCTTGCAAGGTAACTGGGTTGAGGATGCAACCACCAATCATTACTTTTAACTATATGTTTTTGTCATTTTTACTCATTTTCTTCTTACGTGCTTTCCCTTATACTTCCTTGGTGATCCCTTCATACTTCAGAAGCCTAGTTATTTCTTTTTAGCATAAAAATATCCAGAATTTTGAAAAAAAAAACACCAGAAATCCATTAACATATTTTATTTAAGTAACACGTGTCCATTTTATAGATTTTCATTTTCTTATATATATGAATCACAAGAATATGAGAACTGAAATATGAGAAGTAGAACATGAAAACTAGAAATATGGGCATTTTCAACTATTTTTTTTGTAAATCCAACTCTATAGATGTGCTAGAAATCAAATGTTGGATTGTGCATTTTCAATGAAAAAATGTGATTTTTTAATGCTTGAAATTCAACTAATTTAGCATGGTGAATTTGCAACAAATCAACCGTTGGATCGTGTATTTTGAATGAAAAAATGTGATTTTTTGAATGCTTGAATATTTATGATGATTATGAGCCATTGATTTTAAAGCCTTAAAAAAATCTCATTTATGAATCAAAATGGGATGATTCAAGAGTGGGTTCTTATAAAACCAAGCATGTACCTGTGTGGTTAGATTCAAGAGAAAAGAATAAAAAAATCCATAAAAATCAGGGTTCACACGTTAGATATCATATTTTCAGTTCTCATATTCTAGTTACTATATATATATATATATATATATATATATATATATATATATATATATATATATATATATATATAGAGAGAGAGAGAGAGAGAGAGAGAGAGAGAGAGAGAGACCCTCACCATCAGGGAAGTAGACATGGCTCTATACGCAGTAAATATAGAAGGACAGATGAGGAAGTAGAAGACGATCCCAACGATGTAGTCCTAGATCTGTTTTGACCGATACAAGCTGACCTTTGACTATTTTTTATTGAGTTAACCTTAATTACTTTCACTTTCGATTTTAGTTTGAGACCATTTAAGGTATTTTATGAGCCCCTGTGACTATTGGTCAGTTTTGGAGGTCATGGTAAAAGGTGAATTTATGGTCATTTAAACTTATTTATCACCAAAAATTGTTTTGTCCAACTCTGTATTCTCGACTTGTTGATCATTAGACTTTTCTGATTCTTAAGGTTTTCCTACTTTTTTTTTTCTTTTGACTTTTGTTTAGCTTAAAAATTAGTATTTGGGAGAGGTCACATATTCTTGCAAAGCAGTGACTCTTTTGCTTATTTTTGCGTCTTCGAAAATCCTAAAGTGGGGCGGTTGAGATCTAAATATAGCGATCTTAAGAATGTGCCTCAAATTTTGAAATCTTCATCTTACAACTTACAAAATCGTGTTTTTGGCCACCCTGTTCTGACACAACTTAAATGGCTTAAACCGACTCATCTAGCCAAGTGTGTAGAGCCCAAGTAGACAACAAGAAACCAAATTAGAAAGCACTTTTTTTTTTCTGGTGTTCCACTGTGTAGCTCACTTTTTCTCTTTATTTTTCTGTTTGTTTCTATTTATCTTTGAAGGATAATTAATTATCATCCAAATCAGGTTGCGCACATGAGCATCATAATCACAGGAAGCATCTCTGAAAATTGCTTTTTGGAAGCGTGAAAGCATAGCCTTCTTTCACAAAGCATAAACTTCACACTTTCGAAGCTTTATGAGAAACAGAATGGAAAGCTTGTTTCTTTCAAAATTAAAAGAGCAATTTACATGTAGGCAACTAACGTATGGCAAATTCAAGTTTAGACGCCTCAAGTATCAAATTTTCAAGTTAATTAGACGTTTGACCTTCTAAAAAAGATTGCTCAAATGACTGCCTAAGAAGTTATTTCATTAACTTAATTTAACAAATTTAACCTTTTTTTTTCTTTAAATTATTGAACCCACTTTTCTAAAGTTTTATAGCATTACACAAGGGTACCTAACCAATTAATTTCAGAGAGAAAGACCCTCACCATCAGGGAAGTAGACATGGCTCTTTACGTAGTAGATATAGAAGGACCAGACTCCACAGATGAGGAAGTAGAAGATGATCCCAGCGATGTAGTTCCGAAGCAACGACTGCCAGAAGTGGGGAAGGCCCCTCCAATAATCCCCTGGAACAAGACTCCCCAGGACGATCTCATTGGACCACTCCGTCAAACTCACGAACTGTCTCAGGTACGCCTCCTCCTCCATCTCCCCTTCTCTCAACCCTATAAACCCTCCCTTCCTCTGCCGGCGTCGCCTCTCACAAAAGAACACAGAGGGAACAAGAAAGGCAAGCAAGGAGCAATCGATAACAAAAGGTGCACAGAGAGAGTGCAACTTCTCGCAGGACATGCAGTCATGTTATATAGACTCACACAGGCCATTTGTGAATGAATGCCCTCATTAATGACACGATCCCTTGCCTGGTTGTCCCGTGCCCCTCCCGTACCTTATGTCGCTTTCTATGTTAAAATATTCAAAAAATATTTTTTATTAATTACCAAAAATAAAAAATTCCGTGTCCTCATATCCCATTTTGAACTTTTTTTTTTGAAAGTCTAATTCGAATCCCGTGTTCTCGAGTCCACGAATCATTGTAATGTGTGTCTTCAGTCCCCCCCCCCCCCCGATCAGCATCCCTTGTTGCATCAAAACACGTGCACTGATGTGTTAGGCGAGAGTGGGCTAGCCCTGCTGACCCTTGGGAATGCTGAAAGCTCCCTTTCAAGCTTGGGGTTTTGACTAGGTTTTTGGGGTTGACCAAGGATTCTGAGCTGGCTAGGTTTCTTACCTGGTTTTGACCACATGTTTAGCCAGGCATAATTGCAGGTCATTCTCGAAAATTTAAAGTTTTTTAAAATTCTTTTATCAAAAAAATCTCAAGAAAATATCAGTTGTTTAAAAATATTATAAATAAATTTATAGGATGAAAAGTACGAAATACATAAATGGGTAAACATATTACCACGTCAAGATAACGTGGACAGTGCAGCGTATCATAACAGTCGGTTGGAGAAAGGATGGTCCCCTCCTTTGTGTGCGGCTGACGACGATCTTTTCATAACGTGTTCATATCTACAAGGTCAAATTTACCAAAAAAAATTTAAGAAATAAAAAAAATTAAAGATTTGTTAAGTCTGTTGTACAGACCATAGTGACAAATATCGTGAGATTTATGAAAAAAATCTTGCGATAATATCGCGAGAAATTGCTTAAAAGTTTAAAACGGCAATTTCTTGTGAGATTTTCAAAATATCAAGTGATTTATGAAAAAACATAAACACCACGATTTAAACATGATATTTATGTTTTAAACGGCTATTTATCATGAAAAAATGTGTATTTTTATTTTAAATAATTTTTATTAATATTTTCTTATAAAAAATAAATTTTGTATTTTTTTAATTTATTTTTTTATTGCCAAGATTTTGCCGGAAAAAAATGTGAGATTTATGAAAATTTTTCAATTTCTCACAAGTTTTTGAAAAACAAGAAATTGCCGTTTAAAACGTTTGTCACTGCGGTACAGACAAAGAATTATAGCAAATCTTTTCCCACTATATATAAACTACTGACATTCTAATTATCTTTTTTTCTTTCGAAAAAAAAAAACATTTCTCATTATCTTTAAACATACTTTCAGCATGTTCGGACCCATGGGGTCTGATAATTACGCATATGGATCCGGCTCCTGCTTATGAAGGAATGAAACTAGAGGGTCAAGCCTGCTTTCCATTAAAGATCCACAATTTTTATATACAAACATATAAAATCAATGTACCAAGACCTGAACCGTGCTCTTCCCATGTTGGGTGCATTTATTGCTCTTACCCACCCAGTGTTGGCGCAGGACTGATCCATTGAGTCCTACACATGGACCTATCTGATCTAGGGGTGGCAATCGGGTTGGGTTAGCGGATTGGCGGGTTGGCATGTCAGCATACCTCAACCCGAACCCGACCCGTTTATTAAACGGGTCGGCTGTGGCAAACACGAACCCGACCCGTTTAATAAACGGGTAACCCGACACGACCCGCCAACCCATTTAATAAATGGGTTGGGTCGGGTAAACGGGTTTTCAGGTTCGTGGGTCAGGTTGGCGGGTCGGGTTGGCGGGTTGACGGATCGGGTTGGCAGGTTGGCGGGTCGGGTTGACGGGTCGGGTTGGCGGGTTGACGGGTCGGCAGGCGGTTGGCGGGTCGGGTTGGCGGGTTGACCCACCCGCCTAACCCGTTTATTAAACGGGTCAGCCGGGTTGGCTGGTTGGCATACCCCCAACCCGAACCGACCTGTTTAATAAATGGGTTACGCGGGTCGACCCGTTTATTCAACGGGTTGGCTTAAGCCCAACCCGAACCCGCCTAAGAGGCGGGTTGGCGGGTCGTGTCAGAAATTGCCACCCCTAATCTGATCCGAGGTTTACTTGGCTTAGGCACAAGGAGCCAAGCTATGTTACAAGTCTGGGCAAGGAAAATCTCATGAAAATTATTAATTTCATTTTTTGGGAAAATCATGACAAAATATCAGTATACCAAAATATACAAATTAAATTATGTAAAAATTATGTTTTTATTTCATTAATCACATTTTTTGCAATTATATTGGTTTTTGAAAATATGGCAATAAAATCTTGATGGTTTCAAAGGTTAATCAATTTTAATTTGTTAGAACAGATCAAGCCATGCCATAACCATATATAAGCTACCCTTCCTCTTTTGTCAATCCTGAATTTATACAGGCAGTAGATGGGCCCTTGCTGGATCTTGGAACGGATCCATGCAAGACGACCAGCATACGCAGCTCACTAAAATGAATCAAATTGGATCATCAATATTATTGGATTTGGATTTTTGACAGATCAAGGTCCATTTATTCGGGCATGGACAGATGTGGTCGCGACTCATGAGATCCAAAATATCTTCACATTTTACTTTGGTGCCCGTGGTAGGTAAATGGATGTGGATATACATTCAGTACGAGTCCAGATCTGTGTAGTTAGATTTTTATTATACCTATTTATATCTGCAGCATTCATTTAATAAGATTCATTAAATATCAGTAAGAAGGAAACATAAAGAGTAGCCTGATGCAGCCATCAGGCTAATACATCTACATCTTTCATCAATAGCCCTAATTATATGCCCCGAATGTTGTAGAGAAATGTCAACATGAGGATCACCATGGTGGAGCTTGGTCAAGTACCTGCACTAGATTGAAGCCCTAGTGGCCTAGTTAAACATGTGGTCAAAACCAGGTAAGAAACTCAGCTAGGTCAGAGTCCTAGGTCAAGCCCAAAAACCTAGTCAATACCCCAAGCTTGAAAGGACTTTTATCATTTCCAAGCATCCGCAGGGCTATCCCAGTCGTGCCTAACACATTGGTGACGAAGGGTTGGAGATTGGGGTCTGAAGACATATCTTGCAATGATTGGTGGACTCAAGGACACGGGATGCCAATTCCAAATGAAAGTTTATTTTTTTTAAATGGGACAGGAGGACACAAATTTTTAATTAATAAAACTATTTTTTGAATATTTTAACATAAAAAATAGCTTTTATTGAAATAAAATTAAAGTATAATAAAATAATATTTAAAAAAATTCAAATAGTGGACCCAGTATGAGCATGTCCACTTTTGTCACTAGGACACACAACCAAAATGGTGTGTCCCTGTGACGTAGCCGAAGAGCCTCAATCTTGTCAATTCTTTAGTCGTTGTTGTAATGCCTCAAAATTTTAACCTAAAAAATAAATTTTTTTAAACAACGAAAACAACCTTTTGCTTTCGGTTAAAACTTTAGACAAGTTACAGATTATACAAACATCTCAAGTGATTTAAAATATGAATACCATTAAAATTAATTCAGTCTCAATATTAACAATTTATTTAGAATATCTCAAGTCCAAAATAATCAATCAATGTTTTTCAAAAATAATCTCAAAAAAAAAATAATTGGCTCTTGACACTACCGCAACATCCCGTTATCAAGGCTTCTCAATCAGTACATACATGTTCATAAGTGGGGTTAGACTCATCGAGTCTCAGTAGAAAATAAAAAAGCGCAGTACATGTGAATAGAACCAGACATACATAGAACATGCATTTATTCGTATACGTACAACTATTAAGCAGTCATTAGAATATGATATCAATTTCTAAACACCTAAGCAATTATCTCATTCAGGACATGATATCAAATACAAGTGCATATCACAATTCAATTAAAAAACAAATATCATAACTATGCATGAAAAGTTAAATAATGCATGTACTTAGTGTGAATCAGATATCTCCTTCATGCATGTTTTTTTATTAAAGTCTTTTTTCTTAAGTGATGCATGCAATGCCTAAACTAAATGCACAATAAATCATTGTTTCGATATCTATTATCTATTAATGCAAACATATATTTGTTACCTAGATCAAGACAACGGTTCAAGACGGGGTATATTCAAATAATCTGTGGTTTAACCCTAGTCATGCATCATTCATTAGTCTTGGATGATGGACGACCATCATTGAGAGAGAGCTCCTAACACCTCTATCCTTATATATCACACTTTACTCATGAATTACATACCTAACACCCTACGACTACAATAGCGGCCAATTCTCCTATCTATGTGGTAGGGGGTGAGGTAACCTTCTGTTTTTTAAACAAACTTTACACGAAGTCAAAAGTAATGCTTACCCTCTCACTGTAAGCATTAATAAAATTAATGTGCATATTCAATCTTTATTTCATTAATATCATGCATTGACATATCATACATTTGCATATTTCAATATCATGCATTGAATATTTGTCATATGATACATTAACATAATTATAGCATGCATTAGCATAATTCATTGACATGCATTAACATAATTTAATAGCATTCATTAGTATACCTACATTTCATCATTTTGCATGCATGCACATCACATATTAGTAATTGTCATATAATCATGTTATCAAGCTGGAAATCATGGCATACAATGCATAACATTAGGTCGTATATATCCCATACACAAAACCAACCAGCTCCCTTACACGAGACTGTTTGTGCAAAATTTATATTGTTGTTACAATGCTTACCCACCTTTGTACAGTCTGAGTTTTGATCTCAATTTTTTATCAAAGGTACCCACTTGTGTAGATTTCAAACCATGAAAACCTCATAATCAAATTCATTGCAAATTGAAAAATACAAATCAAATACTGAAATCTATTTTTCAAACTGCATATAACATATTCTAATTTTCAGCACATGACTATCATCAGAGTTTCAGTCACTATGAATTCTACAGATAGAGATAAAATCTCATTTTTTTTATTAAAGTTTTCTATATGACTTAGCTTTCTGACACTGAAAAGCTCTCATTAAAATTCATTACTAACAAATAATTTACCTCTTCTCGTTGAACATGACAAAACATAATACACAATTTTACCAAACTTAAGATTTTTTGGTACTTATTGATAAGCAAAAAAAAATTAATATTCTTATCTTATGTTATACCATATGTGATTTGACAAGTTTAAAAACTTGTCCCCAAATCATGTATATTTTGAGAGATAAAAATCAAACATTATAATGTGCCAAAACAACCCTATAAACCGAGCAAATTTTATGTCTCATTTTGCAACAAGCTTCTCTCTCAAACCACACCACCCCTATGTCTAGATTTTTTTTCTAGCCTTATTTTGCAGTGACCTTCTCTCTTAAACCACGCCACTCCTAGGTCCAATTTTTTTTCCTAAGACATCCTCTATGTGTATAGAAGCACCTCAAAAACTTTTATGGCCATCGGGTTCACAATTTGGGAGTAATATATCACTCTTCAAAACTGGTCAAATCCAAAACACAAAACCCCATATAGTCATTTAACCAAACAATACATTTTTGTATTTTAACATGCATAATTACCAAAGTAAAAAAACAACATTCATTGGTACGGACCAAGTATGGTGCATGTATATTTTAAACGCATCCATCATACTTAATAATCATGGTGCAAGAAAGAAACTGGTTTTTTTTTTCAATAGGTACACTACCCCACTGACACATTTTATATAAAAATGATACAAAGAAAATGTGTTAAATTGCACAAACACCTTAATTGTCATCCCAAACAAATTCTAGACCTAAACATAAATTTAACATTCAGTCAATTCAATGCTAAACATGTTGTAAGTGGTAAAATAAAGAGTCCAACACAAATTCATAAACTATCTCAACGTTTTATAAAGAATACTCTTATTATTATTATTATTATTGTTATTATTATTATTATTATTATTGTTATTATTATTATTATTATTATTATTATTATTTTGAATCATATATTAAACCTACATATAAAATCTCAGATTTGCCATGAATATGAAATTTATATATGTGTAAACTGATTCTATATAAAACCATATTGCACATGCATTCGATATCTCACTTTCCAAGAAGAATTCGGGTAACCAAAACCATTATCGAATTAGTGATAAAGATGTTAAGGACTGATACAAACATGTATATCATATTTTTTAATCACTATAGCATACATATGCATACTAGTCCTATGCACACATGCATGGGCTAAAACATCCTTACCTCAAAAATCCAAAACCCAAGCCGAGAACTGAATTATGTAAGTATGTTGGTTGGGTTACCTGAATCAGCTTGCTGGTCCTCCTTCTAACTGCAGCTCCACCACCATCAATGGACGTCTCCACACTTGAGGATGAAGAAGAGGCAAGAGAGAGAGAGTAAAGAGAAGAAATAGGGAAAAGAATAGAAGGGGGTGTAAATGAGCTCACCTCTTATAAGGCTTTTATGGATTATAGAATCCCATACAGAAGGTTATAAAATCCCCTTCCAATACCCAATTTTTATCATTTAATTTCCTATTGTTATTTTCCAAAAAAAAAAATCCTAGGCTTATTTGGTTCTTTAGTGCATTAATTTTTTTTGAAATATCTAGGCTTAAGGTCCTATTTAGAATTTGGTAAGTTTTAATTTTTCTTTGACTTGCTTCAAATTAGAAGCTCCAGCCATAAAAGAAGGGTCCACTAGGGAGGTACGTCTCACCCTAGAGATCCTCTTTTCTTATTTGACTAACTCAAAAATCTTTATTGGCTAAATCCCTTGCTAATTAGCCCATGACTTTAAACAGGAAACTTAGAAAATTTTGTTGACTTTAGGTTCAAGTAGATATTTTCTTGATTTTTTTTAAAATATCAAGCTAAGAAATTGTCCAGTAGGATGGGCTCACATATGGGGGGACATCCCACCCTATTGGACTCCTACTTTTTATTAAAAATAATTTAATTCTCTTTTCTGTTCTATTTAATTTTTATTTAAATTCCAAATGAAGCTTCATATTGGATTCCAAATTCACTATAGATTTAAATTAATTTAGGTAAACCTACATTCAATTTGTTTCCATATTAAATTCTAAAATCCAAATCTAAGTTCTCATATCCTAATTCACGTTAAATTAAATTCAAATTAAGTTAATACTAAATATACGTTCACTCTTAATAACATGTAAATTCAAATTAAATTTCAAACTATAATTCAAATATAATTCAAATATAATTCAAATTAATATGTAATTCAAATTTGAATTGTCATTCAATTAAATTCTTAATTCCACCAAACTAGAGCATAAAATTTATATTTCAATTCTTTATTAATTATGAAAAATTCATAGGTATTACATTCTTTCCTCCTTAAAGAAATTTCGTCCATAAAATTTAGTTAGGGTTACTTACCGAATAACTCTATATATTTTTATTTCATCTCATCCTTTGGTTTTCAAGTGCATTGCTCAATTCCATGGTGTTTCCATCACACTTTTACTAAAAGAATAGTTTTTATCCGTAATACTTCACATCGGTTAAGAATCTCTATGGTCACTCTTCAATCATAAGATCGTTCTGTACCTCTAGATCCTCGTACTAAATAGCATTGTCGGGTCAGCATAGAAACATGAAATACATTATGAATATTCAAATATTGGGAGGAAGTGTCACCCTATATTTTGCTCATCCAATTTTCTCAAGAATCTCAAAAGGTCCTACATATCTTGGTTTAAGTTTTGCCCTTCTTGCCAAACTGAAACATACTTTTCATCAGTGAAACTCAGACAAATACATGATCTCCAATATCAAAAGTAAGCTTTTGTTATCTTTGGTCAACATAACTCTTCTGACGATTTTGGGTGTCAAAAGTCTCTTCTGAATCAACTATACCTGATCAGTGTAATGCTGAAGCACAATTGGTGATTCTATAGTCTGATCACCAACATTACTCCAACTGGACATTTATGGGGTTTTCCATACAAGGCTTTGTATGAAGTCATACCAATACTTGAATCATAATTGTTATTATAAGAGAATATACTAATTTCATATGTTTGCTCTAGTCACCTTTCCAATCCAGTACACATGCATACAACATATCCTCTAAAGTCTGTATTGCCCTTTTTGATTTTCTGTATGTCTAAGGGTGAAAGGTTTTGCTAAACTTGAGCTTTATTTTCAATGCCTTCTATAGCTGCTCCAAAAACTGTAACGCCCCAAAATTTCCAATTTTCAAAATATAGAATTTTAATAATTTTTTTTAAAATAACACAATGAATATAATTGGGTTTTAGAAAGTCAAACAATCCCGACGGGTTACAGAAATAAAATAACTACTTGAGGTTGGACCTAATTTCTTTTAGGAATAGATTCATCCTTAACTCACAAGTTGAAAGAAAATGATTTTCATTCCATCTTTCTGACATAGTTTGAAATATTAAATTATAACTTTCCAAATAACATCAAAACATCTCATTTAAATGAGACACCCAAAAGTTTGTCCAAAGATCGCCATGACTGTTAGGAAGAATGGTTCATGGCCTCACCGCACACCGCACTTTTGCACTGTATCATCATTCATCACCTGCGCCCCATGAAATGGGATCAAAACTCTTGTGACCCGGTAAGCAAATCCACATAATATGCATCATGATAATTAATCAAACATATATCATGGATATCATAGCATACTTCATGACAATCGTATAATTAGAGATAATTCATCATGTAAATCAGAACATTATATCATCATATTATCATAACATGAAATCTTAAATAAATAAACATCATGGATAAACATGGAGAAGTAATCGCTATGTTAGTCAGTTAGTAGTGTTAGTGACTTTAGTTTCGATAGGCTTACACATCTCTAGGTACACAGAGGTAATTGTCATCATGCCAACTTGAGTATACTATGGTGTTCATTATGCAAATTGTCTAATTGTCGCAATACCTAATGATCAGATAAACAAACCCAAGCTCGTGGTCCATAATCGAGAGATTTTTGACACAAGGACAAACCGGATTGCAATCCCTTACTACTGCAGCAACTGAGGTATACCACTTTTAGGCAACCTCGACCTCCCAAACTCTGATAGATTGGAGGTCCAAGGATGGCTTTACTCATTAATTCAAGTTGGTATGACATTTAGCTCAAACCAACATGCGATATCGTCTCTCAGGGTTGTACTATTCCACCCTCCCTAAGGTGGACCAGGGTGTGAATGGGTTACATGGGTGGTTTCATCTTTATTAGTTTAGTTAGTATTTCATACCCCCACTTCACAAGGCAATTAGGCTCAAAAGCCTTCATACTCTCCTCATGATAGTATACATGTTATGACATGGTTTTGCCCAACCCAATTCATGTGCTCTAGCATCTTCAACCCATATAAGCACATCTCCAGTGAAGGTGACAACAAGGATCTTTAATGTGCACATGTTTGCATGCAAAGTGAGACTTTCTCTCACAATGTGGGGTCACAAACTACCTAAGCTCACAAGAGAGCATCATCCAGCAATGCATTTCAATAGTTTTTCGAACAATATCCACACACAAGTCCAATGATGTTCGTACATGCCTCAATGTGTCATGTTATAGCATAATAAAACATAACATTCAAATGTAAATAGATGTATCTCTACAACATGATATGCATATCATTTATGTGTAGGCTTCATAGCCAATTCATGAGGCAACGATTTATGTCAGAAACGAGAACATCATTATCGCATGTTTCAATGCATCATATGCCACTTATGTGAGCTTATGCAAATTCTTTGAATTAAGTGTAGCCTTCATGTCATATGAATTTCTTCTTGTATTTTTCACATAGCTTTAGAATTTCATAGGCAATTTACATTTCACATAAACATGATCAATTGTTGTCATAAGACACTCGACACTGGCATAGACATTTCCTATGCATTTATGACATATTGCATTCATGTCAAGCATAAATATAAGTTAAGCATAATTATTCCATGTACGATGTCAAATAAACAATAATCACTAGCATAAGCATAGGTAAACATGATTTTTTCATGAGCAATGTAATATTGCAATAAGCATGAGTATAGACAAGTACGATTATTTCATGTGCAATGTCATGTTACATTTATCATAAACATATGTATAAACATGTTAATTCCATATACAATATCATATTGCATTGATCATAAACATATGTATAGGCCAAACAAGTTAATTCCATGTGAATGTCATTTTGCATTGATCATAAACATATGCAAAAACATAGTAATCGTCATAAGACATTCGAATTATCCATTTTGTACATTCACGTGCATTAGCTTTTAGTAGCTTAGCTCACTAAGCATTCACTCATGATGATATTCCAATGTTTCACGTGTAGAAATTTAAACCTATGTGTAATTTTCTCAAGCATGGGTATAAGAGCATTTTCGCTAAGTCATTTACTTTGGTTAGTGAAATTAATACTTGGCTAATTGAGCAGGTATTTGTAGCTATAGGAATTCAACCTGTCTGTTGTAACAAAATTCATTTTGAAGTATTTGAATCTTCTTCTTCCCATTTTCTTTTTTGTTGTCATGGTGGCTAAGGGCTGGTCTGCTCAGTCAGATGAGACTGGGTCTGGGTCAGACTATCAGTCAGGCCTTGTTCAAACCCTGGCTGGACTAAGCCACTCGGTCCTGCCAGTTTGAACCGGCCCGATGCAGACCACCTGAACCGGTCAGCTTGGTTCCCGGTTGGTCTGGGCCGACCCAACTGAACCAGTTCTGAACCGGCCTGTTGGTTCAGACCTAACCAGTCTGTTGCATGGTCCATACCTGGTTTGGACCGTGACTGGGTCAAGACAGGGTCTGTCTATCCAATGAATACACTTTTTTTTCTTTTTGTTCTTTCATTCTAGGTCTCACCTTTACCTGGGAAGCTTTCTCTCACTTCTGAGGTGGCGTCTGGATGTATGTGCTGGATCTAGGACCGCAATAGTTTCTTCCAATGACTTGCAATGTGGTTGGAGTGATATCTCTAATGAGCTGGTTGGTTGTCAACGAGTGTACAACCACCCTAACTTGTGTGCACGGATTTTCTATGCCAAGTTTAAAAGGCTGAAAGAATTGGTGACAAAGAAAAAACTCTTTAGAGTTGTGATTATGTACTCATCTGTCATTAGTTTTAGAAGAGGGGGTTGCCTCTTATTAATATAGTCTTGATATTAGGTGGTGAGGATAAACCTCAAACAATTGAGGTCTTTGACAAGGTTGTATGTGTAGAGATACCTGATGTTGCAGACTAACCGCATTTGTATGAGTATGTCATCAAGCACATGGTGCATGGTTTATGCGGTGCTTTGAATCCACAATGTCCTTGTATGCAAACTGTGATGGAAACTCAAGTACGTAACTATGGATACCTGAAGACTCTTTCTGATCGGACTTCACAGACGAGCGACAGGTACCCTATATATGCATCAGAATGATGAGAAGCATGTATTGGTGCGTGAACATATTCTTGACAATATGTAGGTTGTGCCTTATAATCT
Source organism: Nuphar pumila (assembly GCF_984573655.1). Lineage (NCBI taxonomy): Eukaryota > Viridiplantae > Streptophyta > Magnoliopsida > Nymphaeales > Nymphaeaceae > Nuphar > Nuphar pumila. Next base: position 20,782,094 of record NC_143255.1, on the reverse strand, counting down.
GCAGTTGCTCTAGTTTAATTGTCATATGAATGTTGAGATCTGTAACACATTGATTGTTGTGAAATATTTGTAAGTACATATACAAGGGTCATGATCGGGTTGACATCAAAATATCATCGAAAGGGCAGGAGGTGTGCATGAATGATGTAACAATGTTTAAAATGCACGGTAGATACCACATCCAAAAAAGCTACTTTGGAGGATTCTTGAATTCGAACTGTATGATATGTATCCGGTCAGTGGCGTAGCTAGGATTCATGTGAGGGGGGGGGGGGGGGAGGCAAACAGGTGTGTAGCAAAAAAAAAAAAAAATTGGTGTGATAGCCGGGGGTTTGGGGGCAGCGCCCCCGAAAATTTTTTTTTGAGATAAAATAAAAAATGGCTACAATTATTAATAACAATCTATTTCATATGGACAAATCAAACTATTTGCTGCAGTCAGGGCTGGGCTAGGACTGGACTGGGCTAAAAAAATGGATAAAAATCTATTTCATATGGAATCAGGGCTGAGCTCCGCCTCTGTTCGGTAGTACCAATTCACCTTCCAAACTAGTAGAGAGTGACTTGTGTGAGTCAGTGTAGGCTAAGTTGGGTTGTAGATGATGAGTCCAATCAATGTACTATGTTGGAAGAGTTTTTCAGCTGAATCAAGAGGACCCTGCAGTCATGCAATTGTCTATATCGAGACTTCCCAACACATTACACCTGGGTGAAAACTGGAAAGATATTGTAGAAGCAAAAAAAATGTCATCGATCGGATTTGTACTGTCTCTCCACAAGAGATTGAGCTTTTCCACTTACGCATCTTGTTGAATGAAATTATTTTACCCACTAGTTTTGAGGACTTGGTCAATGTTAATGGGCACATTTGCAGGAGTTCCAAGGACAACTGTCTACAAAGAAGGTTCTTGGAGGAAGATAAAAGTATTAAGTAATGCTTCGTAGAAGCATGTATGTATGATCTTCCTTCTAGATTGAGATAACTCTTTTTTGCAATTCAGCTTTATAGTAATCTAGCACGACCGAATGTTTTGTTTGATGAGTTTTGGCAGGCAATGTTAGATGACTATAAACACATTAGAGTTAGTAATGTGCCATGTCATTGCGACTTTGTTTTGTTGGCTATAAGGATGGGTTTCATGCAGAAAATAAAACTTAAACAAGGATGACATATTAAATAATAAACTGTTGCAACAAGAGATGCATATAATTACACCATATGAAGATTTGGAGAGTATCGAAAAATTGAATGAAGACCAGAAGCATGTCTTCGATGAAATAATTTCAACGGTTGTGCACAGCGAGCCGAGAGCTTTCTTTGTTGATGGACCCGGAGAAACCAGGAAGACATTCTTATATAAAGCACTATTGGCAGATGTTCGACGAGTTTTGAACACTGTCGCATTGGCTACTGCATCCTCCAGCATAGTGGCAACATTGTTACTAGGTGTCCAGACTGCACATTCACGACTTAAGATCTCTTTAGAACTTTCGAACACTTCCCTTTCTAATATAACAAAACAAAGTCATCTTGTCAAATTGATCTGTTGATTATAGCTAGGGATGAAGCTTCGGTGACTGATAGGCTTGCGTTTGAGACAGTCAATCGTACGATCAAAGATTTTACTTCTATTAATGCAAGCTTTGATGGGAAGGTGGTTGTGTTTGGTAGTGACTTTGGACAAATATTACCAGTAATCCCAAAGGGGTCAAAAGCTTCTATAGTTGGTTCCATGTTAGTCATGTCGAAGCTATGGGAAAGTATGAATGTGTTGCGGCTAAAAGTAAATATGTGTGCATTGAAGGATGTATTCTACAATGATTTTGTGTTGAAAGTTGGGGATAGTGTACAACCAGTGTATAGTGATGATTGAATTCAGGTGCCAGAAAGCTTGCAAGTTTGTTGCTATGAATGAACTGAGTGGCATAATAAGTTTTATAGAGCATGTTTATCATGGTGTGGCCTCGCAAGTGCCCACGTCTTCTATCACATCCTTGGAAGTATTGGTGACCAAAAATGAACATGTTGATAAGATTAACGACATTATGCTCAACGATCGTGATGGTGAGGAACAAACATACTATAATTTTGATAGTGTGGAGGATGATCAATTGTATTTGTATAGCAGGTTCCCCCTATATAATCTTTGACTAAAAAAGGGTGCACCTTTGATGTTGCTACAAAAATTGAACCCTCTACTGGTTTGTGCAATTTAACACAACTGGTTTGTAAGGAGTTTAAACAGAACTTGCTACAATTAGAGATTTGTGGTGGCCAACATAACAGAAGGATTGCGTTCATACCTCGGATAATCTTCATACCAAAAGCAAATGTGATTGTTCCTTTCAAGTTTAGATGAAATCAATTCCCATTGAAGCTTTATTTCACAATGATGATCAACAAGGTGTATGGTCAAACAATAGTGCGAATAGGTGTCTACCTTCTAGAGCTAGTGTTTTCACATGGCCAACTGTACGTGGCATTATCATGAACTACATCGACGGAAAACACAAACATATTTGTGTGCCATGGAGATCACAACAAACTAACCCAAAATAGAAGCTTCATGAAGAACATTGTGTACGATGAGCTCTTCAAAAAATCTTCTTGATGTGGTGCAGTGTTACTCCTACCAACTGCTTGTGCATATTTTTCTACCATCGGAATAGATAATTCATTGTTGTGGGACGGTCTCAGTCTCTTGTTACAAAGTTTCGATCGTGTAACAGAGCTAACCGTCTTGGTACGCAATAGTTAACCATAGGTTTTATGGAGTCTAACTGGTTGTGCTTGTAGTTTTGTATATATGTATTACTCTCTTATGGTCAGATAAAATAACTGTGATATCGTTGGTGTGGCTGGCCTATTGTGGGAAGTTACACGTAGAGAGAAATCGGGTGTTGTGCTTGTCTGCGTAGCTATCTGAAAACAATGAGGATACAAACATTTTGTGGGAGCACAGATGAGATGTGGTTCCATGAATGATGCTAGAAATTGGACACACACTTGAAATAGTCGAGCTTGTTCCTATAGTTAGTTTAATCATTGTTCAAGATGTCCGGGATGAATTAGTCAGTATAAGGACAACTCTTCTTGATGTACAAGTTGCTATCTCCTTGTGATGGATCTTTTGTTTTTTTTATTGTTAGCTACGACCAATGTTTTCATCTGCTGCTCAACATCTCCACAGGCATAACTTGACTTGCTAAGAAGGTTATGATATATTGTAAAAATATTAAACAACTGTATCAATGACATGGTTAAAATATCGTTAGTCCAACCAGATCAATCTAGCAGTTTCATCCACTCTATACGCTCCAAGTGGTTGCCTTGATCTGTGCTCGCTTGCCATCATTGAAAAGGTTTGCCTTGCATCTGTTCAATAATCACTCGAGCATGTTCCACATACTTGCAGATTTCTTTCATCTTATCATTGTTAGAGGGCAGTGGTTGCTCTATTTTGAAAAGTTTGCTCTGATACCACTTTGTTAGACCCTCCAAAAATTTCAAGGTAGGTGGTTTGGAAGAAGGCCTAGAAAGTGGGTATAGATTTTTGATAAACGAGAATTATAATTTAAGCCCAAAGGACTCAAGAGGATATAACCTGCAATTCTTGGATCATGAGACCTTTGGTACATATGTTGGGGGGTGCTGAACCCTGCTGGACATGGTGGAGAAGAGGTATGAGGTTTCTCGTGGTTATGATTAGGCCAAAATAGTGAAAATAAAGTTAAACGGCTAAATAAGTTATAGGTATGGTTTGAGCTCGATAAGCGTTTCAGATAATGTTTCGGTCTAGAACTGAAATGACCTGTCTTAGGGGTTCTAAGGTTACCTAGTAATGTGTGTAAGGGGCTGGTGTATATTCTAAACACAGGGAAGGTTGTTAAAAGTCATGGGTTACCAGTTTACGACAATTAGGTATTTTGAGTACTCGATAAATTGCAGTTTTGGTTTTTAGGATCTATAAAATTGATAAAAGTTATTCTAAGGCTATAAAGAGGCTATAGAGGTACCTTGGAGGTCTATAGTAGGCTAAGATAGAGTTTTTCATATTCTAAAACTCAAACACATGATTTGCAATGCGGAGATGCCACTTGGCTTGCCAGAAAAGTGAAAATGCATGGTCCTATATGCTAGGGGAGCTCAGACTCTTGAAGAGGGTTGAACGTCCAACCTTAGGAGGTTTGGTCCACTGAGAACCGGAGAGGTCGTGAGAGAGGAGAGGGAGAGTAGAGAGAGAAACAAGAAAAAGAGAAGTGAGAGGAAGATGTCATAGAGAGAGAGAGACGATTAGAGAGAGTTCTGAGAACTTCACGTTAATTATATTCAATGCATAACAGGGAACCCCGACCTTTATTTATAGATGGGATGCTTGGGATAGAGTTCATACTTAATAACCTTATCTATAAGTTATAAAGAATACTACTGTAAAATAAAGACTGAACTAGAGAAAAGATTTCAGAGTCCTTTTGACAGGACTCCTATAATTGAAAGTCATAATAAATTAAGAGAGAATAATTAATTAAAAACTTTAATTAATCATGAGAGACTTCTAGAGAGGGGGAGGACATCCCATCCTGCTCCTCCAATTAGAGGCCCCTACAAGTGAGCCCCATCGGGTGGCGCTCCTTGTTTCTAGCATAGACAAGTGTCAGACTCTCCTTCCTTGTAGTATGAATACATGTCCCTTGACTTTTTTACATGTGAGAATACACCAGTTGCCACATTATCCTCCTGGCCCTCACCTAGGGCTGAATGACCTTCACTACCTGCAGAAAAAGGCATGTGGATCCTGAAACTCGAATGCACACTATCTTCTTAAATATCGGTCGTAACATAAGGCTTGAGGATGTTAACATGGTATTACTTGCCAAACTAGCTCACATGGTAGCCTCAAAGCAAGCAAATCTATAAGTGGATTTGCTTTCAAAAGAATATGGGTTCGGCAATCTTGGGGATGTTACAACGTGATGACTAGTATGGCAATTATTGAAAAACAAGCAATTTGGAAGATTGGGAATGGTAAATTACCAGTGGGTGGAAAATTTTCCCAGGTTCAGATTGCAAATGTGAGTCCAAATTCAAAGGATTTACGTAGACTCAAAAATATAAAGGTGGTAGATAGATTGGAGGCAGACTCATCAGGTTGGTGTAAAATGCAGGCTTCTAAGTAATTCAACTGGTTCATAATACAAAGCGAGAAGCTCTCGAAGAGGACGGGCTGCAATGGAAGGCAGACCAGGATTTCACCGAGTCAATTCGCAACTGGAAACAGAAATTTGAATTGAGAAAGTTGCTTTGGGTAAAAAACACTTCTCACGATCTGCTTTTACTCATAAGTTTGCTCTAGCAAATCGTCTGCCTACCGTTTGATGGAGTTAAAAAATGGGGAGTAAGTATGGCAAACGTGTTGTTCTTTGTATGTCAAAAGAAGAAGATGATTAAAGTGATAATGAGTACGTTGGTAGTTTATAGTGTGAAAAGATTTACTAATATATAATTTGTTTGAACAAACCACACTTAGCAAATCTTTTTTTTTATTTCACAGAGAGCTGGGGTTCAGCAGACCCCTACCAGTTATACAATCATACCATTAGGATTCGAACTTGCAACGTCTCAACACAAGGTGAAGTGCACTAACTGCTCCTGCCAGACAAGAACATCTCCCGTTGGTGCAATTCTTCTTTTTTTTCTTTTTAAATTTGACTTTGTAGGTAACGTGAACGCGTTATAAAAGATGGGCGGCACCAATAAACACTACATAATTTCTTAAAAGAACATGTATCGTTTACTGAAAAAACATAATCCAGGGGTCGATTGCTAACAAATCAATCATTCTAAACATATCTATATACAATGTCTGATTAAGCCAAAAAGACTTGCATTATAAGATCCCAACTGGATTATACATACAAAGGACGTAGCAAATATATTCCCAGTTATAGTGTAGAAAGAAATCAATTCCCCACCTAAAAAAGGATTTTCAAAGCTAAGCTACTTCGAAAGTAGCTATGGCTAGAAATCCTTGAAGTTGCATCACTGTCCACAAGAAAATTCTCAACAAAACCCTAAACTGCCTTGCAAACTATAATCACAAATATCGCTCAAAATTTGAACATCTCATGTTTATATATAGTATCACGAAATATTAAGAAAAACATAACTTGTAAGTTAATATAGTGATTTTTTCCTTTTTTTTAACCAATATCGTGATATTTTTAAAAGGCAAGGGTTAAACCCATGCATGGAGTTTTATGCTTTCGGGACAATGATCGTAAGTACGACAGGCAAAGCCAGCACAATGTAAAAATAGAAAAAAAAAAAACAAAGATTACGGATTTCCTATGTTTTATCTTTCCTTTGAATAAAATTTTATTTTCTAAAAAAAATGATTATATCACCAATTTAAATGACTAATAAAAAAAAAAAAACAAAAACAAAGATACATTTATCATAGGAGGGCAAATTTGTACATTTGCTAACCCAAATTCCACAATTCACGTCGTACTCCTCAAGTGGGTAGGCGCTGGTCCAATGTTTATTAATAATTCTTAAACATAGACACGTTGGGACCATCCTTTATCCTCCGGTGTGCGCTAGTCACCGTCGTGCATTTAATATCTTTGGGCTCTAAGGGTTGGGTACATTGAAGGGGGGCTTGGCCACTAGACGTATCGTCAAGATTTCACTGTTACGAGTGTCAAACCTCTTGCATTAATAATGAAAACCCATGCTCATCCGAAGCCGGCCTATCACAGGCATAATTTGGCAGTGCAATAAACACCATAATTTTTTTGTGTTTAATTCCTCTATGGCACTAAGGCAACGTGGCCTAGTAAGTCTTCCCAACACCTATTATACCAAAACACGTTAACACAACATCACTGCTTCTTTAACCTTTTCTTCACAGAAATCCTTATAACAATGTTGATGTAGTCATCTTATACCAGCTAGTACCTTCAACTGAAGGATTCAAATGTATCGTATTGGTCTCAACAATAAGTGCATACTGTCACCGGGGTTGAACCTTGCCTTGACGGCGCTACGGACCTTACCAACATCCAATGGAGGTCATAAGGAGCCTAACATAACACAACACTTATCTTCATTGCTTTTCTTTTCCTGATACCAGTGGAAGCCACTGGGCTATCATGCTAACCTGCTAGCATCAATTTTTTTTTGTATCACTGACCTTTGCTGCTAGGAAATCCAATCTAAGTTGATGTCTAACAATTTATTACAAGAAGAAAAGATGTTTGATGATTCAATTCCTTATAGAATTTTTCTATACCGGCTCTCTAAATCAGTTTGTTGACACCTTCATTCTAGCATCGTACAATTTGGGTATTGTTGAAAGGAAAAGAAAAAACATCAAGGAGCTTTTCATGAGTTAATATTATTCCTTCTAGTATATGTTACTACGTTTATTCTGTGATCTTAGCATTTGCACATCCCTTCTGTAACATCATTATGAACAATGTCAATTTACTGTTGTCTCTGCCTACAAAATTCGTTCACTTTTTTGGAGTTGTTCATTAGGAACAAATATATATCTGAACATAAATACCAAAATATAAAATATTGGATTTAAGCATAAATATAAAATATGTGAACATCTATTGATGTAAATACAAAATTTAAATGGATTTAAACATAAATATAAGATATATAAAATAAAATCATTTTTTTTGCAAAAAAGACTGTTAGTTTTGGCTTAAGTAGTCACTATTGGTAAAGTGTTGTTTTCCAAAGCAAAAACCTATAGCAGCAGCTAAAGTCGTTGCTATAGGTAACCTCTTGTGATAGAAGTAATTGTCACAAGAGATTTTATTTAGTGACGGTTTGACCTATCACTAAAATATTTAGTGATAAGACATTTAGTGACAACTCTTGGGGCTTTTAGTGACAGATTTTAGGGCCTTTTATCAATTAAAAAGCCTGTCACTAAAAGTCTATTTTATTGTACTAGGGGGAGGTGTGAACATTCCCAACTGAAAAAAGTAGTTGTCATTATTTGTCACAAGGTCAAGCCCAATCCTGTGACCAACTTTCACAAGATTTAAGGCATAAAGAAACACAATTTATACTTATTTTATTTACAATCACAAGATTTTGAGAAAATTTAATAATCATAGTGTTATTATAAACATACCTCAAAAGATACCCTAATTTTGACCAAGAGAAAAGCGTTTAAAAATTCTTGAAATTGTATAACGTCTTTGTAAAATGAAGCGCACCTTAGTTTTGAATTTAGAACTACTGACTATGATGCAGATGACATTCACTTTTGGCACCATTGTTGTGTGTAGACCGAGACCACAAAAATACATTAAAAATAGCCAATTTGCTACTCAAAATATGTCAAATCTATCAACTTGATTTCTTTATGATTTTACCCTTTTGTCACTTAAAAAGTTAGATGCCTTGGTCAAATCACTTGTTTCATTTCAATCATGCGCATGCGCAAAACATGTACCTACAATAGCACTTCATATTTCGTTATTCTAAAATAATGTCAAGCATCATTTCCATACTACAACAAGAATAACACTTCTATTCTCATACATTTAAATCATGCTCCCCATGATACTCAGTCTTCAATTTAATGTTTGCACAATGCATCAAATCATACTCATCTACCATAGGTAGTTTACCTGATTTCATAAGCAATTGTATTTTTCTAATGCGTTTTAGCATATAGCCATTTTGTGATACTTAGTATTAAGCATTGCATTTTTGCGACACTTGTATGAGAATCCATATATATATGCATGGTGCAAGCATTTAAACACTCGATACTTATTTAAAATTGAATTAACATGTGCATCTATGCACTTTCAATTGTGTACATAAATAATACATGAGCACTTGCATAAAAACTGAAACTATGATTTGTGTATCAACCTAGTCAACTATACACATTCGCATTTGCTCATTTGCATTTATGAAACATTTGAGACCTAATAAAAACCTTGACTTAAATGTGAATAAAACCACTTTGAAACTGAGTTTTAAATACACAAAATCAATATTTTAAAATAAGTTTTGAAACATATTTAAAACTGCATCTAAATCTGAAAATCTTTATCTCTTAGGCATTTTACCAAACATTTAGCATGTGGTACAATTTTCAATGCAAAAACTGAAATTCCTAAATTTATAACATGTAAAACATAATTAAATATGTTAATTAAACTATTTTAATTACATGCTCAACTCACTAATTAATCATAAACTAACATAATCTACTATTAGGCATATCAAAAATCCAATTACACTAACATGAGACTATGCTACATGCATTAGCTAACTTAACGCTAAAACACACAAGATTGCAACCAAAAAACCTAGATAAGCATTCTAAAATTTCAGTTAAGGGTTTTTTGTAAAACCTATAAATTTTGATAATTATTAAAATAAATAAAAGTGAATTTTCTTAAAAATAAATATTATAATATAATATTATTTGAATGCATTGAGTCCAAATGGATCTTGGATCTGAACAAGATCATATAGAACTAGTAGTTGGATCCAAATATGGCAAGTGGATTTGGATCCTAGGTAGATTTGAAACCCAATTGCGATTCAGTTGGATTTTTAATAGATCCAAATATTGTATGACCCAATCAAGATTTGAAAGCCAATTGAAGAGTTTTATAAATTCATAGTATTCGAAGATCTAGCCCAAATCTGAGATCCGTTAGAAAACCCATAAGCATATAAATAAATTAATATAGACATGTGCAACAAAAAGTGAAGTGTTGTGGAGAGGTTCATTGCCCCTTTGAGAGATGACGTGAGTTCAAATCCCACAACACACACAGTTTTGGTAAGAAGGTGCTACATTTTCTTTATAAAAAAAAGACTATATGTATACAAATAAATTAATGGAGACTCTAATTGCAACAAAAAGAGTAATAGCATTGTGGAGAGGTTCATTGCCTCTTTGAGAAGTGACTTGAGTTCAAATCTCTCCACACACATAGTTTTTGTTGTGGTGTATTATAATTCTCTTTTATAAAACCTTGATTAAATTTTGAGGCTACATGTTTTCTTTAAGAAATATAAAGACTAATCGAGAATTCCAAATTGACAAACACAATTAGGGTTTTGGAATTCAAAATTTTGGTTTTTACAAAAATATAAAATTTTCTCATTTAGCACATGTTTTTCCCTATAGGCTTTAAGATAGAATTTAAGAAGGATGGGAGGGTTGAAAAATTAATTTAGAAAGCTAGTTTTTCCATTCTTTCACTTTCATATTTTTTCTTGATAGAGTTAAGGTGGTTGCCTTGTGTTCATAGCTATAAGAAAAGGTAAGATGGAAAATAATAATGAGAAAACAAAATGAGGAAATAATTGAATGGGCGTGAATGAAGAAAGAGGAGGGATTGTTTCAAAGAAGTTTTGATTTATGGCAAAGAACCAAAAGAAATAAGGAGAAATTTCTGAAGTTGTCATAATACTAGTTACACGATTTTTCTGTTGGGTCTCTCTCTCATCTCTCTCATTCCCCTCAATTTTTTTCTCTCTTCCTTTCTTCCCTTTTATCTCCTTCTTGTCATGCTATCACCCCATAGTGGAGGTGCTGGATGAAGGAACAACTAGAGGAAGGACTATGAACCTAGATTTGGACACATAACTCAAGAGTTATTCGTTGATTCGACTCATCGAAAGAGGTAGGGACATTCTGTTCTTATATGTTTGCTTAGGGATGTGTGATACACATAGACATCCACTGTCCAAATATATGTATAATCATACATGTGCTCAGTCGTGAGATTAGCTATATGTGTGATACTATTCGAAAGAGGATCAGACACTTGATCCTCTAGAAAAGGGTATACATGTATAGATGTAATATTAATTCACGGTTTGGATTTGTCAATATATATATATATATATATATATATATATATATATATATATATATATATATATTGATTCATGATTTTGATCTGACAAAAATATATATATAGCTATGTAGTTTTTGATTCACGGTTTAGATGTTAAATATATATATATATATAAATATATATATATATATATTCATGATATATATTGATTTACGATTCAGATCTATCAAAAAAAATGTATAGCTATGTAGCTTTTTATTCACGATTTAGATCTATCAAAAAAATATATATTCATGATATATATTGATTCACGGTTCCAATCTGTCAAAAAAATGTATAGATATGTAGTTTTTGATTCACGATTTAGATCTATTAAATATATATATGTGATAGATATTGATTCACAGTTCAAATATGTCAAAAAGAAATGTATAGATATGTAGTTTTTGATTCACGGTTTAGATTTGTCAAAAAAATATATATCTATCATAGCCATTGATTCATGGTTCAGATCTGTCAAAAGAAAAATGTATAGCTATTAGTTTTTTGATTCATGGTTTAGATCTGTCAATATATATATGTATATATATATGATAGATATTGATTCATGATTTAGATCTGTCAAAAAAAAATATATCCATGATCGATATTGATTCACGGTTTATATCTATCAAAAAAATGTATAGCTATGTGATATTTTGATTTACGGTTTAGACTAATCAAAAAAAATATAATGATGTATATTCTTAAGTTGTGGTTTTATATCTCTAAAAAAAAAAAGCTATGCATGTATTTTGACCCACAGTTTGATATCTGTTAAAAGGAAAAAAAATATGTAGTATTCATGTACCTTGATTCATAGTTTGATATATGTCAACAATAACAAAAATATGCAGTTATGTGTGTAACTTGATTCACGATTTGATGTATAGTAAAACAAAAAAAATTGTGTTGTGGGTTGCAGGCCTGACGACTTTGGTATAGGGTGCTACAACATCCAACTGTACCGTTCAACACAAACCAATGCAGCTTTGTGCTGGGTGCTGCAAACCCGAAGGATAGGGTTCTGCTGCAGCCCAGCCTGCATTACAAAAAAACATATAGCCTCATTATGGTTGGGCATTGCAGTCTCGGTCTGTTGGATTCTATCGTAGCCCAAGCCGCTTCTGAAAAAAAATTGAATTATCAGTTGATGTTGGGCACTACAGACCAAACCAGCAAGGTTATGTCGCAGCCTAGCTTACCTAAAAAAAGTAACTATCATATATGATGGGCGCTGCAGACTCAACCGGCAGAGTTCTGCCGCATCCCAGCTTATCTAAAAAAAATCATTGTCAGATATGTTGGGCGCTACAGACCCGAATAGTAGGGTTATGCATGTGGGCTGGGTGTTGTAGACCGGACAACAACTCATGATGTTTCAATGAAGTCTGCAGCATCCCCAATTTGAATTTCAAAAATAAAATAATATATATAAAGATGACACAACAAATCGATGGTTGCCATTTGTCACCGCCATTACTCACCATCGTAAGGGAGTGATCAGCTAGTATGCTCTGGGTTGTAGTCCATCATGGACTTGTTGTATTCAGTGTGAAAAAAATATTAGATAAGTAAAACAATGATTGTTTGCTACATTAAACAACCTGACACCCATTCGGGTTAGGTTCAGGAATGAACTGAAAGAGGTCTATGAATCTAGTCCACGAATAGCACACTCTTAAATGTATGCATTTGTGTAAAATTGACATATATAGTTATCTATGTGGAGGTATACTTGTTGAAGGAACTAAATTAAATAAGTTCTCAAATTGCACATCAAATTGTGATAATGCATAAGAAGTGTTCACAGTTCGAATACAAACTGATGTCCAATTTAAAATCAGTGGTACCCTGAAAGGGAGTTATGTGTATTTCTAAAGCTCAAAAATACGTGTGTGAATTCGCTGAAATAGTATGGAGCCACAGGAGCTCTGGTGAAATCTATAAGAAACATGACATGGTCATGTACATTCAATTTGTCAAAGTGACTTGACATATAATGAAAGAGTGTTAGGCAAACATGAGCTTGTGGTTTGTGAATAGTTGTTCGAGTTTACGTGCACTATGTCAGACCTATTTACACTTGTTTTCACTTGAGTATAGATGAAATTATGGTATCTTTGCGAGATGCTTTGATACAAACCAAATAATATACAAACTAATATAAACACTTTTAAATAAAATTTGAGATTTTTGGGTATACCTGAAAGACAAAATATGTTACTAGACTTTTTGGGTTCTGGGTACACCTGAAAGATAATATATGTTACCGGACTCAAGGTTTACTTAGAGAGGTAGATGGTACAAACTTCGTAGGACACTCTTTGTGTTTGTGAGAATAAGGCTTTTCACTTGGTCCCCAGTCCTCAGAGTTAGGGAGCTATGACTACCAATGTGTCTTAGGTGGTAGACTCAAGTCTTCTGCAGATGTTTTCCGGATGCATCCTATTTCTAGTTCTTGCCATTAGGGAGTATTCTCTTGATCACAGACTGTCCCCTTTGGGTATTTGTATGTATGGTCACTCAGGTCACTTGATAAAATCATAATGAACCTTCGAGTGGTCGGTTCGCTATGATATTTAGCCTATGCTTACCCACAGAGCAGGTTAATAAGACAAACTTAAGTCTTTACTTTAACTTGTAGTGATACATGTCTTTTAGAATCAAGATGGTGATACTTGAGTTTTGAATGAATATTGAAAACAGTTGATGTGACTCGTATGAAATATGCAAATTGTATAATTATATTCTGATAGTTGCATGTTTACCTATACGCATGGCACTATGCACATATACAGTGATAGATTGTTGCTTACTCGGACTTGTTGTAGTCTGACCCCGATACCTTTCTTATTTTTCCTGAAGTGAATGACGTACACAGAGTGTATTGTGGGCGTTATTGTGAGCAGAGCCATGAGATCGGATATTTGTAGTCTTGCGGATCTCTAATGAACATTTTGATATATTATTATCACTCTTGTAATAATGATCAGACATTTAATTTATGGAAATAATGTTGAATGTGGCATGAATAATCTTTGTTATACCTTGTAACTTGCCCAACTATTTGATCGAATGGTTAACCAAATATTCTGTTGTGATTTTTTTCTTTTTTTAAAAATTTATTCTAATATTTTTGAGTTAAATACTTGGGGTGTTGCATTCCTACCCTTGTAGATCCGATAAATAAATATGGCAAAACCTGAAATTCCTAGGAGTTTTGCAAATTCGCAATGAACCACAACATAACTAATTAGTTGATCGACACTTGGCATGCACACGCAACACCAAGAAGAAACAACACCATGGGTTCAGATAGGGCACTCTCACACTGACGAAGAGTGCTACAACATTGCATAAATCATGAGGCAAATGTCAAAAACATAATTACACAAAAATCGATAGCTGATTGGAAATTAGGTGGAGCAATTTCCTAAAAACCTATCCAAACCTTTAAATCGATAATGGTTGGGCTGGATCTTCATAGCTGGACACCTTCCATAGTTTGCATACAATCCCAAGCTACCTCAAACGTTGTTGCATGGTTCCCAATGCTCAATGTTGAAAGACTCGATTTCCTTATAGAAATCGATAATCGAGAGGTGAAATAGATAAAGAACAATATGGCGATGATAGAGATGGTGATAATGGTGTTGGCTGAGCATGAAATAGCATGAATCTGCTTGAGCATGGTTCCCAATGCTGAGAATGTGCACAAAACCCAAGAAATTCTCAAATGAGGAAATCAGCTATGAAAAGAAACCTAGAAAGAAGAAGAATAGGTGAAGAAGAAGATTAAGGGAATAAAGAACTCACATATAGGAGTTGATGGAGGCTGTGGGTGGCGCAAATCTTTAAAATTGCCACCACGAATCCCAAAGCAAGGGTCGGCTAGGGTGAATAAAGAAGAAGAAGTAGAAGTAGGTTTTTTTCTCATAACTAAAAAAAGAAGAAAGAATAATAGGGGTGTTGACTATTGGGATTGAAAAAAGAAGGAAAGAAAGAGGGGGGTTGGGTGCCCAAGTGGGCCCCACCCATATGCACCCTCCCAATCCGGATCCAATTTGGGTCTGATTCAGTCCCAAACTAAATTAGGTTCAATATGAAATAACAACTAAAAAAAATCAAAATAATAACAATATTATTTTCATATATATAACATTTAAAATTTCAAAAACTACAATTACATATATATCTCTTTAATTTAAAATCTATAAGAATTCTAAATTGGGTCGACCTTTTGTGTCCAAACCCATGTGGCCACTCGACCCCCTCGTGTAAACTTTATTGCACGATCCTCCCCAATGGTATAGAGGTTAGGGCAATAGTGTTTCAAACCTCAAAACTTGGTGATGTACTCCACCAAAGTTGAACCACTCCTCTATAGGTCTAGAAACTCCTGCATCATTTAGGCTGCAACTCTGGGAGTTGCCACTAACACAGAAGACCTCATCCTTGAGATCTCCAATGTTCAGCATCATCAAGTCATTAGCCATCTTAATCCGACATTTAGAGACATGGTGCCTCTTCCTCCCATAATAGGAACATCTTCCCAACTCATAGGGTCAATCTAGAGTTGTGCGGATGTCGTGGCACCTAGGACACTCGTGCCCTTCACCACAAGCTTACAAGACATCAGTCTCCTTAATAATCTATTGGAGTCTATACTTTATAGCTTGTATGATCTCATCTTGTGGTTGTAGGGCATCAAATAGGTCGAGCTAGACTTGGATGACCTTGTTGCACTCGTCACTCCAAGCCATCTATCCAACATGCATACAAACATAAAAAAAAAATAATATGAATCTTTGAAACAATGAAAATGTTTGAATACAAGTTAGACAATTTTGAGCGAGTTATAATGAAAAGAGAAGTACACAGGACTAGGTCCATTCCCTTTAGGACTTAGATCCCTATATGAAACCAATGATTCCATACATTCATCTTTGATATTCATCCATCAAAATAAAAATGCAATTAATTTAACATCAGAGTCTCACGTCAATGTATATTGTTAAAATGGTTTCCATATAACTAAAACCCCAAAATAATCCAAGGAACAACGGTATTCGAGCCTTCACTGTTGATTGAATATACCCTTGGGTCATGCCTCTAATCTGAGATGTGTCTCTGTTGTACCCATAAAGTATTGTAAAAGAGGAATAAAAATGTATTGTGCATATAGTAAAGCATGACATGCATCATCTAAGAAAGAATAATATAAAGAAAAGAATTATAAGTTACTCATGAATGTTTCCTTTGCATTGGTAAGTCAAGCATAGATTGAATATTCATAAGTTCAATTTGTTAAAATACTTATGCACTGATTATGAAAAAATATGTTGTTCATACTTTCCTATTTTTAAGTATGAATGTTAAGTTATTGTATTCCTATTGGCGGCTATTCTAACCCCCTACTAAAAACATTTTAGCTACTGAGTAGTTGAGCAGAGTGAATGTGAGATATTAAGGCGACGTCGAGAGCCAATCATTTTTCTTTTTCTAGCATTGAATTTTGGAATCTATATTTTGAAAAGAAAAATGTTACTGCCATCGCTCTGATTTATGGAATGATTTTTTTTAAAGAAATGTTATCCATTTTCAGTTGAGTAGTTATGATTGATCGATTTGTAACCTGCCTAAGGTTTTAAGCTAAAGAAAATTAACAATGTTTTCACTGATGATTTAAGAAATAATTTTTTTAAAATTTTTATGTATTTTTAGGTTAAAATCTTGGGGCATTATAGCTTTGGTATAAGAGTGAGATGAAAATATTGGCTCACAACACATCCAACATTCCAACATTACTATGTAAGCATCACTCCGTAAGTATCCAAACTGTATAAATAAATCTTTGTTTCATCTTAATTACTTGGCTCGTGGTACTCGAGCCCTCATTGTATCAGCAATGCTACTTCAAGTGTGCATTATTTACTATTTCTGAAAAGTCAACCTGACCAGAGGTTTTCAAAATGGGCAACCTATGATCAAGAGAATTTCTATAATGACAACCATACTAAAAGTGGACGCATCCAACACTGCTGCAGTGGTTGAAATATGTCACCTAGGGCACTTAGATAACCCCAGCCTCTCTGACTTTGAGTGACTGAAGACTAAAAGGAACACTTTGCTCCCATAACAAAATTTGCATTGTAGGCAAACCTACATGCCCAACGTAAATCGAGGCTATACCACCAAATAGATTTGTCATGGATGGATTATGAGTCTATTATCTTAATTAGATTTATTATTATATGGTGTACCTCATTCTCTGAGACTATTCAGGGCCCAAAAGCACAAGTAACCTCTTAGAAAACGGTCACTTCAATGTCATTATGTGAACCCAACCCATTTTCACTTATGCTCAGGAACTTTTAGCCCACAAGAGCATACCAATGGTGAAAGCAGCCAAAAATCTTAAGTAAGAATTTATTCATGTATTATAGCACTTCCTTATGTGTTTCATGAGCTCTTAATAGACCCCAGCTCGCTCCCGAGCTAACAATGTGTAAACAATGGCTCACATGATCAATCATACGTCAAGTTTAATATTAAGAACATCTACACAAGTGTGTGCATCACACCGTGAAGGTCCTTGAACCATTCACACAAACTTAAGATAGATAATGAAAGCAAGCATATCATTCATATGACTTTCAACAAACACGCTTTACATTCATAACATCATTATCAAGTGCATGCAATCCAAACACACGCTCACATATAAAATTACAAACATTCATAAACATTTAATTGTGTGTGCATAATTTGTCGAGGTGTAAGTGTGCATATATATATATATATATATATATATATATATATATATATATATATATATATATATATATATATATATATATATATATATATTTCCAAACAACGTATACAATCAAATTTTTAAATCAATTCTTATGGTTTGGTTCAAAACCCATACTCGGCCTGATAGGGCCATCACACCTGATCGGATTCTTCACAACCAATCAGATATCTAAACTTACCTGACTCGATTTTTGAGTTCATGCCCAAAAACTTATTTCTGATCATTTTTTTTTTCAATATTTGGCAGGCTTACCAACCCATGCCCTTGATCGACCAGGGTCTGAACGCCTATCGTGCAGACTTGGTCTGGGCGCTACCCAGGTCAGGCCATGGGTCTGATTGCCCACGGGTCCAGACCTTGGTCTGACCCTGCTAGGTTCAGTACAGAGTCTGAGAACCTCAAGCGCAAGCATACAAAAAATGTTTGTATATTTTCCCTTTTTTTTATAATTTGTCCATTATGGAGCTGATTCTAGAATCCTGGCTTAGTTCCAGATTTGTTACCTAATCAAGGTTCATCATTGAATCTGCGTTTTGAAAGCCAATGATAAAGGTTGTCACATGTTTGCATAAAAAAATGGAAACAGACCATATAAAGAACATAAGTATGAGACCAACCATTAACAACTCAAATAAAAAAAAGAAAACCAGCCATGAATCTATGTTATAATGGAAATTCTCCATAGAGCCATGAAGATTAAATATAGGCAAAGTGTCTAAATATTTAAAATTGCCATTAACTATATAAATGGATAAAACTAATTATGAACCAGATGTAAAAGTGAAAAGATCACGTTAATTAGAATATGCATATAGATTGAAATGGCCATGAACATGAAGTAGAAATTCGAAAATCATTATTAAAAATGCACATGAACTGAGCTTAACCATAAAATAAAAACATTAAACATGTGCATGGGTTTTTCTCCATGCGTACCTATGTTCTTACCTCCATGTATTACTAGAATACGGTTGCACGTAGGAGCAGTAAACAAAAACTTATAATTTCGTTTGTGGTATATTTCGTTTGGGGCCGAGATCGAGAGTTCGTTCGCGTAATGGACCATTGGACCGCAATCGTGAATTTAGTTTCGACAAACAAAGTTGTTGGAAAAACTTATAATTCTCCAAGGCTTTTTTGAGTTCCTCCTAACTGAGTCGGTTGGCTTGTCAAGGTTGTGCACAATTGCCCCCCTATGTCGTACAGGCAGCACTTGGAGTGTGTGGTTGTCCCGGTGTATATGCATGTGATTAGAATAATTTAATTAACATATTTAATTATGTTTTACA
This sequence comes from Nuphar pumila, assembly GCF_984573655.1. Taxonomy (NCBI): domain Eukaryota; kingdom Viridiplantae; phylum Streptophyta; class Magnoliopsida; order Nymphaeales; family Nymphaeaceae; genus Nuphar; species Nuphar pumila. The sequence goes on along the minus strand of NC_143255.1, from coordinate 20,763,083 downwards.
TGTTATAAATTCTGAAATTTCAGTTTTTGCCTTGGGAATTGTACAACACGCTAAGTGTTTGATAAAATGTCTAAAAGAGAAAAAATTTCAAATTTAAATACCGTTTTAAACATGTTTTAAAACCTATTTTAAAATATTATTTTTGTGTATTTTAAAACTCAATTTTAAAGTGATTTTATTCACATTTAAGTCAAGATTTTGATTAGGTCTCAAATGTGTCATATATGCAAATGAGCAAATGCGAACATGCATAGTTGACTAGGTTGATACGCACATCGTAATTTCAGTTTTTGTGCAAGTGCTCATGTATTGTTTATGTACGCAATTGAAAGTTCATAGATGCACGTGTTAATTTAATTTTAGATAAGTATCAAATGTTTAAATACTTGCACCATGCATATATATATATATATATATATGGATTGTCATGCAGGTATAACAAAAATATGATGCATAATACTAACTATCACAAAATAGCTATAAGCCAAAGCACATTAAAAAAATACAATTGCTTATGAAATCAGGTAAACTACTCATGATAGGTGAGTATGATTCGATACATTGTGCAAACATTAAAATGAAAATCGAATAGCATGATATAAATGCATGAGAATAGAGGCGTTATTCTTGTTGTGGTATGGAAATGATGCTTGACATAATTTTAAAATAACGAAATATGTTTTGTGCATGCATGATTGAAATGAAACAAGTGGTTTGACAAAGGCATCTAACTTTTTAAGTGACTAAATGATAAAAATCATAAAAAAAATCAAGTTGATAGATTTGACATATTTTGAGTAGTGAATTGTGCATTTTTAATGTATTTTGTGGTCTCGGTCTACACACAACAATGGTGCCAAAAGTGAGTGTCATCTGCATCATAGTCTGTGCTAAACTCAAATCTAATTAAGGTGCGCTTCATCTTAGAAAGATATTCAATTTCAAGGATTTTTAAAGTTTTTCTCTTGATCAAAATTGAAGTATCTTTTGAGGAAATTTTTATTAAAATCTATCTTGTTATTGTAAATAAAAAAAGTATAAAATGTGTTTCTTTATGCCTTAAATCTTGTGAAAGTTGGTCATGAGTTTGACCTTGTGACCAATAATGACAACTACTTTTTTAGTTGGGAATGTTCACACCTTCTTCTAGTACAACGAAATAGATTTTTAGTGACAGGCTTTTCCATTGAAAAAGACCCTAAAATTTGTCACTAAGAGCCCTGAGAGCTGTCACTAAATGTCTTATCACAAAATGTTTTAGTGATAGGGCAAACTGTCACTAAATAAAATCTCTAGTTGTGGCTGCTTCTATCACAAGAGGGTACCTATAGCGACGACTTTAGCTGTTGCTATAGGTCTTTGCTTTGAAAAACAACACTTTACCAATAGTGAGGACTTAAGCAATAACTAATACTCTTTTTTTTGCAAAAAAAAAAAATGATTGTATTTATATATTTTATATGTATGTTTAAATCTATTTAAATTTTTAATTTACATCAATAGATGTTCAAATATTTTATATTTATGTTTGATGGCTTCCTCTGGTATCAGGAAAAGAAAAGCAATGAAGATATAACTGCAGACAAACCTGATAAGATTTCTAAGAAGGTTGTCAAAAGCATCCGATCGAATGCTTATAAGCCAAACCAGCTCCTAAGAATGAACTCAATGTAGAACCCAGGTTGTTTATAGACATGAAAAGAGCAAAAAAGTATTGCCTTAAATTCCTGGACGGCATAGGCAGACAGAAAAGATAAAAACTGGCATTAACCTATAAAATTACAAAAAGAAGACAAAAACAAAAGTTAATCAACATGAAATGTTTGAACAACTTCAAATCAGACAACGTGTATTTCTAATAAAATAAGATAAAATTTCCAGAAAGTCCTGCAATTTTCAGTAAATCAGGAAAACGAAAAACCTTTTATCCTACTCTATATTGCATGAGTATCCTACTCTATATTGCATGAGTGACATTAAAAATCTCTCGGGTGGAGTGATTTCAAGTATCATGAGAATCGAAATCACTTCACTATTCAAACCTCATGTTTGGTTGAACATGAGATTTGAGGTGATATGAGAATCACTCTCATTCATTTGAATGAGACAGTGATTCTTATGTCCCCTTGGAAAGACAAACCGTAACATTGGGTGCCTAACCCAAAGTGTCTGTAAAATGATGATTTATATCTAGTGTAATCTCTGGTCGGGGGTCTGCCTAACCCCAACTTAATTGCCAATAAAAAAAGTAACATATTCAGTAGTATTTAACAATTTTTCCTTAAGAAAACATTTTTTTGTCAATTTAGGTATTGCTATGAGAAAAATCACGTAGTTGGTTTCCTTGAGAGCTAGGTGGTAGTTTCTAAATATTGGATTTGGTGCAAACAGAAAGGGAAAGGGAAGATAATCTTAGGTGGTAGTTTCAAAATCTAGGTGTGCATTCAAAGAGAGGGTCCTACTTTTGCCAAATGCATAAACTCCCATTCAAGATGTCAGTTTCCAAACAGCCACCTCTGAATGTATAAAGTACCTTCTTAACTACCAGTTTGCTGAGATGAAGGCACTAGATCAAACCCGGTTGGTGCACGTATGTCCCTAGCTTTCAAAGGTGGGTCACTTAAGGCAAGGTGGTCGTGGGGCCCACTCGGGGGGGTTTTCTTGTTTCGGCGAGGGTTGTCGTCATAAAAAAAAAAAACTATCAATTTCCCACCAGAAAGAAATGTTCTTTAAATGAAAAGAAGGCGCGAGAGAGAGAGATGGCTAAATATTATTGGTAAAAGTGAGGGGGCCTTAATTAATTACCCCAGCTCTATTATTGGCTAGTGAGCAAAAGCTGTCCGGTGGTCCTCATGGCATTTCTATGCAACTTGCAGGGCACATAATTAGGGCTATTAAAGGATGTATATGCAAATTGGTATAATAAAAATCGACCTACACCGATGTGGACTCATACTTCAGATATATCCATATCCATTTACCTTCCATGAGTGCCAAAGTAAAATGTGAAAATTAAAGACTTTGGATCTCATGAGTCGTGACCAGAATTGTCCATGCCCGACGAAATGGACTTGAATCCGTCTTTTTGTCGAAAATCCGAATTCAACCAATACTATTAATGACCCAACTTGATTTATGTTTAGTGCGTTGTGTTTGCTGGTCATCTCTCTTGGTGGGACGTGGGCCTTTGTCAAACACATGGATCCTATTTAAGATCCAGCACGGACCCCATCTACTAGAATAAATTCAGGTTTGACAAAAGAGGTAGGGTAGTTTATATATGGTTATGGTATGGCTTCATCTGCTGTATCAAATTAAAATTGGTTGTCATTTGAAACTATCAATATTATATGGCAATATTTTCAAAACCCAATATAAGTGCAAAAAATGTGATTAATGAAATAAAAACATGTTTTTTACTCAAATTAATAATTAAATTATTGTTATACAAAACTTTTATTATGATTTTCCCGAAAATGAAATTGTTATTAATTTTTTCATGAGATTTTCCTTGCCAAGACTTGTCACATATCATTTGATTCCGTGTGCAAGGGGCCAAGCTGATCCTCGGATAAGATGTGTAGGCCTCAATGGATCGGTCTTGTGCCGAGACTGGGTGGATCAGAGCTAGGTCCAACTTTCAGTGCTTGGGTTAGGCAGATAAAGCTTTTTTTTTTGTCAACAGAGAAAGCTTGGGTTAGGCAGACCCATACCAGTTATACAATCATACCATTTGGGATTCGAACTTGCAATTTCCCAACACAAAGTGACGTGCACTAACTTGTATCGTTTATTGAAAAAACATAATCCAGGGGTCGATTGCTAACAAATCAATCATGCTAAACATATCTATATACAATGTCTGATTAAGCCAAAAAGACTTGCATTATGCGATCCCAACTGGATTGTACATACAAAGGACGTAGCAATTATATTCCCAGTTATAGATAGTGCAGAAAGAAATCAATTCTCCTACCAACGGGGGCTCTGGTTGTCTGGTAGGAGCAGCTAGTGCACGTCACCTTGTGTTGGGACATTGGAGGTTCAAAACCCAATTAATGGTATAGTTGTATAACTGTTAAGGTCTGCCTAACCTCAGCTTGCCTTTTAAAAAAAATAAAGGAAATCAATTCTTAACTTTCAAAAGTTAAGCTAGGCCCAAAGTAGCTACGGCCAGAAATCCTTGAAGTTGCATCACTGTCCACAAGAAAATTCTCAAGAGAACCCTAAACTGACCGGTAAACTAAAATCACAAATATCACTCGAAATTTGAACACATCTCGTGATATATAGTATCACTAAATATTTAAAAAAACATAATTTTTAAGTTAATATAGTGAGTTTTTTGAAAAAGGCAAGGGTTAAGCCCTCGAAGTTTTAGGCTGCCAGGACAGTGGCCTTAAGTACGGCAGGCAGAGCCATCTGCACAACGAGGTCTATTATGATCCTGGGGGCGATTTCTCCTTGTAAATATAAACAAAAAACCTTAAGAATATATATTTCCTATATATGTTTATCGTCTTTCCTTTGAATAAAATTTTATTTTCTTATAAAAAATGAATATATCACAAATTTAAATGACTAATAAAAAAAACAAAGAAACATTTATCACAGGAGCGCAAATTTGTACTGACCCAAAGAATAGATAAAACATTCCACAATTCACGTCTTACTGCTCAAGTGGGTCCAATGTAAATGAGAGGAAGCTGTGTCATTTTTTATTATTTATTATTTCTTAAAAACAAAGACAAGTTGGGACAGTCTTTGTCCTCCGGTGTGGACTATTCGTCGTGCAATTAGTATCTGTATTTTTGGGCTCTAAAGGGTTTTGATATATTGAAGGGGACTTGGCCACTAGGCGGATGGTCAAGATTCCATTGCCATGAGTGTCAAACCCCTTGTATTAATGAGGGCAAACCCCTTGTATTAATGAGGGAAAAAGAAAGCCTCTGCTCAGCGAAAGCCAGCCTGTCATTACATAATTTGGCAGTGCAATAAACACCTCAATTTTTTTGTACTCAATGCTTCGACACCCTGTTGCGGTACTAGGTAAGATGGCTCAGTAAGTTTTTTTCTACACGTGTCATACCCCCAAAGACGTTAACACAACGGGACTAGTTTTTTTTAAGCTTTCCTTCGTAAGAATACTTCTTAGTATATGGTTGTCATATATATATATATATATAGTTGATAGCCACTTACGTGAGCACTTTCAATCTAAGGTCTGAACTAGCCTTACAAATCTCAACGATAAGTGCTGACCATCAATCATACTTTAGCAGTACTACAGACCTTATCAATATCCAACGAGACTAACGCATCACTTAGTTGTTGTTATCGATGCATACTATGCCAACAAGGAGCTTTCTACACATTGGGACTTAGCTTCATGCACTGCAGGGCGTACCGTATGGCCACCCCGTGAGCAATCCCTATTAGAATCTCATTTCATTGAGGAAAAGATCATAAAGGCACCCTAGCATTTGATGATTGAAGTCATAATAAAGAGCACCCCAAACTCATTCACCATCACTAAGCATACCCCATGTAGTCTTTCATAGTTGGGACAACACTACCATGCCCAGAGTACTTAACTGGATGCCCAAGGCCAATGAGATTTGGCAGACACATAGGCACCCTCACATACTCTAGTGCTTTTCGTGCGACATAAGGGGAGCGCCTGTGCAAAACTGACATCTTGGAGAGGGTGGTGTATGTTCCCCGTGGAACACGGGGCCGCATGTTCGAGGGTCCGAATGAGTGCCACGTTGGCACTCATTCGTCAGTTTGGGTGTGTAAGAAGGAATATTGCGGATCCCAAGATATTCCTCCGTACATAACTCCCGAATGACACTACAAGAAAATTGTTAATTAGCGACGAAAATTAGCGACGGATTTTTTCCGTCGTTACTTAGCGACAGATTAGCTAGAGATAGAATCTGTCGTTAATTCACGACGGATTAACGAGAAAACGACTTTTATCGCTAATCTGTCGCTACTTAGCGACGGATTAGCGACTGCATGTTTTTGTCGCTACTTTTTATTACAAGAACACCATTTTAGCGATGGATTTAGATAGGGAACTCTGTCGTCGCTAATCAGTCGCTAATTAGAGACGGCGTAGCTACAGAATATATTCCATCGCTTTTTTGGTATTTTGGTTTAGCGACGGCTTAGCGACGGAAACATTCCGTCGCTAAGCCGTCGCTAAATGTCGCGTAAATCCCTAATCCCATCCCTCTTTCTATTTTCCCTGTTTCGCTGTATTGCTCTCTCCCGCCGCCCGTCGGCTTTCGCCACCGTCCGGCCGCCGCCGCTCGCCAGCCGCCGCTCGCCGTCCACCGCTCGCCAGCCGGCGCTCGCCAGCTGCCGCTCCCCGTCAACCTCCCGCCACCGTCCGGCGACGCGCAGGTAATCTTCTTCTTCTTCTTCTTCTTCTTCTTCTTCTTCTTCTTCTTCTTCTTCTTCTTCTTCTTCTTCTTCTTCTTCTTCTTCACGCTGTACGCCCCTTCCCAGCCGGAAACGCAGGGGGTTTAACCCCCAGCCGGAAACGCAGGGGGTTTAACCCCCTGCCGTGCTTTCCGGCAGGGGGGGTCGACCCCCTGCCGGAAACGCAGGGGGTCGACCCCCCATGCCGGAACTGCCTTTCCGGCAGGGGGTTTAACCCCCTTCCCTGCCGGAAAGGCAGGGGGTTTAACCCCCTGCCGTGCTTTCAAACTAACAAATTGAAAACAAACTAACAAATTGAAAACAAATTGTTGTATTTGAAAATCATGTCGATAAAAGTAGAATTATTCTTAAATTTTTGTGGAAATCAAAATCCACTACTGAACTATGATAAATCAAGCTACTGATTTGCAATTTGTCAAACTGCTGTGAAAAGATTGAATTAAACTACTGGAAATTATAATAAATATACTGTCATAAAATCAACTGCTAAAAAGAATGTCTAACTGCTGATATATATATAAAAAATTGACTATTTGGATTACAAACATCGGCTCAAAATAAAAATATAAGTTGCTGATGATTTGAATAAAAAAAATTAATACTTTTATGTTGTGCTAAAATCAGATCGTAATTATTAGAAACAATTACTGCTATTGAAATAAAAAGAATAACAACGGTACTACAATTCAAGCTGCTGAAATTTGAAACGACTGTAGTTATGAAGAACCACACTGCTAAAATATAATAGACTATTGTGATTGAACCCAACAGTTGTAAAATTAATAAAATCGTAGCAAAAGATTTATTGTTTTGAGTTTAATCAACAACTATAATGACTAAATTATAAAAAAAAAAATCAAATCGAAATCAACTGGCTAGGTTGAGATTTAATCAACTCTGGTTAGTTAGAGTATTTCATAAATTTTTATCAATTTGTTAGTTTGTTCTAGTTAGAGTAGTTCATAAATTTTTATCAATTTGTTAGTTTGTTAATGTCTACTAGTAGTTAGTTTTACTTCAATTTGTTTTCTTGAAATCTGGTTAGTTAGAGTATTTCAATCTATTAGTCTTTTATAATTATATTTTTCTTAGATAGATTGGTATTTAATGTTCTCACAATCAGTTAGTTAGATTAGGGCTATTTGAATTCTTTATGATAGTGGTAGTTAAACGGAGTTCACATCTTTTCTAGTAAACTAATTGATTGATTTACTATTCCTTTGCTAAGTAGTTCAGATTAGAAATTGTCTATGACTTTATGTTAGTCGACTGGTTCAACATGTTATAGCTGGTTTGTTAAATTAGCATCTTCTAGTTAGATTTGGCTTAACATATATACTATTTTTCTTTTCTCTTCTTTCAATTAGTTAGAGTTGTTTTAATTTGTTTTAATTTTTTTAGTTAGTGTTTCATCTTATTTCATGATTAGTTAGTTTGTTACTTAATTTGTTTTGTTTTTGTGCAGATTTTTCAACGGAACCAACTCGTGCTCGGCCACCTGTGGTAAGTAAATGACAAAAACAATGCAAATTGGGTAAATACCCGTGGTGAGTAAGTGATGCAAACGTATCACATGTTATTTAATTTATTGAATGCAACACTTTATTGTTCACACACTCACTTAGTTGTTGATATCTAGGACTGCTTTGTTGGAGTTCGGAGATCATGCTGAGCATGATTTTAATGTAGGAATATGGAAGTATTTTTATTTTTGGAGTACGGAGTCCATGCTAAGCATGGTAGTAGTTAGTGAGATATTGAAGTGTGTTTGCTGCAGGTACATGTTTGCCATTTATTTGATATGAATGATTATGATGTATTGCAATGTTTGATGTAATTGTATCCATGCTTGCATGTAGTTACTTTCAATTTGATTTTGACTTCCATGTGAAATTTTATAATAAAAGCATGCTTCAAATGATTGTATCGTGTCATTAATAGTTTGCACATGAAAATATTAAGTTATCAATGCATGCATCAAAATTCTTGTTATTGTTTGACATAGTATATTGCATGATAAATTTGATATTTTCTTCATCGTAGCATTCTGATTATTTTTTTCTTAATTCATTAGGATACTATTCGTAACATCATACGACAGAATGACTGCAATCTGTGATTGGATGTACCGTAGGATAGTGGACAATGAGTTATCGCATGAATATATGGATGGTGTCGATAGTTTTATTGAATTTGCAACGGCGAGTGTCAGTACGGTAGATCCCACAGGTCGGATTAGGTGTCCCTGCAAGATTTGTAAGAATAATCGATTTGTAGAACCTCATGGCGTTAGACATCACCTATACAGGAAGGGTTTTGTGAGTGATTATCAGAACTGGACGTTTCATGGAGAAGAATTTAGAAACGATTTTGATGCACGGGTGAATGTGGTGCACGATAATCCATATACGAATTTGATATTTGATGCTGCAGGAACAGAACTGAGTTCTGCTATGAGCTCTAGTGATGTAAGAACTGCCGTAGATGAAGAATCACCAAACGATGCAGCTAGTAGATTTTATGATTTACTTAAAGATGCTGATGAGCCACTTTGGAACGGTTGTGAGAGTCACACTATCTTGTCTGCAGTTCTTCAACTAATGAATTTGAAGTCCGAGTATAATTTGAGTCAATCATGTTTTGACCATTTGTGCATGATTGTGAAGAGTATGTTGCCTAAAGATGAGAAATTGCCACAAAATTTCTATCGTGCGAAAGTTATGGTCAACGCTCTAGGTATGGGTTACAAAAAGATTGATGCTTGTCCAAATCACTGCATGTTGTATTTCAAGGAGCAGGAAAATGACATATCATGCCCGTCATGTGGGCATCCTCGGTTCAAGCCAAAGACAAGAGACAATGGTAGCACGAGATCAAAGGAAGTTTCATACAAGTCGCTCCGCTACTTTCCTATCACTCCTAGATTGCAGCGATTGTATATGTCTTCAAAGACAGCTAAACACATGAGATGGCATGTAAATAAAGTTCGACACGATGAAAACAAGATCACGCATCCTGTTGACGCTGAAGCTTGGAAGCACTTTGATCGTACTCATCAGAACTTCGCAATGGAAGTGCGAAATGTTAGACTCGGTCTATGTACAGATGGATTTAATCCATTTGGGGGTAGATCAACTCCATACTCATGCTGGCCAGTATTTGTAACTCCATACAACCTTCCACCAAGCTTGTGTATGAAACATCCAAATCTTTTCTTGTCTCTGTTGATCCCTGGTCCGACCTCACCTGGCCAAAATCTTGATGTATATCTAAGGCCATTGATTGATGAATTAAAAGTACTGTGGGATGACGGTGTTACCACGTATGATGCCCACAAAAAACAAAATTTCAACATGAAGGCCGTTGTTCTATGGACAATCAGTGATTTCCCTGCATATGGTATGTTATCTGGTTGGAGCACACATGGGAGGTTGGCTTGTCCGTACTGCATGGAGGATTCCAAAGCTTTTAGATTGAGGCATGGAAGGAAGCCTTGCTGGTTTGATTGCCATCGTCGATTTCTACCCAGCGATCATCTGTTCCGACGTCAAAAGAATGCATTTACAGCAGGCACAACTGAAACGGAAGGTCCATCCTCAAGATTGTCTGGCATAGAGATTCTAAGAAGATTGTGATACTTTCCAGATGTATTAACAGATGCCCGTAGTCCTACACCCTTCCGTGGATTTGGGAAGGATCACAATTGGACGAAAAAATCTATTTTTTGGGAACTACCGTATTGGCCGACCCTATTGATACGACATAATTTGGATGTGATGCATGTAGAGAAAAATGTGTTTGATAATGTGTTCAATACAGTAATGAATATTAAAGGAAAAACGAAGGATAATCTGAAGGCCCGTATGGATTTAAAATTAATATATAAAAGACCAGAATTGGAACTCAAAGAGTATAATGGCAAAGTACTGAAACCAAAGGCGAAGTACGTGCTCAGACCTGATCAAATAAAACATGTATGTCAATGGTTGAGACAACTGAGATTTCCAAATGGATATGTCTCTAACATTGCTCGGGCTGTGAAGATTGACGATTGACAGTTATATGGGTTAAAGAGCCATGATTGTCATATCTTTATGCAACGATCGATACCCCTAGCATTCCATGATATGTTAGACAAACCTATATGGGGGGTATTGTCTGAGTTGAGCGGATTTTTCAGAACATTGTGCGCATCGGAGGTCGTTGTATCAGATGTAAAGAATCTCGAGGACTCTGTCATCACCACTGTTTGTCTGTTAGAAAAGATATTTCCGCCAGCATTTTTCGATGTTATGGAACATTTGATCATACATCTGCCATATGAACTAAGGGTTGGTGGCCCTGTGCAATATCGATGGATGTACCCATTTGAAAGGTATATGTTTTTTTATATTTGTCTCTTTAATGACAGATATTTAAAATTTGAAATGTATATTCTTGTCAGATGCATGTTCGACCTAAAAAAAAAGGTTCGTAATAAAGCAAGAGTAGAAGGCTCTATTTGTGAGGCGTACACTTTAGAAGAGATTTCAAATTTCTCATCTATGTACTTCGAACCTCATATTCCAACACGTTACACATGCCCGCCCCGTAACGATGATGGAGAACAAGTAACTGTAGCTGACAAGCTGTCGATATTTCAACCACTTGGGCATGCATTTGGTAGTTGCCGATCAAGGCTATTGACAGATCGAGAGCAAGATGCAGCACACATCTATATTCTTTTTAATTGCTTAGCGATCGACCCATACATCGAGTAAGTATATGTATATGCAACTCAATTATAAATCCTTTTATGTTCTATATGTGGATACATGACTCGGTAATATAAGTATTTGTGGTTTGCAGACGATTTGATCTGGAGTTGCGAAATGAAGTTTCACATCTCACTGATGCAGAAGTACAAAAAGAACGTAAAACTAAGTTTGTGGAGTGGTTGAAACAGTTGGTAAAGAAGCTAACATAAATTTTGTACTTATAAACAACACTAAGTTACTTAATTGATCGTGATCACAATCATTGTTTATGTTTGTGCGTAGGTTCGCAATGGTGATGTTAAAGATCAAGGAATATGTGATTTAGAAAATGGTCCGACCAAAGTTGTGCAATGCTACAACGGGTATATCGTAAATGGTTATCGATTCCATACAAAATACTACGGTATAAACAAATCAACGATAAATAGTGGCGTGTGTGTCAAGGGTAGCAGCTACGGTGAAAATGAACATGATTACTACGGTGTTATAGAGGAAATAATGGAGTTGACTTACTTAGGCATGAATAACAGGGTTACGATATTCAAGTGTCATTGGTTTGATCCAACTGCAACAAGACTCGACAAAGCTTCAGGCATTGTGGAGGTGAATCATAAATCCAGGTTTGGAACATATGAACCATTCATATTAGCCTCGCAAGCTCAACAAGTTTATTATACTTCATATCCGAGTATAAAAAAGTCAGATAGAAATGAATGGTGGGCAGTTTGCAAGGTGAAATCCAAACTATACCCCGAGTATGATCAGTTATAGGAAGATGAGTTAGCTGAAGACAGTGATTACTATCAATCAGATGATGTCTGTGACTTCGCTTATGGTCACGATGTTGCGCATGATATGCATGTCATATCTCCATTGGCTGATGAAACATTCATAGAGGAATGTGATCCAAATGATGTACCAAGTGGATGGGCAAACAATGAAGAAGAAGAAGAAAGTCAAACTAGTGACGAGGAAGAATTCTCAAGCTAGTGAGCAAAATCTTATACTACAAACCTCTATTTAAATGCATTGAATTACTTGATGTGTGTTGTATTGCAATACTTGGTGTGAATGATTAAAAATTTTATTTGAATGTATTGTAATACTTGATACGAATGATTCGAATGCATTGTAATACTTGATGTGAATGATTTCAATTATCTGAATGTATTATAATTTATGCAATTAACGAATGATTTGAATTAGTGCAATACTTGATGTCAATGATTTGAATTATTTGAATGCATTGCAATGCTTGATGTGAATGACTTGAATGCATTGTAATACTTGATGTGAATTATTTGAATGTATTGTATGACATATGTTATTTGTTAGAATATGGTTCGTGGAGGCTATAGTGGTTGCTCATCCAGTAGTAGCCAGGCTCAACCTTCATCTTCACGGGCTCCTGTGATAGGTATATCATATAACTAATTAGATGCTTGATTAGTTCAAATGCACATTCTGAGAATTTCTAATGTATTTTTTTACAGATGATGTTGCGCCTGTACACGACCCACCTACACCAGTTGATCACACAAGTCAACAGCCAACACAGGAAACAGGGTCTTCTCAGGCTGGCACAAGAAGACTCATTCGAATAGTGTATATCGATAATCGACCATAAGTATTTTGTTTTCAATTATTGCATATCTTTTAAATATTTTATATTGATATTTACTGTGTAACAATTCATGTGCAGCACGAGGTTTGATCCACAAGAAGTAGTACGAGAGATTAGGAATTCACTTCTTCAACATCTACCAGGACCAGTTGCTCAATGGAAAGAGTACCCAAAGGAGGTGTTAGACAGATTGTGGTCCTCATTCATGGTATACAGTTGTTCCTCATAGTTAATGTGTTTCATATTTAATTTATTTAAGCAATGTCTACTAACTTTCTGAAAATATTTGTAGGCTTCGAATCGCTTTGCAACTACGGTGGAAGAAAATGATGCAAGGAAGTTGTGGCAGAAGGTGGTTGCCAATCGATTTGCAGACATGTTGCACACTATGAAGACTGCAGCAAAAAAAGCATCTGGCGTAGTAGATGATCCATTACTGTGGAAGGGCCATGGTCCTATTACTATCAGGAGAGATTACTGGGATGAAATGTGCGATATGTGGGCGGTAGATGCATTTAAAAATCGTTCTGCGAAGGCTTCACAAAATCGATCGAAGATGCCCGAAGCCCATCTACACACAGGTGGATCTAAGACATTTGGGAGCCACCTAAAGAAAACGGTAACTCATCAATATATAATATTAATTTTATAAGTATTGTTGCAAACTTGTGTACTAAATCTTTTGTCATTTAACTTCGCAGGAAGCAGAAAAAGGAGGCAGTGTACCATATAAGGATGTGTTTGTAGAAACACATAAACGGAAGACCACGAGAGTCTTCGTATCAGAGAAGGCGAGAACGACAACGGTATGTATTAATTCTATTAATAATCATTGCAATATATATGCAAGTTATCATAATGTTATCATTAATTATTAATGAATACTTTAAACATTATTTTATAGGAGGCATATGAGCAACAGATGGTAGAGCGATATGGCGAAGACGCTACTCAGCATCCATCATTTGATCCTACAGCATGGGTGACTGCAGTAGGTGAACCCAAAAAAGGTCGCGTGTTCGGGTTTGGGAGTAATATGAACACTTCACCAGTTATTGGTTCTTCCAGTTACGGCTCACCGACTTCTTGCGCCGACATAAGCTCCAAGCAGCCGACTATTCTTTCCGGTGATGATATACGCGAGATCATTAATGAATCACTGAATAACTACTTCCAATACACCGTCGCCCCCTTTCTCCGAAATGAGATCAAGGCCGCTGTTTAGGATAGGGGATCTTCGATTCCAGGTCCCTCTCAGGTATAATCACATATATAGTTTTTTTTACTGTCTTAAAGCACATCTGAGCATGGTAGAATCACATATAGAGTTTTTCTAGATGCCTTAGAACACATATGAACATGCTATAATCACATATTCAATTTTTTTACTGCCTTAGCACACATATGAGCATGATAGAATCACATATAAAGTTGCTTTGCCTGCCTTAAAGCACATATGAGCATGCTATATTCACATATTCAATTTTTTTACTGCCTTAGCACACATACGAGCATGATCGAATCACATATATAGTTTTTTGCCTGCCTTAAAGCACATCTGAGCATGGTAGAATCACATATAGAGTTTTTTTAGATGCTTTAGAACACATATGAACATGCTATAATCACATATTCAATTTTTTGACTGCCTTAGCACACATATGAGCATGATAGAATCACATATAGAGTTTTTTTATTGCCTTAGATCACACATGAGCACATGATAGAATCACATATAGTGTGTAATTTATTTCATTATATTTTGTTTATCAATACTGACTGTTCTTTTCTTGTGTAGGCTGCTAGCGATAATCAAGGTAGTGGAGCTGAAGGGACAGATAAAGACAATGAACAAGAAGACGCACAAAATCTTGGCGATGATTAGAGGACTGTGTTGAAGAAGTTCTATTTTTTTTATTTTTCCTAATTGTAATTGTTGAATTGTAAATAATTAAACTTCTTAATTTTAAGGTGGAACGATTAATTATTATAGATACTTGTTATATGAATTTTTTTGTGTGGTTTGTTTTTTATTTACAGGAAATAGAAATTGTACAGTTCTCGGTAATTAATTTTTAAATAAAATTTTTTTTTATTTTTTTTCGTGTTTGCGACGGATTAGCGACGGATGATTCCGTCGCTATTCATATTAATCTAGCGACGGCTTAGCGACGGAACCATCCGTCGCTATTCATATTAATCTAGCGACGGCATAGCGACGGAATTAAATCCGTCGCCAAGCCGTGGTCGCCGTTTAGTACCGGCGGATTGGCGACGGAATATAGCGCTCGTTATTCCGTCGCAATTAGCGACGGAATTATTCCGTCGCCAGTTAGCGTCGAAATATTCGCGACGTAAGCATACTGTCGCCTCGTTGTCGCTAATCCGTCGCTAACATGGTTAGCGATGGATTAGCGACGGATTCGCGACGGAATGTGGTCGTCGCTAATCTAATGCTTTGTTGTAGTGTGAGTGCCAACGTGGCACTCATTCGGACCCCCCGAACATGCGGCCCCGTGTTCGCGGGGGGAACATACAACCTGCTCGCGACATGAGAGGGTGGTGTATGTTCGCCCCCGATGATTCACTGAATCCCATGTCTGTGTTCGGGGGATCGAATGAGCGCCACGTATTAGTGGTCCTCTACAGTGGTCTTTTGTTCATTCATCCAAATGGCAACATTGTTAAAGCTACTACTCTCTATGGAGCCAACATAAATGTTCCCTTGGGAACAAATTAATAAGCCAAATCGACAACCTCTTACCATTCACATAATAAATTATATATTGTCCCAGTTCAAGACTCAAGTCGTACCTATGCCCGACCCAAGTGATTAGAAAGAGGAATGTCGACAATAGACCAATGAGCACCTTGCTCGATGTGGGCACTCTGCAAACCCACAAAGGTTCATCCATCTACTTCTATTCGAAGACACTTCTGCTAATTAACTTGGTTCTGACATCTCGCTCGAACATGAACTTCAGCAAGAGACACTTGGAGTCTCCCCACTTATGGTCGAACCTTAAGCCAAGCACCACACTTGGTGTCGCTCACGTGCAACTGCCACACGAATTTCCCACTTACATCACACCCTTCTTTATAAAATGCATCTTACACTTGTACTTGCTCTTCGAGAGTGCCAACACAACAGTTTGCGCATTCACTTCATCACATGGATCACATGAGAGAGAAAGACTACAAGTCTTAACGAGTCTCTCCACTCGAAAGCGCAAATTTTTTTTAGCCTATCTCAACATGCACTCTCTACAACATGCATTAAAACAAACACAACACTCCACCTTCGAGCTACCACAAGAAACTGGTAGGAGTTTTACAAATGTGTTGGTGCCGAAGAGTTATGAAACTTCGACACATACTGGTTCACTCATATCACATGGCGACTGATCAATAACCTTAATCTTTCACTTACTGTAGATAAAATGTCTCGTACCACCCTGCCAATAACTTTTCTTCTGTGTTCGATTCACATGCTTCAGTTGCATGCTTTCACCAACATAAAACAAACATTTTCTCATTTATGGTTTCTGATTAGAAACTCACAATCAAGCGAACACTGCCCTCTTTAGTGTCACATTAACCCTTAGGATTCATATGCTATAAATACAATCTTTGTGCCACTGTGTCTCAATGGTAGGGAGAGACATTGTTTTCTTGCACATACATGAACCATCACACAATGTTGTCTTGTGCTGAATACATAGTTGACCTTTTGCGTAGTCCAACGCAATACAAGCAAACATGTCGTTTCACTAACTCCTTGCTAAGAGACCAGGCTAAGGGCTCTCCAACATCTCTACCAACTTACGTAATCACAACGCTCTTGTTCAAAGCCAAGCTCGACGACCAACTTCATGTGGACA
The DNA here is from genome assembly GCF_984573655.1 of Nuphar pumila. Lineage (NCBI taxonomy): Eukaryota > Viridiplantae > Streptophyta > Magnoliopsida > Nymphaeales > Nymphaeaceae > Nuphar > Nuphar pumila. The sequence continues at coordinate 20,746,371 of NC_143255.1, read as the reverse complement.
ATTTTTACACTTTATGCCTTAACATATTTGCGACATTAGGCAACAAGGCCCGGTAAGCCTTCTCAACACATGCCATACCAGTAACATGCCAAGCGCGTGACAGCATGCGGCCAAGTGCCTTATGCGCATCATGCGTGGATAGCATTTGTGTCCAATGTGTGCGGCAATGTCGTGCACTATGAGCAGCGCCAATGTCATGCGCATTAAGCACACACAAGTGTTGTCACTACTGTGTGCGTCAAGCGCTTGCGGGGCCTGTTGCTGCACAAGGCAGGTCATGCAAGGCCCCTACACATGCGGGCAAGCCCAAAATGGGTCTGCTATGCAACGCAGATAGCCCAATGGTAGCATACCTGTAAGGCGGCCTTGGTTTTCCCGCCCTTTATGAAAGAAAGAAAGAAAAAAAACTCATTTTGTATTTCCCTTACAAATACGTCATTAGTATTTTCATATTATAAATTTATTTATAATATTTTTAAACAACTGATATTTTTTCAAGATTTTTATGATAAAAGAATTTTAATCATTTTAACCCCGTTAAGTTTGAAAAACGACATTTGTGACTATGCTGCCAATGACATCATGGAAAAGTGGCTTTTTTGTTTTGTTTTTTATTTCTTCATTTTGACTACTAAAACATAGTCACGTCAAAATTACTAATATTACAAAGCTATCGAGTGGGGGGGCCAAGGGAATGACCTAATAGTTGCATTTGGTCATTAATGAGGGCATTTATTCACAAACGCCTTTACGAGGCTACATAACAGGACTGCATGTAGAGAAATTGCACTTCAACCGGCCTCTGTGTTCTTTCGTGATTGATTGACTGATCCTATCTTGTCTTGTTTCTTCACCTCGAATTTCAGATTGCCAGGATATTTGAGGACCAGGGAAGGAGGTTGGGAGAGAGAGAGAGAGAGGGAGATGGAGGAGGCATACCACAGCCAGTTCGTGAGACACGCGGAGTGGTCCAATGAGCTGATCCTGGGCAGTCTTATACCAGGGGACTACAGGAGGCTCCCGCACACTGCCCAATCATGGCTCCGGAACTACATAACTGGGGTCATCTTCTACTTCGTCGTCTGTGGACTCTGGTGCTTCTATATCTACTACCTAAAGCACCGTGTCTACTTTCCTGATGGTCAGACTCGCTTTCTCTCGCTCTTTTTATATATAATATATATAAGGCACATCACCCTTTTTTCTTACTTTTAAGATTCATTTTGTAGATCAGACCTTCTAGATCTTATTTAGTACAAAATGAGTCTTGAATCATGTGATCTAGAGGTTAATATTTGGTGCCATCGCAGGCATGTAATCCTTGGTTCAGGTTTTATCAACTCAATTTGACCACATAGACGTGTTCAACATAGCTGGTTTGCTAAGAATCAAACATCAGATCACATTATCTCAATTAAAAAAAAAGATATTTTGAGTTGTCTCAGAAAAATCATAAATATTAGACCATATAAAAGTCATATTTTTCATCACAAAACTACACGATCCAAAACTAGATTCCTATCAAACGGCATCAAAATTACCTATTTTACATTACAGTAAACATATTCTAATCACTAAAATATGTTTGCTGGAGTATCAACCGAGATTTTGATGGGATTTTTTTTTTGTTTTTTCTTAAATTTCATCATACGATGTAAAGTATGTGTTGGGTTTTATGGGACCAGCTCTCGAATTGGCTGATTATGATATAAGCAGGATCTTTTAAGGCTTGAAATCGACAACTCAGAATTTTCATAAATATTTTAGCATTCAATATATATATATATATAAGTAATGCTTTTCTTAGGCCCCCTTTTTAGTTGGGTCTGGTTAAGCTCCTTCAAAAATCATAGATTTAAGTATTTTTTTCTCATGTCTAATACCCTAGATGTGATTTGTTTAGTGGGAGCCAACTTTTGGATCGCCGGCATCTGACCTTTATATAGGTTTTTTCGGTGATCTAAAATCAATGTCTATGAAGGTACCAGTTTTTTCATGCTCAGGAAAATATTTTTTTTCTTCAAAAAAACGTGATAAAAGAGTGAATTATCACTAAATCGAGCATGCTAAACACATCTAACGGCTCAGATCTATCATAAAACACTTAAAAGCTATGGGGCAGAATGAGAAATTGGGCCTAATATGTTCAGTTCTCTCTCTCTATATGTACCCGTTACAGGCTCTTTTTTCCATTTTCTTTTTCTTAATATATGATTTGAATGATTTACCTGTGCAGGCTCGCTACCTACAAGGAAAGCCATGTTAGACCAAATATGGTTAAGCATGAAAGCTTTGCCTGCACACTCTCTATTGCCCACAGTTACAGAGTACGCGGTTGAAAAGGGTTGGACAAGGTGTTACGCAAGAGTGGAAGAAGTTGGTTGGCCCTTGTACATTGTCTATACAGTTGTCTATGTGCTGCTCCTTGAGTTTGGGAACTACTGGGTGCATAGAGGAATGCATGAAATAAAGCCTATTTACAAGCATATACATGCAACCCATCACAAATACAACAAACAGGATACCCTTTCTCCATTCGCAGGTAATTTGGATTTATGAGCGAGCATGTTCAACATTTTTTTTTCATCTGATGACGCCATGAGCTAATTTAATTTTAGCTTTTCAGTTTCATAAATTAATATTTTTTCTTGCTAGGGGTGACCGTGTATTGTCACCTAATTAACATGGGCTGACCACTTTTAAAAACCCATAGGGTGTATTCCTTGCCGCAAGGTCAAAGCTAGGCCTACTCTACTGTAGGCAAAGGGATCTCACACTACAAGAAAAATGTGGATTAGCGACAGACATTATCCATCGCTAATCCGTCACTAAACAGTTTAGCGATGGATAGCGTCCGTTGCATAATCCTGGTCCCTAATTAGCGACAGAACTTTTTCGTCACTACTTTCATCACTAATTAACGACGGACATGATCCGTCGCGAGTCCGTCGCTAAATAAGTATTGATTTAGGTTTGCGATGGATTACATTTCGTCGCTAAAATAGCGACGGAATTAGCGACAAAATATAATCCACAACAAACCATCGAAAATTCATCGTTGAATATTAGCGACAGATATTATCCGTCACTACTTCATCACAAAATTAAAAAAAAGAGCCCCAACGTGTGCGCCTCATACGCCTTGAGGCGCACGCCTCGAGGCGAGGCGTGCCTCAGCTGGGGGGAACCCCAGACCCCCCTCGACAACCAACAAGATGATAAAATAGTTGTTGCAAGGTAGGGATCTGCTCCAGTAATTCCTCACTATCCATGTCTCTTATTCTGTTGTGCCCCTGCCACTCAAGGAGTGTGATCATCGAACCTATGTAATTCCAAAATTGGCAAAAATCTGAGAACAAACAGAAGGAATTACAATATTTAACAGGTGTACCTTCTCCTGCCCTTGTCCAGGCCTTAAATGCTCTATCTCGACATCATACCTCAATATTCTAAAACATTCTAATTGTTTTGGACCGCCACATTTTTCACCTTTTTGCTCTGATGTATATACCTCTTTGGCACTCTAGAGTGCCCCACAAGGCCTTACGGCTTAAGAACCTCGTGTATTCGGACTCTCTCTTCCCCTCTTGATGTACTTTGCTTTCAAGTATCTATAAAGAAGCTTTTTTCATCCTTGTCTCTTTGCTCTCTTTGTATTTGTGCATGCACATACTCTTGCTTTCGCTCGTGCGCGTGTGCTGTGCATTGCTTGTGCGCTTAAAAGGCCTGCTTTCGGTGTATATAAATTCCCGAAGCTACGTCATGGGGGCCTTCGCTTCTAAGTCCGTGACAAGTTGGTACTAGAGCCAGGTCGACATTGGGAGTGATAATGGCACCAAAGAAGAATGCCATGACCCCTTCGGGTAGTATGGTTCCTGCTGAAAAAGATTTCATGGCCAATGATCAAGTGTCAGCCATCTCACGCGATGTTGCGGAGCTAACTGGGATAATGACCAACATGGAGAAGTTGGTTAATGAAACTTGTGTCGCTTTTAATGAACTCAATGCAGAGATCAAGACAACAGTAGAGGGAGTGAAAAACTCGGTGGAAAGTCTTGCCACTAAACTTAATTACTCGGTGGAGGACTTTTTCACCAGATTTGATGATCTGTTGGGTCGGTTCAACATCATGGCTGCTGAATTGGATGTTATCCGACGAAAGAATGAACCGTTGGAGTGGCAGTTGAGGACTGCTCTGACTGGCGACATTGTGACATACGCTGATAGACCACGTTACAGGCTACCTGAGCCCATAAAGTATAAAGGCACACGGGACTCAAAGGATCTCAAGAATTTTATCTACAAGATAGACCCATTTTTAGAAGTTGCGATGATAGAGGAGGAAGCAGATAGACTGCGGACCGCAACAATGTACTTTGCGGATGAAGCGACTCTCTGGTGGAGACGTCGCTTGGGTGATGTTTGACGGGGATTGGTTGCTATAGTCTCGTGGGAGGATCACCAAAAGAAATTGTGAGACTACTTTCTACCTAAAAATCAGGAAAAAATAGCCCACAAAAGGTTGTTGGCGTTGAAACAGACATGGTTAGTGCATGACTATGTCAAGGCATTCTCTTCGATAATGCTGAAAGTTGAGAGAATGGATGATCAGGATCGGTTGCTCTATTTTGGCAACAGGCTGCAAAGATGGGCAAACCAAGAACTCAGTCGGCACGGCCCTACAACGCTAGCTGAGGTGCTCGTGGTTGCAGAAAAATTTACCAAGCTTGATAGGAATGAACCTGCATTTCAAGGCAAACAATAAGGAAATGATCGCAACAATCGAAGGGACAACCGAAAGAATGACCAAGGACATAATGCTGGTCGGGGGAACCAGCAGAATCATGGCCAACAAGATGGCCAAAACAATAACCAAAATTAAAATAACTTTTAGAGCGACAATTATCATCGCCGTGACTGCCGTATCTGCCACGGGGATCATTGGCAGGATACATGTCCCAATAAAAACCGTGGTGAAAGAAATGGAGATAATTGTGCACCCCGAGCTGCGAATGCTGTTCACGGTGAGGAAGAGGATCAACCTGCAGAGGCGCCAACAATTGGCGCAATGCAGATGATGAATGCAGTAAAGGTCACAACTGTTGTGAAACCGACAATATGCAAAGAGATGATGTACTTGGAACTTTTGCTCAACGGAAGACTTACCAAGGCATTGGTAGACACTGGTGCCACACATAACTTCATCTCGAGTGAAGAAGCAGAACGGTTGGGATTACAGTGGAAACAAAAAGAGAGTTGCATGAAAGCAGTTAATTCGGAGGCTAAGGCCATTTACGGCGTCGCTCATGATACACCAATGTAGATCCATAACTGGTCGGGAAGGATCACGTTATCAGTCGCACCTATGGATGATTTTAAAGTCACACTACAAGAAAATCGTGGATTAGCGATGGATAGAGACCATCGCGAATTTTTGCTCGCTAATTAGCGAAAAAACTTATCTGGCGTTAATTCCGTCGTTAATTTGCGACAGATTAGCGACGGATAATGTCCGTCGCTAAGCTATCGCTAAATTTTAAAAAAAAAAAGTTTTGATCCCTGTCGGGCGGTATTCCGGCAGCAATAAGCCGGACTTATACCGCACCCGACAGGCATTGCACAGAACCAGTGCTCTCCAGCGTCGCCGTCCTTCGTGAACCGGCGTCATCGTCCTCCGTGAACCGTCCTCCGTGAACCGATGCTCTCCGGCGTCGCCGTCCTCCGTGAACCGGTGTTGTCATCCTTCGTGAACCGACGTCGCCGTCCTCCGTGAACCGGCCTCTTGCACCGATGCCTCGAGGTTAAAGTGGTTCGAGTCTCGCTCCGACTTCACCCCGGACGGAAGGACGATCGCAGAAGAGAAAGACAGCATTACGTCTTCAATATTGTTGTTCCTTGACAGTCCAGAGGCCGGCCACTTCTTCTCATCCACTGCAGCTGCTGGCACCGCCATCTTCGGCTCCAACGAGCTGCCAAAAGCTGAGGTTCTGGCCACCGCTTTTGCGTCTGCCTCGTCGCCGTCCTCCATGAAATGGCATCCTCTGTGAGACGGCGTCCTCTGGCGTCGCCGTCCTCCAGCGTCCTCCGGCGTCGCCGTCCTCCAGCGTCCTCCGACGTCGTCGTCCTCCGAAGAAGTCGGTTTAAATCGAGCGCGATCGATTTAAATTTCGAACGTGGAGAGAGGGAAAATTTCGCGCTCTGTTAAATCGAAAATTAGCGAGGGATTTAGCGAGGGAATTTTTCCGTCGCTAATTAGCGACGGAAAAATTCCCTCGCTAAATCCTTCGCTAAAATGTTTTTCTTGTATTGAGAATTAGCGATGAAAAAATCATTGTCGTTAATCCGTCGCTAATTAGCGATGGATTAGCGATGAAACAACTTTCATCGCTAATCCGTCGCTAATTAGCGACGGATTAGTGAAGAAACATCTTTCATCGCTAATCTGTCGCTACTTAGCGACGGATTCATGAAGAAAGTTTTCTCTAGCTAATCTGTCGCAAAGTTGCGACGGAAAAAATCTATCGCAAATTTCCGTCGCTAATTAACATTTTTCTTGTAGTGTCATCATCGAGATAGAATTCTTGAGAAGCAACAAGGCAGTGTCGATGCCTCACCTTAACGTTGTCAACTTTGAGAGTGAGAATCAGTCTTGCATGGTTATTGCGATAGCAGGAAAGCCATGTGAGCGCTTGGTGTCTGTGCTCCAATTGAAGAGAGGCATGAAAAGTAGTGACAAGACTTTTCTCGTCACAATCTACGCTACAGATGAGGCAAAAGAAGCCGCGGATGTCCTTGAGGCCTTAGCACCAGTATTGAAAAAGTTTGGCGATGTTATGCCCGCTGAGATGCTGAAGAAACTACCTCTGAGGCGTGAGGTAGACCATCAGATTGAACTAGTACCAGGTGCACGACCACCCGGAATGGCTCCTTATCGCATGGCAATTCCTAAGCTACAGGAATTACGCAAAAAATTGAATGATATGCTCGAAGCAAGGATCATCCAACCATTCAAAGCTCCCTTTGGAGCGCTTGTGCTATTTCAAGCAAAGCATGATGGGTCGAAGCAGTTGTGCGTTGACTATAGGGCACTGAACAAAATAATGGTGATGAACAAGTATCTGCTTCCTTTTATTGCAGACTTGTTTGATCAACTTGAAAAGGCGAAGGTCTTCTCTAAGTTGGATTTGAGATCTGGCTACTGGCAAGTCAAAGTTGCAGAAGGGGATGAGCCAAAGACTATATGTGTAACGCGATATGGGGCGTTTGAATTCCTTGTCATGCCCTTTGGCTTGACGAACGCGCCCGCTACCTTTTCAACCTTAATGAATAAGATATTCTACCTGCACCTTGACAAGTTTGTCGTCATGTACCTAGATGACATAGTGGTGTACAGTGACTCGATGGAGCAGCATGTTCAGCACCTTCAGATTGTGTTTCAAACTCTGAAGGACCACGAACTGTATGTCAAGCGAGAAAAGTGCCTATTCAGCCAAAAGGAAGTCCATTTTCTTGGGCATATTATGGGAGGAGGCACTTTCAAAATAGACCACAGGAAGATTGAGGCTATTCAAGAGTGGGAGCCACCCTCTAAGGTTTAAGAGTTACGCTCCTTCTTGGGGCTTACAAATTATTATCGACGCTTCATCAAGGGATACTCGCAGATCGCTGCGGCGCTCACAGATCTGTTGAAGAAAAATAAACCATGGCTATGGTCGGATGCCTGCTAGAAGGCTTTTGATGGGTTGAAGCATGCCCTGACAGAGGAGCCAGTGTTGAAGTTGCCTGATTGTCGGCAAACGTTTGAAGTGCAGATCGATGCGTCTAACTTTGCTATTGGTGGAATGTTGCTCCAAGAAGGACATCCTATCACATATGAAAGCAGAAAGTTAAACGACGCTAAGTGTCGATACACTGTGCACGAGCGTAAGATGTTGGCGATCGTGCACTGTCTCCGCACATGGAGGCACTATCTTTTGGGGTCGCAGTTTGTTGTGCGCACTGACAACGTTGCGACAAGCTACTTTCAGACTCAGAACAAGCTGAGTCTAAGGCAAGCGTGCTGGCAGGATTTCTTAGTAGAATTCGATATGGCCCTCGAATACAAGCCAGACAAGACCAATGTTGTGGCTGATGCCTTGAGTTAAAAGGCAAAACTCTCAGCTTTGCTTGCTTTGGACGACAGTGTAAGCCAACCGACGAGCGATCTTCTCGAACAAGTGCGAGAAGCTTGAAAAAGTGACCTGATGGCTCAATAATTGATCACATTGGTGAAGGAAGGAAAGACGCAAAGATTTTGGTTAGAGGACGATTTGCTCTGCGCAGTGGGCGACCGTCTATATATTCCGCGGCAAGATACCTTGAGGAGGCGCTTAATGCACGAGTGCCACGATACTACCTGGGCGGGTCACCCAGGGCAACAGAGGACCTTAGCGTTGTTAGAATGCACATTCTACTGGCCGCAGATGCGCGATGATATAGATGCTTATATGCGGACTTGCTTGATTTGCCAACAAGACAAGCCCATCAATCAGAGACCCGGTGGACTACTAGAGCCCCTACCTATGTCAAGTCGTCCGTGGGATTAAATAACCATGGATTTCATTGTGAGCTTGCCGAAAGCACAAGGCTGTAGTTCGATCTACATGGTTGTGGATAGGTTCTCGAAGTATGTTGTCTTTGTGCCTGCCCCTGTCACCTGCTCAGCTGCAGATACTGCGAAGTTATTTATGCAGAACATAATCAAGTATTGGGAAATTTTTTAGAGCATCGTCAGCAATCGTGATGCACGTTTCATGAGAAGTGTTTCGCTTAATGGGGACAAACTTGCATTTCAACATAAGTTTTCACCCCCAAACCGATGGACAAATACAGAAAATAAATAGTATGCTAGAGGAATACATGCGACACTTTGCCAGTGCCAACCAAAAAGATTGGGTTGATTTACTTGATGCGGCTCAATTCTGCTACAACCTTCAAAGGAGTGAGTCCTCCGACCATAGTCCATTTGAAGTCACAACCGAACAACAGTCGCAGACTCCGCACTCCCTTGCTACGCGAGGATGTGGCAAAGCACCTTATGCATACCAGTTCGTCAAGAACTGGCAAGATCAGACAGAGTTGGCGAAGGCATATCTAAACAAAGCAACCAAGTGCATGAAGAAATGGGCAGATAAGAAGCGTCGTCCAACAGAATTTCATGTTGGAGACAAAGTGTTAGCCAAGATCTTTTTCGGCCACACAACTATCTTTTGAGGCCACCACTGAGGCCTTATTCGCAAGTATGATGGTCCATTTACCATTATCAAACGTGTGGGAAACTTGGCAATCCACATTTTTAGGGGCTGGACTTGCCAGCAAACTTTCAAGTGCATCCGGTATTCCACATATGTAACCTGAAGTCGTTCCACAAAGATGAAGGAGATCCTCAACGGAGCATGCCTTAACATACTCTGATCCCGCAGCGGGCTCCCTCAACAGTCAGTGTACCAGGCAGAGAGCCAGAGGTCATCCTCAACCATTCCAACAACTATCTAGGGGAGGTCAAAAAGTACTTAGTGCAGTGGAAAGGATTGCCAGAATGTGAAGCCACCTGGGAGAAGGCCAACAACATGTTTCAGCATCGACAACTTGTAGAAGGCTACCATGAACAATTGGTGTCGAGGACGGTGCCAACTTAGGCGGAGGAGCGTGTTCTGGACCGCCACATTTTTCACCTTTTTGCTCTGATGTATATACCTCTTTGGCACTCTAGAGTGCCCTACATGGCCTTACAGCTTAAGAACCCCATGTATTCAGACCCTCTCTTCTCATCTTGATGTACTTTGCTTTCAAGTATCTATAAAGAAGCTTTTTGCATCCTTGTCTCTTTGCTCTCTTTGTATTTGTGCATGCGTGTACTCTTGTTTTCGCTCATGCGCGTGTTGTGCATTGCTTGTGCGCTTAAAAGGCCTGCTTTCGGTGTTTGCGAATTCCTGAAGCTACGTCGTGGGGGCATTTGCTTCTAAGCCCGTGACACTAATATTTCCTCCAGATATAAAGCGTAGGTACGAACCCATGAAGATCAATCCCAAGCTAGGAAAGAAAAAGAAAAAGAAAATGAAAGTGCAAAACCACAAATTTATGCCAATTATGTATTCCTATACAGGTGAATAGTGGATATAAATATTACTTCACTAACCAATAGGACTTGAATCATCCTTGAAATTGGACATTTGGAGAATGTGCGCCTTTTCTGAAAAATTTAGCAGTTCTTCCCTAAAAGTAGGGTCACCATCTCTTAGCATCCTATGGATAATTATTAATGTTTTCAATGCAACCTGCAAAATGCCACCAATTGTCACCAGAACAGGAAAGCATATTAAAAGATGCATCTCATCAACCATCAGTTTGACAAAACAAGGGCTCAGAACAAAACGCCATCTCAAATTGTGTCTATCATCTGAAAATAAAAAAAGTCTAGTTCCAAAAGCAAACCCGAAACATCTCAAAAAACACTATCGTCCTCTCTTGAACTAACAAATCAAGACCTCTAGAACATAAGTTGGCAATGGACACATTATATGTCAGCTAATCAACTTCTCATATGACCAGCCAAAAGGTTTAGAATTGTTCAAAGGCGAAAGCAAGGAAACTCTAGACTTAAGCATCTTCAAATCTCTTAGCAATAGGGGAGTAAGGGGCATACTCACTTTTAGTGTGAGTATAGCAGCATAACCTATTTATGCAAAACAATTCAGGCAAAATAGGCAAAAGGATACACAAAATATAGATGCACAAAGTCTTGTTTTGAAGTACAGAATTACATCGAGCAAGAACAAAGCCATCACAACAAGAAAATACCATCTCAGGATTAGCTCAGTGAATCCTACACACAATTTGCCACAAAGAAACACTTATTTTATATACAGGTAAATAAAAATTATTTGAGGGCACAAGCAAGCGAAGCATTTAGCACAACCAACTGAAAAGAGCTAAGACTTACCTTTGGAGAGCTCTCAAAGTAGACATCAGGTATCTTTATTTCTGCTAGTACGCTGCTATTTATAGCCAAGGAAGCCTTTAGAATTTGAGTCAAGCAATTTTTTGAGTGCAACTTCTTTCTTGCATCAGCAGACAACCCACTGAGCGGGACTTGCAGACATGGAAGGCACCATTTTTCCTCTTGTCGTTGGTAAGACCTCCTTTTGGAACAACAAGGATTACCACCATCATCAACCAGTATCCCACGATCAACGTACCAAAACTCTGTTTATCGAAAACTATCGAGTATTCCCTACAAACCATCAATTATGATATCCAGTCACTTCCAATTCCACATATATTGAATTCAAGCATAAATTGATCACTATAACCTTACGCAGGGCATCGCTCTAGGATCTTACGAGTAACATCACATCAAGCTTCCTAAGTGCAGGCAGGTTAATGTACAAATCCGATCGAGGGCGGGTTATCATCAACTGAATTCACCACACACAAAATGAAATCCTTAATGATCCAATGCTGCTTATTTGGACGAGATCAAGAACAAAACACAAAACCATGAATGCGTAAAAACCTCTAAAGTCTTGCCACCAGGAAACTCTTGCAACGCAGGGATAAGCTCGACAATGGAGTCGCTAACACACAATAACCAATCCATCTCGCAGCTCCACAACGCCTTCTTCTACAATGGCAATGGCTCCAGCCTCCATAGCTCCCCAAACATCGTTGCTATTAGCGCATGCATACGGTTTCATCATATCAGTTAACGAAAATCCAGAATATACAAAATTCTTCTAAACGACAACTACCACCACCTAGGAGCTAAGTTTAAACGGAAAATTAGGGTTTTCAGTGACACAAAAATGCTCGTTCGGCGGTCGAAATGCGATGCTAGAATAGATCTCAGATTGATGATGATCAAACAAAATTGGCACAAAAAAGGGGAAGAGAAAAAAATGTGGAAGAGTATGTGGGGTGAAACAACGTGCCAGAGAGGTTGGTGATGGTGTTGGAGATGGCGAGGAGAAGCTTTGTGAATCACTCTTTCATCATCTTGAGCTCTGCATTTCCCAGCCAACAAAGGACTTCTTCAGAGCAAAAAGAATGAAAAAAGCAAGAGTTAGCCAGAAAAGGGACTAGACAATGACATACCGGCCGGATCGATCTCCGTCTTCTCCCTGAGCTTCCCCCCCTCCTCCCCCCACAATCTGCCATCTCTGCTGTCGACGACCGAGAGTGGAGGCGCCATGGCAGGACTCGACGGATCATCACGATTGCCGACTCCTTCGCTCGGATCAGAGGGGAGGGGATCGTCAAGGGCATCGAGGAAGAGATCGGGAAGGGATTCCTCCTCCTTTAGGGTTTCTGCCATTGATGGTACAGTGGAGGATCTTTCAGACGAAAGGGGAAACACACGAGAAAGAAATGAAGAGGGAAAAAGAAGAAGGGAAGGGAAAGGAGAGGGGAAGACAAGAGTCGGTCGGTGACGACGTGGCTCCGACCGGTCTACGGAGGAGGAAGAAAAAGGAGAAGAAGAGAAGGCTCGAGGGGCGGCTGCGTACAGTGAAAGGGGAAAAAGTGCGAGGGGGGGTGAAAAAAACTTCGCGCGGTTTAAATCGAAAACTAGCGACAGAACAATTCTGTCTCAAAATCCATCTCTAATTAGCGACAGAGTAGTGACGGAAAAATTCTGTCGCTAATCTGACACGAAGTTGCGACGGAGTTTGACACAAAACTTTTTCATCGCTAATTAGCGACGGATTTTGAGACGAAATTGTTTTCATCACTAATTCTACAGCGAATTTCAATTTTAACGATGATTACTTTTCTCTAGCTAATCCGTCGCAAATTTGCGACGGAAATAATCCATCATAAATTTCCGTCGCTAATTAACGTTTTTCTTGTAGTGTCAAGTGTTACCCTTTGTGACAAATATCACTATTTTTTCAAAAAATCATGAAAATAATGTGGTAAGTTGAGCAAACACTTTAAAGGGGAATTTCTTACCATATTTTTGAAATATCAATATGTTTCATTAAAATGTAAATATGATATTTTTATCATGATATTTACACTTTTAAGAGATATTTTTTTGCAAAAAAAATGTGATTTCATATATATATATATATATATATATTCCCATGAAAGCAAAAAACAAGAATTATGAAAAATCAGTTTCTCATGATAATTTGGCTGCTGATATTTTCCGATTAAAATATTTCGTCACTAGGGTTTTACCAACCAGAAGCCTGCCAATGATAGGGGTTTTCCTTGGCCTATCCAAAACAATAATAATAGCCATAATACCCCAAACTGGTTTGTATATAAACCCCATTTCACACCCAACATGAACCTGAACCAATTAATCCAAACCCAAACAAACACAAACCAGAACTCAGTTTCTTCCCACACCCAATTGGGACCCATGTCCTAATCTGGTTCCCTTAGAAAAATCTGGTCCCTCAACCCACTAATTAACCATACCCCAAATCCAACTTGTGAAATAGAACCAAATCCAAATTGCAAAATAGGACCCAGACGCATATTAAAAGAGCAGGATCCAATTGGCCCAATTTCCCTATTATTCTATCAGACTGAAACTACTACCCTCTCGTTAATACTGCAAAATGTTGTTCGAAATGTGAATACCACTATTTTTTACGAAAAGTTGGGCATGAGGATGCATTTTCTTTTAAAATTTTAACATACAAAAATGCATGTTTAATAACAAAAAATCCAAAAAGGTAAAAGTTTTTCAATTAAAAACATATAAATATTATTTATCAGGTATGGAACAAGTATATATGTTTTTTCTAGGGTAGGTCCGGTTGGACCCAGGTCTGGACAAGCCAAGTACCAGTGCCTCAGAATCAGATCTGGGTCCAGACCCACCTGCATGGTCTGCAGAAGGTACGACTCATTGACACCCCTCACTGATCATTCCTCATCCAGATTGCTGCCTTATCTAAGCTTAATTATATTTTCCCGTTTGCAGTTAAATTTATTATTTTTCTGTAAATTAAGAAACAAAAAAGGGTAGTAACTTAATTCGCTTTCTGTTGCAGGCTTTGCATTGCATCCTCTAGACGGTGTACTGGAGGCATCATCCCAATTCTTTGGTCTGTTTGTGGTGCCGATACATTTCGTTACGTACATGGTGATTGTGTTGTTTCTGGGGATGTGGTCTATTAACATCCATGACTGCATCCATGGGGAGTGGTGGCTTTTGATGGGGGCAGGATACCACAAAGTTCATCATATCATATATCGCCGTAACTACGGCAACCTCACCACCATCATGGACCGCCTATTTGGAACCATTTGTGAACCTGAGCGCGAGGGAAAAAAGGCCTCCTGAGGATCATCTCTCTCTCTCTCTCTCTCTCTCTCTCTCTCTCTCTCTCTCTCTCTCTCTCTCTCTCTCTCTCTCCTAATGTAATAAGCACTTTTTAAGTCCGCTCTTACATGATATAATTATATATGACTTTTATATGCAATGAAAAACTGTCGAGCACAATTGCAATAGATGTATGTTATTTTCTTTATCTTTTTGGGGTCTTATCACGGTTAATATTAATTCAATGTATTTCGTGAATGGGTTGATTAGCACAGTAAAGATTATAATTTTTCTATAAAAATTGTTTATATATGTATATATATCTAATACCCCTTGGTTCATGCTTTTTAAGGTTTAGGTGATATGTGTTTGTTGCCTTGTGTCATATACCCTTTCCTATGAGCCCCATCGTGTCGTCTGCTTGTTGATTTATTCATGTCCTTGGAGGGTACATGTGATAAGGATAATCACGATAATCAGAGTTCACGTCAAATGAAGAGTTTGGATAATCAGAGTTTACGTCAAATGGATGATAAGAATCCAAGTTAAATGGAGGATCATAATGAGAGTCCTAGTCAAATGAAGGTTATCAAGTCTGTCGCAAAGAGTCTAACAAAGGGTGATAAGGTTCACGATAATATGGATATATCAAGAAGAGTCCATGATAATATAAAAAATAGAGAGTTCAGATATGTTACTTGTTTGTAAAAAATTATATAAAGGCTCTCAATGGAACCTACTCAATCATCACGTTGGGTAAAGACTTTGCACCATGGAATTAGGTGTTCATAAACACCGACCCACGTAAATCGTGTTCTTCTTTCTATACGTTCTTTTTGTTTTCATGGTATCAGAGCTCATTGCCTGATGAGAGATTTTCTTTGCCTTCTTTTTTTCTTTATTTTCTCTTTATTATGGCTGCCATTTCAATTGAGTTGACCTTCTCAGTGAAATACCCATATTCTTTCAACCTAAATGTCTCTAATTTTGTGACAATCAAACTTAACCATAACAACTTTCTGTTATGACAAACTCAAATTCTTGGTCTTGCTGAAAGCTAAGACATGCTAGGATTTTTTATGGAGAATACCCCATGCTTACTCAATTCGCGCACACTCCTACGGGTACTGCTATGAATCCTGAATACATGACATAGAGAAAACCAAACTATTTAATGCAAGGTTGGATTACTGGTACTCTTGCTGAAGAAGTTCTTGAAATCGTTGTTGGCCTACAAACTTCTCGAGATGTATGGAATGCTTTGATAACCTACTTTGCCCATGTATCTAAAGAACGAGAATTCCTACTCATTCAAAAATTACAACTTCATTAGAAGAATGAAATGTCAATAGTCAATTCTATTAAAAGCTTCAAAAATATATATGATGAGCTTGCGGCCATAGGCAAGCCTAATGATATGACATCGAGGTGTTCTGGTTATTGAATGGGCTTGGAGCTGGTTATGAATTATTTGTTACAACCATGCTCAAACCACCAACCTCGTCTTAGGAATAAGTTGTCAGGTTGTTGCAAAGTCATCAAACCAGATGCGATTTGTATGAAGGAGTGAAGAATCACTCAACATTTTTTAGTCAAAGAACTGAAAATCAAAAAATTGAATCTCCAACAAAAAGCAACAGTTTTCTGTAAAAGGCCATGAGTTTACTCAAGCAGGTCAAACTATAAACCGTAGAAATAATTTCATCCAAAAGAAGCCCTTCAATGGTCAAACAGGAAATCAGGCCTAAGCAAAAAATAAGAAAAAGTGTGTGATTTGTTAGATTTGTTCAAAACTGAATCACAGGGCTATAAATTATTGGCATTGATTCAATTAGTCTTTTCAGGCTGAAGATGTTCCCTAAGCTCTTGCAGCGTTAAAACTTTATGATGGTCAAGACAATGTGTGGTTCCCAGATACACGAGCAATTGTCCATGTTACTTCATATGCAGGTAAACTTGACAATCTTAGTAAGTATCATGGATGAGAAAAAATTATGATTGGTGATGGATCCAAACTTGCTATTACTCATACAAAAATAGCAAATCTAAAAATTGGAAGCAAATATTTGAATCTTGAAAATGTTCTTGTTGTTTCTGAAATTAAGAAGAATCTAATTTTTGTTAGTGAGTTAACTTCTAACATGCCTTATTTGTTTGAGTTCTCGTCTAATGATTTTTTGGTGAAGGACAAAACCAACAGCAAAGTGCTAGTGACGGGCAATAGAATCAATGGTCTATATGAAGTCATGCCAAAAAACAAGCAAATCTTCTACTCTACACGTTTTCGCTCTTATAGCAAGGGCATCTGGCATGCAAGACTTGGCCATCCCAATATGCAGTTGGTTGCGATTTTCCCCCAAAACACTGAAAAATGCAAGGTCAAACCAGAAAAAATCTACACTCATAAAAACACTGAAAAATGCAAGGTCAAACCAGAAAATGTGATTTTCCCAAAAAATTCAATATAAAACAAAACCTCAAAAACAACGATAAAGATGGGTTTTTAATGTGATTTTATCATGGGTCATGCATAAATAGATATGAATAAGATGCAAATATTATGCATAATCACTACTCAATTTTTAACTATTAAATAAACTAGGTATATAACTGTAGGACTCATCTGGTCTCTTGTATGAACTTATATGACTTCCTAAGCTCTCTCTTGAACCTTTAGGATTTCTTTTATGAACTAAAATACAGTCATTATGTCAAAATTTTAGTCCACTTAACCCCTGTATAGGGGAGGTTCTGTCAAAAATTTTAAATAAATTTTGGTATTTTCATATTGAAATAGGGCAGGTTCTGTTAAAATTTCTAAAATAATTTTGAAGTTTTTTTTATATTAAAATAAGGCAGATACTGTCCAAATTTTTATAAAAAAAATTTAAATACCATGATTTGATAATGGGTAAATAATGCCAAAATTATTTACCAAATGAGCAATTCTGATTGATTTGAATTTGAAATACTCAAAAGGAAATTACTGTTATATTTGAGAAATTTAAATTATATATTATCTATTAATGATTTAATTTTAACATTTTAATTGTTATACATTGGAATATGTGAAATGAAATCATAGGCTCTGAGGTGGCACTTGTAAACCCCATGAATTTTCAATATTTTTATGAGGAATAAAGATAAATTTAATGCTAAAATATTATTTGAACTTAAGATGAGATTTAATTACAATTTAAACTTTAATTGGATTTGGAATGACTCTCAAACTGGGAATTTATTTTGAATTGAGTTTTGATTTTTAATTGAATTTAATCTATATTTAAGTTGGACTTAATTAGAATTTAATTTAAGTTTCAAGTTAATCATGATTCGAATTGAGTATGCGTTTGAGCTTGGAGTCCCATTGAATTTTAGTTTCAATTTTCAGAATTCGGATTTAGATTTAATTTAGATTTAATAGATGGATATTAGATATTCTAATTGGATTTGGATTTGATTCAAATTTTTATCTAAACTTTTAAAAACCCTAATTTTTGAGTAATTTCCTTTATAAAATAAATTCAAACATTTAGAGACAAAAAACCCTATTTTTGAGGCTAAGAATGAATTCACAACAAAATTTCAATAAATTCTGAGTTTTATTTCATCGAAATCAGACTTGAATTGACTTTCGAACACCCTTAGCAAGTTAGGGGGCAATTCAAGTAAATTTGGAGCCTTGTAGTGGTGTTTTTGACCTCGAGGGACATAGTCATTCCAACCTTGGTTGACCAGCCAGGTCAACTGTATGAGACCCTTATTGGTTTCATACACTTTGACTAGGCTTTGACTAAGGTAGGTTTTAGAAATAGTTTTGTAGAGTGAGGTGATTTGAAAAGTAGAAAATAAGGTCTTAAAGAAAATAAGGGCATTCAAAACCACCTCACTTTGGGCCAATACATGCAAAGCTGGGTCTACATGCATTGTCAACCCCTAACTTGTGCAGTGGGCTCATCATGATCCCACTTGAATGCTATGAACCCCCTATAGCCATTAAAAAATTAAAGAAAAAATTAAATAAAACAAAAATATTTAAAAAAAATAGAAAATTTCACCTCTTCTGAGGCCAATGCATGCAAAGCTTGGTCTGCATGCATTAGTAGCAAGCTGCTACACCTATTTGGGAGTAGAAGTTGTGCCACCCAATCTGACCAACTAATTTTATGGATTAAAAAAATGAAAGAATGAAAAAAATGTCAAAGTGAATGATTGAGAGGGGGGGGGGGGCATTTTTGCCTTAGAGAGGAGGAGAGGGGGGACGTCCAGCCCTCCCTCACTCTCTTTCTCATTCCTTCTCCCTCATATCTCGCATCTCTCTCTCATTCTCCCTCTCTCTCCCTCACTCTCTCTAATTCCCCCTACACAACCATGATTTTTGGTTTTTGATTTAGAGTTTTGAACTTGGGCATTACCACTCACCTTTTCGGCCATAGTTGGTGCAACTGAGGAGCTCAACCAGCTTGAGAGTTCAGTTGGTGGAGATTTTTGGAGACACAGGTGTAAGCTTGTGTTAGTTTGGCTCATTGTTGAATCTATATCTGGGCCATTCGAACTCAGAAATTCCTGATTTTTATTTTGCTGGATAGACAATAATTTTATCTAAAACTTTCATGTTCTGTTCATTGATAGAAATAGTCAAGTTAGACCTCGTTTAGGACTATCCCGAGTGTAACAATACCTAGATCCAACAATCAGTCCGCTTGTTTGAGCCGTATCTCGACAACCAGTTGTCAAAAAATTGCAAATTTATGCTCAATATAAAGGTGATAAAAATATCTAAACTTTTTATGTTGCCTCTACTTGCAAAATAGGCGAGTTGCTAAGTTAAAACGCCACAAAATTCAACAATGCCAGAACTTTGGATATTCTTTTATTTCTTTCGAGTATAGGATCCATTTGGATTTTGGATTGTGGATCGACCTACAGTCGGTACCACATCAAATACACATGAACATTAATTACTTGTATTGCTATCATAATATGGACACCACTTGTTCATATATGCAACCTATGAATTGATGTCATTTTATGACAGCAATTATGAAGGATTTTTATATATATTAGGTGTTGTCACAAAGATGATCGACACTTGCATATAAAAATATTTACTTTTGAGTGGCTGTCAAATGCGAAAAGCCTTGTTCATAAGCACTATAAATTTATATGAACAACCTGCCATATGCATTTTTAAGTAATGAATACTCATGTTCATATAGATACATGTTTAAAATAAATTTTTTTATTATGTATGAATAACCCATACGCCTATGCTTTTGAAATAAAATTTTCTGTTATTATTAGTTGTCACTTTGCTCATGTGCATAATAATAAAATAAAATTTTTATTGGCCTAGTGAATTTAAATGTTAGTTATGTGAAAAAAATATTTGTTTTGGCCTCTCACTAGTGTGTTTGAATATGGTTAAGAAAAAATTCTGATATAACATTCAATAAATATGTTTTGAAATCTAGTTATATATATATATATATATATACGTGTTAGATAATATGAGATTTTATAAAAAAAGAGAGAGAAAATGAATACTAACAATGTATAGCTACTCATGAAGTGTTATATATATTGTTGTACATGAGAATCAAACCCAGTTCATAGAATATGAGTAAGTATAGCTACTCATGAATTGGGTAGAACCTCGTATACGTGGGCCCTAGTAGGTCACAGATATATTTATGAATCTCATGTGCATAGTTGAGAAAAAAAAACTAAAAACTATATTTTTAATTGTTCTAAAACCATAAACATGAAATGAAGAAGAAATTTTTTTTAATCAAACTAATTAATCTAAGAAACTAGTGGTTTAGCTTATACATCGGCCCTAGTGTTCATGTATGAGGTTTGGGATTCGTAAACTTAAGATTTACGAATGTTTCTAATTTTATTTCTCATAGTGTGGGCCTTGGAAAATGATTTTCCCAAGTGATAGCTTACTGTTAGGTATTGTAAAAGCTCGTTGAGAGTGCAATAAGGTGTTTGCACTAGTTGTGAGAAATAATTTTTTTCTTAAAATTAGACATTCAATGTGTCTTGTTGGGCAAGGCCATGAGTACCGGAATGGTACATTGAGAAATTTAAAAATTTGATAATGAATCAAAATTAAAATAAACAAGATACACATATTTTGGTTAAGCCCTAAAGTATGGGGTAACTTGTCACCTTGAGTGACTCTTTGCTTACCTTGAGAGCGAGCTTACACCAACTCCGTAAGATTGTGCTGAGTTGCCGACAAACTCCTTCTCAACTAGCGGTGGCATGTTACTCTTGTGGGCCCCGATTCTAAGTTGAAACCAAATCAATGTCAAAGGACTATGTCTTCTAGCTTTTTTTTGCTCAGGGAACAACTTTGGAATGGATGCGACAGGTAATTAAATGTAGCCTAATCAGATTATGAATCAACTTTGGAATGGAAAGTTGCACAGCACTTGTTGACACAGTTGGATGCAGCAATATCCATGATCCATGGAGCAAGAAAAAGTTTGAGTCACTAATATATCTTTAAGTCAGAATTTTTTTTCTCCAGTGATAATGGCAGTTATCTGACAAAGAATCAAGAGCATCAACTTCATTCCAGTCAAGATAATGCACTCTTTCAACTTCAATGTCAAAAAAGAATCTGTCAAATTGAGATTAACGTTTGTATCTGCAGAGATTGGTGACATAGCCCTAACAGAAAAAAACATTTCCTGCTGTCATAGAGCAGCAAGGAATGAACTGATTATAAATATTAATCAAGTAGAAAATCTTCCTGTGTGTAATCAAAACTTTTCATAGGACAAGGGAGATACTAAGGCCACAAAAACTTCTAAAAACAGAAGGATCTCCATTCCTTTGGCTGGACTGTGCAGTCATGCTATCCTCACCAAGGAGGATAAAGAAATATGGACAAGTTATCGTGATTTTATCATGACAAGTTTACATGCATTTAACTTCCCAATAAGGGCTTGAGAAATTCAAATTTTCAACTATTATTAATTTTTTGCCATTTAATTTTATTAGATTCATTTTTATATTTTCATATTTTGAGCTTATTTTTTCACATGTTTAATAAAAATGTGCCAATCATTTCAAAAATATAAAACCGTCTTGAAAAAGCGATCTCCACTATTCTTATGACAGTGGAAAGTGACTTAAGATAGAAACAGAACTCTCGCTCTCTCTCCATCAATCAGGTGAACCTGATCACATAATTGGTGTGTTTAGCCAATCAGTCTAGGATTATCAAGATCCATGTGACATTCACGATCAATAAACCTCAAAACAATTAAAGGAGTGACTCTATACTTCACCATACTTTCATAAGAATGCATTTCAAAATCTCTGTCTAAATAATAGATGTGAATTTGGCCGTCTAAAAATTTTGGATTATTGAACTTTTGTGATGTGTTCTAGTGTTCTTTATTTCAAGGGATAAACATAATTGACAAGTTGGTCTTATCTCTGTAATTTTAGTTTGCCTCTCCTTGTGGATTCAAGTCTGTACTTATTCTTGGTCAAATAGTTACAGCATATATATGGGTTTGGAAACCACACAGGTCCTTTCAGATGCTTTGCCAAAAGTTGTTCCTTATGTACTCATAAATCATCGAGGGGTTTGTTATGTGTCAGCTCAAGCTTTTCTAATCATATTGCACTCTACTGATTGCTGATTTTTTCCTTCTCTTTGTATTGTGCAGGAGCTTCTTTCACTTATAATGTGTGCTATTGAACGACATCCAGATAGCAACACACTAGATTCTTTAACACACACACATTGTTTGTGAGACCTGAGATCCATTCATCACTCATTTTATCAATCATACAACAGCTGGTTGAGGATTCTGCCATTGTTGTGCCAGAAGCTGCTGCTCATAACTTGGCGTTGCTGATTCCGCTCTTCCCGCATATATGGACAAATATTTCAAGGTCAGCCTCACTAAATATGCTCAGAGGCAAACATGGATCTTAAAACTGAGGGTTTAGGGATGGCAGAGAGACTTTCTCATGTCATAATGATTTTGACAAGCTAAAGATTGCAGATTTTGACAAGGTCTTGAAGGAGAGACCAATGTATGTTCAAATTCACAAAGGTCTGATGCATTAGGCAAGAGTCGGTGGAAGTTTGTACCTCAAAGACAATTTTTATTATTTTTAAGTGTCGACTTGTAGACTGTGACATTAATTATTCCATTGTACGAAATTGTTAATATTTTACACATTGTTTGTGAACTACAGAATTTCTTTAAATTAAACTGTTAATTTTTATCCACATTAATTGTACACCGGGGTTGAAACAAACTATTGTACATTAGTAAAATACTGCGTCAGTAAAAAAAAAGGGGATTCATTGCGTCGTGCCAGTAGAAAAAGATTCACTGTCGCAGCTGGGCGCCAGTGAAACAGTAGAAAATCTTCACTGGCGCAAATCTGCACCTTAAAACCATTTTCACTGGCTCAGATGTGTGCCAGTAAGAAAGGTTCACTAGCACAATTTTGCACCAGTAAAACACTTTTCACTGGCACAAATCTGCGCTAGTGAAAAATTTTTACTGGTGAAAATTTTGCTTCAGTGAAAATGATTTGAACTGGCGAATGTATATTGGCGCCGGTCAATGCATTACTGGTGAGACCTTTACCGGCGTGGCATCTAAACACGTTTTGTGCCAGTAAAGGCTTTCGTGCGCCAGTAAAACCTATTTTTTCCTGTAGTGAGTTCAGGTGGTGGGTTGGCTATCAACAGATTCGGGTTTGGATCTGATATAGTTTTGTGTATAAACCAGTTGGGATTTAGATATTTACTAGGTTTGGGCTCAGATTGATTCAGGAACAAAATAGGTTCATGGATATGGGATGTTCATGTTTGGGAATGAAACATGTTCAAGTCGAAATCGGTTCAGCTATATACCGAATTCGACTTGGTTCAAGTGTAGATTGCAACGGAACCATTTGTGTCAGGTATAAAAATTAGTCAGGTCCAAATAGGCCTCGTTCTACATTCACTTTACCCAAGAACCGATGTGCTTCTTCAATGGGGTCTATATTTTGGACCCGAACTGCACCCATGTGTCTCCTAAGATCTGGTCGGGTCTAATCGGTTTGGGACGTTGGCTCAGTTCGGATATACCCGAGCCACTTACACCTCTACTTGTGGGCAACTCATTTCTATACACTGAACACATATTTACAAAGGAAAACAATAATTCATTTCCAAAAGATCGGTCCTTAGGTCCAGATAGATGTAATAACGGACACTTAAGAGAGAGAGAGAGATCAGAAGGCCTTTTTCCCGTGGAGCTCAGGATCATAAAGGGTACCAAACAGCCAGTCCATGAGGGTGGTGTAGTTGCCGAAGTTATAGCGATATTTGGTATGATGAATTTTGTGGCGTCGTCCCCCCATCACAAACCACAACTCTGTGTTGATGCAGTCATGGATGTTAATTGCCCACAATGCGCTATGAAGGAAGATCACCATGTGCGTAACAAAATGCATCGGCACCACAAACAGTGCAATACATAGAGGTGATGCCTCCAGTGCACTGTCTATAGGATTGAACGCAAAGCCTGCAACACAAAGTGAAACTATTACCTTCCTTTTTTTTTGTCAGAAAAATAATAATTTTTACTTCAAATGTGAAAAAATTAAGCTTAGATAAGGCAGCAAGCAGGGTGACGAATGATCAGACAATCTTAGGGGCGTCAACCGGTCGGACCTTCTCCCTGACCCCCTGCAGGTGGGTCTGGACCCAGATCTGATTCCGAGGCACTGCTACCAGGGGTCCGGACCTGGGTCCAACTGGACTAACCTACCAAAGAAAAAAACATACCCAGTTACTATAAGGATTGCATCGACCAGACCCCTGTAATCCATACCTGATAAATAATATTTTTAAGTTTTTACATTGAAAAAATACGGATTTTAATAGGAACTTAATTGGGTTAGACCCAGTAAAAACAATTCACTTTCTAATTTTTTTGTTATTAATTTTTATGTATTATATCCATTAAAATTGCATTTTTATATGTTAAAATTTTAAAAGAATATGCGTCCTCATGCCCAACTTTTCATAAAAATCAGTGTATTTACATCTCCAACCGTGCCGCACTTGTGTCCGTACTCATGTCCATGTGACATAGTGTTAACACTGTTCCATTTTGGAGTAGTAACGGGAGGCCAGTAGTTTCAGTCTCACAGAACTAGGCAAATTGGTTTGAATCCTGCGTTTGTAACGAGGGACCAGATTGGATCATGGGTCCTAATTGGGTATGGTTACAAATTGAGTTCTTGTTTGGGTTTGGATTGGTTCATGTTCATATATATGGGGTGTGAAATGGGTTGATATACAAGCCAGTTTGTGGTTTGCATCGATTCAAATACAAATTGCAAATAACTGTTTGGATCAGGTATAAAACTGGGTGATGTACAGACAGGTTTAGGTCTATTTTTGTTAGCTAAGATCCTACCCATTTCTCACATGGGTCTAGATTTCAGACCCAATCTATCAAGTTTGGGACATTGGTTCTGATCGAGTTTATCAAACCAAGTTACATCCTTGTCATTAACCCATTTAGTTTCATGTTATCCGATATATGCTTTTTGACGCTTATCCATCGCATCAAGTGCAAGAGAGCCTATTGAATATGGTGTTTGTCATTAAGCACATTTAGTCCCTAATTAATCCAACATTTACTTTTTGACAAATTCCTAGCTATAACCATCTTATCAAGTGCAAAGACAAGATACCGTTGAAGGCATTAATTTGCAAAAATCACACATTTTTAAAAGAAAAATTATTTTTTTTATATTTTTTAGCTAGATCAAGGAAAACCCCTTTCACTGACTGCAAATTGGTAGGCATCTGGTTGGTAAAACCCTAAGTGACAAAACGTTTTAATCGGCAAATATCAGCATCCAAAATATCATGAGAAAATGAAAATTTTTAAATTTCTTGTGTTCAATCACAAAAATATCAGCCATAATTAATAAATTAAAAATAAAATATTATATTTTATGAATAAATAAAAATAAAGTATATAAATGATTTCCCATGTTTTTCCTAGAAAAATAGCTGTTAAAAATGTAAATATCTTGATAAAATTTGGTTTTTGCATTTTAATGAAAATGGCATGATATTTTGGAAATATAACAAGAAATTACCATTTAAAATTATTGCTCAACTTATCGCATTTTTTCATGATTTTTTTTCTCAAAAAGATAGCAAAACCCTTGAGATCCCCCTGCCCACGTTAGCTATGCAACAAGGAACACTTCCTACTGCACATTTTTAGTGAACTGCTGCACCTGATCACCCTCCATCCATCTTTCAGATACAGCCTATCAGCTATGGGGCCCAGGCAATGATGGACGGTGATCAGGTGCAGCAGCAAACTAAAATTGTATCATCCCTCGTTTTCAAACTAAAATATTAATTTAATAAAACTGAAAACCTAAACCTAGTATATGGCGCGATCAGATTTTGAAAAAAAGATCAGATTCTCCCTCATCTATCTTTACCTGCAAGTGCCTAATCTCAGCTTCCCTATCAAAAAAATAGAAGAAGAAGAAATCTTTACCTGCAAATGGAGAAAGGGTATCCTGCTTGTTGTATTTGTGATGGGTTGAATGCAAATGCTTGTAAAGAGGCTTTATGTCATGCATTCCTCGGTGTATCCAGTAAACCCCAAAATCAATGAGCACCAGATAGACAACTGTATAGACAATGTACAAGGGCCAACCAACTTCTTCTACTCTTGCATAACACCTTGTCCAGCCCTTTTCAACCACGTACTCTGTAATTGCAGGCAACACAGCGTGTATAGGCAAAGCTTTCATACTTAACCATATTTGGTCTAACATCGCTTTCCTTGTTGGCATCAAGCCTGTACAAGGAAACCATTCACGGCATATATATTTAAAAAAAAAAAAAAAAAATGATCCTATGAGTATATAACTGGCATAAAATTCTCATGAAGACATGATATTGTGGTCTGAACTATGGGTAAAAAGTGAGCAGACAAAGTTGAATTCAATATCCACATTACCTTTTTCTTTTCTTTTTTTGGTGGGTGGGTTGGGGATGTGGATTTGCATCTCTCGGGCTCAGGTTTTTTTACAGTCGACACTTTTGGTGCTGCAGCAAACAAGAGTTCTTTTTTTGTCTTTTTTATAGCCAGAATAAACCATCATTATAGTAGAGCAGATCCAGTGATTGGGCGCGAGCACTTTGTAAAGTACTCCTACCACACAAAACACAGAAAATCACTGTGCATGCAGCGATTTTCTGTGGTTTGTGTTTTGCAATAAAAAGGCTTCCCGCAAATCGAATTTCTGTGTTTTGTATTTTACAACAGAAAATCACTGCACCCGTTATGCATTATATGTGGCCTGAGTACTTTGTAAAGTATTCGGCCTGATCACCTAACCAGCGGCTCATATTATAGTTGAGGAGCTTGAGGTGCAATATACATTGTGTGCGTAAAGGAGCTTGAGGTGCAATGTAGCACTTTAATGATGCAGTTTGCAGTTTGCATGATCGCAGTGATGCATGGAGCATTCAGAGGTGCCTAGTTCTGTTTTGATCGATCCGAGCTGACCTTTGACTATTTTGACTGAGTTAACCTTAACTACTTTGACTTTCGGTTTCCGTTTGAGACCATTTAAAGTATTTTATGGAGCCTTTGTGACTATTGGTCGATTTTGGACGTCCTTGACTATTGATAAAATGTGAATGATCATTCAGGGTTATTTTCATCTAAAATTTTAAAATGTTTGATTTATGGTTATTTAATTAAACTTAAATCCAAAATTTGTTTTGTCTTTTTAAGACCGTAAAAACTGCATTATCGACTTGTTGATCATTAGACTTTTTTTATTCTCAAGCTTTTTTTATTTTCTTTCCTTTTGACTCTTGTTTTGCTTGCAAATTCGTATTTGAGAGAGGCCGGTCACCTGTTCTTGAAAAGCAATGACTCACTTGCTTATTTTTGCATTTTCGAAAATCTCAAAGTGGGGCGGTTGAGATTTAAATATAACTATCTCAAGAATGTGCCTCTAGGTTTGGAATATTGATCTTACAAAATCCTGTTTTTGGCCACCATGTTCTAACAATGCTTTCAACCGACTCATCTAGCCAAATGTGTAGAGCCCACAACAAGAAACCAAATTGGAATGTCTTTTTTTTTTTTCTGGTGCGCCACTGTGTAGCCCACTTTTTCTCTTTATTTTTTGTTTGTTTCTTATTTATCTTTGAAGGATAATTAATAATCATCCAAATCAGGTTGCGCACATGAGCATCATAATCACAGGAAGCTTCTCTGAAAATTGCTTTTTGGAAGCGTGAAAGCATAGACTTCTTTCACAAAGCATAAACTTCACACTTTCGAAGCTTTATGAGAAACAGAATGGAAAGCTTGTTTCTTTCAAAATTAAAAGGGCAATTTACACGTAGGCAACTAACGTATGGCAAATTCATGTTTAGACGCCTCAAGTATCAAATATTTAAGTTAATTAGACGTTTGACCTTCTAAAACATTGCTCAAATGACTGCCTAAGTTGTTCTTTCATTCACTTAATGTAACAAATTTAACCTCTTTTTTTCTTTAAATCATTGAACTCATTTTTCTAAACTTTTATAGCAGTACACAAGGGTACCTAACTAATTAATTTCAGAGAGAAAGACACTCACCATCAGGGAAGTAGACATGGCTCTTTACGTAGTAGATATAGAAGGACCAGACTCCACAGATGAGGAAGTAGAAGATGATCCCAGCGATGTAGTTCCGAAGCAACGACTGCCAGAAGTGGGGAAGGCCCCTCCAATAATCCCCTGGAACAAGACTCCCCAGGACGATCTCATTGGACCACTCCGTCAAACTCACGAACTGTCTCAGGTACGCCTCCTCCTCCATCTCCCCCTCTCTCAACCCTATAAACCCTCCCTTCCTCTGCCGGCCTCGCCTCTCACAAAAGAACACAGAGGGAACAAGAAAGGCGAGCAAGGAGCAATCGATCACAAAAGAAGCACAGAGGGAGAGAGTGCAACTTCTCGCAGGATACGCAGTCATGTTATATATAAACCCACACAAAGCCCTCGACAAGATGAAACCATCAGATCTGCCACCTCCCCTATTCTCAGGTGAAATATGATTGCACAAATATTTGTTTATTAGGCACCTGATCACCTACTATCTTGAGGACAGGCCTGTCAGTTGTGGGGCCCAAGCCCTGATAGAGGGCAATCAGGTCTTTTAATGCACAAATTTTGTGCTATGTGATTGTACCTGATCCGGACCCCTCCGCTAGCCTTATGTTGCCTTGTAATAGGCCACTAAGGAGGGTACGGTTTTTCATGTTAAAATATTCAAAAAATTAATTTTTATTAATTAATAAAATTATAAATTTCCGGGTACTCGTGTCTCATTTTTTTTTATAACTTTTGAGTCGAATTCAAATCCCATAATTTCGAGTCCACTCATTACGGTAATTTATCTCTTAGGAGCCCCAATTACCAACCGTTGCTGCAACAAAACTAGGGGTGTCAACAGGTCAGGTTTACCCAGACCCGAACCAAACCCTATAGGGTTTGGGTACAGTGATAAACAAGAAGACACAATTAAGACTTGGGTCTGAACCTGAAGGTCACATTAATACATAGTTTTGGGTATATTTTATAAAACTTTATACCAGATCTAGACCCGAGTTTCAATTGAGATGTATAATTTTTTAATAAAAAAATTAATATTTTATTGGGTATAGCTCGGGTCTGGTTCATGTAGTTCTTATCGGGTCATGATAACGTTTTTGTAAGGAAATACATAATATCATGTCATGATAACGTGGCAGTGAAGAGTATCATAACAGTCGGGAGGAGAAAGGATGGTCCCCTGCTTTGTCTATTGCCTGCCGATCTTCTCATAACGCGTTCGTATCGATACGGTCAAATTTACCAAAAAATTAAGAAAAAAGAAGAAGATTTGCTAAGTCGTTTGTACAGACAAATAGCAATTCTTTAAACATACTTTCAGCATGTTCGGATACAGGGGTCTGACAATTAAGTATATGGATCCGGTTCTGGTTTATGAAATATTAAAGCTAGAGGGTCCAACCTGCTTTCCATTAAAGATCCGCTATTTATATATACAAACGTATAAAATCAATATTTTGCCAGGCTTGATATATGCTATATACCAAGATCTGAACCGTGCTCTTCTCATGTTAGGTCCAGCTAGAACCAAACGGGTCCTGGTTCTGGCACTTAAAGTTGGATCTAGCTAACTCTGACCCACCCAGTGTTGGCGCAGGACTGATCCATTGAGGCCTACACATGGACCCATATGATCCGAGGTTCAGCTTCGCCTAGGCACACGGAGCCAAGCCATGTCACAAGTCTTGGCAAGGAAAATCTCATGAAAATTAATAATTTCATTTTTTGGAAAAAATCATGACAAAAGATCAGTATACCAAAATTTAAGGAGGAGCTTCGTCAAGTACCTGCACTAGATTGAAGCCATAGTGGCCTAGTTAAACATGTGGTCAAAATCAGGTAAGAAACCTAGCTAGGTCATGCCCAAAAGCCTAGTCAAAACCCCAAGGTTGAAAGAACGCTTTCAGCAGTGCATGTGTTTTGATGCAGCAAGGGTTGGTGATTGGGGGTCTGAAGACATGTGTTACAATGATTTGTGGACTCGAGGACACGGGATTCAAATTCGACTCTAAAGTTCAAATTTTAAAAAATGGGACACAATGATACGATTTTTTTATTTTTTAATTAATAAAAATATTTTTGAATATTTTAACATGAAAAATATATTTTATTAAAATGAAATTAAAATATAATAAAATAATATTTTATAATTTTAAAATACGTGTCAGTCCCCATGTCAGCATGTCTGCGTGTGTCACCAAGGACACAGCCAAAATGGCGTGTCCCTGTGACATGGACGACAACCCTCAAGCTCGTCAATTCCTTAGCAGTGTCATTCGCCAATCCCTAAACTAGGGCTAGCAATTAAGCAGCCCATGATGCAATCGATACCAGCTTTTCACTATACCATCTCCTATTCTTTAAATTTTCCTAATTTTATATTTTTTTCTCTACCATTTAGACTAACATTCTTATTATGTGTACAACTAAAACATAAACTCCGGTAAATTGAGGATCGAACCTCAAAGTTTGAATCCCGATGCCATGAAGACCCTCAAGTCAAAACTTGCTATATTGGGAGGGG
This sequence comes from Nuphar pumila, assembly GCF_984573655.1. Lineage (NCBI taxonomy): Eukaryota > Viridiplantae > Streptophyta > Magnoliopsida > Nymphaeales > Nymphaeaceae > Nuphar > Nuphar pumila. Next base: position 20,715,831 of record NC_143255.1, on the reverse strand, counting down.
CGCCCTCCCAAGGGGGGATGTCTCATCCTAGAACCTTCTAGGATGGGCTGAGTGCTAAAAAGAAAAGGAGAAAAAAAATGAGAATAAGAAAGGTTTGAAAGAAAGTAAGAATAAAAATAATAATAATAATAATAACTTGACTAAGTCAAACTTGCTTCCCAAGTAAGCAAGTTTGACAATATGCATTGTAGAAAGGTGAACTCCACATGGAGGTGGCCTATGGGGGTCACACCTTATGCCATATATAATATATAAATTGTATAAACTAATATTAACCTAAGCTCATTAAGTAGAAGAAACAAAATATTCAAGGCAAATGAAAAAAAAAGGAGAAAAGAAAACTTAAAAACTAGAAGAAAGAAAACTTTGATGGAGAATAGATCAAGGGTTGAGATTGCCCAGCCCCTTGATATATTTTCTACAACCTATAAATCGGGAGGAGGGGCACACACACACCCTATTTGGTACATTTTGATTTTTTTATTTTCTCTCCCTATTCCTTTTCTTTCTTCTTCTTCGTCTTCCACTTTTGGTGGTTTCTTTCTTGCACAACCAAAGGGTGAACCTACACATGTTAGAGGAGAGCAGCAGTTACCACACGAAGCGGATGGGCGGATTCGCTTGTGAAGATTTGGTTTTTCGGTTAGGAAGAGTGTTTTTGTGATAAAGGTAGGGGGTTTTACTCTCTACGCGTAGATCAAAACTCATAGGCATGATTTTATTCTGATTTATAATTAGATGAACCCTGTACCGAACCTCTCATATGAGGATTTGGTGTTAGATTCGTCAAAATCAGAATAGAGAGGGTTTTCTAAAGAAAACCCCTCTCAAAAATTGATTTTTTACTAAAAATCAGTTTTCTTAAAACCTAATTAAAAATTTGTTTTCAATACCAATATGCATGCATACACTTTGAATTAGAGTTGTACACACACATATACATGTGAAAAAACTATGATTTTAAACCTTACAAAAAAAATATACAAAACAACTATTGGGTTCGAATATGGGTATATTGGGCTTAGTCGATTAGCACAAATTCAAAATATTAGAATTGCTTAAATAAGTAGTCTTTATAAATTTTGAATTGGGTTAGTGAAAAAGGGTTTGATCAGATTTTTTTCAGCGAGAAATCAGATCAATCCTTAAAGAAAATGTTTTACTTGAAATAAAAATATAAAATTTTAATGTATCTTGTGTGTTATGGGTTTTTCAGAAATAAAAATAATTTTCGAAATATAATATGATAATATATATTATTTTCTTGTAAAAAATTTAGTTAGATTGATTGAGTTAATGTTCTCATTCATATTATATGTTGTTAATTGAGTTTTTGTTATTTTTGTTATGGAAAAAGATATAACTTTATACTTGAAATTGAGAAAACACTAAAAATATTTTTAAGAAAATAGTATTCAGGAAGACAAATCAATTTTTCCACCTAACGGATGCAAAAATGAGACTTGTCTGTGATGAAATATGTAAATATAACGTATTTAGATTTTTAACTTTTTATTAGATATTTATTATTAAAAAAATTAGAAATATGAATTCGGGTGGCCTATTTCTATTTACCCAAATGCATATTACCTGCTATTTTGTATATTCGATCTGACACCTTACCGATAAATCATTTGTATCTCTCTCCTTTGGAGGAGTTTTTATTAATGGTTTATTACGTTGAAAAGCTACCAAAATTTCATACAATCTGTGAAATTTTAAGCTCCATTCTCGATCTGAGCACGGAAATGTGATAGTAGGAACAAAAAATATAGGTGTACACTAAATCAGTCATCTCTCTCATATGGACGAATTTTGATAACCGGTTTATGGCATTCGAAAGCTGATAGAATTTTTTACAACTTATCAAAATTTCATCTCTTTTCACAAAATGCATACTTCTCTATGACAGTTGTAATAGTCAGATAGATTTGAGGTCCAACGGATCCTGAACCGGCTAAAGGACTAGTTAGCAATACATGTGATGTTTCTAATGCATTCGAGTATTCTTTTATGAATTTTATAACGCTGCATATGAATTGTTAAAATATTTTTTATGCATGAATTGAGTGCACAATATAAGGCACAAATTGAATAATTGGCCTTTGTTGCTATTCGCTAAAGAACTGGACGAAAAGAGTTCGAATTGTGATCAAATATAAATGTTTAATTATTTATAAATACTGATATTGAAATGAATAAAATATGAATAATAATATGAAATTTTGAATGCATTTAATTGTTATAATCATTGCCTAATGATGAATGTATGTTTAAGCCAAAAATGAAAGAAAAGTATTATGCAATGATATGTGAAGTATGCATTTTTAAGAATATGCATCCATGGGCCCGGAAGAGGCCAAATCCTTAAATCAAGTTCATAAATATGTGTTTCATGAAATTAATAAATTTAAAAGGTTTAACCATGTGACACAAAAATATAATGCTTGAAAGGAGAGGGCATGCAGTAATTTCAACTTCATGGATACTATTTTTTAGCACGAAAGGTTGCTCCTCTCCAACTATAAAAATAAGAGAATTCTCTACATTAGACTATAGCATAGATGATAGAAACTCATGAGTGAAAAACTGATGCACCAAGATGACGATATTGGGAGCACTCTCTCAATGTGCTCGTCCCTCACCTGTAAGACTGGTGAAAGATGCTTGACCAGGCCAAAGCCATAATTATATGAAAACACCTTTGCATTGTGGCCTTGAGCCAGGTTACTACCTATGTTAGTACCCACAGGGCTAAGAATGGAAACCTAAAGTGATTATACTTTTAGTTAGGCATGGCATGCATCATTTAAAAATAAAACTTAATTAAAGATAAGAAACCACTCATGCACACAATTCAGACTCGGCAATGGTAAGTGCATGCATTTTAACTGTTCATGTATATTTAAATGCTTATGGCTCAGTGATTGCTTTTGATTGAAAGAGTTATGCAAGTGTAAAGTGATTGAATATGCAAGTCTAAGTATTGGAATATGTTTTTGCATGCATGTTGTAATTTATGTTTATTGAATAACACTTTCCTACTTAGGACTTATTAGTCTTACCCTATTATTATTATTAAATATTTTTCAAGTAGCGAATAGAGGACCATGCAATGGCGGAAGGTTGTAGTAGGAACTGAGCCAAATCTTTCTTCTTTTTTATTATGTTTTTGATTGCGAGCATTCACAAGTGTTTGAAGACTCTAATATTATTTAATTTGAAAGACTAATATTATTTAATTCAAAGTTTATAATAGACATTTATTATTTATAGATGTTTAATTTTAAATTTGAAGTTTATTTGGAAATGATATGATAGATCTGTAATACGCCAAAGCTTTTATCTCATTTGAATTTCTATTACAATTTCTAAAACTATTTAAAAAAATATATATGATTTTTGAGATAAAAAATTTGTGGTGTTATAGTCTCCTATCACTCAGAGTTTAGGTGGCTGAGTTATCCTTAAGATATAAAAATTAAACTCCCGGTTTCTATGTACATGACTCGAATTATTTCATTTACAAATTAAAGAAGTCAATTTATGGACTTAAACACACCTCCCGCCAGTGGTATAAAAAGTTCAATTAGGTAATTATGAACTTTGGATTCACTAAAAACATTATAGATCAGTGCATATACCTTAAGGTTAGTGGGAGTAATTAAGTTCATAATTTTGATTTTATTTATTAATAATATTCTTTTAGCAATTAATGATTTAAACCTACTACATGAGACAAAAGATTTTCTTTCCTGTCATTTTGATATGAAGAACATGTGTGAGGCCACATATATCCTTAAAATCGAGATATATCATGATAGAACTAAGGGTGTCCTTGGCCTCCCACATAAATCTTATATCCTTAAGGTTCTTAAAAGATATGAGATGGAGAACTATTCTCTTGGTTCGGCACATAGTGAAAGGAGATAAATTGAGCCTAAAAGACTATCCTTAGGATGATAATGAAAAGGCGCAGATGACAACTGTCTCATATGCTTCAACGGTTGAGAGTTTGTAGTACGTGCAGACCTACACACAACCTCATATTATATTTGTTGTAGGAATGCTTGGAAGATACCAGTCAAGTTCAGGTATTGCGCACTAGAAGACAATGAAGAAGATCATGCTCTATTTGAAAGAAATGAATGACTATATGTTGACATACAAAAAAGTTGACCACATATAGCTCATTGGATACTTTGATGCAGACTTGATAGGATGTCTCGACAGTAGAAAGTTCACTACTAGATACATCTTCCTATTAGTAAGTGGTGTCGTCTCACGAAGAAGTGAAAAATAGTCTATAATTGATGCTCATATCATGGAGGCAAAATTCATTGCTCTATACAGGACTTCATCTAAGGTCATTTGTTTAAGAAACTTTATTATGTGTCTTAGAATTATAGACTTTATTGAGAGACCACTAAAGATCTTTTGTGATAATGAAGCAGTCGTGTCCTTCTTAAATAACAATAAGAGCTCAACCTCGTATTGACATATGAAGTTAAAGTACTTTGTTGTTAAAAAAATGACTGAGAATCATCTGGTATGTGTTGATCCAATTAGCATGAAAGAAATGACTGTTGATCCCCTTACTAAAGGGCTAGCATCAAGATTGTATTCTCAACATGTAAAGGAGATCAGTCTATTTAATTCCTTCTGATATATGACAATGCATTATGGTTATATGTGATCACATTTGTGAAACTGGATTAATTCTCTATGGCTTTGTGTATTATTTATTTTGCATAAAAGATCTCTCATTTGGTTGGAGAGAATAACAGAATAACAATATTAAATGACCAATAGAATGAGTTAAAAACTAACCTATTTATAAAGGTAACCTTAACATGCTAAAGCACTGAAAAATAAATTGTATTATAGTACATAAAAAATATGACATTTCATAAAGAAGTGTTCATCTTCATGACTCATATAATTCATTCACGTGATACCTGATAGCATGTGAACCCACATGAAGAACTAAGTCAAGATATTGGTATGAACCTTAATTTTGAACCTTTTCGTATCAATGGGTCAAGTGAGAGAATGCTGGACATTTCAGTTTGAGTCCAACCCTAAGTATGACCCAGTTTGACACTACTGAAGGGGTTAGTAGGCAATTAGTGGGAATTAGTGGGGAAGGGTTACGTGAATGTGAAAGGGTTCACATTCTGTAACCCCCACTTTTCTCCCACTATAAATAAAGGCAAGACTACTTGATGAGAACAACCAAAGTTGTCCTCATTTTTCTCATTGGGTTCAGGGTCCTGCTCACCATCGACTTGAAGGCCTATGCTCATCGCGGGCGTCAATAGGTTGATGAGAACGCCAAACACCCGCACGTTGCTTCATCCATGGCATCTACCGGTATGTAGCAGTTTTACATTCCAGTTTTATTTTAAAGATACGCCAACACCTTCTCCTTAAGAGCTTTCCCAAACCAAATAAAGATTTGAAGTGCCTGGTTGATGCGTTTTCTAGTCTTGGATGGCACTTGAAAATTTTGTACAAAGTGTAATAAGAGACTTGTGAGAACATGTTTCACGTTATTTGTCAAGGTTGAACCCAACCCAAACCAAACACTAGTATAAAGCACTAAATAACCAATTATAGGATTGGACGATGGTTTTACATGACGGTGATCCAACTCCTATAGCTAATACAACTTTCAAGACAGCCGTTGTAAAATCTGTATCCAACGACATATATATGTCGAACCATGTGGATAATTATTTTTTATGATATGCTCCAAAGCTCCATTGCCATAAGTTCAGTCCTCAGCCCAAACAGAACTCAAAAGAAGACACTTATGTAGTACTCGTTACATTACCATATATATATATATATATATATATATATATATATATATATATATATATATATATATAGAGAGAGAGAGAGAGAGAGAGATGATAACGATGAAGAAGTGATCAGAAGGCTTTTTTCGCATCGAATTCTGGATCGTGGAGGGTGCCAAATAGCCAGTCGAAAAAGATGAGGTAGCCACCGTAGTTATTGCGATAGGTGGTGTGATGAATTCCGTGGTATCCCGCTCCCATGAAAGGCCAAACCTTTCCATGTACGCCGTCATGAATGATAGCAGTCCACACACCCTCACAGAAGAAAAGCATCTCGTGTGTAAAGAAATGCGTTGGTACCAGTAAGAGTGCAAACAGTTGCGGTGATGCCTGCAAGATACCATCTATGGGATTGAACGCCAAGCCTGCAACCAGGTAGTGAGTATAGGAAGCCAATGTCTTTCTTTTTTTTTTCTAAGGAGAAAAGAAATGTCAGAGAACAGAAAAAAGGATCACACTTTTCTGCGAGGATCAGGTGAAAGTAAATGCACACAAATACCAATCTTCCTTTTGTAGAATTAAAAATCAACACGCTTCTAGAAAGTTCTTGATAAGCATTATCGAACATTGATTTGTAATTATGTTCATTTTACCAAGAGAATATTTAGGGGAGAGTGCACACCAGACATTTAATTTCTTTTTCTTTGTCTAAACTAAATCCAAGCGCTCGTGGTCCATTTATAGCTGTCACATGGACACCTGAATTTGTCCATGTTGCTTTAAATATATGACAGGAATTGTGTAATGAAGAATGCACCTCGACTGGCTGCTACCAAGTTTTATAACAATATTCAATAAAATAAAAAAGGGTAATTTACTTACATGTGTCTAACCTATGGTAAATTTACATTTAGATGCTTGAGTATTAAATATATATGATTAATCACTCACTTCTACAGAAGGTTTCAAATCCGCGCCTGAGTAACTTTTCGTTAACCTACAGTTTTAACCTTCTCTTTGTTCAAATTCTTGGCAGTCCAATCAACTCGTTCTACAGGAAGGAGGAGACGGGTTGGAGGCTTTTAAGGAGAGCTGATAAACGAGCTCATGAATGAATCTGCCAAAAGGTTTTCAAGATTCGCTTGTTCTTCTAACGAGCCGAGCTGAGGTCAAAAGCTCGTGACGACCAGAGTTTGAGCTAGCTCGTTTAGTAAAGAATACTGTTTTTAAAATTAAATTTAGACTCTAAATATATTGAGATAATCTCAAACCGGCTTATTCCAAAATAAATACTTCGTTCCAAAGATGTAAGAAACATGATTTTAACTCTAAACTTATTGCTTGCAACCCAAACACTTCAATGATCTACACCCTACGACATAAAATATAAAATATATACATATATTCATCACTAGCTAACAGGCCTACACAAGTCAAGCCCAGCCAAACAATTGCTGTTCTGGTACAAGCAGCCAAACAAGTGCATGCTTAAATGACATAGACCAATTACATGACAGCATTCTGAGCCTGCATTCCGTTGCTTGGGGCATGGATTGGTGTCATGTGATTGACCTGTGTCACATAGGCAGGCACTTAAGCAAGCCCTGAATTTTCTTCAGTTCTGGTACTTACCGAACCTATTTTACGGGTTTGAATGATATCTTTACAAGCTTAACATGAGCATAACTATGAGCAGCTAGTCTCGTTTCCCTTTAAGGAGGGAGATTTTCTTAAATTATAAATTATTAATAGTCCAATCAATGTTTACCTGCAAATGGAGAAAGAGTATCCTGCTTGTTGTATTTGTGATGGGCTGCATGAAGATACTTGTAAAGAGGCTTTATGTCATGTGATAATCTGTGCACCCAGTATAGCCCAAACTCAACGACCATAAAATAGACAATGGTATGGACAATGTACATGGGCCAACCAACTTCTTCAATTCTTGCATAACACCTTGTCCAGCCATTTTCAACCAGGTACTCTGTAACTGTTGGCAATCCACTGTATAAAGGCAAAGCTCTCAGGCTTGCGCTAATTTGTTTTAACATGGCTTCCCTTGTCGGCATCATATCTGCAAGAATAAACCATCCAAAGAAAATATATAAGAAACAAAGATCCCAAGGCTAACTAGCATAAATTCTTCTGACAAAAGATTGTGGTTTGGCCCATAGTTGAAAGTGAGCAGACCAAAATTTGAATTTATATCCACATCACACAGGTAGGGTAAATGGTCCAGTGTCACACCAACTATATACTTTTAGATGGATATTTCAAGTGTGAAGATCATTTTGCAAACCACAAACTTTAACAAAAGTTTGTGTTGTGTTGAAGATTATGGCTTTCTTACTTTGTCGAATAATTTTGGAATGATACTCTAAATTGGGTGGAGTTCAAACTCTTTCAAGTTTGATAAAAGAAAAAACAAAAGCAGTCAGATAAACGTCACAACTTCCTAATAAATTCATCTTAAACTTTCGTATGAATGAGAAAGAACTCCAACAACAGATTCCAATGCAATTCTTGGACTTTTGGTTGCAAGACATGAGAGAGAGAGAGAGACCACCATTGGGGAAGTAGACATGGCGCTTGAGGTAATAGATGTAGAAGCACCAGAGTCCGGATGAGAGCATGTAGACGATGTTTGCTGCGACGTAGCACCGGAGCCACGACTGGGCGAAGTGGGGAAGTCCCCTCCACCAGTGGGCCCCCGGCAGGAGGCTCCCCAGCACCACCTCGTTGTACCACTCAGTCTGCCTCATGAACTCGCCCATCTGCTCTCTTTCAAAACTGGCCGGAAAACGGCAGTGTTGATGGAGGGTTAAGGAACACAAAACGACAGTGGTCAATTTCTCTCTTGACACGCACTATATATCAACGTAGAGGAGTGCCTGTATAAATGTTCTTGTTCAACTGAAAATAACCATTCTGCATCCATCTTCCCTTCTCTCCCTTGTACAGTTCCCCCTACGAATAGTTTTAACTGTTGATGGTGATCTGAACCGGTCGGATATATATATATATATATATATATATATATATATATATATATATATATATATATATATATATATATATATATATATATGGGTATTACTGAATCCAATCTAGTTGGACATTGCCTAATTAGATTTGGAGTTGGGATTGGGATTAGCGTGTGAAAAAAGTATATAATACCGAATTTAGATCCAACTAAATAATCGGATATGATTTTATGTGAATAGGCACAGATATCCATAAGATTCGAAATAAGTTTCGAGATGAATTTATGACTCCTTAACGAATCTGACTATTAATCAGATGTTTATTTGATCTACTCGATCCTAGTAGGCAGATTCGAGTTCTGTTGGATATCTGACCCGGATCAAATCCCTTGAGGTCACTAGTTAATTTTGAAGTGGTTATAAAGAAAATGGCAAAATCAAGTCTGTTTTTTTTTTTTTTATAAAAATTGAATTCAAGGATCACCATGGCTTTGGTACATAAAGCCATGCAATGCTGCAAAACTCATATTGTAAAAAATCTTGGAAAGGAAAATATAGAGGCAAATTAAAATAATTTTTTTGAGAAAATTTTATCATATCAAAAAGTGTGAATTAAAAATTATAGCTAGAAAAGTATAAAAATATAAAGTATTATTATTATTGTATGAATCTTTTTTTCTTTTGCAATTATGCTGGAGTTTGAGAACACAGCCACTTAATCTTGACAGTATCAAACGATCTCCAATATACATAAAGTAGCTAGGCGGATTTATGCTGGATCTTGGACTGCATATATCATGCATTTTGGTCCCTAGCCTAGATCCCTAACCAGCCATCATAGATGACCCACTAAAGTGGACCACTGTTTAGCTCGTCAGCTGATCGATATGACCTGGTGAGCATATGTGACAAACTTGAAAGGATCCAAGTCTGGGTCCTATATCACCAAGTCAGATAATTAAGACGGTGTGAGACGCTGTGCATCATTTCAGTGGATCCAGGTCTAGATCCTACCAACCATCTGGTTGGATCAGGATATCCAACAGATCCAAGTTCATTTAGTTTGAGCTGGTTTACGAAGCTCATTGTACAACCTCTACTATCTTGATTCATCGATCGGTTCTGATCATGCTATCTAAATTGTTTAAGATTATTTTTACCTTTGGTAAATGTGAGGAGGGGTAAACGGATATGGAACTCACCCGAGTTAGGAGTCCACATCTTTGCAGGCGGGATTTTATGGTACCGCATTGTGTCTGCATACAACTTCAATAGCTCTAAATGTCAGCCCATAAATGCCTGCAGCTCATGCCGTGGGTGGACGTGCTCTCTGCATGTCACATAACATGCAAACCCTTTGACGAATCTATTTTTCTGACCACTGAGTGTATGCCACGTGGATGTCCAATTGCAAGAGCACTTTGTTTCACTCCTTTCATTTATACTTAAAAAGCCCGATTGCTATAATGTATACTCTCTTAACGGCTTCACCCCTGTAGGGTAGGGGTGGCAATCGGGTCGGGTTGGCGGGTTGGCGGGTTGGCGTGTCAGCATACCTCAACCCGAACCCGACCCGTTTATTAAACGGGTCGGCTGTGGCAAACACGAACCCGACCCGTTTAATAAACGGGTAACCCGACACGACCTGCCAACCCATTTAATAAATGGGTTGGGTCGGGTAAACGGGTTTTCAGGTTGGCGGGTCGGGTTGACGGGTCGGGCAGACGGGTTGGCGGGTTGGCGGGTTGACCCACCCGCCTAACCCGTTTATTAAACGGGTCAGCCGGGTTGGCGGGTTGGCATACCCCCAACCCGAACCCGACCTGTTTAATAAACGGGTTACACAGGTCGACCCGTTTATTAAACGGGTTGGCTTAAGCCCAACCCGAACCCGCCTAAGAGGCGGGTTGGCGGGTCGTGTCAGAAATTGCCACCCCTACTGTAGGGTAATCAACGTGAAAGGACAGCACTACCACACCGGCAACCCCATTCCATTTAGGGTCACACAAACCCGTCCCACACACGGTACGGGCACAAAGGGACCCTAAGGTGTGGTTTTTACAAAGCCGGATGATGGTTTTGCATCCAAGGGAGAGACAAGGAAATGGTTCAAAATCTAATTATAAAGAGACTGGCTAGGTCTTTGAGAAGTTTCACTGAACAGTTGGTGAGCACCCCTCCTAAACACAACTACTAATATGTGTATTAACTTTTGAGGATCTATAAAGAAATTATTCGTGAACCAACTTCCCGTTAGTTCAGCAAATAAGATACAAATTTAAATTGAAAATTTTAATCCGTATCGAATCAGTCACGAACAGTCCACAAATATTTATATAAAACCAATCTCGCTGTCCCAACTGATTTGCATATCAGTCTTGACGAGTTCAAGACCCTGTTCAATAATGTCAAATATCCGCAATGATATGTAGGATTTAGATATTATTATATATGTAGGTAATTTTAAAATTTTCAGTCATTATGTAGGATTTAGATATTATTTATGATTGTTGAGAACTTTTCAGTTTAAAACTAAGAATTTTTCATTTTCAGATTAAATTATACGATATGAATCTAATAGCCCGTTATGATCTATTTGAGCTACTACTGGAGGGTGTATGGAGTTTCAGGATAGATTTTTGTTTTTATTTTGAATTGATTGGATATAGTGAACAGTCCAAATCCATTGTTAGACTTAACCCAATCCACCATTAAATAGGGTTGGGTGGCTATTAAAACAAAAAATTATTTGGCTCTTCTTCCTCTTCTTTTGGTCTTATTATAATTAAACAACCCTAAAACGTGAGAGCATGGATCTTGTTGTGGATGTGAACATTTTCTCCATTAAAGGATAGTGAGTGCGGTGGAATGCCAATACAAATCTTGAAAGCTCTTCCACAAGGGTTTTTAATGGGAAGATAGACGTAATTAACTTGACCTTAAGTGGTCCTCACGCATGCTATAGAAGTGAGGATTGAGACACCTTTGTGGCCTCGGAGATTGACACTAGGGCCAGTGACACATCTCTCTCTCTCTCTCTCTCTCTCTCTTATTTCCGTACTGCTGGCTGTGAAATTGCCATAATGCCTAAAAAAAGATTTAGCAATAAATATCTTGGTTGGAACATTCAACCTGTAAACTATTTTGCAAATTAAAAAAAAAAAGCAATTCAATGACTCACTAAATTTTTATACTTAAGTGGCACACTTTATTTTTATTAAAATATACAAACCACAAGGTTCAGAGATTACCTTTCTGTCAACTTTTATTAAAATACCTATGAAATTTTTAGAAGTACAAAAAATAAACATAATGGATTTTGGTCTAACTACACTGGTCTTCACCGTAGGCTTCTGCCAAAAGACTAAGATGCAAAGGGCAATCTGAAATATACAAAAGATTTTCTTTACACAAAATTTCATCAAAAAAAGAGTATTTAACAAATTGTCCTTGAGATAATGCTAATAGAAGATTTGCTAATTCTAAAAATCAACTGAGAAGTGCAATTAGGCAAAATATGATAAGCTACTGAAATGAGGAATAAAGTGACTGCTAACAGAAACTAAATCATATATCATATAAACTATGAACATATATAGAAAATTCAATTTGCAAATATGATATATGATCATAAACCACATACGAATAACATGCATACACTTCAAATATGGGTTCTAACATTTCATGTATAACTAGAAGTGCAGTAGATGGTTTAACTGAGCCAGGCTTTGGTTTAGATGATATAGTAGGTACGTCCTTAGAGGGTCCTAACCTGATTTTCCTACCTACCTATTATGCACGCAGACTAAATTTTTTTGGTTTTAAACAACCCTCACTTAGATCCTATTTTAGGGCCCAACAAATGTAATAGGTAATCATGGTCTCTCCCATATAGTCAAATGGGTTTTTTCTGCAGATTCATTATCATATATATATATATATATATATATATATATATATATATATATATATATATATACTAGTTCACCCTCAAATTCATGTGAGGGTTCTTTCTCGACTTCTTCATTAAAGATAGGTTCGCTCTCAAAGTCACAAAAGGGTTCTTCACGAGGCTCTTCCGCAAAAATCATATATGCATGAACAACCTCTTCTCCCTCTTCGTCGTCTCTTTGCGCTCTTTGGATCTCCAAAACTGCTAACTGTCATGCCAATGTATTCAACTGGCATTAGAGCTTGCAATTCTATTTACGCAAAACACAAGATTCCAACACATCCATTCTCCATAACATGTCACTGATCTGATGCTAACGAAGGTGTTGTTGTTGACGAAGCTCCTGAACATATTGAGAGAACTCCATAACCGTACCTAGGTTGCATGCTCTTCAAAGCATTATGGGCCACTAGAGACCATACTAAATTAGCAAACTCGGTAACCCTATGATCTGATACCAAACTGACTGTGCCTGTGGGGCAGGTACCCAAAGGGACACCCTAGTGGCGACCTGATATGAGGGTGCTTGATAGTGCGCAATGATGTGCATACACCTAGAGGGTAATCTACGCGAAAGGACAACACTACCACATGGGAAAACGATTTAAGGGTTTACACAAACCCATTCCACACATGGTATGGGCACAAAGGAGAGGGTGGTGTATGTTCCCCCCGGATGATTCACTGAATCCCACGTCTGTGTTCGGGGCTTTGAATGAGCACCACGTATACAAGCACATGGGGCTCGTATTCCCGTGTATGTTGACATAACTTTGCATCAGACTCTGGTGTTGTTGCAAAGACTTAAGTACCCTTTCTTGCAATTCTTCTCATAAAGTGATGGTTTGAGAAAATGACAAAAATGCCCTTCATTCAAAAAAGAAAAAACAAACAGTTCAAAAAAAGGACAAACATGTCCTCCATCCAGAAAGTCGAGGATGATGTTGACTCTTCAAAGTCTTCTTCTTCTTCTTCTTTCTCCGTTCAAAAAAAGGACAAACATGTCCTCCATCCAGAAAGTCGAGGATGATGTTGACTCTTCAAAGTCTTCTTCTTCTTTCTCCGTTCAAAAAAAGGACAAACATGTCCTCTATCCAGAAAGTCGAGGATGTTGTTGACCCTTCAAAGTCTTCTTCTTCTTTTTCCGTAAAACACTGTAAAACCCTCTCTCTCTCTCTAGAGAAGAAATCAAGGGAGGCAAAAAGTTCTCCCTGGAGAAGGCCATGAACATCAACCCTCTCACTCTCTCTCCCTTCTCTCTCTACTTTTGTGCAAATCCAATAGACGATCCTACATTGCTTCATCAAACACCGACTGACCTGCACACTGACTGTAGCATCGTTCAACTTGAAGAGTTGTGGAGTCTGATTTAGAGTTTTTGCCCTTACAGGAGAAGGGTTTGGGGGCTCCTCCCAGCGTGGGTAGCATCGTTCAACTTGATTCGTTGTGGAGCCTGATTTAGAGTTTTTTTGAACAAGAAGACTTTGAAGAGTCAACATCATCCTTGGCTTTCTGGATGGAGGACATGTTTGTCCTTTTTTTGAACGGTTTGTTTTTTCTTTTTTGAATGAAGGGCATTTTTGTCATTTTCTCAAACCATCACTTTATGAGAAGAATAGCAAGAAATGGTACTTAAGTCTTTGCAACAACACCAGAGTCCGATGCAAAGTTATGTCAACATACACGGGAATACGAGCCCCATGTGCTTGTATACGTGGTGCTCATTCAAAGCCCTGAACACAGACGTGGGATTCAATGAATCATCGGGGGGGGGGGGGGAACATACACCACCCTCTCGGCACAAAGGGACCCTAAGGTGTGTTTTTTCAAAGCCGGCTGACAATTTTGCAGCCAACAAGGGAGAGACCTAGAAATGGTTCAAAATCTAATTATAATTAGACTGACTGGATTGTTGGGCGTTTGAAGGAACAGTTGGTGATCGTCCCAAACATAACTAGACACTGTATTAGCTGTTTCGGGATGAACACGAAATGATTTGAGAACCAATTTTCTGTTCGTTCAGCAAATAAGATACAAATTTAAATTGGAATTTTTGATCACCTTCAAATCAATCACGAACAATCCACAATTATTTATATATAATCAATCTCACCGTTAGTTCGAACTGATTTACAAATCAATCTAGACGACTTTAAGACCCTGTTCAACAATGTCACATATTTGCAATGAAAACAACATTAGAATGATGTTCACTGAAGACCAACAAATAGCAAAACAATCATAACATAATTGAAATTTACGTCAAAACCAGTTCCAAACTGGAATAGTTTGATGCTGATTTTAGTGAGGTGACTCAGTAGAATGGACGCCAGTCGCAACCCAATATTAAGATCTGGCTCTAACAGTGCAGGCACGACAATAATTAATATCCCAAAACAGGTTCAATGGTGACGATGACAGGATTTAAGGTAAATCTGATCCTGGTTTGGCGTGTATGTTGTGCGTGTGAAATCAACCACGTGCAATAGATTTTTTATTTCATTAAATAACCATTAAACATGTTGTAACTCTAAATAAATCAGAATGTCCTCAAAACAATCAAACTGATGCAGGTTGTAATTGATACGCGTTCAAGCATGAATCAAACTCAAAGCTAATTCATCCAAATCAGTCACGCATAAGACTGGTTTACAAAGTAACAGTTGATGTCAAGTCTGGCCCAACGTTTGATCAGTTTTGACACATCGTCAACATAAAAATTGATTTAATAAATCAAAGTTTGAGCACCTTCTAAACAAAATCAAAGATAACACCCTGCCCTAACGCAACCTTCTAATAGATTAACGTCTGTAAAATCGAGAGCTTCAATAGGGCAGGTAAATAAATCCAAACACATAAATATGGCAGTTGGCTGGCACACGCAGGCATACGATGCATAAGCCAACAGTCACAGTAGAAGATAATCTAGAAATAAGGGGGAGAGAGGTGTCCTTGGCCCCGATATACATGCCAACAATTT
The DNA here is from genome assembly GCF_984573655.1 of Nuphar pumila. Taxonomy (NCBI): domain Eukaryota; kingdom Viridiplantae; phylum Streptophyta; class Magnoliopsida; order Nymphaeales; family Nymphaeaceae; genus Nuphar; species Nuphar pumila. Next base: position 20,700,111 of record NC_143255.1, on the reverse strand, counting down.
TGAAGAACTCCTACAGAGAGCGGAATGGATCAAATTTGGCATAAAAAGGGGCCTGTATAAGGGAATAGTAATTAAGCAAGGAGCCAACAAAGATGAGAAATACAAGAAAAACGATTCTCCCAAAAATCAAGTCTACTTGTCAACAGAATTGACAAGAAAAACTGAAAACCCAGGAATCTCTCTGAAGAACTATGGGAAAAATCAAGTCTAGACTAAGTCAACAGTGCAGAAAGCTCCTGAGCATAATAAGCTTAAAATAAAAAGTATTGTGGTCCGATGATTTTTAGTTTTTAATAAAATGCATTTAAACATAAAAATTTCATAATTCAAAACATGTCTCTCACTAAATGAATGATACAAATCTAATATATAAAGTCTGATGAAAAACCTGATTGCTAAAGAAAGAATATCATCGATTATCATTGGTTGTGGGTTTTGAACCTTCCTTTGGTTGGATATATATATATATATATATAAAGATTTAAATATTATTTTATAAAATATTATGAGTATATTAGTAATTTTAATAACAAAGATAGGGACGGGACGGGGCGGGACAGAGGAAAGAGTAAGGCCACACCCCCCCCCCCCAGGGCACTGGTTTTAATTTTTACCTCCATCCCCGTCCATTTTTCGTTTCATGTCCTCCATCCCCGCCCTAAATGGGGCTCATTCGGACGGATCCATCCCTATTTGAGAGAAAGGGGTATCCACTTTCACGTAGTATGCATTTAATCCTAATGTTTGTCTGTATGTGATCGTCACACGTTCCCACATGCACTCTCTTCATACTTTTGAGTAGAGTTTGAAGGTAAAACATTCACGCACTTGTTTCCTTTTGAGGGAGAGAGAGAGGCGACATTTTTTATTTTGGGATATTTTATCAAATAGAGATAGAGAGGCGTTTCATCATTCTTTTCAATTTTATTTATTTATTTATGACACTTAGGGAGAGAGGGAGAGGTAGTTACACATTTTGTAGCTGTTGGTAAAAAGTATAATATGCCATGCTGTTGGTAAAAGTTACAATATGCCATGTAACAAATTTTTTTTTTTAAAACTCCAAGAAAAGGGCAAGCAATTTTTTAATGACACTATTACAATACATGACGATGAGATTGCCATTTTAAGAAAAGTAATAAAGCGTAAAATGTGTGGCACTTAGTGCCCCTACTTTTGTTTTTATAATATTTAGAATGTATGTTTAAGGCGTGTTTGATGGCCTCTACAAGATTGGATGAAATGAACAAACAAAACAGGCAGAACACATGTTCTGTCTATTATGTAACAATTCTGACATTTGTTTCTATTGCACACAGAAACTGTGTTCCTTAAGTCTGTTGTTTGATTTACGCTATGGATACAACTTGGATACACATGAACAATGGATTGGATAACTTTATTTTAGATCATACGACCCGATCTGCCCTACCATTATCCATGTTTTAACATGTATATTATGGAATTTAGCCCCGAATGTGGATCACGAATTATATCTAAATACAAAAAAAATGTATAAAACCTATGTAAAACAAATACATAAACCATAATTTTGGATATACAAATGTTATAATTGGTATCATATTGGATCCAATTATGAATGCATGTCAAAATTCATGGATTTTTATTCCGGATATGAATCTCGAATTGAATCCAAATACCAAAACAGAATATGGATCTCGAAAGAGAGCGAGAGATATGTGCAGCCTAGAGTAGAACAAGCCATCAAACAAGCCCTTAGAGACAGATACATCTAGTTGAACATGGACTCAGCTGATGTATATATATTCTCATACATGTGCTTCATTTAAAACATATGTGAATGTGAGGCAACCTTAGTATGATCCATATCCTGCCTGTATATGCTCGCACTGAGCTTCATCTAAAATATGTCTGAATTTGACCAGCCCTATTATGTTCCAAAATCATCAGGCTATGTTCGGCCCGAGGTTGAAGCAGGACCACATATATATTTACCAATGGAATTAATTGTTTACCAAACCAGCTTCCTCAAATATGGTCCACTTGTCATTGAGGTTCTCTAACCTAGCTTGGAAGGCACACTTCCCCATTGTCGACCGCCTAGCTGTTGTAAACTTTTACAAGTTGGCAATTATAGCTATTGAAGAAGGATGGGCGACACGCAGGAGGCCACAAGTTGAAAACCCGGAAGTGCAACATTTGACCTGCCAATAAAATCAGTGAGTGAGACAGCTTTTCCTTGGAAATCTCTCTCCCTATCTCTCTCTCACCCCGCATCTAAGTCAATATGGACTTTACTAATTAATTAAATAAGATTTGTTGACTCTACACATTTCCAATTATTTGGTGGACCTAGATTTTGTGTAGCTTGAATCTTATTAAAAGCTGGATTTATCATGTATTTGATTGTTTGGACATTTTTTAATGTGGGGGTCATGGTCATAACGTAGGTCTCAAACTTCGATGGCTCTCAGGTGATTCATATCGTAGTAACAAACATAAGAAAACAATATTTTGTTATATGTTAAAATATTTGTAAAAGTCATCTTTTCAAATGCCCTGCTTTTACTGTTCTAATAAATATGCTATATTTTGATAGACGCATGTCAGACGATTGAGGTGCTTGAAATAAGTTTATCATCTTTAACAGATTCACCTATATAAAAAGATAATGTTGAGCTGGCAACCCTAATATAATCCTTTTTCACCATGAATGAAACAAACATCAAATCATTGTTTGAAGTGTTTTTTTTTTTTTCACCACTACCACTTTTGGTATTTTAATTCGTTCATACTTCCACCCTATGAAAGCTCACATGAAAAGCTTTCACATGGGTTGAGATGACAAGTTTTCTTTAAAAATTTGTGCGCATTTCAATGTAAAACATTTTCTTTACATGAAAATGAAACTGATGCAGTTCATCTAGGCAAGAATCGAGGAGAATGTAGTGAAGACACGTTCACACCCAGCCTAAACCTGGCCCACATGCCAGAATGTCTATTTTTTTGGGTATATTTTGGTAATTTTGAAACTTCTATATTTTATTTTAGAAAAAATACACATTATTTTTAGCTGGAAATCATTCTATAGGATTTAAATATTATTTATGATTTAAAAAAATATCCAGTTTAAACCTAGGTTTTTTCATTTTCTTATTAAATTATCATATATGGATCTAGGTCCAGTAACATGTTAGAATCCATTTGGGATACTAGAGGGTATATGGTGTTCTACGATAGTTTTTTGTTTTATTGTGGATGACCCAAACCCATCTATTGGATCCAAACGTACTCTCATTGGGTCGTAGAACCCAACCGAACACATTGAGTAGGGTTGGGTAGCTATTCAAGGCCCAAACATGTTGAGCTCTTTTTCCTCTCCTTTTTGTTTTATAAAAAGAACCCTGAAATGTGAGAGTCGGGATCTTGTTGCGTATATAAACATTTTCTCCATTGAAGGATCGTGAGTGTGGTGGAATGCCCCTAAGAATTGTCTCTTGGAAGTTGTTCTACGAGTTAAGGTTTTTAATAGAAAGATGGTAAGAAGTCCTCGAGTGGTCCTCCTGCATTCTCTTATTATTTTTCATTTACTTTTCCTACTCATTGTTCAATAACTTTCACACATTGTCTGTGCTTGTTTGAGCCTTGAGTCTGTCCACCACTCTAAGCTCACTGCACAAGTACTCAAAGGAGGCTTCGAAAGATTAATTTTCTCATAAAATCTCAATCTTAGTTGGATTATCCCTAACCATTTTAGGAGGAACAATCCAACCTCATATCAATGAGGATCCCACAATTGTTTAAAAAAAGTTGGTTTTAAAAGAAAAATCTTTCAAATAAAATCTTTTGTTTTCATAGGTAGGATTTCAGTCTTACAATTCCTTTTTGGCATGCTTGGTGGGACTCAGTGAGATTTCTTATGAATTGACTTTCCTAAGTTTTCATTTGAGCATTAACACACTGCTAGGGAATTGTATTGTCCAACCCCTAGTAGGTTGACAAAATTTTGATTTTAAGATAATGTGTGCTTAGTGTTTGCATCTCTCCTCTTCATGTGACTGCTTATAGGTTTATAGCTGCTCTGTTTTGTGTGCACTTGTTTTTCAACTTTTTATCTCATTTATTTGGTTTGAAGGTTTCCCTTTCTCGTACTAAGAGCATTAGCTTGAGTATATTGGCTGGTGATCAATGAGTCAATATTTGTTTTACACATACCAAAAGCATTATCTTGGGTATATAATGGATTGTCTGAAGAGAGTCTTTTTCTCATAGAACCCCAAAGTGAGCTTGCATGAGAAACTAGTGACAATGAGAAAGATGTTCTAGAGAAAATCAAGGTCCTTAAGAAAATCAAATCGCTTAAAAATACATTGAAGGATGAGAAAAAGAAAATTAACGAAAAAGTGGTCATGAAAATTTATGATTCAGACAATGACAAAATTGAATAAGTTCCAAAGAAAGTTAAGAAGAGAGATAATTTTGAAAGGGAAATTAAAAAAAGTCGGGAAAGCTAATGATTATGACAGTGGAAGATGGCGCCAGGAAAGGAAGCTCCTACCTGAAATCCCAAAAGAAGACGAAGTAAGAACCTAGAAGAATAGATACCTTTGTATATGGCTTAATATTATTTAAACTAGAATATAATAGCTCATTCATATAGGCTGGCATAAATTATGTTATTTTTTTTATGATAAATCAAATGAATAAAACACATAGAAAAACAAATGCATGTTAAACACATTTTGTTGGGAGCTTTATGCCTAGGGATGACCAACTCCATGCATAAGTTTTTTGTTTTTTGGCCAGTGAAAAATGAGAGGAGTGATTTATGGAGATACGGTAAAAGAGTTTTTAAAAAAAATACAAGATGTCATAACTTTTTTCGTGAAAATTTATATAAAAAGGCAAAAAGTACTATAAAATAAAGAGATAATAGATACAAAATATTAACTACGGTGGTTAAAAGTTATAATAAAAAATAATTATTAACTATGATTTAATAAATAGTTATAGCTAATAATGGGTCATGAGACTTTTAACTACGATCCATTGACTTTTAACTATCGTTTCAACCATGCTTAAATAATCGCATAGGGTATACCATTTTAACTATAGCTGCAAATAAGCCATAGTGGATGGCTGTTTTTAAGTATTCATTACGTCTTCAAGCCAAAGTTAATACTAAAATTTACTCCTGCCAAACTTTTTGTTATGTAGTTAAAATTGTTGATATTTGTTACTACGGTCATGGACCTTAGTTAATACTTTTAAATATAAGATTTTATTCCCTCTTTTCAGCCACAAAACATGATCCCCTCTCTCTCTCTCTCCTTCTCCCCTCACCCACCTCCCTTCTCCTTTCTCCGGCGATGGTGACTCAGACTGGCTTCGGTAATCACCCAAGAGCCTGGTTCTTACTCCGGCGACACCCCAACCTCACGGTCCTATCTCTCTCATGGCGATATGTAGGGCGTCATGTCAGCTATCACCTAAAAAACAGATGCCATGTCAGTTATCGCCTGAAAAAATCATGCGCCATATAAGTTGTCACCTGAAAAATCACACCAAAATTTGTAAGTGGCAAAAGTATTAAGTAAATAGTAAATTGGCCGTTTTCGTTATATTCTCTAATTTGCAGTTGGCAATGACATTTTAAAAAAAAAGTGAGGGCCATCTATGTCATTGTTGGTATAATTTAATATAATTGTACACCTTTTAGATTCTGTTTTTTTATGTGGAGATATTTTCTTGAGGATGAATTTCATTTCACCATTTGTCAGCCATTCACGTAAATATGTGCAGCATCATAAATTCTTGTGGGGGCCCATGTAGGTGGGAACCATCATTTTTTTTGGGTTCTAGGTGCCATTTGTTTTTTTCACGAATGGCAACTAAGGTGCCTTGGACAGTTTTCCATGAGCTGGTTTACTCATGTTTTTAAACCCAAGCATTATTTGCCCCTAAGGGGTTTGGTGCAGTGGAAGGAGCCTAACAACAATAAGAGAACAAGAGGCAAACTCGGTTTTATATGATTCTGTTAGCAAGAACCTACGTCATGGATCAACTCTCACTAGGGGTGGCAATTTCTGACACGACCCTCCAACCCGCCTCTTAGGCGGGTTCGGGTTGGGCTTAAGCCAACCCGTTTAATAAACGGGTCGACCCGCGTAACCCGTTTATTAAACAGGTCGGGTTCGGGTTGGGGGTATGCCAACCCGGCTGACCCGTTTAATAAACGGGTTAGGCGGGTGGGTCAACCCGCCAACCCATCTGCCTGACCCGTCAACCCGCCAACCCGACCCGTCAACCCGACCCGCCAACCTGCCAACCCGATCCGTCAACCCGCCAACCCGACCCGCGAACCTGAAAACCCGTTTACCCGACCCAACCCATTTATTAAATGGGTTGGCGGGTCGTGTCGGGTTACCCGTTTATTAAACGGGTCGGGTTCGTGTTTGCCACAACCGACCCGTTTAATAAACGGGTCGGGTTCGGGTTGAGGTATGCTGACACGCCAACCCGCCAACCCGACCCGATTGCCACCCCTAACTCTCACACACTCTCACTATATTCATGACAATTACCAGATCATCCATGAAATAGCACCAAGGATAAAGACAATAATCTCATGAAAAGAGCAAAAGTTGTTAGTGTAAACAACGAAAGAACGCTACTTACCAGATGTTGTCATGGTCGATCCGATCAAACCTTTGATAGAGATGGGTGGTCGGCGTTCTCCTCAGCCAATCGACGCCCTCGATGGAACCCAGAGAAAGATATCACGTAAGACAGTTCTCATCAAGCTGCCATGAGTCTTCTATTTATAGTGAAAGTCTCATAATGGTTGTGCATGAACCCATTATAGGCATACATGGCCACAGTAACTCCCTAAAACCCAAAAGCCAACAACCACTTGGACCCTTGATGTGCTAAGGTTAATATGGGTCACATCAAGGTTGAATCTAAGACGACCAAAAATTCTACATTCTCTCACTTGACTCATTAACATAAAAAAACACATTATTGAGGTTGTTTATTGTTATCTCAATTCAATTTCTATGTAGGTTCACATGATATCTTGTATCACAACAATGAATCATACGAGTGATGGAGATAAATATCTCTATATAAGATATCATATTTTCATGCACTACAATATTATTCATTTTAAGTGTTTAGCATATTAAGAATACCTTTATGAATAAGTTGTTTTCTTGCCCATTTTATTGGTCTTGTTAATATTATTATTTTTTTATTATCTATTCGCAAATGAAACACTTTATGCAGAATCAACAATGTAAAAAAATTATAGAGAATCAATTTAGTTTCATAAATGTGATCACATATATCCATAATGTATTGTTATACATAAAAAAAAATTAAATAGACTCATCTTCATTATATGTTGGGAATATAATCTTGGTGATATCCCTTTAGTATGATGATTCATAATCATTTTCTTTATATTGATTGTATCAATAGACACTAATTGATTCTCAATCATTTTTTTAACAATAAAGTACTTTAACTCCATGTGTCGACATTAGGTGGAGCTCTTTTTGTTATTCAAGAAAAACACAACAGTTTCATTATCACATAAAATCTTTAGTGACCTTTCAATAGAGTCTACTATACCAAGACCCATAGTGACGTTTTTGATCTATACGATTTGAGACAAAGTCTCGTATCGAACAATAAATTCTACCTCTATATAGTGTAAACTATAGTTGTAGACTGATTTTCATTTCTCCATGAGATAACACCACCTGCTAATAAGAAGACATAATAGTAGACTTTCTACTATTGACGCATCCTTCTAAGTTCGCATTAGAGTATCCAACGACCTCTAAGTGGTTAACCTTTTTATAGATCAACATATAATCATTTGTTTATTGCAAATAGTGCATGACCTTCTTCGCCGACTTCTAGTGCACAATGGTGAAAACAACAATACTCAGGGTTGTTTTGCCTCCTTAATTAACAAGAAATTGACTTCAAATGGTAAAACTAGTAGTTCATGTCACTAGATGCAATTTGGCACGATATCTTTGGGTATAATCATGCTTCATGAGCTAATGTACACACCTACTATTACAACTTGTGTGAATTTGAAATATAATGACCTACCTTTGTGTAGAATCATTGTTTTATAAAGTCACGCACAATCTCCATACCGAATCTCAACATAGTCCAAATAGCCCTCAATCAATACAACTTGGATCACTTTAGTGATTACAAAAGTGAGTTGATCGAGATCTTTTACCGCAAACATATTTGTATCACAAAGCATGTTTATGTAATCATGATAATACATGCATAATCATGATAAACTATGTATAATAACATCAAAAAATACAAATTCATGTTACCATGTACAAATAAAATTTTGATGAAATATATCACATATATCATGAATTAAGCCATAATTTCATGTTTAAATATCATAGATAACTCAAAACAACATAAAATGCAGGCAATGTCATGCAAAAGTCATGCATCCATGATGAAAATACACATAAAGCATGAGAAAAATGACAAGACATGCTTTTACTTGTAATACCTGGGGTTCTAGTGTTGAAACTGGTTAAAAAGTACCTGAAACCGGTCTGAAACATCCTATAACCGGTGAAGAAAGACCTTGAACCGATCTTAAAATGGTCAAACCAGTTTAAAACATACACAAAAGCCTTAAACCCCTAAAACTGAATGAGAAAATCCCTATTCTTTCTCATATACAAGAAAACAAGGTCTCCTCTTACAGGAACCGATAAAAAACCTTTCAAAATTGGTCAGAAAAGGCTCTAAATCAGTCTCAGAATCCAATGAATCGGTTACAGAACCGATTTTGCTCCTTAAAAGGGTCAAACACTGCATGGATCTAATAAACATGATCCTGTTTTAGAACAGATCCGACTTAAAATAATACATGGGTTTAATCCTTCAATCCAGACTCGATCCAAATGGATCTTGGGTTAGAACCCATGGAGCTAGACCTTGTACAGATCCAGACCCAAACCAATCGGATCCCTGGTCAGGGCTACATCTGATCCACACGAAACCTAGTTCCTGAGTCTAGGTTTTGGATCGGGCCAAATGGGTCAAAACCAAACCCGATCTGTTTGGAACCCCACGATGGGTCCGAACCTGGACCGGATTCCACTGGATCGGGTGCAAAACCCAGTGCACCCGAAACCCACTTACCAGGTTTGGGTTCAGGTTCAGATCGTGTCCCTCTAGGGATGAGCTCAAAACCTGGTCCACCTAGAAACCTTGAAATGGGTCCAGGTCTGATCGGGTTGGGCATGGATCCGGTCCACCGAGAACCCCTAACGGGTCAGGGTTTGGGTCCCGAAATGGGTGCGACTGAGACTCGATCTACCCAAAAACCTTGAAATGGGTCCAAGTCGGGCACGGATCCGGTTCACCCAAAACCCTTAACGGGTTTGAGTCCCGAACTGGGTGTGATTGAGACCCTATCCACTTAGAAAACAAATAATGGATCTAGGTCAGGACTAGGTCCAGTCGAGTCCGATTTTCACTGTAGCTACAGAATTTTGTTGTCAATTCACTTATTTGAAGATCATGTAGTTATGTGTTTGAGAGATGCGTACTAGTTTTGGGGTTGAGTTTTGGAGATTATTTTCGTCACCAAACTTCCTCTGGTCTACTGTACTTTTTTTCCCCATAAATCAACATCTTCCTACTGAATATTGGAAGACGAATGAGCATCAAATTTAATAGATTCTTTGCATCATTGCTTTTGCTCTCTCTCTCTCTCATTTATTTCTTCTGGCAATATTTATTGCATTGAAAAAGTCGAGAATAAAATTGAAGCTTCCTTTGTCATTCTTTTCTCTTTTCGGACAATGACATAGATAGTACTGATTTTAGTCACACTCTACTGTTTTTTTCTTTGCAAGTTTACCCTTTTCTTTGCCTGAAAAATTAAGTGCCTTGTCATATGACACCTGATTTTTTCTGACGACAACTTACAAATGTGTGGTTGTGACAAACGCACTTAATTTTTTAGACAACAAAAGGCCAAACCCATCAAGGAAAAAAAAGGTCCATGTTTGCCATTTTTTTTTATCTTGGCCAAAACACAGAACGGGGCCAAAAGTTGGTGCCATCTACGCCTGTATCTTTTTTTTTCTCTCTCTAATATTTATGGCATTTGAATTGTGAAGATTAAATTATTTGGAAGTTGTGGTGACATGCATGTGGCTGTTTTTTTTTTCCTCATTGGCAAGTTGGTGTTAGGAGGACTAGGATGAGGAAACCACTCCAGGGATTTATCCTTCCAAAATCTGTCCTGATCCGGAAAACAAACACTAGCTATGCTACAAGCTGTATAATTATTATCATTTTTACACCCTACAGCATTGAAGCTTGTAAACCGGAAAATAGTCTCCACAAGTCTCCTACTCGTGATATTCGTTAGCAGACGCCGTTCTATCAGCTTATTCTTGCTCCCCACGATGGCTCTTCTAGAAGATTCAACAATGTTCCTTCTATTGGAGACCTATAGCACTTCAATCCAAGCCGTCCATTCACTCATCATTTGAGTTTTTCCTCGGACAATCCAACCGATAAACAAATTAAAGACTTCACGGTTCCGGAACGTGAATCCTATTCTCCATCTCACCTTAAAGAAGCTATAACTAAAATTCACCTTGATCCAGTTTTCATTAGGAGGGGATCGACAATCGACGAGCAAACACCCATCTGTAATGAATTTGATCCTCTCCCCTTTTTGCATATTCGAAAACACATGGGCTCTGATTTCATTCATCACTCTACACTACAAGAAATAATATATTTACTGTCGCATCTTCCTTGGCGCACTAGTAAAAGATCATTTTCACTGGCGTTAATATACTAACAAAGGGCCCAGTATAATAATTTTTTCCTAATGCACAGAGTAAGTGCACTAAATTTTTTTTACTAGCGCATCTACTTGTTGCGCCAGTAAAGATTAGTTTTTTCTTGCACACATAAAAAGTGCAACAGTAAAAAAATGAAGATTTAAAAAAAACTCGACTTGTGCAACGTTCTCTCGCGCTCTCTCCCTCTCTCTGTGTTCACTGCCACCGTCAGCAACAACCATTGCCATCGTTAGTGACCTCTCTCTGTGCTCTTTCTCTCTTCCTCTCTCCCTTTGTCACTGTCTCCTTCTCACTATGTTCACTGGTGACTACTGCAGCTGACATCTCCCTCTCTATATATATATTCCCCTCTCTCTCTATTCACCAGCCATCACTGCTTGCAGGCAACTCTCTCTCTCTCTCTCTCTCTCTCTCTCTCTCTCTCTCTCTCTCTCTCTCTCTCTCTCTCTCTCTTGCTCTTTGTGTCCTCTCTCTCTTCTTCTCTCTGTGTTGACCAGCCACCGCCACCATGGTTGCCACTCACTCCTATTGCCTACCACCATTTGCAAGGTAATTTTTAATTTAGGGTTTTTGTACTTTAATTGCTAATTTAGAAATTTATTTAGTGAAAGCATGCTTAATCTGATTTTTTTTTCAAGTATGATTTAGATTTTTGTGATTTTGCAGTTTATTTGCTAATTTTGTAATTTATTTCACTATAAGAAAAAAAGCTTTTACTAGCGCACTTCCCGCATTATGCCAGTAAACATGAGATTTATTGGAGCATAACGTTTTACTGATGTTTCACTGGTTCAACTGAAGTTTTTGCCAGTTTAGGAGCTTTTTATGGCCCAACTTATGTGTGCACTAGTAAAAGTAATCTTTTTCTGGCATAGATTACACTTGCGCCAGAGAAAATAATCTTTTTTTGGCATAGCTCACACTTGCGCCAGTGAAAATATTGAAATCTTTGGCACAACATCGAGTTGTGCCAGTAAAGCCCCTAAAATTTTTGCAAAACTACATTTCTTCTCTCTCCCATTTTTTTCCATTTTTCCCCCAACCCCAACCTCTTTCCCACTCACTTAGAAGAAGAAGACTCGAGGGCTTGGAATGTCAGAGGTGGTCGACCACAGATGCTCTCTCTCTCCTCATATCTTTCGAGCGAGTACTCGACAGATTCTGCGAGACTCGAGGGTTTGGGTGTAATGCTATAAAAAATTGGGCTTTTTTTATATCTAGTTTCAATCTATTCAAAACACAGTGGAAGAAAAAATAGTCAAAGGGTTTTTCTTTTAAAACTAACAATACGGGAAAATGATTTAATTCATAATAAGAAAATTCTTTATACTACGAGAAATACAAAACAATTTCATTCATTGAATATTCCAAGTTTCATGCAAGAGTTTAATGAAGGGCTAACTATTTACAAAATTCATCTTTCCTAAATACAAGGTTCACTTAAACAAAAACTTGGTGAACAACCAGTACTATTTACAAAAAGAATACACCCAACATGGGGTAACAATACAAAAAGAAAGAAGGGTCCGAAAACATAATTGACCCAATATACAAAATAGTACAAAAAGCAACTATAGTCCCCAAAATAGAAAAGCCTAGAATCAGATCTAGGGGGTGATCGAGTCCTTAACATCCATCATCCTTGACACACACTTTATTACGAGTACATGAAAAGGAGAAAAAATCAAGCGTGAGACTAACTACATGTCTCAGCAAAAAAAAGACCACCCATCCCGCAATAGTGGACAAGGATAGGTTACTAGCCCAACCGGACTCCAACTAAGTATGTGGCTCAACACGAGTCCAAACTCCCGACTCCATATAGGAAGGAATCAACTCAACCTCTAACTAAGAGATTGAAACCACACATGCATGCCCTAAATACATGAACATATTTTATTGATCTTTCATTTATCTTTATTTTTTGCTATCTACATGATACATTAAATTTACCATTTTGCTTTCTTATAATCTTCTCCATGGGGGTCATCACTGGCCGAGCTGCTCTAGGCTCACCGATCTACTTAGGGTTGTATTTTTATAATCATATTTCATTATTATCCCCCAAATGAAATACAGATTCACCAGCACCAAGAGTCTCGAACCCTTCATCAAGACCTTCATTTTCATAAAAAAATATAGTGCACTATGATCATACATAATTTTATGTATAATTTCATACATTTTCATGCATGATCATGTGCGATAATTGCTTAAAAATGCTTATTTGAAAAGGTTTTCATGGTTTTTATCAAAAATATAATTTGATTAAATTAAGCTTTTTTGGAGTAATTTAGAGAAAATAATTAAGTTTTTAGAAATTACTTTTTAAAAGACAGGCCTTTTTGAAAATAGTAAAAATTTATTAGACTCTTTTTGAAAAATAGTCTAAAAACCTAATTAGACTAGTATAAAAAGATTTTTTTGAGAAAAAGAAAACGTTTTTTCTCTCTTTGTAGTATGCGCCCTCTCTCTCCTCTCTGCCTCCTCTTCTTCCTTTTTCCCCTTTGTTCGATCGACTGGTTGCCTACCTCCTTCTTATGCTTTACACTTCTTTTTCTAAACATTGTCATCGCCGATTCACTACAAGAAACCTATGGATTAGCGACGACCTAAATCCGTCGCTAAACCGACACTAATCCGTCGCTAAACGGTTTAGCGACGGATGAGCGTCGGATTAGCGATGAATAACTTTCATCGCGAATTTTTTGACGCTAAGTAGTGACAGAACTTATATGTCGCTACTGTCGTCGCTAATTTGCGACGGATTAGCGATGGACATGATCCATCGTGAGTCCTTCGCTATTTTAAATTAGCGATGGATAATATCCGTCGCTAATCCATCGTTAAATTTTTTTAAAAAAATAAAAAAAAATTGCTCTCTGCCGGCGCGTTCTCCGGCAGGAAGCAAATTTTTTTTGCACAGGCGGGTTCCAGCGTCGGGACGCTCTCCCGCAGCGAGCCAATCACAGCAGACGACCTCAGCCGAAGAAGAAGCAGGACGGGCGGTGGAGACCGGCGAGGGACACCGCCGGGAGGAGGAGGATGGCGCGGGAGAGAGGTAGCGTGAGGAGGAGGAGACCGGCGAGGGGCACCACCGATAGGAAGGGGACGGCGCAGGGGAGAGGTAGCGGGAGGAGCAGGACAGTCCGGGGGCCGACGCCAATCAGGCGAGGGAGAGGCAGGACGGGCGGTGGCGACCGACGAGGGGCACCGCCGGGAGGAGGAGGATGGCACGCGGAGGAGAGGTAGCGGGAGGAGGAGAACGGTCCGGGGGGCGACGCCAGTCACGCTCGGAGAGCCTCAGGCGAGGGAGAGGTAGGACGGGCGGTGGAGACCGGCGAGGGGCACTGCCGGGAGGAGGAGGACGGTGCGGGGGAGAGGTAGCGGGAGGAGGAGGACGCTCAGAGGGTCGCTACGCGTCGTCAGAGGAAGGGCGGTTTAAATCAAATGGGGGGGGGAACGGAGGGAGGGAAAATTTTGCGCCTCAGGCAGGATGGTTTAAACCGAAAATTAGCGAGGGAATTTTTCCGTCGCTAATCCGTTGCTAAATAGCGACGGAAAAAATACCTCGCTAATTTCGTTGCTAATTAGTATTTTTTTGTAGTGTTTTGGCGACGGAAAATTTTTGTCGCTAATTCATCGCTAAGTAGCGACGGATTTAGCGAGGGAAATATTTACGTCGCTACTTTTGCAAATATTTCGAATGTTAGCGACAAATATTTTTCTCCCGCTAATCCGTCGCAACTTTGCGACGAAAAAAATCCGTCGCAAATTAGCATTTTTCTTGTAGTGATTCTTCTCATCCCCTCTGTCGAAGAGAGAGCGGAGTTCATTCGATTGCAGCGAGAAAGATCACCTTCTTTCTCTCAACCCTTCCATCAAAAATAGCTCGTAAGGTACGTTTCTTTTCCCCCTTTTTCTCTGTAGTTTCGTAGATCTATGTTTTTGCATATCATAAATCATATCATTACATGTAGTTTTGTTGATAATTGCATATTCATCACATTTAGATTAAATTAGTTTAGATTCAACATCTGAATATATGTATATATATATATATATAATAGTTTAGTTTAGCGATTTTTCTTTATTTACGTGTAGGATAATAATATTTTACTCTAATCAATAGTTTTAACAAAGTTTTCTGATATTTTCTTGAGTTTTAATTCAATTTATGTTAGATCTAGATTAGACTTAGTCCAGAGTGAATTTTTTTATAATTGATATTCATTAAATTAATTAATTAGATTTTTCTACTTTAGCCAGTTAGGGTTTTAATAAGTTTTATTTTTCCTTACTTAGATTTGATCTTTCCTGCATATTTTCATAAATAAACTAGTTTACTTATTAGTTGAAGCATGCCTTTGACTGTGTTTAGCATACTAGATTAGTCGTGTTTAGTTAATTAATACTAATTCGTTATTTTAGTCAATTAGATAAATCGATAGGTAGTGTAATTAAGTAATTAGTTTTTTTTTAATATTCAGCCAATTAGATTAAAATCATTTATTGCTTTCATTAGTTAGTTACGTGTATTTCCAATTCCAAAATTTCATTTTTTTGGTATTTAGATTACAATTTATTGCTTGCATATCGTTTTAGATAGAATTGGCATTTTAGCCGATTTAGGTAGAAGTAATGTTAATTAAATTTTATTAGTTAATTTTAGTGCAACATTAAATCTATTTTTTTATTAGAAATTAAATTAGTACATGTTCGGTTTTATGTCATTAGAATGTTTAGATTAATTAGAAATTAGTTTAGTTAAAATAGATTTAGCTAAATTATTTTCTTTCTCTAATTATTGTTTTCCTTTACATTGTTAGCTAATATTAATTATTTTATGCAATTATGTTTTGGTGTAGATAAATTTTTTAGTCTAGTTTATTTTATTAGTTAGTTCAATTTAAAATTTGATTCATGTTAGTTTTTATTATGTGATTTATGTTATTTGTTAGTTTGGAATTGGATTATTGTTTTCTTTAGAAATACAAATAGCTGATTTTTGCTTTTTTATTTCATTTAGTCATTGATTAGTTTTGGCTAAATTTTTATATTTATTAGTTCTGGAAATTCATACAACATATAGTTTATTAGGTTAATTTAGTTTTAGTTTTTCTTATCTTTTAGATTAGTTGTTACAAATTAGATTCTTGTTTGTTCATAGTTAATTTTGCTATTTTGTCTTTTAGTACTTTAGTTTGTTATGAGTTAGTTCATATTTATTACATGCAGTTAGTTTAATTCATGATTTGTGATTTTTAGCTGAAACCAATATTAAATTTATGTGAGTTTTTTTATGTTTTGTTTTGTGTTTCATCTTTAAATTTTTGTATGGAAACATTCAGACATGTAGTGAGCCCTCAAAAGTACCTTCGAAGAGCCCTCTAAGGTCTCTAAAAAAGGTCCCCCATCAAAAGGCCCTTCAGACCCTCAAAGAACCCCTAAGAAAGCCCTCAAAAATTAGAAACAATCCCAAAAAGACTAAAAGAAAACCAAATAAAAGGAAGGGACTAAAGCTCAATCATTGAAGATTTTTTTCTTTTATTTTTAGATTAAGATTTCTTTTATTTAATTCAATGGGTCTGTAATGAAACCATTTATTTGTTTGTTTATGCCCTTCACAGAGGGTTGTACTCTTAGTTTATTTATTCAATTAATCCTTTTATTTTTTAAGGTAATAAAGAGTATATTAGTTATTTGTGTAATATAAAGTATTTTTTCAATTTCTTAAGATTGACCCGGACTCCACCACTCGTGTGAGGCGGTTTTTATTATTTGGTGTCTGGCTTTCACATTGTTTTTATCAAAAATATTGTTTTAAAAATCTATTTCATAAAACTCACACCACACTATCGTTAGCGTATGTAGCCAGGACCTCCAACAAAGAGGAGTCCTTGTCCCCTAAGCTGTCGTGGTTAGAGACTAGTCCATCCTCAGTGACCAGGATGAGACCTACTAGAAACATTACAAGAGTCGACTCTTTCTAGAGCAGAATACCATTCTGTTCAAAAAGGGTCGACTCTTCCTAAACAAAAACATGTTCTGTTCCAAAAGAGTTGACTCACATGATTTCAGGGTTGACTCTCTTACAAATAGGGGTTGACTCTCAAGACTGCCAAGAGTCGACTCACAGGAATGGGAGTTGACCCTTAGTTCTGGGGCATGCTATAAAAGCCCTTTATGCAAGAATTCTGCCAAAAAATGGATTTTCTGTGTGTTGTTGAGGGTTTTTGAAAACTTAGTAGCTGACCCTTGCTCTGAAGGAGTCGGCCTCTGTATGAGGAACATTCACTTAGAAGCTTAGGAGTACATAGAAGTCGACCCCTGCTCTGTAGGAGTCAACCCTTGTATGTTTAAGGAGTTTTAGGCAGCCTGAGGGTCGACCCTTGGATTTAGAGAGTCGACTCTTAGGCTGAGTTGAAGGACCTTGAGTTAGCAAGAGTCAACTCTTGCTTTTGAAGAGTGGACCCTTGTTGTTCTGTTTATGTTGCTATGGCCCGAGAGTCAACTATTGCTTTTGAAGAGTCGACTCTGGTGGTTATGTTTATGTTTCTGAGGCCTGATAGTCTACTCTTACTTTTGAAGAGTCGACACTCGTTGTTCTGTGAGTGTATTTTTTTGGGCAGACCTAAGAAGGTCGACCCCTGGGTTTCAAGGGTCGACTCTTGCTGGTTTCTATGTTGATCCCAGACCCACGAGGGTTGAACCTTGGTTCCAAGAGTCAACTCTTGTGGAGTCTTGGGTTGATCCTAGAGTGTTTGGATCAATCATTGTTGAAAAAGAATTGATCCTTGCACTATGTGAATGAATTTTTAGAGTTTTAAATTGTATTTCTTTCATGTTTTCACCAAGTTTTAATGAATAAATTTTAGGTTTTCAATTGTGAATATATGAACACAAGATTTTAGAAAAAACCCCAAAACTCATGTTGTTGAAAATAATTTTGATATTCTTGGAAGCTAGGTTTTCTGAATACTTTGAAAATGCTTTTCTATGCTATTGAAGGTTTTTAGATCCACTTATATTTTGAAAATATTTTTTGAAATCTAGTATACTTACAAATTTGTATGTTCTTTGAGACAACCTCTAGATTTTTGGAAATTTTGCAAAGTATGCCTACTTATAAAGATTTTTTTGAACCTAGGAAACTTGCAGATTTATGTATGCTCTTAGTTTTCTATATTTTTTATTGTATAAATATGGATGCAACCTGAAAATGTATATGTAATTCTGTTTAGAAGTAAGTTTTTTAAAAAATTTGTATGATTGCATTATAAAGATTTTTTTGTTCAAAACATTCCTGTTATAGTGTGTTTTGGAAGCTACCCATTGCAGTGGAGTATAGGAACCAAACTTTATGGTATAGGAGTCGACTCATGTTACTTTACTGGGTAAACATTTATGCCATCATCCAATATGCATAACATACAAAAATAACATTTTCGAGCATACTTATTCATACAAGATGGATCATTTCAGCATATAGATAAACACATCACAGTTCATATTTTCTAAAACATATCAACATTCAAATTTCATAAAAACAAGTGCTCGATCATGAGCTTCCTCACCGATTCCATGCAAGTGCAAGACAAAATTCTAGTATGATACACCTTACATGATTTCACAACAATTTCACATATCGAAAACATAGTTCATGCTTATGCATGCCACTATTGCAAGAGGGAAGTCGAGCTACCTTTGCTTGCTAGTTTTGATAGAAAAAAATCAATGCAATAAACTGCACACTCGCATCCCTTGCAACACTCTTGTTGTGACTTGTTCTCCGCCTTGAGGACACCCCAAAATAGAAAACCCAAAGGGATAAGAATGTAGAAAACGAAAGAGCAAGTTAGGAGAAGAATCAAGAGGAAGCATGGCCTACCTTGGGTCATTCCTTCCTTGATAATCCTCCTCACAACTTTCACACCAGTAACCCAGTAACCCGCATTCCGTGAGCTCCAAAGCTCAGCTCAAATGGTGGTCAATAGAAAAGATGGGTGCAACACACAGACACCACAAGGAAGAAGATGATGGGTAGAAGAGATACACCCATGACTCTAATAATGGAGGGGATAGAGGAACAATTGGGGTGGAAGAAGAGCACTTGTTCGTATGTGAGAAGGGGAGAAAACATAAGAGAGAGAAAAAGGACTTTGTAGCCTAAATAGGACTCTACTCACTCGGATATGGGTCTAGACAATGACTAGATCCAAGTGGTCCAGATTTGATTGGGTTCCAACCAGATCCCAAGCATTGAGGGGCATGGGCTCCTAGTTAGGCCACTAGTTGGGTTAAGTAGGTTTCCACCTAGTTGGCTCAACCAACTAGAAAACAACCTACAAAAAGGGCTTGCCACATGGCAAGGTCCTGGCAGGTCTGTGACATGATGGGGTTCGCAGTGCTAGGCGGCTGCTCAATCCCCCAAAAGGCAATCATTGCCAAAAAGGCCCAAAACTACCCCTCACATTAGCCAAAACTCCAATGGTGTCATCTAAAAAATTCAAATAATAGCAAATATATTCTCTAATGAAATTGACTTCCCCGGTCAATTCTAGGTTGGACAACTATGTCTTTTAGGTTTTAAATACCCTCAAAACTCAACCAAAATGACTAAAATACCCCCAAAACTTGTCGGGCTTGTTCCAAACTCAAATTAACTCCATTTTTTATGAAACAAAGACCGTTCTCTTCAAAATTTTGATATAAACACAACCTTAAACAAAAAATTCATGAATATTGTGTTAAAAACTGTTATTCAAAAATGATAAAAATTCAAAAAAGCATAAAAAAATGTCATATATTACATTTGGAGTCTCCTCCATTCACATGGGTTTTTTGGGTGTCTTTTTCATTCTACGAGAGTCAATGAATTATGAAAATATTGATCTCTCTCTCTCTCTCTCTCTCTCTCTCTCTCTCTCTCTCTCTCTCTCTCTCTCTCTCTTCTTATTCTTCTTCTTTTAAAAATTATACAAAGAATAATCAATATAGAGGTTTAAAAAATATTATATATATATATATAAAGTATTTGTATACATAGTTTAAATTTGAAACACTAGCAGCAGAATGTGTTCTAGCCTTAGCAATAGCAATAATATAAATATTCAAGGTACAGGTTTAAAAAATACTCTAGGTCAGTTCTAGTGCTTACATAGTTGATGACTATCACAAACACACACTCAGGAAGCAGCAATTATAGGTCAGTTCATGGGTTTCATGGAATTGACTTGGGTTTATGCAACACCAAAGTATTTTGAATAAAATTTTCTATGACACAAATAAGCTAATTTACTTGTTCCAACTGGTTGCTCTCAAAACAAACACAAAAATAAGTCCTTCCATGCTAAGTATCATTAAGGAACCTGGTAACAATTCAAGATCCTAATACAGCCTAGAAGGAAAGAAAGCAACTGCCATCACTTTATCTGGCATACTATGCCTAATCACTTGAGTCATCCGATCGGTTCAAGTGATCCCTTTATAAACCACTCCAAAAACCCCTCCAAACCCTAAGCACAATCTCATTTGCATGTGCCTTTCTCTCTCTAGAGACCTAAATAGGCTTTCACTCAACTCATTTACCAGCACCAAGAGGACAAATTCCAATTAAGATCCTTAAAATTAATGAAGAACTTGAAAGCCAAGGTGGTCTCATGCACACTAATAATAATGACAATGATGATGATAGTAATAATATTCAAAAACCAATATCTAAAGCTAAAACAAGTCCATTTTCATTATCCAAAATATCTAAAAAAGGGTGCCCCCCCCCCCCACACACACACACATATATATATATATATATATAAAGAGAAAGAGAGAGAGTACATAGAAAGAATGACCTAAAAAGAAACATAAGCATAAACCAAATGACAAGTTATATACTCTTAATGATCATTGGAACTATATATATATATATATATATATATATATATATATATATATATATATATATATATATATGGTGCTATATAATTAAAACAAAGGAAAATTAAAGCACATTGCAATGTGTAAATTATGCTACAGAAGTTGACATTGGAGATAAGTTCAGCTTCCAAACCTGATCCAACTGTGAACCATGTAATTCAACATAGAAGGGCCTATATCTAACTCACATCTTTCTAAATGAAAAAATCCTAGATGATGAAGCAAATTAATTTTTTGGATAAAAAAGTTCTAAAATCCATGCCTTTATGCCTCTTATTTCCTTGACAAAGCAAACTAAAATAGAATTCACTACATGAGTACAATAAAAAAGTATTTATAAGATCGCATGTATAGGAAGGGAATAAAAAAAAGAAAGGAGTTGTAAAAGAGCAAGAAGTGCAATTTCTACATCACCAAATCAACAGAACAATGATCAATGATTTTGCTTGTAATCGACAATGCCAAAAACACTTAATTTAGCAATAAAATCAGTGAAGAATAAGCAATGAAAAAAACAAATGCACTAACAAGAATCTAATATTAAACTTCAACCTCACCTAACACACTTGCAGCTGCACTGTTTGGCTGCAACCTTTTCATACACTCAGCAGAGCTGCATATCCCATGAACACAACATCAACTTTAGATGCAAAAGAGACCCAAAAGTCAGAGGGAAACAAAAGAAAGAGTAGATAAAAAAGATAAGAAAGTATAACAAGATCCAAAAAATAGAGAGAGAAAAAAAAGGGCAAAGAGAGAGCCTACCGTCAATCTGCTGCATTAGCCTATCATCCTCTAGATCCTCTTGGTATTCTAGCATATGCCCTGTCCCAAAAACCCATGGATAGATCTATTTTTTGCAGCACCGAAGAAGAAGCCATGGATGATAGAAGTTGGATTCAAAAGGATTGGTATTTATGCCAACTTTATGATTCCATTGTTTTGAAATAAAAAAATATAATACGTGTTGATACAATCATATAATTTGTATTATGTTTTGCATTTGATAGGAGGAGTGCTGACTGTTTCAATAGAGTTCATAGCTTTATGACCTTTGCTTGAGAAAACAATGCAATTAACAAGGAAAAGATAAGGTGCCTTTGCGTAAGATGCAATAACTGCTTATTGCAATTAGTCAGAAGTGTTGTTGATCACATGATATATTTCAGTTTTGTTCAAAACTATACACGGTGACATTATCATAGTGGATCGGTGATCCCACCTATAAGAAAGTGTTAAGATAATATGGATGATATGGATGAATTGATACATGTTACATTTGGAATACATGATTCTCATGGAGATAGAATAGATAGATTATTGAAAGTTAGAGCTCAAAAGCCTAATGCATACTTCAAATTGTTGAGTGATTCTGAACAAGAACTATATCTTAGATGTAATAGATTTACGAAGTTGTCATTCATTGTTTGCATGTTTCATGTAAAATGTCTTAATGGTTGGAGTAATAAATTGTTTGATATTCTGCTCGATTTATTAAAAGAGACATTCCCTAAAGTGTGCAATTGCCAAAGCCATATCAGGAAACGAAGACAAGAATTGAAAATTTTGGTCTCAGTTATGAAAAATAGATGTATATCCTCACAATTGCATTTTATATTGAAAAGAATTTACTAAAAAAAAGGCATGTGATTTTCGTAAGGCTTCATGATGAAAAAAAGTTGAAGGTCAAACAAATAGTATGCCATCTTCGTTTTCTAAAAAGCTCAAAAAAAATCCTAGGAAGACTTTGCATCACTTTCTCGTAGTAACAAGATTGAAGAGGTTGTTTATGTTATCTAAGACTGCCACTCAAATAAGATGGCACCATAAAGGTCATGAAGGTCGCACCCAAGATGGTGTTCTAAGGTATGGCAGGCCAATATGGTTAATGTGTGGTTTATTTTGAGCCAATATTTGAGGTCATGGGTACACTGAAAAACATGTTTTTTTTGTTGAAAACTGGCTTCAATAATGCGGTAATATCCACTACTATCACATCTATAGTGAGTCACTAAGAACTCGAGTCTCTTATTTAAGATAGTGTTCATCTTGATTGTCTTAATTAATTATCTTTCCATCTTTTTTGACCTAGTTCTCTCATCATTTCCATCTTGGTTATATATATAAATGGATGAAAATGAGTGATACTCGTCCTCTATGAGCAAAGGTAGTAAATTTCCTTCCTGTTTCATTTCAATCTGTTCTTGGTTTTATTTATTCATGAAGATATGAACACATTTTCAGATATCAATTATGCGTCTATTTGAGGATGTCCCCAATTATGTATCTGAGCTTCCTCTTACAGAATACTTGGAATCTAAACCAATGAAGTGATTAGAAGTTAATGTGCTATTTCACACTTAGAAAAGCTTGGAGCTGCAATAATAGAGGTTTGCCCTTTCCGGATATCATGGTTGCATCCACTGCTTGTGAAAAACATCCTTCTAAATATTAGACAAGGTTTCTTCATTGATTTTCTAAATATTAGACAAGGTGCTTGCCACAATACTTAAGATATGCTTGCTCTTAATCTCATAGTTCTGTCTTTTAATTTGTTTTAATGATTGCAGCTTGTTAGAATTCACTTTATCAGCTATACTAATCTGACAATTAAGAAGGTTTGCAATTTCATATTTGTATTTTTAAATTTTCTGAAGTTGTTTCATTACGACAGATGTGGAAATCAAATTTCAACTGATGAGCTTAATTCTTTATTTGAATTTGGATTTGGGCCTGAATTTGCAGTCCCTGTTGGTGGTTATCTATTTGACATTATAACATTAATTTTTTGTTCTTTTGCCACTAGCTCCCAAAATGAGTTTGTTATGTTTCTTCAGGTCAAAAGGTGAATTGTGATGGGGACATGCTTTATTTGCTGGATATTTTGATGCATATTATAAGCGAACACAGAAAGTATCAACATAATATATCTGTGGTATGCTTTTTCTTACCATGTTTGTCGTGTTTTTGTCATTGGATTATGAAGTGTTTGCATGTCTAACATTATCCATCTGCCTAGCCAAAAAAAATGAACGAATAACCTTCTGAATATAGTCTGCCCTGATCTCTCTTGATGATGCTTTTGCAATTTGTTGAGACATGCATTTCTTCATTCAGTCTATGCTTAAAACAGGACATTGACAATGTTTTCATCCCGAAAAGGACGTGCTTAATTTTCAGAAACTACTGGGAGTAAGATTGTTGGTTAATGTGTTTCTGTGGAACATTCAACTCTTTCTCGAGATAAGTTGGGGTATGAATGTGTCAATTTCATGTTGTGTTCGGGTAAGGTTTTATCAAATCCTCATTTTAATCGTGTTTGAAAATTAGATTCAATCCCAAACTCATAAGATTTAGGTTTGCATTCAATTTTGGGCAAACTGTTTACACTCGTATGCGTTTTCAGGTTTGGGTATATTTGGGTCAGCTGGGTACATGATCAAGCATTCTATGGATCAGCTCGGGTTTTGTTTGAATGTAAATTGGTTCAGACCTGTAAGGATTTGGTCAGGAAATGTTTTGGGTATATGAAAGTTTGGCTCTGACATTGTTTGGATACTAACCAGGTAGGTTGACAATCAGCTGGGCTCAAAACGAAGTTATGATGGTTGCGCTTGACTGCTAAACTTCACAAATATAGGGATAACTATTGTTTAGGAAATATTTGTCTAGGAAATGGTTTGGGTATATGAAAGTTTGGGTTTGACATTGTTTGGATACTAACCAGTTATCTAGGTAATATTTTTTGGTATAATGTCATATTTCAAATAACGAAGGTGTTTGCACAGTCAGGTGGTGCCTTTATCGTTTTGTGATGCTCTGTTTTATCATCGATGTAGTGCTTCTGTTGATGCTTATCTTGTCTTGTTATTGGTGGGGACATTTTGCAGGGTCATCATAAAGAGGTGCATTCTATTTGTTGGGATGCAAATGGGGACTATCTTGCTTTTGTAAGCGAGGATTCTGTGAGGGTGTGGTCATTGGCCTCTGGTAGTGAATGCATACATGAACTCAGCTCCAATGGGAACAAATTCCATTCATGTGTTTTCCATCTTGCATTTCCAACACTCCTAGTAATTGGTGGATACCAGGTAATGTTTGTGACCTCTGAAAACGTTTTTCTTTTTTCCTTGATCAATTCAATATTTTATTGAGGACCCAGTTGTCTCTGCCTTATTTGTCTGAGTCATTTGTGCTTCTCCGGGGTCGCTAAGCCGCCTTCTATTAGTTTCTAGAGTTTCTCAACTAAACCTCACAAAATCATACCACAAATTTGATTTTGCTTGTTGAAAACTCAGCACTGAGGTTGTAATGAGGCTTTTAGTGATCTATACCTGTTCCTGGTTATGGTTCAAGATCTTAGAAAAAATGGCTGCATTTCATTATTCTGATGCAATATATGGTAAAGAGCTAAATATTCTTGGTTGTTCTCTTGAAGTCACCTATTTGTGTTACTCTGCATTCCATGTTTTGGGGTTATCATTAATATTTTATCAGTTAATCACAATCACCATGACCTTGGTTTGCAGTCATTGGAGCTCTGAAACATGGTGGATAACAAGACCATGATAGTGGCACAATACCTTGTTTGCAAGTAGGAAATCCATTCAAGGGTCATATCAAGTCTAGCATGGATATACAACAACAACAACTACGCCTTCATCCCAAAACAATTGGGGTCAGCGATATGAACCAAAAAAGAAATTCATTTTGGGTCTTCCACATGAATCCTTTTCCTCCAATCATTTCTATCCAACGCCATGTCCTCGGTGAGGTTCAAAGCATTCATATCCTTTCCTATCATCTCCATCCAAGTCTTCCTAGGCCTACCCCGACCTCTTTTAACTAATATATTTTCCCATTTCTCCAACCTTCTAACTGGAGCATCATTAGGCCTTCGCCGAATATGTCCAAACCACCGTAAACGATTCTCTCGCATCTTATTTTCAATGGGTGCAACACCTACCTTCTTACGTATCTCTTCGTTCTGAATCTTATCTTTTATTGTATTTCCACACATCCATCTAAGCATCCGCATCTCTGCTACACTCATTTTTTGAATATGATGTCTCTTGGCAGCCCAACATTCCGTACCATATAGTAAAGCGGGTCTAATAGTCGTCCTATAAAACTTTCCCTTCAACCGCAATGGCATTCTACGATCGCACAGCACTCCAGTAGCACTTTTCCATTTCATCCACCCAACCTTTATCCTATGATTTACATCTCCATCAATTTCTCCATACTTTTGAATGATGGATCCCAAATATTTGAAATAATCATTCACCAGTCTAGCATGGATATGTGTTAAGATTATTCTTCAGAGAATGCTTGCAGTTGGTTTACTAGCATGAGCAAGAGGGACTGTAATATGGCCTTCAATAGTTCGAGATTGCTTGTGAGAGAGTTATTGTATATATACTGAGACAATTGTAATTTATCATGTAAAAACATGGATAAGTCCAATTTTCCTACCATTGTCATTTATATTGCATGGCATTGAAATCATTTTGTTTGGGTTATTAGTGGGTGAATTTATTTATGTTACAAGAAATCTTATATCCATTGGAAATGTTTGGCCTAGAGATATAAGTGGGTTGGACCCGGGTTGGTCCTTTCAAGATCCAATTTAGCATGCTTGCTAAGGTGAAGAGTACTTTAGCTTCTAATGGATCGTGATTTGGCCAATAAAATCCATGAAATAAACGAAACCAAGCTCAACCCAAAGCTATCTTGGTTTGTTTGCTAGGTTAGATTCAGGTTAGACCATAATCAAACCAAGCATGTTCTTTGGCGCAAACTTGCGCCAGTAGAAGCATTTTCACTAGCACAGATAATTACCAGTGAAAACATTTTCATTGGTGCAACTTTGCACCAGTGGAAACCATTTCACTTTGCCAGTAGAAAAGCATCACTGACATAAATTTGAATTAGTAAAACCATTTTCTCAGGTGCAGGTTTGCGTCAGTGAAAACTTTCTTACTGACAATTATCTATGCCAGTAAGAAACTTCACTGGCATAATATTTCGCCAATAAAACATTTTTCATTAGCACAAATTTGTGCCAGTGAAAATATTTTTAACTTGAGAACATAAATTGTGTCAGGCAATGTATTATTGGCGAGACCTTTACTGGCATAGCTAATGGCATAAGTTTTGATCCAATAATGTTTTCACTAGCGCTATTCTTGCACTGGTAAAATTTGTTTTTCCTGTAGTGTTTAGTGAATGCATGATCAATCTGATTTTTTTTCAAGTATGATTTAGATTTTAAAGGTTTCGTATTTTAATTATTAATTTATAAATATATTAAGTGAAAGCAAGCTTAATCTAATTTTTTTTCAAGTATGATTTAGATTCTTGGGGTTTTGCATTTTAATTACTAATTTTATAATTTATTTAATGAATATATGCTTAATCCATTTATTTTTATTATTTAGATATTAGGGGTTTTGCATTTTATTTGCTAATTTTATAATTTTATTTAGTGAATGCATGCTAAATCTAATTTTTTTAAACCATGATTTAGATTTTAGGGGTTTGAATTTGAATTGCTAATTTTATAATTTATTTAGTTAATGCATGCTAAAATTAATTTTTTTTCTAGTATGTTTTAGATTTTAGGGGTTTTATATTTTAGTTGCTAATTTAAAAATATATTGAGTGAATGCATGCTTAATCTGATTTTTTTTTAAGTATGATTTAGATTTTAGCGATTTTGCATTTTAATTACTAATTTAAAATTTTCTTTAGTGAATGCATGCTTAATCTATTTTTTTTCAAGTATTATTTAGGTTTTAAGGGCTTTGCATTTTAATTGTTAATTTTATAATTTATTTAGTGAGTGCATGATGGAGTTATGAAGGGTTGGAGTTATGTATGTGCATATGTGAATGTTAGAGTAATGAAATGTTAGAGTTATGAAGTATTGAATGAAGATAATTGTGTGTTTATGTATGTGTATATATATGTTGTGTTTCTTGCATAGTTTTATATGTGAATGTTAGAGTTATGGAGGGTTGGAGTTATGAAGTGTTGAAAGGAGATAGTTGTGTGTTTATATATGTGTATATATTGCATTTTTTGCAAAGTTTCTTATATGAATATTAGAGTTATTGATAGTTAAAGTTACAAAGTGTTGATTGATGATAGTTGTGTGTTTATATATGTGTATATGTTATGTTTATTACAGGGTTTCACATATGAATATTGGAGTTATGGAGGGTTGGAGTTATAAAGTATTGAATAAAGATAGTTGTGTATTTATATATGCATATATGTTGTGTTTTTGGTAGGTGAAATTATAGAGGGCTGGCGTTATAGAGTGTTGAATGAAGACAATTGTGTATTTATGTATGTATATATATATATAGTATTTTTTGTAGGGTTTTATATGTGAATGTTGGAGTTATGGAGTGTTGAATGAAGATAATTGTGTGTTTATGCATGTGTATATATTGTATTTCTTGTAGGGTTTCATACGTGAATGTTAGAGTTATAGAGTGTTTGGTAATAAATGAATGAATGATTATAAGAGTTGGTTTATTTTAAATAAAAAATATCAATTTATATAAGAGTTGGTTCATTTTAGGTTGAGTGAAATTTTGTAAGTACAATATGTTTATTGTTTACAAAAGTGTCTTGTTTGGTTTAGTCTTTTCAATGAAAAAACATCCATGCATCACATAAAATGAATAAATTTTAGAATTTATATATTAGGTAGCTTGATATGACTGGCACAATTCTCTAAAAGAACTTAAATTCATTTTATATAAATAATTAAAAACTTTTTGATGCAAGTTATTTTTGTTATTTAGCAGACTATTTTTCAGAAATTACAAGTTCTGGACCGAACTTATATGATTTTTAATTTCTAAACCATAAAGAATCAACCTACAAGATTTTGATGTGTTCTTTAATATACCAACTAACACACATAAAATTTTTAAATATAAATCTAAAATAATTTGGAAGCAATAACTTTTAAAAAAATATGTAGCCTACATAAATTTTCTGTCGGGATAGATATTTTGTGTCGACTTGCTGAGGTTGTATCTCCCAAACATAACTCATTTGAGTCCAATTTTTTTATGGGATTGCTTTCACACGTCTGGAACATCTTCATAATTTTTGGAGATTTATGGGTTCACCATTTTAGAGAACCAGATTTTTCTTTAAGGCTAATCAAAATAAATGAGTAGTACAACATGTAGTTTTCAAGAAAACACATAAAGAACTTTATAATTTACATAAAGAAACACCAAGAACATGCATCCAATGATTTTAATTCATCAAAACTACATCATAGTTATGTGTATACACATCTAAGCATACAAAAAATACAAACATAACATATATAATATGAATCAAACGTAATATCCAATATTTTTAGATAAAAAAATATATTTTTATCAAAAATTATTTCTAAAAAAAAAATAGGTTTATAAAATCTTTTATGATCAAACTCGTATAAATATTTATATGGATTTAGGCTGATATGCATGTTGATACACATCTGAGAATCATTCGCAACATGTTCATGTATCTAACTATATATACACACACAAAGTTACGACATACCAACCTTAAAATAAAAAAAAACTAAAAAAAGACTCTCGTAAGCGTGAACACCAACGGGTCCTTCTCCTATATATCTACACCTCCAAGATGTAGCTTCATTAACACCAACACTTTCTCTTTCCAAGAAAAAGGTGTGTGAGAGGAAGAAGGAAGAGAGAGGGGAGAAGGAGAGAGCAATAGGGAATAGAAAATATAGAAAACTACTAAGAGAACTATGGGGGATGTGTGATAGGGAGAGGGTTAGAATCCTCTTCTTATAACTCCTCTCTTGAGTTTCTTATTTAGTTAAAGAAACTCCATTTATTAATATCTAAATTAAACTTTCATTTAAATTTTTATGTAGTTTAAAAATCCTAGGCTAATTTGAATTCCTTCACAATAAGGAAACTTATTAACACCTTAGCTAACTAGACTTATTATGAAGTAGAAAACTAATAGCTAGTTTTGACTTTAGGCATCATCATAGACTTCTAGGTAATTAGGAGAGGCCCACATGGGTCGGGGCATCCCACCATATTGGATTAAGTTATCTTAAACCTAGTTTAAATAAATTTCAAATTCAACTCCATCCCAAATAAAGTTCAAATTTAAATCTCATCCAAATTTAATTAAATTCTAAATTAAAATTTATATTTAATTTAAATCCAAATTCAATTAAATTTTAAATTCAAATTTACATTCAATTTAAATCCAAATTTAATTAAATCCTAAATTTAAATTTACATTCAATTTAAATCCAAATTTAATTAAATCTCAAAATAAAATTTAAATCAAATTGGATTCAAATTAACTTGAGATTCAAACAAACAGTGAAATTCAAATTCAAGTAAAATTTTAAACCAAATTTGAGACATAAAATTCATCTTTATTTTTTAATAATTTTAAAAAATTAAGAGGTATTATACTACTAGGTGCATAGATTTTCACATGATATAATGCCTGTCTAAGTATCTTCATGCATCCCATCACAGATACAACAAGCAGGATACTTTTTATCCATTTGCAAGTAAACATTGATGAACAAACATGTGTAATCTTTGTGTCTATAGATATTAGTTTTAGTTTTCTAGCTTCAAAAGCTTGCTTTTGGCATAAATTAGTATTTTTTTGTTTTTTAAAATCCACAAATTTCATAAATTAATGTCTTCAATAGAACACCCATTGAAAAGTATATGGTCTATGCAGTTGATGAGATGGACATTAAAAGGTCAAAAATCAAATATTAGGTTAAATTGTGCTCACTCTTATATATATATAGAGAGAGAGAGAGAGAAAGATGAAAACTTACAAAATACAAAACCTACTAAATGAAACATGCTATTAGATTTTCATGATTTCCTGGTGTTTTTTTTTTGAAATTTTGACCGTACAGATGTTAGCCATAAGCTTGTTTTTATAGGAATCACTTCTTGGAACATTTGATTTTGATGCATGGATAGGATTTTATAAGGTTTAAAATATCAACAACCTACAACTTTCATAAATTTTTGAGGCTCTAAATACCAATTTTTTCATCCAAAATGCATGATCCAGGTGTCACTTTCTAGTAAATCAATCGTGCTGAACACATCTTTGGGTCGAAATTTCAAAAAAACACACACACCAGAAATCTACTATCATGCATTTTTCATTTAATAGGTTTTGTATTTTGTAGGTTTTCATTTTCCTATATATATATATATATATATATATATATGTGTGTGTGTGTGTGTGTGTGTGTGTGTGTGTGTGTGTGTAAAGTTTGGTTGGACTTTAGACAATCAATAATTTGAAGAAGGGTCGATTTCAAGAGCTAGTTAACTGGAGTAGGTGAATGTAAAGTAACTCCGGCTGCCGTTAGAAAATTTTCTAAAAAAATGAGGGTTAATCTGATATATTTAATAGCTGAGGTAGCTAAGTGTAAAGTTGCTTAATGTTAGCTGCCAATATGAAAATTCCCCTTATTATTTTATGGAATATTGATATTAAAAGTTGTGGACCGTGTTCGATACAGTTAATTTTTTGTTCACCTTAATTACCTGACACGGTTTTGACCGCATAGTCAATGAATTGAGGTGCATCGCACAGTTTGCGTCGTATCTTCAAAGGTGCATGTACAACTTCACGTGTCCATGTGACAGCTGTAAATGGACCATGTAGGTTGGGATTTGGTTTGGACAACAGAAAAGAAATTAGATCTCTGATCAGTTCTCCCCCTAACTATTATCTTGTTAAAATCGCACATAATTACAAGTCATTGGTTAACAATGCTCATTAAGATCATTTTAAAATCTTGAATTTGTAAACAATAATGCAGTGCTATAGAGTTGCTTGGCCAATCAGGCATCCATCCTCCTAGAAGCTTCTATCTTTCAAAATATATGCGGCTGTTAGATACATCAATTTTCTTGATAGTACTTAAATGCACTGTATTCTCTATCTTTTGACATAAGAGATAGCTGGGACTTATGGTTGGTACTCGCAAGGTACCAAGTCCAATCACCGAACGCCATACATATACACACATTTGTGAGGGGAGCGGTGGAGGAGGGAGGATCAGGTGCAATGTGATTGCACACTTTTAATGTGCTGCTGCACCTGATCACCCACCATCTTTCAAATACAGCCTGCCAGATGTGGGGCCCACAACAGATGGTGGGTTATCAGGTACAGCAGCACACTTAAAGTGTGCAATCACACTGCACCTGATGATCTCAATTGGCTGGGGAAGGGGATATGTGTCATCTCCTCATTGGGCTAAGAATTGTGTACTCAATGTTGACGTAGTGGGATTGCAGTGATTATATGAGCATGTGCATCAGCTCCTTGCATGTAAGGGCAAGGGCATTATGTCCCTTGTGCCAAAACAAGGCGACTCCCTGAGAGCAAGACATGCACCACCACGGATTTACACTATCAGTATAGCGATGGTAAGTATGGCAGGCTGAGCCAGCACAACTAGGTCCCTGATCTCAGAGGTGGTTAATTTCTCCATTCCTATTTGTTATTGAGATCTTTTTTTTTGTTTTTTTGACATTGGTTTTGTGTGCTCACTTGCTGGTTGCAGGCTTCCCATTGAAAACTATAGACGGTGTGCTGTAGGCATCACCACAACTGTTTGTAATCTTGCTGGTGCCACGATGCGCTTTTCTTCTGTGAAGGTGTATAGGCGGCTAACATCCATGACTGCATTCATGGAAAGGTTTGGCGTATCATGAGTTCTAGGTATTACAAAACTCATCACACAACGTCAGCATAATTACGGTGGCTACACCATCTTCGTGGACTGGCTGTTTGGCACACTATATGATCTTGAGCTCGATGAGAAAATGGCCTTCTATCACTTCATCATCATATTGTTGGGTTTCCCTCCTTTAAGGGATCCATTGATTCGATGCACATTCAGTATCATTGTAGAATTCTAAGCACGATGCCTGATCTTCTTGAGGATGATTTTTGTATTCGCTGGATAGCGATTTGTAGAAGTCCTCTCAGCAGAATGACGACTCAACTGTTCAGAGTTTGAGGATCAGTGATTTATCGATAACGATTTGGTGAAGAGTGCTTTAACCTGAATAGCGATTTACAGTATCGTTGGATAGCGATTTGTGGTGTCGCTGCATAGCGATTTATAGTAGTTGCTGGATAGCGATTTGTGGCATCATTGTATAGTGATTTGTGGTATCGTTGCATAGCGATTTGTAGTAGTCATTGGATAGCGACTTGTGGCTTCAGGTAGATAGCGATTTGTGCTAATGCGCTTCAGGCGCATTGTAAGTTGTGCAAGACGTTTAGTCTTCCACATTAAATGCGGATCTCGTCCTCTATTTAAGGGATGGATGACAGAGCAAAATAAGAAGCAGAAGAGAGTGAAAAGGTGTAAGAAACTCTTTTAGGGCATTGAAAGGGTGTGGAGTGAACAAAAGCAAGAAGTGTTGCTTCACTTCTTTCAGGACAGCTTCGTCAAGTTGGTTCTTTAGATCATTCGTTCTTTGTTCCTTAGTGAGGTATATCCTATTGTTCATTTCGTTACACCTTGTGTGTTTGTAAGGCTTATGCCTTTTGGTCACTCTGTAATCTTTGTTTGAAGAGAGTGGAAGTTGCTGACCTATTGATCATCGTGGGTGTACCTCAGTTGAGAGGAAACCACGCAAATCATTGTGTGTTATTTTGTTTCCGCTGTTGGTTTTTTTTTTGTTTGTTTTGGTTTTATTTCTTCCACTATCATTGCATTATTGTTTCTATCGATTCACACTTGTGGGGAGACCCGATACATCTGTTTTATCCCCAACACATCTCTCTCTCTCTCTCCTTTTGTGTATGTGCTAATGTTGTGCGTGAGTTTTTTTATGTGCTAATGTTGTGTGTATGTGTTGATGTTTTGCATGTATGAGTTTTTTTATGTGCTAATGTTGTGTGTGTGTTTGTGTATGCGCTAATGTAACGAGTACTACACAGCTTCTTTGAGTTTTGTCTGGTGCTGAGGACTGATCTTGTGGCAATGAATGTTTGAAGCATCAACCCTAAAAATGACTGTCCACATGGTCCACCACATGTCTAGTTGGACACAAAGCTCAAAAGGGGTGGCTAGAAAATGGTATAAGCTATATGAGTTGGATAATCATGTTGTAAAACAATGGTCCAGTCCTACCATTGATAATTTGGTGTTTTAGATTAGTATGAGGATTTAACTTACGTCACAAAGATACAGGTATGACCCATGTAATGCAAAGCACAAATTAGATTTTTTTTTTTGCCAAAGGGGAGACATGGATTCATTTAACAATAAAAAACTATTTTTTTATATTTAAAAAGCAAAAATATGTTTTTCATACATGTTTGTGTCTATGCCCTAGCTAGGGACGCAAGGCTTGACACAAACCGAGAATGATGCTACTCTTGGCTCTATAATCACCCTGCTTGAGCCAAGCCAACCACCTCCATCCAATCCCACCAGAGACAACAGAAGTGCTAGCCTAGCCCAACCAACAATGTACGACATCCCCACCAAACGCCTCCACCTAAAAAGTTAAGAAGCAGGAGTAGAGGTGAAATACGAATAAAACCGATCTTTACCTATTTGAATGAATCCATTACAACCTCAAGCACTCCATGTTGGATTTTGGATCAAATCAGATTAAACCTGGATGTTGCCCATATTGACATGAGCACATCAAGGGACATACATGAAAGAGGCTCTTGGGTTTTGGGGGCTACAGGACAGTTATAAGGCTTCATAACTATCCATGTATGCTCATTATAGGCCTACACCAGTAACCATTATGGACCTCCACTAAATCTCCCTATAAATAAGAGACCTGTAGTGGTGTAAGGAGTGTCATCTATGTATTGTTAGTCTCGGTCACCATTTTTGAGTTATATAGGTCATGCTCACCTCTCAACATTTTAGCATGGGCTCATTGTGGGCATCGATGAGGAGATCATCGATCACCTGCATCTACTAAAGTGTCATTCGGATCATCCATGGCTGCATTAGGTAAATGGCATTTTTGTGATCCAATTATTGCAACATTGGGTTATGGGATCCACTGTGTATGTATGGGTTATGGGTATGTCGACAATTAGGTCGTACATGCCAAATTTTTTTGGCAAAATTCAGGTTTTTAGCTAGGTTTATGGAGCCCCCCATTAGGAGCTCCTGCCACCAATGACCTGTTGCCGCAACCACTGAGAGGCTGGGTCAGGCTATGCCGGATGATGATTGACCACTTGAGGTTGACCATCACTGGCATCCACTGAGGTCAGCCACCCTTGGCAGCCATCGGAGGTTGCCGACAAATGTGGCTATGTATAGCCACAAACAGAAGCAACCAGCCCCAGGTTGGCTGTTCATTGTCGATGGGTGACCATGGACGACGATGATAGGTTGTCGTTGTCGGTGGTGGAGGCCAGTCGTGGGAGGTGGACGATGTATGCTAATGAATGTGAGTGGGGGGGAGTACCCTGAGAAACCGAGAAGTTTTGGTTTCAGAGCCACTATTTTCATTCATCCTAGCAAAGGTGCGCGATCGACGATGGTTGGCCATCGTCAACAGTACATGTGGTTGTCCCCGGTGGTGGGTATGGGTTGAGGGAATAGGGAACGTTCCCTGTTGCTTAACAGATTTTTTCTGCCGCTACAGTTGTCGATGGACAGTTAAGGTCGACGACAACTGGTTGCCTTTGTCATCGATAGTAGAGGTCGATTGTTGGTGGTGGCTGCAAGCGGGCGAGCTCGCTGGGGAAAGAGGGCATAACCCTCTGGAAAAAAAAAATCAAGAGCATAGGTGTCAGGTTTCCCCTATAGCATCTATAGTGGATCCTGACCAGCGCAGAGACCCGATCTGAACCCAGAATCGTTTTCATGGTCTCGAGTGGATCGGGTCTGCACTTGACCGGACGGACCCGATCTGGACCCAGACCCATTGGCAGGACCGGGTGGATCGAGTCTGTATTCAACTTGGGAGAACCCGATCCTGACCTAGACCCATTGGTGGGACTTGGTAAATCAGGTCTGCATCTAACACGACGAGACTCGATCCAAACGCCAACCCATAAGTGGGTTTTGGGTCTACACCTGACCCGGCAAGATCTGAACCCATTCACGGGACCAAGTGGATCGGGTCTACACCCGACTTAGCAGGACCCAGTCCGGGACTCAAATGGTTTTCGAGTGCACAGAGTGTAAGTTTGTCCCGATGAACACCCAGTATCCTGTTTAAATCGGGTGTTGGTTTGACATTAGGTTGGATCAGACCTAGATGTAGATCTTGTTAACTGTATGGCACCGAACCAGTCTAGAAATTGATTTAGTTCTTCTCGGATCGGTTTAGGTCATTTTCAAATCGGTTCTGGTACTTTTAGGACCGATTCAGTAGATTTTAAAACTGGTTTGAGGGCTCTGAAACCGGTTTTGAGATTTTCATAACCAGTTCAGGGCATTTTAGTTATGGTTCGATGGTTTTGAAACTGATTCATGCTTTTTTAAACTAATTCAGTGGTTTCCCGAACTGATTTAGGGTTTTTGTGATCGGTTCATGGCCTTTGGTGATCGGTTCAGGGTCATTCTTTTAGGGCATTTTAAGACCCAAATCCCATATATGACTAGTAAATGCATGTCTTTATCATTAATTTAATATTTTTTGGTGACTTTGACATGATATAAGGCGTGTTTTATGATATTTTTTAGTTATCCATGATTATTTAAGCATGAGATTATGAATAAATGTATTATTTTTTTGTTATGACATGCTTTACACATACTTACAGTAAAGAATCTCGATCAACTCACTCTTGAAATCACCAAAGTGATTCGAGACGTATTGATTGAGGGAGATATTTGGTTGAGAGAGATATTTGGTATTATAATTGTGTGTGATTTTAACAAACAATGATTTTACCCAAAGGTAGGTTATTGTGTTTCAAATTTACACAAGGTATAATAGTAGGTGTGTACACCAGCTCATGAAGCATGATTGTATGCAAAGGTATAGTGTTGAATTGCCTTTGGTTACATGATCTACTAGTTTCACAAATTCAAGTTAATTTCTTGAGAAATTAAGGAGATTAAGCAACTTCGAGTGTTATTATTTTCACCAAAGTGAAACGATAATGACTCTATTATGTTTGCTTTAGAAAATGTGAATAATAAAGGGTCTCACATTTACCTTTTAAATATTAATCTTGTATGAGCAATAATTTAGTATTTTTTTTTGTTCTTGCAATACCAAGTTCTTTGATCATTGACGGTTTTAGTAATATCTCCATCTTAGACGGATTTAATTTTTTGATTAGAAAGAAATAGTGTTATTCACTTTGGGGTACATGGACCTAGATTATCATTAAGAATTGTAGAACCTACTGCTATAATAGATAAAAGTACAGCTGATCAAAAAGTTGCCTTTGAGAAGTGAGAGCGCTCTAATAGGCTTAGCATGTTGCTTTTGCAATCTAGAGTGACTAAGAATATTAGAGGAGTCATCCCTCATTGAAGGATAATGAAAAAATTTATAAGAGTTATTGAGGCTCAGTTTGTTACTTCTAATAAGACTAGGGCCAGTACTCGCATGTCCAACTTAGTATCTATGAAATATTCTAGAGATAGCAACATCCGACAACACATCTTGAAAACGGAGAACACTTCATCTCAACTGAATGACATGAATCTCTCCATTTCTAATTCTTCCTTAGTCCATCTTATTTTGACCTCATTACCTATAGAATATAAACCCTTTAAAATCTTCTATAATACACATAATGATGAGTGGTCTTTTAATAACCTATTGACCAAGTGTGTTAAAGAGAAAGAAAGATTGAAGGGTAAAAAAGTGCAGAGTGCATATATAATTTTTCATTAAGGAAAGTATAAGCCTAGGACAAATAAGAGTTCTTTCAAGAAGAAAAGCAAAAAGAAAACCTCTAGAGAGAGTTGTAAGTCTCAGGCGAATGTCAAATCCTAGTCAAGAGGTTCTTCTATAAAGTGCTTCTTCTATAAAAAAAAGAGACCTAAGAAAGTAGTATGCCAGGAGCATAAGAAATGACGTAAGAAAATAGATAACAAGTCATTTGTTTCTCATTAGTGCAATTTAATCTATTTTCTATTGCATAGTTGGTGGATTAATTTTGGTGTCATGGTGCATATTGTCAACTTTTTGCAGGCATTTCTAGAAAAAAAGAACTAAAAGAGCATGAAAGAAATATTTTATCAAGAAAGAATATGTGTTCGCATGTGAAGAATGTTGGGACCTGTATAGTTGTGTTAGAGTTTGGATTCATTTTAGATTTGATCAATATATTTTATGTTTCATCTTATAATTAGAACTTTATTTCAATTCTAAAACTTGATATGTTTGGTTTTGCATTTAATTTTGAAAACTTCAAGCTTATTAATGTTAAAAAACTTATTCCTGTTAGTTCTACATATGTAAGTGATGATTTGTATCCTTCCAAACTTCATATTAAAGAATCTCACTCCATTGAGAATAAAATGATTGACAATAAACATAGTCTAAAGAATGATTAATGCTATTTAATTTAGCCTCGAAGGTTAGGATACATCTCGAAAGAGAGAATCTAAAGACTTGTGAAAGATGGGATTCTTAGATCTCATGAATTCACAGATACAAAAAACTGCATAAAAGCTAAGCAGTCCAACACATATAAGAAAGATGTCAACGTAGCAATAAAAAAATAAAAATTATGCATACAAATGTGTTTGGGCCATTTTTTCCGTATTACACAGGTGAAAATTATTTTTTCACCTTTATAGACATTACTCATGGTATATGTATCTCTACTAACTATTGGGAAATCTGAAGTCTTTAAGGTTTTTAAGGACTTCAAAAAAATAGAAAAATAGACCGACGAAGTTATAAAAGTAGTCAGGTCTGATAGAGGTAGTGAATATTATGGTTGTTTTACTAAAATGAGATAAAGGAAATGGCTATTAGCGCATTTTTTAAAGAAGAAAGGCATTATGCCTAAATATACCATTCCTGTTAGTGGCTATCAGAATGGTATAGTTAAAAAAAAAATTATACACTTAAGGAGATGGTTCAAGCAATATTAAATCACTCAAGCCTTTCATTGACCTTGTGGGATAAAGCTCTTGTGATAGGTGTGCACATATTGAATAATGTTACTATAAAGATTATCCAAAAGACCTTTCATAAGTTATAGACAGCTAGGAAATCTTATTTGTCTTATATGTGCATATGGGGTTATTCGGCTAACGCTAAATTGTATAACCCACATATAAAAGTCTTCGATCTTAGGATGACTAATGAATTTTTCATTGGTTATCTAGAAAAATAAAAGAGCTTTCAGTTTTATTGTTCATTTCATACACCAGAAATAGTATAAAAAGATAAAGCAAGAATTCTTGAATATAGTTCTATTAGGATAGATTCACCTCAAAGTCATATATTTGATGAATTGCAAAATTTTGTTTTCATACTTGTGAAAAAAAGCCTCAATTTTCCTGATCATTATCCCTTTAGATGAAGTTAAGAAAAATCTGGTCAATAACCATAAATCTCAAGTAGAACATGTTGTTGATGAAGATTTACAACAACAGTGTGCAAAAGTTCAAATTAAACTACCAGTTGCACCTATATGGAGGTTCACGAGTTCCAAGAAATCCGCTATCCATCTAAACTATGTAATATATTTGCAAGAGCTTAATGATTTCATACATATTGATGATAATCCTTTAACCTTTGTAGAAACTATTGAAAGTGATAGATCGATATATTGAATCAATGCCATGAAAGAAAAGTTTGACTCTGTGGCAAAAAACCAAGTATTGGATCTAGTACCTAGACCTGATAGAGTTAGACCTGTTAGTTGTATTTGGGTCTTTAAGACCAAAAGAGACTCTAAAGGGTGAGTGGAGATGTACAAAGCTAGGCTCGCTACAAAGGGCTTCACTCAAATGAATGGCATCGATTATAATGAAATATTTTATCTTGTCTCAACTAAACAATCGTTGAGAATAATCATGACCCTTATAGCTTATTTTGAATTAGAGCTACATCAAATGGATTTGAAAATGACTTTCGTGAATGGGGATCTAAAAGAGGAGGTAAATATGCAACAACCTTCTAGTTTCAATGTAGATGACAAATAATTTAGTTTGTAAATTGAAGAAATCAATATATGAACTGAAATAAGCATCCCGCCAGTGGTAAAAAAAGTTCAATCAAGTCATTTTGAACTTTGAATTTACTGAAAACATTGTTGATCGGTGTATATACCTTAAGGATAGTGGGAGTAAGTTCATAATTTTGATTTTGTATATTGATGATATTCTTTTTGCAACTAATGATTTGAGTCTACTATGTGAGACAAAAAAATATTTCTCATCATCTTGATATGAATAACATGGGTGAGACCACTTATATGCTTAGAATTGAGATCCATCATGATAGAACTATGAGTGTCCTTGGCCTCTTTCAAAAATCTTATATCCTTAAGGTTTTTAAAAGATATGGGATGAAAAATAGTTCTCCTAGTAAAAGAGTATAAATTAAGCTTAAAAAATTATCCTCAAAATGATATCAAAAAGGCTCAAATGGCAAGCGTTCTGTATGCTTTGACGGATGAGAGTTTGCAATATGAGCATACATACACATGATTATATATCACATTTGTCGTTGAGATGCTTGATAAATATCGGTTTAATCTAAGCATTGTGCACTAGAAGGTGGCGAAGACGGTCATGCGATATTTACAAGAAACGAAGAACTATATGTTGACCTGCAAAAAGGTCAACCACCAGAAGGTCATTGGATACTCTAATGCAGACTTAGGAGGATGTCTCGACAATAGAAAGTCTACTACTAGATACAGATACGTCTTTCTATTAATAGGTGGTGGTGTCTCATGAAGAAGTGGAAAGCAGTTTACAATTGTAGCTGAAACTATGGAGGCAGAGTTATTGCTCTATAAGAGACTTTGTTTCAGTTCATATGGATCAAAAACTTCATTACAGGTCTTGGTATGGTAGACTCTATTAAGCGCTCACTAAAGATCTTAAGTGATAATGAAATTATCATGTCCTTTTCGAATAATAACAAGAGCTTCACCTCATATTGACACATGAAGTTAAAGTACTTTATTGTTAAAGAAAGGGCCGAGAATCATTTAGTGTGTTTTGATACAATCGTACGAAAAAAATTATTGTGAATCCTCTTACTAAAATGCTAGCACCAGGATCATATTCTCAATATGTAATAAGAGTGGGCTTATTTGATTCCTTCTGATGTATGACAATATATTATGGTTATATGTTATCACTTTTATGAAACTAAATTGATTTTCTATAATTTTTTATACATTATTAATTTTGTATAAAATGTCTTTCATTTATGAAGAGAAAATATGAGAATAATAATATTAAAAAGACCAATATAATGGGTTAGAGAACAACTTATTTATAAATATATTCTTAACATGCTAAACACTTAAAATGAATAATATTGTAGTGCATGAAAATATGATATCTCATATAAAGGTCTTCATCTCCATGACTCGTATGATTCATTCTTATGAGAACCCACATAAAAATTGAATTGAGATAACAATAAGAAACCTCGATGAAGTACTTTTTCATGAAAATGAGAGAGAATGTTGGATTTTGGATCGAATTTGATCCAACCTGGATGTGACCTATATTGACATGGGCATATCAAGGGACATACATGAGAGAGGCTCTTGGGTTTTGGGGCCTCTTAACTGTCCATGTGTACCCATTATAGACATTCACCAATGCCCATTATGGGCCTCCTCCGGACCTTCCTATAAATAAACCCGTAATGGTGTAATGAGTGCCATCTAGTATTGTCTGTCTCTCATTATTTCTGGGTTCTAAGTGTCCTCACCTCTCGACATTCTGGCCTAGGCTCATTGTGGGCATTGATTGGTTGAAGAGAACACCAACCACCCGCATCCACCGAAGCATCGTTCAGATCGTCTATGGCCACATCAGGTAAGTAGCTCTTTCACAATCCATTTGGTGCAACACCCCAACCAACTGAAATATTTATCTGGCCATTTTATTGATGTTCGAATCTGGAGGTCCTGTTGCAAACTTGAGAGAGTATCAATTTGTTCTTCTTTAAGTGTGTGCTTATTTCTCTTTGAACTAAGGCTTTTCCAAGCAAGGGTTAACCAACACTGCCATGCAAACCTCTTCTATAAGGACCTGAACATGAGAGCTTGACGTGTGTTTTTCCAAATCTAGCTCTAAGGTTAGAAAAGAAGGTGCAAGTCCATCCCAAGTAATTCGTGTGCACCACCTTATATCTGACTAAATCCTCCAGTGAATTGCAATGTCTTTGGGGACGAGTGGAACCGATTTGACTTTAAACACCTTATTTGAATAAAAATCGCTAGAGCTTCACACCATAGATTGAAGATAAGAGGAGAACATGAACTAATAATGATGCTGCTCTTGGCAGTAGCCTGTAGGACCAAAGCATGTTCCAAGTATTTATGCACAGAGTCTTCCGCCAAGATCTGCCTCCCATATGATTTCTCCCTTTTGCATTTCTGCTATCGGTACACGGCAACTATCGTTAGGCCAATGCCTGAGATATTCTTTTTTGTTTTTTCTGAACACAGAGATTGCATTAAGGTTGCATTTGAATGTCACGAGCCTCTAATAAGGCAGGATCAGATACAATCACATTGCACAAAGGCAAAGTACCATCTTCTGTTGTACAACCTGTCAGATTGGGGCCCAACAGCAGATGGATGGTGATCAGGGTGAAAAGATCAGGTGCTGCAGCAAATTGCATTCGTGCAATGTGATTGCACCTTATCCCAAAACAATTATCCATATCCACCCCAAAATGAGGATTGAGATTTGTGTTTTAGAAGAGGTTCGTGAATCTCTAGCCCGATTGATTGCGGTTGAGAAGACTTTGGGCCAAAGGTTTAAGAATGGCAGTGCATGGATATCAGATAAATGGTTGGTGAGTAATCACACGTACACACCAGTACTAAGAGCATATGAGGCCTTGGCAGCCATGAGAAGAAGTCTCTGATTAAAACTCAAAAAGGTGGGAGTCTCTCATTGCTTAACCGGACAGGAGGAGGCATAAATGAAAATTTATCAGGAGGTGCTGGCTCTTAATAACATAGAGAACGATATAGTCGGGGCGGAATAATCTAATCTTCAGAAATTCAACATGTAGCAGGGCAGTCTACAAATGGCTACATTCAGATCTGGCTTGGATCGGGAGCAACAGGATAGGCTAAATTTGTGTCTTGTACTTTACAAGAGTCATTGTGCTAGTCTTTGCTTCTGCTTTATGGATGTATGGTTTTTGCTGAGGGATGATACCTCACCAACCCTCACCTGTCTGTCTGTATTTTTTCCTTTAAGATTTCATTAAATTCTTTGATCTTACTTAAAAAAAAATAAATCAATTCTTGAAAAAACATAAGATTTTATTATTTTTAAAAAAATCATATTTTTTCATAAAAAAAAACTATCTAAAGGTGAATTCATGTTAAATTGGAAGCACTGAATCTATCTATAAGTTCAGATTTTATCAAAACAACTTGCATCATAAGATTCAAGACGGAATGGGGGACGACATAGGGATGAGTGGAACTGCACTTTAATAATTAAGCGAGCATGACAAAGCATAAACAAATGAACAGAAAAAATAAGAACAGAGGAAATAACTGTAGCAAAAATTAAAAAAACAGAGATCAGAAACAGCAGAAACAAATCCAGTAAAATTGGACTGCCCAGCAGCCAACAGACTAGCTACAAAATGGACAACAGTCTCCCTTTGGATATATGATGTTTCTCATCATCTAGTAGGGGCAGTTTGCGAATATTGCTAGGTTGACGGTTTTCATGAGTCTAGGAAGCATCCATTGCCACGAGGTCGAAGCTGAGTGTACCCCGTATGGCCAGGGATGATCTCAATTCTCAAAGGTTATTTCAGCCGCACCCCTTTCAATGTGCGGCCGATGATGGCCAGGTAAAGAAAAGAGCTTTATTTTTGCTATCCTAAACCCATAGGAGGCATCCTTGCAACAAAGGGTGAAAG
This sequence comes from Nuphar pumila, assembly GCF_984573655.1. NCBI lineage: Eukaryota > Viridiplantae > Streptophyta > Magnoliopsida > Nymphaeales > Nymphaeaceae > Nuphar > Nuphar pumila. The sequence goes on along the minus strand of NC_143255.1, from coordinate 20,656,181 downwards.
CGAGTGTACCCCGTATTGCCTCAGATGATCTCATTGGTTATACCAGCAACCATAGGCTTGTCAATGTGCGGTTGATGATGACCAGTTTTAATTTCCCTTGGACTAACCAAAAAAAAAAGGAAACGAGAAAACCCTCAAAGATGTGATCAACAGCAAAATAAAGTTATCAAAGTAAAAAACGTATTGTAAGGGCCCAACCGGGTTCGAACCGGTGACCTCTTGATCTGCAGTCAAATGCTCTACCACTGAGCTATGGACCCCGGAGATGCAAAGAACATGAAATTTACTTATATGTTAATATTTTTGCGTTTGCACTGTCAAGATTTAACATTGGCCAATCTATCAATGGTAGGAGTTCTCAATATTCAAAATTTATGAACATAGAACTTATCGAGTTTGTGGGCAAAAAAGATTACAGTCACGCATGTCTGAGTGGAGCTGACAATGGGTTGGGTTTGTATCGGGTACCCGATCCTCAATATCTGGGTATGAGCATAAAAAATACTGACTTGAATATTATCCAGGTCGACCCAAACCGACCCGAGTAGTGTACAACAGTTTTCAATTATTAATTTTGTTGGATACCTGACCCGACTCGTCCATGACTCAAGTATTTTATATGTATTGTTATTTAACATAAGCTCTTTAAATTATATAAATCCAGGTTTGGGAATTCATTTTCTTTATCGGACAAAGCTCAAATCCGAAACCGAACCCAGCAAGTAGCTATTTGGTGGCTTTCAGTACAGCCTGATGGATCAGATACCCGACCCATTGATTGCCTCATGCCCGATCATGTTATAATGCCTCCCAATTTGAGCTGCTGAATATTATCAGATGGTGCATTTTTTTTTTACTTCGGACCTTTAAAGTGAGTACTTTAGGCACAGATCAAGGGATCTTGGTAGATCACCATCTAATTCAGATATTAGGTCCATTATTTTTTTTCATTCATAACCCGAAAAAACTGCACCCAGGCAGCGGTGTAAAACTCCGAGGCTAGGACCCTTGTCCCCAGGGCCTATGCTGGGTGTTGGCTTACATAACGGGGCAGCGCATGCGAAAATCAAACCCGACTGCCCATATGACAGCCGAGGCCCGCTCCAACTACACTAATGCCTTTGGGGCAGGACCATTAATGGTTTATTCTGTTATTGTGTAACTGTAACAAATCCACTAAAAACTGTTTATGGCTGGACCTGCCCAAGCTCCAGATCCAGCTGGTCCAAACCACAGCGCCATACGGGTTCATGCCAATACCAATATTGATCCACTCTCTGCGCGTGTATAATTTGAGTGTTAACAGGCCAATTTTGTCGTTCCCTTTTTATTTTCTGCTACATGGGGTGTTGGCCGATCACTTGGGGTGAACACCGGGACGTCTGTAGTAGGCCCCAAACATCAAACCTAGGACTGTCAATGGGCCGGGTCAGGGTTCAGCTGGACCTGCCCATGTAACTAATTAATAACCGGGTCCAAGTTTTGTCAGATCACAAAAATAGAATCCTAAACCTGTAACCCCATAATTTTAAAATTTTATTTTTATTAAAACTATATACAAAATACTCGGGTTGGGTCGGGTCGAGTTGGGTACCCGGCAAAAAAACCCAAGGTCGGATTTGGATACCCAGGAAAAATCATGACCCAAACATGACCTGTATAATGCTTGGATCGGGTCGGGTCAAGTCAGGTACCCAGTATAAGCCAGATCCGTTGCAGCCCTAGACAAACCTATGATAGCTATGGAGAAGCGGGGTGAAACTTGTCCACTCTCACGAGCTTGACCAATATAGGTTAGGGCCAATTAGGCTCAATCCTGGTTGTCTAGCTTCTTGTTACGGAGAGAAAAAAAACCATCTTGGACCCAACCCAAGTTTATGGTGAGGGTTATACGTGACTGAACAATGTAAATGGATTTACACACAAATATATAGAGCATGATACCATATAGTAGTACACACTCTTAATTGTTTGTATGGATCCGGACACGAACTGTTAGATGTAACTGCATAGATGTGTTTAGATTAGTTTGTTTATTATGTGATGAGGTTTTATCGTGTGTAATACACCCCAATTTTCCATTTATGAGATGGTGAAAAATATTATATGTTAAAAGGTTAGATTTTATTTTTGAAATTCAAATATATGTAAATCAAGTGTATAACACCATAACTACTATATATATTATATTTGGTCATGTGCCATTACATACAACTGCCATTTTTTTTTTCTTTTATTAAACTAACCTGTCAAAACGCTGGGTACGATTAGCAATGCAGTATAGTCTTTGATAGCACCATTTTGCGCAAAACGTGGGTGATGGGAAGGGTTTTGGCAGCTCCAAATCCCACCCCAATGCAGTGACTTGACACCCTCTCGAAGAGGTGGGTTGTGTAGATTCTACGCATTGACTCCCTCCTCGTCACATGCTCAATGCCCTAGGGAACCTTACCCCTTCCCACATGCTCAACCCTCTCTGCAACCTCACACCCTACCCAGAGGGGTGGGTTTTGTGGTTGTAAACCTGGGTGAGCTAATCTCACGCAGCATTTGACAGGATCCACTCTTTATCAGTATGATGTTTGAGAACACCATTTTGGCAAAATGTGTGTTATGGGAAGGGCTTTGGCAGCTCCAAATCCCTCCCCAATGCAGTGATTCGACACACTCTCGAAGAGGTGGGTTTTGTGGATTATGTGCATTAAATCGGTTTTGGCACCTTGCTCGATGCCCTAGAGAAACTTACCCCTCCCCACCTGCTCAACCCTCTCTCTGCAACCTCACACCCTCCCCACCCGGTGTAAAGCGAGGGGCTTGATTTACGAAAAAGTTGTTTCGATGCCAATCGATGTAAATCGAGTGGCTTGATTTATGAAAAAATTGCTCTAATACCAATTGATATAAAAATTTAGAGGGTCCGATTTATGAGAAAAATTAACCACTATTAATGATATGAAGAAAACAAAATTTTTTAAGAAAATATCAAAAAATAAAAAAAAAATTGCTAGAAATTAACTGAATAAAAAATAACTGAAATAATTGGGAATATCAATCTTTGAAAAATCAACTCTCATTTCCGAATCCCCAACAGTAATGCCATAAAAATTATTTATAGCAAAACAGGAAACCCTACCCTACATTGGATCTTGGATAAGATCTAAATACCCAAACAAACAAAAAAGAAACCAAGTTCAAAATGCAACTATGAATCCCATTGGATCCCTTCTCTATGGATCCATCGGATTCAATCACTCTTTGTTCATCTTCTTCTTCTTTTTGCCTTTCATTAAAGTTGGATCCGACTCTAGATCCAATGCATTATCCCCGCAGGTTGAAAAGGATTCATCTTCAACGAATCATAGGTAGTGACATCAATGTTGCCAAGCATGGGCCTGCACAAAAGGGTTGCACCATCGAAAATGATGGTCTCTTAATCTTGCTTTGACTCTTGACCATCTTTTTCAGTATCTAGATTTGCTTTGTCACCCTCTTCATGTTCAACCAACTGAACCTACTTACGAATAGTGGCGTATTGGGCTGCTAGATGCCCAACTCCATCACATCGACATATCTGCACGATTGAATCACTGTGAATTTTTTTTACTACCTTATAACACATATATGCATGATTGTGATACAGAACATATTTATTTGACAGCTTTATAAATCATATATGCATGCTTAAATCACTATGATATTTTTTTGACAACCTTAGAACACATATTTGCATGATTGAATCACTATGATTTTTTTTTTGTTATCCTTAGAACATATATCTGAATTTTGTTAATGTCATTCACTTTATTGCTAGCTAGTTTATGTGTAATTCATTCATGTTACTTTGATTGACTTAGATTAGGTGCATTGCATATAATTTATTTCATTATATTTTGTTTATCAATACTAACCTTTTGGTTCTCTTGTAGGATGGTGGAGATAATCAACGTAGAGGAGTTGATGGAGGCATGGATGAAGGGACAGATCGAGACAATGAAGAGGTTGATGTTCATAATCTTGGTGATGATTAGATTCATGTGTTGAATTTGTTGCACCTTCTTGTTGTTTCAAACGAAACTCGTTGTATAAATTCACTTGTAAATAATTAGAACTTGGCGAGGATTATAGTGGATCGATAAAATTTTTCACCTTGTATCTTGTGTTAAATTTGTTTTACCTGCTTTGTATATGTATTTTTTATGTGTATTTTGTTTTTTATACACAGGATATATAAATTGTATAACGAAAAAAAAAATCTCAATATTTATATTTCAAACAAATTTTTTTATTTTTTACGATGGATTAGCGATGGATAATATTTGTCGCTAATTAGTATCGGCCTTCAATTTAGCGATGGATTAGGAACGGATATTTATCCATTGCAAAACTGAATCGGCTGATATTTTGCGATAAATTGTAATTTATCGCTACAATAGTGACAAAATTAGCGACGGATGTGTATTTATCACAAAACCAAATCTCTGCAAATTAGCGACGGCCTCACAACGAATCATGATATTCGCTAATTCATCGCAAATTAGCGACAAAAGTAACGACAGATATATTCCGTCGCTAATTAGCGACTAGAAAATTACGATGAAAGTTATCCATCGCTAAATTGTTCAGCGATGAATTAACGACGGATTATGACCGTCGCTAATTCACATATTTCGTGTAGTGTATATTGAAGAAAGCGAGCTTTCATAAAGTTTTGAAAGCATGAAAGAAGCATATGGTTTTGTGAGCTTAATTTTCATACAAGCTTCAAAGGTCTGTGAATATCTTGGTTCACATTTTCACTCAATCAAGTGCAATCACATTGCACATTTCTAATGTGCTGCTGCACTCGAGCACCATCCATCTTTTCCATATAGCGTGTCAGCTGCGGGGAGTGGGTACTCAAGTGCAGGAGCACATTTTTTTTTTTTTTTGAAAGAAGAGATATGATATTATAAATAAAAGCTAATAGAAATACAACATACAGCAGATATGATGAGATATCTCACTTGTTGAATTCGAATAGATAAGCGGAAACCCCAAAAATAAAAATAAATACAAAAACAGAAACAGAGACAAAAAAGCAAAGACATCTGAGGAAACAAAAAGGCATGTTGAGTATAGTTCGTCTCAGAACCACAGAAGATAGAGTACTATCCAGCCAAAGCAGTGCCGAACAAAAGCAGCTTCATCTAAATGCCAGCTAACACGATCTATAATCATCATCGCAACAGTGGATCCAGATTTTGCAGAAGAAAGAATTTCAAATAGAGTAGATTCGAGGACACCATTTAGATAGGAAAGTAGAAGCCGCTGAAGCAGGAATCAATCAGGAAACGGCGTCACAGATACTATTGAACACAGTTCATCCCCGAACCACTTTTATAGAGGGAAATAGAAGTCGCGAAGCAGGGTTGGTGATCTGTAAATGGAGTCACAGATTCTGCAAAAGAGAACCGTAGCCCTAGCGAGCAAGAAGCAAAACATGCCATAGAGAAGGAACTGCGAGAATCTACAGAAATCCGCAAGAAGGACCAGACCAGAGCTCAATCACAGCAATACTCCCGGCACTACTACAACACTATATCACAAATTCGAATCTGCTAAGAATCTCAATTCACACCCACACTCCTTCCAGCTGAAGCACACGCATACATACTCCATCCACCCTGACGTGGTTGAAAGCAAAAACCCAATAAACGCATAGACACAAACATAATCACCCCATCCCATCCCACACTCACGCAGGAGCACATTTAAAATATGTAATGGGATTGCACCTGATCTTTTTTCATGTATCCATGGCACAGGCAATACATCCAACCACTTCTGGCAGTTGTTTTCAGGTGTGAACAAAGTAATATCCCTCTTTGACAAACTAGAAGAGACACACACCCACACCAGAACTTTCCAGGCATTCATACAAGAAGATATTAACCCTTTTGTCTTTTATTAAATTATCCATTTGCTCTTTCGCGTGGGTTTCACGGATAACCACTCGGGTGCAATCACATTGCACAAATGCAGTGTGCTGCTGCATTTGGGCACCCTCCATCTGCTGTTGTACAGTATGTCAGACATGGGGCCCAGCAGCTAAAAGAGGGTGATCATGTGCAGGAGCGCATTATGTAATTACACCTAATCCAGCCTCGACTTTGATGGAGTTTGCTTTGCCATACCAAAAATCAGTGTTGTGAGAGGCATACCCCTCAAGCGTACGCCTCAAAGGCGAAGCGCACGCTCAAGGTACTGAGGCGTTGCACTGAGGCGTTTCACCTCCTTAACGAATTCCTTGAATGTTCGTTGCCGTTGTGGCCCTAAGAACCAGACCCCCTCGATCCCGACTCCCAATTGTTCTTCTGCGATGGATCTTTGAGGCTATGTTCCTGTCTATCGGAGGCATTGTCAGACGATTCTGCCCCAGAAAAAGTGATGCCGCCGTTTGCATTATTACTACGTCTGTTTAGAGATTTCTGTCGATTTGGGATCATATGATTCTGGGTATGATTTGTGTTTGCGTTTAGATCCGGTTTCAGTGGAGATTGTGGCATTACGGGAGCCTAATAGAGATATCAATGAAAAAAAAAAGAGAGAAAACACCATAAATCGTTCATCAACGAAATCCCAGCAATAATTCGCATGCATGCAAGAGGGAACCGACAGCAGAAGGGGAGAAAAAAAAGAACTTGAGAAACTGACGATCCATCTGCGTCCGGCCTCGGCGAAGCTCACGCTCAAGGTCCCAAGTCGCGCCCGACCACCTCACCTTTCCCTTCGTCGTCAAGTCATGTGCGGCGCTTGCGGATCTCCCGCTCGGTAGAGCCCTCCACAGATGGATTCTGAGCTGCGGGCTAGTTCGTGACCCCTTCGTCGCGAGCTCCATGATCGGTATATACTGAAAATCCGGCGGGGTTGGTGATGTGTGCCAATTGTTCGAAGAAATGCCTCAACGAGATGTTGTTGCTTGGTACGCCATGATTGCTGAGTTCCTGAAGAGGGAGGACGTGGGGTCTGCTCGGGCTTTATTCGAGTCGATGCCTGTGGAGAGGTCTTTGGTTACCTAGAACACCATGATCACCGGCCTAGCGCAGAATGGGATGTCGATGGATGCGCTCGGGCTTTTTCGACGGATGCAAGCCAAGGGCTTAACGCCGGATGAAGTCACGTTGGTTGGTGTTCTTTCAGCTTGTGCTAAATTGGGTGCACTGGAGGTCAGGAAATGGGTGCACAGGTACATCGAGAAGAACGGCATTAAGCTGAGTGTTTTCTTGAGTAATTCTCTCATAGATATGTACATGAAAGGTGGAATTTTGGAATACGCACGCCAAGTGTTTGATGGTATGTGTGAGAGGACAGTGGTCTTGAAGCTTATTTTATTATTTTGATCATGAAGCTTACGCTCCAACGCCTCGCTTCATAACATGCTCAACGCCGCGCTTCGCCTCATCGCATTTAACAACCTTGCCAAAAATATTTATAAATCACATGTGAATCGAATTGCAGGGCCCCTTCCATTCTCATGTGGGCTTTGATGTGAGAAAATGGAGCTTATGAGATCTGTAGAAGGGATGATTCTCATCAAATTTAAACAAATGTCCCATTTATGTTATATACAAATTATGATGTTCTCATAATTGCAAGTTATGACCTAATTTCTAGATTCCACGTTAGAAAACGTGGTATGTCAAGATATCAAAAGTAATTTATAAACTTTAAAATTCAAATAATATTATCAATTGAGTATGGCATATTCATATGTTATTGTAGTTAAGTATATAATTTTTATACTTTGTTTTATGAAAAACAATAACACCTTTTATTTTTATTTTTTTAAAATAATCAATAACATTTTTTATTTTTATTTATTTAAAATAATTAAAATAATGAGATAAGTTGTACACTTATATATATATATATATATATATATATGATCCATATGACATGTCAACCTGAGCATGTTGCTGAAGGTAAGTGCTCCTTAACTTTACTGAACTCTCAACCTGAGCATGTTGCATTTGTCATGCATATGTTTGGCTGCAGAAGCTCTTCCCTGCCATTAGACTATCTAGATTTGTACATTTTTGAATAGCACACCACCTATTTCCATTTGGACCAAGGTGGAGGATAAGATAAATCAGAAAAGGCAGACCTAGAATGGAAACTACCTTTCCAATCCCGGACGTGCGACGCTCATCCAGCATGTCAATAACTATCCCATTTCACATGTTGCGGCTATTTTGTATCTCAAGAAAAGTTGAAACAAAGGAGGTCTAGGGATTCAAAAGTAAGTGCCATGAACAAAGCTCCTTTATGTGGATAGTGGTGTCGCTTAGCAACCAAATCGTCACCACTAACTGCCTTCATCGAAACAAAGTATCATTTATTTGGCAGTGTCGATTCATGACAACCTCATCAATCACGGAAGGAGTCTTTGAAATAATAATTTTTTAACAAAAAATGATCGCACTCTACTACATAAATGATGTGTTTTCCTAGAAACCCCATAGTTTGCTAAAATCTGCACAACGACCAAAACTATAAGTAGCCAACTTTGTTAAGACCTTTTTACCTTTTGCATATTCAAAACTCATGAAGTTTGCGTGATATATTGTTTTGCTAATCATGTATCACAAATTTCCACTTAAAAGGAGGTTCATACATTTTTTTTGTGGACCTCGAGAAGCGCGCAAAAAATTATGTTATTTATGTGGTCTTCTCTCATAAGTATAAAATCACAAACACATTAGTAAAATCACATATTTTATTCCAAAGGTGCGAGAAACCATGTGAACCTTCTTTTTCTTTTCTTTAACCCTCATTTAAATATATCTTCGTATATATTTTTTTGTGGTCTTTACAAAGTGCGCAAAAACAAGTTTTGTGAACCATCTTATGATTGTAACTTTGCAAATACCTTAGTAAAATTGCATATATCTATACCTATAAAATGTGATTTTCATGAAGAAAAATGCTTATTTTGTATTGTGAACATAAAGAATTTTGGGATGTAAACTATTTGTGTCTCTCCGCACAATTAAATATGTGATCTTATAAAATATATGAATTCCCATATGAGCACAGTATAAAAGCAAAGCTAGGATTTTATAAAAATGAGTGTTTTCTGTTTCTCATACAAAATACATATGATCGCATATTAGTATTAAATCTCGCTAACCTGACACTCTTCACAAGAGCATTTTTGTATGTCAAGATCAACACATGAACTGTTTCAACCCTGTGTTATGAAAAGAACATGGATAGGATAAACTAATTTTAAACAAATCTCTCTCGCCCCCGATGCTCTCGCCCTCTCGCTAGCCTTCAACGCTCTCTTCCCAAATGTTGGCCCTTGAATATCTCTCTCTCACCTCTGATGCTCTCTTTCGAGATGCTCGCGCCCTCGATGCTCTCTTCTCAAACACCGGCCCCTGACCCGTTTCCTCCCTCCACTCTCTCTGCGCTTTCCTCCCCCCTACTCTCTCTTTCTAGGTGCACTCCCTTCCTCTCTATCTCGCTCTCTTTCATGAATTGACCCTAACCTGGTTTTACGATTAGGGTTTGTTGTATCTGATTTATTTTAAGGATTAGAGGGATTTTGGGGATTTTAGGGTTAGGGTTTATGATTATTTTCTTCTTCTACTTGTTTGATCTTCACTTTGTTTAGGGATTTTAAGGCTTGGGCTCTACTATTTTGCTTTCCATGGGTCACCTTCTCACCAAGTGATCTCTTGGTTGTTAAGTAATCATTTGTATGTTCGCAAACATCAGCATGAAGGATGCTCTCCATGTTCGATCTTTCGGTTGTTGTCATGTACGATCTTTAGGTAATCATCCGGTTGTTAAGAAATCATTTTATGGTCCATATTGTTGTCATTTTATATTTGATTGTCAAATCGAGCTCATTGAGATGAGGTGACCTTTGTTATTCAATTCTTTGATATTGATACTTTTTTATTTTTTATTATTCAATCCTCATTTTTTTTGGGATGCTTACCACATTGACAATGCAATGCTCTGTCCCTTGACTTGAAGATGAAGTCTTTATTATGATCCTTTGTGCAAAATAAAATCTTTTAGTGAAAGTAGATTGTTTTCTAGATGGAGCCTTTATTTAGTTTTCACTGTTGTTGATATGCTTGCCTTGCTTATTTGAGCATGAATATTTAATTAGTCCGCTTAGTTATTTTGTGAAATGAAGGGCTATGTTTGAAATTTGGAAGTTTTGTGGTTGTGAATATGTTGAGACAAACATTTTCATGAAGTTTTCAGCAAGACTAGTATCTAAGAGGATACAAAACTGGAGTAAAATTCCGTTATGAAATGATGTTTGTGTTGTACGGATAAGAGATACTATTTATACAAAAGTATTTTTTGTGGATTATTTTAGTTATGAAATGATGTTTGTGATGCATAAAATCTTTTAGTGATTATTTTTAATGAATGAATTGTTGTATTATAGGGTTGCTTTTTAAATGTTGTGTCTCCCTTATTTTGAATGAATGGGGTTTGCATACAATATTTAATTTCTTTGCATGTATATTATAATCCAAGATGGCAAACGCTGAAATGAGTGAGGTACAAGAAGTGCGGTCTAGCCAGGCTGAGAAGATGCAATGAAGTACACCTCAGGTGGACTTCTTATTTGACTGCATGTTAGAGTAGTCTAAAGTACTTAAAATAATTAAAAGACAAGGCCATGAGAGTCGTGGAGAGTCAGATGAAGGAGAAATTTAGAGCTAAATTTACCTTAGATAAAATAAAAAATAAGTTGAAGCGTGATAGCCTAACTTGACAGTAATAACTGATTATTGGAGTACGTGGCAAAGACAAGGTGATGTAGCAGGCGGTGCAGCAGCAAGAGGCGCACCGAAGAGCGACTACAAGAAGCTAATAGCCGGTTGTATTATTTGTGTTTTTCTTGATTGCAAAGAATTTTTTATTCCTCTTATGTCATGCCAAGGCAGTTATTCTTTCAAATATATGCTGTTAAAAATATATGCAAGAGGTAAATGCTACATCATCTCATTCAGTTGTGTACTTGTGTTTATCCTTTCTGCAAGCTTTCATCCAGCCAACCTTGGTAATTGTTGTGATGCTCTGGTCTACATGGATGTATAATCCATATTCAGCATGCAAATAGTACAGTCAAATACTTGACAATCCATTCACTTGATACCTTTATAACAGAAGATCTTCTGAACTCCAAAACGGTTATGCATCTAAAGCAAGATCCATAAAATTTTTTGGGGTAATATTTTCCATGTGTCCTAGTCATGACTAGTCAATTTTATGCACCTAAAGCAAGATGCAATTTATCAATTTTAGATAGTAAAATTCTAGTCACAAGTAAAATAAAAGTAACATATGCAATGGAATAATAACACCTTTAGAGTGTTGGGGCAGGTCCCAACCATTAGAAGCAACTAATACTCTTTGGGACATGTAAAAAACTCATTAGTTTAAGCTTAAAATCATTAGATTATCTTTGCAATGTAGAAAGGTTTCATATATTATGTTGCAGAAACTGAAATCATGGAGTTCATATGAAGAACTAAATTCATTGGTTTTTTGTTCACATAATCTTTCTACTGCATCTCCTTTGCTTGGTTACTGTTGCAAAAGCCCATCTAATGGTGAAAGATTGGGTATTGTAGTTCAATAGCAAATCGTAATGGCGATTATGATAACCAATATTGTAGTTTCATATGATTTTTTATGTTTTGGTATTTGGATTCAATTCAAGATCCATATTCAACTCAAAAAAACATGATTTTTAGACAAACCTTCATAATTGGATCCATATCTGATAACAATTATAACTCCAAGATATTAAAAAATTCATGATGTTTTGCTTTTTGTTTTATGTTTTTATATTTGGGTCCAATTGGGCAAAAACCTACAATAAACTTGTTAAAACATGTAAAATGGTGGGCGGATCGGGTCATTCAATCCAAAACTAAGCAATCTGACCCATTATCCATGTATGTCCAAGTTGTTTGCACATCGTCATCAAACAACAGATATTTGGAACACAGCATCCGAGTATAGTCCAAACAAACGTTGGACTTGATATAGTTATTATGGGATGAACATAGCCAGTGTTCCTGTGAAGTTTGTTTCATCCAATCCTGAACAAGCCATCAAACGTACCCTTAGAGATGAGTCTACGCACCCTTTACTCAATTAATTCGGTGGGACACACTTTGCGATAAAGGCATTGGGATCAAAAGAAATTGATAGTTGTAGAAAACATCCAAATTCTCATCCTCTGTTTTGTGTTGTTCATGTAACCTGAGCTTATAACTTTTTCTTTCTAATAAATTCTTGATTTACTTTCACAAAAAAAAATGCCTCCAAAAATAGTCATGGGCAAATTTAAAAAGTGGTATTTACTGCCACCTAGGGAAGGCGAAGCCAGGAAAATGGCACGCATTTATATCACCTTTTTCCTAAGAATGCACGATTAGATTGTGAGATATTAAGTTGAAGTGATATATTGAATATATCTCGTTTAACACGGTAAATATTAGGCAAGTTAATTTTTCACATTTTTGGTGAAAATTAAATTTCTCGGCAATTCTTGTTACTATGTTTATTGTTAGCTGCAAGAAAGATCCTCATTTATATATTATATTGTTGCAATGAAGAGTCAAGCTTTCAAACTGTTTGATGTCATCTATATTTGTTTCATAAAGCTTCCCTCATGTGTTAGGGATGTGATGACGATGAACAAACTCTGATATAAAATCAAACCATTGATGCTATATTAACTTTATTTTTACAAAGAAAACCAATTTTGAGGTTTAATAAAAACAAATGAAAGTAAGTGTCACGGGCTTACTTTTTTCAATAAGTCAGTGCGGCGCGACGGTCCTTCCTTACCGTCGCAAGCCTACTTATCGCTCTGTCACGACCATAGAATGTTTCGCAAACTCGCGAGGCACCAAGTTTCCCAAGCTAGCCAGTCTAACGGCCAAAGGAAGCGTACCAACACATTTCCATGTGATGAATCATTTTCATTGGCCCTGTGCACTACCCTATGCGCAGCTGCCTAGCGGAAGTTGATCAAGCGCATTTCCAAATGTGCATTCCATGTAGTCCATACCGCTTAGTGCATAGTTGTCTCATACCAGCTATCACTTCCGAAAGAGGCACAAACTTTGCCTTAGCCTTGCGTGCCATGGAGCGTATTGTGACTCCATGTGCACGACATAGCAAAACCCCGCCACTGAAGGAACAAGACCTTGCGACCCCCAGTCCGAAGACCAGTTGATGATTGAACACCTTAGCGAAGAGCACCACCCAGACCCATTCGTCGGCGTCTAGGCATTCACTCACCTAGCCCTGAGTCACCATACTCGGTTGGAACCACCTAAGGTGATTCCTAGGGGAATTAGCTCTAACCCACACGCACCCTCGTGCATCCCACCGCTACGCGTGAGAAATCTCGTACAAGTCGAGAAGTCGTTAACCAAGTCTCCAAAGGCAACGTCCTCTGATCCGTTGGCACTGCTCAACCAAACAATGCTCTACGTCTGTGCCACCACATAACGATACACTAACGATGATACCAATGTTAATCGCATGTCATGCTACCATCGCACGTCACCGATTAAGTGAACGCATGCAGCGCGTTTCTGCACTAGATGCATTTTCTACTCAATAGAACTCTGTATTGCACATGCCCCATTCCGAAAGATCGGCCTGAGACATTCTCCCCCACCCAAAACCATTGTCGTCCTCGACAATGCTGGTGTAGGTAAGATCACAGTCTTCACTGATATGTCAGTTTCTTTTTGTACTTATCTTTGGTTTACTCTTTTTCTTCAGCCTACTCAACTTGTTCTGGTTTATGTCCACCATCACTGCAACCTTTAACTCGTCAAGTCCTATACCTTTAACTCATCACCGATCACTTAAACAGTGGTCTTCTGCTTTATCAACATCGAGCATTCTCTGCTCGTGAGACCCCAGTGTAGTCTCAAACACAAATGGGTCATCCTCGCTCGTAGGATAAACTTTGTCGTCTTGATGCTCATGGCTAGGGTGCCTTCAACCCCAGCAAGGGAAAATCCAAACCCTTCGTGGTCCTCACAAAGAAAGACGACCACTAATGCATGCCGCAGGGATATCAACTCCCTTAAGCACAAACTTGCGGTTTTTCAATGGTCCAAACTGGTCTTCATGTGAGGAACATCTGCTTACGTATCACTCTAATGTGGTTCTCCAAAGTGTCTTCCTGGGCACTCATCCTCACAAGGGAACTTTGCCCCAATGTTGCACTCCACTCCCGAAGTTAGCACGTTGTACTCTCTCTTAGAGTCAGCAAATATTCATGCAGGAACCAACGAGCCACGAACAACAACTTTTTCTACACGCGCCATTCATTGAAGATCTGTCAACTCAAGGAACCAAAACAACAAGCCTTCTGCTCAACGTGGGTACTCCGCTAACCCACAATCTTGGGAGAGTATTTAGAAGTCTAGTCGAGTCTCCCATACCCAAAGGTGCAAATCCATCCAACGTGCATTCTCTGCATGTACAAGGCAAACGCCACACTCCACCTGTGAGCCTAACGCACAACTAGTAGGAATCTTTGGCTTATCTACGTTTCCTTATCCAACTGAACAACAATCTTACACTTCTGCTTATCATTGACAAGATGTCCCATACCATCCTGCCAACATCCTTCTTCTGTGCTCGGTCAACCACCCTTCAGTTGCGCAAAATTACATAACCAAGATAAACCATCATTGTCCTTTTCGGTGTCGCACACAATGAAGAACAAGGTCTCCGTGAATCTTTCTGCTTTGATGTCAATTTATCACAGACTTACTTTTTTCAATAAGTTAGTGCGGTGCGACGATCCTTCCTTACCGCCGCAAGCCTAGTTATCGCTCTGTCACGGCCATAGAATGCTTCACAAACTTACGACACACCAAGTTGCCCAAGCTGGCTAGCCTAACAGCCAAAGGCCGCGTACCAACACCTTTTCATGTGCTGAATCATTTTCATTGGCCCTATGCACTACCTCGTGCGCAGCTGTCTAGCGGAAGCTGATCAAGCGTATTTCCAAATGCGCATTCTATGTAGTCCATGCCGCTTAGTGCATGCATAGTCGTCTCATACCAGCTATCACTTCCGAAAGAGGCACAAACGTTTCCTTAGCATTGCGTGCCATGGAGCGTATTGCAACTCTATGCACACGACATAGCAAAACCCTGTCATTGAAGGAACAAGACCTTGTGGCCCCCAATCTGAAGACCAGTTGATGATTGAACACCTTTGCGAAGAGCACCACCCAGACTCATTCGCCTGCGTCTAGGCATTCACTTGCCTAGCCCCGAGTCACCATACTCGGTTGGAACCACCTAAGGTGATTACTCAGGGAATTAACCCTAACCCACACGCACCTTCGTGCATCCAACCGCTACGCGTGGAAAATCTCTTACAAGCCGAGAAGTCCTTAACCAAGTCTCCAAAGGCAACATCCTATGATCCGCTGGCACTGCTCAACCAAACATCGCTCTACGTCTGTGCCGCCACACAACGATGCACTAACGACAATACTGATGTCAATCGCATGCCATGCTACCACCGCACGTCACCGATTAAGCGAACGCATGCCGTGTGTTCCTACACTCGATGCATTTTTCATTCAGTAGAGCTCTGCATTGCACATGCCCCATTCCGAAAGATCGGCCTGGGACAGTAAGTTTACTAGCAAAAAAAAAAACAATGTAAAATTATTGTTAAAAGCTTTGTTATTTTATTTTAAATGAAGTTTAAGCATTTCAAGCATAAATATTCATCATATATATAATGAAAACAAAACTTTAATTCTTTTGTTATCAACAATGCATTTCTATCACGAAGGAAGTTCATTTTCATAGCGGGCAAGAGAAGCAATGCTTTCCATTTCATTATAAATAAGCTTCTTATAAACCTTCGGAAGCATGAAAGAAGCATACAGCTTCATGCTTGAGAAGCGAGCTTCCGAGGATTTAAAAAGCTTCAGCTTTATGCTTCTGAAGCGAGCTTCCAAGGATTTAAGAAGCTTCAGGTAACTATAAACCAAACCATACTCATAAATGTCATCAATTTTTTTTAAAAATCATTTTACACCACAAGAAAATATGGAATTAGCGACGGCATTTAGCGATGGAATAATTATGTCGCTAACTAGCGACGGCTTAACGAGCGAAATAAATCCGTCGCTACAATGAATAATCTTTATGAAAATAGCGATGAAACTAAATCTGTCTCAAACATCATCGCTAATTAGCGACGAAGTTTGCAATGTAAGGTTTTGTCTCTAAATAGCGACAGATTCAGTGACAGAATAGATTTTGTCGTTATTTTTGTATTTTGATTTACGATGGCTTAGCGACGAAATTATTTTGTCGCTAAATGTCGAGTAAATCCCTAATTCCATCCCTCTTTCTCTTTTCATGTTTCGCTGTCTCTTCAACTGCTCCTGCCCGCCGCCCTCTCCCTCCCGCCGCCCGTCGGCCTCTCTCCGGCCCCCATCGTCCACCGCTCGCCAGTCGCCGCTCCCCGTCAGCCTCCTGCCACCGCCCGGCGATGCGCAGGTAAGCGCTTCCGTCGGCAGGGGGTCGACCCCCCCCCCCCCCCTCCCGTGTTTTCGAAAGGGGATCACCTCTCTGCGTTTCTGGCAGCAGGGGGTCGGCCCCCTGCATTTCCGACAGGCAGGGGGTCGCCCCCCTTGCATTTCTGGCAGGCAGGGGGTCGCCCCCCTTGCGTTTCCGGCAGGCAGGGGGTCCCCCCTTTGCGTTTCTGGCAGGGGGTCGACCCCCTGCATTTCCGGCAGGGGGTCGACCCCCCTACATTTCCGGCAGGCAGGGGGTCGCCCCCCTGCGTTTCCAGCAGGCAGGGGGTCGCCCCCCTGCATTTTCGTCAGGGGGTCGACCCCCCTGCGTTTCCGGCAGCAGGGGGTTGCCCCCCCTGCATTTTCGATAGGGGGTCGACCCCTTGCATTTCCGGCAGCAGGGCGTAGGTGGTCGACCCCCTGCGTTTCCGGCAGCAGGGGGTCGCATCCCCCCCCTGCGTTTTCGACAGGGGGTCGCCCCCCTGCGTTTCCGGCAAAGGGGTCGCCCCATGCGTTCTGTGAAACTGCATCTGCCTCGGTTTTTTTTCGGTAGGTGGTGACTTCATTTTAACACAGTGTTTTTTGCAGATTTCTCAACGGAACTCGCTTGTGCCCCGCCACCCGTGGTAAGTAAGTGACAAAAATAATGCAAATCGGGCGCATCACATGTTATTTAATTTATTGGATGTAACACTTTATTGTTCACACACTCACTTAGTTGTTGATATCTAGGATTGCTTTGTTGGAGTTCGGAGATCATGCTGAGCATGATTTTAATGTATGAGAATAGAAGTGTTCTTATTTTTGGAGTACGGATTCCATGCTAGGCATGGTAGTAGTTAGCGGGATATTGAAGTGTGTTTGTTGCAGGTACATGTTTGACATTTGTTTGATATGAATGATTTCGATGTATTGCAATGTTTAATGTGATTGTATTCATACTTGCATGTAGTTACTTTCAATTTCATTATGTCTTCCATGTGAAATTGTATAATGAAAGCATGCTTAAAATGAATGTATCGTGTCATGAATAGTTTGCACATAAAAATATTAAGTTATGTCACGATATTTTCAAAGGTTGATATCATACAAGAAAGCATGATATTTTCACAAAAGTGCCAACTTTGAAAATATCAAATTTTAACCCAATGTTAATGCAATAAAAACCCATTTTTCTTGCCTTTTCATATTATTCGTATATTATTTTTATGTTTATATATTATATGTGTGTGTGAGAGAGAGACTCTGAGCCAAACAACACTACCCTCGAACTTGTGGTCAAACCCTAAAACTGACACCACGAAGGGTCATTTCCTATGCTTGACCTAGAAACGATGCAAAAGGATAGCTTAATAATTTGGCCAAATAGCAGACGTCACTGGCATGACGCAAGATGCATTTGGTTGTGCCTTTCCCTCGTTTAGTCATTCGGCCCGATGCTTCGTACGCCTTTCCTAGCTGTTTCTCCGCACAAAATGAAAACGACGATTTAAATTAAGAATAAGACGAAGTGGACTCAATTATTATCTGTTCACTCTTCCCACTTGTTGTCCTTTATTTCTTTTAGAGCTTATCAGTAGATAATTACGAACAATAAGTTAGGTGCCATTCTCATCTCTCCGCCCCCCCCCCCTCCCCTCTCTTCCTCCTGTAGAGGGAAAGACCGGAAGAGTCTCTCTCTCTCTCTCTCTCTCTCTCTCTCTCTCTCTCTCTCTCTCTCTCTCATGGATGCAAAGAGGCTATTAGATAATGGTGAGATGCCAGAGAAGAAACGACCAAAGGGGAGCGGTTCACTAGCGACGTATGTTAAAGATCTCTGAATGAAAAACCCATGTCTATTTTTTCTCCTTTTCATTTATTTTCTGTTGTAAGATGGAAATTTTTGAAAGGAAATTGAGTTCATGGTATCAGAACATATATATGGTCAATGATTTGGAAATGTTTTTTCTATTTTATTTTTCTTTTGAAAGAAGGTTTGGAAATGTTTCACTGTATAAGGATTTTGAGTAGTAGTACTGATGGTTGGTTGGTTGCAGTGCTATGAGGGAACTGGTGATGATAAAATCTATGCAGAACATCGGTGCCGTTTTGGAGCCATTGATTCGGAAAGTGGTATGATGATACTGCACTAACTGCCTTTTGGTCATCTTCAACGAGAAGATTATCTCATCTTCCCTCTTTTGAGAAATTCCTTCAGCATCAGCAGCACACCCGAATATCCCATGAACAGCATGCTGTTATAATCATGTAGGGTTTTTTCTAAAATTATCAGTATTACGGAGTTATAATTTCGCTAATCCCACCATATTCTGAAAAGTCTCAAGGGCTAACATCATGTATAAATATGTAGTTAATATTTTCGCCATATATATATATATATATATATATATATATATATGTTTGTGCGTGCAATATAAGGGAAAGCACTATTTTTCACGTTTTTTCTACTTTTTTTAGATCTAACCTTATAGATGTGATCTAGATAGTTTCTTTAGTAGAAAACAAGCTTTAGATCATGTTTTTGCAACATGTAAGTTTCGTTTTCAAGGCTTCATAAACCAACAGCCTACAATATACCAACATTTTATTACTCAACAAATTATATTTTTGCATTAAAAAGATTGTCCAAAGTATGATCCCTAGCAAACAAATCATGTTGAATACTTCTCTCAGAGGAGAACCACAAGAATCATTGTGTATCATTTTGAACAAGTCAGCAACATCTTTATCATCATTAATTGTTCCCAATGGTGGCAATGAAAATAATAGAAATACTAATCATTGTGCATCGTCATCATCATCTTGGTCTTCTCCATTCATAATTTATCATATTGGTGGTGGTGGTGGTGCCTGATTGTTGTTAGCGAATTTTCCATAGGTACGTGAGGAGGTGGAGCGTACAGTTGAATGTGGTGTACGTGCAATTCATAGGTCAGGTTACTCCTTTTTGTGGTTCACTTGCTCATTTATTTTTATTTTGATAATTATTGAATTGTTTGTTTTGGCCAAACAATTAAACTTATAATTATCATCAAGGACATGCCTAATGTCTGTTCTTTTTTATTAATTATTTGATATGGTAATCAAATTTTTTATATCTATGTGCGTGTTTTACCTTAACATGCACGAATTTATCTTCCTAAGTAAATGATATGTTTTGGGAGAATAAAATAAATGAATGATATGACAGCAAAGTTTTGTAGGATCAGTGTTGTCTGTATCGTATTAACCTGAATAGGCGGATACGAATCATACTCAGAAAATCGATACGAAACTGATCTGAATTGTCTATTTTTTAATAAATATAAAACATAACTTAAAATTAAATTTTTTTAATATTATTTTAATGACTTTAACAGGTGTCACATTATGATTGACACGTAATATTTTATTATTATTTTTTGGCTGATTCAGAAAAATTCACTTGAGAATCAGTATCGGCCCGATTCAGGCACCTGAATCGTTGGCCAAACGATACAGGTCGGATTCCTACACTGACAACATTGGGATGGACAGCTTTGATACCCCATGAGCAAGGATAATCCAAACAAGAAGGACCGTGGACTAAGCTTTATTGCTTGAATCCTTTTCTAGTTTCTTTGAAATGTCTCCACAAAAGGATATCAAGAACTCAAAAAGGCCCTTAGCCCAATAATGCAACTTTGCAATTAAAATTTCATTTTCTGATGGAGATTATTGACACATAAAACTAGGTGTCATGAACTAAATAATTTGTTATCCTTGACCCATTTTGCCTTAATTAAACCCATCAAAAGTTGTGATGCTTAGAGGTGGTCCGGCTTCGTCCTGTTGTTCTTGTGTCTCAGACTTTCTTTATGCCATTCCAACAAAAATTGACAAAATATTTCAGCTGTCTTATCTCTTTATTAATTCTTATCAAGAAGAACAACCCAAGTTGGTATGATCATAAATGTTTTCTGGGGCCTCCTGAACCTCATGCATGACTCTATGACTAGTCTGGTCGATCAGATGAAGTTATTTCTTATCATGTCAGTGAATGTGCTCCTTTTGGCAGTTTGTGGGTTGGGAACTTGGTTATTTATGACATACTGCTATACTTATAGTGCGTTGAATCCCCCAACCTTGAGTGTCTCTCTTGCAAATCTTATGTCACATTGACATTAAAATCCCCATACGTAGATTCACTGACTTAGTGAGTCGAATATTTACATAGGAATATATAGTAGTAGAATAGAAAGCATTGTCATCATAAGCATGAGTAACGCCTTGCTTGGTTTGGATTGTCTTGTCACCGACCACGAGCACTTGGTTGAGAGAGATATATAGTAGAAATGGTAAGAATTCTAATTCTTATAGATATTGGAACTCAAAATAAAGACAGAGATTTATGGATGGAATCAACTATGCGGTATTTACAGAAAAAATATTCGGTTGTTGAACAACAGTCAATATATGCTTCTAATGTTAAATTAGGATCAACTATGATATAAATAAACCATTAGACCAAACTCCTTTTTTGTGTCAAGGCAGTAGCCATGAATGGCCAGAAACTCCCAAGAAAGGGTGGAAGAATGGGACATATTATGCGACATAGAATGCATTACAGAGGTGTGGCTTTGAAGCAGATTGGTAAGATGCATAGTTGGGCTCATCAAGGGTTCAAAGTAGGTAGCCTTAGGTTGCTTTGAGTAATAAGATCATGGAGATTGTCAATGAACATGCAATAGGATGCCTTGATCTGCGGACAAGGCTCCACTGAGCCATCGATTTCGGCCGTTGATTGGTGGGCCTTGTGTGTTCCCCCCATTAATAGGCCTGTCAGTTCTGACCAGTATATGGCCATTAAGTTAAACCAATAGCACAGAAGTTTTCTGTACCATGCCATTTGAAAGGGAACTATCAAGGGGTGTAAATGGGTCGGGTTTGACCCAAGCCAAATACGTATCAAACCCTATAGGGTCAGGGTTTGGTGATGAATAAAAAGGTTTCATAGAAACGGGGTCAGACCTGAAGGTCCGATTAATATATGGAGCCGGGTATGGTTTCTGAAATTTCATACCAGACCTGGGCATGACCCGAGTTCAGTCTAAGATATGTAAGTTTTCAATGTATAAAAGATAAAAAAAAATATATTATTTTACCAGGTATAAGGTCCGGGTCCGGTTCATGTAATTCTTATAGGATCTGGGTATGATTTCTCTTATGGAGGATCCGGTATCATCATCTCAAATCAAGTCTGGGTTTGGTTTCAACTGGGTCCGAACCAAACCGACCGTTGACACCCCTATAAATATCCAAGAATCTGTAGATGAAAAAATGAGTTTCCTTGGTTCCATCTGCTTGAGATCTGCTAAGCAATCTATGCCATTATCTTATATAAAATAAAATTTTCCCGTGTGTTTTCAAGGGTGACATGCAAAGTGAAGGGGGTGTGTAGAACTATGAAAGGTAGCTTAGACAATACTTCCAAAGATATCATTTGTGAGTCTCTATCCATCCCTTTGTCCTGGACATCAATAAAGATGAACACAAAAAAGAAAAGGGTAATCTACGTATAGGCATCTCATGTATGTCAAATTTACGTTTAGCCATCTTAGCTTCTAATTATTCAAAATAATACTTTAACTTTTTAAAAAACTACTCAGATGACCACCTGAGTAATTACTTTCTATTAACTTAACTAGAGTTAACTCTTGAAGATGACAATTTTACCCTTTATCCTGGCCAAACAAGATGGTGGCTTTTGAGATAATTAAGATGGTGGTTTTTGAGAAGTTGGAACGTGGAGTCCGTCGAAGGCATTTGGTTGCAGATGGGATATCCACCGTATCATTTCACGGATCTATGAGAGAAATTAGGTAAATTCATCATAGATTCGTTAGACACCTATATATAAATTACTCAAGGAAAAAAAAAATAGAAAAGGCGAAAGATCTATGTAGTAAAAGGACAAAAAGTGATCTCGAGTCGGCTAATGCCACAACGCAGCAGAACCCCATTTTACGACTGCACTTTGCAACTAGACACCTGGCTTTACACATAAGGAGAATGAAAAAACTAAAGATAAATTTCACATTAGAAGTCATGTAAGGCATACTATTATAGGTGCCTATGCCTTTAGAGCAGAAATGCTAAGAGGCAATTGGATATTGTGAACCAGCTGACTATTTGGTAGTTGGGGTATTCAAGCATATATATATATATATATATATATATATAAAAGAAAACTAAAACTAGATTTTCATAGGTCTTTTTGCAAATCTAACCTTGCATATGCATTCGACACTATTTGCTTGGAATTGACTATTAGATATCATAATCTCGGATAAAAATATATAATTTTTTATATTTATAAAAATTTTGAGCCATTGATTTTCAAGCCTTAAAAGATCCTTCTTATACATTGTAATAGAATGATCCAAGAGATTTTTTTCTATAAAAATCATGCATCTAGATCGCATCCATACAATAAAATTTAAAAAAAAAAACTATGAAAATCTCGGTTCATATCAATTTACATATGTGACAGGTTTACATATTTTAGTTACCCTATATATATATATATATATATATATTGAACATTAGGTGCTTGCGAGACGTGTTTGATGATTTTTCAAATTTATTTTATTTTATTTTATTTTTAAAATTTGATCGTAAAGATGTGATCTATGTACTTGATTTTATAAGGATCACGATTTCGACACATGGGTGGGTTTTTATAATATTTGAAAAATCAACTGTCCAAAATCTTTGTAATTTTTTTAAGCTTCAAATATCATTTTTTTTATCGAAAACACATGATCCATGTGCGGATTCCTCGTAAGTAAATCGACCATGCTCAACACATTTATAGAGTCACAACTGAAAAAAAAACACCAAAAGAGCCCATCCAACACCTATGGCAAGCACCTAATGTTCAAGCACCTACTCTCTCTCTCTCTCTCTCTCTCTCTCTCTCTCTCTCTCTCTCTCTCTCTCTATATATATATATATATATATATATATATATATACTAAAAGTTTAGGACCACAACTAGCTTTTTTGTATGCATTACTTTTGGCATCACATTAGTTTTTGTTTTTTATTTTATAACTCAAACAATCCGCACCCCAGCGTGGAGACATATATAGCCCCCCGGAGGCTTAGAACTTAGAGACTTCCCTCAGGGCCTATGCTGGGTGTCGGCTTACACAAAAAGTAGCGCCTGCAAGAATCAAACCGTAACATGACAGCCGAGGCATATTCCAGCAAACCCGTTACCAACTTTTATCGACATAGAAGTGTTGAGAAGCGCACTTGCATCAAGCAAAAGTTTAGGACCACTGGAATGACAACTAGCTTTTCTGTATGCATTATATAACTTAAGTGACAGAGGCTGACTGTTGGCATCACACTAGTGGAAGCAGATCAGGTCATGCTGAACATGAGCGTTTTTGCTCATGCCGACATCGTGGCCGTCTGTTTGCATTTTGGATGAATGCCACGTGGTTTTATTGACTTTTGAGCTTTTTAAAATGCAAATCGGATGGTCACGATGTCGGCATGAGCAAAAACGCTCATGTTCAGCATGACCTGATCTGTTTCCCACACTAGTTGTTACCAACTTTTGTAAACTATAGTATCACATTTCACGTGATGTAAATGTACCCTTTGCTTGCTTTCTTGTTTGTTTGCCTGCTTTTTGTGTGTGGGCGTGCACGTGCACGAGAGAGAGAGAGTCAAACAGTAAAGTGTAACAATAGAAATGAAGAAATCCAATTTAAATATATTATCTGCCCTGCCATTACAATAGTGAAAGTTTAAAACGGCGAAATTGCTGCAGCCAAATTCTCATGAAAATTTTCATTTTTCTAATGTTTTTACCTGCAAAAATAAATAAATTAAGAAATATAAAAATATATCTGTAAGATGAAATAAAAATCAGGAGTGTCACCTTTTCTCATTAAATAGCCGATATAACTATAAATATCATGATAAAATTGCAATATTTTAGTATAAATAAAAATATAGCGATATTTTGAAATTATTGTGATATCTGACTGTTTAAAACAGCAATAAAAGCTTTTTTGGCAATATTTTCAAAATATCGCTGATATTTGTCTCTATGGTCATTGTTTTTTTCAGTTTCTAATTAATAACATACCCACAACTAGCTTTTTTGGCATTTCTCTTTTTCTGCAGAAGAAATGAAAGGCAACTACAAGAAATTGCCGAAGCACCAAAATTAAGGCTGAGCTTTAAAGAGAAGTTGGCTCTTCCAATCTTCACAAGCAGCAACATTAAAGGTCAAGACAACAAACCTCTGGAGATTGTAATCATAGACGCCCAAACAGGGATTAGAGCGCAGCAAGATCTCCCACCTTCACTGAAGGTTGAAATACATGTTCTAGATGGCGATTTCTCTCCTGGTGATGGGGAAAGCTGGACCTCAGAAGAACTCAACAGTAATCTGGTTCGACGTCGTGACGGAAAACAGCCGCTGCTTGCAGGAGATGCTGTTGTTACACTAAGAGATGGGGCTGGCTTAATCAGGGAGCTTGCGTTTACAGACAACTCTAGTCGGACAAGAAGCCGAAAGTTCAGGCTTGTAGCCAGAGTAGTGAAAGAAAACAATGGTGTGGTTAAAATTGGAGAGGCTTTATCAGAAGCTTTTGTTGTAAAGGACCATCGTGGTGAATGTATGTAATTCATCATTGTCATTAACACCACCACCACCACCACCACCATCATCATCATCATCAATCATACAGAGACCAATGTTTCAAATGCCACATTACACCTTCACCTTAAATCATCATTATCATCACAATCTTCGTGATCATCATCCTCATGCACAGACAATGATCGAAAAGGCCCAAGCGTGTTTTTCAACATTTGGGGGCAAAGCATTGGATCCTTCATAGTTCATGTTTATCACAGTCATTATATGAGCATTAACACATAAAAGAAAAAATATGCCAAGTCCCTGTCCACCATCATCAACATCATCAGCTAACTACGTTTATGTATTTCAGCCTACAAAAAGCATCACCCGCCATCATTGGACGATGAAGTATGGCGTTTGGAAAAGATTGGAAAGGATGGTGCTTTCCATAAAAGGCTAGCTGCTGAGGGCATCGACAGTGTCCAAGACTTCCTCAAGCTAGAAGTCATGGACCCAACACTCCTCCGAAGGGTAAGAAAATAAAGCTACATATTTTTATTGCTGGGTGAATTTGAGGGCTTCAGTTCTCAAAAAGCGAGGGATCTGATTACTCTCCCTTTTTCCTGTGGTCAGGTCGGGCCAAAGAACCAAAGATTTTTATTATAAATACCTATCTTGGATCCTTAAAAGCTGTGGATCTAAGATACTTTGGAGAGAAAATCAGGTCCAAGGTACCTTGGATGCTGTCCATGAAGATGAACGGCACTCAAAAGTTGCCAAAAATGATGGCCCCCCACCTAGATGGGCCTCACCAAAAATTTGGGTGCGATTCACTTTTTGGATGAACAGCTTCAACAGTTGAAAATTGGACGACTGAGATTCATCCAAAATAAGAAACTTGTGATAGTTTTTGGGTACCGCTCATTTTGACGAGCCGAGCTTTCGGCTTGAACGCCTTAAGTCACCCTGCCTAGCCAGGTATGCAGATACCTTTTGGGCTGTCCATATGTCTGGTAGACGAGCCGAGCTTCAAGTTTTCAAGCTTAGCTCATTCTTGTGGTGAGCCAAGTTGAGTTCTTGATGAGTCCCAGTTAAACGAGCTGAGTTTGAACCGGCTTGTCTACAAAAAAAACTACATTTTTTACTAATTCATATTCAGCTGAATACCTATTGTTCATATTCAGCTTGCTCAACCTATTTTACGAGTTTGAATGAGCTCTTTACAAGACGAACATGAGCCGTTGGCTGGTTTTCCAGCCGTTGGCTGGTTTTCCAGCCGTAGCTGTCCACTGGTTGTTTACCACTAACATTATATAGGGATGTTTGAATAATCAGATACTTGGAAAAGGGATGTCTGATAGAATGTGGGAATCGACAATGGAGCACGCGAAGACGTGCAACTTGGGGTTGAACAAGTATTTCCACCATGACATGAGCCAGCGGGTTGTTGTAATTTTGGACTCCATTTGCCAACTAGTAGCTGTGCTTTTTGATGGTTGCCTGCTTCCCATCAATGAACTCAGTGGGGTTCAGAAGGTATTACATTCTTCATTCTAAATGCTCATCTTCAGAATATATATATATATATAACGTCATCATCATCAGGTTGTGATGAATCCCAAAACAGAAAAGCTATCATTCTTAATCAACAAGCTCTTATTTTTAAATAGAAGTCCACTTCATATAGTTCATATCATCAATATGACCTTGACTTGCATCCATTATGGCTAAATCAAAAGTAATCATACTTATCATTTTGTTACATATGGATATCATGGTCAATAGCACTGGCCTTCTTCATCCTCATTTATAGTGAACTCATTGTTCGATATCTTATTAATTTGCAATGTTGTTTTTGGAACTCTAAAGGAACAAGTAGTATGGCTGGTGCAAGATGCCTACAACAATTGGGATAAATTGAAGGAGGTGGACGGATCATTCCACAGTAATTTGCTACCATCATCCAGTAAGTCCTAAATCATCCTTTAGGTGTTTATATATATATATATATATGAGAACTACCGTATAAACTGGGAATTTCCAACACTTCTTTGGCAAGTCCAACCATGTAGATGTGTTCGGCATGGTGAACTTGATAGGAAACAACTATTGGATCATGTATTTTGGATGAAAAAATACAATTTTTGGACGCTTGGATATTTATGAAGATTATAAGTGTTGATTTTAAAGCCTTAAAAAATTGTGTTTATGCACTATATCTGATGATTCAAGAGCTGATCCTTATAAAACCAAACATGTAGATCACATGGGAACAGTTAGATTTAAGAGAAAAAAAACAAAAAATCTATCAAAATTGCAGTTCTCATATTCTAGTGACTTTCTTCTACTGGTATTCAAAAATTCTTTCAGGTGGATAGAAGGTGAATCCTGTTGGCAAACTAATGGTGTTATCCAAACTCACTTCCTACCAAAACTTTGCATCCACTACAAACTGAACAGACACCATTGGAAATTGGACTCACAGATGTACAAAAACTCTGGAATTTAGTGACATTGAAATGCAAAAAATGTAGATTTTCTTAAATCTCAAGCACACGTAAGAATGAAGTTCACTCATGATCCTGGTCGCATTTTATGTGATATTCAAACACACCTTAAGAGCTTGTTGACACAATCACATTAAAAGACCTTCCTCTTATGTGATTCCTTCAACAGGTGATTTCAATGGAGCATTAGCTGCTGAATCTCTGACTCCTACAACATCAAGCCAACCCCAAGATCTTAATCAGCTTGAAGCACCTGGCCAAGATGTGGGCCCCCCCTACCATCCGACCGCAAGACAAGTCCAATTTCAAAGTTCTCTGGAAGGTTCATACATTTATGATCATCAGGAAGCCAATAGTTGGCTAGTTCGGATTCAAAACTCATGTCCTAGCAGAAATATACAAGAGGACCACTTTCAAAATTTCAATTTTTGCTATTTCGACAAGGCTCAGATGTGATAATGTATTTGGATATTACTTTGTTGTTTAATAGCTTGATAAAATTATCCTTGACAAATTGCTCCCAACAATTTGTACTGGGAAGGTCCGGCACTTAGTTTTTTTTTAGGGGAGGCCCGGCACTTCATATCGGCTCTTCCCCACCTGAAGCAAATAGTACATCCTAACAGTTGGACAAAATAACTCATTCATGGAAAACCAACATTTTTTGCTGAAACAACTCTATTGTGAAGATTATAGTTCTATAAGAAAATGGTTCCCCAAGACTCGTTCAAATCAATCACAGCTTCTCCACTTATTAAATATATATTTGCTTCTCTATAAATGTGGTTTTTTTCTCATAATTAAAACCTGATTCACTCAAAAGAACCGATAAGCTCTCACCTAAAATGACAATAAGGACCCAAAAGATTGCTTTCGCTTTAATAAAGCTGAGGGATCGTACAGCAGCCTTTTAGAAACTTGTCCGTGAATCACGTGCTTGTGTGCTTATTATTACTTACCATTAGGCGTGAAAAGATCAGGTGCAATACGATTGCACAAATATTTGTGCATTAAGTAGCTGATCACCTTCCATATTGAGGCAGGCCTGTCAGGTGTGGGGCCCAAGACCTGATGGATGGCGATTGGGTGTTTAATTCACAATTTGTGTGCAATCATATTGCACCCGATCCTCTATCCCTCTCTCCCATTAGGCTGCGTTTGATACAAATGCCTCATGGGCAGAATGTGCAGTGTTTGTCCGGTACTGACCAGTCGCACCCCCAGGTGCAACTACTACGGCCCGCGTTTATGCATTATATGTGTCGAGCAGAACGCTGTTTGTTCTGTCCCGGGCAACGCGTGGTGCGTACATCAAACACTGGGACTTGAGGTTTTGGAGGTTTTCTCATGGGCCGAGCGAGACGAGGATGGGAGCAAGAGACATTGGCCAAAGAAGAAAACAGAAATTTGGAGCCCTTGGGCTCATTGGCCATTAGCACTGCTTCTCAAGAAATGGTTTTTGGGATTCATTGCAACAGCAAATAGGCCGACTGAATCAAATAATATATGCATGCAGGAAGTTCTAAAAAGACTGAGAAGAGGGGATGAGGCTTTCGAGCGCAGCCTTCACTGGGAAACATTTCTTACATTGGCCTGAACGTTGAATGACTGTATCGACTGTAGATCACTTTCATCCCGGGTGGTCAATGGGTTCATTAGAGAGTTTCCGGCAGCTGTCTTGAATAAGTGTGGCATCGGAAGCTCCCTCACCTTCCCTTTCTTCTCTATCAAACAGCATACGTGCTTGAAGGACTGTCCCTGTCTTGAAGCACCGTTCGATCACCAAGAAGTCATCACCAACTTTAGGGTGACATGAGGAGAGAGCAAACAAACTGCACGGGACACCCATAAGGGAAGAAGAAGCGTCAGAGCACCTCCTCCTCAAT
Organism: Nuphar pumila; assembly: GCF_984573655.1. Lineage (NCBI taxonomy): Eukaryota > Viridiplantae > Streptophyta > Magnoliopsida > Nymphaeales > Nymphaeaceae > Nuphar > Nuphar pumila. The sequence goes on along the minus strand of NC_143255.1, from coordinate 20,626,559 downwards.
TAAGCCCTCAAGTCTCTCTCCCCACAATCAGCAACTCATTCAAAACTCAGCGCGTTCCCAATTGATACATTGGTTCTTGCAACCGTCGACGTTGCTATTAAAACAGGCACCGAACCATGTTTGGTCCGGCCTTGCCGTAATTACCAAAACATAGGTGTGTTTCTTATTGTTGCCAAAACTTTTAGTTTGTTTTTGTAAATTTTGTCAAAAAGTTATTCTTGTGAGTATAAATTATGAGTAACTTTTTTCCTATTAACTCAATTGGTGTTAGTGAGAGCCCAAGTAGCAATTGTAAACGAGCTGAACGAACCGAGTTTGAAGTGTTCAAGCATGGTCATTTTTTTGGCAAGACAAACCCAGTTCGAACTCATAATGAGCCCAGTTAAACGAGCCGAGCTCGAGGTGGCTTGTTTATAAAAAAAATTCATTGTTTAGAGATCGGAGAATAGGGTTGCAAAAGAATGCTTGCAAAATGTGTGATATTTATTACTACTTAACGAGCTTCTACAAGTCGTATCGAGCTGTTGTTCATATTCAACTTACCCAGCCTATTTTACAAGTTTCAATGAGCGCTCTTCTAGCCAAGCCACAAGCAGCTCGGCTTGTTTCCCAGCCCTAAACCCAAGTTAATTTGACAGAAATGTGCTTTTAATTTGATGGGCCTGCTGGAAGGGTTTCAAATAAGTGAGGGTGAGGAAAGATTATGGTGGGTACATGACAAGGAAATCGAGTTTTCGGTGGCGTCATGTTATAGGGCGTAGGGTGTGCCGTCGATTCAGTGGCTCTCAGACAATTTTGTGGGGGTGGCGGACTTCCCACCACGCGGCTCTTTTCTAGGGTGGCTGGTGATACATGTAAAAGTCAAAACCGAGTTTAGCTTACAGCAAATGGGAGTTCACCAAGCAAGCCGGTGCAGTGATGTGGTTCAGGGAAAATTGATCTCAAATTTTTGGGGAGATTTCCCACGGGACCAGGGAATTAAATGGTAGCCACCTGCGTGGACTGCTTCTGTCACATCGACGGTGTGCAGCAGGGGGGAAGAGAGGGTTTAGATGCAGGTGATGGTGGCAAAAAATGTGGTTGCATCGCAATGAAATAGTTTTTGAAGGGGTTGTTCCTAACGTCCGGATGGTTCAAAACAGAATCAGCAGGGAGCTACGGGAATTTGATAAGCGACATGAAGCAAATTACTGCAACACTCAGCCTGGCTTATTTGTTCTTTAAGGTTTTTCAGGTTCTGGTCTCAAACGAGGACTGAGTGACACCTCGTTACTCTTAAAGTTTTGTAATGAAGCATGTATTGATGTGTGTAACGATGCAACATAGTTAAACTCGATAAAACTTGCCTTTCTTCTAAAAAAAATTGTGGAGCTAGCATAAATTTAGTTGTGGCGCTGTGGGGAGGCGGCTTGCCACCGTGAGGTTCATTTTAAAGTTGGCTCGTGTTGATGGGGAGGGTGAAGACAGATTTGTATCTCAAGAAGCAAGGCTTTCACCTAGCAAGTGTGTGCTTTGTGGTTTAGAGGAAGAGTCAACAACTCATTTGTTTACGGACTGCAGTTACATTAAGGAGTTATTTAGGAGAGCATGTATAGGCAGTGCGTCATGGGCCTGGAGCAGGACGGCAGCGCATCATGGCGTCCAACCAGACCGGAGCTGAGAATCGAAGACAAAGGATGAACTGGATAATGCCGCTAGTCGAGAGGACAATTATGGGGTATAAGCTGGCGGCACAGCAAGGCAATTAAAACGGGGCATTAAGCTAGCTAAGTGGGTCGCTGAACGCCTGGAATAAGGGTGAAAGAACAAAGGACCACAAGGTCATCAATCATAGTTTCCTCTCGCTCTAGAGAGAACATTGAAGGACTATTTACATATGCACTCGATTGATGCTCGGGAGGTCAATGCATTCCTACGTATCATGAGTATGGTTTTTGGTGCATGTGAAGGCATAGTTGAGACACTACGGTGATGAAATACCCAGAACTAGAGCATAGTTGACAGATATCTCAAATAGGCACATAGGGCTACATTATGTTGTCCTCCATAGGTGGCCAAATTGTCATGTTGGGGCTACATTATGTTGTCCTCCATACATGGCCAAATTGTCATGTTGGATTTTGCATAAAGCACTTAACGAAAAACTTTAAACATAAATTTAAAGTATCACTAAGTCAACTTTGGTGGAGCATAACTAAAGCACGTGCAATTATTTTCTTGAAAAGATTCAGCAGCAAAGAGAATACGCATACAAGTATGCAATCGAGGACGTAAAAGCGGGCTTACAGTCACTTTCCAACTAGAAGGTATAAAGACAAACTATCAAAGGATTACTATGATAAGTTATATCGTTGTTGAATCGTATCAAACTGCATATAATACTTATTCATTCATGCCAGTGATGGATAATGTCTTGGACGTTGCTCCTCTGAAAATTATTCCTTTCTTACCACTAAAAGTGGGTCTTAAATTAGGGCACTCTAAGAAAAAGAGATGGAGAACAGAACAAAAGGATGTTGTGTCGTATAAGTCTAGTCATTATGGTGAGGTTCGCCACAATAAGTGGAAGCACAAATAATAATATGTTAGATTACTGATTGTTTGCAAAATCTATATTTGTTAGGAGTTGTTTAATGAATTCCTTTTTTGTAGTTATATAGTCTTTTTAAATGATTTGCTCCAATGTCTTAGGTCTTCTATGTATATCTTAGGTAGTTCGTGATGAATACTTATAAAATAAAATATAATTGTTGCAGCAAAAATCTCTTCAAACCCCCATCCCCAACCCCAAGCAAGGAAGAAATTTTGGTGCCTGAGATACTTGTAAATGTCACGAGTCATGTTTATGTGTTTATATTCAATTTCAAGTAGCAATTATGACATGTATGTGTTTATATTAAATTTTAATTGTTGATGAGAACAAGTTGGTCATGAAAGTCAAAATGTGCAGAAAGAAAAAAATTAGGTGAAAGAATGTAAAATTTATGAAGATACTTTGATGGCAAGTGATGTAAGTATTTGCACGTTCGTTCGTTTGCTTGTTATTTTGTTATGTTTGTATGTATATTCAAATGAATCTAATATGAATATACCACATATGTAGCATTTAGCAAGATTCACAAAAAAGCTCAAAAGTCTACAATCGAGACATAAAAAATGAGATAATCTACCAAGGACCGTTTACCTTACCCCTTATTTGTTTGTGAGTTTGAAAAATGATGTTTTTTTTTCCTACTTGCTAACAAAAACTAACTTGTAAACATTGACTAGTCACAGCAAATACTCACAACTAAAGTGCAATAAGAGGAGGTTGTTGGATGCTTGGATATTGACAACATGCCCTATGGTTTGAAGCTGACAAGGTATCTGATGAACAATGTTGCGTATGTAACAAACATAAATTTGTGGTGCCCAAAGTGACCTTAACTTGATTTATGTTGCAGGTCTTATTTCCTATAAATTGGGATAACAAGCATTGTGTTCTTTGAAACATGGACCTGAAGGCGAAGGTGTTCAAGTTGTATAATTCAATTCGTATCACAACTTGTGCACATAAGAACGTATGCAATATAGTAAGTTAAGATTATTTATTTAAACACGATTTTATTGTTCTCTTGTATTTAATGTTTTGTTGCAGGTTAAATTTTTTACAGTGTGGATGGGCTACGATTGTTATTTCAAGTGGGTGGTATTCCTCGGCAAAAAAATGTGTCATTTGTTTATATGTTTGTTAATTCAATTAATATTATGTGCATGTTGTTGACTTGGAATATGATTGTTACAAGTATGTGTTTATATATCTTTGTTTATAATATTTATAGGAGTTAAGCTATATTAGTTGTTTGCTAATAAAAAAATTTTTTAGAATGATGTCACAAACTGCAAGAATCGTATGATCTCATTTTACAAGAAAATGAGGAAGGTTGTTGACAAGGAGGCAAAAAACCAAAAAATACCTCGGCAAAAAACAACATAGACCAAAAAGGTAGACGTTGTAAAGACTGAGGCTGCAATGAGGAAAGCTGCGGAGACGGATGATTCAGAGTTGTGGGTTAATGGGGAGTATATGTTGATTAATATTATAATTTATTAATTATCAAACTTTAAGAATGTAAATTATGAGTTTAAATATGTTCTTTAAATATTTCATGTTTAACTGAGCCAAAACTTATAGTTGCTTAAATTTTTCATGTTTAATAAATTTAAATTTGTCAAACTTTATGAATTGTCAAACTTAAGGATGTAAATTATGAGTTTCATTATTGTTAGTTAAATATACATCTTGAATTAAAATAGGTAAATTATAACATAAAATGATAGATTTGCGATTTTAAGAAACTTTGAAAATAATTATTGTGAACGTTAACCAAGAATTATGATTTTTGAGAATTCTATAATAAATAATAAGAAAATATGTGATCTTCTTATAAAATTTATGATTTTACTTTATTATTAGTAACATATTTGCATCTCTCCACATAATTAGATACGTAATCTTCTTATAAAATATATGATTTTATTCTATTATTTATGAAGTTACAATTAAAGGAGGTTCGTATAAGTTATACTTATACACTTCATGAGGACCACAAAAAACAAGGTGCAGATATACATTTAAGTGAAGGTTACTTTAAGGAGGTTTGCACGGTATCCAGTGATCTCATAAAATATGTGATTTTGCTCTGTTATTAGTAACATATTTGTATCTCTCTACACAATTAGATATACAATGTTATAAAATATGTGATTTTACTCCATTATTTATGAAGTTACGATTAAAAGATGTTCACATAAGTTATATTTGTGTGCTTCGTGAGTACTATAAAAAATAAGGTATGAATATACATTTAAGTGTGGGTTACAGAAAGGAGGTTTACACAGTATCCAATGATCTTATAAAATATGTGATTTTACTTTGTTATCATACATTGCATTAATTTTATTCATTCAAAAATTGAAGGTATAGGTCACATTGCATTTATTTCATTCATTCAAAAATAAACAAACTCATGCATTGCATTCATTTCATTCATTCAAAAATAAATGTGCTCATTCATTTCATTCATTCTATTCACTCAAAAAATGAACATGTTCAAACATTATATTTATTTCATTCATTCAAAAAATGAGCATGCCATACGTACATTTCATTCATTAAAAAAAATATGTCTTGCTCATGCAGTGCATTCATTTCATTACATTGACTAATCAAGTGCAATTGTTAACCGATCAAGTGCAATTGTTAATCATCCAATACTTTCTTATCTCAACCATACCATATGATCGGACTCTGACTTCTGAAACGTCTTGCGTGAATCCATAAATCAGGATCTATATTGTTGGCCTTCCTTGCGAGCATAAGTCAAGCATACTGTATGTGTGACACCAAGATTGTGTGCTATACCCGAGCATAGAATGCTTCTTATACATGACTTTTAACTACTTGTTTAACTTCACAACCAACAGCTTCTTCAACTTTAAAGCACACAATTAAGTAAATGTCGTCACTAAATAGCATCGCTTCTATATCATCATCGTCCAAAACATCTATTCGGCTATCTACGTTTGAAGAATAACTATATCGAAGGCTTAATAACTCTTTTTGCATAATCGGTTTTACTAGGCATCAAATTCACAAATTCATTAATGCGAATATTTTTTTAGAATAATATAGATCTCAAATTAGTGTGATAGGTACGGTTGTGTACTTTAACCCTCTCATAGAACATCATTAGTTGTCACTGAAAAATAATCGCAGAAACAAGTTTGAAAATTTTGGCCATGGAGCAAGAACGATGCTGCATAATACAAGATACAATTCTTCCACAAAATGTTTCAAAAAAATAACTGATTCAAGCCATTGTTTCAAAAAAATAACAGGTTCAGCCGTTAAAGATGTGCTTACCAAAAAAACTCGTCATCTATGATTTTCAACCAATGAATCTCCACCTATGATTCATCAAAAATTATTTCCTAGGAGATGCACATTAGGGACTACAAAAAGCCTAATTTATGCAAAAATGGCCCTGGGATGCGAAAAAACCTAGTTTTATATAATGAAGGTCACATTTAATGTTTGTCCAAAAATCCGCTAATAAGAAGAAAATTTGCATTGTATTCATCTCTAATATTTGCAATGTATCGAAAAATCTGCAAATTCTTTAAGAAATCTGCATATAAAAAGCATATTCGCAAAGACATGGTTTAAGAAGTTGATACCTAATTTGTGGACTTCATTTCTAAGTGCAAACTTCACAAAAAGTGAGAGTTACAGAAAGAAGGGAGGTTCGCACAGTTTTCAGTGACTTTGGTATAAAATATATAATTTTACTAAGGTATTTGCGAAGTTATGATCATAAAAAGGTTTGCAAAATATATTTTTGTGTGCTTCATAAAGACCAACTAAAAAATAAATGTGAATTTACATTTAAGTGATGGTTATAGAAAGGAGAAGAGGGGTTCACATGGTAATCCAGTGACTAAAATATGTGATTTTATTAAGGTATTTGTGAAGTTATGATCTTAAGGTGGTTCACAAAACTTGTTTTTGCACGCTTCGTGAAAGCCACAAAAAAATGTATGAACATACATTTAAGTGATGATTAAAGAAAGGGAAAAGGATGTTTGCACCATTTTCTGCAACTTTGGTATAAAATGTACGATATTGCCAAGATATTTGTGATTTTACGATTAACAAAGAAGGCTACATAAATAACATAATTTGTTGTATGCTTCTTGAAGACCACAAAAAATGTACAAATGTGAAATTTAAGTGAGGTTTTGCCTTAGTTGACGAATGATATATCTCACTAAGATTCACTTGTTTGAAGGGTTAAAAGGTCTTAAAATGTTACATATTTGCAGTTTTGGACAGCAGGTGGATTTTGAAAATTGTAGAGCATTTAAGAAAACGCATCATATTTGTCATACAGCACGATCATTATTTATTAAAAAATTATTAATATTTAAATTTTTGTAATGACATGTCATAAAAAAATAATTTGATTAGATTCATAGGTTTTTTAAGAACCCGATTCACCTGGTGAACCGACTTTAACAACATTGCTTTAAAGAGAGACTTTGTGCAATTAAAAGTATCATAGCACCCACATCTTTTGCAACTAGCGCTAGTTGATTCTAGGCCGTGTCAGTGTGTCAAAGGTATATGCAACCTTATCGTGTCAAGTCTCCTAACTTCTAATGCCATTCCACGTCTTTTCCCTCTCAGCAGCACAAGTTTTTGAACTCCTTTCACATTAGCTTTTTTCTTTTCCTATCATCGAGCGAGCTTGTCCTTCCGTACGACCCTATATGCCTATAGAGGGGAGAGAGAGAGAGAGAGTCCAAAACCACAAGGACATTAAAGGTTTAGGCAGACCAATCAAAGTTGACAAACACTGGCTCATGTCCTTGGCAGGAAGACTGCTCAACTTCGGTTTGTGCTCCCTTTGGTTCAATAAGCATTACATTGACATTAATTAAACTGGCAGGATAGTAACGAAACGCACATACAGCAACCCACAAACACTAATCCTCAAAACAACACTCACTCAATAGTTCAAAACTCGCCATAGGCAGAATTTGAAACCTTTCTGCTCTATGGCTACAAAATTCAATGACTGGGTAATTTAACTGGGTTTCCTCATATTGCGACCGGCACGAATAACTTCATCAACAAGCAGCAATTGAGAAGCAATAACGGGCCTGTCGTAAAAAGAGATAATAAAAGAACTTTCATGCATGATGAAAGAAAGCCTGAAAGTTGACAATTTAACCTTCTCTAATTGAACTTGAAATTAGATACCCGGAATTAATGATCTGCCGCTTCACAGAATAGTTGTCAAAGATGCCCTCCATTTGAGGGTCGATAGGCTCTCCAGTGTGATGATTCAAACCCACAACATTCCCCTTGTCATGCTCAGTCTACATCAACAAAAACAAGCTTTTAGCAGTTGCATTACATATAAAGCAGATTGAGTAAATTAACAATCATGGTCAATCAGAGAACATAATAATGACAATATTAACCTGAAGACCAATGAGAACATCCTGTGTATCAAGGCCAGAGTTTTCAGCCAAAGTCTTGGGAACAACTAGTAGGGCATCCCCAAAGCCTTCCACCCCAAGCTGGGCACGCTGTGGAAGTAAGCCAAAGGAAAAACATAGATCAATAAAAAGCAACTGTTTATGCTACAATAAAAGTTCCTGGATCTTGGTTTTTGTGCTACATTTAAGAAATTATTACCCCTTGGACGGTTTTCTTCACGTTGTTGATAAGATGCTGTCTAGCTGCAACCTCAAATGCCCCTGCCCCCTGCATTATGCATTAAAATTCCAAGCTTCCCTTCATCAGTAACAATACATATTCTCATAAATCAACCACCAAATACATCTTATATATTTTTCAGAACAAGAGGCTTCCGATTTGGAAAACAAAAAAATAGCAGGTCCTGTTTAAAAGTCATGAAGCCCAAAAACTTGCATTTGCATAAAATAAAAACATATGAAATTTTAAAAGCCCAAAAACTTGCATTTGCATAAAATAAAAACATATGAAATTTTAGAAGCCCAAAAACTTGAATTTGCATAAAATAAAAACAGATGAAATTTTAGTGCAAGCACACACACACGTTCACACAAATAGCCATAGCTAAAAACTGAATGCATGCTGACATGACAGGACTTAAATAGTGGAAGAGTAGATCTGCAAAACAACACTATTGTTTTGCTTCCCAAATTAAAAATCATATATATGTGTGTGTGTGTGTGTGTGTGTGTGTGTGTGTGTGTGTGTGTGTGTTAATATTTGGTGCTATTGAAGGCACGAAACTATTGAGCTGGAATTCACAGGTTTAGGCTTTATCAACTCATTCTGACCACATAGGTGTGTTCAGCATGGTTTGTTTGCTAAGAATCAAATCTTGCATCGTGTTATCACTATCTAAAAACTGTTAAAATGTACACTCAAAATCAATATTGTAAGTATAAATATATATACTTATATACATAGAGATACGTATACATATTTTATATGTATACGTATCTCTATATATAAGTATATATATTTATACATTTTTATCCTTTTTTTACCCGAAAGGGTATTTTTGTCATTTTACATTTTGCGCATATTCCATTTGGAATATGCTGTAATTTTTCCATTATTTTTGTATTTCTTTTAATTTTTAATTTTTTTCTTTTTTTGCACTCTCAAAAAGTGCATTGGGGGTCTCCCCAATAGAGTCGTTGGGGAGCCCCCAACGGTCACAATTGTGACCGTTGGGAGCTCCCCAACGACTCCTTTGGGGAGCCCCCTCTTGCCTCCTTCCTTCTTGTATAAATAGGGGTGTTCCCCCTTTGTATTTTCTTAAGCTTGAGAGTCTCAAGCATTTGCTTTTATATATTGAAATACATGCATTATTGCATGTTTATTATTTATACACTTTTTGTGTATTTTGTTCAAGTGTTGTGAGAGTGCTTTCGTGCACTTCTTTTATAAGGTTTTTATGCTTGTTTATGCATTGTCTCTTCGTAGACAATTTCACATGGTATCAGAGCTCGGTTGTTGATTGGAGATTGTGAGATCCGCCTTTGTTCGAGTGCCTCGAAAACCGTGCCTTCGGATTTTTTGAGATTGAAGTGGTGGATCTTGCTTCTCAAATATTTTAGAAGGATCTTGTGCTAAGAAGAAGTGGAAACATCGTATTGGTACGTCTTTTTTCTTCTTCTCTCTACGTCTTAATGGGTGAGAAAGAGTCTCACTTTGCCCTTGGCTTCAAGTTGAATGGGTCCAACTATCATATTTGGGCCGGGAATATGGAGGCCCACATAAAAGGAAAAGGATTGTGGGGTTATGTGCAAGGAACAATTCCGGAACCGGAACCCAAGATAACCATAATGGACGGAAGTGAAATCAAGATTCTTGAGGGAGAGGAAAGGATCAAAGCTCTTGAAGAATACTCAAAGAAACACGATGAATGGGAAATGAAGAATTTCAAGATTCTTTCTTGGTTCTTCGCATCCGTCGAAACGAAGATTAATGCCAACATTATCAAATTCAAAAAGGCATCGGAAGCTTGGCATTATCTCGAGAAGATGTATACATCAAGAGACCTATCTCATAAGTATTACCTTCAAAAGAAGGCCCTCTCCCTTACTCAAGGTGAAATGTCTATTAGGGAATATTTTGCCGATCTTTCCTCTATTTGGGATGAGCTCTCTATGCTTGAACCAAAATGGAGTGGAGAGGCAATTGAACTCCGCCACAAGCAACTTGAAGAAGATCGTTTCTTCAATTTTTTGAATGGGTTGAGACCGGAATTTGAGCAAATAAGGTCATCACTTCTATCCTCATTTACTCCTCCCTCTCTTGAAGATGTTCTCACCAAATTAAGTGGTGAGGAGACTCGTATGAATTTATGTAAACAAGGACCAAGTGTTCTTATGGTTCCTTGTAATTATGAAGAAAATAATGAGGTTAATGCCGTATCAAGACCCGGAAATAATGTAAAGACCTATCGTCCTCCTCACTTTAAATTCCAAAATCAAGGAGGAGATGGTGGACAAAGAGGGAAGCGGGACTATAGCAAGACTATATGTCACTTTTGTAAAGAACCGGGGCATATCAAGCCGGTATGTCCCAAATGGAAGAAGCTCCTTGCTATGGCCACTACCGGTGCACCACAAAAGGAAGAGGCATCATCAAGTGGGTCACTCTCGTTGAACCAAATAATGGAAGCCCTTCAACCTCTTCTCAAGGGAGCTACATCCGGTGCCGCCGTGTCTACTTCTTCCATTCCAGGTAAAGTCCCTTGGCTTTTGGACTCAGGTGCATCCTTTCATATGTCCCCAAACATGTTTTCACTTTCCGATTATTCAAAAAATGCTTCTCCATCCTTTGTTTCCACTGCGGATGGAACTTCTCTTGAAATTAAAGGAATAGGTAATTTTGAAACTCAAGACTTTTTTATTCCAAAAATTAGATTTATACCTAAACTTAATTTAAATCTTCTTTCTGTTTCTCAACTCTCGGATCATGGTTGTGATATTAAATTTTCATGTGATAAATGTTTAATACAGGATCGCCTGTCCGGGAAATTGATTGGGGAAGGCTTTAGAAAAGGCGATTTATACTACATGGAATCTCTTCGAGTTCCAAAATCTTTTTGTAATGTTGCCCGAAACAAAGATATAAACATGTGGCACAAAAGACTTGGTCATCCTAATGTCACCAAGTTGTCTTACTTACATTTTGCAAAAGACCTATGTAAAAGTTCCTTTTCTTGTAATGACTGTATTCTCGGAAAAATGAAAAGTTTACCTTTTGAGCAAAGAACTATGTTCTCATCAAAACCCTTTGAAATTGTTCATTCCGATGTTTGGGGACCGGCACCTGTTGTCTCAAAAGGAGGTTTTTCTTATTATGTTATTTTTGTGGATGATTTCTCTAGATATTCATGGATCTTTTTTCTTAAATTCAAACATGAAGTCTTTTCATGCTTTAGAACTTTCCATTCGATGATCAAGAATCAATTTAATAGTAACATAAAGATTTTTAGAAGTGATTCTGGAGGAGAATATCTCTCCAACCAATTTAAAATATATCTTGAAGATCAAGGAATCATTCACCAAAGATCTTGTCCTAAAACCCCCCAACAGAATGGGTTGGCCGAAAGAAAACATAGACATATTATTGAGACCACTAGAACCCTTCTTATTTCCCAAAACATACCAAAAAATTTTTGGGCTGAAGCTGCTCTTGCTTCTGTTTATCTGATAAATCGTTTGCCTTCTAGATTATTAGGAAAAATATCTCCTTTTGAGATTTTATATAAACTTGAACCAGATTATAATAGATTACGAGTCTTCGGGTGTAAGTGTTTCATACTTACGGATAAGAATGACAAACTCTCTCCCAAAGCTATCCCCTGCGCTTTTCTTGGCTATTCTGAAACTCAAAAGGGATTTCGGTGTTATGATCTTCGAGAAGATGAGTTATATGTCTCTAGAAATGTAACTTTTTTGGAAAATGAAAGTGGATTTGAAAAAAATGTTTTGCAACAAGAAAATTTTGATTATTCCTTCCTTTTTGACTTATTGTCTAGTAATGATGATGTATCTAGTGATGATGATGTATCATCAAACCATGATGAGGACGTTGAGGGTAATGTCGAAGAGCATAACCAACAAGAAGGCAGGAGTTCAAGTGATCCAATAACATACTCACGTAGAAACCAAGACACCTTTAGAAGTGCTATTGATCAATATAGTGAACTTGTTCCTGTTCTCGATCACCGTAGATCTGAGAGGAATAGGAGACCTCCAACTCGTTTTGTCTCCTTTGATTCCTTTTCACCCCGATATAGGACTTGTCTTAGTGCCATTCATTCTTATTTTGAACCTAGAAACTTTGAAGAAGCTAAAAAATGTATAGAATGGCAAGAAGCTATGCAAAATGAACTTAATGCTCTTAAAAGGGCTGAAACTTGGGATTTCGAAACTCTACCCATAGGAAAGAAAACTATAGGTTGTCGATGGGTTTTTAAGGTTAAAACTAAGAGTGACGGATCCCTTGAAAGGTATAAAGCTCGCTTAGTTGCAAAAGGATATGGGCAAGAGTATGGGATTGATTATGAAGAAACTTTTGCTCCTGTAGCCCGAATGGTTACAGTTAGATGTCTCATTACTATTGCATCTATTAAAAATTGGAACATTTTTCAAATGGATGTGAAAAATGCTTTTTTAAATGGTGATCTTAACGAAGAAGTATATATGGATGCCCCACCAGGCATGAAGATTCATGAAAATAAAGTTCTTCGTCTTCGAAAGGCTCTTTATGGATTGAAACAAGCTCCCAAAGCCTGGTATGATAGATTTACCAGTGTAATGTTGGAAAATGGTTTCTTCTCATGCTATACTGACACTGCTCTATTTACTAAGAAATCTAAAGCAGGGATTGTAATATTATTGCTCTATGTTGATGATATGTTAATTACAGGTGATGATGTTCAAGGAGTCAAGGGTATTAAGTCCGTCTTGACTTCAAAATTTGAGATGTCAGACTTGGGTTTTCTGACATATTTTCTTGGAATTGAGGTTGCTTATTCGCAACGTGGTTATTTTTTATCTCAGTCTAAACTTGCTTGTGAGATTATTGACAGATCCGGGATTTCTGATGACAAAGTATGCGAAACTCCTGAAGTTGTGGGAGCAAAAATGAAAATTGACGATGGTGTTCCTTTAACCGATCCTACCCCTTACAGGCAGCTGGTAGGTTCGTTAATGTATCTTAGTATTACTAGACCTGACTTATCACATGCTATACACATCGCCAGTCAGTTTCAGCACGCTCCCACAACCGTTCATATGAGTGCTGTTCTTCGCATCGTCAGATACTTGAAGGGCACAATAAATAAGGGAGTATTTCTATCTTCTTCTTCTGATTTAAAATTACTTGCTTATACTGACTCAGATTGGGGAGGTGGCCCTAGTAACCGTCACTCCACCACTGGTTTTTGTGTTTTTCTAGGTGAATCTTTGATTTCATGGCGATGTAAAAAGCAACAGAAAGTCTCTTTGTCATCCACTGAAGCCGAATACAGAGCCATGGCATCCACTACCATGGAAATTGTATGGATTCGACAACTTTTGGAAGATATGGGAGTACCTATCCGAGAACCAACAAAGCTGTGTTGTGACAATAAAAGTGCAATCTATATTGCCAAAAATCACACCTTTCACGAGCGAACAAAGCATATAGAGATGGACTGCCATTATGTCAGAGAAGAATACTTGAAGAAGGTCATTGATCTACCATACGTGACGTCTGAGTATCAACTTGCGGACTTCTTCACAAAAGCTCTTTGTTCGCCTAGATTTCATTTCCTTCTGGACAAACTTGCGGTTATCACACCGTAAGTTTGAGGGGGGGTGTTAAAATGTACACTCAAAATCAATATTGTAAGTATAAATATATATACTTATATACATAGAGATACGTATACATATTTTATATGTATACGTATCTCTATATATAAGTATATATATTTATACATTTTTATCCTTTTTTTACCCGAAAGGGTATTTTTGTCATTTTACATTTTGCGCATATTCCATTTGGAATATGCTGTAATTTTTCCATTATTTTTGTATTTCTTTTAATTTTTAATTTTTTTCTTTTTTTGCACTCTCAAAAAGTGCATTGGGGGTCTCCCCAATAGAGTCGTTGGGGAGCCCCCAACGGTCACAATTGTGACCGTTGGGAGCTCCCCAACGACTCCTTTGGGGAGCCCCCTCTTGCCTCCTTCCTTCTTGTATAAATAGGGGTGTTCCCCCTTTGTATTTTCTTAAGCTTGAGAGTCTCAAGCATTTGCTTTTATATATTGAAATACATGCATTATTGCATGTTTATTATTTATACACTTTTTGTGTATTTTGTTCAAGTGTTGTGAGAGTGCTTTCGTGCACTTCTTTTATAAGGTTTTTATGCTTGTTTATGCATTGTCTCTTCGTAGACAATTTCACAAAAACATGATAATTTGAGTTGTGAAATTTTAGTGCATTGTGGGCCATTGATTTTTGAATCCCTTAGGAAACCTGCTTACATGTCACAATCACATGATTCAAAACTCGTTTTCTACTAAACAAACCTTCTAGATGACATTCATAAAGTACGACCAGCAGAAAAAATCTAAAAATTATGAAAAGAACGGAAATTATACCCAATAGTTTCATGCCTTCAATAGCACCAAATATTAACCCATATATATATATAGAGAGAGAGAGAGAGTAATGGGTAGGTGCTAAATGAGTTTTTCAGGTTTTTTCGTTTTGTTTTTAAATTCTGACCATACAGATGTGATCTATGTACTTGATTTTATAAGGATCAGCATTCCAACACATGGGTAGGTTTTTATAAGGTTCGAAAAATCAATGGTTCAAAATCTTTGTAAATTTTCGAGGCTCCAAATTTCATGTTTTTCATCGAAAACACATGATCCAGGTGTGGATTCTTTGTAATGCCCAACACATTTATGGGGTCAGAACTGCGAAAAAAACACCGGAAGAGCAGAAAACCCCATTTAGCATGTATCATTTAGCACATTTCATTTAGCACCTACCCATTACTATATATATTTATTTATTTATTTATGCAGAGAGAGAGAGAGCAGTGTGTAGGTGCAGACTGGTCTAGTTCTCAATGTTCTAACACATCTTTTGCAAATCAGACCGACAGGTATATTCAGGATCAAGGTTGTAAAAAACATATTGTAACCCTTATCGGCCAGGCCCAAAATAAGATATGTTTCGTATTGTATTGTAACAAATTGTATGTTTCAAATAAACAAATAAAAAAACCAAAAAAATCTGAAAATTTTGAAAAATTAGATAAGATAAAACTATAATAGCACATATCAAAACAATTATGTGTTATGAATGGCATGCATAAGACATCAAATATTCAATAATCAAGATAATATGCTATAAATGGCATGCAAATCTCACAAGAAAAATGCAAGCTATGAAATAATATGCATATCAAATAACAAATCTAAGCTAATAAGTCACAAGATTCAGAATAATGCGTGTTTACATAAACAAAAAAATACCATAGTGTTTTTTCAATACTTAAAAATTTTAGATAATCATTTTTTTCAAAATTCAAACAAAAATGAATTAGATGATGTCAATCATAAGTATCGTCATCATCTTCTTCTTCCTTTTTTTGCAAAAAATCTCCCTAAATCACTCTTAAACCCTTTAGGGATGAATATGAACTAGCCCCAAGGAGCCTTATATGTTTTTGAAAATAAAAAATTGAAATGAGTGCATGCAAACTGCATCTTTAGCGTATCTTAAGATATGCCCCATATCGGAGTGTATTGTAAGATACAGGGGCGTATATCAAGATACGGGTGTGTATCGTATCGGAACACCCCATAGATACGATACGTATCATAGCATATCATATGATACTCTACAATACTTACAACCATAGTTACTAGAAGCTTCTTAGGTAGGTGGAAAGCGCACTTCCTAGAAACTCGCTTCAGAAGCACAACTCCTTACTTCTGAAACTTCATGAAAATCTTGATTTTTTCACGCTTCTATGTTTCTCACACGCATCGTTCATGCTTTCTATATGCTTTTCTCACATTTCTTTTCATGTTTTTCATTTGCTTCTACACACCCATCATGTGCCTTTTCTAAATTGGCAACCATCATTGTTAGATTTTAACAAAAAATGAAATTCTTACACTACAAAATCATGAAATATAAGCTGTCATTTTTATTTTAGTTTTTATTTGCTTCTTGTTATATTTGTATTTAGTTCTCATATTCCTTTATTTTTTATTCTTGTTTTACTTTCAAACATGGTCGTACCGTATCGTACGATACGTATCGTTACATACTCATATCGTGATACGAGTTTGTATCCATGAAAGGTGTGTTTGGTGCTTCTTATTCTTTGCTTTTTATTGAGTTTTTTAATTGGTTATGTTTTATTTTAGATCCTTCGATGTTGTCTTCACGTTCATGACATATTAGAGATGATCTTGCATGGCAATACTGCAGAAGCATTGATGATATACCATGACTAGGATTACCATTGAATTTGATATGTCTATTTTGTGATGCTATTATTATAGGTGGACTGTATAGATTTAAGCAACATATTGTTGGTCAAGATCGAAATGTACATTCATGTGATTCTCTATCTATTCCTACCACTTTTTATGTTGATGTTATTGTTGAATTAGAAGAAATTTGAAGAAGAATTTTGCAAAAATGCAAAGATGAAGGACTTCCAACCATTGTTCTAAATTCTGAAAATGACAATGATGACCCAATTTCCAAAAAAATGGCCGAAGGTAAAGAGATCATCATACGAAAGATGGATGCAATACTGAGAAAATATTATCCTAATGTTTGGCAAATAGGCTCTAGAAGATAGTTTAGTTTTAGGATCTTTATAGTTTAGAACTTTAGAGAAGAAGATTGGCATGTAAGACGTTGGTTAAATGTAATGTTTTTAGTTATGATGAACTCTTAGTAGTTTAGTTATGACTTATGACATTTTTGTATGACTTGGATGTGAATTTAATATTGTTAGTTAGTTGGTTAAATGTAAGGCTTTAATTGTGTTTAAAATTTAAATTATGCAGTTATATTTTATTTACATTAGCAGTTATCAGTTGCATGGTTTGTTATTAATTTAAATTATGTAGCTGCCTTCATATGTGATTTTATGGTTGTATTTTGTGCAATTCATCATTGTTTTATGTGATATGATTTTTTTAGAATTTATGCTAAATTTTTCTTATTTTTTGGAAATTTTGGAAAAAAATTATTAAAAATTTACAATACGTTTACGATAAAATACGGGGTTACTTTGGGCTCGACCGATACGGGAAACGATATGATACTTACAACCTTGCTTTCAAATTTATACATCGCTTCTCGCTTCCTATAAATTTTAAAATGCCTTAATTCCCTCTTTTGCTTCCCGTATCATTTCTCGCTTCTGCTTCCTAATATGGCAACATTGCTCAGGATGGTCCATTTGCCATCTTGGGTTGCATTTTTCAAAGAAAAATCATGATTTTTTGAGTCATGAAAATGTGGTAGGTTGTAGGCCTTTGATTTTTTAAGCCTTTTTTGTTTATTACTATGTAAATTATATAAATCAATCTATATTGTCAGATTCATTAAGAAAAATGGGAAAATGAAAATTTATAGGTGCCAGCGATGTGCAAACATCCACACCTGCACCTATATATATATATATATATATATATATATATATAAGGTACCTTATTTTGGTATGCATTGGTTTATATAGATCCATTGAGCAAAGCAAGATCTATGAATATTATGAAATTGCAATCATAAAGGACCAACTTTAAAATATAACACTAGCAAATATGCTATGTTTAATGTCCCAGAGATAAGTTTTTAACTATTGGATATGTTGTGCAAGCCAAGAGTATAAGGAAGGGGGACCATCCAACCAAAGATAGACTACTGTTAAAATATATGTAATTCATATATATATATATATATATATATATATATATATATATATATTTATATATATATATAATACCCGATAGGGGTATTTCTGTCATTTCACAAGTACCCGATAGGGGTACTTGTTTTTCTTTGTTTATTTTTCTCTTTATTTTTTGTAAAATGTATTTTTTATTTTTTTGTTTTTTGCTCACTCAAAAGGGGCCCCACCATGTAGTCGATGGGGCCTCCAACGGTCACATTAGTGACCGTTGGGGGCTCCCAACGACTACATGGGGAGCCCCCTAGGTGGCTCTCCTTTTAAGGCCTCTTGGCCCTCTCCCTCTCCTCCTCTTGTGTATAAATAGGGGTGCTCCCCTCTTGTATTTTTCACTCTTGAGAGCTCTCTCTCTTTCAATAAGAGGCATTTATATTTTTATGTTGTGTTGTCTCTTGTGGGTTTGGGTATTAGCCCCTCTTTGTTTGTTCATTAGTAGATGTTGTAAGTGCTTAGTGCACTCTTTGCTTTTCCGCATATTTCATTACATGGTATCAGAGTCTTGTGTATGCTCTTCATTTTAATATAGCTAGTGGTGTAGCTATATTTGTTTTTTGTTTCTCTCTCCTTGATATTCTCTTGTAAGTGGTTGTTATGGAAGGAGAACAAAAGATTGATCTCTCCTTCAAGCTCAATGGTTCCAACTACATGATGTGGGCCGCCATGGAAAACAACCTCAAAGGGAAAAAGCTTTGGGGATACGTTATGGGCACCATTCCGGAACCACAACTCCAACTAACTAAGATGGAAGGCGATCAAGAAAAGGCTCTTGAAGGAGATGCCCGCATCAAGGCCATTGAAGATCACCAATCTAAAATAGAAGATTGGGAGAGTAAGCATGCCAAGATTCTTGCTTGGTTCATGAATAATGTGGAGCTCAAGATTTGCGCCAACATTGTCAAATTTAGGATGGCAAATGAAGCATGGTTCTTCATGAAAGGTATGTTTACACAAAAAGACCTTGCTAGTCAATTCTTCCTTCAAGAAAAAATCCGGACTATCAAGCAAGGAGAAATGAGTGTTAGGGATTACTTTAGCACTCTTGGCCCTCTATGGGATGAGCTATCCTTACTAGAACCAAAATGGGTTTCTAGTATAGATGTGGAATTAAGGAGAGAACAAATGGAAAAAGAACACTTTTTCCAATTTTTACATGGGCTTAGGCCCGAATATGAACAAGTTAGATCCTCCCTCCTACATAGATCAAAGCCACTTCCCTTGGAAGATGCCATAGCCGAAATATGCCAAGAAGAAACCCGTCTTGGCATGATTAAAGGAGGAAATGATGTCTTGGCCGTATCCAAACCTGGCAACCATATGAAAACCTACAAACCTCCACATTTTGGAAGACAAAATAACTATAATGGCAACTATAGAAAAGCCATTTGCCATCATTGTCAAGAACCGGGTCATATAAGACCTAATTGCCCTAAGTTGAATGAAGCACCAAAAAATAAAATTGCTTCCGTTGAAGAAGCTACTCAAAAGAAAGAGGAAGCAATCAAAGGAACGGACTCGTTTTCTCTTGCTCAACTATCGGAGGCACTACAAACTCTACTCAAGATTCCATCAACTTCGGGTGCCGCCGTAGCTTCCTCCTCTCCTCCAGGTATGTCGTCTTGGATCCTTGACTCTGGAGCTTCTTTTCATATGACCCCCCTTGAAAATGAGCTTTCCGATTTATGTAATAATTTTAAAAACTCCTATGTTTCAACTGCCGATGGTACATCTTTACAAGTTAAAAGTCTTGGAACCTTAAACTTTTCAAAAGACTTCTTTGTGCCAAACGTGAGAGTTGTACCTCAATTTAATTTAAATCTCCTCTCTGTTGCTCAAATATGCGATCATGGATGTAAAATCTCCTTCTCAACTAAGGATTGCTCTATACAGGATCTCCGGTCCGGGAAGCTGATTGGGCAAGGCCATAGAAGGGGAGATCTCTATTACATGAGCAACTTGAAACTCCCCATTAACTCTTTTTGTAACCATGTCCAAGATAAAAATATTGATATTTGGCATCAAAGACTTGGACATCCAAGTTTCTCAAAAATGTACTCCTTTCCATTTGGAAAGAAATTTTGTAATGAGAAACATTTTGTTTGCAAGAATTGTATTTTTGGCAAAATGAAATCTACTCCTTTTCCAAACCGGACTTTTGTATCCAAAAGACCTTTTGAGTTAGTCCATTCGGACGTTTGGGGTCCTTCCCCCATCATGTCTAAAGGAGGGTACTCCTATTATGTCACTTTCATCGATGACTATACTAGGTATGTATGGATCTACTTTCTCAATTTAAAATCCGAAGTCTTTGAGTTTTTTAAAAAAATTCATATGATAGTTAAAAATCAATTTTCAAGTAATATCTCTACTCTTAGATCCGATTCGGGTGGAGAATATTTATCAAATGAATTTCAAAACTATTTAGAAGTAAATGGGATTTGTCATCAAAGATCGTGTCCTAGGACTCCTCAACAAAACGGCTTGGCCGAAAGAAAGCATAGACATATCATGGAAACTACTAGGACACTCCTTATTTCCAAAGAAATTCCAAAGAATTTTTGGGCCGAAGCGGCCTTAACCTCAACTTATTTAATAAATAGAATGATATCTTCATCCTTACAAAATACATCTTCATACGAAAAACTATTTGAAAGAACACCTGACTTCAATAGATTAAGAGTTTTTGGATGTAAATGTTTTGTCCTTACTCATAAACAGGACAAATTATCTCCTAAAGCTATTGAATGCGTTTTCTTGGGTTATGGAGAAAATCAAAAGGGTTTTAGATGTTTTGACTTGAAAAATAATAAACTCTATGTATCCAAAGATGTAACCTTTTTGGAAAATGAAAATGGTTTTATGAAAACTAAAGATATTGACGAAAGTGAATATACTTTTTTATTTGATCTTCTATCTCAAGAAGATGAGACTCCTCAAGAAGAGGAAATCTCTAATGAGTCTTTGAATGACCTAGAGGAAATCCCTCTTGATAATGCTGTAGATGAGAATAATAGACCAATCCAAACATATGTTAGGCGTGGTCAACAAACTCAGATAAGTGCCTTAGAAAAATACTCTCAAGGATCCGACATTGAAGAAACATCTTTAAGGAGATCCAGTCGGATCTCCAATCCTCAAAATAGGTTTGTTTCCTATGAGTCCCTAACTCCTAGATATAGAGCATGTCTAATTGCATTACATTCATTTCATGAACCTTCACACTATAATGAGGCCAAAAATATTCCCCAATGGGTTGAAGCCATGAACTTAGAGCTTAGTGCCCTTGAAAAAGCAAAAAACTTGAGAAATAACTTCGTTACCCACTGGAAAGAAATCAATAGGATGTAGATGGGTCTTCAAAATTAAAACCAAGAGTGATGGTTCATTAGAACGTTATAAAGCACGATTAGTAGCTAAAGGATATGTTCAGGAATATGGTATAGATTATGAAGAAACCTTCGCACCTGTTGCTAGAATGACAAGTGTTAGGACTCTTATTGCTATTGCGTCTGTAAAGAAATGGCCTATCTATCAACTTGATGTTAAGAATGCATTTCTAAATGGCGAATTAAATGAAGAAGTTTACATGGATCCCCCACCAGGAGTATGTATTGGTAAAAATAAAATTCTTAAACTTAACAAGGCATTATATAGTTTAAAACAAGCTCCAAAGGCTTGGCATGATAGATTTAGTAATGTAATGACAAGTTTAAATTTTCATTCATGTTATACTGACACTGCTTTGTTTGTGAAAAGTACAGGGTCTTCTGTAGTTATTTTACTACTTTATGTTGATGATATGATCATCACAGGAAGTGATGAGCAAGGCATTAATGATATTAAAAAGGTTTTGAAAGAAAATTTTGATATGTCTGACCTTGGTTTCTTAAGATATTTTTTAGGAATTGAAGTGGCGTACTCTCCTCGAGGGTACATTCTCTCTCAGATGAAACTTGTTGCTGACATCTGTTCCAAATCGGGTATCTCCGATGACAAGAAGACAGAAACCCCAGAAGTCATCAATGCAAAATTAAGGTTGGAAGATGGAACACCTCTCGAGGATCCTACTCCCTACCGGCAACTTGTTGGGTCTCTAACCTATCTATCCATCACACGGCCAGACATTGCTCATGCCGTCCACTCTGTCAGTCAGTTTCAACATGCACCTACAACCGTGCACATGAGTGCAGTCTTAAGGATTGTCAGATATATCAAAAATACCATAACTAAGGGAGTTTTTCTTTCTTCTGCCTCGTCACTTGATTTAATTACTTATACCGATGCAGATTGGGGAGGAAATCCCAATGACCGTGTCTCAACTACCGGTTTTTGTGTTTTCTTAGGTGACTCTATGATTTCGTGGAGATGCAAGAAGCAACACAAAGTATCATTGTCCTCGACGGAAGCAGAATATCGTGCTATGGCCACTACAACCATGGAACTTGTGTGGCTAAGAAGCCTCCTCAGTGATATGGGCATTGTCATCTCTACTCCTTCGAAGATGTGTTGTGACAACAAAAGCGCAATCTATATTGCAAGCAATCACACCTTCCATGAGCGTACTAAACATATTGAGATGGACTGCCATTACGTTCGGGATGAATACCTAAGAGGAACTATAGCACTACCTTACGTCACATCAGAGTACCAGTTGGCGGACTTCTTCACTAAGGCTCTTGCGGCTCCTCGGTTTTTGTTTCTCCTTAACAAGCTTTCGGTTATATCCCCGTAAAGCTTGAGGGAGGGTGTTAAAATATATGTAATTCATATATATATATATATATATAATACCCGATAGGGGTATTTCTGTCATTTCACAAGTACCCGATAGGGGTACTTGTTTTTCTTTGTTTATTTTTCTCTTTATTTTTTGTAAAATGTATTTTTTATTTTTTTGTTTTTTGCTCACTCAAAAGGGGCCCCACCATGTAGTCGATGGGGCCTCCAACGGTCACATTAGTGACCGTTGGGGGCTCCCAACGACTACATGGGGAGCCCCCTAGGTGGCTCTCCTTTTAAGGCCTCTTGGCCCTCTCCCTCTCCTCCTCTTGTGTATAAATAGGGGTGCTCCCCTCTTGTATTTTTCACTCTTGAGAGCTCTCTCTCTTTCAATAAGAGGCATTTATATTTTTATGTTGTGTTGTCTCTTGTGGGTTTGGGTATTAGCCCCTCTTTGTTTGTTCATTAGTAGATGTTGTAAGTGCTTAGTGCACTCTTTGCTTTTCCGCATATTTCATTACAACTACAACTAGGATTTTTATAATCTCGAAAACTTCAAAATTTTCAAACTGACAGAAAAAATTTCTACAAGAGCTGTTTCCTAGGTTCTTGACAATGAAGATCACATCTGTATGGTCAGATTTGCCAAAAAACGCTTCTAAAAGTGATTTTTGAAAAGTGGTTTGGACAGTCCGCATATATATATATATATATATATATATATATATATATATATATATATATATATATAGGTGTATGTGATACCTTGTTTTGGTATGCATTGGTTTATATAGATCCATTCAGCAAAGCAAGATCTATCAATATCATGCAATCACAATCATAATCGACCAACTTTAAAATATTACACTAAAAGATATGCTATGTTCAATGTGCCAAAGATAGGATTTTGCTATTGGATATGTTATCCAATCCAAGATAATATAGTTATGATGACAGAGCCCCATTAATGAATTCAACTATCCTATGATTGCTACCGGTGTTAGAATTCATTAACTGAAATCTGGGCATGTGAACTAAATAAAAAAAAATCAAATCTATTGTTGGGTTGTGTAAATAATTACTTCATCTTGCAAACGCCACATACCTCACTTCATAAGTTTATATAACATATCAGCATTTGAACTTGTCAAGAGTATATAATACCTTAATTTCCAAAGATTCAAGTTTGTGACTCGATGAGTTGCACAATTATGAATTTCCATTCATTCAAATTACACATTGACAACGAATCCTTAGTTTCTGAATGAACTTGATATAGAAGACAAAAAATATCACATAGAACTATAGAGAACAGGTTCTAACAGATTCACCCAGCCAGGGTGGAGGAAATCCCTTGGAACCTGGAACACCTTGGCTGACATAGTGCAACTCTACCATTCCAGCTCATGTATATCCAAGGTTATAAGTTATAACTTTCATTAGCTATTACTAAATCACTGACATCAACAAAATACAAGAACCTGCAGAAATACAGCACAAGCAGTTCCTTACCAGTATAACTGCTTCATCCTCAATTGTATTTTTGACAGCCCTCAAACCATCACGAACAGCATCCTTTATCTGAGCAATGGTATGATCATTTGGGCCTTTAACCACAATTAAACAATTGTCACATCACTAGCCTTTATCATAGATGAAACTTGCAAGGTTGCTTACTAATAATAAGTCTATACATAGCATATAGTCGAAAGGAAAACGAGACAAAGACTGGCCATAAGTTTATTTATGGAAAGAACAGAGCAGCACCTTTTATTAATACTGTACACGAATGGGGATTCTTCACATTCTCAACAAATGTATATTTCTCCTCTCCAAGAACATGCTCATAAACAAGTCCAGCCCATCCAAGACAATCAGGAGTCAAGTCGTCAACAGAGTTCACAGCCTCTCCTCCACAAGCCAGAACAAGCCGTTCCATGTTTCTCCTCTTTGCCCTTCTAAGAGCAATTATCTAAAGTAAAAAAAAGTCAGCTAATAAGCCCCAGTACTGATAATAAAAACATTGATAAGGACGATGTGATCCCTGTTCATTAGCAACTGGTAAGACATAAAATCAATGTACCAAAGAGAAACATTTTGAATATTTACCAAAACCACAGGATAAACAAAAGCTTTTGGAGTTATCTCACTCATTATCTTATTAAGTACCATCCACGCTTTCAAATTATAACACTGTTGTTTACAAGGTAAAGAAATATAATCTTGGTTCACAGGGAAGTTTTCTAATTTCATTAGGATCACAATGATGTGCTTTGGATAAGGTTCCCAAATGGCTGAAAGTTTGGAGGAGAAACAGCAGCCTAGAAAGAGTCATTATCTCAACTGGAGCACGTCAAAGTACTCACTTGATTTTTATTATGCATAGATACAGAAAGTGATAAAATGTCATAGCAGCAAAAAATTCTCAATGGTCCTAATTAATACATCTGCAGGCGCCCTCGTACACAAACCTTAGCTGAGCCAAGTCCAGCCTAGGCTGCTGAAGCTCAGCTTGGTACTTCATGCACTATATATATATATATAGAGAGAGAGAGAGAGAGAAATGGATAGGTGCGAAATTAATATGTGCTAAATGGGTTTTTCTGCCCTTCCAGCTATGTCACATGGGTGCAGGTGCGGGTGTGGGTGTGGGTGCAGGTGCGGGTGCGAGTGCAGCACTTTCAAAAAACTTGGGTGCGGGGGTGCGGCAAAAATATAAAAAATTATATATATATATATATATATATATATATATATATATATATATATATATATATATATATATATATATATATATATATATATATAAAGTTGGACATAAATGACCCTGGGTGCATTGACTGCACCCAGGGTCAGGTTGACCGCATCGGGTGCGGGTGCGACGCGGGTGCGGCACCTAGTTGAAGAGTCCCTGTGACATAGCCTTCCAGTATTTTTTTCGCAGTTCTGACCCCCATAAATGTGTTGGGCATGATCGATTTACGAGGAATCCACACCTAGATCATGTGTTTTCGATGAAAAAAAATGATATTTGGAGCCTTGAAAATTAACAAAGATTTTGGACCATTGATTTTTTGAACCTTATAAAAACCCATCCATGTGTCAGAATCGAACACTTCAAGAGCTGATCCCTATAAAATCAAGTACATAGATCACATTTGTACAGTCAGAATTTAAAAATAAAACAAAAAAACCTTGAAAAACTAATTTAGCATGTATTATTTAGCACCTATCCATATATATATGATACAGTCCCAATTTCTTCGAACCTAGCTCCTTATCCAAATAGTGCGGACCCGATCTTGGGAGACCCTGATCCAACCTCAATGATCCAGAAAGTGCAATTGGATCCTCTGCAGGACAAACCGGAACCAAGATCCAAACTTCGGATGCTCGAAGCCACCTCAACCACCGTGGGGCTCATGACATATCAGCCATGTAGACATGCAGCCATCTCAGCCAGTGGGACCCTTGGGCGCCCCATCATTTATGGGCAAGTGAAACCCACAAGGAACCTGCCATCTAGGAGATATAGAAGGGCAATATTGGTATTTTGGAAATTTCGTAGGTCCACCTTGGAGGGCGCCCAACCCTCTTGAATATGGCCTAGATGATTGTGCAAAGGTGTTTAAGAAGACCTAGGTGTTATCCTAACCCTAGGAAGGTTTTATCTGAGAATAGGGTTGAGAGTCTTGAGACTCCAAGGAGCCTCTTTGGGTTTCACAAGGCTCTTTGGATTTCTCATTTTTTATTTAATTTTCTTTATGATTCCTTGTAATGGGTGTTGGCCTAATGAGTTCTCTTGAACCTATATATAGAGGCGCCCTTGTGCTGAAAAAAGTAGCTAAGCATTTTGAATTGAAAAATGTTTTCTTTTAGAAAATTGCTTCTCTCTTTCGCTCTTTTGAGCCCCTAGGCTTTTGTCTATTCTCTCTCTCTCTCTTGGCCCCTAAGCCCTCATCACCTTGACCCCCTAGGCCCCTAGACCTCTCTTTCTTCTAGCCAAGTCTCTCTCTTGGCTCAATTTTTGGGTGTTCTCGATCCTTGTGGTCAAAGCCCACTTAGTGGACCAAGGTGCTACTAAGGCCCACACAAGTGGTTTGTGCTTGTGCCGGTTTTTCAAGCCATCCTCAGCACCAGCCGTGAAGACCAGACCTTGCCCAGTACTCTAACGCATCTCTCCTAAGCCCAGGTAAGTTGAACCCACCCTCACCTAGGCTCAAACCCACTTATAGACCTTCTTGACCTAAACTGGATATAGTTAACCCAATTCATTCTGCATATTGAGATTTGCAAAATTTAGCCCGTCTTCCTTAGATCATATCTCCCTAACCAAAACGAGTTTGGTTCTCAAATTTGAACCCTAACTCAATCCATGTCCCCAGCCTACCATCCAAAAATCAGCCCTAAACTTTCAGCCAATTAGAAGAACCACTCAAAACAGAAAACCAAACTGGCCAGATTTTCTGTAGTCTGATCACAGACTCATAAATCCCCAACCAAGTAGAGTTTGACTCTATGGTTTGTTGTAAAGTCTTCCCCCACGTGTCCCCTAGCTACCCTCCAAAGTTGAGTAATTTATATTTAGCCAATTAAGAGAAATAGTGTTTTTCCTAAAGTCTATCAGAAATCCCAAAACCTGTTTTTTGACCTAGACCTTGTTTTGACTTAACCGACCTAATCCGAGCCTAGTTTGAAATCCATTTTCACCCCGGGCCCACTCGGAATGTAACAATACATGAGATAGCATAGCATTTGCTACTCTCGTGGGTAAAAAACTCCTAGTTGGAACTCATAGGAGGTCCTTTTTTACCAAATTTGACCTCATGGATTTGTTCAACATGGTCTAATAGTAGGAATTGACCCTTGGATTATAGTTTTTCAATGTAAAAATATTTTTTTTGATGTTTTAATATTTGGTACATTGTAAGCCCTTGATTTTTCAACCCTCGTAATATCTGACACATACAGCAGAAAAACATGATCCAAAGGTCAGTTTCTACTAAACTTAATCTACAGATCACATTTGGAGGGTCAGATGTGCAAAACACTGAAAAAATCAAAATACTATGTATTTTCACAGGGGTTCCTTACCCACGAGGGTAGAAAATATTACTCTTATACACACACATATGAAAATGGTGTAAGTTCGCATGCTAAAGTGTCCAACATTACACTAGGTGAGCACGAAGTGTAAAAAAAAAGGCACTTACATTTTTATTTACTGTTTTCATGCATTAAATTTTGACCCCAACATGATATTTTGAGAGATATTACTGATGATTAAACCTACTAACATAGTAAATAAATCATGCTAAACACATTTCTAAGGTTAAATCTATCATTTAGTGGATTGATCCTTGCAAGCAAGAGTCTACCACCATATTGTTATCATTGGTTCAGAACCATCTCTCTCTCTCTGCTGATGTATGTGTTTATGAAATGGAGAATAAGAAAATTTTAGTAGCCAAGATCATGTTGGAGGTTAATGATAGAAATCGTGGTTCCCTGTATGATACACGAGCAGCCGAATGGGAGAGAGAGAAGAGAAAGCTGCAGGATTTTCCCCAAAATGAATCACACGACTGTGGTATTGGGCTTCACGTTAAATACATGTTGTTACAATTACTAGGGTACGAAAATACCCATCATACAGGAAATGTAAATTACAAAATGCCATTAGTGACTTTAATGAACATGTGCTAATTAGAGTGCTAGTTGGATGAACTCAGATTGGGTTTGGATAAGATCCAAACCCAGTCGTGTGTACACACTCCTTTTCATCCTCCCTCAAGTTGTACATGGTTTTGAACCATGAACAACTTGCCTTTCAACATCCAGAATCGGTCCTTGATAAGCCCTTTGGTAAACAAGTCAGCAACTTGATCAGTAGTCCGAACAAATTCTGGTTCAATTTCCTTCTCTTCGACTTTTTGTCTTACAAAATGTTGATCAATTTCAATATGCTTGGCACGACTGTGGTAGATAGGATTGAATGACATGTTGATGGCACTTTGATTGTCACATAGGAGAATACATTTAGATATTGATTCTCCTACTTCTGTCAACAAATGTCTAATCCATGTTACTTCAGCTGTAGCAGCTGTCATTGATCTATATAGCTTTTGTGCTTGATCTGGCAATAGCCCTTTGTTTTCTACTGCTCCAAGATACAAGATTTAGGCCAACGAAAATACAGTATCCTGACACTGACCTACGCTCATCTGGATCTCCTGCCCAGTCTGCATTTGTGTAAACAAGAAGTTCATGCATATTATGTTCATTCATACTCTTTCTGTACAAAAGACCATCTCCAATAGTTCCCTTCGAATATCGAAGAATGCGTTTAACAGCTTCCATATGTCCAATACGCGGTTCATGCATAAACTGAGATACCTGATTGACTGAATAGACAATATCAGGGCGAGTAAAAGTGAGATATTGAAGCATCCCCACTATCCTGCGATATCCTGTAGGATCCTCATACAAATCGCCATCTCTAGAACTGAGTTTCTGATGAAGTACACTAGGTGTGCTTAGAGGCTTGCAATCTTTCATACCTGCTTTGCTGAGAACATCAATGGTATACTTATGTTGGGTAAGTGTCATGCCTTCAATAATTTTGTCAACTTCTACTCTAAGAAAATATCGCAGTTTACCAAGGTCTTTCATCTTGAACCTGTGGTTCAGGAGTTCTTTGACCTGCTCAATGTGTTCAGCAGAGCTACCTGTAATGATTATGTCATCTACATATATCAATAATAAGGTAATTGTGTCGTTACATTTGAATATGAAAAGTGAATGATCAAGAAGCGAACGGCTAAAACCATATTTCTCTATTTCAAGAGAAAAACTGTCAAACCAAGATCGAGAGGCTTGCTTCAAACCATATATAGCTCTCTTTAATCGACACACATATTCTCTGGAGTTCCCTTCTGCATACCCAGTGGGTTGTTCCATGTACACTTCTTCCTTTAGAGTTTTATGTAAAAATGCATTTTTTACATCCAGTTGACTGATAATCCACAGATGTTCAATAGCCAATGATAGTATGATTCGAATAGTACCCATTTTCACAACCGGACTGAAGGTCTCATCGTAATCTTGTCCTTGCTCCTGGGTGAATCCCTTGGCAACTAGCCTAGCCTTATATCGCTCAATAGTACCATCCGACTTATACTTTATTTTGTACACCCACTTGGACCCAACTACATTTTGATCATGTGGTCTAGGAACAATCTCCCAAGTGCCACATTCATGAAGAGCCTCCATTTCTTCATTCATAGCTTCAATCCATCGCTTAGAATTTGTTGCTTGATAGAAAGTCGTGGGTTGATCTTCCTTACCTAGAGAGGTTAAGAAGAGTTGAAAATCCATAGTGAAATTCTCATAACTTACCCATCTATCAATAGGATGTCGGGGTCGAGTGGATCTTCTGGGAGCAGAAGAAGAATTTATCTCTTGATTAGAATTAGGAAGAATCCCCTTCTCACGTCGAGAGTAAACAATGTCTTTATACCTTTCGGGAGGCAAGAGTGGATCAGAAATGACACTTTCCTGAGTCGTCTGTACATCATCAAACATGTTTCTCTCATCTTTATTACATTCTGAAGGACAAACATCATTAACACTAGAGAAGAGGTCAGAGTTCAACCAGGGGTGATAAACTTCAATTTCAGGAAGGTTGTCAACCTTGTGATCAAAATTCAAGTCATCAAATACAACATTCTTGGATATTTTGATACGTTTGCCCATGGGATCATAGCATCTGTACCATTTATAATCATCAGCTTACCCCACGAATCTGCACTTCAAGGCCTTATCCTGAAATTTATGTCGCATTGAACTGTCAACATGAACATAACATACACACCCGAATACTCGCAAATCATGATAATTTGGATGAACACCATGTAAGGAAAGGTAAGGTGATTTGTTTTCCAAGATATTCATGGGCAATCGATTTATGATATGAATGGCTGAATGAAAGGTCTCTGCCCAGAAGGTAACTGGAAGGTTACTATCATGCATCATGCTCATGGCACTCTCGACAATATGGCGATGCTTGCATTCAGCAATCCCATTCTGTTGAGGTGTATGAGGACAAGACACCAGCCTACGTATTCCGTTTGTCTGGAGAAATTTAATAAAGTCATTTGAGGAGAATTCACCCCCTCCATCACATTGGAAACAAAGGATATTATCAGAGAATTGATTTTGAACAAAGGAATGAAAAATCTGAAATAACTTGAATGTTTCAGACTTACATTTCATAAAGAAGATCCATGTATACTGAGAATAGCTATCAACAAAAATGAGGTAATACCTGATGCCAGACATGGAGGGAACTGGAGTTGGACCCCAAACATCAGAACAAATAATTTCAAAAGGCTTTGAAGCTCTTTTATTAATAGAATGAAATTGAAGGACATGACTCTTACATTGAAGACAACTAGAACATTTCTTATCATTAACATTTAAATTTAGACTTGACTTTGGAATAAGACTGCTAGAAACAAGCTTTTCAATAAAATGACTACTACAATGACCCAAACGACCATGCCAAAGATTTGGCTTATTACACTCAGAAAGGCTAAAAACATTTTTAGAAGAAGCTGAAGAAGATGATGATGCGAGCTTCGAAGTGGAAGGATTCTCTTGAAACACGTACATATTCCCTTGTCGCTTTCCTTCAACGAATGTTTCCCTCGTGTGGAGATCCTTGACACGAACAGAAAAAGGAGTAAACTCAACTAAGGCATTGATGTCATCAACAAGCTTACAGACAGAAACAATATTTTTCTTGATATTCGGAGCATAAATGACATTTGAAAGAGCAAGGGAAGAAGTAGACATTAGGTATGACAGAGTTTCCAATGTGGGAAATACAATGGTGAGACCCATCTCCAGTGACTATACTATTTTTACCAGCATAGGGAACACAAGTTAGGAGCTTACCAACATCACCAATGACATGAGTGGCTGCACCAGAATCAACATACCAAGTGCCCTGATCATTTTGCTTTAAGTTCAATTCAGCTAAAGCAGAGAGTAACAACTTCACTTTATCACTGTTCTTCAATTTATCTGACCCATTGCTTGTCTCTGGCCGTTTAGCTTTACTTTGAGGATTGAACCAACAATTTGCTTTGATATGCCCCCTTTTATTGCATAGAAAACAGGTCGGTATTGATCTTTGCCTTTGCCCACTGGGATGAATATTAGGTGTAGGTAATATTCCACGACTTCCTTGTCCATTTCTTTCTTGACTCCCTCTATCTTGAAAATCATATGTACCACGTCCTCGCCCATATGCAACTCCTGTGGCAAGAACAATGTGTGCTCCACCTTGAGAATGAGTATCTTCAGAAAATCCCTTTAGGGTCATCTCATACTGCAAAAGTTTGGCACGAAGATCTTCAAAAGCAGGTAACTCTTGCAAACACAATAAGGAAGTAACCATCATATGATAATCCGATCCCAGCCCACTCAAAGTCTGTTGCACCATATCTTTGTCACTAACTGCACATCCCACGATGGTCAGCTGATTTGTAATGGTCTTTATTTTGTTCAAGTACTCTATGATGGTCATGGGGTCCTTTCTTAACATTTGAAATTCTTTCTTCAAAAATAACCCAATTCACAACCGATGTGGTGTCCTCAAGATTTTCGGAATGAGCCATCTTTCTTTGGGTATATGCTTTTACAGAAATTCCAATTTCCCCATAAAACAATGGTCTATTCCACAACCCCTCCTGGGTACTGAAGCAAAACAGGTGAGTTGCAGCCGAACCTTCAATCGCCAGAAATTTAAATGCTAGCGTGGGGATGGCACAACTGAACAGGACTCAAATATCCCTGTAACAGCTGATGGAAGAAGAGCAAAGTTTCGCAGGCATAACAATTTGCAGGTTTGCTTGTAATACATCATGCATGTAAAAAAGATGGCACGTTATGAGATCCTACACCAGGAGAAAGTCTTACTCCAGCACAAAAATATCAAGGCCATTGTACAGGAAATGACGAATTCTTCTGCAAATATGTCTAAACCAATCGATGCCATAATTGCATTGCAGAGCAGTCATCTGGAATTGCCACAAACACTTCATGTGATAATGTAGAAGTGATGTAGGCAACCAGCACCTGATCTCGCTTCATCCAGGATACATATTCTGGATTTCTGACATAGGTAATAGAAGGATCTCCCTCACTATTCTTTGCTTCTTGTAATACGAACTCTGGAGGAACAGGAACAGAGTCATCCAGATGTCCAGAAAGGTCCTGACTTCTTATGAATGGAATGATTTGTCGCTTCCAAGTTAGAAAATTGGAATTGTTGAGTTTCTCAGACACGAGTTGACTAAGAAAGTTTGAGGAAAGACCAGACTGAGAGTGAGGAAATGAGTCCATATTCTATCGAAACCAAAAATATACGAAGAGATAAGAATTAAGAAAATGACTTTACGACAAAGACCCAATTGCAGTTAAGATCTAATGAAAATCAGAACAGAAACTTAATATCAGAAATTCTGCTGCAAGCCTTTTTGAATGATAAAACTGAGGTAGAAAAACAGAACTATTTACCAAGAAACTGTTCTGAATTAGAGTTTCATCAAAGAGACACGTTACTTTAAAATTAACGTGTGTAATTTCAGAATGAGGGAATATGGATTTATAACTCTGGGATAGAAACAGACAGTGTGAAACAAAGAAGAAGATAGAGAAAGATCAACTAATGTAATATTAGTTAATCAGGACAGCAAGATCTGAATCTGATGTGCAGTCAACTTGTAAAAGAAAAAAAATATTTAACATGACCCTATTCACGCAAAGATCAAATGATGTGAATCTGATCTTGCGTGAGTATTTGTGTTGTTAACATATAAGATCACGTGCAGTGACAAGACAAAAGGGAGACAAAAATATGTCGGATGATTCAAAGGCAAATATGATAACAGTGAAATATGGTAACGTGAAGAAAATAGAGAGGAAACAGTGAAAAATGTAGGATGAAGTGAAACAGAAATATGTAGAGAAAGAAACAGGTAGGCTAATGAAAGAAGGTTGTTCAACAAGCAATGAAACAGAAATATGCAGAGAAACAAGTAGGAGAGATGATTCAAAAGCAAGTGAGTGGGAATAGATTTTACCGGATGAAGGAATAAGATCCTTAAGCTTGGATCTGTAGCTCTGATACCATGATAGAAATCGTGGTTCCCTGTTTCATACACAAGAGCACCGAATGAGAGAAAGAGAAGAGAAAGCTGCAGGATTTTCCCCAAAATGAATCACACGACTGTGGTATTGGGCTTCATGTTAAATACATGTTGTTACAATTACTAGGGTACGAAAATACCCATCATACAGGAAATGTAATTTACAAAATGCCATTAGTGACTTTAATGAACATGTGCTAATTAGAGTGCTAGTTGGATGAACTCAGATTGGGTTTGGATAAGATCCAAACCCAGTCGTGTGTACACACTCCTTTTCATACACACTCCTTTTCAGTTAGCTCATTTAAGCAAAAGAGCCTTGGGCTAGGCTCTAGCTTGGCTTGTTGAAATAAATGAGCAAGCTTGAGCTGAGCCTTAACAAGCCAAACCCAAGCAAGTAAGATGCTATGGCAATTTTGCAACCATAAATGCAGGGATTTTGTTAAGGCTGGTGTTATATAAGACCAAAATACTCAAGTTTAAGTCTCAGACTTAGAGGAACAAAAGAATGATTGAGGATCCAAAGAAGCCCTTTTAGCAGATAATCTAAATAATAAATAATGGGCCATGCTGAAATGGGTTCCAAATATTGAGAGGAAGGATTCCTTGCAGACTTACTAGACAGTTTCTAGAATGAGATCCAGATCGAACTACATGGGAAGAAAAAAAGGCAGATTGGCCTTGGTTGCATACAGATCTAACAAAAAATATAGTTCAATATCTTGTCCTGACTCCATAGCAATGTGTTCCCTAGACACTGAATTCTAACTCAAACTTAATGCTTGAACAACAGATTTTGTTCAATTTGATCTATTGACATTCCTAACCTAAACTCCGTTTAAATGTTCACAAACTAAAATTAGATGGAAACCTGAAGAAGCAGTGAAAGCCAAAATAAGAAAGTATTATGAATAGACAACTAACAGGTACAAAGAAGTTAAACCCCTACAAGCCGTTCATATGTATCTTGTAGATAGAATAAACAGCAGCCGAAACAACAATTCTCTTGGTCATGAACTTCTCCAAAGCAAACCAAATATATGAACAAAACGACATTATAGCAGTGGTAATAGCAAATTCAGGAGAGAGAAAAACATGAAGCAAAATTGTAATTTACCCCTGCTCTTGCAAGCAGATCTAGTGAAGGTGGGTCAATTCCCTTCTGGTTGATCACAACAAAGTTGCTATCATTTCCAGAGCAGACCTGCCATAGAATCCAATGTAGTTTTAGCCTGAATAATCTCTTCTGGCAACTGATAAAAATAGTGAACACTAATGCAAAAAAAAAGGAAAAAAAAAAACAAACCTTATTCTTAAGCTCAATTATCTTTTTCACTTTTTCATCTACTTGCTGCCTTTCTGCAGCAACCATCTTTTCCCTCTGCTCTGCTTTTGAGTAAAAAAACCCAGCATTTATTTCACTGTTGCAAAATTCCAATCAGTTTAAACTTTAAAGTCAGAAAGCATCTCCCACAAGGCCACACTTCATAACAAGTTCAAAATTCAGAATTTCTATCAAGGTTTTTCTTCTTTCAATGCTTCTAGAACTATTCGAAAGGCACAAAAATAGAGTAATAAGTTTATCAGTTGAAAAGTAGTATTTTAACTGAGTTATTTAACAAGAATAAGTGATACAAAATTTAGCCCTTCCTAAACAATTTTAAACTAGTGCAATAGTAGTAGAAAACTAGCAGAAAATAATGCAAATAAGTCAAAATAGTAATACAGTCACCTCTTCTCATACTCCAGAGACACATTACAGGTAAGTATATAGCAGTTTTCCGCACGTCTTTTCATATCTGGATGTCTAGATCCATGATCAAGAACAAGACCGTCAACCTGGAACGACAGTGGCATGCAAATTTAGAATTAGATGGACTGCCAATAAAAGGAACTGCTCAAATAAGAACATATAGAGATACCATAACATCCAATACAAGAGAATCAAAGAAATAAAAGAGACTGGCAATAGAAACATATCTCATGCAGCAGTAGTGCTTCAATGTCAAATGACCACACTTAGAAAAGGACCATAACATAGAAGTCCAACGATAAAGGCACTGTGACTGCGATTACACACACATGGATTGCATGGGATAGAATTCTTACAACTGAAGAAACTGAAGATCCAAATTATACAGAAAATACAGATTTGACAACAAAGGCCATCCTTAAATCATAGCTGGAAAAAGGAAAATTAGCCTGACACTGAAAATCAAAGCAACATAAAATCAGAAACAAAGCAATCAGACATAAAACAAAGAGTTAAACCACATGCAAAGGAAAAAAAGGAAATTTGCACTGCATTCGGAAAAATTTAGACAACGAAGCCTCTTTTCCTTTCTGGACCAAATGAGGACTAAAGAAAAAGACGAGAAAGAACAAGGAGACATGAAAAACAGCAACAAAAGTGTAAGTTCGCGAATTGAATAATTCATAGAGGAAGATGTGTAACAAAAGAGTTAGAAAATGGGCTGAAGATGTACCAGACGTGTATCTACATCAAACTTATGTCGCATGTGCATGATCTCCACCATAAACAGATCTATAGGTTCATCAGGTTTGCGAATACAAAGCACCTGTGCAAAATAGAACAAACACAAAATGATGGGAATTGCATGCAAACCATTAAGACTAACCTAATGAAAATGACACCTACTTTAAAGAAAAAAAAATGTTGAATCTAATGTATCAAATCAGACCTGAGTTTGGTCCCACCTGGGTCGGAACCAAACCCGGCCCGTTGACACCCCTAATGGCATAACCCCAATCCTAATGTGCCCGAATCTGTCATATCACCTTTTTTTAACTAAAGATAAAGCAGCATGATCTCCCACATGGGCAGGCAAGACCGAGAACCTCACTTTTTTATCTCTATGTGAAGAGCATCAAGATGTATTAGAAGCTACTTTTACAAAGGAAAAAGCTGAGTAAGCCTTATGGTCATTTTCATATGGTAAAAGACTGGGTCCAAATGGTTTTCCTAGCTTTTTAGACCGATCTAGTAAGATCAATAAAATAGATTTCATGCAACTTCTGAAAGGATTCTGTGAAAATAGGTGATACTAAAGAAATTAAATAGATCTTTCCTTGTCCTCATTGCAAGAGTAGTTGGGGCATTTAAGAATTTTAAATTACAACAAATTTTTAATTGGACACATCTACGAAGTGGTTGCAAATACTTAATGGAGAGATAAGAAATGGTCTTTCACCATGTCATATCTCCATATTAAAAATGCCTCCATAAAAAGGAGAAAAAAATCAGAGTTCATGTCTTTGCCAATGGAGTGACCCAGAAAAGCAAGATGAAGGTAAACATCATCAAAATCAATTTGGAAAAAGCTTTTTTTAACTCCAGTAAGTTAGAAGTTCCTATTGAGTAGCAGGAAAGAAATGGTTTTGGTCATACATGAAGGAACTGGATCTGGGGCCTTCAACCTTATAGCATTATTTTGATGAGTATATAGGCAAACAGCTAGCTTCTCAGGTTCTCACTCCCAACTTTAGAGAAGCTGGTAAATTTTACAATTTTTTTGTTGAAGTGGTTAGTCTCAAAGTCTAAAAGATAATGTGGATAAAATTATACAGACTTTTACCCTTATTAGGGCAGCTACGACCATCTTCAGCAGTAATTTTGGAAGTCTATTGATGTGATCTTTCCTATGGAGTTCGAAAGAAGAATAGTTCAAATCCATACATACAATTTTAGTTAAAAATCAAAATACTCATAAATTCATACCTGCAATTTGAGTTAGAAAGAAAAATAGCCTCATCAAGCATGAATTAAACCATGTACTTTTGCTTTTGTATGTTGGATGTGTTGCACACCCTCACTGTTTACCTTATGATCAAATATGCAGAAAACTTTAAAAATACAGGGGAAAGAAGAGTGATACTGGTCAGTAGGAGGATCACGCCATGTATCAAGAGAAAATTCATATACGAGACACCAAGTAATTTAATTAGAATTTCTTATGACAAAAAAAGTAATGGACAAATTCTTCTAGATGCAATATATACATACATACATACATACATATATATATATATAATGCAAATACCAAAAAAAGTTCAACTCTATACGCAGAAATGGATACTCACCGCATTAATAACTATCTCAGTTAGCTGATCCGCCAATGCTTCATGCAACTAAAACAAGATGAAGACAGTTATGATGTTGAAGACAAGTTTATGAAAACCCAAAAACTCTGAAGAAAAAAAGTACTTTTTAACATGGTTGTAGAATAGCTGAAAAAACATGATACACATACCTTTGTCCTAACAGTCGTCCTAGCTACCATCTTCAAAATCTCTTTATCAGGCTCGCCACCCATAACAACAGGAGTCTTGAATTTCTCCAGAAACTCAAGGGTTGCCCTCTTGGCAATATCAAACCCATCAACTAATACACGTGGATGCATGCCTGCATTTGATAAAATTATAAATATGAAATCAAGAGATTAATGAGTATGTCCAGATAAGGTATACTGATTTCACAATTAACAAGCCTGGCGTTAGAATTGAAAGTAGAAATTACTCGTACTGTCATACACAAACACCTATATGCTAGAATCCATTTGCATAAAACATATAAAAAAACCAAACAATTGAGAAAAGGAAAAACACAAAATGAAATCTACTATTTGAGCATATGAACATACAAACCAGGGTTACCGGAAGCACCATAAGGCATGGGGAAGCGCACTTCCCCAAAGCGCATTTCAGAAGCACAAAATGTGGCACTTCCGAAACGTGTTGGGAAGCACCAAAAAAAATTGGGAAGTGTGTTTTCCATTTAGGGGAAGTGCCCTTCCCCTTCTTTTTCATTTTTTTTGTGTTTTTATTTTTATTTGTATTTCTTTTTTTTTTCCTTTTTTCGCTTCCTAGGTCGCTTCCGAGACAATTCCTGGTTCGCTTCTAAGTCGTCCTGTGCTTCCCACTTCCTAAAATTTTGGAAGTGCTTTGCTTCCTGCTTACGCTTCCCGAATCGCTTCCTGCTCCCGCTTCCCCAACTGGCAACTCTGATACAAACACATGCAACAGCAATGCAAACAAGGATGTGCATGATAATCACTAAGTCTTTCTTCCACCTGCTGGGTCATGATAGCATAGATTAGTTTGAAAATTCCGCCTCTAGATAGGCAAACATGGACTTATCTATTGGCATTGCAAACTTATTTGATCTAAACAACAGGGTTTAGATTGTTTGTAATAAACACTTTGCTTGGAACCTTTGAATCTTGTGATCTTGCCCGAGTGGTATTTTACCCGAAACCAATTGAAGCAGCGGCGGAAGCATAAACGAGGTGACAGATCGAGATAGAGCAGCAGTTCCATGGAAAAGTGCATATGTGGATTGATAGGGGATTTATCCATTTAGAATGGGATAGCATTCAGCATTTGAATTAGGCACTAGTCATTCTTTCTCTCTCGAGTCACACTCTTAGGCTTCATTTGTTTCACCCATTTTACACATGAAAATGGGTGGTTTACATATGAAACCCCGCATTTTTGTATGCAGGTGAAACAAACATGCCAACTCCGTTTTCCTGTGGGCTCA
Organism: Nuphar pumila; assembly: GCF_984573655.1. NCBI lineage: Eukaryota > Viridiplantae > Streptophyta > Magnoliopsida > Nymphaeales > Nymphaeaceae > Nuphar > Nuphar pumila. The sequence continues at coordinate 20,587,000 of NC_143255.1, read as the reverse complement.
CAATCAACAAGGATTTCTTTTTCACATTGACCATGCATTTAATATGAAAATCCATTCACAGCATATAAAAGTTATTTCACATGTGATGGCCTTCCCTGGTGGGATGCCTTTCCCATGGTAGTCTTTTCTTATTGGTGGGAATGAAACAAGCAAAGTCTTAGTGTAGAACAGCATGGCCACACTGTATTTTATTTGGGATCACCATCTATCTATCTATCTCATCTGTGTGTGTGTGTTCAATAGGATCACCAAATAAAAAATGGAACTACCCAAAATAAAGATGCCACCTCTGGCTATCAGAAAAGGGTGACTACTTCCTCCTTAATCTTTGTGTGTGTGTCCAATATCACCAAATAGTAACAGATGGAACTACCCAAAACAAATATGCCACCTCTGGCTAGCAGAAAAGAGTGACTACTTCCGCATTAACCCTTACAATAAGTAGGTCCTTTCACTTGTATTGCAAAAGATAAGCAGGTCGTTGGAACATCCTTGCTACTCTCCCCTTAGAGAGTTTGCATATTTATCTAGGTTATATAATCGATGGTAATCCTAGATTACAAGCTACATACAAATATGGACTGTTGCTTATGCTGCACAAGCCAATGGTTCATGTCCGTATTTGAAGCCTTGACACTGAACCGATATACAGAATAAGAAAACAACAAAAGAGCCTGCATGATGTAAAGTTTAAAGAGAGTTGTATTCTATATCATATGCTAAATAAAAAGATGCACCAGCAAAAGGTTTCAAAATTTGCTATCAGGCATTTGAATGTGTAGAAGATGAAAAAAAGGTCCTAATCAATAAATCGTGCAAACAAATGCTTACAGCATGGCAAGGGTTGGAAACTGTCAAAATGTCATCATCTTCATGTTCTACAGAGACCAACTCACTGACCTTCATCAATGTAACGCTCTGATTGCTTCATGAGCTCGCCAATGAAGAGCACGGTGGAGGTTGTGCCATCTCCACTTATATCATCTTGGGCAACTGCCGTTCTTGCTATCATAATAGCCGTTGGATTTTGAATTTGCTACCCAAAAAGAAAAAAGAAAAAACATGGAACAATCAATAAACACTACACCATGAATATCAACAACGATCAAATCCTGACAATAATATAAGCTAAAAAGGGTGGATCTTGTCGCAAGAAGCACATGAATAAATGAAAAGGGCTTGTTCCTAGGCAGTCCCCACTCCTTACTGCCTCGTGATCAGTTAACCTCCAAAACGAGAACCCAAAAAAGAAATACCTAATCCTAATTCCATGAAAGAAAAACGAACTACACCACCATCATAGACCAACCCCATCCCCGCACCAATCGCCATGAGCATATCTCGCGTTTCGGAAAAACGGATCAAAGGTCAGAGAAACAAATTTGGCGTTTGAGAGAGAGAGAAAGAGGTAACCATCTCCTTCAAGAGAGTGTTGCCGTCCTTGGTGAGCTTGATGTCTCCCGCCCCGCCCACGAGCCTGAAACAACAGCACCACCACCATCACCACCACCAACAGCAAAACAATAAAAGCAACAAGAATGAGGAAAAAGGGAGCGAACATCTTGATGGTGCCCTTGGGGCCGAGGTTGGTCTTGAGGACGTCCTGCAGTCCCTTCGCCGCATTTATGTTCATGTGCAGCGCCGCGTTCTTGTTGAGCACCTCCGCATTCGGATTCAGCACTCGCAGAGACATCTTCTCCTCCTTTTCTTCTTCCTTCTTTCTTCTTCTTCTACCCTCTTCTGCGACTGCTAGTCGATTTCCCGCAAAATGGAAAACGGTTAGTTCCTCTTCGGTTCATGTTAGAATTTGAAAGCCTCTTAGTTCGGGAGTGTCATCCGACGGCTCACGATTACCGATCCATGCAGTCCGACGGTTGTCCGAACTTCTTAGGGCATACTTCTATAGTACGGTGACGAACGTTTTGAACGTCAACTTATCGTCGATTAAAATATCCTGATATTTTAAAATCCTATAAAAAGTTTTTCCCGTGTTCTCTCATCCATCAAATTTTGGCAGAAATGAATAAGTTAACATGCAACAAATAAAATAGCCGTTATATTGACGTATTATGCCGATGGAACGTAAATGTCGCATTGCACGACGATATTGGCATGTTTTAAAAATATCGTGATATTTTGGCTGTTTAAAACGACGACCGATGACTAAAATACCATATTCTTCATGAAACTTCCAAAGTGTTGCTGATATCCGTCGCATTAACGGGATGAGTAAACTCATATTGGAGATATTTTAAAAATAGTTACCAAAAATGCATCTTCAAAATATCACGGTATTATGGTTTTATTAATAATATATCGGTTTATCATGATATTTTGTCTATATTATTAAAAATATCAGAAAATATTATTCCTACATTTCAATCGTTTATTTAAATTATAAAAAGCTCTTAAACAGTTTTTTTTTTAAATGTCCTAAGCAAGTTAAAGAAACATAATAAAAGGTATGTCTTCGCTCAATATAAACCTATAGACGTGATTATATTGAATAAATTTAACCTAACAATTTGATTTAAGTTTGATCCGTCAGATTATTTTCTTGTCGTTATCATTTCAGGAGATATGAGTTTTGGTTTTACCTTTCAAAGGCAAAAGATTATGAAATTATTAATTTCCTTTTGGACTTTTTTTTCTTTTCCGGGGTTAGGCAAACTCTATCAAGCGGTACAACCAACTCTATACCGATGGGATTAGGAGTGTCAACTGTTACGACAATAAAGCCATACATGATACTTCAAGTACATGGTTTTGATGATGAGCAAGTGGAATCAACTGCATTTCAGCTAAGGCTATGAAGAAATTGAAGAATTCAGTGAAGAATCCTTGAAGACTAGTGTGCAAATGTTTAATTCATTAAAAGTCTTAGATTCTTGTAAGAGCCTTACTTAGAGTGCATATTTAGGTTGCATTTCACCTTAAAAGTCTTTAGAAAAACTTTTCTAAAAGAAACTCTTTTGAAAATCTTTTTAGAAAACTCTTTTCTTAAATTTTCATGTTTATTAGTCGACCAATAGACTTATCAGTCGACTAATCCTTTTGCACCATATTTTCTAAAAAGTCATTCTTGTCAAATTAGTCGACCGAAGGTTTTATCAGTCGACTGGACAGAATGTCTGTTTTCTGGAAAATTAGCAGAAGTCGACTAATGGTTTTATCAGTCGACTGAACAGAACATGTGTTTTCTGAAAATTTAGCAGCAGTCGACTAATGCTTTTTATCAGTCGACCGAACAGAATGTTTGTTTTTCAGAAGTTTTTAGCAGCAGTCGACTAAAAGGTTTTTCAGTCTACTGATGATATTATCAGTCGACTAAGTTTCAAAAGTTCAGATTTTCAAATGGCTCGATTAACAGATCAGTCAACCGACGATAACTGTCAGTCTACTAATAACTAACTATTAGTCGACTAACTGATGTTTCAGTCGACTAATTTTGCCGTTTTCCTGAAACTTTAAAAAGACGTGTCTTTTCATTTTTCAAACGTTTTGATCGTTCAAAATGGACAGTTTTGACACCCTTTCATACTCTCAACGTATGGAATTTTTTAACTATAAATATAAGTGCATTTTACACTAAAAAATACAGAGAAACAACAAGAATTCAATCGATTTGAATCATTTACTTCTTGCTTTTCACTCCTATTCATTCAAGTATTTGTTTTCTCACTCACGTGATATTTTCACTTCAGTTTTTCACTCAAATCACTTTGAGAGATAGTGAATTCGTGAGTAGAGTGTTTCAACAACCTCAAAAGCCAATTGCATCACATTTGCATTCAAAAGGAAGGCTCATAGGTTGTATTGTAAGTTGTTATTTATTTTCTGTAAAAAGAAGGACTCCTTGGTGTAAAGGAGTTGTTTGCTTTCAGTGGGATTGTTACTGAAAGTGGGACCGGTTATGGTCTGTGTGATCTTGTAGTTTACAAGGTTGATAGTGGAAAATCTCAAGCCGGTTTTGCTTGGGGACTGGATGTAGGTCGGGTTTGACCGAACCAGGATAAAATCTCGTGTTCTTTGTGTGTTTGCTTTGAGATTTGCAAAATCATTCAATATTCCGCAGAAAGTTTTAAAAGCACTATTCACCCCCCCTCTAGTGCTCGTTGCCTCGATCCTAGTGCACTTTCATTTGGTATCAGAGCACAGGTTTGCTATTACTTTGATTTGACCATCATCTAGCATGGCAACTACAACATCTCAGCACAAAGAAGGAAGTTCCTTTGTTCGTCCTCCTCTCTTCGACGGAACAAACTATGGATACTGGAAAGTAAGAATGACAATATTCCTGCAATCCATGTATCTCGATATTTGGAGAGTTGTTTCAGAAAAGTACCAAACTCCACCAACTGATTTCAGCCGATGGACCGATGATGAAAAGAAGACTGCTTCACTTAATGCCAAGGCAATGAATGCATTATATTGTGGCGTTGACAAGGTAGAATTCAATCGCATCTCTCAATGCTCTACAGCAAATGAAATCTGGCATACTCTTCTCATGACACACGAAGGTACGTCAAAGGTAGAAGAATATAATGAAGAAGTCGTCAACATGTGTTTTGTAGCACAAGAGAATTCGGTAAGTCAATTTGACTATGATGAGTTATTTGAAGCATTTAATGATTTATATGCTAAATTTAAGAGTCTTAGTTCTAAAAATAAAGAGTTAAAAAATGAAAATTTAACTCTTGACTCTCAAAATAAAGTGTTACTTCAAGAAATAGAAGATCTCAAGAAGGAAAATTCTTGTCAAGCAATTGAGATAAAAGAAATTGGAGTTAGAACCAATCTCTTACAAAAGGAAATATCTAGTCTTAAAGAAAAGTCAAATGATCTTCTTTCTATAGTGACCAAATTCACAAATGGTCAAGAGAATCTAGAAAAACTTCTTGGTTCTCAAAGATGCTCGGTTAATAAAACCGGATTGGGATATAGCTTCTTTGATACTCAAAATAGACCAAACTATGTGGTGAAAAATCAAAGACATTATTCTCAACCTTTCGTTCATAAAACTAAATTTTCTAGTTCTAATATAAATGCATCTAGAAATGTTTATTCTAAATCCTTTTATAGAAAGAATACTTATTATCAAAGGAAACCAAAATCCAAATGGATATGGGTTCCTAAGACTAACTCTCATGGATCCGAAAATAGAAAGGGGTCAAATGCTCTGTTTTCTGATTTTGTTGTAGGTACACAACATAAGGAGCAAATGGATATTGGACAGCGGCTGTTCCAAACATATGACTGGAAGGTCGGAGTTATTTTCCACCCTCCAAAATAAGGATGGAGGAACCGTCACCTTTGGTGACAATAACAAGGGAAAAGTGATAGGTATTGGTAATATTGGTAATCCAAAATTTTCCTTGATAGAAAATGTTCTTTTAGTGGATGGTTTAATGCATAATTTAATATCTATTAGTCAATTATGTGATAAAGGTTTTCATGTTTCTTTTGAAAATGATTTATGCTTAATTTCTGATTTTCAATCTAAAAATATCATTTTTAAAGGTAAAAGAAGAAACAATGTGTATGAACTATATCTAGATGAATTATCCTCTTTTAATGAAAAATGTCTTATTGTTTCAAATGAAATTCAATGGTTATGGCACAAGAGACTTGGACATGTTAATTTTAAAATTATTTCAAAATTATCCAAGAATGATCTTGTAAGAGGCCTACCTAGAATACCATATAAAAAGGATCACTTATGTGATGCTTGTCAAAGGGGTAAACAAATCAAGAGTTCTTTTAAAGCAAAAGATATAGTTTCAACAAAACGTTCTCTTGAACTTTTACATTTAGATCTATTTGGACCATCTAGAATTCAAAGTTTGAATGGTAGCAAGTATGCTTTTGTTATAGTAGATGATTATTCTCGGTTTACATGGGTGATTTTTCTAAAAAGCAAAAATGATGCTTTTTTAGAATTTTCTAAACTTTGTAGAAGAATTACAAATGAAAAATCTACATCTATTATTAAAATTCGTAGTGATCATGGTGGTGAATTTGAAAATGAATCTTTTCTAAAGTTTTGTGATTTACATGGTATATCTCACAACTTTGCTTTTCCTAGAGCGGCTCCACAAAATGGAGTTGTTGAAAGAAAGAATAGAACCTTGCAAGAATGTGCTAGAACCATGCTTCAAGATAAAAATTTACCAAAATATTTTTGGGCTGAAGCAATTAATACAGCATGTTATGTCTTAAATCGTGTTCTTATTTTACATAAAACATGTTTTGAATTGTATTATGATCGTATACCAAAGATCTCATATTTCAAAATTTTTGGTAGTAAATGTTTCTTGTTAAATACCAAAGATAATCTTGATAAGTTTGATTCAAAATAAGATGAATCAATATTTCTTGGATATTCTTCTAGAAGTAAAGCATATCGTATTTTCAATAAAAGAACATCTTGTATTGAAGAATCTTTACATGTTGCATTTGATGAGAATTGTGAGCAGGTTATTCCTCTAAGCGAAGAAGAAGAAGCAATACTTCAAGAAGAACCCTTGATAGAGAGTACTTCTCAAGAAAATATTCCTCTTCAACCGGTTTGGAAAGAAGTTCCTAATCATCCACATGAACAAGTTATTGGTGAAATAAAGAGTGATGTCCAAACTAGAAGGCAGTTAGAAAAATATATTGCAAATGTTGCTTTCATATCTAAATTAGAACCAAAGAATATCAATGAGGCATGTGATGATGAATTTGGGCTTTTGGCCATGTCTGAAGAACTTAACCAATTTATTAGGAATGATGTTTGGGATCTAGTTGATAGACCAAAGGATCATCCAGTAATTGGAACAAGATGGGTCTTCCGAAATAAGCTGGATGAAAATGGTGAAGTCATTCGTAACAAAGCAAGGCTAGTGGCACAATGCTATAATCAAGAAGAAGGCATAGATTTTGATGAAACCTATGCACCAGTGGCTCGATTAGAGTCAATTCGTATGATGCTTGCTTTTGCTAGTTACATGAACTTCAAGTTATATCAAATTGATGTTAAGAGTGCATTCTTAAATGGACACATCAATGAAGAAGTTTATGTAGAGCAACCTCCAGGCTTTGAAAATGAAAAATATCCAGAAAAGGTCTACAAATTGAAAAGAGCTCTGTATGGACTCAAACAAGCACCAAGAGCGTGGTATGAAAGACTACAAAATTTTCTAGAACAATCTGGTTTTTCCATTGGTCGGGTAGACTCCACTTTATTTATTAAACATTTTAATTCAGATATTCTTATTGTGCAAATTTATGTTGATGACATAATATTTGGTTCTACTAATGATTCTCTTTGTAAAGAATTTGCTAAGGCTATGTAGGAAGAGTTTGAAATGAGCTTGATGGGCGAATTAAACTACTTCCTTGGACTTCAAATAAAGCAAAATGAAGAAGGAATCTTCATCAATTAGGGTAAGTATACAAAAGAACTTCTCAAGAGATTTGGGATGGACTCATCGAAATCAAGAAGGAATCCTATGAGTACAACTACTTCTCTTGATAAAGATGAAAATGGTAAGAGTGTAGATACTAAGCTCTACAGAGGTATGATCGGATCTCTATTATACTTAACTGCTAGTCGACCTGATATTATGTTTAGTGTTTGTATGTGTGCAAGATTTCAAGCTTATCCAAAGGAATCTCATTTAACTGCAGTAAAACAAATTCTTCGTTATTTGAAAGATACTTCAGATTTCGGTTTGTTTTACCCAAAATCATCTTCCTTTGATTTAGTTTCATATAGTGATGCAGATTTTGCAGGAAGTAAATCTGATCGCAAGAGTACTAGTGGAACTTGTCATTTCTTGGGAAATTCCTTAGTCTCTTGGTTTAGTAAAAAGCAAAATTCAGTATCACTCTCAACAACTGAAGCTGAATATATAGCGGCTAGTTTAGCATGTTCACAAGTACTTTGGATGAAACAGACCTTAAAAGATTTTGGTTTAAACTACTCCACAACAACTATTTATTGTGATAACACTAGTGCTATAAATCTTTCGAAAAATCCTATTCAGCACTCAAGAACTAAGCATATTGAAGTCAAACATCATTTTTTAAGAGATCATGTGTTAAAAGGAGATATTTCGTTAAATTTTATTTCCACTAAAGAACAACATGCCGATATCTTCACTAAACCTCTTAAAAATGAAGATTTTATGATAATTAGGAGAGAACTAGGTATTTGCTCATTTTTGGATTTATAAAAATGCTGATTTTTGAATAAAATCTCAAAATCGCACTATATTAGTCGACCGATAAAATTCTAGTCGACTGATGTTTTATATTTTGGAATGTATCGCATCATATTAGTCGACCGATATAGTTCTAGTCGACTGATGATATTTTTAGAATAAGTCGCACTTTTTTAGTCGACCGATAAAGTTTTAGTCGACTAAATTTTTTTTTAAAAAAAAATTTAAGTGAAGGGACCCGACACCCCTTGGATTTGTTTTAAAACCCGTTTTTTTTAAAAACAAAAGAGGCATCGTTTCACTTCGTACCTTTTCGTTTTTTTAAAAAAAACGAAACCCTTAAACCAAAAACCCCTCTTTCTCTTTTGCCTCTCTCTCTTCCGAAAAACCCTCGGAGTGTCGTTCTACTCCATCATCGCCGGGATTTTCTTACCGTAACAGGGAGACGCCGGAATCTTGTGGCCGTAATCTTCAAAAGCCGGAATCCTCTTACAGTGACTGGCGCATCTTCAAAACACGTCGAAACTCTCTTGCCGTGTTTTAAAATAGAGATACGAGTTAAAAGTCTATTTTGCTTATGCTATTTTTGCCCTTACTCTTTTTTATTCTGACAAAGGGGGAGAAAAAGATAAATATAGCATTACATTGAAATTGCAGGAGATCTTGAGAAAAAGATGATAGCAATTACATTACAGGAGATCTTGCATGAGAAAATCAAAATTAAGAGAAAAAGAAAGCTTTGAATAAATGTATTTCTAAATACATGAATACATGATGAATGGAAATGCAAACCAATCAATATGTGATATATGTGCTTTAAATATGCTAACTTTTAATGTTTTGCAGCATATTGATAGGGGGAGTAAAATCTCCATCTATGCATCTAAATGCTTCATCTTTGATTAAGTTTGTCATCATAAAAAAGGGGGAGATTGTTACGACAATGAAGCCATACATGATACTTCAAGTACAAGGTTTTGATGATGAGCAAGTGGAATCAACTGCATTTCAGCTAAGGCTATGAAGAAATTGAAGAATTCAGTGAAGAATCCTTGAAGACTAGTGTGCAAATGTTTAATTCATTAAAAGTCTTAGATTCTTGTAAGAGCCTTACTTAGAATGCATATTTAGGTTGCATTTTACCTTAAAAGTCTTTAGAAAAACTTTTCTAACAGAAACTCTTTTGAAAATCTTTTTAGAAAACTCTTTTCTTAAATTTTCATGTTTATTAGTCGACCAATAGACATATCAGTCGACTAATCCTTTCGCGCCATATTTTCTAAAAAGTCATTCTTGTCAAATTAGTCGACCGAAGGTTTTATCAGTCGACTGAACAGAATGTCTGTTTTCTGGAAAATTAGCAGGAGTCGACTAATGGTTTTATCAGTCGACTGAACAGAACATGTGTTTTCTGAAAATTTAGCAGCAGTCGACTAATGCTTTTTATCAGTCGACCGAACAAAATGTTTGTTTTTCAGAAATTTTTAGCAGCAGTTGACTAAAAGGTTTTTCAGTCTACTGATGATATTATCAGTCGACTAACTTTTCTTAAGTCGACTAAGTTTCAAAAGTTCAGATTTTCAAACGGCTCGATTAACAGATCAGTCGACCAACGATAACTGTCAGTCTACTAATAACTAACTATTAGTCGACTAACTGATGTTTCAGTCGACTAATTTTGCCGTTTTCCTGAAACTTCAAAAAGGCGTGTCTTTTCATTTTTCAAACGTTTTGATCGTTAAAAATGGACAGTTTTGACACCCTTTCATACTCTCAACGTATGGAATTTTTTAACTATAAATATGAGTGCATTTTACACTCAAAAATACAGAGAAACAACAAGAATTCAATCGATTTGAATCATTTACTTCTTGCTTTTCACTCCTATTCATTCAAGTATTTGTTTTCTCACTCACATGATATTTTCACTTCAGTTTTTCACTCAAATCACTTTGAGAGATAGTGAATTCGTGAGTAGAGTGTTTCAACAACCTCAAAAGCCAATTGCATCACATTTGCATTCAAAAGGAAGGCTCATAGGTTGTATTGTAAGTTGTTATTTATTTTCTGTAAAAAGAAGGACTCCTTGGTGTAAAGGAGTTGTTTGTTTTCAGTGGGATTGTTACTGAAAGTGGGACCGATTATGGTCTGTGTGATCTTGTAGTTTACAAGGTTGATAGTGGAAAATCTCAAGCGGGTTTTGCTTGGGGACTGGATGTAGATCGGGTTTGACCGAACCAGGATAAAATCTCGTGTTCTTTGTGTGTTTGCTTTGAGATTTGCAAAATCATTCAATATTCCGCAGAAAGTTTTAAAAACACTATTCACCCCCCCTCTAGTGCTCGTTGCCTCGATCCTAGTGCACTTTCATCAACGGCCTTGTTTACTCGGATCCTACCCGAACCAAACCCTATAGGGTTCGAGTATTGTGATAAATAAGAAGACCCGGGTCCAGACCCAAAGGTCCAATTAATATATGGGTTGGGGTCTAGTTTGTGAAATTTTATATGAGACCAAGACCCAACCCAAGTTCTGATTAAGACCCATAATTTTTCAACATAAAAATGATAAAAATATGGTTTTACATGGTTTGGTTCATGTAGTTCTTATCGGGTCTAGGTATGTTTTTTCTTATAGTGGACCCGATTAGACTTGGGTCTGAATACGATACCATACCCGAAAATCTGATCCAAGTTTGGTTCCACCTGAGTCCAAACCAAACCCGACATAGGATTGAACTTGCAACATCTCATTGCATGGTGACATTCACAAACCACTCCTACCAAAGAGAGCTCTCATGGTGGGGGAGGGGGTTAAGCTTCTTAAAATGATCGTATTGTATGGTAAAAATGATGTGTTTCTTTAAAAACCCCATAATTTGCCAAAATTCACCTCATGATCAAAACCTCAAATAGCCAACTTTGTTAGGACCTTTTTACCCTTCGCATGTGTGGCACTCACAAAGTTTGTGTGATATATTGCTTCGCTCATCGGGTATCGCAAACTTTCACTTAAAATAAGGTCCACATATTTTTTTTGTAAACCTCAAGAACTGCACAAAATATTATGTTATTTATTTGGTCTTCTCTGTTTAATCATAAAATCGCAAATACCTTGGTAAAATCATATATTTTATACCAAATTTGTGGAAAACTGTGCAAACCTCCTTTCTCCTTTTTCTAATACTCAGTCAAATGTATGGTCGTACATATTCTTTTGTGGTCTTTAAAAAGCGCACAAAAACAAATTTTGTGAACTTCCTTATAATCATAACTTCGCAAATGCCTTAGTAAAATTGCATATATCTGATACTTATAAAATGTGATTTTCATGAGAAAAAATGCTTATTTTGTGTTGTGAACATAAAAAAAATTTGGTACGTGACATATTTGTGTCTCTTCGCATAATTAGATATGTGGTCTTTTTATAAAATATGTGGATTTCTATATGAGCATAGTATAAAAGCAAATTTATGGTTTCACATAAACTGGGGTTTTTGTGTTCTTCAACCAGTGAAAAATTATATCCATTTTTTAGGGCTAAGCATCAGTGGTGAGATCAGTGGCACTTCATCGACAATGAGTTTTTCGATAAGCGCATTTTATGGTATGGGTGGGATAGAAAATGAAAAGTCCATAAGTTGTTTGTGAGTGTTTCATTTGATAATCTAATAACTCGTTCTTATCATAGAAAATGTGAATGATGATGATGTAAAATCAATGGAATACTGTATTTTCTCTCTATCAATACAAAGTTGATGTATCTCACAATCAGTTTTCGATCACATGATATAGGTGTGATAAGAAAAAACAAGAGAACAACACATAGTGTAGAATCAATGTTGGCATATTGTGTTTTCTCTTCATTAAAGATGCGGTGATATGCAGCATTCTTGAAGCACAAGAGATGGAGGTACCTCTACACATACTTGATTTTCTCTCCATCAAAGAGGCAGTGAAAAACAACATTCTTGTGAAATAATGAAATGAATGCAATATATGAACGACTTCATTTCGTGAAATAATAAAATGAATGCAATGTATTATCATTAATTCATTTTGTGAAGGAATAACATAAATACAATATATGAGCAATTTCATTTTATGAAAGAATGAAATGAATGCAATCTATGAGCAACTTCATTTTATGAAAGAATAGAATTATTCAAAAAAATGAATTTTCTCATACATTATATTCGTTTAAAAAAATAAACATTCTCATACATTGCATCCATTCAATTTATTCAAAAAAATAAATTACTCATACATTGCATTCATTTCATTTATTAAAAAAAACAAACTTGCTCATAAATTGCATTCATTTCATTCATTCAAAAAATAATCATGCTCATACATTGCATTCATTATATTCATTCAAAAAAATGAATCTGCTCATAAATTGCATTCATTTTATTTATTAAAAAAAATAAACATGCTCATACATTGCATTCATTTTATTCATTTAAAAAAATAAACTTTCAGATATATTGTACTTGTTGAAAAAAATGAATATGCTCATACATTGCATTCATTCAAAAAAATAAACTTGCTTATATATTGCATTTATTTCATTCACTCAAAAAATGAATATACGCATACATTGCATTCGTTCAAAAAAATGAGTTTACCCATACATTGCATTCATTTTATTCATTCAAAAAAATGAACATGCTCGTACATTAAATTCATTCAAAAAAACAAACATGCTCATACATTGTATTCATTCCATCATTTAGGAATTTTGCTTTATAGTTATTTCTGATCACATGATCTTTCAAAAACTTATGACAATGCTAGAGATCATTAAACCTTTGGACAAAAATAATTTATCGATCATTTGAGTCTGTTGTTAGCTACTGGAATTGTTCACAATCATTAAGTTATTTCTTATAGAAGTGGTCATACAAACAAGATGCCTCTATTATGTGCAGGCAATGAAGAATGAACAATTGATGCAATAAATAATCAAAAGATCATTGCAGAGGATGCAAACAAGTGTTAGCGATCTTTATCGTAATAATTTGAATGACATCCAACCTTCAAAAGCAAATGACAAAGCTAAGTACAAGTTGCTGGACTTTGTAATTTACGGTTGTAATTTATTATGGATGTGAAGTTTTTAATGTTAATCATGAATGCTGAAAATGTAAGAATGTTGAATGCATGTAAGCAACAGAAGCAAGGGATACAATGAATTTTGATTTAGTTGGTGCAATTAAACAATCAATTAGTGATAGCAGTTATCACATCCATAATGGGGAATCAAATGATATCAATGATAACTATACCAAGTTAGTGGGAGAGGAGAAAGACAGTAATGATATAGGATAAATGGCATTTGAAAAGTTGAACTCTTGGTATGTTATATATCCTATATAAACATTTGTTGGACAATATAATTATTTTATGTTATATCTCTAATCGGTTCAAGCAATTGCATGCCCTTAGTGTGGCTGAGCTAAATGTTTGAAACGTTAATTTTGTTCAATGTTTGAGATAGTTGAATGATTTCCAAAGGATCGAGTTAGATAGATGGTGCCTTGGATAGATCGAGGCACATTTTTCACTTTTTCTTTAGCTTTGTGAGCAACTAAATTCAGGTCATCATGAAATAACATTGATTCTATATTATTATTGTCCAACACATTCATTCATATATGTAATGCCCCAAAAATTTCAAACTTATAAACCTTTTCAAAAGGGTCAAAAGACTAGATTTTTTTTTCTTTTTAGAGTTTTTAACAAATCAGCGAAAACGTTTTTCTTTGAATAAAAGAGGCAAGTTGACAACCTTGAGCGCGTTAGTGTAAAAATCTACATTCACCAAACAGAAATAACTTGCAACCATTTTAATAAGCCATTTATATTAGAAATACTTTAAGTTGTGCAAAATTAAGATTTCCTGAGGAAACCATTGCCCAAAAACTCAAAAGCTCAGAACACGAGTTGCTAACAGAAACAGTGAGTGTAACGCCCTAAAATTTGAACCTAAATTTTCAGGATTTTTTTTTTATAATAGCGGAAACAACTAATACTATGAGGTTAAGCAATCCGAAACATTACAGTAAAGAGCAACTAAAACGTTTATTACATTTCACTATCAATGAATAATAACATCAGAGTCTTAATAAAATAAAAATGAACTCAAACTATCCTGAGAACATTAAATCTAAAATCTCGATCAAAGCCTCATCCCGCAGCCGCTCATAAACTCTACTCTTCACTTGAAAAGTGATAAATTTATAGAAATTAGATTACAGTCAGTCTAAGTAGGAAATACTGTAATTTTTTTTACCGATATATCATGTGTCAATTATGTAATGTGGGTGTCGTATGTGATCTTTAGCATATACAAGAACAAGTAAAGAATCTACACTATGACAACAACGGTTTATGAACAATACTAACTAATAGGTAACATCATTAGCAGAATTTAAACATCTCATAACCACATATTCTATTGCATGCTAAAAGTAAATGCCCACATGTCAAAAATAATTGTTTATGTGCACAATGGTAAATCTGTCACTACCTACTCAAATGTGATACCTAAACTGATCTAATTCAAATGTTTATCTTTAATTATCTTGCGGGTATATATGGTCCAAAGCAACTGTAACAGAAGAGAACATTCGAGGGTTTATTATTCATTAGTATTTTATTAACCTGAATATTCTAACTGAAACTGTAAATCCTAAGAGAGCGGCCAATGACCGAGAGAACCTTCCAAAGGCCCAAAACTAAAACATGATGCATTCCTAACTTCTTTAGAAGAACAAAGAGCTACCACCTATGACACATTGGTAGTCCGGGTCCCCCAACTCTGAGGACTGGGAACCAATGAACCATTGTCGCTTGAAACAATAAATACATGTTTTTGAAATTTTGTACCAACTACCCTCTCCTAGGTAAGCGCAAAAACTGAGTATGATGATCATTTCATTTAATTAAATTTCCCCATGTACAAGGGCATTTCTTCAAAATTTACTACCATAGTAGTAGATCCTCACCCTTTGTGATCTTACAAGGGTATATAAATCAATTTTGTTCTATTTCTTTGCACATACCCACTTAGAGTGCTCTGATACCTTTAAACCAGTCAGGCTCACAAAATTTAAATTTAAGTTTCTCATTAGTGTTATTGACATTGAGTGCAAGCTCATCAACCCAAGTACCCGCATAAGGTACCCAACCCATATTGCCCATTAGGCATGATTTCCCAAACCACTCACTCACGGGATATGATATAATGGCTAACTTGCTCATTTACCTTTTTAGGGTACCATAGCAGATTATTTTTTTGCAATTATGTTCATCACAGACCTTTCAATATCAAGCAACATGGACATATGCAGATTCAGAACTGATTAAAATTTTACAACCATGAGCAAGACTAAAGCACATTTCATGGAATACATTCTGTCTTTTGATATCAAGATAGTGAATAAAAATGAACATTTCCATTCTGCATCAAGATGGAAAATTAGTATGTAGTCACATAACCGAAATTAATAAAATGCAGGCATCTATGCTTGAGGTTCAGTATAACATAGTATGAACACTAAATATGAATTAACCATTTGTAGACTGATTTCGTGTTTGACAGGCCATATTGGATATTCAGGATGAAAGCAAATACCCTACCCACACCTATGTTCTTACACAGGTTGATTACCCAAGTACTAACTACATATTCAGAATGAAAGTGGAATACACTACACACACCTATGCACAAATCATAGGAACATGAGGGTTGCTATATGCTAACACCATGAATCTCAAATTTCACAGAATCTCACAAGGATCACTTGAATATAAGTGGAATATGGCAAAGAGCTCCCAACCAAAAAATACATTAAACTGTTGTTACAAGCCAACCACTAATCCAATCCTATTGTGACTGTATGTAGTTTTTTTTTCTAAGTGCAGATATCCAATTAATAGTCCACGACATCACCTAGAGATAAAAATAAACATGTCTATGAGGTTTCAGTCTACCATGGATGTAGATTTTAACAGTCAGTCTTCAATCATTGCATAAAAATAAAAAATAAGCATCTCTACAGGGTTCATTTTAAACTATCTGTCAACGGTCTCATCTAAAGATGTAGAATCAACTCTAATACTCGAAGTCTGACTATGCGAAACACTGAAAATTCTGTATTACATGCTTGAACAGATTCCATAAAAAATGATAAGATCCTATCAAAAGAAATAAAAAGAACAAAAGGAATCTCAGCAAGAAGGGTTCAAGAGTGCACGCAAACATAAAGGAACCCCTCCCCTGTTAACCGGAATCCGAAACCCCTTTAATCTGAAAACAAAAGTCCATGCATAATAAAAATCTGAAACCACGCTCCAATCATAACACAAAATCCGAAACTTCCCGTAACCCGAAACCAAAACCCTTTTTCTTCTTTTTTTTTTATTCTTGGCACTCAGAATCCCAGAATCGAGCGATTTGGGGTTTTCGACAGCCCTCGCAATACTCCCCTAGTGAACAATAATTTGAAAAAAAAAACAGTCCCTCCCTCTTATTTTTGTTTCAATTTGGGGTTCCCTTCACAACAACCGAAATCCTCAAATTGATTGATTTGTGGTTTTCGGACAACCCACACCATAGGCTCAACCCGTGATGTACCCAACAAGGAGAACACAGAAAATTCTTACCTCTTCCGGCGCTTTTTCGGTGATCGAAGACTATTGTCGCAAGAGGGTCGGCCAACATTGATTGCTCCGTTGTCGAGCTCGGGTCGAGAGGGACAGGGAGACAGAGCGGGAGAGGAGAGGAGAGTGGGAGGAAGAGACTCGGGGACCCCCTTTTGTAGGAGGGTGATCGAAAAGGGAGAAGTCTCCTCCCAGCGGCTGCGCACGCACACCCCCTCTCTGCATCGCTATCGACTCCCACTAGGGTTCTGAAAGAACCCTAGCGGGCTTTATCGTGCAGCCCTCTTATCAGGCTTCCCTTTGTTTTGTTTTGTTTTTCTTGATACATAACATGGGGCGCGGCCCGGGTCCAGGTCTGAGACCCACGAACCTGCCGCAGTTTGGATCAGCGTATCCTCTGTGGTTCCTGGATCCAAAATGCGAATCCCATACCCAATTTAGAAAAAAGAAAAAAAATACCTATTATTTTTTGATAAATTTAAGCAATTAAATAGAAAAATCAAGGTTATTACAGTGAGATCCTGAGATCATCTTGCAATCACACCATCGCATGTCTCACAACTTATTCATTATCTGTGTCCATAAAATGGGTCAGTTTCACAAATAATTGGTAGATGCACAAGTGAGATAACAGGAAACTGAATTAAGTATATTTGATTCAGCATGTTAAGCAGTTTAAAGCAGATAAGCAATGTAACTGTCAAATACATCCTAACGATTCATTCAATCGTAAGTTGTGAACTACCAAGCAACTACCAAGTCTTATGACCCATCAACTAATGTGAACAAACTTATGTTTCAATATTAATTGACCAGCGGGTACGCGCAGATGCGAATCGTAGAAACAACTGAGACTAGTTTGGGTGTCTGTTTTTTTATGTATTTTCAATAACCAGAATAGCTAGTTGAGTCCGCTCTTAAGAGAATGACTTTTGGCCAAGAGAGGATTCTCCAAAGGCAGCTACTTGACAATAGATGCATCCAACTTTTGCAGAAGTCCATGGGATCTACCACCTATGATAATGTATGGTACTCTCATCCCCTAACTCCAATGACTGGGGATGTCAGATCTTTGTCCATGGGGGTGGTTGTTAACAACCTGTTCATTGGCGTTTTTGTACTGATCCATCCTCTCCCTTGACAGAAATAAAAGGCGAATGGGTGCATCAGGCATTGCTTAACTGATGACCTATTCTACATGCTTTGGTCTTTCAACCATTCAAGCATCTTACCTGTGAAGGCGATCAATCATCATTTTGTGTGATTATAATATTGTGCATTTAACACTTGTTCGAGGTCACATGATTGTCTCATTCGATCATTGTAGTACTAATGAGCATTGCATGTCTATAAGTACTCTATGATAAAAGGGATATAATTCCTTAACAGGAGCCTCAACAGAAGTGTTTTGCATAGCTGTAATGTTTCTCAAACTTTACTTTTGACATTCTTTATTTTTCGAAACAGTCAACAACTCGTGCCAACATATGACATGAATTTTTCTAGAGTCTTGAAACGTTATAATAGTATCTGCATGTCTCACATGGCCCGATACTGGCCTTAATGAATGGGATACAGGTTTTCAACAGAATCCCTGCCAAGAAGTTGGTTCGAGCCTCAATTCGGGGTTACCCAAGATGTGTGGGATGCACGAACTAAAATATACAAACACCCCATTTCCAAATATGTAGATTTGGGTAGTCTTTGATATTTTAGCGTAACTCCAAAAAATCCTCAAGTCTACTTTGTAGGACTGCTCACTCAAAAAGCCAGGATCCTTGCTAGGGATCTCTCTCCTTAGTCGAGGATGTATCGTTTAAGCCCCCGACTCATCTCATATTATAAGAGGGAGAGTGGTAAATACATGTGTACTCCACGAGGATGTATCTAATAATACATGCGATAAGCAAAAACTTGAGCGTCATGTGCAATGACAAGGCGATAATGAAACATTTGAAAAAGCAGGAGCCTAGGAGTAAAGCACAACGACAAAGTAAAGACTGAAAGTAGGAGTGCAAACATAAAGCCCATGCGCAAAGTATGATGGCAAAGGAAAGACTAAAAGCAGAAATGTATAAGCAAAGCCTAGGCGCAATGCGCGGTGGTAAAGGAAAGACTGAAAGCAGGAGTGCATAAGCAAAGCCTAGGCGCAAAGCATGATGGCAAAGTAAAGACTGAAAGCAGGCATGCGTAAGCAAAGCCTAGGCGCAAAGCGCGATGACAAAGGAAAGACCCAAAGTAGAAATGCGTAAGCAAAGCTAAGGCACAAAGTGTGACAGCAAAAAAAAGACATGACAGAAAGTAAAGAACAAGGATCGTGAAATCACGTTCTTAAGTTAAATGTGTACTCATATAAATATCTATATCTATCTATATATATATTTTAATTATTTTGTTAATTAATTGAACTTAATTCAATTGTCCAAGTCCTCCATGCAATCTTCCCCTACCTTGGGGAGTTGCGAGCTTGTAGTCGTCGGCGGGCGTATGTGATCGACGGTTCAGGCCACGAGGTGCGAGCAGGATCCGTTGCGCAACTGTGAAAGCGACACTTGTTAGCATGCTATCTAAAACAGAAAAGAGCAGGCTGACTATAAAAGAAGCAGAGGCAGTATGGCCCTACCGACCTGCTGTTGGCAAAAAGGGGAGAGAGAAGGGGCCCTGCCCCCATTTGTCAGAAAACTCAGAGGCAATGGCACAGCCCCTGCCTATCGAGGGGGAGGCAGTGGGCTTCGCCCCTGCCTGCCAAATAAGTAAACAGGTAGAGGTGAAGCCCTGCCTGACACCACAAAGGAGGGAGGCAGAGGTCTTTGCCCCTGTCTGCCGAAAAAACAAACAGGCAGGGCAAGACCCCTGCTACGTACTTGAGAACAGAGAGGTAGGGAGCTTCTCCTCTGTCTG
Organism: Nuphar pumila; assembly: GCF_984573655.1. Classification (NCBI taxonomy): domain Eukaryota; kingdom Viridiplantae; phylum Streptophyta; class Magnoliopsida; order Nymphaeales; family Nymphaeaceae; genus Nuphar; species Nuphar pumila. The sequence goes on along the minus strand of NC_143255.1, from coordinate 20,567,226 downwards.
TCGGATACTAGCGAAGGCAGGGGCGATGCCCCTGCCTAAAAGGAAGAGGGCGCACTGAGGAGGCTCAACCCCTCACTGCATGTGTTTTTGGTAGGGGAGGGGTTAAGCCCCTCTATGCACCCTCTAGCAACAAAGGGCGATGCCCCTCCCTCATATACACAGTAGCAGGGAGGAGGCTCGACCTCTCTCTTGAAATCAGAGAGAGTAGGGAGGGTCGAGCCCCTCCCCTTTCAAATAAAAGGGAGCAGAGAGGAGGTTGGGCCCCTCCCCTGCTAATAGTGGTGTAGGGAGGAGGTTTGACCCCTCCCTTGGCCAAAGGGAGCGAAGGGAGGGCTCGGCCTCTTCCATGCAAAAAAAGGTGCACAGGGAGGGAGCTTGACCCCTCTTCGGCACGAAGGAAGCATTGAGAGGGAGGGGGAAAGCACAACAGGGGCCCATCGACCTCCTATCGGCTCTCCGTCGCACACAGAGGAAAAGGGGGGAGAAGAGGAAGACCACAGAAGGGAAAAAAAAGAAAAAGATAAAGGTGAAGAGGAGGCGACACGTACCTGGAGGGGGTCACTTATGCTGATATGCACAACAGGATAGAGTCGGGAAAGATGTAGGGAGGAAACGGGAAGGAGGCAATGGCTAGGGTCACCGGGATGGCCTTCGGCGAGCATAAGAGAGAGGGTCGGGGGAGAGAGAGAGGAGTGAGAGAGCGAGAGCGGAAGGGTTTTGAATGTGTAACCCCTCCCCTCCTCGCTGCCTTAAATAGGCACGAGGAAGGGTGGCCTGGGTATGGATTTGGATCCAACCCGGGTCCGACTATTCTTTTTTTTTTTGCATTGGATTTTACATCCTACCCTTCTTAAAATAATTTTATCAGCAAAATTTCTATTAGATTCATTGATCAAGGTACAAGTCAGAGTATTTTTCCTTGATATCGAACTCCGGCTCCCAAGTACAATCCTCTATTTTATGGTGCTACCAACGCACCTTTACAAGAGAAATTGTTTTTTATCTGAGCACTTGGTCTCGATGATTGCCACTAGTCTTTCTTTGAATGTCAAGTCCTTTTAAATGTCCACATCATCGTAATGAATGATATACGATGGGTCATGAACGTATCTTCTCAACATAGATATATAAAAAACGTTGTGGATCTGAGCATACTGAGGAGGCATCGCTACACGGTAAACTGCCTCACCTATCTGATATAAGATCTTGAAAAGTCCGACAAATTTGGGACTTAGCTTTCCCTTTTTCCTAAACTTAAAGACGCTCTTAGTTGGAGATACTTTTACAGAAACCATATCTTCTGTCGAGAAAGTAAGTTCTCGATGACGTTGATTAGTGTAACACTTCTGCCGACTCTGAGTAGAACAAAGACATTCCCTAATCATCTGTACTTGCTAAGTATAGTGCTGTAGCACTATCGGCGAATCCAACTTTCATTTACCAACCTCATCCCAATAGACTGGTGGTCGACAAGGTCTCTCATACAAGGCCTCGTAAGGGGTCATCCCAATGCTAGCATAATAACTGTTATTGTACGCGAATTCTGCAAGGCTGGTATAAGAATCTCATTCTCCTTTCTAATCCATTATGCAAGCTCGCAGCATGTTCTCCAAAGTCTGAATCATGCATTCAGATTGTCTGTCGATCTGAGGGTGGAAGGCAATGATAAATTTTAACTTCGTGCCTAAGGCCAACTGCCTGCTCCCAAAACCTTGAGGTGAACCTTGGGTCGCGATCAAAGATGATTGACACTGGAACACTATAAAATCTCACAATCTCTCAAACATAAAGGTCCACCAAACTGTCCAATGATTGACTGAGGCAAATAGGGAGAAAATGCACCGATTTGGTGAGTCGTTCTACGATCATTCAAATCACATTGTGTTTCCTTTGTATCCTCGACAACCTGACGATGAAGTTCATTGTGATGTCCTCCTATTTCCATTATAGAATCTTGATCTGCTGCATCACTCTGCCTGATTGCTGGTGCTCGATCTTAATCTTTTGGCAAGTCAAGCACTTTAAGACGTACTCGGCTATGTCTTGCTTCATCCCTCTCCACCAATATTTATGTTGCAAGTCCTTGAACATCTTTATGTTGCCTGGGTGAATCGTGTATCTTGACTTGTGAGCCTCTACGAGTATTTCCTCTCTCAAAACTGAATCGTTTGGAACCTAAAGGTGATCTTTTAGCCATACGCTTTCTTCCTCTTTCAAAGGAAATTGGGTATCGACCAGTTGTGCTAGAGCCTTCAACTTCTCATAATACGGATCAATCTTCTGCCCGACAAAGATCTAGGCCAATAGCTCAGGTTGAGCTACCATGCTTGATAGACTAATCGAATTTTGAGTGACCGCAAACGGTTCCCACGATACCAAATCTTTGATCAACTTCTAACCAGTGAATAACAAATTAATAGAAACACTAGGAGTCTTGCGGTTGAAACCGTCAGCCACAACGTTCGCCTTTCCTGGGTGGTAGGACAAGGTAAAGTAATCTTTGAAGAATTCCAGCCAACGCCGTTGTCTTATATTTAACTCCCTCAGTGAGAACAAGTACTTGAGGCTTTTGTGATCTGTAAATGCCTCGAACTATTCTTCGTACAAGTAGTGTCGTCATATCTTCAACATGAAGACCACTACTGCTAACTCCAAATCATAATTCGAATAATTCTTCTCATGAATTTTAAGTTGGCGCGATGTATAGACGATCACTCTATCATTCTGCATCAGGACACAACCTAAGCTTGTCCCGAAAGCATCAGTGTAGATCATAAAGCCACCTTGACCCGAAGGTAAGGTCAGAATAAGAGCAGTCGTAAGATGCTACTTCAATATCTGGAAACTGCTTTCGCACTTATCGTCCCACACAAACTTAGCCTCTTTCTTTAGGAGCTTTGTCATGGGTAAAGAGATCTTAAAAAAGTCCAGGATAAACCTTCAGTAATACTTAGTTAATCCAAGAAAACTCTTGATATCACGAACGTTCCTTGACTACTGCCAGCTTAGTACAACCTCCACCTTCATCGGATCCATGGACACTCCTTTCTTGGAGATGACATGTCCCAAAAACATAATCTCCTCAAGCCAGAACTCATACTAAGAGTACTTAGCGAACAAGCGCTCCTTTCGCAAAGTTTCTAAAATAATGCTTAAGTGCTCACGATGTTGCTCCCGGCTTTCAGAATAAACCAAGATGTCATTGATGAATACTATCATAAAGGTGTCCAAAAAGGGTTTGAACACTCTGTTCATGAGATCCATGAAGGCTGCAGGTGTGTTAGTGAGTTCGAAGGGTATGATCGTAAACTTGTAATGCTTGTATCTGGTCTGGAAGGCCATCTTGGAGATATCATCTCCCTTAATTCTGAGTTGATGGAACCCAGATCTAAGGTCGATCTTTGAAAAGATCTTGGCTTTCTGCAGCTAATCAAACAGATCTTTGATGCGCGTCAACATGTACTTATTCTTTATTGTGGCCTGGTTGAGCATCCGGTAGTCGATGCACAATCGTAACGATCTATCCTTCTTTTTTACGAATAAAATAGGGGCTCCTCAAGGTGAAACGCTAGGGAGAATGAATCCCTAATCCATTAACTCCTACAACTGCTTCTTAAGCTCCTCGAGCTTGGCTGATGCCATCCAGTAGAGTGCCTTGGAAATCAGTGTGATATTTGGTAGCAATTCAATGTTGTATTCTACCTCTCAGGACGGGGAAAGTCCTAACAACTCCTCCGGAAAAACATTTGAAAACTCATGAACCACGTCCAGATCTCTAATAGAGACTCGCACCAATTCAGACTAGATGACACTAACCAAGAAGGCAGTGCATCCCTTTCTTAAGTAGTTTTGTGCCTCTGCTCGGTCCACTTCTCGCACCGTCGGAAGAGTCCATATGGTTAGGCATAAAACTTCAATAAAACATGCAAGGTTCATTTAGCCTAATGATGTAATCAAATTACAACCATGAAAAAGTGTTTACTTACAATGCGATGTGGATGCTAGATGGTCAAGAACCATTGTTTTTTCAACCTGGCTCTGATACCAAGTTGTAACACCCCAAAATTTTAAACTTATAAACATTTTCAAAAGGGTCAAAAGACTAGAAAATTCTCTTTTCTTTTCAGAGTTTTTAACAAATCAGCAGAAATGTTTTTCTTTGAATAAAAGAGGTAAGTTGACAACCTTGGGCTTGTTAGTGTAAAAATTTACATTCACCAAACAGAAATAACTTGCAACCATTTTAATAAGCCATTTGTATTAGAAATACTTTAAGTTGTACAAAATTAGGATTTTCTGAGGAAACACTTGCCCCAAAACCCAAAAGTCCAGAATGCAAGCTGCTAACAGAAACAGTGGGATCCTGAGATCATCTTGCAATCATGTCATCACCTATCTCGCAACCTATTCATCACCTGTGCCCATAAAATGAGTCAGTTTTGCAAAAAACTGGTAGGTGCACAAGTGAGATGTCAGAAAACTGAATTAAGTATATTTGAGTCAACATGTTAAGCAGTTTAAAACAAATAAGCAGTTAAAGTAGATAAGCAGTGTAACTGTCAAATACATCATAACGATTCATTCAATTGTAAGTTGTGAACTACCAAGCAACTAGCAAGTCTTATGACCCATCAACTAGTGTGAACAAACTTATGTTTCGATATTAACTGACATGTCGGTATGCGCATACGCAAATTGTAGAAACAACTGAGACTAGTTCGGAAGTCTGTTATTCTATGTATTTTCAATAACCCGAATAGCTAGTTGAGTTCGCTCCTAAGGGGATGACTTTTGGCCAAAAGAGAATTCCCCAAAGGCAGTTACTTGGCAACGGATGCATCCAACTTCTACAAAAATCTATGAGATCTACCACCTAAGATAATGTCTGTTAATCCTATCCCCTTACTCCAATGACTAAGGAGGCTAGATCTTTGCTCGTGGGGTGGTTGTTAACAACCTGTCCATTGAAGTTTTTGTACCGATCAATCATCTCCCTTGACAGAAACAAAAGGCGAATGGGTGCATCAGGCGTTGCTTAACTGACGACCTACTCTACATACTTTGGTCTTTCAACCGTTCGAGCATCTTGCCTGTGAAAGCGATCAATCACCATTTTGTGTGATTACAACATTGCGCATTTAGCACTTGTATGAGGTCACATGACCGTCTCATCTGATCATCGTAGTACTAACGAGCAATGCACGTCTACAAGTACTCTATGATGAAAGATATATAGTTTCTTAACAGGAGCCTCAACAGAAGTGTTTCACAAAGATGTAATGTTTCTCAAACTTTACTTTTGACATTCTTTATCTTCCAAAATAGTCAACAACTCATGCCAACATATGGCATGCGATTTTCTAGAATCTCTCATCTGTTATCATAGTATTTGTATGCCTCACATGGCTTGATACTGGCCTTGATGAACGAGATACGAGTTTCTCAACAGAACCCCCGCCAAGAAGTTCGCTCGAGCTCCAATTCGGGGTTACCCGAGATGTGTCAGATGCATGAACTAAAATAGACAAACGCCCCCTTTCAAAATACGTAGATTTGGGTAGTCTTTGATGTTTAAGCATAACTCCCAAAAATCCTCAAGTCTACTTTGCATAACTGCTCACTCAAAAAGCCAGAATCCTTGCTAGAGACCCATCTCCTTAGTCGAGGATGTATCATTTAAGCCTTCGACTCATCTCTTATCGTAAGAGGGAGAGTGGTAAATGCATGTGCATATTCTACAAGGATGTATCTAATAATAATGTGATTAACGAAAATATGAGCGTCATGTGCAATGGCAAAGCAGTAACAAAACATTTGCAAAAGCAGAAGCCTAAGCATAAAGCGTGACGACAAAGTAAAGACTGAAAGCAGGAGTGCAAACACAAAGCCTATGCGCAAAACGCGATGACAAAGAAAAGACTGAAAGCAGGAGTGCGTAAGTAAAGCCTAGGAGCAATGCACGGTGGCAAAGGAAAGACTAAAAGTAGAAGTATGTAAGCAAAGCCTAGGTGCAAAGCGCGACGGTAAAGTAAAGACTGGAAGAAAGAATGCGTAAGCAAAGCCTAGGCGCAAAGCGCGACGACAAAAGAAAGACTGAAAGCAGGAATACGTAAGCAAAGTCTAGACGCAAAGCGCGATGACAAAAAAAAGACATGACATAAAGTAAATGACAAGGATCACGCAACTGCATCCTTGAGCTAAATGTGTACTCATATAAATATATATATATATATATATATATACATATATATATATATATAATTATCTTGCTAATTAATTAAACTTAATTCAATTGTCCAAGTCCTCCATGCAATCTTTCCTTACCTTGAGGAGTTGCGAGCTTGCAGTCATTGACGGGCGTATGTTATCGACAGTTCAAGCCTGGGGCACGAGCAAGATCCATTACGCAACTGCGAAAGTGACACTTGTTAGCATGCTATCCAAAACAAAAAAGAGCAGGTTGGCTGTGAAAGAAGCAGAGGCAGAGGCAGAGGCAGTATGCCCCTGGCGACTTGCTGTCAGCAAAAAAGGGGAGGGAGCAGGGGCCCTGCCCCTGTTTGTCAGAAAACTCAGAGGTAGGGGCGCAACCCCTATTTGTCGAGGGGGAGGCAGGGGTCTTCGCCCCTGCCTGCCAAATAAGTAATCAAGCAGAGGTGAAGCCTCTGTCTGACACCACAAAGGAGGGAGGTAGGGGGCTTCGCCCCTGCCTGCCAGAAAAACAACCAGGCAGGGGGCAAGGCCCCTGCCTTTTACTTGAGAACAGGGAGGCAGGGAGCTTCTCCCCTGCCCGCTGGATACTAGAGAAGGCAGAGGCGATGCCCTTGCCTAAAAGGAAGAGGGCGCAGGGAAGAAGCTCAGCCCCTCCCCTGCCCAAACCAAGAATGGAAAGGGGTCTCAACCCCTTCCCTGTTGCTAGAGGGTGCAGGGAAGGGACTCAACCCCTCCCCTGCCAAAAACACACGCAGGGAGGGGCTCAACCCCTCCCTCACATACAAAGTAGCAGTAAGGGGGCTCGACCCCTCCCCTGGAAACAGACGGAGCAGGGAGGGTCGAGCCCCTCCCCTTTTAAATAAAAGGGAGCAGGGAGGAGGCTGGGTCCCTCCCCTGCTAATAGTGGCATAGGGAGGGCTCTACCCCTTCCTTGCAAAAAAAGGTGCATTGAGAGGGGTCTTAACCCTTCCCCGACATGAAGAAAGCACCGAGAGGGAGGGGGAAAGCACGATAGGTGGCCATCAACCTTCTGTCGGCTCTCCAGTGCACCCAGAGGAAAAAAGGTGAAGAGGAAGACCACTGAAGGGAAAAAAGAAAAAGACGAAGACAAAGGTGAAGAGGAGACGACATGTACCTAGAGTGGGTCGCCTGCGCTGATCTCGACAGCAGGAGAGAGCCGAGAGAGATGTAGGGAGTAAACAGGAAGGAGGCGGTGGTGAGGGTCACCAGAGTGGCCTCTGGCGAGCAGAAGAGAGAGGGTCGGGGAGAGAGAGAAGGTGGGGGACTGAGAGAGGAACGAGAGAGCGAGAGGTGAAAGGTTTCGAATATGAAACCCCTCCCCTCCTCACTGCCTTAAATAGGCACGAGGAAGGGTGGCTCAGGTATGGATTTGGGTTGGGTTCAGATCCGACCCGGGTCCGACTATTCTTTTTTTTTTGCATTGGATTTTACAATATATGTTGACTATCTAGGTTTAGAAAAGAATTGTATCGAAAGATCATTGACTCTTTCACATATCTAGTTTTACGAAATATCAAAGCCATAAATTCCTTACAGGTACTATTTTAGGAGATGAATATAGATCTCCAAGTAAGGTGATAAGTGTTACGATAGTGTACTCTAAATATTTCAGAGTCCATCGCTAACTGCCTACACCAACCCGAGATTTAGTTGCGCCAACAAAACTCTTTTTTTTCTGTAGTGTGGTGGGCTTTGTAAGGGCTTGGGTGTAGGTGATCCCACCTGAGGTTTACCTTGTAGGAGGCAGGTACATTAAGTGACCCGGCCCTTCACAAGGGTTCCTCATCATAAACAACAAAAAGCAAAAAGCAAAAAGCAAAAAACAAACTTTAAGATATTATATAAAAGGCTCGATGGTTTACACTAGAATAAATAGTGTAATTTTCAAGTGACTGCCAAACTTTAGTCTTGATTAACGTATCCACAAATAAAAATCACTCCATTAACATGGGTTAAGCAAATAACCCCATGAGGTAAGTGCCATTAAACTTGTATATTGAAATGACCAATGTTCCCTGTTTTTAAGAATATGACTGATAGTTTCATTCTTTTTACACATCCTTCTCTTGGCTTCTTTGTCTCTAGGCAGGCCTTCTCTTGCTTTGGTACTCTTCAATGTTCGACAATAATGAATATTTGATATGTCCAAAGGATAGAAAAGCATTCAAGAATCATGGGGTTTATACTTGGGTATAAAATGTATGGTGCCAAGCCATTCAACCTTATATATCTTTGATGTGTACTAATGTGCGTATGAGAGAGAGAGCATAGTCAACATCAATAAACTAAATCCTAAGCAAAAACAACGAAAGGCAACACAATACAATACATAATCAGAAACTTTGTATGCACTGATCCCATCAAATTCCTCAATCAGATTCACAAAAAATTGCAAGTTGAACAATTAACATCTTAACTATCAAGGTACAAGTACACATCCCTAAGGCCATAACTTGATCATCAACATAACCAGCTCACTTGATTTCTCATATACCCAGCTCTTGCTAGCGCTGCCCAGTTGCCATTGGCCGGAGTTATAACATCCCTAGCCCGTAAAACCATCATGGCACATACAACACATTGTCATGCATCATGGCCAGTAGAAAGATGCCATAGTATTGGTTCCTTTCATGCCCATGGCCCACATGTAAGGTCAGAGGGTTTGGATGATTTATGAGTGACCTATGGTGCTCCTCTCAAGTGCTGAAGAATTTCACAGAGCTCTCCAGTAGCTGCTGGTTTGCTCCAGCAATGCCTTTCACTTTGTTGCCATCCTTGTATATCTTGAATGCTGGCAATGTCTCTGAGCTAACACATTCCCACTTTGCTAGGAGTTGAGCGTCCTCAATGTCCACCTAGAGAAAAAAAACAATACCAATCTTATGATGAAGCTTGGTCTGTGTATCTGTTTGTCATGTCTTTAGTACTATATTAGCTGTCTAGTGGGACCCAAATAATAGGTATAAGTCTTTCTTTTTTTATTTGATCCCTTACATACATTCAGCATGGTCCATTAGGTACAACTCTTTTATTGATTTGACCCCCTAGATACATTCAGCATGGTCCATTTAGTAGGAACAAACTTTGGATCGTATCTTTTCCATCTAAAACACCATTTTTTTATGAAGTGCATTTGGAGCTATGCCGCAAAGACAAACATACTGGGACTCGATACGAGTATGAGATGAAAATATATATTTTAAATTTATTAAAAATTATAAAATAATACCCATATGTGTCATAATGTGTCATATGTCATGTCCCAGCCTAGACACAGGACCGTAAATGCCATGTCCCTTGACGAAGATTGTAAGCTATTAATGTTTGGAGCTCATGAAAATCCTATCTAAACAAACCTGACCTAATTCAAGTTGGGCTTGGTTCTCTCTGGGGCCTAATGGACCAGACACTTGTGCTCGAGTGGGGTCAGGCTGGCCCAATAACTAACCCTGTATGGAAGAAGGGATTTTAGTGAGCTCCTTGTGAGGTGATATTAATGCATAATCTATTGCTCCTATTTGAGGCTGGTTTGTGCAAAGAAGCAAGAGAAAGAAAATAAGATTACTAGCATCTACGTACCTTGAGAAAATGAACGGATGGATTCCTCTTGGAAAGTTCTTGCTCACATCTCGAGGTCACTTTTACCCCTGCTCTAACACCAATTGTAATGTCTCTAAAAAATCTGACATTTTTAAACTTTTTTTCAAAACCTGACTCCCGAGAGTAATGTTTTACATGACTCCCGAGAGTAATATGTCAATGAGTTCTTCTATGGATATGTTCCAACCGTTCTAAATACTGGACGACCTGCCTGAGCACAAGTGCAAGCATATATTAACTTTCCAATATTAGATACAGTACAAAACCAACCTTAGACACAACCCGATTGAGGTTATTACTCTAGAAAAAAGCATATATAAAAATGCGAAAGATGAAATTGTATTTAAAGATTAAACAGTTGAGGAGATATGTAAAAGTTGAGATTTACAATGATATCTTAATTATTGCATAAAAGAAATGACAATATCCACGAGTCTTTCTCATTCCAAAATATTTACAAGTCATTAAAATAGAAATAATCCAGAACAAAAATTAATGTTTACAAGTCTGAAAAAAAATCAAGTCTGGATCCCCAAGGGATTGTAGTGAGTAAGAGAGTCCCTCGGAGTGCGCAACAACCTGTCTTTCGCTCTAATCTTTCAAGATGATATTTGTAATATGGTGGAGCATTAATAACATACCCGTAAAAAATCCAAAACCAAACTTGAAGAATACAAATCAAGTTTGTAATTGTACAATCAAAGTGTAATTCCTATTATTTATAGAAAGAGGTTCAAGGGAATCCACATCAACATTCATTTATTAACATCCATGGCATTCATTCATTCATTGATTCACATCTATGACTTTCATTCACTTATTCATATTCATGGCAGTAATTTACATAAATGAATAAGCAATCAAGCAACTCCACGTATAATTGCATATAGTACATAGATCAAATCCTATTCACCATATCCAACATGAAATAGAAACACATGCTTTTCAAATAATTCAGGACATAAGAGTCTCTCTCAAACATAACATATGCATTTATAAAGGCGCATATGATAAACATGTCAAAATTCTATTTGACCATTTCAGCATACTTTATACACATATGATTTACAAGTAAATAAAACACACAAGTCAATGAAAAATGAAGGCATTCACATTCTTTTTTTCAAACAAGCATAAACATATTCATCTCATGACTATGACGTGCATTCTTATATTTATGTAATCATTAGGTCTGTTCTTAGGACCATTTATGCACTTTTGCATTTTAATCATATGAAAAATAGGTCATTTCTCTCGACCTTTCCCGTGTGTCTCATGCACACATGCACCTCACGTGCATTCTATCAAGTCTGTGACTTGAATCATTAGGTCAATCACATGACCTATACATATCTTTTTCATTCAAATACACACACACACACATATATATATATATTCATATGTAATGATATATGTAAACATTAAAAAATTCTATATGTCTACTTCTATATATTTATGCACATGATAAAAGTGATTTTATGAATCTAATGCATTATTTCTCTTGATTATTTTAAACCCATCTAGTATAATAAAGGGTATAGCCGCCCAGAAACAATAATATGAGTATTTATTATTCTATGTATTTTATTTTTCTCTCTTATGCCTTAATTGAGTCTATTCTTGATAGTCAATTCTGCAATATAATAATTGAAAGATAGACACAGAGTCCTTGTACCGGCCTATGACCGCGTACGCTGCCCGAGCTAAAAACAAAAATGAATGTCTTCCCTTACTTTGTAGAGTTTTTGGTTGTACCATGTGAATCCCTGAGTAGGCCTTCTCCATAACCTTCGTGGGGTGAGAACAAGGCACACATAGTCCTCTAACATCATAATAGCCCATGAGGTTTGTACCGCCTATCTCTCTCCAAGGAAGACATGAGATCGGGACAGACCTACACATGTTTGAGAGCCCGATTTCACCGGTGCCTTATTTGGATTCGTGGTCTCATGGTTATGTTTTATTAAAGTCATAGGTCACATTCTAGTGTCATTATCTTACAATTTAACCCTTTCATGCCTTTATGCATGATTCATGTCATATTTAATTCATGCCCTCATGCATGATACATGACTTATTCAAATATATCTTGATGCATGATACATGATTTATTTAAATATATCTTGATGTATGATACATGTCATGATTCATTCATGCCCCTACACATGAATCATTAATTCAAAATTATATGCATGATACATTCATTGCATACATGACACGCTTCACATGCAAATATTTGCACAATCATTCAATTCAGCCATGCATTCATATCAATCACACAATATTTAATTCAATCGTACATATGTACCTACAAAAGTACTTCGTATTCTGCTATCTAAAATCATGCTAAGCATGATCTCCTGAACTATGACAAAAGAACACTTATAATCTCATACATTCAAATCATGCTTTACATGATCTTTGAACTACATTTCAAGCTTTGCACAATGCTTTTGCATTACACATACTCACCACAGGTAGTTTACCCAATTTTCATAAATATTGCATTCATTTTTTTTAATGTGCATTGGTTAATGGCCATTTTGCGATACTTAATATTAAGTATCATTTTATTTGCGATACCTGCATGACAATTCATATATTTGCAAGGTGCATACATTTAAGCATTCATATAAATTGACACGTGCCTCTATGCACTTTTAATTGCGAATATAAACAATGCATGAGCACGTGCACAAAGCTGCATTGGCGGTGTGCATGTTAACATAGTTAACTACACACATTTGTGTTTGCTCACATGCATTTTTATGATATATTTCATACATAATTGTAACCATGACACAATTATGTATAAAACCTCTTCACAATTGAGTTTTAAATACACATGATTTATATTTTAAAACTGATTTTAAATCTCGTTTAAAACCATTTCAAAATTTAAAAATTTTGCTCTCTCAAGCATTTTACCGAACACTCAGTGTGCGACACAATTCACAAGGCGTAAACTAAATTTCCAAAATTATAAACATGTATTACAAAATTAAATAAACTAATTTAATCATTATAATTACATGCTTACTATACTAAACAATTAGATTATAGCATAATCACTTAATTAGACATCTAAAAAAAACCTAATTCACTAACATGATATTATGCTACACGAATCAATCAACATAATGCTAAAACACACTAGATTGTGACCAAACAACCTAATTAAGCATTCAACAAGTTTAATTTAGGGATCTTACCCTCGTAGATCCGGAATATAAGTATGGCAAAACCCGAAAAACCAAGGGTTTCGCGAAATCTACAATGAATTGCCTCTTTGGTAATTAACTAAACGCTTGGTGTGCACATGCAACACCAAAGAGAAACAACAATATGCATTCAGCTAAGGTGCTCCTCCATTGTCAGAGGGTGTTGCAGGGCTTCACGCAAAATGAGAAGGTGCCAAAAAGTATATTCACACCAAAATCAACCCGCAATGAGATCAAGTATGGTGATTTCTCAAGAAGTTGAGCCAAACAAAACCAATAGTAGCAAGGATTGGGCAAGATGTCTGGTTCTACCTAGCTAGATTACCTCCATAGTCTGCATGCATCCCAAGATGTCTTCGGCTCAACACGGATTCCAAGGAGCTTGATTCCCAAGGTAGAATCTAGTTCTTTTAGAGAAAATTGGTTTAAAAGAGGTGGGAATCGAACAAAGAGATGGAGACAAAATCCAAGCTACTGCTGCTAACGAAGATGGAGCCAATTTGTTGGGACATGGTTCCCAAGGCTGAAAATGACATGTATTCCAAGAACAACCGATTTAGGTGAAATCGATTAGAAGAAAACCCAAAAAAAGAAAGGAAAAGGGTGAAGAAGATGGAAATGGGAAAGAAGAGACCCACCTTTGAGTCAATGGCAATGTGAATGGCACAAATCCCAAGAAGAAATGGTGGCATAGATCCCAATGTGAGGGTTGGCTAGGGTGAGAGAAGAAGAAGATGACTTTCTCTCAAAAACCCAAAAGATAAAAGGGTAAAAAGAGGGTGTCGATTTTGTGGGAATGAAAAGAAAAGAGGATAAAGGGATTGGGGTGTCCTAGTGGGCCCCACATGACCACGTTTAAGTCCCCCTTGTGCGCATATTCCAAACTGGGTCCAATTCATATCCGGCTTGGATCCAATTTGACTCAAAATTCTAAATCAGTTTATGAGTTTAATCCAAAAAATAAAAATAAAATTTTTATATCTTACGTATTTCATTTCTAGATTAAAAATAGAATGATATAATTCTCTTTAATTATTAAAAACACAAATTTTGGGTCAACCCGTTGAGTATAAACCCATATGAACTTCGCATCCATTTAAAAAAAAATCTATTTCTTTTCTAAAACAAAATCTTACTGTTTGCTAAAACAAAATAAACTATTCTAACTCTAGATAGTCTATTGTTTTAGTACTTTTTAAATTAATAAGTATATTGATTAAAATATTCTACTTAAATTATTTATGGCCAAAATACCCTTTTGATCAAAATCCTTTTGCAAGCTTGCAAAATACGTCTAGTTAAGCTTAAAACACTTTGAAAACATCATGAAAAGTCATAACTCACTGAAGTATATGGTTTTAATTATAAATTGAATATTTTAAATAGTGAATTATTTGAAATAATTCTAAAAATACCAATTATGCTCTTATTGGCTAAAAATGAGCAATTGAACATGTAAAATACCAATAAATGAAATTTAAAAGACAGAAACACATTCCTAACTTGAGGATAAAGATGATTTCTTTATTTATTGAAACCCTTTTTAATGTTCCTCATATTCTCTCCCTGCTTTGAATGGTTTTTGGATATCAATGCTAAATTAGCTATTCTGGTGGATTGGGACCCAAGGCCAAATCAGGGTTAGGTTCAATCCATGAATGTATTTGGGTACTCTCCTATAGCCCGCTCAAGATTGTCTAACCCAAATGCAAAAGAAAGATTTTTGCTGCCTATATTACTTATATTTTTTAAAAAAATGGTCTTAAATTTTTGAGTTATAAATTTATTTAACTAAATGGGTTGAAAGTCTTGGGGCATTACAGTGAGAGACCCATAGTGGATATAAGTCAAATTAGACCGAACCACTCTTGCTCGTGTTTTCCTTTTGTGTGTGTGTGTGTGTGTGAAAATCCCAAGCATTCATGTTTTATAATGTTTTACAGAGCTAAGGGATGATCACCTAAAGGGCACCACACACTTGGCTGGGCAGGTCTGCTTAAGGTTCTCATATTGAAGGATGTCAAGAGTTTGATACTCATGGTGTTCTTTCCTTGCAGCAAAGCCAAAGCTATATCCCGTGGCAGGGAGAAATACTCGTGGAGTAATACATCGTGAACATCAAACATGGTCACGGTCAACACTACACCACATCCAAACCATAACAATGGTTCAAATTCGAGAACCCTTGTTTATGATAGTGTAACCTAGCCATCTAGCTACTTCATTCAACTTTATTCAAGAACCCTTGTTTATGATAGTGTAACCTAGCCGTCTAGCTACTTCATTCAACTTTATTCAAATATACTTCTTGAGTTCAGAAAGAATTGTTAAGGGGCTAGACCTGACTGAAACTAGATCGGGCATTGATAAGCTAGATCCAATCGGACTTGACAAGACATACTTGGATCCATATTTAGAGTCTGGGTTTAATCAAGATTGAATTTGACTTGTTCAAAGCATGTTCGAGGTCAACTTGTTAAGCTAAGAGTACAAGTTAATTTTAAGTTAAAAAAAATCAAACCAAACTCAAGCAATGGTAAGTTTGACTTAATTCCATAAGTCTCTTAAACACCCACCCACCTGCTCTCTCTCCCTCTCATTGATTTATCATCTTTACTTCATTAAGATACCATTTAGATGACAACACCCAATTTAAACCTGAACCAATATCTGACTAAATGAAAAAAAGGCCACCCCTCTCCCCGAGGTTTTCAACTTGGTTTATCTAAAGGGAAGGCTTCTCCAACCCAGTGTGACAAATATAGCGAGAAATTGCCTGAAAGTTAAAAGCTGTAATTTCTCATGAGATTTTCAAAATAACACGAGATTTATGAAAAAACATAAATACCGTGATTCAAACACGATATTTACATTTTAAACGGCTATTTATCACGAAAAAATCCTATATTTTTATTTTTAAATAAATTTTATTAATATTTCCTTATAAAAATAATTTTTATATTTTTTAATTACTTTTTTATCGCAAAGATTTTGCCAAAAAACACACATGAGATTTATGGATTTTTTTTAATTTCTCGTGAGTTTTTGAAAAACGAGAAATTGCCGATAACAGTACCCGTTTGGCCATTTTCATCTGCTTGCCGGCTAGATATTTTTTTTTTCAATCCATGATTATCAAGTCATTTTCTGGTTAGCCACCGATCACTTGCATAGGGTGACACCATCTCAACGATTTTTCGGTTGGTGGCTCATCAGAAAAGGGCCGATGATTTTTTATATTTTTATTTTAGGTTGTTCGGCCTTTTTTCGGCGACCAATCAGCCGGGAAACTGCCGAACTTCTTTTTTTCTTTTTCTTTTAGTTTTTGATATTTCGTTCATTTTCTAGCTAGCCACCAGTCCCAAAATGACTGCCCTTGTTTGGCGACACCATCTTGGCCATTTTTCGGTTGGCGGATGGTGAGAAAATGGTAAGTCTTGAAATTTATGTTTTTAGTTCACCCAAACAAGTTAAAACCAGCTTTTATCAAAACCAAGTTTTGCCCCTATCATCCAATCAGGGTTTAAAAATAAGTGATATTAAATGACAATAAAAGGGTAAATATGTGATACCAGGCATAGAATTGTTAAGTGAAAATCACTTTTTTTTTTCTGATTTTTTTTGAATCTAATCCTCTACATAGTTTCTTTAGTAGGGAATGAATTTTGAATCATGTAATTAAAACATGTAAGCAAGTTTCTTAATAACTAAAAAAATCAATGGTTTATATCGTATCAAAACCACAGTTAGCAAGAAAAAATGGATGGGAGAAGCGATTGTAAAGCCATTATGCAAGCACATTAAAAGAATACATAGAAAACAATATGAAGCAAAACTGTATAACATGAATGAACAAGGTTATAAAATGATATAAAACCAACATGCAAGCTTGTTACAATGTAAAAAAAATATTACTTTTTAATATAAGAAACATATAAAGTGAAAGAGAAACTAGTGAAAAATAACAAGAAACCAGAGGAAAACATTAAGCAAGCAAAAGAGAATCCATTTGAGAAACGAGAAGGAAACGAATTTCTCACTAAAGGGAATAAAGTTTCTCAAAGCTTTTCCAACTTTTAGAGAAGCAAAAGTTTCTCACTTTAGAAGCGAGCTTCTAAGAAAGTGAGTTTCTTCATTTAGCAAGAAACTTTGGGTAACTATAATCAAAACTTCACGACTCAACAAATCATGTTCTAATGTGAGGAAAAAATACGATCCAAAGTCTGATGCTGCGCACAATTATGAGACCAATTGAGTCAATACAATTTGGACAGCGCTATTTTGGGCCCAGTAGTTTCGTACCCTCGTTAGTACCAAATATTTACCACAATAAGGAGGACGAATTTGTCGAAGAGGTGAGCCTGAAATTTTGTTAGTTAACCAAGCCTGAGCAATTTATTGACTAGAGTTTACTACGGTACTTAACTTTGAGTTTAGCAGTTTACTCTTGCGTCAAAAGTTAAAACCTCTCTCTCTCTCTATATATATACCCACCGTCCCGGCAATTAACAACTCATCAGTCGGTGAAACATAGCTTTTCATCTCTCTCTCGCGCGCGCCTTTCATAAGGGGGCGGAGGGCAATCATCTTCGTCCTTCTTCCGTACTTTTGCGCTAAGAGGAAAGGAGGCAATCCGCGAGATCTGACGAGCCCTTTTCTCGCTACAGGTAGATCTCATCTCCTTCTGCACGAACTCGGGTTCTTTTAGACGGATCTTTGGCAGAGAGATCGATTTCGATGGGTTTATGCCGTGACGCTTTGGATTTCTCCTTTTTCTATTCTCTTTTGTTTTTGTTGAAAATTAGGGCTTTGAGTTTTCTGTTCTTCTCCTGAGGATCGGCGATTGATCGTGCTTCTCCGCCGATGCGGGTGATATGTTTTTGAGAAGGATAGTTAGGATTTCCGGTTTGTTGGATCAATATTTTTTTCGGGGTTTTTTGGACGAGTTTCTTCGTTTTCTTCATTAATGTGGTCAGATTTTAGGTGTTCTCTCTACCAGGATTCTGATTCGAATTTTCTGTACGGAAGATTGATCTCCGACGTCTTAGTTTGCTAACGCTCTAAACTTCGAAAATTTTCGATGATCTTGGTAATCGCGTTTCTGTTTTTGCAAAAATTTGGTTTTTAATCCATGTTTAAGGGTTTTTGATTTAGCATTTCGTTTTAGTTAATCGATTCCAGTTGTGTTCATCACCATGCGATAATTTTCAAGTTTTTCCGGATAGCTCGCGTCGTCGCGTTTCATCAGATCCATGAGAGCCTCGTCTTCTCTAATATTTAAAATTTAGTTTCTTTTTCTGTGAATTAGAGTTTTGATGTTGAATTCTTGTGATATAAAGGCCAACTTATGTCTTTTTTCTTTGTTAAAGCGGTTAATTTTGAGTTCCTTGCTAATTTAGGCTTTCGTCTTCTCGATAATGTGGATACGAGTAACTTTCTGATTATGTAATTTCTGTTTTAACTACCTACAGTTATCGACGTGGAGACCAATCTATTTCTAAGAAACATTTCAGATAGCATCTGCTTTACCCCCCTATTTTTTATGATTAGGATGTTCTTCTTATGGAATACGAACTTAGATGATATCATACAGAATTTGATTCTTTTGGGTCCCTTTTTAAATAGATGGTGGAATGCGTGATATCTTCAGATTGGGATTTATGGAATCATTTATAAGTTATATTTTGAGGGACTCATGTTTGTTTCTTTATTATTCAAATTGCTTGCTAAATGTAAATCTAAATGATCTTTCTGGTCTTTCGGTTGGATACTTTCTTTTTTTTGTCTTTGAATGGTTCCAAAAATTTGGCGGAGGTGTACCTCTATCTCATTTCCTTTTATCTGGACTTGTTGCTGATTAGGTGATTCTTTCAGATTATTGGAGAATATCTCTCGGCCAAAGGGGAGGAGGAGGAAGTGGCAGTCGTAGACAGGAATAGGACTGCCTGGAAAAAAGTTTGTTAAAGGGAGAGAAGATAGTTCCTTGGTGCAGGGTAAACTTGTGGATCTAACGTTTGGAATATAACTTTTTTTCTTTTGTCTCTTATAGGTCTCTGCCAATGTCTTCTGTCTGTGTATTCTTTGCTTTCTTCTATTTTCTGAGGGTTTTATGATCTTTCCCTGAATTCTTTGCTTTGACCATGCAAGGCGCTTATGGGTTTTTATTTTTAACACCATGGTTTGGTCAATTTGTTGAACCAACATGCGAGTCATTTTTTTCTTATTGTCAAGGTGGCAGCTTTTGTAATTGTTTCTTCATCGTGATACCTGTGTTACCAATAATAGCTTTCATGACTTCTGAATGACGGTTGTTGGTACAAATATTTTTTTCATATCGAGTCTAGGGCATTGATTGCACTATTGCAGTGTACAGGAGTAAGTTCCTTTTCAAAATTGAAAATGTTAGGTCACTTTAGCAAATGAATTTTTTCCGGGTGAAAGGGCTTATCTATCAATATCTGCTCTGTTTCATTTTGTATCTTTCATTAAAGTCCATCTTCTCAGTCATAATTTGGTTGAAATATTGAAAAGTTCCTGGTTTCCGCTATGCCAATGGCCCTTTAATAGTGTGCTTCACCAATTCATCCAGGTTTTATATCGCGGTTTTATTTTCCATAGTTCTATGGTGGACTGATAAGATTTGGATGAACTGTTTTAGGAGCTGAAATTCTTGCTTCTATTTCTCTGTATCTTCGGTGTTTCATTTCCAACCAACTCCCTAATAAGGACCACATAGTTCAGCTGCTGTTTTTGCCTTGATGGCTTGGTAAAAGTATGTTTGTAACAATTGAAAACAATTCGCCACTACTGTAAGCCAATTTATTTGATATCTTAATGGAGTTGGTTGAGATATTGTGCTGCTATCTACTATAGTTATTTAAAGAGTCTTATCAAGCCCTGCACATTATTTGTTTTTAAAACAATTATAAGCCCTGTCCATGTCAATGTTATTCAGGTACAAATTTATCTAAACAAAATCATCTTTGATATTAAATTAATATTACAACATTCATATTCAGTCTGGAGGGCCTTGATTAATGATGTTCAATGGAGTTCTTGTTCCTGAGTGTCTCCTCTGGCATAGCTGCCCACCTGTGCAGTCATAACTTTGAATTACTTCATTCTTTAAATTGATATATGTCCACTTCATGACATGTTGAAATTTAATACACTGATGACAAAAGTATGTCTCTCATTGAGCTAGGATTTTACTTTTTGGCTTCTGATTTTCTGATAACATTCACTATATCATGAGTTCTGATCTTTTATTGAAGATAGGATGCTTATTGAGCAATTTTGGAACAATATATCTTCTTCCAAATGGATATTTGTTCCTTTTTTGGGTCTTCAAACTTTGTAGTATGGTTTTTCTCTTTGGACTTGTGAAATTAGTGAATTTTCATGACATGCCTCTTTAAACTGAAGAAATCCAGTTTAAATGCTGACAGTATTAATCTTCAAATTCTTGATGTTCTTTAGCTAGTTCTCTATGGCCTTGCATGTCTGCATTCGTGCTTGCGTGTGCGTATGTGTCTAACTTATAAGCGCTTTGTATTAATTTTAGGAGTTTTCAATTAACATAATTGCCTAACTTGCCCCAAGGTGATGACATTTTTGAAATATACATCATAGTTGTTGGGCTTGACCTAAACAATTCCTCATTGACTGAAATCTTCAGAAAATTGTGATTAATTAAAATTAAAGAAATTGGCCAAACTCGGTCAGATGACTCCAAATGCTTTGGAATTGATAAATCGGGATTAATCGACCAATTCACAATTCACATTTTTTGGCAATTTGAAGTTGCTAAAAATTAAGAATAAATAAACTAATTTATGATTGCTCTTAAAATTGGAGGTGTGTTAGGATCTCAATTGTGCAACAAAATTGTTGGGATATTAGTATTTTCAACTTTTCCACATTTGCAATGCATGTCAATAAGAGCAATTGTATCAGAAAATTCCAAAATAAGAGACACGACAGAAGTATATAAGGCAAAATTTTCCATTTGCATACGGAAAATTCCTTTTGGAGATGGGTTCTAAATAGAAATTATCATCTTGAACAAAATTGACAATCTTTTTGAAATCTTGCCATTTCCAGTTTCCATTATTATCTATTAATCACGATTTGGTAAGGTACTATTGAGTGCAGAGCTGAGGGACTGATTTCTACGAAACATCTCAGTTCCTCAACTCCTTGGTCAATTTGGATTAATCAGCAATTTTTCTTATTAATTGATGAGGACAGCTAGAATGATGTGCGATATTACTTTCAAAGGTAGTCTAGGTCCTTCTTTTGCAGGAAAAGTTAAAGGACCTACAAGCCTACAAGGGTAGTCTGGATTTGAATATTTGTTTTTCAGAAATATATATATATATATATATATATATATATATATATATTAAAATGAAGAAATGAAAATGAGATGCGGGGTGGGTATGTCTGGTTTTGGGTTGTGGTCAATAGTTCATTAATAGCATTATATCTATGTCACAGGGACCCGGCTAACAGGGTGCCGCACCTGCATTGACACGATGCAGGTGCAGGTGCGGCACCCAGTGCAGTCAACATAACCTTGGGTGCGGTCAACCACACTCAGGGTTATATTTGTCCTATCTGGACTCGATCAACTCTAACCAGTCCATTTTGGACCTAAAAAAAATTAAGAAGGGGGGGGGGGGTGTAGGGCACAAAACCATCTCCCTCCTCCCCGACCCCTCCTCTCCTCCTCTTCCGATGGCGGCGACGGCCACAACCCGCAAAGGTACCTCTCTCTCTCTCTCTTATTCTTCTTCTTATTTCTCCTCCTCTTCCGATGGCGGCGACGGCCACAACCCGCAAAGGTACCTCTCTCTCTCTCTCTTATTCTTCTTCTTATTTCTCCTCCTCCCTTCCGCATCTGGGTTTGAAGGAACCCCGATGGCCTGGGCTGGGGCTCAATTGAACTCACCCAGGTTGGATGGGTCTCTCTCTCGTTTTGTTACTAAAGCCTGGCTCTGTAGGGCCAGGTGCCTCTTTGGTTTGACTTAATAGAAACACTTGGCTCTGCAGGGCCAAGTGCCGGTCTGATTCATGTCTCTTGCTTAATGAAACGAGACCTAGGTTTGAACCCAAGTCTCATTCAATGATCTGGATTTGGGTTCAGGTCTGATTCGATTAAATCAGAGCTCAATCTGGGTTCAGGTTCAGGTCTGATTCGATTAAATCAGATCTAGATCTGGGCTCAGATATGATTCCAAGTCCTAAACTATTAATATATATATATATATATATATATATATATATATATATATATATAGAGAGAGAGAGAGAGAGAGAGAGAGAGAGAGAGAGAGAGAGAGAGAGAGAGAGAGAGAGAGAGAGAGAGAGAGAGAGAGAGGTGTCTGACGCTTTTTGTGCCTACCGAGCTTGGATAGGGATTTTCAGGTTGTTAAAAACCTGACCCTACAAATGTGTTATGTATGATCGATTTACTAGGAAATCACACTTGGATCATGTTTTTTTGAGAAAAAATTGATTTTTAAGCATTGAATATTTTTTAAAATTGTAGACCGTTGATTTTTGAATCTTATAAAAACCTAACTTGGTGCTGGAATCGGACGAACCAAAAGTCAAATCAAGCATGTAGATCACATCTGTATGGTCAGATTTTAGAAAAAATAGAAACAATCTTTCCAAAGCTCGGTAGGTACGTGGTAGACACAAAAAAGCGTCAGGCATCTACCTTGTACTCTCTCTCTCTCTCTCTCTATATATATATATATACCCTCCTACACCCTGCACCCTAGTTTTTTTAAAGTGCCGCATCGCTGCACCCACACCTATGTGACATAGCATTAGATTAGGTTAGCTTGACCATACTTCTGCCACTTATAAGTTACAGACCAGATGTATTAACAAACCAAAGATCCAGGCTGCTTATTTGTGAATAGTATGGTGGATGAGTAGTGTAGGTATCTTTCCAGTTAGGGAAGATGAGAAAGAGCGACACATATCCTCAAAAAAAAGGTCCATTCCATGTGAAACTTCTCATGGCCATTAATGTAAAAACTAAAAAGTTCAGATGCAACTTGGGCATGCTTGATATGATATGGATTTTGTAAAACTGAGACATGGGGACATGGTGTGTGTGTGTGCGCTCTTGTGCATGAGTGTGTGCGTGCATGTGTGTTTGTTCGTTTCCTGGCTAGAGAAGTGACTGCATGACATTGACAATGTAAAGCAATAAGGCATGCACATCATCTTAAAAGTGCAAATTTTGGAACAACAATTGTAAGACATTATCTAATAAATATTGACTATTGGGTCCAAGTTGAAAATTAAAAGGTACATAATCAATGAGAAATTGAAAAGAAAAAAAACTGTAAAATGGTGGAACAAGGTCATAAAAACTTATAGATGAAGTTAAAAGCATGGTTTATTGTGGTGCCTCTAATGGCGTGTTCAAATCATTGTTTTATCATGCTGACACAAGAAGTGGATTTAAAGTGAAGCATCCATTTGACATTGCATCTATGTCACATGGGTGCGGGTGCGGGGGTGTGGCAGGGGCAAAAATGTAATATATATATATATATATATATATATATATATATATAGAGAGAGAGAGAGAGAGAGAGAGAGAGAGAGAGAGAGAGAGAGAGAGAGAGGGTCCAGGGGTTCCCCCCGGAGCGGGTCCCGCATCCATGATTGCTCATTAGTGATATACCAAACATATTTATAAATGTTGGTATTTGACTACCTATCATATGGGTCCCGCGCCAGTAGGATCGATCGCTGCTTCGTTAATGACCATTGGATGTTCAGATCATCCAAACTCTTCCACCTTATGACAAACCACAATACGTAGCGTAAACAGATGAACTGACTTTAGAGGGAAGACGAATCCTATGTGGTGGGAAGAGGGTATTTTTTGAGAGGCCTCAAATTATTTCTTCAAGTTATTTGTAAGGGGCTACATCAATCGTAACCCTTTTAAAGGTTGTCCAGATCCATGGGGTTGGAAGAGGAGGTGGTTAAGGTGGTCTTTATTCTTGATGGAGATAGCGCCCCAAGCTTAGATGGGTACCCAGATAGCTTCTTTACTTCATTCTGGTCTATTGTATCTAAAGACATTTCTGAGGCGGTCAGAGATTTCTTTCTCAAAGAGAAGATCATGCCCATGATGAGTTGTGGAGCCTGATTCATAGTTTTTGCCCTTGCAGGAAGGGGGTCCGAGGGCTCCCCCCGGCGCGGTCAGCGGGCGGGGGTCCAGGGGGGCACCCCCCCCCCCAGTTTTTTTTTTAAATTCCGCAGCCCATTTCATAGGGCAAATTTAAAAAAAAATCCAAAAAATGGACCGAAATGACCCTGGGTGCGGTCAACGCACCCAGGGTCAAGTTGACCGCACCCGGTGCCGCACCCTGCTAGCCAAATCCCTGTGACTTAGCATTGCATGTGGCAATTGTAAATTTCTGACAATATATATATATATAGGGAATGGGGACCGTCCAATCAAAGGAAGGTCCAAAATCTACAACCGATGATAATCAACAATGTTCCTTCTCTAACGATCGAGTTTTTTATTGATCGGAGTTTACATATTAGATTTTTATCATTCATTTAGTGAGCGATATGTTTTGGATTATGAATTTTTTATGTTTAGATGCATTTTTTAAAATGCTAAAAATCAACGGCCCACAATACTTTGTATTGTAAAGTTTTAAATGCATTGTGAGCCATCGATTTCTCATGATTTAAAAAACATCCCTGTATGTCGTAAAGTCTGTGTAAAGCATATTTCTTACTAATTAAATTATAACGAACAAATATATGAGATCCGATCAATGAGATGCTCAAGCATTGGAGAAGGGGAGTCGTCTGATCGGTGTTGATTGTTGATTTTGGACCTTCCTTTGGTTGGATGGTCCTCCTTCCATATATATATATATCAACACCTGCATATATGAAAGATTAAAAAAAAAGAGCCTTCATATCCATTTACAATGTGACTTTGTACAATGTTGATGCCTTCCTATCTTTGATACCTTCCTTTGGTTGGATATCTCAACACCTGCATATCTGAAAGATTAAAAAAAAAAGAACCTTCATATCCATTTACAATGTGACTTTGTACAATGTTGATGCCTTCCTATCTTTGATATTGATGAGCTAAGAGAAATACTTTTAAGCTGTGTTTTTCAATCCCTTTTACTTCGGTGTCATGTTTACTTTGCCATTTAATGGAACTACATCAATTTTGCTTCTGGAATGAGTATGCAATTGTACTATTGTTGGAAATTTTGTGCCTGTTTGTTTGTCAGGTGCTTATCTCTGACAAAGAAGAAATATGGCTCCAAGCACCATCAGGCAGGCGCTAGGAGCTGTGAAAGATCAGACCAGCATCAGTCTAGCTAAAGTTTCGAGCAATGTAGCTCCTGATTTAGATGTTGCGATCATTAAGGCCACAAGTCATGATGATGATCCAGCAGAGGAGAAATATATTCGGGAGATCCTCAATCTTACTTCATATTCAAGGCAACATGTCAATGCTTGTGTATCAACTGTCTCAAAGAGGCTGGGAAAGACTCGAGATTGGATTGTTGCTCTCAAGGGTCTTATGCTTGTTCACAGGCTTTTGGCTGATGGTGATCCTAGTTTCCAGCAGGAATTCTTGTATGCAACAAGGAGAGGAACTCGCCTTCTGAACATGTCGGATTTCAGGGATGAGGCCCATTCCCATTCTTGGGACCTTTCGGCTTTTGTCCGCACCTATGCGCTCTATCTGGACCAACGACTGGAGTGGTTGGTGTATGAGAACAAGCAAAGCAATTCTGGCAACAACCAAAGGGAAAGGAGATCAGATTATTATGGAGAAGACAACGAGAATGGTTCTTCATATAATGATAGGGATAGGCGAGAGAGGAATGAGGAGAGAAAGGTGACAACTCCTGTGAGGGAGATGAACGTGGAGAGGGTTTTTGGCAGGATGCATCATCTGCAGCAAGTTCTGGACCGCTTCTTAGCCTGTCGTCCTACTGGTGCAGCTAAGAACAGCAGGATGGGCCTAATTGCACTCTACCCAGTAGTAAGGGAGAGCTTTCAACTCTATGCTGACATTTGTGAGATTTTGGCTGTCCTACTTGATCGTTTCTTTGATATGGAATATCCAGACTGTGTGAAAGCTTTTGAAGCTCATAGCAGTGCTGCCAAACAGATTGATGAGCTTGCTGCTTTCTACAGTTGGTGCAAGGACATAGGGGTTGCAAGATCATCCGAATATCCTCAGGTACAGAAGATCACTGAAAAACTTTTGGAGACTCTTGAGGAATTTATGAGAGACCGATCCTGCAGGCCCAAGAGTCCAGAGAGGCCACGTGAGCCAGCACGACCTCCGGTGCTGGAACCACCTCCTCAAGAGGAGCAACATGTTGAACAGGATATGAGCAACATAAAGGCACTCCCTGCACCTGCTGATTTTAAACCACAACCAGAGGAACCTCCTAAGAAACAGGAAACAAGGGACTTGCTGAATCTATCAGAAGACGTGCCATCTGCTGATGCTCAGGCTGATAAATTTGCTTTGGCTTTATTCTCAGGACCACCTGCCAAAAAGGATGCATGGGAAGCATTTCCTGCTAATTCAGGAGAGGAAGTCACTTCGGCATGGCAGACTCCTCTTGCAGAGAGTGGGAAGGCTGATTGGGAACTGGCTTTGGTGGAGTCAGCAAGCAACCTTTCCAAGCAGAAGGCTACTCTTGCGGGTGGTTTTGATTCGTTGCTCTTGGATGGAATGTATGATCAAGGGGCAAGCAGACAGGTCATGAGTGCCCATCTGAACACTGGCGGGAGCTCAAGCAGTGTGGCATTGCCTAACCCAGACAAGCTCAAGACAGGGCTACTAGCATTGCCTGCTCCAACGGGCACCCCAGTTGCCGAGGGCTTGCAAGATCCCTTTGCAGCTTCCTTGAGTGTGCCACCTCCGTCTTACGTGCAGATGGCTGATGTTGAGAAGAAGCAGCAACTGCTGGTTCAGGAGCAGATGCTGTGGCAACAGTATGCGAGGGATGGCATGCAAGGCCAACTTGGGTTGGCCAAGATTGCTGCACTAGGTCCATCGCCACATGTGCCTTATGGGATGCCCCCTGCAAACGGTTATGGATATGGGCCTGGGTCTTACAACTATGCTACCACACCTTATTGAGATATGGGATTGTGTTGGCCACCACCTACAACATCCATATTTTTCATGTACATAAGTTGGTTTTATCAAATTTTGATCATGGGTGCTGTTTTCTCCCCATCATCACAGCTTGCTCTTGTTACTATTGCTAGGGAGAATTGTTGGTGATGATGGCGGTTGGAGAGAGAGAGAGAGAGAGAGAGAGAGAGAGAGAGAGAGAGAGAGAGAGACTGCTTTCTGATTAGATCACCTTTCTTTGGATAATGCTATCGATTGTGATGAACTTGATCTGGTGTTTTGATGTGCCCCTTTAATGTAAGATTGGTTCTTGCTACGACGTATAGATGAGCTGAACAAACCGAACAGGCCATGTTCGGGCTCAGCTAGTTTACCAGTTTATTGTTATTATTATTTGGGCGGATTTTGTAATATTACAGAACAGGTTTACTATGCTTGATGATGGCGGTATCTTATACTTTAGCATTTGTTGATTAACTTTATTTTAAGAATTCAGAAATGCTCTCCTCCTCACCTTGACCGAGAGAACATCGGTTCGCCAAGTGAAAGCCTCGTTGTTTTAGCTGTACTTTCGTAGTCACCTTACCAAGGAGAATCTGTCATCCCACGAGAGAACCTCTATTAGGGAGACCCCCACCCTACAACGCCTTGTTAGGGAGCCACTGCATCGAGTCTCATCCCTCCGATGCTTGATAAAATAGTGATACCGTAAAGTCAAATCCTACTAGCATTCATATGCTGCCATCTTCTCGCTGCACAAGTGATTGATGTGCTAATTCACTTGTTAGGGCTGACCATTACTGAAAAAACAAGTGTGGTTGGATCTTATCGCAACATGATATCCCAAGTACTATGTTGTTCCGACCATACCTGCTGGATCCTAGAAAACTTACCTCTCATTGCTTGGTAAAGAGAGGGGTAGGCATTGCGGAGCCTACAATCCTGCCAAAAAAAGATAGAGCCTCTGTCACAAAAGTCCTCCAGAACCATTACCCACCCCTTCTAAACTCCCGAACCCCTCTTCCATCTATAAGATTCCTATTAGTTCTTAGGCCAACCAACCAAATTGTATTTTTATGCAAAAATAACATAAATCATACCCTCTTTTTTATAAATTCTTCATAACCATTTGGGAAGCAATGCCTTATTGAATAAATGAAGATTTTGAATCCCAAACCCCCACAATCAAGAGGTTGAGCGATAATAAACCAACATACCAAAGAATTAAAGAATTTGGCTTGCCGTCCGCCTTACCTGACCAAATTAAACATTGGAAAATGACAATCAAGCATTTTTCAACTTTTTTTGGCAACTTGAAAATCTGCAAAAATTGTAGCACAAGTTATGATATTAAATTTGACTAGGCTAATATGACCTGACCTCGATAACATACAAACCACACAAGCCTGTACTTTCTCCCTAATCTGATCCTCCACCTTGCTCCAATGTAACTCCCTTGACACACTCAAATGTAAAGGCAACCACAAATACTTCATAGGTAGAGACCCCGCCTGACAGTTAAAGATATTTGAGGCTGTCCTTTGCAACTAGCCAGATGGATCGTGACTTGCCTTAATTTATGTGTAATAAAGGTGCCCAGCCCTGATTCCATATGAAATAGATTTTTATCCATTTTTGTAGCCCAGCCCTGACTGCAACAAATAGTTTGATTCGTCCATATGAAATAGATTTTTATTAATAATTATAGCCATTTTTTATTTTGTCTCAAAAAAAAAAATTGGTCGACCCCACCAATTAGATGTGTCTAAACCTGTCAATATCCGTAGCAAGAGGGTCTTTGAGAATGAGGATGAGCATCGACTTGGCCAAGGCCCGAGACACCTTTGCATTGGAGTGAAAATCAGTCATTAATTTAACAAAATCCCAAGATTCTTTGAAAAACTTGATCGGGAAGCCATCTAAGGCTCGAGGTCTTACCATTCGGCAAGCCCCACACCACTGCCCTGACCTCCTCTAATGAGAAAGCCTAAATGTTGGCCAACCAAGTGTCCTTATTTATAGAATTGAAAGCTATAGCCGACACGTTATATTCAATGCGTGCACATCTAAAGAATCGAATCAATCGATGGATAAAGAAAGCATAGGCAATCGATAAGATTTGCGAACCTCAAAATAATTGTCCATTAATGTTCATGGATGCAATGGCGTTAGCTCTTCTCCTCTTGAGGCTCTCATGTGAAAATATTTTGCTTCAATTTTAACCAATGGGTCTTAGCACGTTGTCACCATATAATGAATTCTCTTCCTCTTCATTCACTTATGTTAAGGACCAACTGTTGGCACTCCTTCAAATTAACGGCCTCAAGAACATCATTTACACTCATCTTTGTATTGTAGCACCCTTAATTCAGATTCCCACATCTCGATATCCTTAAACTTAGCCAAACATTTATTCTTACTCCATTCTATTAGCTCCCCCCTCACAAAAGTCAATTTAGAATAGAGTCTTAGTGTAACCCACCTACCCAAGCAAGGAGCGGCAAGCCACCATTCACACAAAGGTCTAAAATACCTGGCTCCCTAAACCACCAAAGCTCTAGACAAATTTTTATGTGTGCCCCCCCCCCCCCCCCCATGTTAACCAATACAAGTTGTGATTATAATTGTCAGCTGTGATTGTTTCTTCCTTGAATCTTGTGAAAGCTTGTGGCCAACAATCACACTAACAATCACAACTTCTACATTCTCGATTGTTTATCCTTACTTGTGACCAAAGAAAACATGCCGTTAAAGAAAAAGTTTTCACATGACTATTTTGCATCTATTACATTTGGGTAGTAATGGATTTGTGTAAAATCTGACATTTTTGCCCATTTTGTATTATCTAGATAATAATAAAAATTTTATGCATTTTTTTTATGAATTCTTTGTGTATGATGGTGTCTCACTTATTTTTTTGAGAATAACAATCTTTATCTCATAAAAAACAGAGTTGAAACAAGCTCAACAAGTTAAAGAGGGGGGCATTGTTAGCATTTCAAGATTATTTTAGAGACTTTTTGGTCACCAAATTCATGATTGTCTGACCCGGATACACCCTTATTTTAAGAGAAGAGAGTGAGGGGAACACGCCCCCCTATTCTTCTCTCTTCTCTTTCCTTTACCCTAGCTAACCCCTACATCTCCCTTCACCCTCTTTATTTTCAGGTATTCAGGTATGTGTACTTTTGATGAAAAAAGAAACTCAACATGGGCTTAAGTAGCCCTCTTAAATGACTTTGTGAGTGTGATACAATTTCGGAGCTTTCGCAGGGTTGAGGTTCAGTGGGTCTAGGTTTGGTAGGCAAAGACTATGGATCTAGAATTGGGTCAAGTGAGCTGAGTGGGCTTAGATAGACTGTAGGCACCTAGGTTAGGATGGGTCGTTAGTGCAGAGCAGGATTCCCCTGATCTGGTTCTACATACTGAAATAGTGGGGGTAGTATCCTATACCACACTCATCTCGAGAAATACTGATGGCTGTCAGCATGCAGCGGCAGCTGCATGTAATGGGAACACTAAAAATATGAGTTCAAATTGTAAAAAGCTACTCAAAATTTGCTGTCTGTATAACTTAAATGTGGCTACCCAGAGACCACTGGCTTTTAGCAGGACTATTTTTTGGCACGACTATGTTTTGATAGAAGCACTACATTTTTTTAAAAAGAAATTAGCTTTTTAAGGTCAGAATTCTTTTAACTTAAAAAAAAAAATGCCTACGTTTTGATGATAGCTGTAAGAAATTTTTGAAGAGATTAGGCTAATTTTGAAGCCGATGTTTCTCTTGTTAAGCCCCACTTGCAAATCCCATAGGAGTTCCAAATATCAGAGCCGGCTGGCTGACCTATTTGATATTTGAGACCACTGCCTAGGGCCTCAAATGAAAAAATATATATAACACTTATATTTCACATGCTGAGGGCTTCCAATGAAACACTGCACATGCATGTGTCTCATGCTGAGGGCCTCTGAAAAAAAAAAATTTATGGAAAAATATGGGACTCCATCATGAAGTCATAGGCCAAACTTTTAAAATGCAAAAAGTATTTTCATTTCTTTCTTTTTTTTTTGAAAGAAAATCTGGGGTTTAGGCAGACCCCACCGATTGAACCTGCAACTTCCCACCACAAGAAGATGTGCACTGACAGCTTCTACCAACCATTTGGACCCCCGTTGGTAAAGAAATTTTATTTCTAATTGAGCACAATCAAGGGAATCTTCTCTGTCACACAAAACCACAGTTGGATAGAAAAGGAAGAAAGAGAAAAGTTAAACTGGGAATTCCCAAATACCACATATTATAAGTTATAACTCAGCAAGTCCAGTTGAATTGTATATCTTAATGGCATTTTTTCTGCTACAGTTTTACAAGAAAATTGGCATGACATCAACAGGTACAACCAGATCCATACACTTATATAAAATTTGATCAATTGGCTGAGGGCACATCTGACTGGGGCGTCACGCTATGCGTCGCTATTCTCTCTCTCTCTCTCTCAAAAAAAAAAAAAAAGTTGGTTGAGCTGTTGACAAAACTTTCAGATTTGGCCTCCCACCTTCGGACCACAGCCCACATGAATCATAACTGGCTCTAGTCTCAACCAACCTCAAACGGTGTTGAACAAGCCGGCCATTATTTCCAAAGACAATGCTGATGTGACGACTCTAGTTGCAGAGCAATATCATCAGAGTTGGATGATGTGCACTAGTGTGGAAAGTATGCATCTGCATCAACCATCATTAGTGTGTGAAAAGAATGCATGTGTCCCTCTGGACCGCCATCTTTATTATGGTATGTATCACACACCTAGTGGTGCAAATGGGCCGGACCCACAAACCCAACTGCCCCACTGCCAGCCACATATTCCACTATTGTTGTCTTTTAAATATTTAATGCCATACCAGAAGCAAGTTTCTCTCCATAAGGTTGCTTTGCTTGTCTGGTTGTGTTGTGGAGAATTGATCACGTTCAAATCTTTCAAGTCACAGAAATCATATAACATGCATAGATATTGGACTCAAAGCACACCTGACTTCAGCAGAGTGATTCCAATCCATCCATCATAGTACTTCCTTTTACCATTTTCACAGGCCTCATAATATTTGATTATGTAAGCGAAGATGGTTTTGTCCAGACGATTTTCTTTTATCCTTGTTGAATGCTTGGTAGGTGTGAAAACGAGCTGGAACTGGAAGATCATGGATGGACCACTTTTGGGTACACCTTTTAGGTGAAACTGATCCAGGTCCAGATAAACAATCAAAGGTCGACCAGTATCTGGTTCGGATAAGGAACTAGCATTTTCACTGGAAAAAACAGAAAGAAATCTGACATGAGGTCTGGTCCAGTCAGAGCTATGGCCCCAATTTCATTCCCTTTATCCTATATACTAAATGGCATTCAGCTGTATGGATCATTATAAGTTCCAGAACGGAGGTAATAGACTTGAAAAAAAAAGAAAGGTAAAGCGCTAATGGAAATACCCCAAGCAATCCATTTACCTTTTTTCATAACCGTGGTAAGCATAACTGGTGGTAAGGAGCATCGTGTTTCTTTTTCCTACCATACCTAGGGGTGTAACCAGGACGGGTTAGGGTCTGGTCTTATCAGACCCAATTCTGAATCAGGTCTAAAAGTAAGACCCAATCTAATTCGGGTTCTAGTACTGTGGACCCATATGGGTTAACAGTCTGGGTATACATCGGGTCGGGTCTTTAGTAGACTCGTTTTGATTCAGGTCGGGTTTGGGTCTGGGTATAGCTGAAAAAGTAAACCTATATAGGTTAACAGGTTCGGGTATTGAAGGTTCGAATTTCAGCTCAGGTCTTGATATGATTGGTATTCTAGATCTAATTACCCACCAATAAAAATATATGTAAATTAATAAAAGCAATTGTTTATTAATAAGATTATATGCTAACAAAATGGAAGCTTAATTACTATTCTAAATAATGTCAAAATTAATAGAATCAACTGTACAGATTTTGACATTATTTAGAATAGTAATTAAGCTTCCATTTTGTTAGCATATAATCTTCTTAATAAATAATTTATCCCATTAATTTACATATTGCTTATTGGCAGGTAATTAGATCTAGAGTACCGATCATATCAAGACCCGAGCTGAAAGCTGAACCCGTTAACCTATACAGGTCCACTTTTTTCAGCTAAACCCAGACCTGAACCCGACCTGATTATACTCGAACCCACCCGTTAACCAATATTTTTATGGGTCAGGTATAATCAGTTTGGGATGACAGGTTGGGCCAGGTATACCCAACCCAGTTACACCCCTAACCATATCAACATCATGCTTAAACCAGCTTCCAATGAATTTAAAAATCAAGCCAGAATAGCTTAGCTGCCACGTGTACAAACTGAGTTTTGGGTAATAAGGTAAAAGAGATTTTAACATTTTCACGTGGTATCAGGCCATCAAAGGATCATGTTTTCGAACACAACAGGGAAGTTGACAGTCTTTTTCCTATTGTTTAAAGAAAAGAAAATACAAGACAAGGGAAAAACGAGTTCTTTTGACCCCCCCTTCAATACACACATTTAAGAAACAACAACAACAATGTTTTAATGCATGCTTGCCTACTGTTTTAGTCATGAACGCATCCCATGCATTTGAATTCCATTAAACGGGAAACACAATGTTTTAAGAACAAGGACCACGCTAATAATTGCCTTGTATAAATAGTCAGTTTTTCTCCAAGATGTCTCGCAGACTCACACCATCCTTTATTTTATTATTCCAAAAGAGACGCCGACCCAGTTTTGAGTAGCCTATACCTAGATGCAATGAAATGCACAACAAACTACTCAATTTAGACATTATGCTTCACTACCTAAGCTTCTTTAATCAACTTGACCAAACGTACATCAGGTTTAGGGCAAGGTTTTAGTGTATGCCTTCATTGTTGGTACCTGTTTCTGCATAAAAAATGGCAACTACAATTACCAGGGAACTCGTCAGATTGAAAGAATGAGGTTTCCCCTCTGCATTAAGCAAACAATAGGAGCATGCATAAAAAGGAATCTACCCTGTTTGGAATCTAGGAACTGGGATAGGAGTTAATGAGGCAAAAAGTTGGTAAAACTCCCACCTGTTGGTTGGGATGGGAGTTAATGCATTTGGGATGGGAAGTGACATTGCATTCAACTGGCAAGTTTGATTTTTTTTTTGGAAAAATAGGACACGAGGACACAACAAATTTTTTATTTTTTTAATCAACAAAAAAAAACTAACTTTTTGACAATTTAATGTCAAAAATGCATTTTTTATTAAAATAAAATCTTAAAACATTAAAAATAATAAAATAATATTTACATATTGTTCATATGTGTCGGCATCCGTGTCCACGTATCGTATCACGTCCAAGAGTGTCCTTTGATAGACATTAAGTAGTCCCTCGAAACAACCAATCACTCAATACCTTTCAACTTATGAAATCTATATTCATTTTTTATCTCACTGTTACAAAGAATATATTGAATAAATCATACCCCAAACTGCCTTAGTTTCTCTTGAACCACACTGATATTATATTATTAAAAGGAAAAATATTACATACATGGGTTGCCACGTCAGCCAAGTGAAATCAACACTCGCGTGTGCAGAAAAATGGGTTGCCTTCTTTCAAAAAAAATATGGAGAGAGAGAGAGAGAGACTATACTACTTTCACTCCGCTAGGCCGTTTACCCTCCATCGCATCCTTCTTGATCCGGCAGTCCCCACAGAGGAAGGGGCCCTCCCACGGCTTTGAACTCATTGAGAAAATGGTACCGGCATGGACAGAGATACCCTCACTAGGAGCAAGATCAACTTGGCAGATAGCGCAAGTAAACAACCCAGAAGTTGTTTGGGATGTTGAGTCATTCCCCAACCTGAAGATGAATATGAAGTCAAAAAACCAGTAAACCAACAAGAAGAAAATAAATGAAAAATATACGAGAAGAGTAGGGGGAAATAAGGGAAAAACCACATCATAAATGAGAGGCAACACGTATTTAGTTGAAGCAGCAACCTAAACAGTCAAGATACTATACAACATGACATTTCTACAGAGAGTATGCATCTATAACATTGTAGTTGGACCCAGTTCCCATACATGTTAGGGCCCAATGACAGACTAAAGCATCTCTACAGCATAACAATACTCGAGGACGTTTCCAGAGCAAGAGGGTACAAAAAATGCATGGCAGATAAATTTCCAACTAATAAAGTTTCTTCCATTACAACTTGAGCAGGCACATCAAAAACAATTAAACGGTAAAATAACCAACCACCCTTAAATAACCTTCCATCAGCCTATCACCCATGTGGTGAACAGCAATAGACAACAAAAATGTACACTGCTCTAGAATAAGCAAGCTCCAGAGAAGCTTACAGTAAGTGAATCTCCAAGGGACAAACAAAGAAAGCAAGAGAGAGAGAGAGAGAGAGAGAGAGAGAGAGAGAGAGAGAGAGAGAGAAGCTAGTCATAGTTACAGGAAGCTTCTTGCTACATGGGAAAGCTCCCTTCAGAAGCCGATAACTCTTCGCTTCACCGAAAGGGGGGGGGGGGGGGACGCACTTCCGAAATATGAAAAACTCAATTCCCTTTAGTGGGAAGCTCACTTTCTCCTCGTTTTCGAAATTGATTTCCTTTCACTTAACGTTTTCATCACTTGTCATTTCCTACTTACTTTCCCACACTTTCCATGGTTTTCATATTAAAAATAATAATTTTTGTATAACTAGCATACATGTTGGTTTTATATCATTTTATACTTGTGTTCATGTCATTTCTTATTTGATTCCGCCCGCACTTCATATTGCTTTTTATGTGTTTCCTTTTCCTTTTTCATGTACTTGCGTAATCGCTTCACAACTGTATCTCGCTTCCCAGTCCATACTACTTTTCAACACTCACTTCCCTGCTTTTGCTTCTCATATCCATTTTGTTTCCTGGTAATATGTAGCTAGATGAAATTCTGAATTCCTAGTCCTGCATCAGAATAAGCCAGTAAAACATGGCAAGTAGTTGGATTGTTCTACTGGCAGAGGAGAATCTCCTCACCAACATGAGGAGAAGGAAGAGAAAGAAGCCAGAACAAAGATTTGAGCAGAATTTTCTCGTATTGAATTAAGGAAAGAAGAGAAACATTTTCCGGCGACATGAATTGCTAAATTCGTTGTGTGAATCATTGAGAAGATTGCTCTTGAGCAGTGAATCAGATCAAGAAAATAAAATAAGATGGAGATAAGGGGTTTCCAGGAATTAGTAGAACTATCATACAAAACTGGGATTTTCGAAATAAGGAACTAGAAGGTTTAACAATCTCGGTTTGGTATGTATTCCATGTTCAATGAATGTAACTTGTGGAAGAGGAGAAGACAGTAATCTGCATCTGAGCAATAATTCCACAAAAGACAACATGAAACAATCTACCAGTGTAGCCATTCCACAAAAGTCGATAGTTTTTTTTTTCTTAAATAAAAAGCAAACCTTCGCATATTTTAAAAATCCCAGGAACCGTGATTAGATATTATTGCTTCTTTTCTTTTCTCTCTTGTTTTTTGGGTAGTCAAGCTGGGGATAGCCCCTGCAGGTTTTGCACCCTGAGAGCCCACCCTTGCCGTAGTGCAACCTAGCCATCTCTTTCTGTCCTAATGAATACAGTTAACAATGAAATGACTATTAAAAAGAAAAAGTTAACAATGAAAAAGTATAGCAGCCTGCAGGCAACGTTGGAAGACTGGGTATTGTCATCTAACAACCTGACTTCTGATAGGCAATTTCATGAACTCTGATTGACAGGATTACAGTAGGGAATCTAAACTGAAGAAAGTGAAGGCTAAGGATGACAAAAGCCATCCAATTTTGCTGTCCCATATGAAATTTCTTTGTCAATCAAGGAAACCAGCAAGGAAAAGGGTACACGAGGAAGACAGCAAGTTCAAAGATGAGAGAACCACGAACCTAGCCAGAGGCTGCAAACACAATTTCATAGGGCAGTAGCAATAAAAGGTTATGGAGAATGAACATAAAAAGTTGCTGATGATATTTCCCAGAGAAGGTAATGAGGGATCAGAGGTGCATGCAAATCACTAAAGGGGTAATGCAGTCAGATGGTTTGTGGCAGCCAAAACAATTGCCTGTGCCAAATGTTGGAACAGATACACACCACTATGATGATCTAGCAGATGATGCAATGCTTTGATGAACATAGAGTCATCAAGAGAGTGCAGTGCTCTGTGGATACAGAGGACCTCAAGTAGTTAACAAAAACTCTGATTTTCTTCTTTCTAGAACTGCTTAACCTACTGAGCTTTCAGTTCATATTAATCAGATATTTGAAGCAGCTTTTCAGGTTTCTGTTGATTTTCTTACAGTTGCTAAGCGTGCAACCAGATCCCCTTTTTGCTGATGATTGGTTGGCAGAGATCGACAAATCTGAGAAGGCCAACTAGATCAGTCTTCAACTATTCTGGAGCTTGGCAAGATGGTGCTCCTTTTTGGGTTTCCTTTTTCTTTTTTTAGGAAATGGGATTGAGTCATCATACAACCTCTAGTTAACTATAGAAGCAAAGGCATCTAGGATTTCAAAAAATTTCAAAAGACAAAGTTAAAAAAAAATCAATTGTAGGAAATAGGAATGAACAGAAATAGA
The DNA here is from genome assembly GCF_984573655.1 of Nuphar pumila. Classification (NCBI taxonomy): domain Eukaryota; kingdom Viridiplantae; phylum Streptophyta; class Magnoliopsida; order Nymphaeales; family Nymphaeaceae; genus Nuphar; species Nuphar pumila. The sequence continues at coordinate 20,529,331 of NC_143255.1, read as the reverse complement.
ACCAGATTAGGGTAATAATTACACCAGAAGAACATCATTCTGTATCCGTTCACATTATGATAGCATCGGGAACCTAGAACAGAATGATTCACAGAAGACAGTAAATTACAGATCTCTTCATACAATCGCACCACTATAATTAACAAAATATATCATTCGAAGGGGACTCCTTATCCATCAAGGGAAGAAACATTTGGCACAAAACAAATAAGGGCAGTACAGAGTCACTTAATGCCACGTTTTACAAATGGAAAACTTAGACTTATTTTCCAGGACAATATTGATGAGGCCGAGACGGCCAATGGTAACAGCAGAAACTTCTTGAAACTCATTGTGGATTCAGAAAACTTAGGATATATGGATGGGAAGCAAGTAGGAGTCTGACAAAATTTCAGACAAGGTGAAGTGCCAGAGAAGCAAAGGCCTAGAGGAGATACTCATCAACAAGACTAACAGTAAGATTTTGAAACAAGGTTCATGTAGAGATGAGATCTGATTCAGACAAAACCCATTTTGGTGCACGTGAATCTGACCTGATAACCTATGTTGGTTGTAGGTTTAGGTTCAGCCATTCAGGTTATGTCCAGTGGGAAAAAAGGCAGCTCAAACCCAATAATTTAGACAGGATTTAGAATAGTGTATTTTATATAAAATACTCAAGTAGGGCAGATATCTGACAAGTCACAGCTCAAACCTGGCTTGAATAACATTTGGGCTGGACTCAAGTTGACTTGAATATTATTCAGGTCTTTATTTTAATGCCTGTATCCAGCTGTTTGGATTTAGCTCAGATACCCAACAAAGATTATACCTGTTGACAACCCCAAGTTTGGAGCTGATTTGTCCATCAAGCATCAAGAAATATAATCCACAAGATAACAATCATGTAAAGCAAATATCAAACAGATCTATCCTTTTGTTTAACCAGAAAAAGTGAAAAAAAAAATCTTTCTTTTCTTAGAATATGAAACGAAAAAAATTCAAACTGAATATCAGAATGTGGCAAACTCGGTCATATAAGAAATAGAAAATCAAGAAGTGAACATCGGTACTAAACTATTCAAGTGGGGAATAACAAGCTCATACAAGATTTAGGAAAAACTTCACATATCATGAAATGGAATGTCAAATAACATTGCCATATGCCAAATATATATATCTACCGACAAGTTAAAATTTCTTGGCAAAAGTTCAAAGTGCCATTCAAACGTTTAGTTTTGGAAATGACATTTACAAGTTCAAACCCTTAGGAAAGTAGATAAGATAAATGTTCTGAATGGAATTCTTTGGTTATACCAGATAGCAACATTATTGCTTTCATATTATAACAAAGATTTCTAAAATTTCAAACATGCTCAGGGTTAAACCACATAAATTCTTGTTTTCTATGCAACAAGCCCCCTGCATCTTGGAAATCACAACTTCAAAGGAAAATACAAAGGATGATCATGTCAAAGAGCATAATGAAAACAGAGCAATACAGAATGCTCCTAACTTCAATTGTAGAACTATTCATGAAAAGGCAGTAAAACCAGATATTGCAGAGCAGAAAAGTATTTCCCCATCACATCATGGAAACATGTTCAATTTTCCTCTCGAAGCCATTAAAAACTAATTACACCAAGCCCAAGAGGTACCAACCTTTCTGCAAGCATTGCTGAGCCCTCTTCGAAAAGCTCTTCAACAATCCCCACAGCAGATAGCTTCTTGGATAGTTTATTCACAGAATCATGTGACTTCTTTCTGAAGATGAGAGATTTCAACTTGTTTTGCTTTTTTGTAGGTGACGAGGGTGGAACAGCATGATCAGGTGGAATTATGTCTACAACAATGCAGGTCGTGTCATCTTTCAGACCCCTCGACCGCAGAGCTTCCTGTAAAAAGTGATCAACATAACAAGGGTCAGAAGGAAACTTAGACAATCTGTTCTGCATCCATTTACAGAAAAATAATCAGAAAACAGAAAAAGGAAATTTTTTATTTGGACAGTGTCTTTCTACGTAAAGTTTACATCCTGAGAAAAAATAAGCATAATAAAATAAAGATAGGACACATCGTTATGGCACACTAAGGATAACAAGCATCACCTTGACAACTTGCCTAGCAGCCAGCTCAGCAGGCAACCCGCGGCAGGCCTTTGCAGCCAACTCAGAAGATAAAGCATCCCAAATGCCATCAGATGCTATTATGAGCCGTCCACCAGCATTTGATAGCTGGTAAACCAGATGATGATATTAAGATTCTTAGCATTCCTAGACCACAAATCAAGTAATCCCAAAGAACTGCATGCAGTAAATGTGAAATGGAAATTCGACAACAGAAATTTTGAAGAGGAAGGATAATGAAGAGTCAGCAAACAATGATGCCCAAAGGCTTCAGTATGGTTAAAACTAGAGAAAATAGTCAAGAGAACAAAACGCAGTACCTTTACTTGTTTAACATATGGAATTGGGACGATAAACTCTCCAACATCCATGTCACCTATTGATCTCGAAAGACATAAACCTCCAGGCCAGCAACGAAGAGGACCAACCTGTGAAGGACATTAAAAGTTGCAGAATTTCCATTACCTAATATCAAGCAGTAAAACATTACAAAAAGAAATACTTCACTGTGTAAAATGTCAAACAAGGTCTTCTACTCTCAGTTATCAGATTAAAGTAAACATTGACAATAAAAGTGCCTCCCACCTCGGAACCACCAAAAAAGCTAAGCCTTCCTACTTCACCACCACTTGCAGTTACTCGTTCCCTCCTGCAGTTAAATGGCCAACAAGTATAGATACCCAAAATGGTTAGCATACAATAGGAGCTAAAATATTTTTGATGCACAATATATGAAAAAAAACACCCACTCTTCTGCATTTTCTTCTAGCCTATGATCAACAGTCAGGAGTGAAACGCCACCACCCTGAGAGTCTAAAATGCAGCGGGAGTCTCCAACTGATGCAACCGTCACCGTCCATCCATCAATTATTACAAATGTCACTGTAGTTCCTGAAGTCTCCCCTGGTAAACCCAATTTGGCCAGAGTCAGCGTTATCCCAGATACAAATAAGTTCGTAACCTTGTCTACCCACATAAACATAAAATGGAACTGGAGCACGACTACCCATCTAATTCATATTTTCAAATCAAGGAAGATGTGAAACACAAGATTGGCCTTCACGCAGTCACCAGCACTGCATGTAGTTTTTCTTGGAGAAGGAAACAAGGAAATGGAATGATAATATCAAAAATAGAGGGCTAAGCAGCACTAGGGTTCTTGCCTCTACTTTGGAACTCTTTGTCCGTCTTCACAAACCCTGCAACCAATGCACGGGGTAAAGCTTGAAGCCACTCTTCCCTTCCAAGCCCTCGAGGAATTGCACCCAAAACATGATTTAATAAATTCTCCCGAGTAAATACAGCTGCAGCAGTCCCATTGTGCCCATCAAAGATCTGAAAACCAATTAACCAAATCAACCTGTGTGACATCTTTCTTATAAACATAGACATAACTTCAAATGGAATCATCAAGACAGTCTAGGATCCTCTTCTCCAAACCACCAAAATAAAAGACGAGGGGATGAGTAAAACGAAAAACCACATAACAGACAACTAAGGGCGAAGCATGAGTGACATACGGCGAAAACGGAAAAGTTGGTGGAAGCATTTCCTCGAATTCGTTGGCAATCAGTCTTCACCAGGAAATAGTCCTCCCCCTTTTTAGATTGAGCAGCACAACCGTACCGAACATAAGGCTTCTCCATCTTCTCATTCCTCAACTCCCTGCCGATCAAAGAAGCAAGAGGCACCAGCTGCGTCCGTCTTCCGTCCCTCATCGCTGTCTCCCCTCTCTGTTTCAAGCCCAATATCTCCGAGTCACCCATAATTCTAGACGCCAATACACAGTTTTACCTTTCATATCTGTTTATCAAAATCAAGATAAAACCTCAGGGTTTCGACCGCTTCGTCTATGTAATATACTGCATCAAACATCAAGCATGCTAATTTAAATGACAGAAAAAGAAGGAAAAGACTATTTCCATCCCCATTGTATGTTCTCTATCGTTAGAATGCCTCGAAGTTCTAATTTTCTCCAATGACTAAAAAAAGTCTGACATTTCACATTTAAACTCTCCGATCATTGAGAACACCAACTTCTATTTTTTGACATGAACGACAAACCAAAATCCATGGCCCTTGAACAAACATAAGAAATTTCATCATAGCGGATCCATTTCTTTTTCATTGTTCACAAAAAAAAGGGACGACAAACCCACATATTCCCTCTCAAAATGAATTTTTTTCTCTACATCTAGATCTCCATCATTCAACAAACTACCATGCATGCCGATCATGTGAAGTTGAAAAAAGAAAAAAAATCGTAAACAGTCAAAAAATAAAATGCATGAACTCACACGCATTGCACTCCTCACCTCCCCAAGAAAAACCTTAATCCTTCCTTTCCCCTACACAAAACAAAGGACTCGCCACCTCCGATCTACATCCAACGAAACCAGAAAAGAAGAAGAAATACCGAATCACCTAACCAAATCCATCTCTAAAAAATAGCCGAAAAAGAAAACTCCAACACCAGAGATTTCACCAAAGTCACCACCAAAACAAAACAAAAAAAAATGCCGATAAAAAAAAGAAAGCAGCAGCAACCAAAACCCTAATCATCTCACCAGAATAACAGAGAATATACCGTATTACAGAGCAATTGGGGAGGCGCATTGCACCCATCGATCCCTCAGCCCGAAGAAGAAGAAGAAGAAGAAGAAGGGAACTGTAGGAGGATTGGATCAGAAGTGGGGGAGGAATGAAACCCTAGATCTCACTGGGAAGGGGAAAAGGGGAAGACCTGAGGGTCATGAACACCTGTACTCAATCTTCCTCAACATCATCACCATCATCATCGACAACCATCTTCCTCACCATCTTAAATATTTTATTGATTTTGGCTTGGGAAAAGATTTAAGAGGTAATAATAAAAAATAAAATAGAAACTCTTCTCATTATACGTCGCCACGTGTATGTACATGTCAATTTTTTCCAATAAGTGCGAGTTTGTAAGGCCCTGTGAATACTAAATTTTCTCAAGATTCTAATCATGCAAATCCCAATCGCGACGCTTTCTCAAGTTTTTTACAAACACCATCAAATGTAAAATTGTGATTGTGATCCTTGCTTCACCAAACCGTGTTTGTCTATTGTTCCTAATACGCGTTTATAAGGCCTTGTCAAAATCAGGTTTGCTTGTGATTTTGTGGATGCAAATCACAATCACAACACTTTTTTCCAAGTTTTTACAAGCATGAGAGAGTACAAATTGTGATTGTGATCCTTGACAAAATTGAGAACGTTCTTCCTTTGGAATTTGAGAAAGTTTATCACAAGATTGACCTCGTGACCAACCTTCTCGAGTGTGATGCTACCTTTCAATGTGATATTCAATTTGAAGTGAGCCAAATCCATTTAGGTTAGTCAATAAATCTAGAATGATTGTTTAGTTGGATCGGTTTTCGGAGTAATATAATGGTCTGACTAATAATAGTTTAACAGTGCATTTAAGAAAATTCCTATAATATCAACTTGCAAAAGTAGTGGTTCCACTTGTGTGGTAGGAGCAGTGAGTGCACATCGTCTTGTATCGGGAAGTTACAAGTTCAAATCCCAATGGTATGGTTGTTTAATTGGTGGGTCTGCCTAACCCCAGCTTGCCTATCCAAAACAACAAAAAAAAAATGTGTTTTGCATATTTGGATTTAGTTGCTTGTGTGAAACAATAGCCATCTTCCAACTTTAAATAACAATAAATATAACATATCATTGTTTAAATAAAAAACTATAAATGAATTTGGATTTCAATCTAATGTATAGCCAAATCCAAATTGGTGAAGTTTGCAATGGATTCCCTTACTAAATTTAAAATAAAAACTTTAATCAGAGTTGCATTCAGTTAAGTGACATTTTATTGAACTTCAAGCCGAATACCAACTTGGATTATAAGATATTCAATTAAGTCAAATTTGATAGTACCTAAATCTGAAACCAATTCCACCCGTTTACATCCCTAATGAAATACCCCAAGTCTTTATTCTTAATCCCCTCATTGCCCCTTACCGTACACATTCGCTTATATCGCAGAATGTTCTGTCTTGACCATTTCCCACATTCCAAGGATGGTGCAATCTCTGGTCGTTTCTTCATGTCCAAAATGTTTGATCCAGAAAGCATGCGATTCAAATAAATACATTTGAAAAATAAGTTCTTGATCACCGTGATGCCACGTGGAATGGCAAGACCATAAGTAAGCTGTTACTTACAGCTGCCCCAAGTTGGTTGGCTTAGTGAGGTGGGGGCCGTGGCTGTAAAAATGATAAAAAATATTATTTTATTGGGTATGGTTCGGGTTGGTTTATGTAGTTCTTATCAGGTTCAGATATGGTTTCTCTTATAGTAGACCCGATTAGGTCTAGGTCCAGATGTGATACCATACCCAAAAATCTGGTCTAAGTCTGGTTCCACTTGATCTGAACTAAACCCGACCCGTTGACACCCCTAGCACAAGCCATCGCCTAACATAAGTCCTGGGGCAGGAGTCCTAGCCTTCGAGTTTTACGCTATCGGCATGACTACCAAAGGTATGGCAGGCTGAGCCAGCAAGAACAAGTCTTCGTGTGGGGGTGCAGTTTCTTCGGGTTATAAATCCAAATAAAAAAAACTGTCACTTACAACTGGCTAAAGAAAATACGGCACCTTGATTTTTATGTCTTAATAGTTGTCCTTTTCATATAATGTTTTCCATTTTAATAAAAAAATACCTCTAAGTCGGTCAATAATTTTTTGGTGGATATTTCTTTTGAAAATTAGTCCAATTTATCCGTTGCTTGTCTTAAAGTCGAGCAAAAAGGAAAAAAGAAAAAGAAATGTCAGTGAAAAAGACACGAGAAGGAAATTTTTTTTTTTTTAATTTAAGTAAGCTGCTACTTATTTGAGTCGCGTAGTTGCTTTACCGCCAGTCATTGAAACTCAGGGTTACAGGAAACTCTACTTGTGGGAAACTCGTTTCCTGATTTAAACCATTTTTTAAAACCAGAAACCAAGCATTTTTTAAACTTATGGTAAACTTTTAAAAATGCATGAGAAACTCGTTTGACATCACAAGGAAAACCTAGTCACTTTATATGAGAAAACTCGTTTTCCTTATTAGAGAAACATGTTTTCTGTATGTTTCTTAAACATAACTCTTAATAAGAAATTTGTTTTTTTAATAAAAGTTTTGATACACATGTTATTCAAAATTTTAATTGCTTATTTAAAATAGTATATATGTATATATTATGAAGAATTTAAAGTATTGAATGAAATTGAGATATTTCAAAATTTAATGTAACTACATTATTTTTTTTCTATTTCTTGATTCTATTTAAACCTATGTTGCATTTAAATATTTTATTTAAGATATTCAATATTTTGTCAAAAGCTCACTATGCACTCATTTATATAAAATATAACGAACTTTATAATAGATTTATAGTTGTAGTCAATGTAACCATATTTTTTTATTAAAAAACAAATTTATTAATTCTTGCTAATTATTATAATATCAATAAAGGAATAAAGTTTGTGTAAATTTATAATATTCTCGACACATATTGTCAATATAGCTTACAAATAGTTGTTTGTTAGTAGTTTCATTGATTTTTATGAAATCGTAATTTGAGCAAATTGAGTCTCTTTTGAGTTTTTTTGTAAAGTTAATTAAGTTTTTAAAAACTATTTTTTAAATTCTTAAAAAATCCTTGAACTCTTTTTTAAATTTTTTTTGAAAACCTAATTAGATTTAACCACTAACTATAAATACCAGTTTTTGAGAAGATGAAAATGTTTTTCCCTCTTGGAATTTGCCCCCCCCCCCCACTCTCTCTTCTCTTTATCTCTTCTTCCTCTTCTTTTTTCTATTTTCTCTTCTTAATCCGGTTTTTTTCCTCATTCTTCCTTCTTCTTCTTTCTTCTAAATCTCATCGTCGTCGATTCTTCTTGCCCCATCATCGGAGAGACTAAAAGTTCGTATGATTGCAATGAAAAAGCCACTTCTTCTCAACCTGTCCGTCGGAGGTAAACTGTAAGGTAAACTTCTTCTCCCCCATCTTCGTAGTTATTTTTAGATTCATTGCATGCATGGTAGTTTATTCATCATCATCACATATAGCATAATCTGATTTTTATTTGTTTTGTTCTCGCATCTTAGAGTAGTCATATGCATCGTAAAAATTAGTTTTGTTTTATTTTGTTTCTTGCTTGATCTTCAAGATAGCATAGATTAAAAATATAATTTCTCTAGCAATAGTTAATGCGTAAAACATTATCTGTTTAGTTGCTTTTCAGTGGTTGTCTGAATTTTTTTTCTTTACTGAGTTTCACGCTGGGTCTGTGACCAACGTCAATCACGGCATGCTACACAGCGTGTTCGGCTGACTGAAATCGGCAGCAATGCAACCTTGATCAGTGTCGTCTGATCGACTAGAAACAGTGTGAAATCGTTGTTGACTTTTCTTTAAACCACCAATGTCAATCACGCGGTTCAGCATGACTAACGATGTTTGGTATCCACTGTTTGTAGTTGATACTCATTGGAAAAGCTGGCTTACTCCACAACAATACCTCGATAAGATCAACATTTTCTTTAGGTCGATCTTGAATCAGACCTTGGTATTGCTGATCACGTTCCAGCATGATCCTTCAGTATCCGGCGTGATTGATGCTGGTTTGAGTGTTGGAGTCAAGTTGTCCAGTATGTGATTGTGTGCACTTTAGTTTAGAAATCAATTTTAGTTTAGTTTATATTCTGGTTTTGTTATTTTAGTTATTAACCAATAGGTTAATTCAGCACGTAGGTTTTAGTAATGAGTAATGTTTAATAGATTATTTGATTCAGCATGTTCTTTTACTAGATTGTTTTGAACTTTCTTTTAGTTATATAGTTAATTAGTTCTTGGTTCAGGCCATGCTTTCTCTTCTTAGTGAGTTAAATCTAAATTTACCATGCCTTATAGCAATTCTAGACTTCATGTTTTCTTGACCTCAAATACTTACTCATTGTGTTAAAAGTGTTTCATAGATTATAAGCAATTTAGTTAGTCGTTGGTTTGGTATTCCATTTGTTATTTAGTTAGTTTATTGATTATCTTCAGTTTGTTACAATTTAGTTCTTGTTTGTTAACAGTTAGTTTTACTATTTTGACTTTTAGTGTAGCTCTTATTTCATGTTAGTTCATTGTATATTTTTTTGTGATTTTTCTTCATACTAACCTATGATTTTCTCGTAGTTTTCTTTCATGTTTTGTGTTTTATGTTTTTCTTTTTATAGGAGAGCGTTTAGACGTGCGATGAGCCTCAAAATGAGCCCCCAAAGAGTCCTCTGAGTTTCCAAAAATGTCCCCTCAAGGAGCCCTAAAGAAATAAGAAAACCCAAAAAGACAATCAAAGGACAAGAGTCTCTAAGCACTGAAGAACTTTTCTTTTCTTTTTAGAGTATGATTTATTTTATTTAATTAATTGGGTCTGTAATAAAATTATTAATTATTTTTTGTAAGCCCTCCGTAGAGGGCAACACTCTTTTATTCATTTAGTTAATTAATTTTTATTTTCAAGGCAACAAAAGTAGTTATATGTGGGGTACAAAAGTACTTATCCTATTCCCTAAGTTTGACCCAGACTTCACTACTAGTGTGAACCGATTTTTATGATTTGATGCATGATTTGCCCAAACATTTTTTACCGAAAATATATCTCAAAAATACTCTATTGAAAAAGATGCATCAGTAAGCATTATCTTAGGGACTTAAAAAACATAAGTTTTTCAAATGTTAAGCACTCAAATAAATTATCGATATAAATATGCTAGAAATTAAAAGAGCATTTGAAGACTTTTGTTCAAGCATCTTTAATTGAGAGCTGATATGATCACTAGGAATGATGGGTAAAGATCAAGATAAAGCATCATGGTTTAGAGGTAGCAAAATAAAACCAAGGAAAATTTTAATTTAAGGGCCAACTGTTTGCCTATAATTCTTAAAATGGGTCACACTTTACTAAATTTTCAGTTATGGGCCAAACTTTTTCTGAAAACAGTCAAGTAGGAACCTCAGGTCAACATCTATCATCTTAGAAAATATGTTTTTTTTTGTTTCTTATATTGTTATTGAAAAATTACAAAGTACTCATTGATCCTCATAATAATAAAAAAGAAAGATTAAACAGTTTGAACTCCTAGCGATGAAAGTCACTATTATAATTTGAGATGTGATTTAACTTAAGATAAAGGCAATAATAAAGCAGGCCCTTGTTTGTTAGTTTTTAGGAAAAAGAAGACTCATATTTAGAGTTTTAGAAACATGAGGCTTATATTTGAAATTAGGTGCAAAAGGTTGACCCCTAAATAGAATGTTCTCTAAAACCAAAGTGGCTTTTGAACGAAGATACAAAGCTTTTATTAGGTGCACCTCATAAGGTTTTACATTCCTAGCTAAGGGCAACTGTGGTTTGTCACTAACAAAAAAAAAACTTTCTATTACATTAATAAGCACTACAAGAAAAATGTTAATTAGCGACAAAAATTTGCAACGGAAATAATTCATCGCAAATTTGTGATTAAAATAATCCGTCACAAATTTGTGATTGATTAGCTAGAGAAAATGAGTCATCCTTAAAATTGGAATTAGGGACGGACTTAGCGACATAATAATTTTGTCTCAAAATCTGTCGCTAATTAGCAACAAAATTTTTTTGTCTCAAACTCCGTCTTAGCTTTGAGACTGATGAGCGACAAAAAATTTTTGTCGTGACTTAGTCGCTAATCGGCGACGGATTTTGAGACAGAATTTTTTCGTCGCTAATTTTCCTCATGAAACCCTAATGTGAGCCCCTTTCTTTTCCTTTTCATTTCATCCACCGAGCGTCGTGTGCATCCGTCGACCATCACCGCCTGTCGCCCACCACCTGCCGCCCATCGCTCGTCACTTGCCACCCGTTATCCGTTGTCTGTCGTCCGTCACAGTGTGCCATCACCGCCAACTGACCTCCTCTTCTTCTGCCCCTACCACCGCGTTGGTCGCCATCTCCACCCCCGCTCTCCGGCGACCCACCGACGATGCCCTCCAGAGACCTCGTCCCCCGCATTCGGCCCACCCTCCCTGCCTCGTCGACAACCCCACCTCCCTCTCTGCCCTCGTCCCTCTTCGCCCTCTCTCCTCTTCTGTCTGACCTCCAGCCTCCGACCGGATACTGTGGGAGTCCTCCCCCCACTTGCGACCCTCCCTCGCTGACCTCCTCTTCTTCCTCCCCCTCTCATCTTCCTCCCTCTCTGGCAGCCTCGTTGTGCACTTAATAAGCCACAGAGGGCCGAACCTGCCTTCCTCCTCTCTCTCCCCGACTGCGCCTCCCCTCCCACCGCCGCCCTCGTCCCTCTTCGCCCTTTATCCTCTCCCGTCTGACCTCCAACCTCTGGCCGACAGCCGTCGGAGTCCCCCCCCCGCCCCACCACCACCACCACCACCTGCGACCCTCCCTCATCGACCTCTTCTTCTTCCTCTCCCTTTCATCTTCCTCCCTCTTCGATAGCCTCGATCACTCTCTTCTCCCTTAACCCACATCAGTGACCTTGTCGCCAGTCGTCCTCATGTTTTGATAGCCTCGCTCTGCAGTCGACCCATGGTCGGATACCTTTCGTTGGTGAATCTGCAGGTATACCGCCTCTCTCTCTTTGCCAGGCGGTGGCGGAGCGCTGCCCCTGCTGTATATAAATGTGCATTGCATGTATGTAGCTGAGCTAATTGTGCGATACTTAGTGCTAAGCATCGCATGCGGCTAAAAATACAATGCAAAAAGAAATAAGAAAAAAATGCAAAGGCAAAAGCAATGCAAATCGGGTAAATACCCGTGGTAAGTGCTGCAAGCACATCACATGTTATTTACTTTCTTGGATGCAATACTTTCTTGTTCATACACTCACTTAGTTGTGGATATCTAGGACTGCTTTGTTGGAGTTCGTAGATCATACTGAGCATGATTTGAATGTATGGAAATAGAAGTGCTCTTATTTTTGTAGTTCAAAGTCCATACTAGTCATGGTAGTAGTTAGTGGGATATTGGAGTGTGTTTGTTGCATGTACATGTGTGACATTATTGTAATATGAATGATTAAATATATTGTAATGTTTGACATGACTGTATCCATGCTTGCATAAAGTTATTTTCAAATTAATTATGCCCTCCATGTGAAATTCTATTATGAAAACATGCTTAAATTGAATGTATCATGTTTATAAATGTGATTTCATCTTTCTAACTAACTATATATATATATATATATATATATATATATATATATATATATATATATATATATATATATATATATAATTATATCCACCAACAATGCATGATAAATTTGATATTTTTTTATCGATGCATTATTATGATTATCTTTTAACTAGTGAAGATAATATCCGTAACATTATAGGATAAAATGACTGCAAATCATGAATGAATGTACCGTAGGATAGTTGCTAATGAAGCGTCACTTGAATATATGGATGGTGTTGACAGTTTTATTGAATTTACAATGGCAAGTGTCAGTACAATAGATCTCATCGGTCGAATCAGGTGCCCCTGCACGATGTGTAAGAATAATCAATTTGTAAAACCTCATAGTGTTAGACATCACCTATACAAGAAAGGTTTGTGAGTGATTATCAGAATTGGATGCTTCATGGTGAAGAATTTTGAGACAATTTTGTTGTACGGGTGAATGTGGTGCACGATAATTCATATGTGGATTTTATATTTGATGTTGTATGACCAAAACTGGGTTGTGCTATGAGTCCTAATGATGTACTAACTAGGATAGAGGAAGATGCAACAAACGATGCAGCTAGTAGATTTTATGACTTACTTAGAGATGCTGATGAGCCACTATGAAATGATTGCGAGAGTCACACTATCTTGTCTTCAATTCTTCAACTACTGAATTTGAAGTTAGAGTATAATTTAAGTCAATCATGTTTTGATCGTTTGAGCTCTATTGTAAAGACTGTTGCTCAAAGATGAGAAATTGACATAAAATTTTTATCGTACGAAGATTATGGTCAACGCTCTAAGTATGAGATATCAAAAGATAGACGTTTGTCCAAATCACTGCATGTTGTATTTCAAAGATCAAGAAAATAACAGTTCATGTCCATCATGTGGGCATCCTCGGTTCAAGCCAAAGACAAGAGGCAATGCCAACACGAGGTCAAAAGAAGTGTCATACAAGTCAGTCCGCTACTTCTCTCTCACCCCTAGATTGTAACGATTGTATATATCTTCGATGACTGCTAAACACATGAGATGACATGAAAATAAAGTTTGACATGTTGAAGACAAGATCATGCATCATGTTGACGCGAAAGCTTGAAAGCACTTTGATTGTACTCATCAGACATTCACAATGAAAGTGAGAAATATTAGGTTAGGTTTATGTACAGATGAATTTATTCCATTTTGGGGTAGATCAACCCCATACTCGTGTTGGCTAGTATTTGTCACCCCATACAATCTTCCTACAAGCTTATGTATGAAGCGTCAAAATCTTTTCTTGTTTCTATTGACCCCTGGTCTGACCTCTCTGGGCGAAAATCTTGATGTATATTTAAAGTCATTGATTGATGAACTAAAAATACTGTGGGATGACGGTGTTCTAATGCACGATGCCCCAAAAAAATAAAACTTTAATATGAAGGTTGTTGTTCTATAGACAATCAGTGACTTTCCTGCGTATGGTATGTTATCTGGTTGGAGCATGCATGGGATGTTGGCATGTCCGTACTGCATGGAGAATACAAAATCTTTTAGAATGACGTATGAAATAAAGCCGTGTTGGTTTGATTATCATCATCAATTTCTACCCAGCGACCATCCGTTCTGACGACAAAGGAATGTGTTCCGAGCAGGCACAACTGAAATAAAAGGTACACCTACACAATTGTCTGACATAGAGATTTTAAGACATTTGCGATACTTTTCATATGAACTGCCAGATGCCCGTAGTCCGACGCACTTCTTTGGATTTAGAGATGATCATAATTGGACAAAAAAATCTATATTTTAGAAACTATCATATTGGCTGACCTTATTGATAGGACATAATTTAGATGCCTTGCATGTAGAGAAAAATGTGTTTAATAATGTGTTCAATACGGTAATGAATATAAAAAAAAAATGAAGGATAATCCGAAGGCTCATATAGATTTAAAAGTAATATGTAAAAGACCAAAATTGGAACTCCAAGAGTACAATGGCAAAGTTCTGAAACCAAAGGCAATGTACGTGCTTGGACCAGATTAAGTAAAGCAGGTATGTTAGTGGTTGAGACAATTGAGATTTTCAGATGGATATGTCTCTAACATTGCTCGAGTTGTGAAGATAGACGGGCGACAATTATATGGGTTGAAGAGCCATGATTGTCATGTCATTATGCAACAATTGATTCTCCTAGCATTCCATGATATGTTAGACAAATCTATATGAGGGGTATTATTCGAGATGAGTAGATTTTTTAGAACATTGTGTGCATCAAAAGTTGTAGTAACTGAGGTAAAGAATCTCGAGGATTCTATCGTCACTACTATTTGTCAGCTAGAGAAGATATTTCTGCCAGCATTTTTTGATGTTATAGAACAAGTGATCATATATTTACCATATGAACTTAGGGTTGGTGGTCCTGTGCAATATCAGTGGGTGTACCCATTTGAAAGGTATATTTTTATTTATACTTTTCTCTTTAATTCTATTAAAAATTTATTGTATTACAAGATGTATATTGTTGATAGATGCATGTTTAATCTAAAAAAAAGGTTTAAAACAAAGCAAGAGTAGAGAGTTCAATTTGTGAGGCATACACATTAGAAGATATTTCAAATTTCTCATCTATGTACTTTGAATCTCACATTCCAACACGTTACACTTGCCCACCTCATAATGATGATGGAGAACAATTTATTGTAGCTGATATACTATTGATATTTAAACCACTTGAGCATGCCTTTGGCAGTTGTCGGTCAAGACTCTTAAAAGATCAAGAGCAAGACGCAGTATAAATCTATATCATTTTTAATTGCTCAGTGATCGACCCCTACATCAAGTAAGTATACTTAATATGTAACACTAAGTTCTATACATGCATACATGGTATGATAATATAAATATTTGTTAAGTGCAGACGATTTGATCTAGAGTTGTGAAGAGAACCTCCACATCTCACTGATTTAGAAGTACAGAAAGAACGTGAAAACAAGTGTGGGTCATGATTCAAAGAGTTTGTAAGGACGATGACATGCATTCTTTTTGTGTAAACAACAATATCTTACTTAATTGGTCCTAATTACAATCATTTTTTATGCTTGTAGGTCCGCCATGGTGATGTTTATGATAAAGGAATATGTGATTTACAAAATGGTCCAACCAAAATTGTGCAATGTTATAACGGGTACATCATAAACGGTTATCGATTCTATACAAAAGACTATGGTGTAAACAAGTCAACGATGAATAGTGGCGTGTGTGTAAGGGTAGCAATCATGGTGAAAATGAACTTGACTACTACGGTGTTATTGAAGAAATAATGAAGTTAACTTATGTAGGCATAAATAACACAATAACTTTATTCAAGTGTCATTGGTTTGATCCCACAACAACAAGAGTTGACAAAGCCTCAGACATTGTGGAAGTGAATCATAAATCAAGGTTTGAAATATATGAACCATTCATATTAGCCTCGCAAGCTCAACAAGTGTACTATACTTCATATCTGAATATAAGAAAGTCAAATAGAAATGAATGGTGGGCGGTTTGCAAGGTTAAGTCTAAACTATACCCAGAGTATGATCAGTTACAAGAAGACAAGATTGCTGAAAAGAGTGATTACTATCAATCAGATGATATGTATAACTTCTTTTATGATCACGATGTCACACATGGTTTGCATGTCACATCTTCATTGTCTGATGGCACACATATGGAAGAATGTGATCCAAATAATATACCAAGTGGATGGACGCCCACTGAAGAAGAAGATAAAGATGACGAAGAGGAGAAGGAGAAAGAAGAATAATATGAAAGTAAAACAAGTGATGAGGAAGCATACTCAAGCTAGTAAAATACATCTTGTAATACATACCACATCACTTTCTCATGTGCTCTTATTTTTGTAGTTTGGAGTTCATGCTAGTCATGGTAGTAGTTAGCGGAATATTGGAGTGTGTTTGCTACAGATACATGTGTGACATTATTGTGATATGAATGATTTGAATGTATTACAATGTTTGATGTGACTGTATGCATGCTTGCATGAAGTTATTTTTTATTTGAATATGTATCCATGTTCATAGAATAGTATATCATGTTATATTCCATGCATACTGAGCATGTACATGCGCAGTTCATGCATAATTATAAAATTGATTCATGTAGGACCCCAGCTACTCATACACATCACAAGATAACACCGGATGCAGGTTCTTCTCAGTCTAACACATGATGACTCATTCAAATAGTGTATATCGATAGTCAACCATAAGTATTACATTGTTACTTGTCTAATACTTATCTTATAAATAGTGTATATCGATAGTCAATTTTTAATGTGTATCAATTCATGTGCAGCACGAGGTTGAGCCACAAAAAGTAATATGAGAAATTAAGAAGTCACTACTTCAGCATCTACGAGGACCGATCACTCAATAGAAAAAGTACCCAAAGGAGGTGTTGGAAAGATTATGGTCATCATTCATAGTATACAATCGTTTATCATAGATAATGTATTTCATATATAAATTTTTTGTTATAGTCATGTGCACTAACTTTTTGAAATTATTTGTAGGCTTCGAATCGCTTCGCGACTGCAAAGGAGGAGCAGGACGCGAGGACAGTGTGGCAGAAGGTGGTTGCCAATCGATTTGCCGACATTCTGCATAATATGAAGACTGGAGCAATAAAAGCAGCTGGTGGGATAAATGATCCACTAGGCGATGACCCTTCTACTATAAAGACGGATTATTGGGATGCAATGTGCGACAAGTGGGCGAGCAATAAATTTCAAAACCACTCAGCAAATGCTGCACAAAACCGAGCGAAGATGCCTGATGCCCATCTACAGACAAGTGGTTTTAGGACTTTTGAGAGCCACCAGAAGAAAATGGTAACTCATCAATATATATATATATATATATATATATATATATATATATATATATATATATATATATATATTGTCAATTTTATAAGTATTTCTACGATACTTCTTAATTGATTTTTTTATTATTTAATCATGCAAAAAGTCAAAAAAGGAGGAATTGTGCCTTACAAGGATGTGTTTATTGAAATACATAAACGTAAGAGTACATAAGAGTTCATTTCAGAGAAGGTGAGAGCGATAATGATATGTATTTATTGTATTAATAAACATTATAATATACAAGTTACCATGAATTACATTATCATAAATATTATAATTCTTAATTATTAATTCCTACTATAATCATTACTTTATAGGAGTCATATGAGCAGCAGATGGTAGAGCAATAAGGCAATGGCTCCACTCAGCATCCACTTTTTGATCCTGCTGCATGGGTGACTATAACCGGTGAACCCAAAAAGGGTCGTGTGTTCGGGTTTGGAAGTAATATGAACACCACACCAGTCGTTGCCTCCTCCAGCTAGGGCTCTCAGAGTTCTCCCGCCAACATAAACTCCCAGCGTCCGATTGACCCTGTTAATTCTTGGGATGGTGTTTGCCAGCTTATTAAGGACACAATGTGTAACTTTTTACATGAAACCATTTCCGACGTTGTCCGTAATGAGTTGTGCAACTTTTTTTGGGACATGAAAACTTTATCTGCATTCAACGTGAGCTCTGGTGCCTGTCAAGTATGAATGATTGAATCACTATGAATTTTTATTGCTAGCATTAGAACACATGTATGCATGATTGAATCACTATAAAAAAAATTGACTCCCTTAAAACACATATATGCATGATTGAATCACTATGAATTTTTATTGCTAGCATTAGAACATATGTATGCATGATTTCATCACTATGAAAGTTTTTTGACTGCCTTATAACACATATATGCATGATTGAATTACTATAAAAGTTTTTTGACAACCTTAGAACACATATAAGCATGATTTCATCACTATGAAAGTTTTTTGACTGCCTTATAACACATATATGCATGATTGAATTACTATGAAAGTTTTTGACAACCTTAGAACACATATAAGCATGATTTCATCACTATGAAATTTTTTTGACTGCCTTATAACACATATATGCATGATTTCATCACTATGAAAGTTTTTTCATGGCCTTATAACACATATATGCATGATTGAATTACTATGCATATTTTATGACAACCTTAGAATACATATAAACATGGTTTCATCACTATGAAAGTTTTTTGACTGCCTTATAACATATATATGCATGATTGAATTACTATGAAAGTTTTTTGACAACCTTAGAACACATATAAACATGATTTCATCACTATAAAAGTTTTTTGACTGCCTTATAACACATATATGCATGGTTGAATTACTATGAAAGTTTTTTAACAACCTTAGAACACATATAAGCATGATTTCATCACTATAAAAGTTTTTTGACTGCCTTATAACACATATATGCATGATTAAATTACTATGAAAGTTTTTTGACAACCTTAGAACTCATATAAGCATGATTTCATCACTATGAAAGTTTTTTGACTGCCTTATAACACATATATGCATGAGTGTGATACATAACACATTTATTTGACAGCCTTATAAACCATATATGCATGCTTGAATCACTATGACATTTTTTTGACAACCTTAGAACACATATCTGCATAATTGAATCACTATGATTTTTTTTTGTCAGCCTTAAAACACATATCTGAATTCTGTTAATGTTCTTCACTTTATTGCTAGTCTATGTGTCATTCAGCCATGTTACTTTGATTTCCGTAGATTAGGTGCATTGCATATAATTTATTTCATTATATTTTGTTTATCAATACTAATATTTCGGTTCTCTTGTAGGATGCTCGAGATGATTAGCGTTGAAAAAAAAAACACATGATCCAGGTAAATTGAATATTTCCAACACATTTATCGGGGTCAGAATTGCAAAAACAAAAACATCAAAAAAGTAGAAACACCTATTTAGCACTTATCATTTAGCATATTTCATTTGTGAAAAGATCACGTGTAATATGATTGTACAAATATTTGTGCATTAAGCACAAGATCACCCTCCATCTTGGGGACAGGGCCTGTGGGAGCCAAGACCTGATGGAGGGTATGGGATGCTTAATGCACAAATTTTTGTGCAAATCATATTTGATTGCAACTCATTTCATTTAGCACCTACCCATTACTATATATATATAAAGAGAGAGAGAGATGGGTACTTTTCCAATGTGTTTTTTCTGCACTGGTAAATATGTTGGGCAGGGTTGATTCACGATAAATCCACACCGGGATCATGTGTTTTCGATGAAAAAATGATATTTGGAGCCTAAAAAAATTTACAAAGATTTTAGACCATTGTTTTTTTGAACATTATAAAAACTCACCCATATGTCAGAATGGAACCCTTCAAGAGCTGATCCCTATAAAATCAAGTACATAGATCACATCTATATGGTTAGAATTTTAAAACAAAATAAAAAAAATCCTGAAAAACTCATTTTGCACATACCCATATATATATATATATATATATATATATATATATATCATGAATTCATTGGTGTTAAAAAACCCATGTACCTTTTTTTCTTTTGGGAGTACACTCACCTTCGGCCTCGCGGCAAAGAGCATGCACCCATAGGGTTGGAAGTCCTGAAAAAAATAGTCAATTTGCCATAAGGTTCCAACAAGCACTGTAAATTATAAAACGGATTCAGCTCAATTTGGCCTAAAACTAAAAGGTTCCAATGATCTCTCCTATTTTGGAAAGGCTAGCTAGGGGTGGGAAAGGTGTCCCTAAGCTAGCCTCTGACTATGAATAATGTACTGTGGTAACTTCATTATTGACATTATTTAAAGAAGTAAAGCTCCTTTGCAGGCTTTTAGGGATTGTTTGGGGAGATTTTACACCAAAGCGTTTGTAAAGCAAGCCCACTAAGATATTTCCATAAAAATGTATGAACCAATCTACTACTTTTCCCTTCTTTTTTTGCTTAAAATTTGATGGTCCACATGCACCTCGAAAGAATCAGACCAGCTTATTAAAGTACCATAAAAATACTACATTGGAATATTTCGATGCCATAATTGAGAGAAGTTATACAAAGATCTGCCTAATAGTCAGGAGTACAATAAAGATTTTGAATTATTCACGACACATTTAAGAGAAAGTAGAAATTGTGATAAAGATGTAATATGCTCAATTATGGCCTATTTTTCATATATTGTAATTTTAACTTTTTGTTTATATTTTCATTATTTTTAAGATATTCGTAGAATTTTGTGTTTATAAAATATATTGTAATTTTAACTTTTTGTTTATATTTTCATCATTTTTTAGATATTCATAGTTTTTTGTGTTTAAAATTTTTTTAAGTCCCTTGCTTGTTTGAATGATCAAGTGTTTGGGCTGTCACCCCAAATGGGTTTGGCGTAGTGGGATGGGGCCTAGGCCGCTAGGCAGGCAGTCTAGGTTCAAATCCCATGGGCATCACCCGTTGGGCAAGCAAAAGCTTGACAACTCCCTGGGAGCAAGGTGTTACACTGTCAGGATAGTGACCATATGTACGATAAGCAGAGCCAGCACGACTAGGTCTTTGATCTTGTGGGCTGTTTCTCCTCATGGTTAATTTGCTAAATTGAGATTACAAATTAACATTAACAAGTTGAATTTAGTGAAGGCAACCATTAGATTGGTGTAACTCGCCAGCTGCCCAATGGTTTGTCCAAGTAAAATAGCTACAGTGTACTAAGGATTTACATAACGTAGGGTGGGTTATTTGGTCAATGAAAGGCCAATATGATAACTTCAACAGGGTATTTGAAATGCATAAAAAATTTTGCTGTTGAATGTGATAACGAAAAAGTTTAGGGTTTAAATAAGCTGCACTTTCCCTACAATAAACTTTTCAATTTCAGAGTTATTTATGGTTTTAATTACTGAAACAAAGACAATACCATACTGCTGCAAGTAAGAACGACCGGGTTCTGATCTGCCTTTAATAAAAAAGAAAGATAATTATGTAGACTCGGTGGGCTTTGAAAAGCAAAAGAAAAAGAGAAGAGAAAGGATGGCCTTGTTGAGTAAGAAATGCAGTGCAATCAAAAGGGATGCGAGTGCTATTGAGGTATGTTTCTGGGCCCTGCTTGGTCACTCTTGTAGGTCAAAAAGCTGGTTCTTCATAAAGGCGGTTTGTTGGTACTCCACTAGTCAGTGGTGAACTAAAATTCTTGAATTTTAATTCTTTGCAGTAGTACAATTGGAAGGACAGGTAACTGCAAGCTAAAAAGAGAGGCTTTACTGTGGAGCACTGAGCACAGATTTTACTCACCTACAGGGGCGGAGCTAGGATTCATGTGAGGGGGGGGGGGGGGGGGGGTGGCAAACAGGGGTGTAGCAAAAAAAAAGATGGTGTGATAGTCTGGGGTTCGGGGGCAGCGCCCCCCAAATTTTTTTTTGAGATAAAATAAAAAATGGCTACAATTATTAATAAAAATATATTTCATATGGACAAATCAAACTATTTGCTGCAGTCAGGGCTGGGCTAGGACTGGACTACAAAAATGGATAAAATCTATTTCATATGGAATCAGGGCTGGGCTAGGACTGGGTTTTAAAAAAAAAAAAAATTAACTGGACCGGGAGGCAGGACTGGGCTACAGCCCAGTTCTGCGCCCCCCCCCCCCCAGCTCCGCCTATGCTCACCTAGTAAGTACTGAACAAGAAAACTTTTGTTAATAATGGTTCGGGTAAAGTGTAACAAGAAAAAATCACGAATCCTAATAATCCCACAGAATTTGCCTGCACTAAATTTGTATTGTAGGAAAAAGGTTGGTCATTCATTAAACAGGCTTAAACAAGCTGCACAGACGCTTTCATTTCATTCTTTTAGTAACGAAGGAAACCACAAATCGCCCCTGGTAGAAATAAAGCCTCGGGATACTCCACCCTCTCTTCGGCCTTGCAGCAAGGGACCCATCGGAGGTGTCGAACTTCAACATCCTTCAACTTGGAGCACCTTAAACTGACCCTAAGAGCCAGGTGTGCAGAGAGCTCTTGTGGGCATCATGCATGCATGTTTGCTTTTAGGGTGTCAGAGGGTTGAACTTTTGCTAAAATGTTGGGTGGGTTCAGACCTAAATCCGATTGAGAGGTGCTGCACTGGGTCAGGACGTGGTTGGACAGTAGGAAAAACCATACTTGAGCCCGATAAGTATAACGTAAACCAGACCCAATCAGTTACTAAAATAAATTTTTTATGTTTTTTATATTAAAAAATTATAGATCTCAATTGAAACATTCATTGGAATGAGTTTGGTATAAAATTTCATAAATCATACTTGGCTTTGTATGCTAATTGAAGCTTGAGGCACTGGTCCATCAAGTAAATAAAGTTTTTGTGATCTCTCCAGTTTCAAGAGTTTTGTACTTTGCATATTCAGGCATCTTAATACGCGATATATCCACATGTGTCGTTGTTTCACCAGTTAGGTCATTCCTCAACTGTCACTCCAACTTATCATTCTTTCATCGAACAACATCCAATTCAGTAGTCATGATGTTGAACTTTTTTTGCAAATCATCAAACTTGGTGTTAAGACTGCCAATAGACTCTTCGTATCTAGTGGTAAGATCTTTTACATAATCTTTCACTCCCTCTTCTGCAGTCTTAATCTCTTGATTAAGTACCTTAAAAGCAGTATTAATATTATTAACCAATATTTTTAAATTGGTCACGGTCTCTGTTAGCTTGACGACATCGCATACAAGAGTTTTCACACGATCATCAGCCATGAAATTGTCTTTGGGAGGAACCTGACTACCCGAAAGGATTTTCTTATGTTTCTTTTGAGGCATTCTCAACGAAGAATGTTGAATCCTTGTCTCATGCTTCAACAAGGCTTTGATACCAACTTATCATGAACTAAAAGTGAAGGCTTCTGTGATATGCCCTAGTGTACCCCAACACCAGAATGACCTTTTAAGTACATAACAAAAATTGAGCTAAATGTCACTCGTCAAACATGCAGGCATAATGATACAAACACACATACACAATCACACATAAAGAGAGTAGAGAGGCAAGAGAGCATAAAAGAAGACAAGAAAGCAGAGACTTCTATTAGCAAGTTAACGAGTACAAAGATACCCGAAATCACCTTGTACCTGAAGGTTCTTAGGCCAAAAGCCATTACATGCAGTAAAAGAAAACAAAAAAGGTAACTACATCAAAAGCAACAAAAGTATAAAGCTTGACGGTTCGTAACAATGACAATGAAACTTTGTAAAAATCCTAAAACTTGAGACTTAAACTTCATCAAGTAAACTCAAGTGGATCATGTGAAATCGCCCACAATAGTTAAAAAATAATGAGCCCCACATATAAATGGTGTGAAATATTCACTTCAAATATCTATGTGAATCAAATCAAAAGAGCATGAGGTAGTATTTTCGCTACAACAAAAAGGTAAACGCATTTGACGAACACGCAGACAAACATCACAATGAGTATCATCAAAGGAAATAAAATTAAAAGTTTGAGAAAAAAGTTTCAATTTACGGGAAGGAATATGACCTAAATGCCAATGCAAAACATTAAATGGGGCTGCAGTGATGGTAGACACGGCTGCAACTTTATTTGCTTCTTCTTTATTCAACTCCATAAGGTATAAGTCAGCATGCACTCTACTTACTCCAATCGTCTTCCTCGATCGAAGGTCCAGAATTTCATAATGAAAATAAAAATAAAATGACATTACACTTCAACGATTTGATGAATTTATTAATTGAGATCAAATTGAACTTGAATGATGGAGTAACCACTATGTGATCAAGATAAATATTAGGAGTGATGAAAGTTGATCCCGTGTGGGTTTTTGGAGAAATTGACCCATCAAGGAGCTTGACAGGTTTAAGATTTTCACACGGTTTGAACGTAGCAAGTAAATCAATAGAAGAACACATGGTATGTGGCTCCAATGTCGAATATCTAAAATTTTGAAAGAAAAGGTATAGGAGGATTAGCTGATATATTGGCCATTGATTGAGATTTACTTGCAAAGATTAACGAAAGCAACCAATCATATTGGTCTTTGGTGAACAATGATACCACATTACCTTATGAGCTTTCACTTTCTGATTAAATTTGGGCAACAATTGCGGATATTTTGGGAAATCCATGAAGAAAGTAACACTGGTCATTGGTATGTTTTAGTTTATTGCAGTGATCATATTTTGGCCTCTCTCGCTGATTTTTCCCTTTGACACGTCTATCTTGGATTTGACATTGAGGTGGATGACCTCCAATGTCCACTGCAGCAACCATGTTGTTCTCCAAACTCGGTGGTGGTTGCATATTTCTTTGTATTTCTTGAAGAAGTTATAAGCCATATTCACCATAGGCATGGGGTCCATGATCAAAATTTGACTATGAAACATATGTTTTATTTAACCCCATCAAGAATTGAATAAGACATTATTGATAATACAATTTAGACAATGCCCCTTGTCAACCCACACTCACATATAGGCAGCGTGATCTAGTTTGAGTGTTCATCCTAAAGAGTTTTCATCTTCATGAAATATGCTTTAATAAACATAGTTTCTTGACGTAAAGTGACAATGGACCTTTGGATCTCGAATAATTGAGGTCCATTTTTTTAGAGAATCTCTCTCTCTCTCTCTCTCTCTCTCTCTCTCTCTCTCTCTCTCTCAGATCACTGCAAATGGTGACTGCGGTTTCACTATAGATCACACTTTAGGACAAAATCACGAGATAAGGAGTTAAGGATCTAAGAAAGTACCATGTTCACACCCATGTTGTTACGGTGAAGGACATGGGTTCATGCTTTGCCACTGATCCATCAACAAAACCCATCTTATTTTCGGTGGACAGGGCAACCATCATGGCGCAGGGTAGTTGTCACCGATGAGTGGGCTCATCACCAAAATTTGTCTTGGTTTGTCTGAGTAATGGAGATATTAGGGATTATCTTTGAACTCAACATTCCCTTGACTTTGAATTTGCTCAACATTAGAGTTCTGAGATTGACTCATGGTGAAGAACAAGGAGACGTTGAGCATGATGAAGGTATGAACTCAAAACACATACATGAAGACCCGACTTGTGCTCTGATACCATGGGACGGAGACAAGCTTCACGTAGAGAGTAAAAAAATGGAATGTATTGATCTCATTTGAAAAAATACATGGGTTTTATATTTACATTTTGAAGTAGTCCCATATTTTTGTAGGATTTAAAGATAAAATGAAATACAATTTGTTACAACCGTTACACAGAGGTCGACCCGTGCTTTCCAAAACATTTCTCTTATCCAACTGAACGTATCCCTTCAATTTGATAAGCTTCCAGATCCTTAAATTGATAAGCTTCCAGATTTTTCTTGCCTTTTACTGTTGTTGTTACATGGTAAGTCGTGATTCAGAGATATGCTCCAGCCAGCTCGCATGCATGGCCACTCATCAGGCCAGGTCAAAAAGCTGATTCTTCATAAAGGCGACTTATGGGTACTCCACTATCGGTGAAATAAAATTGTTGATTTTTTATTCTTTGCATTAGTACAATTGGAAGCAAGAACAAGTATCTGAAAAGGAGAGAGAGAAAGAGTTTACTGTTGCAGAGATTTTACCACAGTAAGAATTGGACAAGAAAACTTATGTCCATGCATTGGGTAAAGTATAACGACATGACCAAGTTCACCAACTCTAACAATTCCGCTAAAATTTCCTTTTTTTAGTGGAAGGGTGCTTATGCATTAAACACACTTAAACAAGTTGCTTACAAAATGCAGAGGAAAGTATTTGGTACTCTCCTGGTAAAGAACCCCTAATTGGAATTCATAGTAGGATGATGTTCTAACCAAATCTGACCCATGGATGTATTCAACAAGGTCAAAATAGTAGGAATCAACTCTTGGATCATGTTTTTTTATGCAAAAATGTATATTTTATGAGGATTAAAAATTTAGTATACTGTAGCCTGTTGATTTTTCAACCCCCACAATATGTTGGAATAACATGATCCCATCACTGATTTCTACTAACCCAAACATGTGATCAAATCTGGAGGGTCAGATGTGCAAAAATTGTTACCAAACTCTGACCCTACCAGATCTAGTATGGGTCAAGATGGTCATATATACTCGACCTGTTGACACCTCTACTTGCTTGTATATGATCTCTCTCTCTCTCTCTCTCTCATTGTTCAATCCATTTTTTTATTTTAATGAAACTGAACCTAACACTGAAATGCATGGTGTTAAGAATTCTGGTTTACCAAAATTTGGAAAAGTAGGCCTACTCTGACTAATGCTAGCTGGTAAATGAGCAAAACTTGAGGCGTTTAAGCTTGGCTCATGCTTATAGTGAGCAGACCGAGCTGGGCCTCATGACGAGCCTGAGTTACTAAATGATCCAAGCTCAAGCTGGTTTGTTTACAAAAAGTGCACGTATTGTAAAGCTGAAAGCAATGGGATTTGAACTATAGACCAATTCGTATGATATATATGATATAGAGTAGAAAGAAAACAAGAGCCACTGATATACATGTACAATATTAATATTGATTATACCAAGTATTATACTTCAGTAATTTGAAAGAAGGCTTTAACCATTTGTAACGCACTTAGTTTGTGACCAAAATATATCAAAAGCATATTGATTCAGTACTTGATGAGCTTACACAAGCCGAACATCTACTTTTTAAAGTTTGGCTTGTTGAGGCTATTTTAGGAGTTCAAATTTACTCCTGATGAGCCAAACATGAGTCAAATCATGCGCAGCTCGTCTCTTCCTTCATCCCTAACTCCAACCATGCCTCTTCACAAGCAGTCACGGGTGCCGTGCAGTAGACACATGGTCAAATTACCTTGATGGTAGGTGTTTGGAAACTAGTAATTGGGATGGGAGTTTACGCATTTGGGAGAGAAAGAGAGACAGTCGCCCCCTTTATATTTGCACTAAAGAGTGGGTTTGATAGCTACCACCTAGAGGTATCTAGGATTTGGCAGCTACCACTTTTTCAAATGCATAAACTCCCTCATATTGCCAGTTTGCTCATCTATTGAACCTTTTTCGTTTACCATTCGATGAAGGGCCAAAGCTGCACCTACCATGTCATGTAAGCGTCGAGATAGACGTTTCATTGTAATAGTATTGATGTGTACAGGTAATGCCGTAGAAAGGAAAAGCTTACTTTTCTTCTCTGCCTTTTTTTCCCATGTTTTCCCTGAAGCATCCCAGAAGGTTACCAGATATCTTTAATAAGTTGGATTATTCAGTTATTTTTTATATCCACAAAACTAAAGCCCAGAAGTTTATAAATTTAGAAAGTATTTGCTTTATATAGCAAATCGAATGAGTTTAACTGCTTTTTGTAATTGTTTAATAGTCAAGCTAGAGGATAGCCCCATATTTAAGGCACGTTTGGAAGCAAGAAAAGCTCTCAGAAAAAAAAATTATGAGAAGTTTTGATATGATAATTTTTCTAAATGATTTTTTTTTTGAATAGCATGAGAAAAATAAAATGAAAAATCTTAAAAAATTGAGAGAGAGGAGGGATGGTGGTGGAGCTTCTCCGATGCAGTTTTCCGGGAGGTGGTGATGGCTAGATGGGTGATGGGGAGTGTAAATCACCATTTTCTCTTGGTAAAAAACATTACTCCACCTTTCTCTTGAGGAATGTTTTCTATCAAAAAGTGCACTTTTTAGGAAAACTCTTTCAGAAAAAAAGTCTCTCTCGTTTGAAAAGGTCAAAAAAAAAAAACATACGGTTTTCTTACCTTGTATCACTTTTCCTACATTTTTCTGGCTTCCAAATGTGTCCTTAGTGGTGGACATTAGAACGAGTACTTAACTTGAGATGGGTCTGTTTTGGGCTGCCTGTGCAGCCCGAAGCCTGATAAGTCTCTGGCCTGCCTCAGCTTTAGTACTAAATGGGCTGGGTTCGGGTAGGGATGAAAGAACATCTCAATGAAATCCAACCTGGTACGACCCAATTTGATCCGCCTCAAACCCAATCTGGTACGACCTGGGCCAAACCTGAACCAGCAAGGGCCAGGTTCGATTTTCGGCAGTTTAGAGACTGGTTCGAGTCAGTCTGATGTCCACCCTACCCATAGAATTTGAACATGATACTCCTCTGTTATGATAGTGCGACCTAACATCCAGCTACCTCATTCGACTCAAGAAAAGAACTTTTGTTGATTAATCATAAAATTGCTCTTCTTTTAAAAGTCAAATGTTAGTAAAGAAGCTTTCTAAAAGGTACTTGTTGGGTTGAATTGGCTCATCTAAACAAACAGGATACACATCGTGCTTTCCACCAGTATAAATTCCAATTTATCTCATTTATATAAAATATTGAGATAATAATAATAATAATAATAATAATAATAATAATAATAATAATTATTATTATTATTATTATTATTATTATTGAATCCTGTTTGTAAAAACAAGCTCTCCACTCAAAATCTACAAATTGACAAGCTCAAGTTGGATCTCAACTTGCACTCATGTTGTGTTCAATTATATATTATTCTTGATGGAGAATTATACAAAAAATGTTGTATCCCATGTCCTTGTGACAGACTGAGGCCTATTGGACAAGGGAAAACTATGTGTGAGCTGTCTCAGCCCATTAAGATGGGCCGGGCCCAAGTATGGTCCATTCTGTCTTAATGTCCTACAGTGGTCCCGGCAAAAGCAATTGGGCAGGGCCTCTTGAAAAATTTTGCAAGTTAAATTGGAGGCCAACCTAATTATCTGTTTGGGCTCTCCTCAAAATAATAATAACAATAATAACAAAATGTTTGGGCCATGCCTAAGCTTGATGTACAACTCCATCTAAAAACACACCTTTTTCATTAAAGCCTTGAAACGAAGGAAGAATCTATAAATATTCCTGTAATTTAAAAAAGAAATCTGCAAAAAAACTCATTCTTTTGATTAAAAAGGTTTGAACATGAAAAGTTATATTTAGAAAAGTAACTCAAATATGGGCCTAATTTTGTCGGATCTTGGGTTTGAATCACATTGATTACGGAATTTAAATCTGACAGTCCTTATATCCTAACTTGATTTTTAATGAAAAACGTCATATATATGGTTTTTCTTTTAACTCATTTTATACAGTTACAACCAAAATAAACCTGTATACATAAACATGCTCATATTGTTACTCAATTATATTCCACAAAGAGACCATATTAAAAAAATAATAATATACTAAGAATCATATTTTCAAAGAAATATGCAAATAAGTACTAAACCTGACTAACTAATTATGTTAACCATGAGTTACCCAAAACTACTATTACTGCTCTTGTATACAAATATGTGGGTAAAAATTCTTTCCCTATAATATGGCCTGTTTTTCAAGTATAGGGTAAATGATGGTTCCCTTTTTGGAAAGGAGAGGAATGGAGATTATACACAAAGGTTAGGGATAACTGTGCTCAATCTGCTTCAATATTGAAGAACATATAGACCGTTTGGCAGGTCAATCTAACCTAGCCATCTCACCATTTTTCTGTGTCAGATTGTGATGGCTTGCTCAGATTAGAGGTGTAGTCTGTAGCTGATTTTATTGAATAGGTAAGGTTAGACACAGCCCCATATCTTGTTCATAGTGACACCATACCTATAGTACTGGACCATGTTTGTGGGATCTCATTTTCACGAGTCACTTTCAATGGAAAATGAAATTATGAGAAGGTGAACCACGTGATGTCTATCGTCTCTTATGTTTGTATCTCACTATGGGAAAGGGGACAGGAGGTGTGAGTTTTCACTAGCATAGAAATTGATGAATAACAGATGCTGACTAATGAGGACAATTCTCAGTAAATTCTTCCTGAAATTAAAAATCATTTGGCGAGTTTGATTTGTATGTGCATGAGTTTGGTTCCTGGGTGAGGAAAAAAAAGGGCAATTATGTTGACAGCAAGCTAAAAAATATAACATGGCCAATTTACTGTTTAATTGATATTTTTTCCATTTGTTGCCTGTAAATTTAGGCGTCTGATTTTTCAGTAGACTCCGCTTGTCTGGCAGGAGCAGTTAGTGCACGTCACCTTGTGTTGAGACTTTGCATGTTCGAATCCCTATGGTATGGTTGTATAACTGGTTAGATTCTGCCTAACCCCAGCTTTCTCTGTCGAAAAAAAATAATTACATGGCACCTGAAAATTTTTCAGGCGACAACTTAGATAAGTGGTTCAACCAAGGCATCTAATTTTTTAGGCAATAAAAGGGTAAAATCGTCAAGAAAAAAAATCAAGTGGCCATGTTTGAAATATTTTGAGTAGTGAATTGCCATGTTTGACACATTTCTCTAGTTTTGGCCAACATAAGTGAGTACCATCTGTCATTATCAGGAAAAAAAAAAAAGATTCCATGTTTGCTTCAGTAGGGTAGATAATTATCACTTTCCTGTGAAAACATCCAACTTCCCATTGTACCAAAGTGACCAAACTTACTTTTTCAACTGCTTAAGAAATAAATTATACCCAACATTCCAGCCATCCATATATTTTAAATGAGTTCCAAAAGGTATGATAATAATAATTTTTTTTTTGAAAGGCAAGCTGGGATTAGGCACACCCCTAACAGATATCTCTTAAGCCCAATGTGGCAGAGGGATTAGAACCTGGGCCATGAGCTTGGCACAGGACCCCGTTTACCACATGGGTACCACCTCGGTGGTGGTTTGATAATAATAATTCATTAACTTTTCTTTGTCAGAAAAGAAAACTCTGCCAGATGCAAGTTAGTAACAAAATATTATCATCCAAATGAAGTTTGTATGGACCACCCACATCTTCACTTATTTTAATTACCTTCAAATATAAGCTACTAACCTTTCAACTTTAACTGAGAAAAATAAAACTGCATCCCATGTTTGCTTCTGTAGGGTAGATAATTATCACTTTCCTACAACTTTCCATTGTACCAAAGTGAACCAAACTTACTTTTTTCACCTGCTTAAGAAATAAATTATACAAAATATTCCAGCCATCCATGTGTATATTTTAAGTGAGTTCCAAAGTTTGTTTATAATAATTAACTAATCTTCCTTTGTCAAAAAAAAAAACTTTGTGAAATGTGAAATGTAGGTAATTAAACTTTCAAAACTGTCATCCATATGGGGGTTTGTGTGTGGACCACCGGTACATTCACTCAAGGCAAATAATTACTGAAAGACTCGGGCAGAAAGCCCAAGGAAACTGGATCTGGATCCCCCTAGTAACCTAATAACTGCCTGGTCCAGCAGGTGAGATCTTACTCCTGCTCCAGACCAAGTTGGTTCTGGATCCAAAGCCTGCCAGCTTCATCAAGATCATCCCCAGACTAAACCCTCAATAGACCCTTTACTAAAATTAGAAATGAAAGTGAGTTGAATAGGCCACAAATTGGGGTTGATCCACATCCACATCCAAGACGGGATGGATGTGGCTACATTTTTTGTGTAGATTGATCAGTACCCCAATTAAACTTTTTTTTTGAAAGAAATCATTACCCCAATTAATCATATCATGTTCCATATCCAACTGTATTCAACCATATCCAATCCATTTAATAAATGTACACATTCTTTATATTCATATCTTAGAGGCTAATAATGATCCATTTATAGGTAAGGTCATAATATCAATGGTGCACAACTTTTGTTGTTCACACATCACATGTGGATGGGAGGATTTTCCATAGTTGGTGTTGCTGCACATGCAACCATTTTTATGGTAAGAAACTATGATCCAACTACTCGAGTAGCCATGTGAAAAATATCATGATTTTATTTCAATATTTTCAAAAGCACTAATTTTAAAAAATGTGACATTTTAAACGTCACTTATTTTGAAAATATCATGATTCTTTTTTATTTTTGTTTGTAGTTTTATTTTTTATTTCTATATATTTAATTTTTATATACTGGTTTTTCCAGAGTTTTTTTTCCCCAAAAAATTCTGAACTTATCAGATCTTCCTTGGCTATATTTTTTGGAGAATGAAATTTGTGACATTGATGTGTAATTATGAGCTGGATACAAACTCGGATCGGAGTTGAATGCAATATCCGCAATTCACTTTGTGGTACATGATACATCCAAGCCCCACAAATATACTCACATAATATAATAGAATCTTTGAAGGCGCATTCGCCTCCTGCATGCTGCTGCTCAGAGGGATATTTGTATGCTTGCTGAGCTGAAATGGACTAATACGAATTTATCCTGGATCGGTGAGTCTAGATTGAGCAGAATTCTTGATTAAATGTGTTATGTTGCTTTCAACCCTGTGGGGTACGTATGTAATTTGGATTTGTATTGCATGGTGACTCCTTATCACCTGCATTCTACTGGATCTAACTTTTACTTTTCCCTAAAAAAAAACATGATAGGACCCATATTCCTGGAAAATGGATATGGGATGTGGAGTATTGGATCCATATCCTAATCCAGAAACCCATGATGGTGATGGCTTTGCCTTTTGTAACAGGCTGGAGCATGCGGTGGGGGACGGAGGCTTACGTTAGTGATGGGCGGGATTCGAACATGCAACCGACATCCAAAAGAGACGCCCTACAAGGCTATTCTACTGGCCACCACGACCAACCCCAAACATGGCCACGTCAGCTACACAGAAGGCTCAGGTGGGCTGTGCCCCTCCTCGCGGTCAAGCTGCGGGCTCCACTCCAAATCTATGGGGCCCACCACCTTCTCAAAATTGCAATTACATGTGCACCCTTTTATCAGAAAATAATGACATAAACATCCCTTGATATCTCAATCCCATCCCAAGTTTGGCGTGGCATTTGGATCACAAGAAGGGAATTGAAATTTAATAAGCACCATCTTTTTTTATGAGGAGGAACCCTCGCCGAGAACTAGGTCACTTAATGGGCCTGAAACGCCAGGTAGGTCCACCGACACTCAAGCTCTACCAAATGGATATGAGAAGCAATGAAGTGGGGAAGCAAGTGTTAAAGAGCGCAGTATGATGTGGGACGCAAAAAGCAGTTACGAAGCAATTATGTAAGTGCATGAAAAATGAAAAAGAAATGCATAGAAAGCACTATACATGCCAAAGCAAATTAGAAATGACATGAACATAAATACAAAACCATATAAAACCAACACCCAAGTTTATTATAATTAATTATTATTTTTTACTATAAATAACATATGAAGTGAGAAAACGTGAGAGAAGTGATAAGTGAGAGGAAAAGGTTGAGGAAGCAAAAAAGATTCAATTTGAGAAACAAAGAAGAAGCGAACTTCCGGCTGAAAGAAATTGAGTTTCTCATATTTTGGAAACGGGTTTCCCAAAAACATCTCCTCCTTTGGGGAAGCAAGGAGTTTCTCGCTTTCGAAGGGAGTTTCCATGGAAGCATGCTTCCCCATGAAGCTTTCAGTAACTATGGTTTGACCCTAGGGAGAATCAAACTTGTGATATCATCATATTTTGAACATCCTGACTCTTGACCTAACCAACTAGTTGACCCGAAGCTAAGAGGAAATAAACTTGGCTACCTACAACGGCCATGTTCCTCAAAGGGCTGCATTTGGATTTCGGGCTACAAGGATGCAAACATGGACATGGGTACAACGCGGATTCAGGATTCAAATATGTGGTTCTTATAAAAATCAGGGCACATGGATACACAATTTTTAAAGTTATTAATATATTAAAAGTATACTTTCGATATGTATACTATGTAAACATTTATTTTCAGTAATTAAAATTTTTAAAAATATTGTGTGTCATGACTCTTGATGAGAGGCCCCAAATTTGCATGTCCCTACGACATAGATTTGGAGTGTCAGAGAATTGGAACACAAAGGACGAGAAGTGGCAACGGTTTGATTCTTGTATTGACAACGTTGACTAAAACTCAATTGAAACAAAAGAAAATAAGAAGAAAGTGAAAATCAAACAAATAAACTTTACTCAATCAAGTAATCTTCTTTTAAAATTTCCATCTGATTTGTCGTGTGATTTCTTCTCATATGATTTCAAATCACAGGGTGGATAATGTGATTTGGAATCACATGAAGAGTGCATAAAGTGGCTCTAAATGTGAATTTAAATCTCATTGCCCCGATTTCTCATGTTTGCTTGCACATGAGAAATTAGTCAAACACAAATCATTCTCTCAGCATTGTGACAAAGCCATTGTCATTTTGGGCTAAGCAACCATGAAATTTCAGTTAAAACATGAAGAACAATAACATGAAAAAGTAAATAGCTGCAACTTCAATCGATCAATCAAACCACCCTCTAAGCCCGTGTATGATAGCTCTGACAAAATATCTAGAGAGGTATTAATTTTGTCTTTATTTAGCTTGGGTCCCAGATGTTAAGATGCATGCATTGAATGGATCGAGTTTTGGACTGAATCAAGCCTCTGCACTGCGTTGTATTAAGAATATCAACAAAGAGAAGGATTATACAAGTTTGAAAGTTAAGGAAACTCAGGATCACATCAAGGCATACATGATAACTAGTTGTGATAAGAATCAAGGTTACCTTACTAATGTAAAATCCTTGAAGTTAATTAGGAGATTCTCGTGAAATTAGTTGTGAGAGATCTCCTTGTACAAAGGCATGGAGACCTGTCTAAGATAATCTCAAGAGAACTTAGAGTGGATCGTGGATGTAGGCAGGATTGCTGAACCACGTTAAAAGTGTTATTTATTTTCATTTATGGTATCAGAGCATACCGTTTCCAGTGGTTGTATCCTCCTTATTCTGACTCCATCAGTGTCATTCAATAATTGTAATCTAGTTTCTATCAAACTAGACCGTTCAAACTATATTTTATGGAAAAGCCAATTCGTTCCAATTCTTTACACTCGTGATCTCATGAGTTACGTTGATGGATCTATGTCTGCTCGGAGTCCAGCTATTTCAGGTGTTGGCAATGTGGTTCCTAATCCCAGCTATTCTGCTTGGCTCAAGACTGATCAATTGATCCTGAGTTGGTTGAACGACTCTGTCTAAACCCATGCTTGCATTCGTCATAAATTAAAATCTCGAGAGATGTCTGGACAAATTAGCCAACGACTTCGTCAGCCGTTTGTATTCAAGGTATATGCAGTTGAAGGAATAACTTGTTAACCTTAAGAAAGGTAATCTTTCTGTCACAGGTTATCTTCAAAAGCCAAAAAATAGTGTTGATTCTCTTGCTATAATCCTTGAAGGACTGGGGTCTGATTATGAATCTTTTACAACGGCCATGTATACTCGGTGAAAACCCCGACTGTTGATGAATTTAGAGTCGCTTTGCTCAATCATGTGCAACGACTAAAGAGTTTATATGGTGAATCAAGTTTGTCAAACTTGAATCCATCAGCATTCTTTGCTGCTCGTGGAAGAGGAGCTAACAATTTCTGGGGAGGTTGTTTTGGTCGAGGTCAATATTGTGGAAGAGGTAACAATGGTTATCAAAATTAATCTGGACGTGGTTTTAATAACTTTCAAGAGAACAAAAACTTTCAGGATAATTTACATTGAGAGAATCATAATAAAGATAGCATTATATCTCAAGCATGTGACCAGCGAGGTCACAGTGCCAAGACATGCCCAAAATTTCAGCTTTTGCAGAATGAATTGGTCTCCCAACCGTTTGTTGCACTCTCTAGGAAGAGGGTGAATGGTTTCCCGATATAGGTGCAACAAATCACATAACCAGCAACCCAAAGCATATGGCCAGCTCCTTAGATTATCAATGTATAAATCATGTTATTATTGGTAATGGTCGCTATGTTCCAGTTTCTCAGTCTGGTAATGCTCCTATCACAGTGAATAATCTGCAATTTAAGTTGCAAAATATGCTATTGGTTCCTGAGATAAAAAAAAATTATTGTTTGTAGCTAAGTTTACTGGTGGTAACAACTGCTCTCTTGAATTCTTTTCATGGGGATACCGCATTAAAGACTTGAGAACGTGGAATGTTTTGTTCAAAGGAAAGATTGACGGCAACTTGTACCTGCTCGTTGCAAGGGTGTTGAATGGAGATGTTGCTCATGCTTATGTGGCTGTCAAGGTTGGCATAGTAGGCTTGGTTATCAGGGACGATCAACTTTGAATTATTTTCTTAGAAATAATGGTCATTTGTTTTCTGGTAGTAACATGATTTCATCTGTCCTAGTTGTTAGTTTGCTAAAAGTAGAAGACTATCGACCCTTAGATTGTATTTTTTTCAATGAAAAATATGATTTTTTAAGTCACAAAATTTTGTGTTTTGTCAACCTTTGGTCTTTGAATCGTAAAAAAATCCTGCACACAAGTCAGATTTCAGTGATTTAAATATTTTTTTAAAGAAGGAAAAATTTACTAAGCTGTGTAAAAAGTAAAGCATTGCAACAATTCAGCAATTGATGAGATATCGCCTACTGTAATAGAAAACAATGGCACGATACAAATGTCACAATTCAACAAATTCAGAAGCCTCAGGTACAGATTGGTCATTACAGAAATCATTGAAATAACCGATAGAGTGAAAGCCCATCCACTGACAGATTGTTGTAGAGAATCAGATTTGGTTCAACTGCTATAGAGACAGAGAACCAGTCACAACACAACAACTCTGTTCAATGTCGTTTATGGCATCCCAACTAGCTGAGGACAGACCATGGCCAGCCATAATACCCTGCTGTTTTCTCATCATACATACCATTGTTCAAGTTTGCAAGATCGACAGGTCTAAAACATAGCTTTGCTCCTTCCAATCTAGTCAATCGCCTTCCCTAGCCATTTCTATCGAGCTCTAGAAAAGATTTCTCATCTCAACCGATCGTGAACTACACTATGATCAATAATAACCTGACAAAATCTGCGATGATTCCTTTCATTCCAAATGAGATACCAAGCATAGTACACCCACACCCTCCAAACATATTTTCATTTTTTGCCACAACCATCAAATTGTGATGCATTAACATCCTTGGGAAAATGAACAGGTTTCAAAACATATTGAAATGGTTAAGCAAAACCCTAAAGAATGCACATTCTCAAAATAAGTGAGAAATGGTTTTCTCCTCCTTTGTACACAGGATACACCTGCTAACTAGATGAATACTATGTTGTTGAAGTCTCGAGTCAGTGTTAACTCTACCACTTCTCCATAGTGCCTTCTTAGGTAGCCAAGCTGCATCTAGATCGGAGAAGAACATATAGAGGGAGCATTGTGCTGAAATTTTCATTGTTAGAAAGTGACCAAAAGGCTACATCCTCCTTGTCAAGTGCCAAAGTATATTTGACTTGAGTAGCAAGGGTTGTCCATCGAGCAAAAACCAATTCTGATGGGTTTTCATGTAGAGTTAAGTCCCATGATCGATGCTTGAGGCGGGGGATCAAAGTTTCGTGACTCCAGCATACTTTCTTCTAAAGATTATATAGAGGCAAGGGAAGGCGTATCGAAGTCGCACCATGTTGCACCTGGGTTTTTTTCTCAATGGATAAGTTTAATGAATGATGTGGATAATATCCATGGAGCCTGATTTGTTCAGAACAGCTTGCATCAATAAAATCCAGAGGAGGGGTATGAAGATAGTGATTAATTTTTAAGTATATAAAAGTATATAGTGATTAATTTTTTTTTACAGAACGTAATACATATTTTATTTTAAAAAATGCAAAGCCGTATCGTTTTGATCATTTCAATCGATTGAATACGATAAAAAATTATCAAAACTAGCAAAAAAGAGAACAGTCGTTGTTTGTGCTAATTTAGATCAGACTTTAAACAGGCTGACCTAAGTAAGATGAGCCAAGCTGCTTTCGGTTGTTAGCGAGAAAATCAGGTGCAACGGCCTTGGACAGGAACAATCCAATATAACGAGGATACCGTTCATCATGTCGGTTCATTTCACTGCTGTAGATGTCGTTCATCCGATGTGTGGACCATAGTGGACAAATATCGCGAGATTTATGAATATATTGCAAGAAATTGCCTGAAAGTTTAAAACGACAATTTCTCGCGAGATTTTCAAAATCTTGCGAGATTTATGAAAAAACATAAATACTGCGATTTAAACGCTATATTTACGTTTTAAACAGTTATTTATCATGAAAAAAATGTGTATTTTTATTTTTAAAATTTTTTTATTAATATTTTCTTATAAAAAATAAATTTTATAATTTTTAATGTTTTTTATTGGCGAGATTTTTGCTGAAAAAATGCGAGATTTATGAAAAAATTTCAATTTCTCGCGAGTTTTTGAAAAACGAGAAATTTCCGTTTAAAACGTTTGTCACTATGGTGTGGATAGCATAACAAAGACATGTGGGGCCCATCCGGGGAAGGACGAAGGAGCATCCACCTGCAAATGTTTCCTTTGTCGTTCATCTTGATGATGGATGGTACTTAACGCTCCTTGAACAGTTTTACTGGATTTGGACACCAAGAACCACCCATCTGTCATTTCATGAATACTTGAAGGGCAAATCCGAGAACAAAAAAATTTAGACATCCCGACTTCTCCCCTCTCACTTCCCTATAAATAAAAGCTCGTCTCTTCTCACGCCCATCTCGGTGGAGAAGCAGACTATGTCCAATTTCTCTCTGTTTTTTTCTCTCTCGAAAATTAGTCCTTTTTCTTTCTTTCTTTTTCCGATAATTCTCTTTTTGTTCTTCTTCGCAACACCAATTTTGAATTTTTAGGTGAGTTTTTCTTTAACTATTAAATAAAAATTAAAAAAATCGAGTAAATGCTCCGGTGAGGAGGGAATGAGAGGATGGGGGCGGTGACGTCGACGATCGCTGCGAGGCTGGCATTCTTCCCACCGAGCCCGCCGTCGTACAGGGTGGAGTCGGACGGAGAGTCAGGGCGGCTGTACCTGTCGGAGATCGGGCGGAGGGACGACGTCGACGTGCACAGGCTGAGGACGAAGAGAGGCCAGGAGATCGTGGCCGTCTACCTGTGCAATCCGACGGCCACCGCCACGCTGCTGTACTCCCACGGCAACGCCGCCGACCTCGGCCAGATGCTCGACCTCTTCATCGAGCTCAGCGTCCACCTTCGCGTCAACCTCATGGGGTACTTTCTATGCCACTCCTCTTTCATCATTATTATTTGTGAAATTTTTTTGAAAAACATCTCACCGTTCAACCGATGCATTTCAACGGCTAGGATCACATATTGGGCAGAAACTTGCACGTTTTTTTTAATAGAGAGTGATAACTTGGGGAAATTCCAACTCGAAACCCCTAAATTACGATAGTGAGACCTTAGGCTCCCATCTGTCACGTTCTGTCCTCATAGGCTTGAGCTTTATATGATCGATTAGATCCAAAAGATGCGTTCGATACATTTCGTTAGCTAAGAATTGTATTTCGAGTTGTTTTTTACATAACAATGCAATCCTTTTATTGTAAAATTTTAGTACATTGTGGGTAGCTGATTTTTTAAGCTCTCAGGAAAACCTGCTTAATAACACAATGGCATGATCCGAAAAGCAAATAAAGTACAAAAAACAAGCATTTTTTAAAAAAGAGTGTGATACCTTTTAGTATAGCGATTTCTTTATATTGTTATACAATAATAGTAATAGTAACAATTACAATTATTATTATTATTATTATTATTATTATTATTATTATTATTATTATTATTATTATTATTTCGACTTTGAAATCAAAAGTTCAACTTGATTTTTACATCCTCGCACCATTGAAACATTTAGCCTAATTCTATGACTCGAAATGAATCCTAGCCATGAACTAGACACTGAGCCATGGCCAATCATGTCTTAAGTTCGCTTAGTTGAGCTTAGTTGTGGGTCCCACATGAACCAGTGTACTCGTTGTGGTTGATCCATGGTGCAACTAAGATGTGGTTATTTTTTTTTGGCATGATTGGAGGTACGGATGGTAAAGCTCTGTATAGTCAGAATGATCCTGATCCATATACCTAACATTGCATCATGACCAACCAACCATAGCGTAGCCTTGCGTTGGTGTGGGGCCCACGGGAGCCATTGTTACTTCATTGTGACGGATTCATGGGGAAACTAACTAGGTGTGGTCCTTGGCTATGGTAGGCCTACCCGCCTTCATTGGCATGAGGGTAACCACACACTAAGCGCTGTATGGTTCAAATGATCCTGAGCCATGCACCAGGCCTTGACCCATGACCAAGGATAGCTTAAGCTCGTTTTGTTGGACCCACAAGTTCCCTAATTTGAAGTTTCAATATGATGCAGCCTTTTGACCATGGCAGTCATACTCGCGATGGCTGGCACAACAGTACCACCTTGGTCTGCATGGTTCAAGTGATTCTAAACCATGTACCAGCCCTTGGCCCATGAATTACATCCAC
The DNA here is from genome assembly GCF_984573655.1 of Nuphar pumila. NCBI lineage: Eukaryota > Viridiplantae > Streptophyta > Magnoliopsida > Nymphaeales > Nymphaeaceae > Nuphar > Nuphar pumila. The sequence goes on along the minus strand of NC_143255.1, from coordinate 20,488,710 downwards.
AACCTAGGGTCGCTTAATGGAGCTGGCATGGGACTTACAAGCACCATATTCCCCAATGTGATTGAATTCCATGTTTCAACAAGGTCCAGTCTTTCGAACATGGTAGGCATGCCCGGATAGGGTACGGCCCACTGCGCTCTATACTTGGTTCAAATGATCCTAAACCATGTACCAGCCCTTGACCCAATGACCACCCACAGTCTAGACTCATTTAGTGGACCTGGTGCAGTACCCACAATAGCTGTATACTCTAATGTGATGAATTCAGGGTTCAACTAGATGAAATCTTTCAACCATGGCCAGCATATGCACGTAGGGTGTCGCGGCACCGCCAACCAAAGTCTATGCAAATGTCACTAACCCATGTACCAGCCCTCGACCTGTGACCATCCATGGCCCAGGGTCCCTTAGTGGAGCTAGTTTGGGACCACAACCACCATGTACCCCAATTTGATTGATTCATGGTGCAACAAGATGCAGTTTCTCAACCATGAATCATGGGAGGCACAACTGTCAGGGTACAGATATACTGGGTCCATATTTCTCACGACCCCAAGTCCTAACCTAGTGTACAATAGTCATTCACCTATAAAGACGTGCTACCCATTGCCGCCATGTCTATTGTTTGAATAGTTCATGGTCAAATACGTGGACTCATCTAACCAGGCTCGGGGTGGGCCCTACAAGAACCATGTATACCTTCTGATTGGTCCATGGAGCAATTCAAAGGAGAATAAAGCTGCACTCCATTTTTTGACCATGGTAGTCATACCAACATGGTCCAGTAAGTTTGTACTTGTTTGTCCATAGTTCAGAATGATCCAAACCCAGCGTACCACCCTATGACCAACTACGGGCCCATCACCCTGACGGTCCTGACCACTTGATCTGTGCACCACATGCACTGTTCGTATGTCCATGCAATGGGGACATTCTGAAAAGTATGTGCTGCACTTTCAGAGATCACCATTTATCTATGAGATGAATGACATTGCATTTGTTTAGCACCATCCATCTTGAGGATGGACGGTGGTCATGGATGATTTGGATTGAGCTTTCATGTATCAGTGGCCACACCATCGTAGTGGTCTTACTTTTAGTCTTACCTCTCCCTGTACAATGTATATATGTGTGTTATTGGTTGGTTGGTGTGGTGGGACCATAAGGCATTCTTGCACTGTGAATTTGGGTAGGGTAGAACGGGATTGCATTATTTCAGCAAAGGTTCTAAAACTCTATTCCAACCAACTTTACAACCATTAGAAGTAAAATTTTGGACATTGATCACCCAAGGCTGTTAAAGTTTAAGACACTAAAATACAGGCATAAGTCTAAATCCAACTGTATCTAGCACTCTATTTATTTCAAGTCTTTTTTTTTTTTCTACGGATAGGCAAGCTGGGGCCTGGGGGGGATAACCCCTGTGAGATTTGAACCTGAGACCCCTTGGCTGTGACAGTGCAACCTAACCATACAGCTATCTCGAACGTTCCTCATTCAATCTATTCAAGCTGAATATTAATTTTGTTAATTATGGGCTTCTTTGAAGCTACTAATTCTTCCACTATCTAATAGCATTCCAGCTATCTCGTTCCCACTTTGACTGCGGCTTTGTTTCAGCATTTGTATTTTGAAACAGTCTAAGATGGCATTCATACTCTTAATTTTGATTGTTTTTCTATGACGAATAACCCTTGCCAGGAACCGGGTTGTAAACCCCAGGCAGGGTCACACCCAAGCCCTTAAGGAGCCCACCAGTTAAAGGCCCCAATACACCCGATGAAAGTCAAACCTAAGATGAAGGAGTCAGCACCTTGTCCCCAAGCCCGCTGTCACTCGGGCAACCCAGGCAGGTGCCTTAATCTTGATTATTAGCTTTTAGCATGCATTCAAGTGCCATGGATCTCATATCCAGGCATCTGGCATGCATGGGATCCGTGCTAATACCAACAGTAAACAAACACCCAAAGCCCAAAGGGGGGTAGCACAGTGGGATGGGGCATTGGCCACTAGACCGGCTGTCAAAGTTCGATTCCCATGGGTATACCCCTCTGCGCAAGCCGACGCCCAGCATAGGCCCTGGGGGCAGGGTCCTAGCCTTGGAGTTTTACGCTGCCGGCATGACAAATGCAGGTATGGCAAGCTGAGCTAGCGCAACCAAGTCTTCATTCCTGGTGCGGTTTCTTCGGGTTATAAATAAGTAAAAAAAAAAAAACACCAAAATTGACATCCCACTAAAGTTAGAGATCTGAGATTCATATCAGTTATGATTCACGTGTCCCTGGCGTTGGAGGGGAGGCGATGTTGGTTTAGAAATATACCTATCTCTAATTCTTGGATCCCAAACCCTAGTTTGAGATCTGGGCATTCAAACACACTCTTAGGGATTGGTTGAGCATGTTGTGATTGTACACCAACATGTCACGGCCATATTAAAAAATGAATGAAGGAATGTACATTTTTTGTTTCTAGCAAAGCACAGGAAGTTCGTGCATAGAAGTAATTATCATTTGGATTGTCTTTAGTTTGTGAACACAACTTTACCTATTTTTTATAATTTTTTAAACATTGGTGGTAAACATCCGTACTATTAGATTATTAATTATTAATTATTTTATTTTGCTAGATAACCAGGGGATGACGGGGTTCAATAATTATGGGCTACCAAACTGCAGAGAGTTAAAGCCATACATGTCCCCACTACCAGACATGTTCTTTGAATGGAGCGTTTTGCCTATGTCAAGACGCACTAGGGTTATAACTTTGATGCTATAGAAAAATTCATAGTGCCTTCAGGTTGTAATTTCTTACTACTTGTTGGAAAGCCGAGGACAAAAAGAAATTTCAGGAAGTGCATCTTTTGATGCTACCAAGAACCTAGCTTTCTGAGCATTCAAAAAAAAAAGAACCTGGCTTTCTAGTATTATGAAACACAAAAATCCAGGAAAAACTCTCGTTTTATCATTACATCCAAATGAAATCGTAAGCTTAGCTAGTTATCAAATGACACAGTGTAGAATAACATTCATTTTCAAGAAGCCCATTGTGGTTATATTGGATAGAGCACATATCAAGTGTAGTAGCCATGAGCTGCAGAGGATCAAACACATTGAGATGTTGGAGATGTCCATCTCATAGTGTTATGTGATGCAGGCATTAATAAGGGAGCAAAACTGGGTTCAGGTCATATAAGCTAAGCCAATCTTCAAAGCCGTTGATTCTTCACAATCTCAGAAATCAAATCTTGTGATGTATTAGACATGATAAAGCCTCCTAAGAGAATAAACCATGTTAATCATCTGTATGATTAAACATATTTTTCTGGTGGCTAGATTGATACAAACAAGAGTATGTATCAAGGTAGACTATCATGGTACTTTATATTTATATTTATATATGAAAAAGTGGTGGCTACCTACCGTTAGCCTACTACCAGTGAATAGGTATTTTCGGGTTGTTTTTCGCAAATCTAACCTTGCAGATGTGTTCGGCACGGTCGATTTACTAGTAAATAACACTTGGTTAATGTTTTTCAATAAAAATATGATTTTTTAAGCATTGAATATTTTTAAAATTTGTAGGCCGTTGATTTTTAAAATTATAAAAACCTACCTGTGTGTCAAAATCAGACTATCCAAGAGTCGATTCTTAAAAAATCATCACATCTGTATGGTCATATTTTAGACAAAATAAAAAAAGGCTTTCAAAGCCCAATAGGTGGTAGGCTAGAAAAGTGGTAGGCAGCAACCCTATATATATATATATATATATATATATATATATATATATATATATATATATATAGGGTGCTTCTATCATGGTGGTACGTATTAAATATGATAAGACCTTCTAACATAATAATTAAATCATGCTAAACTTCTGTGTATGATTAAATCTAACATTTGGTGGCTGGATCCATACAAACAAGAATGGGAACCACTATATTGTATCATGGTAAACCACCAATCACCATATAATTCCTCTCTCTTGGTTGACACAGCTTTGTGGGTTAACAGTGAGAAATTGTTTCTAAGCCTGAAATGAGCTGCATGATTTTCAGTAAGCAAGGTAATGCTCATTAACCATACATTAGCAGATGGTTTCTAGTGGCATCAATTGTCACCATCTGAAATTACTGACATGCTTGTCTTTAAGCTGCTCACGTTCCAAGGCAGACCGTCAAACTTGTGAAGAAAAAAAAACAATCAATCTTGAAGTTCAGACAACTCTGTAGCTTAACCAACTTTGGTGGACTTAATTTCTCCTTCTGCAGTTTTCACTGGTTCTATGCATGCAAGTTGGTTCCTTGTTAGTCTTTTACTTCCTCTCTCCTTTGCTGCTTTCTCTTCATATATTCTTTGCTTTTGTGACTTCAAAATCAAAATGTGACATGTTGGTGATAATGCATGCCACTGGTCACTCACATAATCTCCTTTTCATATTTTATAAAAAAGATACCTTCAGCAGTGTGTAGCGGCAACAGCCATTTGATTGCCACATGTTCGTTAGCAGAAACCTGCTACCAGAATGGGGGTTGCATGCAGGACCCCATCCACTAAGCACGTGTCTGCATCCACAATGGATTTCCAGCTACATAATTTATGGCAAAAGTAAAACAAGCAACTTGCTACTTTTTTCTTTTTTTTAATTAAGGACAAGCTGGGGTTAGGCAGACATTGAGATTACATGCTATCCCTAAAAGGAACCAGTCTGGAAGGTGATCCTTCCAGGATTTACATACCCTGAGCTAACTTGGCTACCCCCCTTTAGCTAACTTGGCTAGGTATTGACTTTGATGTCAGTACCTTAATTCTAAAGAATCTAATACAAAAAAAAGGAAGGCCTGCTGTGTGTAGCGCTGATTGTGAAGTCTTCCTTTCAGAAACTGATGGGCTTTGGCCACGACATCTGGCCAAGCTGATTTCCAAAAATGACTTCGCTCGAGGCGAAACCAAGGTGAGGACGTCCGGCCTCACACACCAGTCATGCTCCTCCATCCCCTTGTTCAAAGTGGAGCATCTAGCGTCTAGCGAAAAGATGAAAAACCCAAGTTGTTTCGAACTGTAAAACCAAAATTCCATCGATTGTGATAAATTCGGTGGGTGCCAATCTGGATCCACCCCGGGTCAGGTCAAAACCAACTTAATACCAACGTCTATATGAAGTTTTTCTTTTTCAAATAGCCTCTTTGACAAGGTCTGTGGCATCTTAATTTGAAAATAGCGAACCCCCCTTCTCCCTCTCTATTTAGATATATATATACATAAATAAAGAGAGAGAGTGAGAGAAAGAGAGAAAGGTGTATTGTCAATTTGTCATACACTTAAAAAAATCAATTTGGGTCGGACGCAACGCACACAGCTGATCGTGCGTGCAATCAGCTGCGCGCATTTATTTAATGCTGTTTTGTCTTTTAGCCGTGGTCCAAGACCACCTCTAAAGGGTCCAAAAACAGGAAAAAATATATATGCTCAAAAAACCGCGCATCCGATTTTTGACTGACGAAAGATGGTCTACCCCTTTCGCGTATGTGAGTTATGGTGTTTACCCATAGATGAATTCAACCATATTAAAAAATTTAAAATACCTTTAAAAAGTAGTATTTTTTTTAAGTATATGATTATATTTTTAGGTTAAAAATAAATTTGATGGATTTATAAAGGGTATTTGGGGTATATATATATATATAAGTATATATATTGGGGAGTAGGTGTCTACTAAAGTTAGGAGCTTAACGTGAGCAAATGGGGTTTTTGAGGTGTTTTTCGCAAATTTGACTTTGTTCGGCATGAGCAATTTGCTAGAAAATAAAACTTGAATCATGTTTTCTTGATAAAAAAACATGAAATTTTCATCTAAAATATTTATAAAAATTGTAAACCGTTGATTTTTGAATTGGATGATCCAAATGTCTATTTTTCTAAAATAAAACACCTAGAACACATTGTATGGTCAAATTTGAGACAAAAAATAAAAAAACCTTTAAAAGTCTGGTTAGCTGCAACTAGCAAATGGTTATATATATAAGGTTAATTTAACATTAAATTAATTATATTTAATATTAAATAGATTCAACCTTATTAAAATGACAAAAACACCTTTAAAATAATAATATTTTTTAAAATATAAGATTATTTTTTGAGGTAAAAAATGTAAAGTTGTTTTTTTAGAAAGAGTTAATCTAAGATTAAACTAATTCTTTTTAACATTAGATGAATTCAACCTTATTAAAATAATTAAAATATTCATAAAATAATGACATTTTTTAAAATACAAGGTTACTTCTTGAGGTAAAAAACAACAACTCTGATAGCTTCCTAAAGTTACTTTTTTGGAAAAGGTGTTTGATTTTTCAATTTTCTACAAGTTCAAAAGACCTATTTAATGTCAAAAAATGTAACCCTACATTTAAAAAAATATCATTCTTTTAAGAGTATTTTAGTTATTTTAATAAAATTGAATCCATCTAATATTAAATGCAAGGGGATGGGGCCTAGACTGCTAGACGGATAATCTAGGTTCAAATCTCTTGGACGTCAACCCCCTTCCCCCCCTTTTGCGTAATACAAAGCTTGGTGACTCTCTAAGGTTGAGGGTAAGCCCTAGGAGTTTTACGTCGACATGAACAGAGATCGTAGTATGGCAGGCTGAGCCAGCATGGCTAGGTCTATGCATCTGGGGCGATTTCTTTGATTAAAAATCAAAAAAAGAATGTTAAAGGCAACTAGCCTAATGAAAGATTTTATATATATTGTTAGTTGATGCAACTAACAAATGGTTAGGGAAGCCCCAGCATGCCAAGCCCCGCTTCTACCTTGATTGAAATGATGAATCAAAATATCCAACTAAATAAATGCTACTGTTATCTCTAGTTAAAATCTCGCCTTCACTATCTAGGCAACCAAAGTGAAAGCCGGTATGCGCAGGCAAGTCTCTGCTTGTCTAGTAGGAGCAGCTAGTGCACGACACTTTGTGTTGATCAAAACCCAATGGTATAGTTGTATAACTGATAAGGGTCTGCCTGACCCCAGCTTGCCTTTCAAAAAAAAGTATTTGGACAGCCGGACACAAAGATTGGTATTTTAAAATTGATTTTTTTATATTGTTTAAGATATTATAATCATGTTTTGATTGTGCATTTTGACATATTTAAAATATTCAGTTTTTTACTTTTATGATTTTTAGATGTCTATTTTAAATAATTGTATTTTTTTTGGGGTCTCTTAGTGAAGCTTAGGCGTTCAACTAGGCTCCAGCTAGCGCTTTTGACTACTGAACCTAGTACTCCGACAGAAGTAGATAGCTCCTAAATTAGCAAGCTCTCGGTGCCACTGCCAATGATACCCAATCTCTAGGAGTTGGTTCCAATTTTCAAGTTGGATGGATTTCATCAAAATAGAGGTTTGGCAATATGCAAGTAAATTTTTATGCAAAGCATGCCATATTCATTTCATTCCAATTCAGAAAAACAAGATATTCGTGCTCTTTGCTTGAATAAAATGGACATGGAAACTGCACTCTGATGTTGATGAATCATCATGTTTCGTACTTTATGTCCCAACTGCTAGTATTCTGCTTCATATCTCTTTCAGTAGGTGGTAGGAGCTTTTAACCATGTTTTTCCTTTCTGATTCACTTGCATCGGAACCTGTTGCTTGCCCCGGAAAAAAATAAGAGGATACGTTGCTTAAATATTTTTGCATCCTTAAGGATTTCAAGGGTTATTGTTATGCAAATTGCCTCAATTCTTGTTTGAAGCACCAGTTTTGGGAACTGATGATCCAGATAGCAGACTGATATTCTGCATAGAGACTGCTTTCTGGGACAAGATTGGATGTGACATTAGTTCCATCCCATAAAAAGGCATAAACTTAGAATTTGAAACTGATACTGTGCAAGTTCATGTAAATCATCTCAGCACTCAATTATGCTCTTATCTTTTATTAGCATCAGAAGTTAAGGATTTTGCTATGTCCAGTTTGAAATGCTGAACTGACCCAGGATCAAATACATTTTGAAACCACTTGGTAAATCCTTGGAGTTGATGAAAAGTAGAGTGTAAACAAACCGAATGTGGTTGACTCCAGCTAATGTCAAGCTCATTCATCAAGTGCAATTATGATCCACATCAAACTGCTGTCCAAACTTGATTTGGACCATAAAGTTGGAATGTAACTAAGATTATTCAGATCAAGTTGGCAGTTGAGGTCACCCACAGCTTGGTGAAATTTAGATATGGAACGTCATCTGTATTCAGCCAAGTTGCTGAAGTCCTTGAAGTTCTTTTCCCCGAATTTTTCTAGATGCTGGTAATCATAGTATTCATCTTTTGCAGGTATGACTATTCTGGTTATGGACATTCTACTGGCAAGGTGGGTCATTGACATTTATAAAATCAACAACATTTTGAGATCCTGCAATTGCATAATCCTGGTGATTTTGCAAATTCTATTATAGTCTTTTTTATTTACAGTGTAATGATCTAGTCAGCGTCATGCTTTTCTGACTATATTTTCCATCTAACAGCCAAGCGAGTACAATACGTATGCAGACATTGAGGCTGTATATAAGTGCCTCAAAGAGCAATATGGGGTTAGAGATGAAGATCTAATCTTGTATGGGCAGTCAGTGGGCAGCGGGCCAACAGTAGACCTGGCCTCCCAACTGTCACACCTGAGAGCAGTGGTTTTACACAGTCCCATACTCTCAGGTCTAAGAGTATTGTACCCAGTGAAGCACACATACTGGTTTGACATATATAAGGTAGCTTATCAACATTTACATCATTTTCTAATTATAGGTGAGCTATGGTTGCTTAATGTTTTTTCTATTTCTTCCAGAATATCGATAAAATTGGCCTTGTCAATTGTCCAGTTTTAGTAATTCATGTGAGTAGTCTTCACTAATGTATTTGTGTTGTGACATATTTGCACATTAAAGCATTCAGTTCTTTGCATTTCATCCAAGAGTAATGCTGAATTTCAGGGAACAGAAGATGAAGTAGTCAACTTCTCACATGGGAAGCAACTTTGGGAACTGAGCAAAGAAAAGTTCAAACCTTTGTGGTTAGAGGGTGGTGGCCATTGTAACCTTGAGCATTACCCAGAATACATAAAACATTTGAAGAAGTTTGTGGCAACTGTTGGAAAATCAAAGGCCAAAAGAAACAACCCAAAAAGCACAATCACAAAGTCAGAGCATGCAACTAAAACTAGTAATGTTGTGACAGAACAGGATATGCAAGCAGCAGGCTCAGAAAATCCGGAAAACTTGAAAAACAACATGAATAATCAGACGGAGAAATCAAGGAGAAGCAGTGACAGAAGAGACTCATCACAGGCTGGTGCTGAACTGGTAGGAAAATCTAGAAGAAAAAAGGGTGGGCTTAAATTATACAAATCTGCACAATAGAGGGCACTCTTGTAAGTTGATTAGCTTAACCATCTAACAAAAAAACTCAAATCTAATTATTTTTCATGTACAATTTTCTCTGTATTGTAACATTAAAGTATCTAGAAAGCATCAAGAGTTTTCACTGGTATGTAAGAATATAACAGTGGTTTAATTATCACAATGACAACTTTACAAGACAAGGAGAATGACCTTTTCAATTCTTCTTGGTGGTGTATAGTTCAGGTCCTTTCTATCATGATACTAATTTATGTATGATGCTGTTAATGTCCAGGGCCCTCCCTTAAGGATAACAAGTTCCCCACAAATATTTTTTCACTAATACATTTAGAAATATGATGTTTGCTTCATATATTGTTATCACTAAGCATATTCTCGTACATTTTAAAAGAGAACATATTAAAAGATGACACACGTTCCCAAACTGTAACTGATATATGTGCCTTTTACTCATTATAAAACTACTTACATGCCTCTGGTGGTGACAATTAAGGTATTGCAACATAATCAAGCATACATTCCTGAGAAACAGCATACCGTTGGTAAAATGTAACTAATTATGATCATTTCTACAAAAAGAAAAGGTTGTAGACTTATCCAATTATTCATTATATACTTAACATTTTACTTTTATCTAGCTGTCTTTTATGCTTTATTTTATGATATCATAGTACCTAATAAAATTGCCATTTGTTCAAATCAGACATAATTTGAACATAAAATAAACCAGGAAATATTTGGAGACAATCAAAATTCCATGCCAAACTAAAAACTCCAAATTATGAATTACGTCAATATAGTTTGGTCCCCATGCAGGGCTAGAAAATGAGACAAGGCACTTATGGTTCGGCGTGTGTCTGGCTTGTAAGGAGCTCATTCAAACTCGTGAATTATACTTGGCAAGTTGAACATGAACGATGGGTGTTCGGCTCAGCTCAGCCCGTATAGGCTCATTAACTAGTAATAAATATATTTTACATGCATTTTATATCATAGTGTAGATGGTTGAAGTGTTTGGCTTGCAAGCAATAAGTTTAAAGTTCAAATTCAATTCATTGTGAATGAGCAAGTTTAAGCTTGGCTCAGTAAATTTAGAGTCCAAACCCTACTATTTTCAATTTTGAAAAATGTATTTTTTTCTGTAAATGAGCCAGCTCGAGCTCAGCTTGTTTAACTCGGGCTCACCATGAGCTCGAGCTTGGCTCAGCTCACCACAAGAACAAGCCAAACTTGAACACCCTCTGCTCGGTTTGTTTGGTTCCTTTATCAGCCCTATCTCCATGGTATAAATGCATAAATGCACAACAAAAAGTATTTTACAGCTTTCCTAATTCCCCTCCTCCTTTGAAAGTAAGGGGCTAGAATACCAGAAAGAACCTCTCTCTTTCTAACATATACATATATTTATATATATACATATATTTATATCTATGTATGTATGGATGTATGGATGTGTCCATTGTGTTACCCAACCACCATAACTTATAGTGGTACACCCTTGATTTATATGAATCATATCTCCAAAAGTAAAAACTAACCTTTGGATCATGCTTAGCATAATCTATTTATTATTTTCATGTGTTCAAGTTAAAAAATATGGTAACCGTGGATGTCCAGTGCTGTCTCTAGAAGGAATAGAAAAAAAAAAGAAGGGGTTGCTGCTGAACCGATTCCCAATAGGGATATCATGTGATGTGCTCTTCTATTTATAAAACATGATATACAACTTACTTTACATTACAGTGCTTGCCATATGCAATAAGGAAACTGAAATAAAAGGTCAACCTCCAATCACACTTTCTTAATTGACAAGGTCAACTCTTATTCAGTAATATTTTTAATTAAAATATGACTCTAAAATTTATAGATATTTTAGGGGTAACAAAAATAAATTTTAACAAACACAATAATTATAAACATATCCTCAAAACAAGATTTACAAAAAACTTGTTTGGCAAATCACAACTTTAATTCAATATGTGCATATTTACTAGTATAATAACTTGTACCACATTTAAAAATATACTAGAGGTTTAGCCTTAATATAATGCACTCATGCTAGTTACCATTACGAGCATCAAAAAAGCTTTACTCACCTAGTACATAGACATATGGTACCAATATAGGACACATTGATTGTCTAAGACCAAAGTTCACGTAGTTAATCTTATCTCGAAGACTAGTAACGAATGTGATTATTAATCATTGTCTCTCACTACGGCTATCTGCCTTCATGCATATCAAATTACGTAACTAATAGAGAGATGATGTCAGGTCTACTGCAAGCATGTGTGTCACATGCTCCACGATCTTTGTCGAGCTCTCAGGTGAATTTTTCATATTGGCACTATGAGTAGGTCTATCTCTTGAAGGCTTCATCTTCAAGAGAGCCTACTGCCAAAAAAGAATAAGATACACTGCATTATCCCATCTCATTTAGGCTTATACCCCTAATCTGATTTGTGAGACATCAAACACATTGTATCTAAAGTTTTGAGATTGGGGTTTTTTTTCATGTTCAAATTGACACAACTTAGATAAGTTTCTAGATGAGCTCATACTGCAACCAAACTGGTAAAACTATAATAAGATCTTGCATAAGTCATAATTGCATGCAATACAATAACAACAATTCATAAACATAATCATGGCCATATTTGAATATCTATGGATTTCATCAAAAGTTATGCAAGATCATATATAATATTCAACATCTCCCACTTGGCCTACATAACTTTTTCAATACAACATAATTTCACATATATGTGTAATACATGTATCAATTGTTATAGTTAACAAAATTGTAAGCATTGCTTTTGTACTCAAAGAAAGTAGGCAACTTATCATTCATAAATCTAATTAACAATTTGTCACATGTTTTGACATGTTCATTCATAAGCTTATCAGAAAAAAATTACAAGTCCTTGTTGTCTATCAAGGAGCATGCCTAACTTTAATACAACCAGGAGCATACACCTAATAAACATCCTTTGAATTTGATGATATTCACATATTTTTCATATTGAGAGCAAATCCCACATGAATCATGACAAAATAATGATGCATATAAATACATCTCATAGATATTCATATCAATCATGTGATTCTCAATTCATGCAAGTAGATGCTTTTATAATTTCAAGAATACATGATTCTTCACTCTTATGGTGAATAAAATAATATTAGATTGAAAGAACATGTACCTTCACTACAAAAATACACATAATAATAAAAAAAAATATGACTTATCTCAATGCCTTTTTCACTGTCATTTATATAACTATGCAAGAAAAGATTTTAGGTCTTATATACAAAACATGTGATATAATATCTTTAATGCATTGCTAGTTGGTTGCAGTCAAATGCTATAACTTTATATTATTAGAATATTGATTGATGATCGGTCTATAGACTCTCTTTTCATAAAAAAAATTATGTGATGCATGTATAAAATTAACCGACTCTAGATACCAAAATTTTTATGATGCCCAATTACTAACATCTTTTGAGACAAGTATTTGCGGGTGTTGAGCGGGAATCAGGTACCCCTCGCACACAGACGACAAGAGAGATTTTGTCGTCTATCTAGGGAACGGCTCACCCGACTGTTGTCCGCTATAGGACGATAGAACAAACCATCGTCTGGTATTAGGGACGACAAAAATGAAGTGTCTTCCGCTATGGGATGAAAGAACAGAGTGTTGTCCACTATGAGATGGCACAACCGCTTCATCGTCCACTGCACCAAATGTGTGGATATGCCATTTGGATTATCCATATCTCTTCCCAACCGCCTTGTGTGTTTCTCAATGCGGGAGCTCTCCTCTTCTATGAGCCTTGATCCGAGAAGACTCTCTTAGATAAGTTTTATTCCCATTTGGGGATAAGCTTAGATCCACTGAGATTGGATCCGGATCCAAAAAGATCTCATGACTCGAATCCCGTTCTGAGTTCTATAAATAGAGGTTGACCCATAGGACCCAGGTATCTAGAGAATATATAATGAAGTGATGGCCATGTAGAACATGCCTACTCAAGCCTTGCCTGGACTCTGTTCTAGCGCCATTGAATATCTCTCGAACCTACGTAGAGGTACTATCGAAATAAAATGAGCCTAAAAGCTAAACAAACTTTGGAGTCTGAAAAAGGTATTTTCCAGATCCCCAATCTGTTTATTTCAATTTTATTTATTCTTTTGATTGGTACTTATACATGTTTTAATTTTATTTGTATACCTGAATCTGCGATGGTCTGATTTGAGCTATAAAAAATGAAGACCTGTATTGACTTTACCTTTCCTTCGGGAAAAAGACAGTGAAGACTTGCATACGGCATTCCCATAATTTAAAAAGGATTTTGCAAAATTCGAGTAAGTCGATCTTTCCCAAACATTCAAATTTTTATCAACATTTTTTTATGATCACGATGTGATGTCATACTTTTTTTTTTGTAGCTAGAATTATATTGTGGGAAGATTTTAGCCCTAACAAGCCCAAAATCTCTATTTTTGAGTTTTTGTCTTTGTTCAGATGGAAAACCCTATTTTGTCATCCATTGAATTTTTGTCGTCTGACTTCTATTGTCCATTGATTATCGTCCGGCTTCAGCCATTCGCAAGCCTTTTGTCGTTCGGTATTGTGTCATCCGGCAAGATTTTGTCATTCACTAACCTGAAGTCTGTAGTTTTTTTTGTAGTTCTACCATCCACAGACAGTGTTGTCCACAGACAGTGTCATACGCTCTGTCTGCAACATCGGCAAAAAGTACTTATGTGTCCACAGACAGTGTCGTCCACTGACAACGTCATCCATAGTTAGTGTCATCCACTTTGCCTGCAGCCTTAGTCAGTGTCATCATCTGTTAGATTTTGCCATCTAAAAAATTAGTTGTCACGTAAGTTTTGTCGTCTAGACGTCTGTCATTCATACAGTGCAATGTAGATCACACCGCTGCTTTCTTTGTTTCTCTTTGGCAGATCTTTTGTTTAGTTTTTTTTAGTTATTTATCCCTCAAATATAGGTCATTTTGCATTAAACTCATGCATAAATATTAGGTTTAGGCCAATCACATTTTAGAAACTCTTGCTGGAGATATTCATGTCATTTAGAAAATAGGAAAAGTATAACCTCCAACAAGTTAGGATCTGTTTGGGACCTTATTTGGATATCTTTTGGTGTGCTCTTGATTTTATCCCTCTTTTAGGAAAAGAGCCTCTATTTTATTGATAATTTTTAAAAAATTCTCTGTCACATCATTTGGATCTTCGCATCCCCCCACTAGTACCTTTAAGTTGTTAGCTTGGGTATATCGGTGGTGATACCATTGGAGCAAGATAATCCGCATCATTAACCTTAAGTTGTTAGCTTGGGTATATCGGCGTGAATCCAGAAGAGAACCCTGAACCTTAGAACCTAAAGCGACCTTGCAGATCCGTTGATACATCTTTCGAGGAGAATGAGGGCACCCATTTTTTTTTAATCTCTCATTACTTGTTTAGGCTTGTCTGAACCAATTGCTTGGGGTATAATGAATACCCGATCCAAAGCCCAAAAACTTCAAATCTAATTCATTATAGAGGAACCATCTCTGGAAAATCCCACTACAGAATGCCACCCCATATGATGACCCACACTGACATCCCTGATGAGTCTATGGACGACCATAAAAGGGAAAAGGGCTCAATATTCTCTGAATCCAACTCATGTTGGTACCTTCATCGGTCTCGTAAAGTCCTCCAAGCGGGTTATAAGA
The DNA here is from genome assembly GCF_984573655.1 of Nuphar pumila. Taxonomy (NCBI): domain Eukaryota; kingdom Viridiplantae; phylum Streptophyta; class Magnoliopsida; order Nymphaeales; family Nymphaeaceae; genus Nuphar; species Nuphar pumila. The sequence goes on along the minus strand of NC_143255.1, from coordinate 20,473,548 downwards.
TAGCCAGTTCCAGCACGGATGAGTCTACCAAAAGATGAACCCCAAGGACCTCGTATTTTTTAAGAAAGAGCAAAAATTTATGATCTTATATGATCAATCATTCATAGTTGTCACAGGCTACCCACTCTATTACCACTCTATTACAAATGCATGAATCTCATTGCATATCATAAAAGTTTATTGTATGGATCAAAGAGTCTATCCATAGAGATCCTGAGTCTAAGAAGTACATAAAAAGATCAACCCACTTTTTAGTTCAACCTGATCGAAGTATGTCTGACTCCTCTCACTAGGAGCAAAAAGTCTTACATCTAAATTGATCATCTTAGGAGAGGTATCTCTACCCTAAGGCCTTACTAGGGCAACATTACTCTATCCATGAACCCACAAAAGGTGTACGACTACTGACACTAGCTCCCATAAATTTTAAAAAAGAAAATCATCAAAAATCAAAATAGGTCCAAACGGGATGAAAGGGAGCTACATTACTTTTGTGCTACCCCTGCCTGAAGCCCAACATTTTCTCTCTACTATAAATAAAGTGGTTTCTGAACTGGCCCGACCTCATTTGGTGAGACCCATAATGGTCTCTATATCCCAGTTCTTTCCCTTTTTGACACTCACACTGACCTCACTTAGCAAGACCATCAAATGATCTTGGCAATCCAATTGTCCTCGAACTGATCTGACCTCGCTCGATGAGACCCATAATGGTCTCAATAGTCTAACTCCTCCCTTCAGATATTGGCACTGACCTCATTCCTTGAGACCAATCACAGTCTTGGAAACTCAGTTTTCCTTCAAAAACACAAGCATAACCTCATTCGGTGAGACCACAAAATGATCCCCAAAATCCAGTGGTTTTCAAACTGGCCTAACCTTGTTCAGCACGACCAATCACGGTCTCGGCAACCCAATTTTCTTTTAGAAACATTGGCCCAACCTTGTTCGGTGAGACCACAAAATGGTCCCCAAAACCTAGTGATTTTCAAACTGGCTCAATCTTGCGGTCTCGACAACCCAGTTTTTCTTCAAAAATATTGGCCCGACCTCGTTCAGTAGGACTAGATTTAGTCTTGACAACCTAGTGTTTCAAGCCTTGAGTGTCAACTTCTTTGTCATAAATCGAATCACGTTTGATTAATGACAAAAAGAGGCATCTGTAGACACCAAATTTTTTATGATGCCCAATTATTAACATCTTTTAAGACAAGTATTTGCAGGTGTTGAGCAGGAATCTGGTACCCCTCACACTCGAATGACAAAGAAGATTTTTCTGTTTATCTAGGGGACGGCTCACCAGACTATTGTCTACTACGGGACGGCAGAACGAACCGTCATCCGATATTAGGGATGATAAAAATGGAGTGTCGTCCATTATGAGATAACAAAATGGAGTGTCGTCCGCTATGGAAGGACACAACCTCTTTGTCGCCCGCTGCACCAAATGTGTGGATAAGTCATTTGGCTTATCTTTATCTCTTCTCCACTGCCCTGCATGTTTCTCAGGACGGGAGGTCGCCTCTTGGATGAGCCTTCGTCCGAGAAGACTCACTTGAATAAGTTTTATCTTCATATGGAGATAAGCTCAGATCCACTAGGATTGGATTCAGATCCAAAAAGATCTTGTTGCCTGAATCCCATTCTGAGGCCTATAAATGGGGGTTGACCCCTAGGACCCTGGCATCTAAAAAATATATAGTGAAGTGCTGGCCCTGCAGAACAAGCCTACTCAGCTCTGTCTGCACTCTGTCCTGGCGCCATTGAATATTCCTCGAACATATGCGGAGGTGCTATTGGAATAAAAGGAGCCTAAAAGCTAAACGAACCCTCGAGTACGAAAAAAGTATTTTCTAAATCCTCAATCTATTTATTTCTATTTCATTTATTCTTTTGATTGGTGCTTATACACATTTTGTATTTTATTTGCATACCTAAATCCGCGATGGTCTGATTCAAGCTACGAAAATTGAAAACCTTTCTTGACTTTACCTTTTCTTTAGGCAAAGGACGATGAAGACTTAAATACGGCATTCCCATAATTTAAAAAGGATTTTGCATAATTTGGGTAAGTCGATCTTTCCCAAACTTTTAAATTTTTATCAACACCGACTTTGTCCACCAACATTCTTTTTCCTTCTAGGTGGAACCAACTAAAGATCTTTGACACCCTTTTAGGTGTGTCACACTTGTCTTAGTTGCCCACCGTGGACATGTTAAGTCACATCTCATTGTCTTCACCAAACGCGTCACACCGTGGTCCCGTCACATTCCATCGAGTCATCATCTTAGTCATGACCCTTGGGTAGAGTGGGCCTAGGCCCATTATAAATGTCATGTTGACCACAAGGGAGCCTATTGGCTAATAACACTTAGTCCCATACTGACTACAAATGACATGCTGATTACGAGTTAACATACAATATGGACATATGAAACTCATGTTATAGTTATATTTCATCATGATTTTCAGTCTTATCTCTTCACTAAGATTAAGACTTTTTTTGTTATAACATTATGATATTTTGAAAATTGTCATGTCATATCTATTTAATCCCAACCGAAGTAGTTTCTTTGAGATAAGGACTCAATAATTTCAACACAAGGAACAACAAGCTCTATAAAAGATGTTTTATAAAAGTAAAAAATGACTAAATTTTTTTTTATCTTATTAATAGAGATCAAATGACAAATGACAATTCATCTATATATAGACTAAGATAAATGAAACTGCTCACACTAATCTTGTGGTATATACGATATTCACATTGGTTTATATAATAATTCACAAAAAACATATGTCAATGTTTGTTTTATCTAAAAGAATTAAATAAGTTGCATACTTTGTGTGCTTGTTTAATAGTTTCTATAACTTCTAGTTGTGGCATATAAATATCTTCTTTTGAAATCACCCATAAGAAAAAAAATTCTATATGCATTGTATGCCACTGAAGATCATAGATCAATAAAATTCGAAGTAAAATGAACTTTACATCCAAAAGAATGTCACATTATAATCATTGGCTTATTAAACGAGTTTTTACAATTTTTAATGTGATAATTACCTTTATGTTTCAACATATGTAAGTCAAAGTACAACTTTCTAATACATCAAATAAGCATACATTATTATATTGATGTAGTTATGAACATCTTTCAATCTATCCAACTATTCTGGCATTAATTAAATTTTTAAACTTTTCACATATAGCATACTCGTATTTAATCTTATTAGTGATCATAAATAACTTGTAAATCAATATGCTCTCACTATCTTCAGTGTAGATTCTTATGTACCAACTAAATATTTTACCTCTTGAAATCATAAATATCATTCTCAAAAATAAATTGCTCTAAATTCAAATAATTTATAATATTCTACATAATAAACTTATAGAATTTTATTTTCTTTTAATGAGATTAACTTAAACATAACCATGACATCTATAAACCCTCAAATCTTTAACACAAAGCTTATAATTTTATAATTTAAAAGAAAATACTAGTGCATATTTTTATGTATAAGAGATTATTACAAAATTTGAGATAAATAACATTATTCAAATCATCTCAACATATTAACAAGAAGATGCATTGAAACATGATAAAAATATAAATAATTGATAATCTTGTTACTACACAACATAATTTATTTTCTTATATTATCATATTCACACAAAAAAATTGCACATACAACTAACCAACACAATTCTTAGTGATGCAAGAATTTTAAATTGTAAATATGTTATATTTGATATTGATATCTGAGTTACTTATTTCTCAGAAAAAACTATATACTAATTTGTTATTTAAGACAAGATCCATTTTTTATCTTATCACACATATGCAACAACATCAATGAGGGTTATAAAAAAAGAGAAGAGAAAAGAATCAAATATAGATCATTTATAATCATAATACAAATAATTCATTACTTATTTTCATAATGTATGAGAAAATGATACGCTATCTAAAACTCTGGCTTGAGCAAATTGCTAGTGTTACTTATAATAGAAAACACATGTCAATTTCACAAGGTTTTAAATCAAAACCTCTAACATGATAAAAAGGAAAAACAAAACCAAGAATAAATAAATAATTGATTTGTATATTTATAAGACATCATAACATATAAAACATATTTGAAGGATAAAAAATCATTAGAATAATTATCCAATTTGCTTTACTCCACAAAAATTTTGCATTGGTGATCCAACTACACTTGCCACCAAACGAGTTATCTTCGAGTATCTTATGCACAATATAAATAAGAAATAATTTGCATCAATAATTAAATAAATTAATAAATATTTTATTTCAACAATAGATCATCAAGTCACAAACATGATCTTGTTTATCACTCATTTATATAACATGTAAGAATATATGACATGAATTTAATCAATATGTTTGTTACTAAATTGTTATTTTTGATATAAAAGTCAGTAATCTCTTCATAATTGCATTATTTGATAAATTGGTTGAAATAACATACACTTCATGCTCTATAATTCAATAAGATGCAAAAATAAATAAATTATTTAACAAAACCTAATAATAATAATAAAATATATTTTTCTCGAAGATGTTTTGAAAAATAAATAACTATCCATATGCAACTCATATATAACCAAGTTTAAAACGATAATCATCATTGACTCTAATGATAAAGTGAAAACATCGATAATCACATTATTGTAATCAAACTACGATTAGGATAAATTACTTAAACTAATTCTAACAACTTAAATATTGTTTAAATAACTTATGAAAGAAAGAAGAAATCTTAGATATATGCACACAATGCTACCTGGAAAATAAGACAATACAAATCCATAACATATTTTTACTCCTATATTCATAATTCAATAAAATTATGGAGACAGACATTGAAAGCAAGAAGTTTTAAGTTGAGTAAGAGTAAGACAGAATATATGGAATGTCGGTTTAGTAAGCAACTTAATGATGGGAGTAAAGTGAAGCTTGGTGAGCAAGAAATACCGGTGGCTGATTGTTTCAAATATTTGGGATCTATCATTCAAAAGTATGGAGAAATTGATGGAGATGTAAATCATAGGATAAAGCTTGGGTGGATGAAATGGAAAAGTGCAACTGGAGTGTTGTGTTATCATAGAATGCCATTGCAGTTGAAGGAAAAGTTTTATAGGACGACTATTAGGCCCGCTTTACTATATGGTATGAAATGTTGGGCTGCCAAGAGACATCATATTCAAAAAATGAGTGTAGTTGAGATGCGTATGCTTAGATGGATGTGTGGAAATACAATAAAAGATAAGATTCGGAATGAAGAGATTACGTAAGAAGGTAGGCCTTGCACCCATTGAAAATAAGATGAGAGAGAATCGTTTACGATGGTTTGAACATATTTGGCGAAGGCCTAATGATGCTCCAGTTAGAAGGATGGAGAAATGGAAAAATATATTAGTTAAAAGAGGTCGGGGTAGGCCTAGGAAGACTTGGATGGAGATGATAGGAAAGGATATGAATGCTTTGAACCTCACCGAGGACATGGCATTGGATAGAAATGATTGGAGGAGAAGGATTCATGTAGAAGACCCAGAATGATTTTCTTTTTTGGTTCATATCGCCGACCCCAATTGATTTGGGATGAAGGCGTAGTTGTTGTTGTTGTATTCATAATTCAATAAACATTATGATAATAAACAATATAAAAATATATCATATGTCAAAGAGCACAAATGTAAGAAGAAAGGTTTACAAGAGATTTTTTTTTACTTTTTTAAATAAAAAAACTTTAAGCATTAGGATGATACACCATTTTCTTTGTAATGATAATGATGTCTCAATGACCAAGATACTTTTTAATAACACAAAAATGTATTAACCTTAAAAGATAAAATATGATAACATCATATCATCCAACATGCATTACATGACATGGTTGAGTAAGGTATAGTAAAAAATTGCCTCTTACAACTTGTCTTCTCGATAAATAACATAAGCTAATTTTAATCACTATGAAATATTATTAAAGTTTTTTATATGTTATCAATGTTGGAAAACGTAATAGGACATGATCTAAAAATAACCTATAAACTTTATGAAATTCAAATACTACAAAGAATTTTGTCAATTGAGCATGACACATTGCAATTAAGTATAAAATTTCATTACTTTTTTTATGAGAAACAATCACATCTCTTTATTTATTTAAAACAATCACAATAATAAAATTAACTATACATTATCCATATAACATGTCAATTTAAACATGCAAATGAAATCACTATAACTAAATAAATGTTCTAAATTAGTATATATGATCATACATAATAAATTGAAATATTTAAGCTTATCTAGATGGATCAAATTTTAAATAATAACACTTGCAAACATATAATCATAATTAACAATCATAAGTATGATTTTAGTTAAGATTAGAAATAAAATCAAGCCTATTTAAATAAGCAACCGAATATACCAAAACACAAACCGTTTGATTGTCATGCAATTTTGGATATGAAAAAGGTAAAATTTGCTTTTGGCTTAAAAAGATAGAATTTAGAGAATTAAATAACTTTTCAGCGCATCAAAAATCACTAAAATCTGATATATGCTTGCAAAGTTATGACTTTTGCAAACTGACTATATCAAGTGTTATCTGATTTCGGGTATGATTTGTTGGAATTTCTTATTAACTTAGTGGGTCAGGCAATTGAGATTAAACCAGGTACGCTCAGAGACATGCGTATACACGTGCTATCTTTTAAACGATAGTTACCCCACTTAAGATCAAGTCCTCGGTGCGATGGATACTCGTGCAACTATGCTCCCAAGATACAACCAAGCTTTTGCTTACTCGAGAAAAATCGATTCATGCCCTACACTGAGTGAGACCAATAACCTCAACACACCTTGAACAACCTCTCGACTAGGATAGAAAGATCTAGGTTTAAATTGGGTATGGATCCCGAGTTTAGATGTGGGTATGGATCCAAACTACAAGTGAGTATGGATTCGAATAATAACTAGATATGAATCTGATCAACAACTAAATTTGGATCCTAGACAAGGATCCGAACTATAACCGAATATGGATCTTAGATAAAGATCCAAACTATAACTGGGTTTGGATCCTGGACAAGGATCAGAACAGCAACCGAAAATGAATTTGAACTGCATCGGATTTGGATCTCAAAATTGATCCAAACTGCAACTCTGAAACCAAAGAGGAGAGAGAGAAGCTCGTGGAAGAGGAGGAGAGAGAAAGAGAGAGAGAGAGGAGAGTGGTGAAGGATGAGAGAAATGAGAGAGGGTTGGGGTTTATATAGGCACCAGCCCAAAGCCACCCATAAAGAGCCTCTAAGATACCAAAACGACCAGAAATAATGGGCCATGGTTGACCAAAATGGTCAGCCATAAAGGCCCAAACCGTTATGAAAAGAGAAGCACCAAAATAGGACAGAAACAACCCTAGCAAGGTTAAATATGATATTGACCAAGTCAAGGTCAAACAAGCCAAGGATAAGGGGCGGTTAAGGACCGTTTCAAACCTTTAATGCCCATGCAAAACCGTTGGGCAAAGTTGAAATGAATTTAGATAAGATCCAAAAACATGCTAAGAGGATTAATCTAAAGTCAAAGCCAATAAATGAGTTGATCAAAGCCAGTTTTAGACTTGGAGATTAAATTTGTCATAAGTACTAAGTCAAAGACCAAACCCAAACCCAAACCCAAGATCCAAGATCCAAGATCTAAGATTCAAGGTCCAAGAATAATTAATGCATAAGCCCAAGATCTAATGCCATTGAGGGCTTTGCCGTTTAAGGCACCACCCCTCTATATAAGGAAAAGTGGTTTCCTAAAATCCTTCAATGTGGGACTACCTATAAACTTAAGAAAATTAAAGAAAAAACTTAGGGATAGTTTTGAGCCAAAATCCAACATGATTCAACTTAAATATATTTAGAGGATCTGAGCACAATTTTGAATAAACAATATACATAAATTAATAACATCAAGAAAGAGAAGAGAAAATATACATTTCATCAGCCAAAAACTCTTAAATCCATGTTGATTGAAAAAGAAAAAAAACAAGACAAAGGTTAAATCAACTTACTTTAACTTGAACCACCATCTGATGAGAATCAAGCTCAAGCTTTTATGCCCTTCCTAGGTTTAGGTGCATACCAAATGGGGCAAACTTGAGCTTGCCTCTTGGTTATATGGCACAAGGTTACCTAGAAAAATTTCTCCGTTGCTCTTCCCTAGAGTGAAATCCTCTATTTATAGAATATGGAAACTCCAATCTTTCATTAAAAAAGTATTCTCAGTTGATGCCAACTTCAAACCACATTTTCTTAATTGACAAGGTCATCCCTCGTTAGGTAATATTTTTACTTAAAATAATACTGTAAAAGCTATAGAAATTTTATGAATATCATTTTTTTTAACAAGAAACATATTCTAAAACAAGATTTACAAAAAACTTATTTGGCAAATCATAACTTTGACTAAATATATGCATATTTACTAGTATACGAACTCGTGCCACATTGAAAGACATACTAGAGTTCTGGTTTTAATATATCATGCTAGTTACCATTATGAGCATCAGAAAAACTTTGTTCACCTAATATATAGATATACACTACTGATATAAGATACGCTGATTGTCTAAGACCAAAGTTCATGTAGTCAATCCTATCTTGAAAGCTACTAATGAGTGTGGTTATTAACCATTGCCTCTCAATAGGGCTACCTACCCCCCCGCACATATCAAATTACCTAATTGGCAAAGAGTCAATGGTGGGTCTATTGCAAGCATTTGTGCCGCATGCTCCACGATCTCTGTCAAGTCCTCAAGTGATTTTCCCATATTGGCAACGTGAGTAGGTCTATCTCTTGAAGGCCTTCAAGAGATCTTACTATAGAAAAAGAATAAAATACATTGCATCACCCCAATTGACTTATACCCCTAATCTGATTTGTGAGACATCAAAGACAATGAATCCAAAGGTCTGAGGCTGATGTTTTTTTCGTGTTCAAATTGATACAACTTATATAAGTTTTTAGATGAGCTCATCTTGCAACCAAATTGGTAAAACCATGATAAGATCTTACATAAATCATAGTTGCATGCAATACCAGAACAACAGTTCATGAACATATTTGAATATTCATGGATTTTATCAAAAGTCATGCAAGAACATATCTTTGGTGTTTTCAAGTTTTTCTCAAAAAGAAAAAAACTACCAAGGTTTAAAAGAAAATTTGGTACACAAAAAAGTAAAACAAGTTAACAAAAGGATACAAAAAAAAAATATGAAATATTATAGATAAAAAATATCATTAAATTAATGAAAACATTGCAACACATTGGAGAAGGTGATACTTTGAAGTTAGTTTTTATCAGAAATTCTCGTTTTCTAACTCTTCACCATAAAATTATAAGAAATCAAAATATCCCTATGTAGCCCCCAGCCCGGCCCTCTCTCTCTCTCTCTCTCTCTCTCTCTCTCTCTCTCTCTCTCTCACACACACACACACACACACAATGTGAAACAAGGATTCTCAATGGGGCCAGGAAAATATGTCCCTGGTGTAGGCCCCATGCCAGGTTCAATACATGGAGCTGATATCCATGTCATTGAAAAACACTTTTTGCCAAGGTCAATCATGATCAATGAATCCTATTTCTGTTCTTCTAAATCATTCTAACAAAAATGTGATAAGCAATGTATATATGCTGGAACATTCTAGTTGGTAGCCAGAAGAGGAAAAGAAGTTGAAAAGGATTTATATATACAACCTGGAATGCCGCAGCTGATGTTTTATTAATTTAAATGAAAATCACGAATCATTCAAAAATGTTTCAGCCATATTACATATGAAAATAATCAGAATACAAACTCAGGCAAACACCAAATGTGTGCACAGAGAGTTCTCTGGCATCAATAAATTTTAGAGACAAAATTTCTATACCAAGAAACTTGGTATGACAGCAACCTTATTGGCAGTTAGTAGTACAATCAGAATCTTTTATTCAGTTCTGGAAGAGCAGATATTGTTGAAGGGAAGATCTTAGTGTGACCAATTGATTGCAGATGAGGATGTTCCTTGTGGTGGCCTTAGCTTTGTATCTCAAATCTCCAAATTTTGATTTATACGCATATACTGTGTCTTCCCTGTAAGCAGTCAAACTTGTTATCTTACAATACAACCACCCCTCATTATCTTTTCCACATCCAAAATCTAGTGAAGAAAAGAAGATACAGTCAAATCCCCTACATGAAACACAGGAAGATTTGCTATGTTGCCCTGCGTTGCCCTGTCCATGCCGTCAAAAGTACACTTCCACTCTAATGAAATCTATGAAGTCTCCAAATGTGTCCGTTCAGTTTTAAGTTGACATTCACTTTCAAGTGCTACTGAGAAGGAAGCATCTGGCGCAAAAGCCTTTGAATCATCTCATAACTTGTGAAAGTGATAACAGCAGCTGGTGTTGTTCTTAAGAGGTTGGTGGCACACCCACGGTAAAATCCAGGAACACCTTCTTTTCGAAAAACTTTCTTAATGCAGTCAAGAACACCTTCGTATTGTTTTCCAGATTCATGAAAAAGCCCTTGCTCTTGTAGCCTGGACCTCACAACCTATCATGTAACATTTAAAAGAAAAAGAGCATTTCAAATGAATTAAGTTTGTGCTGCATTATATTGATCAAACATTAATGGGCAGGTAATATCTGCCCGATTCTGACACACAAAGCAGTTCAACTTCTTTGTTACAGAATGTCAGAACACTTTCAGAAAAAAAAAACAATTAACTGATTTTAATATTAGTAGTAATTCTCTGAAGTAACAACCTAAGTAGAAAGACATGCCCCCAAAATTCCTCTAAAGTGTACATAAAACTTGACTTCCAATTTCAAGCATACAACTAGAGTACGAGTACAACATAACCTAACAAGTTGGAAATAGATGGAGAAGCATAAAATCGATGTTACTTTCGGGACTAATATTTTACCTCATGGGGGTATGTCACAGTTGAAGCAATTACTTTGGATACTGAAGAAGCAAGAGCAAGATCCCCTGGATTGAGCATATCAGTAGTTGTATTTCCTGAAAATCATTATCTAGTTAGCAGCAGAAAAACTAAAACTGTTTAAAGTTCAATATAAAAACAGATTAAGAACATGTATTACTTCTCCTGGCTAGGTAAGATTTTATATTTTCATAGGCTGGAAACTGGATTGCGACATGGCTGACACCAGCTAAAGAAGGAAGAAGGCCACTGTTCACCACAAGTTCGCACCAATTGAAGCTTTTGAGCCAAAATCCAACTGAAAAGGTATATAATAAGATGAAGAATATAAATTTCAATTACATATACCTATATAGTCCACGAATGCCTTCTTCATTCATAATCCTTTTTAATGCAGAAAGTATGCTGCGATATGGAACAACACCTGAACGGGTTCCCTGTGTCTGGAAGAAGAAACAAAAATATTCACAGCTTGATATATAAGAAAATTAATCATGGCAAGCCATATGCCTGATCAAACAATAAAGTAGCTTCAACTGGTCAATACACAGGTCAGTTACAACCCTACATCAAGAATTGATGAATTATCAACATATATTGTACTGAGTGAAAAGTCAGTTATAAGACAGTGGTTAAGAAACATTGGATTATTGCAAAATGCAGATGATTGTAAAGTACAAAAACACAGTGAATAAACATTGGCCAAAGGTTTTACACCTAACGCACTCAAGAACATAAAGCAGAAAAAGCTAGATGAATAAATGCTCTAGATAACATCATTCGTGGAGGATTGTGATACAAAACATAATAGTTCAGCATCATAGACCATAAAAAAATGCAGAATGATGCACCATGGTAGCGAACAGGATATGTCCATGTTGATGTAACATGGGATGGCAGAAAAGTAGCATCATAACTCAGATTATGAAAGAGTCATGAAAATTTGAATATAAATCAGTGAGAAGAATAAAATAAAGAAGCATATGATTCTTTGTGAAGGGAAACTTAAGTACACACTTGAAGTCTTGTTTTAACAACCCATAATGGATTGGTAGTGACAGCTGTTGCAGCTCCAGCACCAGAAGCAGCTAATATATTCGCACCAATTGAAAGCTGGTTGTCTGCATCAAGTGCAATATGAAATTAAAAAAGAAAATAACATGTTACAGGGAAGAATTAACCAATGTAGTAAAAATGGCATATGTGATACAACCACAATGGGATTTAATCATAGTATCACACCACAGAATACAGAAAAAAGCATAACATATCTTTCTCTAAAAAAATGGAAAAAATACCATATCCATTAATTTTTATATAAAATATTATTTATGTTCAACATCTATATTTGCTTAATGTTGCAGTTTTAATGCTGCTTAGAATTTTATTTTATTTTGGGTTTTCTTATTTTTATTTCTTCAATATTACAATATGGTATAAAAACTCTGTATCTTACACCCTTCCAAAACGACTGACTGTATGCAACACTGGATTAACATAAAACCAAATATTACAACATAAAGGGTCCCAAATAGTTAAGTTCACCAAAGCATCTAATTGTATTATTTGTAAAACAAACGCTTGAAAACTAACCATGTGAACGAAGCAAGGCTTTGAGCTTTTCATAAACAGTGAAGTACACCTGCATTCAAATAAGATTATTGTTCACCTAAAGATAATTATTCAACTCAAAGCATCTCAAACACAGGTAAAAGAACAGGATAAACAATTTGCATCCTGAAAGCCCAACAACATATGAAAATCCAAACAATTAAGGGAAATAGGATAAACAATTTCATGTAATCTAGGATAAAAATGCTGCATTGAAGATCAGGACGTCTTAATGCTCATGAACATGAAACATAATTAGCCATGCTTAACATATTGGCCTCATGAAACTGTTCTCGCATTGTGAATGCTAGCATACATTTTTGGAATACAAATTACAGAGCTCTTTCAGCAACATTACCTATTTTAAATATCATATGGTAGTTTCAGCTAGATTTTTCCACCAAATAAATCCAAAAATATTGCAACTTTTCAAGAATTTGCCAACACTCTCCTAAGATTCTAAAAAGGAAATTCTCAAATTTTTTGCTATAATCCTTTTCTTTATTAAATTTTGCCTCTTCTTCAGCTGTTCTGTTGGAAAATCTCAATTACGAAATAGTAGTTAGCAACCATGTTATTTCCATCTGCAACTTTTTGCCTGTTATCTTATTGACATAGGTATTATATATATATATATATATATATATATATATATATATATATATATTTTTGCCTTCACAAATTGAAAAGGCATGAATCAAATGTTGAAGGGATATTTGGCTCTGATCAAGAAAGTCTTTTAGAAAGCAATTAAATGTTTGACCAAAAGCTAGGAATACAGATCATCTGGCACATTGCCAAAAGGGAAGAAGGCTACATGAAGTTTTCTTCTATTGAGATAATGCTCCAACCCAAGGTTGCCAGACTAGGAAGCGAAAGCGGGAAACGATACGGGAAGCGGAAACGAGAAGCGATGTATTTTAAAATGTATAGGAAGCGGGAAGCGAGGAATATTAAAAAAGAAATATAAGAATTGAATGAGAATCAAAATGAAACACAAATAAAAACTAAAATAAAGTGACTAATATTAAATTTCATGATTTTTTTAGTGTAAGAATTAATATTTTAAGAAAATCTAAAAATGATGACTACCAATTTAGAGAAAACACATGAAAGTGAGTGGGAAGAGAGAGAAAACACATAAAAAAATATGAAAAGTTGAGTAGGAGAACATATAAGAAGAATAGATGAAGCATGTGAAAAGCATAGGAGAAGCGTGGGGGAATCGAGGTTCTCATCAAGTTTCGGAAGCGTGGAGTATCGTGCTTCCGAAGCGAGTTTCCGGGAAGCGAGCTTCCCACCTATCTAAGAAGCTTCCGGTAACTCTGCTCCAACCTCATATTTCATGCTCCAGCAAATTGGAGTACACAATTAACAATCCCTGTGCACTTGCAACTAAAAAGGCACTCACTTCCAACCAGAAAGGGAAGTATTACAACCAACAACTGAGCAGTGAACACTTTCTTTTAATAAAAATATAATAATTTCAACAAGATACTTTTTTCTCACAACAAGAGTTATTTGTAGAAACTTAGATAACTTCTTAATGTATATCTATCAAAGAAAAAGGATCACATCTTATATATGTACGTAGATTTCAAAATGAACATTAGAAAGTAAAGTTTAAAAGAATGGCAAATTGGGTGCAAGTTACACGACCACAGGGGCCACTTCCTGAGGGCATGCTGGGTCACTCATAATGGAACTGTGGTGAGCAAAGAGTGGGCTGGGTGGATTGGCATTTTGCAGAATGACTCAGGCAGGAAGTAAACTCAGCATTGAAGTGTCAAGGCTGGATATAGGTAGATTTCTGGTGGAAAATTTAGGAGGGGTAGGGCTAATACAATCCCTCAGGACATTCCCAGCCTTTTGTTTACTTTTGAGCAAGTCAGGGTTCAAACTGTATCCAAGTGCCAGAACGTGCTGGTGAAACCCTGGCCTTTTTGGCTCCCATTGAGCCATTCCGCCACTGGGTGGATAAACCCCCAGACTGGCTGCCTTCTGTAATATAGATTTTGGATGTACAGTTGTATAGCTCAGTCTTAATATACTGGTAGGGGTCTGCCAAACCCCAGCTTCAGTATATATAAAAGATCCAGATCAAAATAAAAGATTGACCCATAGACCTTCTAGATCATTTCCTTCAAGTTTATCAAGAGTTGTATGTGCATGCATTTGCATATGTACATATAATGTAGTATGGACTGGGTTAATTCTCATTTTCACTTTGCCCTCCCACACTCCTCATCCGCCCAACTGCTGCTCCCGCTCCTGGTTAACTGTACACCAATTAGTTGAGCAAGCTTAGGCCCAGACTGCTGCCCCTGGTCGGGAATAACTTAAGCCAGATTTCAAGCAGTACTTAGGCCCAACACAAGCAAAATTTGTGCAGACTTCCATCAAGACCAGAATAAGCATGTTTGCACCTGCAACATACATGTGAAACTAAACCCCAAACGCATTTTTCACCTACCAGGAAACAGATAATATACGAACTGATTCTGACTTCTCCAGGTGAAACAATAGATGCATAGTTTTCATCTAGATGACTAAAATATGCATGGATTTAACTCTAGTACATTGTCAAACAATATAATAATGGATTTTAGTGTGCATGGGTAATACACTCCAAACAGGAAAAGGATACAAGCCTAGAGCTGTTGAGCAATATTGCATATGTGCTATTCTCTTTTTTTTGTGCTCAGGGTTTGCCCTTCTTGTAGCTTGTGTAGCTATATCCTTTTCTATTATTAATGTAAATTTCAGCCTTGAAAAATTGGTGGTTCTGATAAGAAGAGCAGTATTTTCTGCTTTTGAATGTTTTTATTTGTCTTTCTCCATTTTCGTCATTTGGCAGCTTTGAATTTGTTTTCTCATTTTCAAGCTCAGTTTCCATTTAGTTTGGCTTTAAAAGTTTCTAATGTTTTCAAAAGATTATGTTGCCTGAAAGAAAAAAGGCCAGGCCTTGTTTTTTCCAGAGGCCTACAGGCATAAGTTATGCCATATTAGCATGCAAATTAACAAAATACAAACTTCAATATACCAGAATATATTTTCAGTGCAAGTAATAATGAATGAACAGCAATATGTTTCTCATTCAGAAAAGAATAGATGAGCCATGCATATACCAGTTGAAAGTTATCATTGCAAATTTTATTCCTTTTGAGTTATTTAGTGTTTCATTTTGACCGATGAATATTTGCTTTGAAAGCAAGACAATAAGAGTCAAAATAATTGAAATAGAAATTGCTCCATGAATGGTCAGTCTTTGCAGATGCATAAACACAACATCGAAGAGATTAACTCACTGCCCAGGTCGGAAGTAATGCCAATACTGTAGGGGTAAGTCCACGATACATTCCTTTTATGCCTTCATTCTTAATTATCTGTTGTAAACTTGTAACTATAAGACTGCCTGATTTTATTGCCACAGACGAAAGAAAATAATCATATTAAGGACTTTCATTACTACATAGAATATTAAATACAAGCAGTCAATGGCAACATTAACAAAAAACAGAAAAGATAAAAAAGAAAAAGAAAATTTTAATTACATAGTGTTGTTGCATGATCGGCTCATGAGTAAGAAGCAACTAGACTGTTATCCATAGCAGAATCAATAATAGTCTAATAAAAAATAATAGTAATAAATTCAGCTTTTTACTTTTCAAAGTGTGTGCATGCACATATGGGTGTGTCTTTCTACCTGTGGATGTGCACATTTATACAAGTAGTGTTAATGCCACTTGGTAAAATGCCATCTATTATCCCAATCAAATATTAATGTTTCAGGGCTGGCATGATGGGCATCGAACTTCTATCTTTAATGTCACATCAAAGGTGTGAACATAATAATTATTGGAGTTTCCACATACAAGAGGAAGAAGAAAGAAGGAACAAGGAGAGAAATGAAGAGAGAACTTCGTTAAGAGAACAAATGAGGGTTACAACATATATAAAAAGAAAAAGGGGAGTCGACCCCCATAGAGCTCACTAGAAGACAAATGCTAGTGGAGTAGTGAGTATATACAAGTTTACAATAATACCCCTAATCTGGAATATATGTACAAAAAGCTATATTTAAGAGTATTACACATAATGGAAATATAGCACTTCCTCAACACTCCCCCTCAAGCTTGAGGTGATGAGAACACAATCAGCCCAAGGTTGAACAAGAATGATTGGAAAGCCTTCAATGGTAAATTTTTTGTAAAACAATCAGTTATCAGGTTCTGAGTTCCAATGTATGCCAAGGATATAACTCCATCCAGATATGCTCGACGAGTAAAGTGAAAATCTATCTCAATGTGCATAGTCTTCTCATGAAATTTTGGATTTTTGTCGATATGGATAGCACTCTGATTGTCACAATGCAAAGTAGTGATTATATTTACTCTAATGTCCTGCAACAACCACCTCAACCAAATGATTTTTGCAGTCATTTGAGTCAGTGCACGGTATTCTGCCTCAGTAGTGGATAAAGCAATCCCTTATTGCTTCTTGCTCCTCCATAATATCAATAATTCTCCTAGAAACACACAGAATCCTGACATAGAATGCCTATCCTGAGAAGCTCTCCCAAAATCTACATCACAGTATGCCTTCAACTCCAATGACAATGTAGCAGAAAAGAACAATCCATAATGCATGATACCCCTAATATATATGATAATCCTCATAGTTGCTGCCAAATGAGATTATCTAAGGGCACTCATGAATTGGCTCACCACATGAACGCAAACATAATATCTGGACACAAAATAGTCAAGTAAATTAAACTCCCAACTAGCTGCCTATAAACTGTAAGGTCACTGAGTAGTTCACCATCCGTATACTTTAATTTGCAGTTAGCTTCTATAGGAGTATTCACTTGCTTTGTATCATTTGCAAGTCTTGCCTTCTCAATCAATTCTGCTGCATATTTGTGCTGAGTCAACAAAAAACCATGTTTGGAGTATGCAATCTCAAGACCAAGAAAATATTTCAATTTTACTACATCTTTCATTTCAAAGTTTTGGGCTAATTACATCTTTACTCTTGCAATCATTGTCCTATCATCACCAACAATAATCATATCATCTATATAAAGCAAAAGAAGACACTATCCCTTATCAGAAGATGTCACAAACAAGGTTGGCTCATGGTAACTTTGCCTCAAATCAAACCTCACAACTGCAGCACTGAATTTCTCAAACCAAGGGTGTTTCAACCCATACAATGCTCTCTTCAGTATACATACCATGCCTTCCTTATCAACAATTCCTTGAGGTAACTCCATATACACTTCTTCCTCTAAGTCCTCGTTCAGAAAGGCATTCTTCATATCTATTTGCCACAGTTCCTATCTTCTTGCTGCAGCCACTTCTAGAACGGTCCTAATAGTAGTCATGTGGGTCACTGGTGCAAAGGTTTCAACAAAATCTATCTCATACTGCTGACTATATCCTTTTGCTATAAGACGAGACTTATATCTTTCAACAGACCCATCTGCCTAAGTTTTGATTTTATACATCCACCTACACCCAACTACATTTTTTGCTTTTGGCAGTTTATCCAACTCCCATGCTTTCATCCTTTCCAAAGCCTCCAACTCCTCTGTCATTGCCTTTTGCCAATCTGGATTTGACACAGCCTCAACATAAGAATTCGGTTCACTATAGGACTGGATCATAGCTAGAAATGTCTGATGAATAGCAGAAAAGGAATCATAGGAAACAAATCTAGAGGGAGGACCAGAAGGTCTAAAACTCCTAGGCACCTAAGGAACAAGAGAAGACAAGGATGCCGACTCATGAGGATAGGCTTGAAGGATATCGAAACTTGGCTCGAGCAAAGGCTCTTCCTCTAAATCATGTTTTTCCAGAAAGGACTGAACAAGACCCTCTAATGGTCTTCTGCTGTATGTGATCCATTCCTTATCATTTCTTCTATCTGAAGTCTCTGTCAAAGGCACCAAAAAGGATAAAGTAGACTCCATACTTTCTTTGACTCATTTTAGTTGTAGAATAGCACATGTTCTCAAAATTCTACATGCCTTGATGTCCACACTTTCCTACTTCCAGGATCAAAGCATTTATATCATTTTTGTCCTTCAGGATATCCTATAAAGCAACACTTTACTACTTTGGAGGACAACTTATCTATGAATTGCTGAGGAACTAGAACAAAACATGCACTTCCAAACACCTTCAACATGTCATAATCTGGTTCTTTCCCAAGCAATCTCTTATGAGGAAGTCTCTATCAAAGGTGCCAAAAAGGATAAAGTAGACTTCATACTCTTCTTTGACTCATTTTGGTTGTAGAATGACACATGTGCGACTAAAAACCATATATTGAGCAGAAATTCTTTACAACAGTTTAAGCATATTATAAAAATTTATGAAAGAACTATGCATGAAAAAATGTAAACAATGAGTGTGGTTTATTCGCATTAATCCTACCTTAAAACTATGTAGTTACGTAGGAAAAGAAAAGGAAATTGCTAGTTGGCTGGTGCACGGGCTCTCTAACAACTTTCCAAACCGAGAGAAACAGAGAGTGGGAGGATTACCTCCCACATTCTAATGGAGGAGAAGAATAATAAAAAGAGAGAAGACAGTGGTCATCCGATGCAACAGAGAGAGAGTGATGGTCAAGTGAGAGGAGTTGGGCCTCTATTTATAGGCCACAAAAGAGGGAGGGAGAGAACCAATTTGGATGGGGTGTGTGTGAATGCAAACCCAGTTTGCGTGAGAGATGGAGGGTGGTAGACATAGGTAGAGGGCTGATGGGAGAGGGTAATGATGGTTTTTAAACCCATCAAATACCCAAAATAGGAGAGGCGAAAACTGAGGCAATTTCACCCTCTGTTAGTTGGGTCAAACCCTCCAAACACCTTCAACATTCATAATCCGGTTCTTTCCCAAACAGTCTCTTATGAGGAGAGCTTCCCAATCACCTTAGAAGGCATTTGATTTATCAAATATACACATGTTCTCACAACTTCAGCTTAGAACTCCTTTCTCCAATATATGTTTGTTCTTCCTCTCTACCACTCCATTCTATTATGGACTATAAGGACCGGACCTTTAATGCACACTCCCTTTCTCACATATAAATTCTCATACCTCATTACTCATATATTCTCCCCCTAAGTTGGAACACAGAATTTTTATTTTCGTAGCAAACTGAGTCTCAACATACATATAGAATCTTTTAAAAATATTAGTCAACTCACTCTGATTTTTCATAAAATGAACCCATGTATATATGATAAAGTCGTCTATAAATGTCACAAAATACATGGATCCTTTTTGGAGAAGGACCCCATATATCAGAATGGACTATTTCAAAAGGACTCACAGACTCAATTTCCTTAAGACTGAAAGAGAAAGCATGATTCTTAGACAACCTACAACTCCCACAACACTTTACATCATTAGAGACTATATTTACAAGAAGATCCAAGTAAACCAGAAGATAACAAAAACAAAAGTCTAGAACTTGATACATGACCCAGCCGTTGGTGCCACAATACTAAAGAATCCAAAAATGCAGCACCAGCTCTATTCCCATCATCTTCCCTTTGACT
Source organism: Nuphar pumila (assembly GCF_984573655.1). Lineage (NCBI taxonomy): Eukaryota > Viridiplantae > Streptophyta > Magnoliopsida > Nymphaeales > Nymphaeaceae > Nuphar > Nuphar pumila. Next base: position 20,453,339 of record NC_143255.1, on the reverse strand, counting down.
CTGATTCAACTGATCCATAAAGTAGAGATGCCCTCGCCTATGCCCAATTTCAGTCTTCCTCCCTACCAACCGAGAGCAAGTTCATGGCAAGAGAAACATGAAATACTTCAGGAATACAAGGATTAGACTCATGGGTAATAGAACCAATTTTTAAAACAAGCATCAAGGAGCTATCTGCAATGCGAAAGGCACCACTACATGATTTACAAATTTTAAAAACACATACTCATTTGCAGTCATATGGCATAACGCTCCCGAGTCTATCAACCATCCCAAAGTCAAGCTAGGAATACCTGCATAGGCACAACCAGATATACCAATGGGACCAAAGGAACTGGAAGAAGTAGTCAGAGAAAGAGGTTGTTGGAGTTGCTAAGCTAACTCATTAAGCCTATAACTGACTAGGGCCTGTGCATCAGGAGTGACAATAGAGGTGGAAGCCGCAGAAGGAACATGACTTTCTTCTTTCATCACATTCCTTTTTTCCCGTGCAACTCCAGACAAAGTCGCACTCCCTCCAATCTCCATTCTTTTCCTCTTTAGTACAGGACATGCCTTTTTCATATGTCCCATCTTCTTACAGTAATGACAATGCACATTACTCATATCATACTTCAAGAATCCCATCTTTGCCCCACCAAAATTGCTAGGTTGTCTGGCTGCCACCATAACAGAATCACCAGAGGAACAAGACTGAAGAGATTTTTAGTCTCATCAACAATGATTTCAGAAAGAGCATGGGTGACTTGAGGAAGGCATATTCTATGGATAACAACACTTCTGACATTATCAAACTCAGAGTGCAATCCCATAAGAAACTCAATCGCTTGTTGTTTCTCTAGATTGCATTTTTGTCTTCATACAAGTCTTGCAATTTTCGCATGTCTCACACTTCTTTTTATTGTCAATCAAGGCCAATGAATCTCATAGCAGTTGCATCTCAGAATGATACTTCTCGACTGACTTGCCTCCCTGTCTTAATGTTCTCAATTCATGCATTCATTGGTATTGCCTTGCCTATTTCTCCTGCATGTACACTTGATTGAGATAGCTCCAAACAACCTTAGCTTCAACCAACTTAGAGATGTTCATGGCAATTCTTGGTTCTACAGAGTAAAAAATTCATGCCTTGACTTTCACATTGTTCATTCCATTTTTTAACAACATTCTCATAGTTCACATCTCCAAGTTTGTGCTTCACTAAAGTTTCATCAAGAATGCATCATAGTCCTTTACCATCAATGATGGCTACCATAAAATCAAACCAAAAGGAGTAATTGGTGTCAAAATGTATACATATATATATAGTTGTAAAATGTTATAACACTCAGGGGTATTTTTGTCTTTTTGTCATATATAATTGAACAATCCACTAGGGACTTTTTTATATATTTTTTTCTTTTATTTTTCTCTTTTCTTTTATTCTTTTGACAAAGGGTTTTTTTGTCATTTACATAGAGTCGTTAGGACCCTCCCCAACGTTGGGGAGCTCCCAATGGCTCTATAGGAGACCTCCTTTGGTCCTCTTTAGTGTATAAATAGGGGACATTGTCCCCTCTCAAACTCAATGTCTTTTAGCATTTTATGAATCCATTATTGTTTGTTTTTATGTGTTCTTGATTGTGATCTTGTGCTTAAGCACTTTGTGGTTCTTTGTATCTTGCCCATTGGTGGCTTCATTATTGTGTTGTTGAAATCTTTCTATGGCCTCTTGTGACATCTCTCTTGTAAGATTGTATTTCATTACAGTTGGTTCCATCCAACTAAACTGAAGTCAGCTGGATAGTGTCACTTTTCTCCATTTCAACCCCCCCCCCCTCCCCGCAAACTACAATACTTAATGTCCTTGCACAAAAAAAAAACAAGTACCACACACTCCAAAATAGCACAGCACCAGCAAAGTGATGTGTTATGCTCAGCAATAAGCAGCAGCACTCCAAACTACAATGCTGCCATATAACTACTACCAAAGCAGACAAGCCAATATGCAAAAGAAAATTAACGATATCCAGGTGGGAGTGACAACCAACCAGCAAGAAGTGAGTAAATGCACACCAAACAATCCCTAATCACTCAAACACAAGTGCAGCAACACAAAAGAGCAGTCTACAACAGCTGATACCCTTAGAATACCCAAGAAAATAGCTACCGTCCCTATAGAACTCCACAAAGATTCAATAAAACTCACAAAGCACGATGCTTATTAAACCACTTACAACATGCTTCACTACCAAAAAATGACCCAAAGTAGCCATTTAGCAAGATCAAAATGGCCACCAATACAATCACTATCAACTGATTTCTCAAAATTGGTCCAAGAAAACTTGACAACCAGAAAATATTTCAAAAATCACCCAAAAATCCAATACCTGGCCGATGAGGATGATTCTTGATTCCCAAGACTTCTAAAATCAAGGGCTATCAGATTACTACCTTAGACTCACAAAATCTGAGCAGCCGTACAGTTGATGCTGATGTCAGCACCTCGGGATGTGTGCAGTCCAACAGCAACAAGAATGGAGCCTCTCCTCAGCAGCAAACCCTTCTTTCCAATATCCTCCTATGGCTCTGATACCATATTGGAGTTTCCACTTACAAGAGGAAGAAGAAGAAAGAAGGAACAAGGAGAGAAATGAAGAGAGAACTTCATTAAGAGAACAAATGAGGGTTACAACCAGAGTTACCGGAAATGCCTAGGTAACTGCGGAAGCGCGTTTCGAAAGTGCATTTCGAAAGCGTGAAACGGCGTGCTTCCGAAACGCGCTGGGAAGCGTTTTTTTGGGGGAAGCGTGCTTCCCCCATTTTTTTCATTTTTTTGTATTTTTATTTTTGTTTTTTATTCTCTTTTGTCGCTTCCCCTCGCTTCCTAGGTCGCTTTCGAGACGCTTCCTGATTCGCTCCCAAGACTTCCCACGCTTCCCGCTTCCTAAAATTTTGAAAGTGCCTCGCTTCTCGCTTCCCGCTTCCACTTCCCGTATCGTTTCCCGCTCTCGTTTCCTCGACTGACAACCATGGTTACAACATATATAAAAAGAAAAAGGGGGGTTGAACCCCATAGAACCCACTACAAGATAAATGCTAGTGGAGTAGTGGGTATATACAAGTTTACAATAATACCCCTAATATGGAATATATGTACAAAAAGCTACATTGAAGGGGTATTACACATAATGGAAATATGGCATTTCCTCAACAATAACCACATTTAGATAGGTTTTTATTTTTCAATAATACAAAATATTTTTCTTAGTACAATGCATTACCAAAGAACTTGAAACTTTGCTCTCTCACTCACACATCAAAGGGTTCAACTAGCGAATCTCTTACTAATGTAAAGATATTTTCTTTAGGTCACTAACATGCTACAACAAAAACCCATGACCTAAGTCCAGCATTAAGCACATGCAGTCCAATTTGATCGCTAGCTATGGTTGTCAATTATTTAAATAAAAAATGACAGGAATTTCTGAGCCTAAGTGTATTTTGATCTGAACTATGGAAAAGAGGACCAAGTCCAGTCACCAATTTCTCATACTCATCAAGACTCGAATACTCAAATGTGGTAATCATAAACTGGAGGATTTCTAGACCCTTCAGAGTCTTGCATCTGCTTGCACATAAACTTATAAGAGTCTTAACTGGAGTCAACAGCCAACAAAGAAAAGACACCATGAGAATATAGTTAACCACTGGGTCTTCCAAGTTTGACTAACCAATAATATTATGAATAAGCATAGAACATAAACCAAAGAATTGCTGGCACCAGTTAAACTTGAGAAGGATTCAGTTGATCCAGCCTGAATGAAAGCAAAGGCAATCCTCATTTTGGCATAAATGCAACAATACATCATTATACTAATTTAACCAAGGAAGAAAGGCTACAAAATTGAATGTAACAATTATATCTAGTGGGAGAAGTAAAGGAATTCAAGAAAACCCAAGGACACAGTCACACAAGCACACAGCAAAATCAAGCTTTAAGACATTTCCCTCTTGAAAAGTTTTCAATGCAAGAGCAGTCTTAAAATCAAATTCAATTATAAATAAGAAATTGGAAAAGCTCAACATCGAGATAATCACATAAATAAAAAATAGGGAAGTATAAATTTTGATTAATTGCTGGCATTGCAGTCCACAAATTCACCCAAAGATCAAAGTAATATCTTATTCAGTGTAGCCTCATTCACAGGGTGCATCATTGTGCTATTTTAATTTAGAGACTCAAAATCTACAAGAATGAAGCATGACTCTGCTGTTCATAGATATTCCATCAAAACAAAGACATAAGCAGTGGTGTGTGTGTGTGTATTTGGTTATCTGTGAATATTTTAGCCATTCTCTGTCTTTTTGATATGTTATTATTTATCTTACCAATTTTATCAGATAAAAAAGGGGAAGCATTCCAGAATGTTAAATCATACCAAAAATTAAATGCACGTCATCTTGTCCCTTCTTTCTAGACATCAATCTAGCAGTATAAATCAACTAAGAGTAATAAAGGTTACACTAAGGCTGTGTCTGAATGCATGGTTAAAAAAAAAGGGTCAGTAAAAGAAATGGGGGAAGAAAAAGTCAGAGACCCCCCCTCCTTCCTTCCAACTTTTTATCCTCACTCTTTAAGGAGAAAATATCTCAAATGGCAGGAAGTCAGGGGTGGATTTCATTTTCTGTGTTTGATATGTACCCGGAGCCACAATTTCGGGGCCAAAAAAGTCATTTGACTTCTTTTAATTCACATTCAAACACACCCTAATGTATGAAGGAGGAAAGCAGTAGTAAGGAATCAGTAAAATATACCAATTTTACCAGTCAATAAATACATTACAGATTATTTTTCACTATAGGTCTACTAAATAATTGCAATAAATATAAAACAAATAAATTTGACCTAGAAGAGAGAATTTAAAACAACCTTGATTACCTCCTCGACCTTGTTCAGGTAATGCATGTACCTGAAGTCTTGTTTTGACTACATCCAGAGGGCAAACAAAAGTTGCAGCAATGGCTCCTAAAAGCATAAAAAGGAACACATTAAAAAAAATTACGCAGTAAATGAAAAAAGAAGTGGAAGATTCTAGGGCTTTAGTTATTTCAGTGATTTAAGATAAGGGATGACATTAGCAATGCCAGTACTTGTATCTATACAAGCCATATTGTAATTAGTGCATTGTTTTTCAAGCCACCTATGTTGCAATTTTGCAATATTTAAGCACAATGGGATGCCACCTTCAGGTGGCATTGTTGTAAAATGTTTTTAAGTATTGCACATTTGTTATTAACCCTAACTAGGATTCTTCCATAAGGGGCTGCCCGAGCCATTGCATTGGGTTGTTTTTTTCTCTCTCATCTTCTTTGTGTGTGTTCCAGGTGGTTTACCTCTCTCCCATATAGTCCAGCTTATCTGAGCCATTTTGAGTCCAGGGAGTCCCTATCCTTTATCTCTCTATCTTCTTCTTTCTTTCCGTTCTCCTTTTTGTCATCTCTCTGTTTCTTAGCTTCTGGATCCATCGTTTCTCTTGATCTGTGACTACATCTCTTGCCTCCATCTCCATTCCCATGTCAACTGATTATCAGATATATTAAAATCAGATCTGTTCAGTTGAGATGGATTTCATCCCAAAATAAATCTGGTAATCAGATTTAATCATCCAACATATCTCCAAAATTTAGATCTGCCTGGAACTTATTCATTCTCTTGTTTATTACATATCAAAGCATTAGATATGCTTGTATCTAGAGTACTTTGAAGTATCTATGACTGTAAAATCTGCTCAGATCTAGTTGTGTTGTTCATCTGAAAATTCAGGGCTGGAGTCAGTTAGCATATGCTAACATCATCACCAACTTGGTCTTCTGGCTGGTGATGCCATTATCAACTTTTGATTCCTTATCAGTTGATCCACTTCCCCAAGATATCCTACGTGTTTCCTTTCTTATCCAATATAGTCTCTTTCCAATATTGTTTTCCTTCCATTTTAGTTTTTTTCCAATACTATATCTCTTTTCCTTCCTTTTACACATTTGTTTTTTGTCTTTCATATGTGTTCTCTCTTTATTCCTTAATTTCCTAAACATTCTTTAATTCGTCAATACTCATGGCAAATTCCAACAAATTGGTTCCTGAAAAACTTACTCCTAGTTACCTTAATTTGGAAGAGCCAAACCTGTACCTTTCTAGAAGCATGAAGTCAATGGGGCATTCTGATGGATATAACACTAGCCCACTACAATATATTGAAGAGAATGTCAACAAGGCAGTAGATGAGACAATGACCATCCAGCCTATTGAACTTTGATTAGACAAATATAAGATGTTGGTCGCATATATTCTCTCTACCTTGTCAAAAGATCTTGGTGGGTGTAAAGGACTGATTGGTGTCTAGAGAGCTACAATCAAATAGCAAAGCGTCTATTCTCAAGTATCTGAATGATGTGCCATGTATCTTCAATTATGGAATACTTGAACCAAGTGAAAACCATCATTGATTAGTTAGTCAATTTCTGAGGAGGACCATGTTGGGCAGGATTTATCCAATTTGGGTACAAACTACCAATTCCCTGAATTTAGAAGCTATGCAACCAATCCTATTACAGTACGAAGCACCTCAAGTTAGTAGCATGAAGAAGGAACAACATGGTCAGGACGTGGGATGATGAACACATGGCATGGAGGAAGAGGTCGCAGCATAAATAATGTTATGGGAGGATGCAGATTGCTACTGCTTCCTCAAAACAATATAATGCAAAACTGCGAATGTTAGTAGAAATCAAGCTGTAAAGGATGATTCAAGAGCAATATAACCACGTCACAGACAATGTAAGATTCTCCACTAATAAACCTTATATTGGATGGAGTATAATTATCAGAGAAGGTACAGGTCTCCATTACTCGTGTTGGTGATCTGCAAATACTGCTAGCAGTATCAAACTCTGCGTTGGCCAGTTACGTTCCACATCAATCATATCAAAAGAAAAGTTACTTTTTTGTGACTCAATCTGTTGATCCATCTAAGAGGAATGCAGTAAAGAGCGAAGAATGGAAAGATGCAGGACAAACCCCACGAAGAATTTTCACCTCAATTGCATGTTGTGCAATCCATGGTCTACCAAAACACTGAAATCACTTACAAAACACGGATCGAAAGAGGGGAAAATTTGAAGGGGTTTGTGGGGACAAACCTGCCGCTGCTCCGGCGCCGGCGTGGTAGAGGTAGTCTTTTGTGATCCGACCTCCATCCCTACCACTCATCCCGTTGCAAACTCTCTACTCCAGGGAGGAAAAACTCCCGATACCAGCCACCGACCCCAAAAAAATTAGGGTTTCCTTTCTCCGCTCTGATAGAGCGACTAGGGTTTCGTCCCCGACAGCGAATTATCCAGACGCCGACGAGAAGCCAACGAAGAGAGAGAGAGAGAATAGTGCACCCGTGTTAGCTCGCACGTGCCTGAGAGATTCCAGTAGAACGACAAACTTGCAGACTCGCACGCTGGCCTCACCGACCGCAATGGCATTTATTCTGGGGCTGATAACGTATCGGATTATATCCCGATCCAATACAGGGTCCGGCTCTGGCTGGGTAAGCTGACCAAACAAGTGATGATGATGGTTCGGTTATGGATCCAGGCAGCGTACTATTACTGACCCTCTCCGTCTCAGGTCCGCCCCAGCGAAATCCGCCCCAGCCCCAGGATCCGATCCTGAGGGAAACCCGCCCAGTCTGGACTCCCAGCGTGTGCTTTGAGAAAATCCCCCAACCTGAAGTCCTTTTCAGGTTGGGATTGGGATTGTAGAGTTGGATTGGGATTGGGATTAGGGTTGTAAAATTTTATGTTTTTGTCTTTATATAATTCATTTTTTTTTTGAAAGGCAAGTTGGGGGTTAGGGGACCCTGCCAGAACAACAATCGCCCCATGTGTCCGAGGGATTCGATCCTGGACCTTCAGCTTGACACTGGACCCCGCAGAACTGGGCTGTAGCCCAGTCCTGCCTCCCGGCCTAGTTAAAAATAAAAAATAAAATTTTTAAAGCCCAGTCCTAGCCTAACCCTGATTCCATATGAAATAGATTTTTATCCATTTTTGTAGCTCAGTCCTTGCCCAGCCCTCACTGCAGCAAATAGTTTGATTTGTCCATATGAAATAGATTTTTATTAATAATTGTAGCCATTTTTTATTTTATCTCAAAAAAAAAGTTGGGGGGCGCTGCTCCCGAACCCCAGACTATCACACCAAAAAAAAAAATTTTTTGCTACACCCGTGTTTGCCCACCCCCCCCCCCCCTCACATGAATCCTAGCTACGCCCCTGCCTCGATGTAATTTTATTTAAAGGGATGTAGAGCTTAGTTAGTTTTAATGAGATTTTTTGAGAGTTTTCTTCTAAATTTCATTTAATGAACTCTGTTTGGTTTTGAAAGAAGGCTCTTCTTCCACACGTGTGCATCCTCCGCTACCATCATCGGCCAGTTGGGGACGTGTTACCTCGTTCTAGCTGCTCCCCGTCTTCCTCCATCACGCCTCCATCTTCCAGCCAAGAGAGAGACCTCTTTTTTCCTTCCTGCATTTCTGATGATGTGTCCCTACCTAGGACACTCCTCTCCTCTTACGATTTGCGTGACCCTGTCACCAACCCTATGACATGGCCAAGTTGTGCAACGTGTTCCCCTTCATATTGAGCTTGTTGTAGTGTCTCTCCACCGTAGGACACACCTCATGGTTTGCCGCACCCCCACAATATGTCGCATGCCTATCGCATGTCCATCTACCACCCGACTCACCCTTACTTTGATTTGCATACCTAGACCTGTACGGTTAAACCCCTTGAAGTTCATGTTGTTACATTTGGTATCAGAGGGTGCTCTTTTCAAAAAATTTGTTCGTCCAATCATTGCCTTGGATGATGCAGCAAGGGCCCACACTCTTCTGGGTCCGTGCAGGTTAGAATCTACGCTTTTGAAATTATGTGTGTGTGTGTGTGTATATATATATATATTATAGATTTTCATGTGTTTCATGTGATCATCCCCTACACTAATCTACCTGAATATAGTAGATTTGGTTAGAGTTACCTTCTTGGGGGTCTCATTGAGCCAGACAAGCATCTCGGTGGCTGTGTTGATGTGTGGTTGAATTTGTTCTTATCCCTACTAAGTCTGACATGTTATGGTACAACCTAGATGCTTTTGACATGGTCTGACCAACTAGCATGGTCCTTGTAAGGAATAATTTTTTAAAATGAACACTACAAGAAAAATGTTAATTAGCAACAGAAATTTACGACAGAAATAATCCGTCGCAATTTTGCGACGAATTAGCGAGAGAAAATTAGTCGTCTCTAAAATTGGAATTAGTTGCGGAATTTGCGATGGAAAAATTCTGTCTCAAAATCCATCGCTAATTAGCGACGGATTAGAGACGGAAACGTTCCGTCTGAAACTCCGTCGCAACTTCGCGATGGATGAGCGACAAAATTTTTCTGTCGCTAATTACCGACAGATTTTGAGACCGATTTTTTCTGTCGCTAATTTTTGATACAAAATGGCCCATCTAGGGCACGAAATTAACTTTGCTCTCTCTCACCTTTTCCATCGACCGTCCCCTGCGTTGCTCGCCATCTCCGCCCCCGCGCTGCTTGCCATCTCCACCCTCGCTCTCCGGTGACCCATCGATAGCTCCCTTCGGAGACGCCGTCGGCCACCTCCCATTCTCCTCCCTCTGTCGTTCCCCCTCTGTCGCCCCTTTCCCTTGAGTGAGACCTTTCTTCCGCTCGTCACATTCCGGCCACCCAACGTCGGTGACCCCCGCTCCGCGTCCGACCCTCTTAGGTCTTCTCTTCCCCCCTCTTCGTTGTCTTCTTCTTCATCTCCTTTCTTCTTGTCTCCCGTCTCTCTTCTTCATCCTCGTGTTGGCCTGCAGCTCGCCGGCAACCCCACCCTTTCTTCCCGACAGCCTCACCGGGCAACCCCATCCTCCCTCTCCGGCAGCCTCGCCGGGCAACCCCACCATCCCTTTGTTGCCCCTTTTCCCTCGTGTTGGCCTACAACTCACCGACAACCCCACCCTCCCTCTCCAGCAACCTCACCGGGCATCCGACCCCGGCCATTCATCAGGCAAGGGTGAAGCCCCTGCCATTTCAGAGTTCCAACAGGTAGGGGCTTCACCCTTGCCTCTCTGTATTCTGTCAGGCAAGGGCGAAGCCTCTACCATCGACTTGGTCAAATTGGTAGGGGTAAGGCCCCTGCCTGCTCTTATTTTTGGCAGGCAGGGGCGAGGTCCCCTGCTGCCTTTGGGTTTCCGGCATAAGGGCTTCGCCCCTTGCCCCTTTTCATTTCTCTGTCCAACAAGCGTGTGTCCCCTCCCCCTTCTTCTTCTTTCATTTTTATTATTTAGCATGCTAATATGTTATGCCTTCGCAGCTTGCACGTCGTAGCTGCATGCGCCCTGCAGCCTGAAATCTTTAGCTCGTATACTCGAGACGTGTGCAACCCCCAAAACCCCCAAGGTAGGGGAAAGTGGATAAAAGAATGATAAGCAAAATGTGCACTTTTAGCTCGTATATAAATATGTATTGCAGGTGCGCAGCAGAGCAAATTGTGTGATGCTTAATGCTAAGCATCGCATGCGGCTTAAAATGTCATGCGAAAAGAAACAAGAAAAATGCAAATGCAAAAGTATGCAAATCGGGTAAATACCTATGGTGAGTAAGTGATGCAAGTGCATCACATGTTATTTACTTTCTTGGATGCAACACATTTTTGCTCATACACTCACTTAGTTGTAGATCTCTAAGACTGTTTTGCTAGAGTTTGGAGATCATGCTGAGCATGATTTGAATGTATGAGAATAGAAGTGCTCTTATTTTTGTAGTCCGGATTCCATGCTAGTCATGGTAGTAGTTAGCGGGATATTGGAGTATGTTTGTTGTAGTTACATGTTTGATATTATTGTGATATGAATGATTAAATGTATTGCAATGTTTAACATGACTATACATGCTTGCATGAAGTTAGTTTTGATTTGATTATGCATTCCATAAAATTGTACCATGAAAACATGCTTAAATTGAATGTATTGTGTTTGTAAATGTGATTTTATCTTTCTAAATATCCCTGTGATATATATATATATATATATATATAAGATCATTACATCCACCATCAATGCATAATAAATTGGATATTTTCTTTATCGACGCATTATTATGATTCTCTTTTAACTGGTGAAGATAATATCCGTAACATTATAGGATAAAATGACTACAAACTGTGAATGGATGTACCATAGGATAGTTGATAATAAGGTGTTGCTTGAATATATGGATAATATTGACAGTTTTATTGAATTTGTAATGGCAAGTGTCAGTACAGTGGATCTCACCGGTCGGATCAGGTGCCTTTGCATGATGTGTAAGAACAATCGATTTGTAAAATCTCATGGCGTTAGACATCACCTATACAAAAAGGGTTTTGTGAGTGGTTATCCGAATTGGATGCTTCATGGTGAAGAATTTTAGAATAATTTTGATGCACGGGTGGATGTAGTGCACGATAATTCATATGTGGATTTGATATTTGATGTCGCAGGACCAAAATTGGGTTCTGCTATGGGTCCTAGTGATGTACCAACTGGAGTAGAGAAAGAAGCAACAAACGATGCAGTTAGTAGATTTTATGACTTACTTTGAGATGTTGATGAGCCAAAATGGAATGATTGAGAGAGTCACACTATCTTGTATGTAGTTCTTCAACTACTGAATTTGAAGTCAAAGTATAATTTGAGTCAATCATATTTTGACCATTTGTGCTCTATTGTGAAGACTATGTTGTCCAAAGATGAGAAATTGCAACAAAATTTCTACCGTGCGAAGGTTATGGTCAACGCTCTAGGTATGGGGTATCAAAAGATAGATGCTTGTCCAAATCACTACATATTGCATTTCAAAAATAAAAAAAAATAGCAGATCATGTTCATCATATGGCCATCCTCGATTCAAACCAAAGACAAGAGGCAATGCTAGCACGGGGTCAAAAGAAGTGTCATACAAGTCACTCTGTTACTTCCCTCTCACCCCTAGATTGCAATGATTGTATATGTCTTCGAGGACAGCTAAACACATGAGATGACATGCAAATAAAGTTCGACATGATGAAGACAAGATCACGCATCATGTTGACGCGAAAGCTTGAAAGCACTTTGATCGTACTCATCAGACCTTTGCAATGGAAGTGAGGAATGTTAGGCTTGGTTTATGTACAGATGACTTTAATCCATTTGAGGGTAGATCGACCCCATACTCGTGTTGACCAGTATTTGTCATCTCATACAACCTTCCTCCAAGCTTATGTATGAAGCGTCAAAATCTTTTCTTTTCTTTATTGATCCCTGATCCGACGTCTTCGAGCCAAAATCTTGATGTATATTTAAGGTCATTGATTGATGAACTAAAAATACTATGGGATGACGGTGTTCTAACGTACGATGCCCAAAAAAAATAAAACTTCAATATGAAGGTTGTTCTATGGACAATTAGTGATTTTCCTGCATATAGTATGCTATCTGGTTGGAGCACACATGAGAGGTTGGCATGTTCGTACTGCATGAAGGATACAAATCTTTTAGATTGACGCATGAAAGGAAGTCATGTTGGTTTGATTATCATCATCGATTTTTACCCAATAATCATTCGTTCCGACGATAAAGGAATGTGTTATTAGCAAGCACAACTGAAATAGAAGGTTCACCTACACGGTTCTCTGGCATAGAGATTTTAAGACGATTGCAATACTTTTCATATGAACTGACAGATGCCCGTAGTCCGACGCCCTTCCTTGGATTTAGGAAGGATCACAATTGAACAAAGAAATCTATATTTTGGGAACTACCATATTGGCCAACCTTATTGATATGACATAATTTGGATGTGATGCATGTAAAAAAAATGTGTTTGATAATGTGTTCAATACGATAATGAATGTCAAAGGGAAAATAAAGGATAATCTGAAGGCCTGTATGAATGTAAAAGTAATATGTAAAAGACCAGAATTAGAACTCCAAGAGTACAATGGCAAAGTATTGAAACCAAAGGCAAGATACGTGTTTGGACCAGATCAAGTAAAGCAGGTATGTCAGTGGTTGAAACAGTTGAGATTTCCAGATGGATACATCTCTAACATTGCTCGGGCTATGAATATAGACGATGAACAATTATATGGGTTGAAGAGCCATGATTGTCATATCATCATGCAACAGTTGATTCCCCTAACATTCCATGATATGTTAGACAAACCTATATGAGTGGTATTATCCGAGTTGAGTCAATTTTTTAGAACATTGTGTGCATTAGAAGTTGTAGTAACTGAGGTAAAGAATTTTGAGGATTTTGTCGTCACTATTATTTGTCAGTTAGAGAAGATATTTTTGCCAACATTTTTCGACGTTATGGAATATATGATGATACACTTGCCATATGAACTTAGGGTTGGTGGTCCTATGCAATATCAGTGGATGTACCATTTGAAAGATATATTTTTAGTTATATTTTTCTCTCTAATGCTATTAGAAATTTATTGTATTACGAGATGTATATTATTGATAGATGCATGTTTGAACTCAAAAAAAAGATTCAGAATAAAGCAAGAGTAGAGAGTTCAATCTGTGAGGTGTATACTTTAGAAGAGATTTCAAATTTCTCATCTATGTACTTTGAGCCTCACATTCCAACACGTTACACTTGCCCACCTCGTAATGATGATGGAGAACAAGTTATTGTGTCTGACAAACTATCGATATTTAAACCACTTTGAATGCCTTTGTCAGTTGCCGGTCAAGACTCTTGGAAGATCGAGTGTAAGACGCAACACAAATCTATATAATTTTTAATTGCTCAGAGATCAACCCCTACACCGAGTAAGTATACATAATATGTTACACTAAGTTCTCTACGTACATGGTTCGGTAATATAATTATTTGTTAAGTACAGACGATTTGATCTAGAGTTATGAAGAGAACTTTCACATCTCACTGATTCAAAAGTACAAAAAGAACGTGAAAATAAGTTTGTGGCATAGTTGAAAGAATTGGTAAGGATGATGACATGTATTTTTTTCGTGTAAACAACAATATGTTACTTAATTGGTCGTGTTTACGATCATTGTTTATGCATGTAGGTCAGTTATGGTGATGTTAATGACTAAGGAATATGTGATTTACAAAATGGTCTGACCAAAGTTGTGCAATGTTACAATGGGTACATCGTAAATGGTTATCAATTTTATATAAAACATTATGGTATAAACAAGTCAACCATGAATAGTGGCATGTGTGTCAAGGGTAACAGTTACGGTGAAATTGAACTTGACTACTACAGTGTTATAGAAGAAATAATAGAGTTGACTTACTTAGGCTTAAATAACAGGGTAATTGTATTCAAGTGTCATTGGTTTGATCCCACTGCAACAAGAGTCGACAAAGCCTCAAGCATTGTGGAGGTGAATCATAAATCAAGGTTTGGAACATATGAACCATTCATATTAGCATCGCAAGCTCAACAAGTTTACTATACTTCATATCCGAATACAAGGAAGTCAGACAGAAATGAATGGTGGGCGGTTTGCAAGGTGAAGTCTAAACTATACCCCGAGTATGAACAGTTACATGAAGACGAGATTGTTGAAGAGGGTGATTACTATCAATCAGATGATATGTATGACTTCTCTTATGGTCACGATGTCACACATGGTCTGCATGTCACATCTCCATTGTCCGATGGCACACATATAGAAGAATGTGATCCAAATAATATACCAAGTAGATGGGCACTCAATGAAGAAGAAGACAAAGAGGACGAATAGGTGGAGGAAGAAGAGGAATATGAAAGTCAAACAAGTGAAGAAAAATCATACTCGAGCTAGTAAAATATATCTTATAATACATACTACATCACTTTCTCATATGCTCTTATTTTTGTAGTTCAGAGACCATGCTAGTTATGGTAGTAGTTAGCAGGATAGTCGAGTGTGTTTGTTGCATGTACATGTTTGACATTGTTGTGATTGAATGATTTGAATGTATTGCCATGTTTAATGTGACTGTATCTATACTTGCATGAAGTTATTTTCAATTTGATTATGTATCCATGGAATTGCATATCATGTTACATTCCATGCATACTTGGCATGTACATGCATAGTTATAAAACTGATTCATATAGGACCTTTAAATCTTTACATTTCATGCATATGTCATGGTTTTCATCACCAATTAAAAATAGAATATCAACACACACATGTAAGTATCATTAGTTTTATACGCACATAACTCAATATTTTAATAATTATATCTCAACTACATTAATTGCCTCTTTGCATGGGGGTGGAGATGGGGGTGGTGTTGAGGCCAGTGACATGAGATTGCAGGTCTTTCTTGTACTATATTTATACATAATACCTTTCACGAGATACCTAAGATATACACAATAAATATATGATATTAGAGCAGTTCATTGAAAAACATTATATAAATTACAAAAATTCTTAAAACATAGAATACTCATACATACTTTTATGGGTGTTTTCACGTATTGTGGTTAACCCCACCATATACATACACTACACTTGTATAGCACCACATCATTGTATTTTGTTCTTCGTCTCTTAACCTTAGGTTGCCCTGGTTTATATATCACTTTTGATGGATACACAAGAATAAGGGCCAGAAGAGTGACGTGTGGGACATTATTTGCCATAAAAAAGAATGGATATATACTATATGTAGCTTAATACCATTCAACTACGAAACATTTATTGCAGTAATTCTCTAGTAGCTTGCCCTCATATAAAATGCATGAGATCGCATGTGGGCATGAAATCCTGCTAACCTACCACTCTTGAAAAGAGCATGTATGCTTTTTAAGATCAACACTATAGCCATGAGATCGGTTGCGAGCTTTGTACCAGCGTCAGAGTCTATGCACTACTACACATATTAGTTGTGCATTTCTCTTAAGTTCATTTAACTTTTCTTTTACTTCAGACACAACAATGTCAAACATTTTCTTCTCTCTAATCTTTCTTTTCTCATAAATTTTTATCAACATTAGATAAAGTCTCTCAATAAGAGACACTAGGGGCTTGTCACATATGAGAAGAATCTACGAATTAAAGCTCTTTGTTATATTAGAGATTAAACACCCATACCTTCTTGCTGAAAAGTGAATATTATCTTAATGTTATAGTGTCACTTTTTTAGTCACATACATGTATTTAGCTTCAACTTGCTCCCAGATATTTTCTATAAAATAATTGTACTATTATCTCATGGCTACTTGGGTTGCGCTCTACCAGCATGCACTGAGTGGTGGACCAAATTTGTTAAAAAAGTTCTTTGACAAGTGCTTCAATCAAAATGCAATGTGACATCTAGGCCATGTATGGGAGACAACATATTGAAGCCCTATGTGTCTACCTGAGATAATTGTCAACTCTAATTTATCTTTGTATTTATTATCATTTGAAAGTGAAAATTTTGCTTTTAAAAGCCTCAAAAATATGCCCATGACTTATTTGACTCCTTATATACAACTTAAAATGCTACATGAAAATCTAACCTTTAGGATCAATACCATGGGATGATAACAATATACTCATGTATTTTTTTTTTAGGAATGTGTCATTTACCATAAGAACTAGATGATATCCTTTCAAAAACCCATCAACGCATGATTTTTGACTGCCTTATAACATATATATGCATGATTGAATCACTATGAATTTTTTTGACAACCTTAGAACACATATGAGCATGATTTCATCACTATGAAAGTTTTTTGACTGCCTTATAACACATATATGCATGATTGTAATACATAACATTTATTTGACAGCCCTATAAACCATATATGCATGCTTGAATCACTATGACATTTTTTTGACAACCCTAGAACACATATCTGCATGATTGAATCACTATGAATTTTTTTTGCCAGCCTTAGAACACATATTTGAATTCTATTAATGTCCTTTACTTTATTGCTAGTTTATATGTCATTCAGCCATGTTACTTTGATTGCCTTAGATTAGGTGCATTGCATATAATTTATTTCATTATATTTTGTTTATCAATACTAACATTTTGGTTCTCTTCTAGAATGCTGGAGATGATCAACGGAGAGGAGCTGATGGAGGCATAGATGAAGGGGCAGATCGAGACAATGAAGATGATGATGCTTTGAATCTTGGCGAGGATTAGATTCATGTGTTGAATTTGTTTCACGTACTTGTTGTTTCAAACGAAACTCTTTGTATATGTTCACTTATAACTAATTAGAACTTGATGAGGATTAAAGTGAGTTGTTACATTTGTTTCACTTATAACTTGCGTTAAATTTGTTTCACCTGCTTTGTATATGTATTTTTTATGTGTACTTTATTTTTTATACACAGGTTATATAAATTGTATAACGAGATTTTTTTTTCGATATTTATATTTCAAACATTTTTTTAATTTTTTTAAAATTTTGTGATGGATTAGCAACGGATAATATCTGTCCCTAATATCCATCACCAATTTAGTGATGAATATTTATCTGTCTCAAAAACTGAATCAGTCGATGTTTTGTAATGGAATATAATCCAACGCTAATCCAACATTAAATATGATGCAAAAATTTTTTTATTGTGCTATACTAAAAAAAAAACTACTCTAAAACATCAAATATACACCTAATCTATCAGTAAATGACATAAAATCAGACCTATGTAATCTAAAAAATGCAGAAATAAATTTCAATGAAAACTAGACTCGATCTATACTAAAAATAAAGAAAAAAATGAAAAAGAAATGAACCTCTATGGTTTTGAGAATGCTCCCACATCTTTCACTTTGATGAATATGTCTTTGCACTTCCAACAACCTTAGAGAAGCAAGAAGGTGGAAGGAAAAGTGATGGACGAAAGAAAGAGCAATGCTTGAAAAACTCCACGGCGGGAAAGCAATGCCTGAAAAACTCCTCGGCATAATTGAAACCTCTCCAGCGGCTTGTTGATTTCCTGAAAAAATATAATCATCAAATGAAGATTAAACACAAGAATAAGGCAAAACAATAAGAAGATGAAAGAGAGAGAACGGTGGAAGAAGCGTGAAAAACTCCACGTCAGGAAAACACCCGCAAAGCTCCTCGGTGCGATGACAAGATGTATGAGTTTGAAAAAGAAGATGACAATGGAGAACTCTCAACCTTGGACCAAAAAACTCCAGCCTAGGGGACATCCCCTATTTCTCTATTCAATGTTATTTTATTTTTAAAAGCACTCTTACTATAAAATTATTTGCAAAGAGCCTCAAATATTCCTCTAATTTGCTCACAGGCCCTAGGCACTCCCTGGTAGTTGAGGACGGTTTTGGAGCATGAATTGGTTTTTATGCTATACTCTGGTCTATGATCCATGATTTGATAAGCTTCAGACAGGTCTAGATCTGGATTTGCTTTGCTATACAAAAACACTCATAATTTCACCATTTTAACTCTGAATTGAACGAAATTTGGAACATAGCTCCTTAACATTTGGAACAACATAAACATGGATTGTAAACTATAGAAACATGGATAAATGCATGCATATGATGTCTAAATTATAATGCATTTCATGCATTATCACCAACCCAAGCGATTGAACGTTGTGACAAAACATTTTTGCCTTGCGTGTAGGAGCCTCATGCCTACCTAGCTATGTGTGTGTTCGGCATTATCATAACTGTTTTCATAGTTTTGTATGTAGACCCGATTGTCCATCCCAGTTAGGGCCCACACCCTTCTCGAATCTGCAAGCCTAGAAACCCACAAGATGACTCGAGACTAGGAGTTGTCAGGGGAACTACGTGCGCTCATTGAGGCTCTATCAAATCAGTTGGATGCCCACATAGGCCAGCTGGCTAAGCAAATGAGTGAAAACATGCAACACATCCTTAAAAGATTTAAAAATCATGAGCAACAAATAAACAAGCATAAAGATCAGAATGGGAGTTCCAACCCAGACTACCAGACCATGGGTTCCTCAAACGGACCCTATCAGGCCCGCCAACCCCGAGTGAAATTTTTGAAGTTTGTTAGTGAGGACCCCATAAGTTGTGTGTTCCAAGCCAAGAAATATTTTAAAATCACGAAAATGTCAGATGATGATCAGGTTTTCTTCATCTCGATTTATTTGAAGGAAGAGGTGATACGATGGTACCATTGGTGCGAATCCCAATTGGGGGAGACCACTCATTGGGTAGCTTTTTCATGAGCCTTGGTGCAGCGATTTGGCCCATCGTCCTATGTCAACCACCATATCATACTGTCCTAGATCCGTCAAAAAGGCAATATGGTCGAGTACCAGGCTGAGCTTGAGAGGTTGAGCAACATTGTTACCGGCGAGTCCCATAAAGCGTTAATTAGGATCTTTATTGAGAGTCTCAAGCCAGATCTGTAGATAGAGATTCAGGTCATGAGACCCGTCACCCTGATGCATGGTTTTAAATTGGCATGCGGAGTTGAGGAGAAACTATCCAGGATGCACTCGCATTGGACTCATGCTAGTAGGACGTCCATTTAGAGATTCACATTCCCATGAAACTCAGTTTTCAATCGGAGTACAGTCCGCCCCTCATAGGAGATCATTCCAAAAAAATCTTTCGAGCCGGCTACTAGTAAGACGTCCATTTAGAGATTCACATTCCCATGAAACTTAGTTTTCAATCGGAGTACAGTCCGCCCCTCGTAGGAGATCATTCCACAAAAATCTTCCGAGCTGGCTAAGAACCCCTCCCTACCACAAGAGCATACAAGGGTTAAGGTGATGCACATCTCTCCCGAATAGAGAAAAGACCTCTATTTTAACTATAATGAGGCATGGATTACGAGTTACAAGTGTAAGGTCATGAATTTGTACATATGCGACAGTGAAGCCGAGGACGAGATCAGTGAGGCTGAGTTGTTAGATTCGGGGGATGGCACCCCGAATGAGGTTTTAGAGATCTTGTACTATGTACTAGCCGATGTGGAGGTGCCCCAGATGATGGAGGTACTGAGTAGAATCAGACAATTGTCTATTTCTATGTTGATAGACACCAGTTCTACACACAACTTTATGTGTGCGCAAACGGTTAAAAGGGCTAAGTGCAAGACAACCCCTCAAACAACCCTTGAGGTAGTGGATGGGAACATCAGCAAACTCAAATGCACAACCCATTACCCTGGGTCCATCTCGAGATCCAGGGCACGATCCTGACCATGAAAATGTATATACTGCTGATCAAGAGTGCTTATGTGGTGTTAGGGATCAAGTGGTTCCTGTCCTTGGGTTATATCTGGTGGAACTTCAAAGACATGATGATGATGTTTAAATATGAAGAACATTTGATGGATATTAGAGCTCCTCCTCGATCACCTTCTTCTATGGTGGAGTCTAAACAACTCTCCAAGGTGGTTCGAGAAAGCATATAGACAGGGTACCCACATCCCTTGAAGAGGCCAGAGTCGACATAGAGGCCTTGCTCCACGAGTTTGGCACATTGTTTGATAGGCCTAAGGGTCTGCCACCCTCTCGGTCTCATGACCATGTGATTCTAGTTGAGCACGGGTCTAAGCCATCCAATGTTCAACCCTACAGATATGTGCACACTCAAAAGCTCGAGATTGAGCAGCTTGTGAGGAAGATGCTCACTAATGGGATCATACAAGCCAGTAAGAGTCTGTATTCTTCTCTGGTTCTATTGGTAAAGAAGAAGAGATCTTGGCGGTTCTGCATCGATTATCAAGCCCTTAATCAAAATATGATTAAGGATAATTACCAGATCCCGATGATCGATGAATTGTTGGACGAGTTACATGGAGCACACTACTTTTCGAAGTTAGATCTCAGGTCCGACTATCACCCGATTTGCATGGCCCCAGATGATGTCCGAAAGACAATGTTTCAGATGCATGACAGACACTACGAGTTTCTATTGATGTCCTTCGGCTTCACCAACCCACCAACAATGTTTAAGTGTTTGATGAACGATGTATTTCAGCCCTACCTCTAGCGGTTCATACTAGTCTTCTTCGATGATAGCTTGATCTACAATGTCCCTTGGGTAGACCATATGCGTTATTTGAGGATCGCCTTGGGAACCCACACTGAGCATCGATTATATGTCAAGTGAGCCAAGTGCAACTTTGGTAAGCCACATGTCCAGTACTTAGGACACTTCATATCAGAACAAGACATGGAGGTAGACCTCGAGAAAATCAAGTCAATGCAGAGTTGGCTGGTTTCCCAAGTCACTCAAGGGACTGCGGGGATTCCTCGGCCTTACCAGGTACTATCGCAAGTTCGTTCAGGGGTATGATCAGATCACCCACCCCATGAATGCACTACTGAAGAAGGGCGCCTTTCAGTTGAGCATCGAGGCTACCACTGCTTTTGAGTCTCTGAAGGAGGTCATGACTAGGGATCTCGTGTTGACCTTCTCAGATTTCATGAAGACCTTCACTGTGGCCCACCCTTATACCGCCCAGTCCATCGCATAGCTCTTTGTGCGAGAGGTGTTCTGCATGCACAAGATGCCTCATACCATTGTCAATGACAGGGATCCCGTATTCATCAACACTTTTTTAGGTAAAGTTCTTCAAGTTACAAGGGACAAAGTTGGCCATGAGTTCGACATATCATCTCCAAACAGGCGACCAAATAGGGGTGTTGAACAGGTGCTTGGAGGACTATCTTCGAGCTTTTGTGGGTGACTGACCCAAAGCTTGGGTACGACTCCTTCTGTGGGCAGAGTGGTAGTACAGCACGACCTATCATTCAGCTATACATATGACTTTGTTCTAGGCTGTGTATAGTTGATCCGCTCCGACCATAGCAGAGTACGTAGGTGGAGCTGAGCGAACAGACACAGTTGTCTTCAAGACGGATCCAGTTCTATGACATAGGATGGGTTTCATCCTACATTTAATCCTAGTCATCGAATCAATGGCTAGGATTGATCCCCACTTTCACCTAGATGTGGACTAATCGTAGCCATCCACATGCTTCGACTGGACGGATAGCATTGACATAGGATGAAACCCATCCTATGTCAAAAGGACTGGATCCTTTTCGCTAACTAGGACTGCTAATAGATACTTTAGGCTTGGACCCAACCGCCGTGATCAGGATCTGGGTCAAGTCTGATTAGGACTGACTTAGGTTAGGCATCTCAGAGCATGGATCAAAGCCCCGCTGGGTATGCAATAGCATCTGGATATGCCAGATTTTAGTTGGATATTGGATCTAGTTCATGTCTATTACATAGAACCAAACCATATCAAAAGTTTGATCAATTAGGGCATTCAATTGGTCCAAACTCGCAAGTTAGTGAATCTTTGATGGGTCCAAGAAGGTGCATCAGCCCAACTTGTGATG
Source organism: Nuphar pumila (assembly GCF_984573655.1). Classification (NCBI taxonomy): domain Eukaryota; kingdom Viridiplantae; phylum Streptophyta; class Magnoliopsida; order Nymphaeales; family Nymphaeaceae; genus Nuphar; species Nuphar pumila. The sequence goes on along the minus strand of NC_143255.1, from coordinate 20,430,916 downwards.
GGAACGAACTCCAAGGTGTATTTATTTTATCATATATAATGAATGGCATGAGGGTCCCATTCTGCATTTCTTCTCTTGCTTATAGGCAAATCCACATTGGATCCATGCATGTAGGATCCAATCCCCATTGATTGGAACATCAGTAGTACAAATTGGTACTTTGTTGCGAGTTTGATTGCATGAACGGGGGGTCTCCGTTGTTTTTATCAATGTATGGGTTCCACACACTCATGCAAACGCAGGATGCACAGACAGTTGGGACACCTTCAAAAAAGCATCCTTTTGGGACACTTTTTCATGTTTGAGGGAGTTCCGGCCTCCCTCCTGGAACGGGAAGTACATGACACCGGGCCAATGGAATCAATGTTGTATTAGAGAATACATGTTTTGCTATGTTGTGGCATGTCCCTAGTGGCACCAATGGAAACTCTCGGACACGTGAACACAAACACTATTCTAATATTTTAAGGTTTTATTTCAGTATAAATATATTTTTAACATTAAAATCTCAAGAAATAGTTTTTATTGATTAAAAATTTTAAAAAATCGTGTCCTTGTGTCCTAATTTCCAAAAAAAAGCTGAACTTCCAAGACAAACACATGTCACGCGTCCAACTCGTGTACACGTCTATGTGACATGGATGTTTTGGAATACGTTGCTGCATTGTGAAGGTGGTGTGGAATACTATTTCTTGGAATCGAGGGTTTTATTTCCTGAAGTTGCACCAAAATATTCAAATATCAAATCCTTGCTCTGCGAGAGGAAAGATGCGCGAGGTTACGATTAGACACTGTCACGAGGACAACCATTTTGGTTGCATCTTCCTAGTGACACAAGCAGGCACGCGTGGACAAGATGATTGGACACAAAACAAGAAATACATCCTGTTTGATTCAGGGTGCATTTGAAAATGTAGGTAAGAATTCTCAAAATTGAGAAACTCACATTGAAATTCTGAAGACTTGTTAAACCGGTAAGTCCATAAATTTTTTAACCAACGGGGGCTCCACTTGTCTGCTATGAGCAGTTAGTGCACGTCACCTTGTGTTGGGACATTGTAAGTTCAAAACCCAATGGTATAGTTGTGTAACTGGTAGGGGTGGGCCTAACCCCAGCTTGCCTTTCAAAAAAAAGTCTATAAATTTTTATGTTTGTATGTAGTATTCTTTAATCCACAGTTTATGCCACTAAGATTTCACATTTAGGGCATGTTAGCAATGCACTTTAATTTTTTGTTCCTTGCAAATGACAGTCACAATACTTTCTCGAGGTTAGTGGAACATGAAAAAGTAGTTGTGATTGTGATTGTTTTCTGCCATTTTTTTGCCTTGAAACTTGTGAAAGTAGATAACAAGGTTGACTTTGTGATGACTTTCTCAAGCTTCTACTTTCTCACCTGTGACCAAAACAAACATGCTTTTGCCTATGATTCTTGATCACCAGAACAATCACAAGGTATATAAGCACGAAAAAGGTGTTGCCAGCCATTCTGAAATCTCAAAAATTTAAACCTTTCCAGTTAATGTCGATCAAAAGTGTGAATCTGTGACTAACGATCATAGGCTAAGAAATCACAGTTGTGACAAAAAACAAATGTGCCCTGAGCTAGTCAACTCTGAATCTGGATAGACCCCCAATGTAATTGTTTGCTTAATGAAATTCCATCATTTCTTGCTTCCAGCCTGTTCTTTCTATAATGGCTCTTCAAAAGGGTTGAATGAGACAGTTTTACGATTATGCTGCATTATCCACCCGGTAGGGGAAAGCAGATCAGGTCATGCTGAACATGAGCTTTTTTGCTCATGCCAGCATCGTGGCCGTCCGTTTTGTATTTTTGAAAAGTTAAAAAGTCAAGGCATTCATCCAAAATGCAAACAGACGGCCAGGATGTTGGCATGAGCAAAAAGCTCATGTTCAGCATGACCTGATCTGCTTCCCCCGGTAGGAAGTTGGCAGCTGGAGGTTTCCATGGCCAGTAAGCTTAGGTGGCATCTCGTTGGTCCATAAAAACAAATAGACAAGTTGCAATGCATACTTGAAAAAAGAAAACAATAGCGACTGCACACCAAGCAATCATATAATGCATAATTGCAGCAGAAACGAGTATGGACAAAACTCTCAATTTCATTAGGACAACTATCTTGTTTTGGGCAGCATCCCCACGTTACCCTTAGGCAGTTTGGTTTTAGTGTTTTAAAACATGAAAAACAACCATACTATCCTTGTAAAATGGTGCATTTTTTGAAATGCTTTACAATTTGCCGAAATCCTCTCATGTTCTTTCGCTAAAAAGTGCATTTGCTTGATGATTTCGCAGACCTCACGAAATTCACATAACCAAATTTGCGAACCTCTTATAACCGAAACTTATGTACCTTCGTAAATACTGTAACAAAAATTGCATATATAGACAACATTCATGAGTTACCGTGCAAATCTCTTTCAAATAACTTGTCCTCAAGAAGGTCTGCAAATATGTAGTGACATTCATATATTATTGTTTATGAATGTCCTCGATCTTTGTACTCTAGTCGATCTCTATAAATATGTTATTACCTTCATATTTAATTATAGTATGACATTCACGAGATACCATGTGAATCTCCTTTAAGTAAATGATCCTCAAGAAGGTTCACAAATATGTAGTGACATTTGCATATAATTTTTATGAATGTCCTTGACCTTCACGCTTTTATACATAAATTGCAAATATGGTTCTACTTTCGCAAATAATGTATGACATTCATGAGATACCATATGAATCTCCTTTAAGTAAATGATCCTCAAGAAGGTTCACAAATATGTAGTGACATTTGCATATAATTTTTATGAATGTCCTTGACCTTCACGCTTTTATACATAAATTGCAAATATGGTTCTATTTTCGCAAATAATGTATGAACTTCACCAAAAGTGCTTGCAAAACTCTTTGAACAATTTTTTTTAAATAAAGTCCACAAATATATACTAACATGCACACTTTTTTAGCATGCGAATTTTCATACATTCGCATGCTTGCTAATCATATATAAAGTCATTTTTGTTATTTTTTTATTTTTATTTTTATTTTTATTTTTAAAAAGAACCCTAATCATTTTTTCTCTAGAACCCCTAACCCTTTTGCCTCTCTCCTTGTGGTGATTCTCGTAAAATCTTTTTGCTCTATTCCAATGAGGCTATGGTATCCTTCTCATCAACTTCTCTGGTTAGGTCAAAAAGCGAGTTTCATACAAATAATATATATGCATATTGTTTTATTTTATTTGTATTTTTATTTTATAAATATGAGCATTTAATAGCCTTGCAGTATATATGTTTGGTTGTTGTTATTGTTGTGGATGTTTTATGTATGTTTCTCTGTGTTTTATTTAATATTTAACACATGATTTACCATTTTCACACACACACACACACACACACACACATATATATATATATATATATTTGTTGGTGTTGTAGATGATTTATGTTTGTTTGTTTGTCTTTTATTTAATATTCAGTGGTTTTGTCATGGTGTAATTACGCTAGGGTTGACTACGTACAAACATTCAATTAGTATGATGGGTTGGGGTTGACTGTGCATAAGGATTGAATAGGGGTTAGGGGGTTATTGGAGGTAGTTGGTTTCCAGAGTGGTTGTTGTAAGTAGTTTTGTTAATTGAATGTATGAAGGGTATATGAATGATCTTTTCTCACATGTTATTTTTATTAGATGAATGATATGTTGTATGGCTGGTGTAGACAATTAATGATGATCTCTAAAAATGTCGAAGTACACTACTGTATCATTAATCACCATATTTGGAGATCTATACTGGTCTCCAAAAATAGTAGCTTAAAAGAATTTATGGCTTTGATGTCAAGTAAAACCAAATACATAAGAATTATTAAACCTCTAGTATAGTTCTTCTCCTAAAGTAATCAATCAAGATATATGGATAAATGTTTTTTACAATGATAGTGTAGATTCAATGTTATTTAGTAGTGATATTTACTTAGTTGCTCACAAGGTTAAACAAGCATTTGGAAGTGATATACAATAAGGTGTTGATGAATGAAATGATGAGAATCCTATGGAGAATGTGCATCTATATCATTCATCATCTATTGAGTTCAGTCCTTTGACAAACATTCAACTGTTTCAAATAGTGGACGATATTGATGTCCCAAACATTGAGCTCATGCATGCAGAGGATATGCAGTTGCCTGAACCAATTAGGGATATAGATATTCGACGTGGAGGCAATAAAGAACTTTCACAAATAATTGATGTTGTACATGATCAAAGAATCACTGTAGAGGATGTGAAACTATGTGAAAAAATCAATGCTACTGATCTTAATTACAATAATTTGGATGACATACAACCTCTAAGGCAGATGACATAACTAGGTACAAGTTATTGAACTTTATAATGTATGCTTGAGATGTAGGTGTGATGATAAAAGTATTATTTTTATGATTAATCTTGAAAATGCATGAATGTTGCATACATAAAAGCAAAGAAAGCAATAGATTCAATAAATTTTGATTTAATTTATGCAATTGAACAGTCAAAATAGTGGTAATATAACACTACAAGAAAATCGTGGATTAGCGACAGACGCTATCTATCGCTAATCCGTCGCTAATCCATCACTAATCCATCACTAATCCATCGCTAAATTGTTTAGCGACGGAATGGCGACAGATTAGCGATGGATAACGTCCATCGTAAATTTTTGGTCGCTAATTAGCGACAGAACCTATCTGTTGTTACTTCTGTCACTAATTTGCGATAGATTAGCGATGAACATGATCTGTCGCGAGTTCTTTGCTAAATAAGTATAGATTTGGTTTTGCGACGGACATTATCCGTCGCTAAATTTAAAAAAAAAAAAAAAAATTGCTCCCTGTCGGGCGGTATTTCGGCAGCAATAGGCCAGACTTGTACTGCACCACACAGCCACTACGGGGTCTTTTGCACAGAACTGGTGCGCTCTCTGACGCCCTCTTAACCTGGTTGCCCACTTGTCCGGCCCGTCACTGCAAAGAAAAGCAAAAGTCGTATCTCATCCATAACGATACAGAGAGAGAGAGGCACATGCACCTTTCATCGTCGGTGTCGGAGAGGACGTATCCGACGATCTCACCCATCTCACTCATCGCCTCCCTCCAACCCTTCACCTCCTTCTCTTCGGATTGGACCTCATGCACTTAAAACGTCATTTCAAAGCGTCTGTTCTGGCACCGAACGTGGGAAGGATCGACGCAGTAGAAGACATGAAGGATCTTGATAGCATTTCCACACCGTGCGACCGCGACCAGACCCGCGAGGCACCCCTCCGAATCTGCGTAGGATCCGATGATGATGATGATGATGATGCAGACGGCCAATCCCTCCACACTCTCTCCACCATCGTCTGATTCCTCTGCGAGAGTGCAGATGCCCTTGTGATGGAGGGCATCGCATAAACATGCCGTAAAGCTCCTGCCACCACGACGACCCTCCTCCTCCTCCCTGCTGAAGTTGAGGAACACTCACGGCTCTGGTGATGAGCCCATGGAGAGTTGGACTGGTTATTCCAGCGAGAATTCTCCCATTCGACGGACCTCGGTGACCTCAGATTTCGATTGTCCCCTACGAGGCTTCTCGGGGAAGCCGGACGATCTGAAGGAGAAGCACGCCGTCCGACGCCTTAATCGAACGATCGGTTTAAATTTTGCACGAGGAGAGAGAAAAAATTTTGTGCCCTAGATGGGTCAGTTTAAATTGAAAAGTAGCGATGGATTAGCGACAAAAATTTTTTGTTGCTAATTCATCGCTAATTAGGGATGAATTAGAGATGGAAAAATTCCCTCGCTAATTAGGGATGAATTAGAGATGAAAAAATTCCCTCGCTAATTAGCATTTTTTCTTGTAATGTTTGGCAACAGAAAATGTCGTCGCTACTTAGCGATGAAAAACTTTCCATCGCTAAGTTGCAACGGAGTTTGAGACATATTTTTTCCGTCGTGAATCTGTCGCTAATTAGCGATGGATTCACGGCAGAATTTGTTCTGTCACTAATTTCACAAATATTTTAAATGTTAGCGACATGAAGTTTTCTCTCGCTAATCTGTCACTAAGTCACGACAGAAAAAATTCGTCAGAAATTTCTATCGCTAATTAGCAATTTTCTTATAGTGTAAATTATATTAATAGTAAAAAATCAAATGATATTGATGATGATGACTAGACCATATCGGTTGAGCGAGACCAAGGCACTGATGACATGAGATAAATAATGATGGATGAAAATGATGCACAAATGACAATTAAGAAGTCGAACCCTTGGTATATTGTATAAGCTATATGAGCATTTGTTGGGCAGTAAAACTATTTTATGTTTTTACACTAATAAAATGTGGTTGAATAGATTCTCGTTCAATAGATTCTCATAGAGTGAAGAGCAATTGAAAATAATTGAAACAGAGACATCTTAATTATACGATAAGTTGCATAACAAAGAACTTAATGATTGAGAACCTTTCTAGTAGCTAACAATAGGTTTAAACAATCGAGAAATTGCTTTTAGCCAAAGGTTGAATGATCTTTAGCACTATCATGAGTTTTTGAAAGATTATGTCATCAGAAATAACCATAAAGCAAAATTCGTGAAGAGTTGCAATAACAAAGTCATTGTCATATGCACGAGAAAGAACTCATAGACTATGGTTGATTGCCCATGAAAGATCCATCACACAAAGGTGTGTAAAGTAAAGTTTTTTCAAGTGATGAAGTATGAAAGTGAGCATACATGTGGTAGATGATTGAACAACCTTATAGTGAAAAAGTGTCATGATAACTTTAAGATGACTCTAAGAGAAACCATGAATGACATCAATTACAAGAAAAGTGTGAAGGTTTCTTACAAGCAAGCATGACGTGGATGAAAATCGACACGAGAGGAGATAAATGATTCATTCAAAGAGTTCTTCAGGATGCTTTTTACCTATTTAGATCATTTGATGAAGACTAACCCTAGAGCATTAAGGTATATTCAGAATAATAAGAAAGATCGATTTAAGTACCTATTTTTATCCTTTTGTTTATGCATCGATAGGTTTTTTAAAGGATGCCTTATAGTTCTTATAGTAGATGACACATTTCTAAAAAAAAAATACATGGGCATATTATTGTCGGCCCATAATATTGATCATTGTAGTTATATATTTTTTATAGCATTTACAGTTGTAAATAAGAATTAGATATGATCTAAAACATGTCGATAGGCTGAAAAGGGCATGAAATAGTCACATAGTTCAAATAAGTCCAATCGGCTAAATCGGGTAAGCCTGTTTTAGGTAGTTGGATTCTACATGTCAAAGGCTAGATTAAAGGCATTGTCCATGGTTTAAATGTGATGTGGACAGGTCCTGAGATATGGGTTGAGGTCTGGCATATGTTTGAGACACTGGAGAAGGTGCAGATCAATTTCGAAAGTCAAAACTATCCCAGTACACAAACAACACTCACTTAGTAGGTGAGATTTTAGCCATTCAAGTATATTCAGGTTGTGGGAAAGTTCAACGAGGCTCCAAAGGCTATGTCAGATTATGTATACCTCTGATATACCTTTGAAAATACTAGAAAGGGGTTGAACCAATAGAACCATGGCTAGGAAGCATCACCATATCGAAAACCCGAATCAAGCGTCACCTCAAGTTAGCACCTAGGGACTAGAAGGGCTTCAGCCTTTGCCAAGATTCAACCAGTCTTCTAGTGAAGGCTTGGACTCACGTGAGTCACAGAGAGGAGAGAGAGAGAGAGAGAAACATGAGAGAGAGGGGGAAGAAAAAGACGTTTGGAGAGAGAGAGAGGGATAGTGTATTTCAAAATTTTATAAATTGCATTCATTATCATAAGGGGATTCCTAAGCCTCTATTTATACATTTGGGGTCTGGGGTAGAGTTCAATTTTAATTCTTAAAATTAAACTAACCCATAAAACTAAAACACCTTCTAGTTGCCAAAAAAAGACTCCTAAGTGGCAATAAGAACTAAACTAGAAAGAGGAGTCTAGAGTCCTTTCCTGACAAGACAATTCATTAAACTCAATTTCCTAAAATAATAAAATGAAATGAAATAAGCATAATTGGAATCTACACATTCTCTCATTTCTAGAAGAAAGGAGATGCTTCTAAAGAGGAGGCACCTTTCCCCTTGTGGGCTCTGCTAGCTTACTCATGTGTTATGTATTGGAGATGTCATCTCAATTCCAAAAACTTTGTAGGAAGATGATACTTGTCTTGAGTAGGGCCAACTCCTGACCCGTCACTTAAGTTTCCATATCAGCATGTGTGGGTCCCACGCTGACTGGGTTGTCCGCCTCAACACTGGATCTCAAACACTATTTGGATCTAGATCCCCTCTTGGGTCTGAAGCTCTATTTGGATTTAAGTCAGGGACAACTACAGGAGCTTGATCCGCACATACCTGACCCAGTTAAAAAAAAAGATCAAATACTAGCATACAAACTCAAAGATTCACTACACCCACTCTATTAGAGCAAAAAATCAAAAAATCAAAACATCAAATCACACATAATATCATAATTTAATTAATGAATTGAAATACTCAATATAGTTATCATACAAATATGCTTCAAACATACACACATATATATATATATATATATATATATATATATATATATATATATATATATATATATATATAACATTTTAAACATTGAACTACAACAACCAAACTAGTTATCATAAAAACATGCTTCACACACACACACACATATATCTATATCTATATCTATATATCTATATATATATATATATATAAATAAATAACATTTTTTTAGAATAACTAGTTTGAATATATACATTCATTAAATTTTCATATAGATATGATAATTTATTAAATGGTAGTCACATCTTCAACTTCTTTTAGTAGGGCATTAAGGTTAGAAATAACCTAAGACTGAACCAATAGTTCGAACTTCACCACCAACTACACATATGAGTTTTCCTCCCCCTCTCCCTCCTAAGATGCTTCCAACATGAAAGACATGAATGTGACCACAACTCATTAACCTTTTTTTCAACTTCAACTGTAGATTTGGGCTATATTGAAGGTGTTAGCTATTGCTCGTTTGAGCACAAATTTTTGTCTTTGAGCTTATTGAGACTGTTTTTTTTTGTGAAAAATATCGAACACCCACATCAAGCTTACTCCATACTTCACAGTAGAAAGTATCACCCAATGTATAATTTTTCTTTGACTTTTCCTGTTGTATTTCAACAATAGCACATGATGTTGGTGTGGTCCCCTTTTAGATACTCTCTTCAATCATCATTTTATAATAAGTTTTTTTAAAATTTCTTATAATAACAAAATAGAGAATAAAGGTAAATAGGTAGGCAACCGAGACAGAGAATAAGCTATTGAAAAAACATTACAAAAAACAATCAAAATGAGCTATTGAAAATGCAAAAACTAAAACATGATGCAAGTTTTTCCTACTCATATTTATAATACATAATACACAATAGATAAACAATTAAATTCGAGGATAGAGGCATACCAATTGTTAAGGAAACAAAGCGACAAATGAAAACTTACTAACAAATGATTTAAACATAGAAAAACTGAAATACGCTATTGAACATGCAAAGATAACTTGAAAACCATGCATTTTTTCTACAAAACAACTGAATCATGTAAATGTTTCAGTTATTTATTGATTCATGCCATTGTTTCAAAAAATAACTAATTCAACCATTAAAGATGTACTTACTGTAAAAACTCACAATTGATGATTCCAAAAAAGTCGTTGAGGAAGTGTTGCCGCCAATGAAGTGTTGCCAATAAATTATTGAAAATAGTTGTTGAAAAATCATCAAAAATTTTTGTCAGGGGAAGAACGTTGGGGGCCACTGGTTGGGGAACACAAAAAATCATAGTTTATATGAAAACAACCTTGGAATGATAACCATTACTTTTATATTAACGATCATGCATTACTTTTATATTGACGATCATTGCATTTAATGTTCGTACGAGTATTTGCAAAAACTAAAAAAATTGTAGGAAGTCATTCTTCAAATTTGCAAATGTTCTTGAACTTTGCAAATGAGTCAAAACTTTTGCATATATAGAGCAAATTCGTAACAATAAAATATAAAAGTCAGGGACATTAACAAAAATTATATTCGAATGTCGCCACACATTTGTGAATCTCCTTAGCATCATTTACTTAAAAGAGATTCACATGATAGCTCGCGAATGTCGTACTATATATGCGAAGGTAGTACTTTATTTGCGGAGATCGACCATAATGCGAAGGTTGAGGACATTCGCAAATATTAATATGCGAATGTAGCCACACATTTGCGGACCTCATTGAAGATCAATTACTACACATAGTAGCTCGCAAATGTCATCTATATATGCAAATTTTATACGGTATTTATGAAGGTACATAGATTTCAGTTATAAGAGGTTCACAAATTTGGTTATGTGAACTACATGAGGTCTGCAAAACCATCATGAGAATGTGCTTTTTAGTGAGAGGTTGCAAGATCGGGACAACATACCTATATATCATGCGAACCGTAGGAGGTTGGTTCATGCAAAGGGTAAAAAGGTCCTAAAAAGTCGAGCATTTACGAAGTTGGACATGGGATGGATTTCAAAAATTGTAAGGCATTTCAAAAAATATATCATTTTTCTTGTATAGTACGATCATGTTACACACACACACACACACACATATATATATATATATATATATATATATATATATATATATATATATATATATATATATATATATGCGAATGTCAAGATGTTTGCATGTGAACGTTAGAGGTTCGCAAAGGGTAAACATGTTCTTGGGAATCAGAATTTTGGGCATAGAGAGGATTTCGGCAAATTGTGAGGCATTTTTGAAAATGCACCATTTTATAAAGACAGTACAGTCATTTTTTGTTTAAAAAAACAATAGGATTCCTAAAATCCTCAAATTTCAACCCGTCTTTGGTATGCCCATTATGATGCAGCCTTGAAAATCTTGGACTATAACAATCCCATGTTCGCATGCACATTCAGAATCCAAAGAATCCAAAAGTTAATCAGGAAATGAACTCAGAATTTTTTTTAACAGGAATTCAATATTTATGATATGCTTTATCCATTAGTACACAATTACAATGTATATTCTTTATCCAATTGTGACCCAATAAAAATGTATAGTCTCAACAACATAATTACCTAAGTTGCACCAATTTACATGTTAATTACCTTTGCTTCAATGCTTTAGGCAGGTTCCATGCCTCGACTTGCTGGCATCAGTTTAGAGGTGGGCCACGTATGGCAGGGTGGACGTGGGGCCCACCCAGGGTTTTTTCGCTTCGGTTAGAGTTCTTTGTCATAAAAAAATAAAAACTTGCTGGCATGAGTTCAAACATTAAGATTAGATTGGCTCAAGGTGTTTACAATGAGTCAAAGCACATGAATTCATTGAGCAGCCGATTGGGAACGGTTCAAGAGAGACTCAACATCGCCTTCCACAAGATGAATTGCAGACATATAAATGACTTCGTCCATATTGAAATAGAGACATCAGACATCATTTTTCCTATCGAAGGAGGAAAATAAGACAATGATGATCATAAAAGAAATTTTGGAAAAAGAAAAGTTGAGGATGGAGAAAAAAAAAAGAAACCTCTGACACCAATTCAACACAATTTTTCAGACATGGATCACAAAATAAGATATGCATATGGCTGATTTAAATTTTTGTTATGCTTATGCTTATAACTTATAAGTTGTTGATTAACTTATACATAAAATTTTAGTTTATTTTTTATTATTTGTGATATGTATTACATTGGCTACACTCGTGGGTAAGAAACCCATTAGCTGGAACTCAGTAGAAAGTTGTTTTGACCAAATCTAACCACATGGATGTGTTCAGCATAGTCAAAGCAGTAGGAATTGACTCTTGGATCACATTTTTTGACATAAAAATACATATTTATGAGGGTTGAAAGTTGGTACATTGTAGGCTGTTGATTTTTTAACCCCTGCAAAATCTTACATACATTGGAATAACATGATCCAATCACCGATTTCTGTTAAACTAAACATGTAGATCAAATCTGAAGGGTCAGACGTGCAAAAACATAAAAAAATAACAAATATTACAGTTTTCAACAAGGGGGTCCCTTACCCACATGTGTAGCCAAAATATATATATATATATATATATATATATATATATATATATATATATATATATATATATATATATATATATATATATATATATATATATATATGGAATGCCTCATGGGAACCTTAGCACCTTGCTAAGGTTTTCACAACATTGATTTCATGAATTAAATTTTTAAATGTGAAAGTGTCAAAAATCAAATGTTTTTGAATAGTCTTAGGATGAATGAGCTCAGGGATTCTTCAACATAGGACTCTTTAAAATCCTAAGACTCATATAATCCTTGTTCGAAATCTTCAAACCAAACCGGCCCTTAGGACAAAAATTATAGAACTTTCTAGCTTTTAACATTCACACTCGGTAGGAATTCCAAAAATTGGAAACACATGCTGGATGTGCTTATCCCAACGGAAATTTCCGGATTTTCATTATCTAGAATTTGAATAGCAGGAAGTTCCCCCTTTGAGAAGCAAAATAAACCTTCTTACTAACACATGATATAGATCTCCAGGATTCTATACAATCTGCACCATGTGTTGTCCATCAAATCATACTTCGACAGCAATTTCCACATTTGACAGGAAATCTCTGTGCACTGAATGTGGGTGAATGCTAAGGTGATTAAAAATCAGGTTGCTCGACTATATTATATTTACCAGAATTTTATTTAAAACATGTAAAATGTTTCTTTGGAGAAGAAACATGCAATCAAAACCACCATTTCTAAACCTTGCACCACATCTAGATGAATGCCAAAAGTCATAGAGACCCCCAGTTTCCATCAAATGACCAACCCCTATTGGCTGCTGCAATACCTTTATACTAGACATGAAGGTTGTAAATCAGCTCTTACTAAAATCAGGCCAATAATGAAATAATAGCTTGAATAATGATAGTAGGAACTCAAAATGGGGCTCTAGACACTGCCTAATAACATGCTTTTCAATGGCCATCTTAATATCATGATCTGACATTAAGAAGCCAAAGTATAACAACACTAAAGCAGACTCGAGAAGAATTTCACTCTTGGCAACACACAATGCGTTGGCTCAAGAGTGAAAATGAAGAAGCAAATCATAAAACAATTGACTATCAACTACATTCATAGTTAAGTAGGGAAAGACAAGAATATCTGACTGGCATAACCTAATTTTTTTTTCCATGAAGGACGGGGAAACCACCCTCAGGATCAGAGACCTAGTCATGCTGGCTAAGCCTGCCGTACTTATGGTCATTTTCCAGATAGTGTAAACCTGTGGCGCACCCAGGGAGTTGGCCGGCTTCGGCTGAGCAAAGGCTTATCCCTTGCCCTCACTAATGCAAGGGGTTTGACACTTATGGGAATGGAACCCTGACCACTTGCCTAGTGGCCAAGCCCCCCTCCACTACACCAAAACCCCTGGGGCTCAACAGTGGCATAACCCAGGTTGCACCAAGCTGATGTACAACATAGTGAAGCAACTAAGGATCGGCTAGAGCATGACATGAAACACGACCAACTTCATGAATTCTAATGTTAAGTTTTCTAATAGCAGATTGTGGAGTACCATCAAGCAAGAACACAATGTTTGTGAAATCTGATTGTTTGAGATCTTAGCTCCACATGTCTCACAAGATAAACGGCATGCCATAAGAAACTCGAGATTCCATGTGCAGCAAGCAGCAATCTCTAGCTTAATCCTAGGTTGCACTCGTTCAGGTTTGTTCCTAGAATAAAAAGCCAACCACCAACATCTGAAAAGGAGACCATCCCTGAAAGTGGTGACCATTTCCTTTACAATTTTTCTAGCATGGGCGAAGCATGAAATAACAACACATGGCAGTCAATCTACAATTTAGCATTTAGACAACTTCAAGAAAATTGACGCTAAGGCACCATAAACTGGTATGCTAACAAAAATTACATTTACATCAACAAGTAAGAAGATAATCAGAAGCAGACCCCAAACCAAACAAACATGGATGATCAATTAAACTGAAGAAGTTAACTAGTGACAATAGAAAGAAATGGGAAAACCACACAACATTCATTAACTACAAAAGTCCACTCAATTTGTTCAAAGAAAATGCAAAAAAATTTACAAATAACAAACTAAACTTTAAAAAGTATAACCTAAAACGTAAAAAGAACCAACCTCAATCAAAATACACTAAAAGTTCATCGTACCCAACAGAGCACTCACATTTAACTGAAAAAGTTGTTGGAGATGGATCCAGCCTACCTCTTAATAAGCTCAAGATCAAATGGTTTAAATAAATACTCTTCTAATTGAAGATATGAAGATAGATTTTGATTAAAGCAAGAATCCTTACTTGCAACATTCTACACTTTTAAACATATTTACCCAAAATAAAGCACTCCATCACAATGCAGTAGCTGTCATTCTGTATGATGTCTGCCTTGTGTTTGAGTTCAATTGTTGAGGTATTCATTAATGACTATCAATAAAGTTACAGTGTTTAAAACGGTACCATTCTGCCTCCCTATAATATGCACAGGCTGCAACTTGTGTTTGAAAAAGCACCATTGTTAGTTAAATAAGTTCTTAAGTTTGAAAACCTGATAAGTTCTTGGAATTTGAAAAGGTCATAGAAAGAGAAAGGCAAACACTAACTTGGTTGGATGACACATAAGCAATGTTCCCAGTAGCACTAGTTCCTCAGGGGTTCCATTGTTACCTGGGAACCATGCTTAACAGACAAGTTAGGACAGGTTGCCTAGGTCTTTAATTGGGAAACCGAGTAACTCAAAGAAATAAGCTTACAACCTAAAACTGAAGATCAAAATGATGCAATACAAAGAATATAACTTAATTACAACAACAGAAAGCAAAAATCAATAATTGACATTACAAATGAAAACAAGCATCCATATAACCCTTCTTAAGCACTGTGAGTAATCTATAACACAGTTGAGTTGTACATCTATCAACATGTCCACTTACAGTATGATACAATGTTATCAACAGATGTAGCTATGAGATCTTGGAAATTTCAGGAAAGAAGAAACTTGATGTTATGAAAAGGTCCTTCGGAATGAAATAGTGGCAGCTCTTGTACCAGGACGATCATGGGTAGGCTTTCACCGCTGAAGGCCCATATGTATGGGAAGTCATTCTCAGACACTACCTGACTACAGAA
Organism: Nuphar pumila; assembly: GCF_984573655.1. Lineage (NCBI taxonomy): Eukaryota > Viridiplantae > Streptophyta > Magnoliopsida > Nymphaeales > Nymphaeaceae > Nuphar > Nuphar pumila. The sequence continues at coordinate 20,415,563 of NC_143255.1, read as the reverse complement.
GACATGAGTAAATGGGAGGCCTTCATGCAAAGATCAGCTGGATGGAGTCCTATCATTGAAGAGGATGAGGTTACCTGGGAATTATTCTCAATAAGGCCATGTTATGAGTATCAATTAGAACTATCAGTTCCTAAGAGAGGAATTTGGTCATGTCGCTTTAACCCAATGCATAGTCACAAATATCGGTCTCGGCTATATCTCGGCAAGGCAATTTCGAGAAAAATTGGAGAAAAATTCGGCTATATCTCGGCAAGGCATAGTCATAATATAGGTTTAGTTGATAAATCTCGAGAAAAAATTGGAGCTTAAAAAGTTTTAAAAATTTATATAAAAATAGCATAAATAAGAAAAATACACATGTAATCAAAGAAATAAGTAAAAAATATAAAAGAAGGAAGAAAAACGTATTTAAGATATAGAAAACAAGTAAAAAAGTAAGAAGTAATGGATAATAATGTGATGTTATCATGATAATAATGTGATGTTATCATGATAATATAGTGATATTATTGTGATACTATTGCGATATATATACACTTCTGACATTTTCAAAATATCGTGATATTTTTCCTTTAATATCGTTTTATGAATTTATAGTGATATTATGGCTATATTTTCAAAATATCGCCTATATCTGTGACTATGACCCAATGACAACAATGTTCACAGGGCTGTTCCCTAATGACAGAGTTTTAACATAACAAAACTTGAAGCTAAGAAGATTCTCCTCAGCAAGTTCTTGCTCTTTTTGCTTTCAGGTAGAGGAGTATATACCTTTCACTTTAGGTTGCACCCATGTTTTCGAAAGATTTGTGACCTGACTAGACAAGAACTTGGATCAGGAAGGAGTCCAATTGATTACGTAAATAACATTGGCACTGTGGTTACACAAGGTGGAAGCTGACACGGAAATGGCAGTTTTTCATGGCATGGAGGTACATTTAGTTTGAAAGCAATGAAAAGCTGCTTGAGGCTACCTATCATTACCCCAATCAACATAATGGTCCAGGGTTCAGTTCAGCTGTAGGTCAGAAAATACTACCCAAGGCAAGATCTAACTTGAATTAGGTCTTCAAGAATATGTCCAAAGATTTTTAAACCTGGAGATAATTTAATCTGCCATGCCAAGAATTTGATACATCTTAGGATGACAACTTGTCCCCTTGCTAATCAATTCTACTAATGTATTCTATTTTCCCTAGAAAAATGACAAACAGATCTTTGTATCATTCAACTACATGGTTTGCTGTTTATGCAGAAAGACAAATCTAAGTGCAAGAACTAAACCAAAATATTAGCAGCATACATGCAATTGGCCTCCAAAATCATTAATAAACGATTCCAATTAACATACATTATTTTGCCAACTATGAGACTACAATCTCCAACCAACAAACCATAACCACAACCACAGATTTGTGCGTATAGGAAGCCACTACCGAGTAACTAATCCATGAAATAAATCAGTTCCCTTGTTTATTCACCAATAACAGTGAGAAATCAAATCTTCAACTTGAGAGGAAACTTGAAAAACCAAGCCAAATTTATCAAAATGAAGGCCGCAAGACCGTTTTTTTGTTTTTCAAAGAACGAAAAGCCACAAGACCATTAGAACGCATCAAACACATCAATCACCAAATGACCCACATCAAGAACAAAATACATCAAAAATTTCCTATCAAATGCGAAATTTACACAATGATACAAACTTGATTGAGCCTTTTACACGCTCGTTACCCAACATTCACTAAAAACAACAAAACCCGCCTCATTTTTTACCACATTCCTTCTCATAATGGTTAAAAATAATCAAAGTGTAGAAAAGTCGCTGATTCTACAATAAAAATGGGTACTTTTGATATTGATATAAACAAAGAGTACAGTGGTGAAAGAAAGAGAGAGAGCATCAGAGAAGGGCAATAACGATGAAGAGAAGAATGGCAGCAACGAGAGAGTACTTGAGAGCCGCCACGAGTATCGAAACGGAGATGAACAAGAGTTGCCAGAGGACCTGGACGCTCGCCCACGTCAACAAGCCGGTCAATCCGACGGCCAGGATGTTCTGGGGATCCGGGTTTAGGAGATCCGCCCACCTGAGCGGCAAGATCGGCCGCTGATTGCCGCTCTGGTCTTCCTGGCCATTGCTTCCGTTCTGTGGTTTACCCTTCTCTATGCCGTTCCCCTGCGAGAAGAGCAACCGGAAATTTCTCAAGCGTCTTCGAGAATGGAGAATTGGGTGCTTGTGGAAGAAGAGTAAGAAGGAGAGGGATGTGGTGCGGGGAGGGGAAGGGAAGGAGGCCAGTTTGATTGTTGGGAGTGTAGTTCTTGGAGCGAGGAGAATTGCAGAACTCGCCACCATCATCATCGAAACGTTGGAACGATGACAATCTCGAGAGAGATCGAGAGAGAGAGAGAGAGAGAGAGAGAGAGAGAGAGAGAACTGAACGATTTCACCTCTTGTGATCATCCACAAAGGTTGAAAACGGCGAAACAACGGCAATTAAATTATATGCGAGAAATTGGATTTTTTTGCATTTTATTTAATAAAATATTACAAATCAATAAATTAAAATAAAGAAAAACGGGTAAATAAAATCAATATATAAAAAATAAAATGGATGCGTTTCTATCAGATAACCTATAAAAACATAAATATCACCATAAGAGTGTGATGTTTTGGTTTACTTGTAAATAACATGATATTTTCACTCTTTAAAACGGAGATTTAAAGTATTGCTTTTGGACCCAATATTTTTAAAACATCAACTGACATTTGTGGATGTACTTTTAATTTAAGTTCTTTTTATTTTCAATCTAACACTTTCTTGATCGCCAAACCACAAACTATAATTTCATATGGATTAATATTTGGTGCTATTGAAGGGACAAAATTATATAAAACTATTGAGCTAGAAATAAGAGGTTGCTTTATCGACTCAATCTAATCACATATCACATAGATGTGCTAGGGATGGCTTGTTTGCTAAGGATCAAACCTTGGATAATGTTATTTCAATCTAAAAATATAATTTTCTGACTCATGAAATTTTAATGCATTGTGAACCATTGATTTTTGAAGCCCTTAAAACACTTGCTTATGTGTCCTAATCATATGATTTAAAATTCATTTCACACTAAACAAAACTTATAAATAGCATCCATAGGATTTAATCTACCAAAGAAATCTAAAACCTATGATTTCCATATCAATAGTTTCTTATGATTCCATGTCTTCAATAACACCAAAATTATCCTTCTCTCTCTCTCTCTCTCTCTCTCTCTATATATATATATATATATATATATATATATATATATATATATATATATATATATATATATATATATATATATATATATATATATATATATATATATATATAGTGATTGATAGCTGCTCACACGTGAGGTGCCAAATGAGCATGATAAATGGGTTTTTTAGTTTTTTTTAATTTTATTTATAAATTATGACTGTAGAGATGTGATCTATGTACTTGATTTTATAGGGATCAGCTTTTGAAGAGTTCGATTTCAACACGTGTAGGTTTTAGTAAGGTTCGAAAAATCAACCGTCCAAACTCTTTATAAATTTTTGAGGTTCCAAATATCATTTTTCATAGAAAACACATTTATGGGGTTCAAACTGCAAAAAAAATACCCAAAGGGCAGAAAAACCCATTTAACATGTATCATTTAGCATCTAGCGTATGAGCAGCTACCAATTTCTCTATATATACCACTTTTCTGGCCTACCACTAGCCTACTTTTCATGTTTTTCTTAAATCTAACTTTATAAATTTGTTCTACGTGCATGCTTTTATAGGAATCAACTCTTAAATTGTTTAATTCCTACAGATAAGTTTATATAAGATTTAAAATTAAATGGTCTAAATTTTTATCAATATTCAAGCCTTAAAAATAATATTTTTATCAAAAAACATGACCCAAGTATCATTTCCTAGCAAATCGACCATGTTGAATACATGCTACATGTTAAATTTGTAAAAAATGACCTGAAAACACCTATTCACTCATGGTAAGACGAGGGTAAGCCAGAAAAGTGGTAGGCAGCTACCCCTATGTATAGAGAATGAAGATTGTGCTGTTCTATTTTTCATTAGGTCAAGTTAGGACCCTCCAAAAATCACAGTTTTAAGTTTTTTATGCTAGATATGAACCGTTTGATGTGTTTATCATTGAATATTTATTAAAAATAAGCTTTATTTCAAATTGATTTGATGTAAAAATGTGAATAGTTTATCATAAAATTTTAGTACAATATCAACCATTGATTTTTTTACTTCTTTACAATACACATCTGCACATAGAGATGCTTAATCAGAAACATGATGTCGTAAATAATTACAAACAGTTTCAATGGGACAAAGCTTAGAGTGTTTGCTTACTTAATTTGAACTCATAAATGTGTTCGCTATAGCTTAACAGAAAAAATATATTAGATTAAGCATTTTTCGTATTTACATGTATATTTAGAGTGATAAAAAACTGACAGCTCATATTGTACCAAAATTTGATGAATTATAGAAATTGCAGTTTCTCATTGAATTAATTTAATCTATAGGTTAGAATTAAAGACTACTTTTTTTACGTGCTACTCATCACTTTATATATACTAGCATATTTTAACGGACCCATCATATAAATCATGTTTTGATTAGAATTTATAAGACAAATAAGATAAATAAAATATAAAAATATTTATGTGTTTAAAACAAATTATATCATATTTTAATTAAAACATAGAGCTAAAGCAAATGCTCTTTTTATACACCTTACTATGTGTTAAATTAAAAACATGCAAGTAAAAAAAACTCAAGTAAATATCCAACTATCCAATGAAAGAAGGAAAAATAAAAGTTATATATACCATAGTAAAACTTAAAAAGTAAAAAAAAAAAGAGCATACCATTTGTAAAGGGATGCAAATTCTTAGGTAAGCCAGGTTGGAACTTTTAGGAAAGAAAATTCCTCATAGTGAAATGGATTTCAACTTGTGTCAATTGCTTTTTATAGACCAACCTTGGCAAAATGTTGGTAGCCTCCATAATAGCTAGTCTTATATGTAAAATATTAAAAAATGCATAAATTTCCAAAACTGCAATGCATCTAAAACTGGTGGATTGTGTGTGTGTGTGAATGAAACTCAGGTCTCATCTTGGCCACATAGAGAGAGAAATATGCAGCTATTTCTAGTTGTCAATGTTGGCCAAATAATGGAATCGCAAGTATCTCTACACTAGCCAACTAGCTTAGATAGGCTATGGGCAGCATGACATATTTTTGTAATATCTTGGACTTCTTTGAGTCTTTTGTATTGCTTGGACATGGGTGGCATGAATGCCATTTTTTCATGTAACAAGGGTAGATAGGAGGGACATGATCTATATAAGGTCCAGCCCAAGCCATTTGGCTCATTCATATACTGTTCACTTGAGCGTTTAATGCATTTGGAAGAAATTTCCTTGTGAGACTCTATTGAGAGTGGGCTCTACCGCTGTTGGAGAAAGCCCCTTCAGGGAAAAGCCGAGAAGAAAGAGAGCAGTAGAGAGAGAGAGAGAAAAGAGAGTCTTGAATCCTCAGAATGTTGTGCCACTAGAATGTGCGTAACTCCATCACTAACCACTCTTTTATAACCCACCAACGGTTACAAACCGTGGAAGGAACCCATTGACCCGTTATTATTTCTCATAACCCATTAATGCATCCAAATAAACACAGAAACTTTGGGCAAAAATATACTTTGGTCTTGATTGGATAGGGCCCTTCCTGGCCCGACAGGTGGGCGCACACATACATGTGAGTGGTAGTTATCCTAACCCCTTGTTATAAAGCCTACAACAAACTCAAAACTCTTCAATATGAGACTATTCCACATCATCAAGTCCAACCTTTTTCCAAAAAGAAAACAGCCCACGTTTTTCTTTATTTGAATTCCCTCACCTCTACTTCTAACACCCAACACTCTACTCTAAAAGAGTTAGGCTTATGTGGTTAGACCCTAACAATCTAAGTTTTTTAGTTATCCACCCCAACCTCTCACCCAACCAACCCAATCCAGCTCAACCTCTTTTCCCTATCTCCCAAAGCTAGCCGACCCCCTTCCCCTAGTCTCCCTCTACCTACCTCCATTGAATCAACAACCATCTTATTTCTTACTTTTCTTTAAGATCCTATGCACTGGATCGTAGTGTGGATCTATCCCTTTTTTTAACAAGGATGGGTGATCTCACAGTGGTTCTGTGCATAAGGTTCTGAAGGGCAGCTGCAGGAGATTAATTATTTTAGAAGTGGAGATGCATATCTGTTCTAAAAAAGCATACTAGGCAAATAGTAGATGGAATTATCCTCTATGTTGCCGTGATGCTATCTATAAAACTGAGTCCAGTAGCACTCAAGCTAACCAATTCCTAAAATTTTGTTTCGTGGTAGTCTATGTCACAATGATAGGGAAAAAACCTGGCATGAGAGTTCGATTTTGTTTGAAAAATAAGACACAAGGACACATATTTTTGGTTTTTAAACCAGTAAAAAACTATTTATGATATTTTAATATATAAAAATGTGTTTTTTATTGATTTTTTAGTACAAATGTTAAAAATTATTGAAAAACATTAAGATAATATCTGTATGTAATCCATGACACGCCCTGTAAAATGGCATGTCGCTGTGACATACATGGTAGTTCTTGGCAATATGTGTTCCATGATGCAGTACAAACAATTGAAGATTGAACAGAGCAGAAAGCTTAGTTAGTTCCACCAAAACTCACCCCAAGTCTTGTCATAGTCGACTAAGTCAAGCCAAGACTTTCGATTCAGTCACGTTAATGACCTAATGACAAAGGAAGCTGTTAGGGTGCAGCTTGAGCCAGCTGGGTCCGGCCTGGCATGCCATCACAAGGGACAAAGGCAGTACATTACCATGTTGGTTGGGTTCACATTATTGCATTGGGCCCCTGACCAGCAGACCAGGCTCCACCTGAAGGTTTGCTGTTGTAAGACGAGGCATTACTTCTGTCGAAAAAAGATAACCACTGGGTTGTCAATGGTTCGAGTATTACCCGGTCCTGGTGCATCCCAGATCTGATTGGATCCGAGTTTGGTAATACAGAAAGAGGTCTGACTAACAACCTTGTTTGGACTTATTGGGACTGGTTAGTATATGGAGCTAGGTATGGTTTATGAATTTTATGCCAAACCGGGGTCTGAACTGAGCTCCGAATAAGATCTATAATTTTCACGTAAAAACATGAAAATTATTATTTTATTGGTTATAAACTGGGTTTAGTTTGTGTTATCCGCATGAGATTTGATAACCGTTGTTCTTATTATTTTATTTGTTATAGACTGGGTCTAATTTGAATTGGGTGAACTTGGCAGTTTTCCCCATTATCCCAATCACATGGTCGAAGTTGAATGTGCTCTTGTCCTGCGCGTTGCATGAAAATACCAAAAAGATCACATTCACTGGATAAACATTGGACACGACGGACATAGGGAATGCCTTCAGCTGTGTCCATAATATCGTTTAATATCCATTCCAGTAACATACAGGGACATGGAGAACAAAAATGAAAAAAAAATAATAACGGACGATTATTTTTAGCTCTCTCACCCCCGACCCTGACTCCCCACTGTCTCTCTCGCAGCGAGAGAACCAAATGGTTTCTCTCTAAGCATCGGGCCACCATTCACTGACGGCCAGAGCCATGCGAAGCTCTAGAGCTCGCCCTGCTCCTCGGTGTCCTACAGCCCAGATGGTGCCCTGCTCCTCGCCATCACTGACGGCAACACCGTCATGAGACTCTTCGACTTGCTCTACCTCTGACGAGACCTGCTGCTTCCCGATCACCAGTGTCTCCACCATCGCCTTCTCCCCGCAATCCACCTACCTCCAGACCTTCCACAAGCCCTCCTCTGGCCAGCAGCAGGACAAGAACCTCACCCTCTGGAGCATCGCTGCCTTCGTCCCCGTCTACCATATGTTCTAGAAGAACATTTTCAAGACAACATGGTGTTTCCCCATCTTTCTTCTGCATTTCTTTGGGAGTTTGGACATATGTTGAGCTGTTTGCCATTGCATCAGGCCGTCTATCCGATTCAGCGACGACGAATCGATGACCTGTCGAATGGCAACGAACGAGATACACTTCTTTGTTCTGAAGGACTTCCCCAAGGGCATCCTCGACAAGCTCATGATCCACAGGATTGCCGTCATGGAGCTCCCCAGCTCACCGGCTTCTCATGTCGCGGCTTTTGTCTCCAAATCGAAGGTATTAATTGTTCTTTTCATTTGTTTTTCCTATCGTATGCAGCTCGTTTTAGCCTTCCTGTGCTTTCTCATTCATTTGCGGGAATTGAGAAGTGTTTGGTGGCAAAAATTCATGATCTTAAAAATACGTGTTGGATTTTTAAAATTCATCAAAAATTAAAAAGATCGATGTTCATGTTCATGCTAAATTGTTGAAAATAAAGTATAAATTTGAATCTTAATGTGAAAGTGTACTTGAATCCATTAACACTTTGGTAGATCGATGACGGGTATGATCTTTATGTGATCATTTTCCTTTCTCTAAACTTTATAAGAAAGACGGTTTTCTTTTGATGATAAATAAAGAACCTCAAAAAGATAATCACTCTATAAGGTTTGAAAATCATAACTTATTTTGAATCTAATTGCAATTGAGCTCATCGTAGAGTTGTAGACAAAACAGGTCCTTACAAGACAACACCATGCCACATCATATGAAATATTATATGACCCAACCAAATTAGATCACATAAAGTGAGCCTTAACCTAAGAGGGTTCATAATGTGCGATTCATCATGTATATAAGCCCACACAATTTTTTTTTAACAATACCTTCATAATTGGATTCATATATCCAGGCCAAAAATCCTATTATCAGCGTCGGTTCAAGTTCAAACCACAGATATTTGGAAGACAAGATCTGAGTAAGGGTATATTGTTATGGAATAAACAAAATAATATAGTGTCCTGTCAGTTTTGTTTTGTTTTTTATCATTTCGTCCAATCCTGGATAAGCCGTCAAACAAGCCCTGTGAGAACGGGAGACCTCAACTATTTTACTTGGTGGGTACGAGAATATGATAATTGTTTGTAAGCAAAGGGTAGTAGAGTAACTTGAGCGAACCCACAAGAATTCTTAATTGCCTTTTCCTTTCACACCCGTAAGATGCCCAAAAGTCAAATGACACGTAAACCAGTGCAAACCCTTCTCTATAAAACCTGCAGAAGGTGACCTCGATTTCAGCACCTTCTGACACTGCTTTCCTTGACGGGAATCACAGAAATAGGAACAAAAGGGCAACACCAACAAAAGTTTCATATTCTCTGATCAGTTTGTTATCATGTACAAGCTGCTATCTCATCACAAACCTGAGAAAACATATCATGGTCATCAGGAAACTACCATTTCTTGTTTACAGATCCCATCTGAGTTTCTGGAAGAAGCAATGTTTGCAGGAGGTAATTGTTTCCATTGCCTTTAGTCTCTTCTTCAGAATTTTTTTTGTTGGTCATAACTGTTTTCTTTTCTTTATTACACGGAGAAAAACCACATCCGGGATCAGAGACCTGGACGCGCGCGCTGGGTCTTAACCTGCTGTACCTATAGTCGCCATCTCGGTGGTGTAAAACTCCGCGGGCACCCTTTCGAACCTGGGGAGCCTCATAACTGTTGTTTTCGTGAATTATCGCAGGAGGCTTTTGGAGTGTTGAGGCGGCATTCGGTTGTGTGGATGGAGTTGTTAAAACATCAACTGGTTATTATGGAGGCACCCTGAGGAAGCCCACATACAGAGAAGTGCAAAATGTAAAGTTTACTATTTGGAAATCAGAAAGAGTTAAGTTTAGAGAGAAACCTAATTAAAAAAAGTCAGCCTCTTTCAATATTGACTATGCAATCCTGTGTTCATATCTTTGCAGGTCTCTAATGTGAACACAGGCCACACAGAAGCTGTCAAGGTGGTGTATGATAAGCGAAGTGTTTCATTCACATCTCTCTGTGAGGTCTTCTGGGACACACATGACCCCACGGACAAAGAATTCCTGGTATTCCTTTATCTATTCTCTACTGTATAATGTATATTGTATCTTCACCAATTATTCATCATCCTTATGACTTGAAATGAACTTGGTATCAGCAATTTGGATTGAAAACACATCTTAGATCTGCAATCTTTTACGCGAATCAAGAACAGAGAAGAGAAGCTCTCAAATCAAAGGTCAGACGGCAGATGAAACTCAACAGAAGGATAGTTACGGTTGTCCTTCCAGGTTACACTTCAGAGTTCTTTCTTGCAGAGAATTGCAATCAGAAATATTATTTGCAGAAATACCATATTAGGCTATGTGAGTGCCTCAATCTAAGAACCACAGAGCAGTTTGCAGATTCACATGCAGCCTGCAAACTCAACGGGTTAGCGTTTTTATTACAATTTCATTTTCTTCCAGAAAATACTTCAATATATATATGGCACAATATATTTCAATTTTGAGGTAAATCACAAATATATGATTTTTCCTTTCAGGTTTTTGGCAGGAGAATGTATGGATGTTAAGAAAAACAAAGAGAGGTTGAAAAGGTTTGTAGACAGTAATGATATTTCTGAGGACACAAAGAAAATTTTGGAGATCATTCTTCAAAGCTGGAGCTGATTGGTATGTGTCCTTTCCTTTTAAAAAGCTGTCCTTTGGGTGGAAAAAGTTTTTCTTCCTTCCAATAAAACCTAAAAGTCAAGCCCATATCGCGTAACGCTGCCACCTGTGCAAAACAGGAACAGTTTTGGTAATTAACAAAGAATTTAAAAAGATTTTGGAGAGAAAATATCTTACCTTTAAATGTGGCAACAAACTGTTTCAGGAATGAATTTTCAAACCCACTCATGGGTCATGAGATTATTTTGTCTCTTTCCTTCCACCTAAAATATTTAATAATAGATATGATTGTAGTTCATGATCTTCATCAGATTTAAGATGATGCCCCAAATAGATTCAAGAGTTGACCTTCTACTAATAAGTTGCCCTTAGATGGCTGACTCTTCTTTACAAGGCATGAAATTGATTGTTGGACCAAATACAAAGCATTGGCTTATCATTACCAATAGGAGAAAAGATCCTGTGCAGGTCAAAACCTAGCTAGCAGGACCACACAAGACTGCACATGGGCCGGGCAGGTGGATAGCAAGTTCTAATCCAAAATGTTCAATTCTACCTGGACCCAGTTTCTGAGTGTTCCCACACGCATCCGATCTTGGCCCAAGATCTTTACCTGCTCTATGTCACAAAGACCAAGGACATAAACTGTGGTAAATCTTCTAAAAATAGGATACGAGGACACAAACTTTTTTGCTTATTTAATTGACTATGATTACTTTTTGATATTTTAACATGTAAAACATATTTATTATTGAAAATATAATTGAAAATTATAAAAAAAAATCTTAAAAAAGATAAGATATTGGCTGTATGTGTTATGGGTGTGCGTGTCGCATCTCGCGTGTCCCTACATACAGGGCCAAAATGGCGTCGTCCGTGTCGCAGGACGTTGTGAACTTCATCAAGTCATTGGATCCAGATCACCTATGCTTGGTCCTGTCCTATTAGGGATCACCAAAATGTCCAATCAGCCCTATATCTACTTAGATTAGCCTCCCTTTTACAGAAATACAAATTCTATCAGTTTTTGATAAGTGCACCAAGCTCATCCTGTAAGAAAAAAAACAGTTTAGCATGTCCAGTCGTCAAAACATGCACATCCGCCATCCTTAAAAAGATGCATCCCCTTCTATTATTTTGAAATAGACCCAAAATGCCCATATCATAAGTGCCTCACCATGTGGTTGGTTTGCTATTTCTGAAGTCCTTCATGAATATTATGCCATCTTCTATTGCTCTTTGATGCTGGTTTATTCAAAGAGTCCCACCATCATCATTGCTCAGCAGAATCCAAAGTGGGATTTTCATTTAAATAGGTGAATTCTTGACCCTGACTTTCACGATTTGCTAACTTGGTTGCAACGTTAATTTTTTTCACTTGCCACCCACAAATCTGAAGGACTATCATGCACGAGATATGACATAATCCTTCAAATTGGGCTACATATGTATCTACTTTGTGATCTTTACCATTGCATGATTATTTATTAACTTGTAGTAGGACCTTCCAAGCAAGCATGTTTAACACCAAACCCATCACCATCACAACTGTTATTTCCATTACTGTTACTATGATTATTCACATGGTGTGTCCCTTTTGATCATCTTTTTTCTTCCTTTGATAGGTAGGTGGGAACAATTCTGACATATGCATATGGAGAGAGAGAGAGAGAGAGAGAGAGAGAGAGAGAGAGAGAGAGAGAGAGAGAGAGAGAGAGAGAGAGAGAGAGAAAGTTGTGTAGGAGCTTAGTGCAGAAAATTTCAACAAATATAAGGTGTTATATAGATTTTTCCTTTGGATTATGTCATGTAAATATGGGAGATTCATGATGCCATGAAATTGGTGGATAATTGAAGACTGCTTTATCTTTTATGAGGTGTTTCATACTCTAGACCTTATGTTTGTCTTGTAAAAAGATCGATGATGCCATGAAACTAATCTTCCCACGGATTGGAGAAAAGACCAAGTAATATGCCAAAACACATTTTCTGAGTGGTTTTGCATAATCACCGTCCATGCCTCTGCGGTTGGCAACATGATGGGGGGTTTATGGTGGGCCCCACTTTTTGTGAGATGAACAGCAATGATGAATGTGAAGGCGTGTTTTGGCATATTACCCAATCCGTGCTCCCATGGTTTGACATAATGGGTTGGTCCTCAACATTCGTGCCACGTCATTATTGGCACCAACCAAGCAAATTCGTGCCACCGACGGCACCATTTCATTAAGAGCCGTGTTTGTAGCGAGTTTCATTCCTAGGGCGTTGAGGTTTGCACCGCCGGGACAGCAAAGTCCAACATAACCAGATCTCTTATTCCAGAGCCAGAGCTGGTTTCCCCATTCTGTATATATAAAAGAAAAAAAAAGAGTTAGTTTCATTTAAAGTAAATTAAAATAGACTATTTGCCACAAAAAATCTGTATGTACAAACGCCTTTAGATCACCATGGTGCAAGTTGTTTTGATCCAATTGGATCAGATAGATGGATTCTAACATGATCAGGATAGTATGGATTGGCTTCTGAATCATGTTTTTTCAATGAAAAAATATGATTTTATGACCCAGAAAAATATCACATATTTTGGACTGTTAATTTTTTAAACCTTATAAAAGCTTGCCTACGTGCCATGATTGGACTATTTAAGAACCAATTCCCACTAAGAAAAACATGGAGATCACATCTGTAAGGTTAGTTTCATGAAAAAACAAACGAAAAAAATGAAAAAAGAAAAGATGAATTTATATGTACAAACCACTTTAGTGAATATTATCCCATTAAATTATGCAATATAGGTTGGCTAAAGTTGGAAACCACATGCACTTGATGAAATCTTAAAATCAATAATCAACGGTCAGTCCTTGTAAGGCATGGGGATCAGTGGGCTACCCCAGATTTACTTCGTAGGGAGGTGCCCCCCATTAAGTGACTTGAATCCGTAGGAAGGTTCCTGACATCCAAAAAAGAAAAAGAACTAGGTGTCTGACATGAAGTTCAAGAATACTAGTTATATGTTCTAACCTTCAACAACTCTCAAAACAGGCTTGCAACTATTGTAATATTTTTAATAATTTGGACATGCTGCAACCAAGTAGTGGGTTAACACTGTGGTACAGGGAGTAGTGCGGTATTTACTTATTGCGTGCGTACTAAGTCCATAGTTTTTCAAATCAATGTTCAAAGGGATCCACACGATGCTCTCTCCCAACTTGGGTCAACTTGTTGAGCACAACCAAAGAACCCACTGGCCAAGTATGACACCCTTGCGTAATCTACAAGCATAAAATGCTTGCCTGGCCAATTGGCAGGGGGCAACTTGTGAAGGTCACCAAGTTGATAAGGTGTTACAGGTTAAACCCACGGTGCAAATACAAGAAATCAGACCTTTTCTGGTGCTAATTTAGTGCCAGCAAAAGTCTTCCGAGCACCAATAAAGACCTTTATTGGCACTAATGGAATGCTGCCGCTAGTGTTGCCAGAAAAAGTACTGCCGCTAAAACATTTACTTGAGCTAATGCATATATAGTGTTATTTGAATGGGTTTTCACAGGTGCTAAAATAGCATCAGTAAAAAGCCTTTTCTGGCGTTATTAGTAGGGTAATGCTTCAAAATTTTATAAGAAATTTTCAATGATTTTTTTTCTTTAAATTTAATTTATCTAATTGCAAAAACAGCATAATAGAAGATTTAAAACCTATTCAAACTTTGGGCGGGTTACAATAATACATCAACACACACATCTGAATTTAAAGATCTTAATTGAAGAAATTAATTCAAAACAATACACAATTAAATTCAGAATTTATAAGTCTCAATAAAAATCCAACTTAATATAAAAATATCCAAAAAGAAGTTAGATCCCCCAAGAAAGACAACGATGATGATCCGTCCGACACCGCCAAACAACCTGCCATCACACTAGCTCATGCATAATCTGAAAAATGTTAAAGTAAAGAACATTAATCCATAGCCCCAATAAGATATACCAAATGACATAAACATGCATGTAACTCAAACACAAGAGATAAACATTAGTATATCTTCATGCAATCAACTAAAGCATGTAACACAACATGACAATATAAGTCCAATGCATATATTCTCAGCCAAACATGCTTACGGTCAAAATTTATGACATCCTACTATGCATAATTTCAAAGGTAAAATAAACAATTCATAAAAAACCTGCAATCATGTAGAAATTGTAGTAATGTCAGTGATTCAGTACTTAATATTTTGTTTATCTTTTCTCACCCTAAAGGGTACACACTCAGGGTTTTCAAACTTGATTCAACCAATCTAATGAGGTATCTATTATGTCGTATAATTTATTAGCCACATTGATTAGAAAAATCTATCAACTCTTTTGAAGTTTTTCACTGGAGCGGTCTGTGACTGAAAGAACTCCTAGTGGTTTATACGGAATGGATTTCTACTTAGCAAAGATTCAAAACATTCTACCTTGGCTCATAAATTAATTTCAAGTGCTCTTAGCACATGGGCTCTCGAGCCCAACTCCACTAAGGGAGACTTCATAACATAACGTTGTTTTTAACCCATTCAAACTGCTCTCAATACAAATCTCATCTCTGGGTAACTTTGAGCATGACCTCTATGAGGCAATTATGTGGTTATGTGTATATCTTACTCAGTCTATTATTTTATTGGTGCTCAACAAGCACTCATGAGTTCATCGAACCCAAGCTTACCCACGAGCCATGTTTAAGCTCATACCAAATATTTGTTTTCATCATGCATATACCAATTTTAATGCACACATGCTTACATAAAGGCTGCATGCATAATATCATTCATGACTATGCTCATTCAATTAAATCATATGTGCATTAAATATTTTCTTAAGGTTATGCCTCATAATGCATGATACATATTCTCATAAATGACATACACATTCTTAAAATACATGATTCAATAAGAAGTACATTCAATTAACATGCATAAAATATCACAAATCATGTATTAATCACCACTTATCATGCTTAGCAATGTACAAAAATAATTAGGCATTAACACATGTTATTTGAGAAATTTGGATTCCTATTTACTTGATTTAAAAAAAATCACCAAAAAACACATAAAATAGCGTTGGCCTCTAAAATTTAACTGGAGTTGCCCTAAAATATTAGGAAAAAACCACCAAAATTTTAGCCACAAAAGCGTTTTCCATAAATCCATGAAATTTCTGTAACAAACCCCCATACAAAAAAATTTATAGGACAGATTTTGTAATCTGCAAAAAAAATTCTCAACTTAGAAAATTGTCTGGGATTTATTGTGAACTCTTTTGACAAAACCCTTTTTACACAGTCTTCTTATATATCTTAGTTTTCATTGAGATTTTACAAAAATTAATTTAAATCATTTTGAATAGAATTCTATAATTTTCAAAATGATAGGTCGAAACAATGCTGCAACCAGGACAAAAAAATACTTTGTTGCAATAGTCATTTCACCCTAACTCAAATGGGACCAAATAAGATTATAAAATCAAACCCTGAATGTGTAAAACATCCTATTATTTTTATTTTTATTTTTATTTTTATTTTATTTTATTTTATTTTTATTTTAAATTTTATTTTTTAAACTCATATTATGAGAGAAATATATTTTCTTTCGAAATTGATAAGATTAAAAATATGAACAACATAACAATGATTTCAAAAACTCACAATACATTCAATAATCAAGATCAATGATGATATCAAAACATGATCAACTATAATTACAGACAATATAGACATATTTATAGTACATTGTAATAATTATTTAACCATTTTCATGCTAACAATAATTATAATATCAACATGCATAATTCATAAATCATGTTTCAATCATAGATCTATCCAAATAGACATGCGTCTATCCATTAATCACATAGAAGTCAATCAAGATATCAAATCATGGTTTTACAAATGTACTAACATGAAATCAACTAATTAACATGCTAATATTAACTTATTTTTAGTATACAATAAAAAACCCAACCCGATTTTGCTGAAATGCCTTTATAAAACATTATACTTTATTTAAACCAAGATTCAAGCCCAAATAAATTTTAGAACTTATGAATCATGATTATAACGCATAAACCCATCATTCATCCACTAAATACGCTGAAAATAATTGAGATCCAATACTCAATCATAGATCTAATCCCCTCCAAACCTAATCCAATAAATTTTCAAACCCAATATGGGTCCAACCCTACATACTAAATCCAAATCTATTTGTAACTAAATTCAAATCCTATTTAAATTCTAATGTGCATGAATTTAACCCCAAGTTAAATTCAAATCTCATTTTAACTTTAGTTAACATTCTAATTCAATTGAGATTAACTTTTAAATTAATCTACTCAATTAATTCTAATCTCAATGCATAATTGAATGAATAAAAACCATTAAATGAAACATAAAATGATTTTTATTTATTAAAATAATTACCAAAAAGTTACAGGTATTACAACAGACACTAAAAGAGAGAACCAGTAAAATTAGTTTGTCCTATATGCTTGATGTGGCAGCTACCAAGGGTGTTTACAAAGGGGTCTTGTTGCCTGCAGTATGCTAAAGACCTTATTTCTGGGGAAGTAACTACACAAAATATTTGGTATTTGTAGTTGATTCTTTGGTGTTTCTCTGCAATTTCAAGTTTGAAAATAAATAAGAGTACGAGTCAGGTTATCCTTCTAAATGTGAATGAGTAGGTGGGCATAGTTGCACCACTCATTTTTTGTTGTACAAAGAGTTCTTTGCAACTACATTACTTGGGGATACCTCTAAATGTTGGTGTAACAAGAGATTCACATTGGGCAAAGGTAGAAAATAAGATCTCCAAGATGATGGATAGTTGGTTAGGTCATCATCTGGCGGCACCGAAGAGGCTTGTTTTGGTATATCATGTTTTGATGACAATTCCAGATCACTTATTGCATATCCTTAGAATGTCGACCAGCATAGCAAAGAAGGTTAAAAAAACAATTAAAAAGTTTATTTGGGGAGGGCCAGATGGCAAAAGGGGTCCTCATCTTATTTCATTGGATCTCTTGGCTAACCTGACCCACTAAGTGGGTTTGGGCATTAGGAATTTCAAACAGTTGAATCTTGTTTTTCAGATTAAATGGCTTTGGTCTCTATGTATTGAAGAAAAAAAATGGGTCATGGTCATGAGGGCCAAAGATGAAGGCATGCTGCAAAGGAATTGAGTTCATTATAAAGGGGTCTATAGTCAAGGTTGGTAATGGGGTGGACACTCTCTTTTGGAAGGATCCTTAGCTTTTGGACTTACCCCTTTTTGAAGCATACTCATCTTTGTACCGAGCACCTAAGCATAAAGGTAGCACGGTTGTGGCAAGGTGGTTTACCAATGTTGGATGGGATGTTACTCTCAAGACCAGATCCTCTCCACAAGTAACTCACGAGTGGGTTCAACTAATGAAACTTCTGCTACAAGGAGGTCAAATGGGGAGCCAGATAGGCTTTGGTGGGAGCCATCATCGAGCCCCAATCTCTCTTTGGCAATAGCTTGTGATTTTATTTCAGAACCAAGGGTGCAATGACTACCAAATCATGCGTTGTGTGGTGGTGGTCTCCCAATTAAAGCATCATTTACGGGGTGGTTGGTGTTGCTTTAATAAATCCTAACCTATGGTAATTTAAAGAAGAGGGTCTTCGCTTTCCCAAGTCATTGTTCACTTTTTTAGGTGCATGAGGACACATTTCACTTATTTTGAGGCTGCCCTATAGTACAATGGCTTGTTAGGAATGCATGGGGGTGACAAGGACATGTATTTGGAAGCACATGTCACTTAGATCGCTGCTAGTAACTAAGGAAACTTAGGGTTGGGGGTTGAAATAGGTGTTTGTGTGCTGGATTTTGTTGAAGTGGAGATGTGTGTGGCTGAAAAGAAATAACATAATTGTCTGGGAAAAGTAAACTTCCTTACCCACCCTATTCGCACTTATTAAGGGGTCACTACAAGGATGAGGGTCAATAACGGTGATTTTTCTTGATGCTATTGCTCTATTTCTCGCCGTTATTGACCTATAACGGTGCCGATAAGTTGTTAATAAATAACTTTTGCTGACCAGTAACAGTGACATTTATAGGTCGCCTTTAAAGGGTGACCCAACACCAGCGAGATAGGTCACTAGAACTGGAAACTAATAACGGGGACGTGCCCTATAACAACGAGATTTGTGTCTCATCGTTATAGGCTACCTATAGGTTATACCATTTTTGTCTCACCGTTGTAGCCTATAACGGCGAGTATTAACTCGTTGTTGTAGGCTATAACAGAGAGAATTAACTTGTCGTTACAGGCTGGCTATAACGGCGATATGTGGATCTCGCCTACAATGATGACACATGAATCTCGTCATTATAGGCCATAAACCTGCAAACTGAAAACTAAAAATTAGTGTTAAATTTTTTTTACATTCAAATACGCATTCAACAAAACCTTCAAATATACAGTTCAAACATACATCCTCAAACATTCAACTTAAAATATACATCTTCAAAAATACACTCCAAATATATACTTCAAATTAAAAAACAAACATACACTTAAAAAAATACAAACATCTTACACTTCCTATATCCCCTTCAAGCCCATATACACTTTTAATAGTCATATAAATCAAAATTTAATTATAGCAAAGAACTTAGAAATAAAAAAATTATTGAATTAATATTTACATGAGGTTGTCATTGACGGCTCTAAAGTTGCAATGAACTATGGTGTTTATGAGGCCACTTCTTCCTCCCTTGAAGTATCACCCACCTATGATCTGAAGATGCCCTACAATATCAGTAAATATCACAGATAAGACTAGACTGAGGACTCTAAATAAATAAGATTTTCTCGTAACATAAATAAAGTGATCAATTGTACCAATAAGTCAAAGCCCTTTCATACACTTGCCAAGCAATTGTCTAGAAAATGCTAGTGCTAAGAACTTCTAAAAGTTCTTAGCCCATAAATATTTCTCATAAGAAGTGAGGTCGAAGTGTTTGTGCCCACACATTGCCATGTTCTATTCAATTCATAGAAGTGAATCTCGGACCTATGAATAGTGATACACCCAATACGCACAAAGAAAAAAGTAAGTGACTTGGACAAAAAGAAATAAAGTGACTTAGACAAATCTTGTTTGTCGATAACCTTGGACCAATCAATCGAATATTGATTAATACATAATCGATCGAACACTACTTGAAAATGGTAGTTTGGTTTTGGTGATGATACTTGGATTCTGTTGTATTTATCTTTCACGAAATGATGCATCAAAATATTTATCAATCATCCTCTAAATCATCTCGGTGTAACATGGGATCTTCATCGATGGTGTGGGGGATAATGAATAAATCCCTCCGCAATCGGCCTCTTAATACTTATCATTGTTGTGTTCTTCGTTTCGTTCAGCTAAAAATAGTAGAATCTCGTAACAGCTTGAGAATGAAAGCTAATTTTGTTAACTTTGTATAGCCTTAATATAGATCGTTCTGGGCATCACCCATTAAGCCTTGAAGGGGCATGTATTTGCGATCATCATTATCTAGAGCTGGATCCATTATTGTCTACATAATAATGTCATCCAACATTTCTTCGACCAGATCATGAACCTATGTCCTATCCTCGCTCTCATCGTGATGTACATGCACTGTATCTACGTGGGTTTGAGTCAAACTGACATGAGACTGAATATATTCCTTGATAGAACCACGTTTAATTAAATGTAGTTTGATCACTGGTAGAACTTTATATTTTTTATTCTTGCAATCCCGACATGCATCACATCCTACTAGCATAATCAACATGAGCATGTGCTGTTGTAAAGAATCGATCAATTCCAGATGTATAAGATTAAGAACTTATGTCGTTAATGTGTATCCACGTTATTGATCCATATTAATAGACGACAACCCCACTATGTTCAACAAAAAAAAACAGAAAAAAAAGCAAAAGTTAAATAGAGAAGATATAACAAACAAAGGCACGACAAATGAGGAGCCTAATACAACATGAGCATATGATGGTCATTTTCATCATGGTAGCCATATTCACAATCCCTATGTAACTTTGTTGACCACATGTTTTTTAGTGTAAATTCTTTGTTATTTCTAGCTTTCTGTTTATTAGCCCTCTAAGCTCTATAAGTGGCTATTAATGTCTCTGCTATCTCTGGAGTTGTTGTGTTTATTGTTTTCATTTATTACTTTATTATCCATGTAATGTGTCATTCTTTCATTAATCTAAACTTGGTTTGTAGTTGAGAGTTAAATTTGGAAAATACAATTTTCTTGATTTAGTTATAGAGTTACCTTTGGAAAATAAGATTTTCTTGATTTAGTTATTAAATATTTCTATGTTGAATATTGTTATGATCTTTGTTATCATAGCTGACTTTGAAAGTTCTAGTGTGATTTTACCAACAGGCGTCATCCTTTTCCTATGTTTATTGTATTTTTTTAAAGCAAGAAAATGAACAAATAACTAAGTTAGCACAAGACTAAACAAGGCGTAGCGACGTTCAAAATTAAGTTACAAGGTAAAAAGAATCACCTAACCTTATCCTAAACTAATTTACCTAGGCTATCTCAATGAGGCACAAACCTAGATCTTTATGATTCCAGTGAACCACACATTAATGAAAACTGAATCATAAAAAAACCAAGTATTTCCTTCCAGCTGTGTAAGCCAACGATATTGTTGTTGTGAATGATCTAGAGCAGAGAACTCAAAAAGAGATGGGTTGTCAATTTTGAATTGAGAGCACCAAAAAGTTACATAGGGAGTGTGAATATGGCTACCATGATGAAAATAACCATCATATTTGAAAACCAATTCTTTCCCTAGCCTAATTTCCATTCAACAAAATCAATCTCCAGATAAGAAATAAAACATGCCATATATGCTCATATGAATCCCAAAAATTATTTTCACACATTATATGGCTACCATGATGAAAATGACCATCATATGATCATGGTAGCCATATATGCTCAGAACTAAAACATGCCATGTAAGCCTGATACTTTATTTTCTTGCATGAATCCCAAAAATAAATTAAAATGCCCTTTTAAAATAGGATTATGATCTATTAATTACAATTATGCTACAGTAGTACCGTTTACACCTAATGCACATAACTGAATATGTGGTTTTAGATTTGGATGTACCATGGTCCAACCAGTGTCCAATTCGTCTACAATAGACTTTGGTACTCACATCTTCACAATGTCAATGAGCTGAAACTCATAGGTACCAGTTGTTCCAACTCAATCTGTTACCAAAGATATGTTCAACATGGTCAAATTTCTAAGAATCAGTCCTTGAATCATGTTTTTTCTAACCAAAAAACATATTTTTGAGTCCAAACACTAACGGGCTGTATTGATTTTTTGAATCACAAAAAAAACCTGTTCATACATCGTGATCCAATAGTTGATTCTCATTAAACAAAACATGTAGATTACATCTATAGTGTTGGATTGAGCCAAAACAACTCACATATATGAGAACAGCAAATCAAGTGCAATTACATTGTACACTTAAGCTAGAGCAAATTCCATTTGATAGCCTTGGATGTTGCACATCTTAAAAATGAGTGACACCCATCAAAATGGTGAATAAGCCCCTTATTTTTAAACCATTCTGATGCCGTCCAACCGAAATACATATGACAACGAAAAAAAGAATGGGACCCATCCAAGAGATGGGCAGCCCATTAGTACAGGTTTTGGATGTCATCCATTTTGAAGAACGCTGCAATCTCATCTCTTTTAATTTTAAAACCCTAGTGAGATTCGATACTGACCATCAAGACTGATAAAACCCTAAAAAAAATGGTAAAACCCTAAAAAACCCATCATCTAAGAAAAGAGAGGTGAAAGAACCTACCTCCGATCTTGCGTGGGTGGGGTTGCAGACTGGCATGGAGATGACCACCCACCGATGGTGGCTCAGTTGCAGCCGAGCAGAAATGGGTGGACGGAGGGAGAAGGAGGAGGATTGGGCGGTCCAGCGAGATTGCAGAGAAAGAGAGAGAGAAATATAAAAAGGGCCCAACTGTGTTTTTTTCTGGCTGTTAACGAGTCGCCGCTATTGACCCTCATCCTTATAGTGCGTTGCTGCAGGAACGAGTGCAAGTCAAATGGCCTAATTCAGACTACGTTCAGATTAGGGAGAATCACATTGGACATCACTACAAGAAAAACAGTTTTTGCTTTGCTGGCCAACAAATAGCACCAGAAAAAATCTTTGCTGGCGCAAGAATGCGCCGGGAAAGACATAGCCGTTAATGCATTTCCTGGTGCAACTTTACACCACCAGGAATTAAAAATTTTGTTGGCGCAAATTTGCACCAGCAAACATTTAATACTGGCGCAGTTCTGCACCAGTAAAGATCATTCATGAAATTCAAAAGAGCTTTTACTGGTGCAGTAGCGCGCCAGTAAAAAGCAGTATTGGTGCAGTTCTGCACTAGTAATAATGTTATACTGGCGCAGATCTGCACCAGCAAAAATGGTTTCCTGTATAAAACTGCACCAATAAAAACTTTTATTATTCTTTTTAAATTATATATTCCAGTGAGCAAAATACCAGCTTTTCACTTCATATATTCAGCATATTAACATTCTTATGATAACAAGAAAAAAATATTGATTAATTATACAAAGATGGACATGTTAATATCCCCTTAAGAACAAGTGAAAACACACATACATGTTAGCCAACTGAAGTCTCCTGATCTCTTCTTTCAAACCACTCACAGCAAGCTTTTGCCAGAAAATTTTATGGAAGAACATCAATATCATATTATTGTTTGCCACTCAAAATTAACGAACACTACGGCCATATAGATCAGAATTTTTAACTGGTGAATCTGTCTCTGTATTTTCATTGTTATCCTCATGAAATTGCAATTGAGGATGCCTTTGTCTGCAACTTGTAATACGAGATAAATAAGTTTTGCAATGCTCTGGCCATGAGAAAAGGTGAATATTAATTCTTCAGTCCATTTTGCTGACAAAGGCAACCTTCTTGCAAGGTAGAAAAACTAAACATACATAATACGACATGAATGGTACCAACCTGCTCCTGTGGAGGAATCCCCTAAAATAGGATTACATAAGCTATATATTTTTAAAACATATGAAATGAAAAAGGGCTTCCATATGAATACCTGAAAAACAGAGATAATGATGGCCAGCTGGCATGTGATCATAAGCATATATCATGCTTCATATACCTGCTCCAAGGCTCACCGTAGTTATATGAATTCCAAAAATGCCAGTCTGATTGTATACACTAATGAAAGCAGAGAATGCATGGATCTGTTATCTATTCAAGACACGTAGATCTGCACCATCAACAATGATAAAATTAGAAAACTACATAATTGAGTGAATGATTTATCCAAGTGGTTATATTACTGAAGAGTCTATACAACAAGGCACTCAAAAGCAAATAGCCTTCTAAGCAATGCTAATGTCACAAGCACATAGACATACATGCAGCACACACTCACACACAGCATAAGTACCTTGGTCTTTGCTGCCAAACTGGTTGGCCACCACCATGAATCAAACTTATTGACATACACAAGCTATTGAAATATTTCTGATGCTCTTCATTGCAATTGGATGCACCCAGTGGACTTCCAAAGACAGATTCTTCTTGACTCCCCAATACATCACTGACCGAGATAAACAAACCAGCAGAATACACATTTAAAATTGCTGCTATAGATGGTGATACAACCTGATAAAAATTGAATCAATCACATATTAGACCAACCATGCACCAGTCAACAACAAAAAGACTCAAGTAAACCAGCAGTACAAAAAATATCATATGAAAAAAATAAAATACCAGGAAAGAGCATCTGGAAGCATCATTTACAAGGAGAGCAACATCTTTTTTAACAGCCTTGGTTGCATTTTGCAGATTGCCCATGCAAAAACTAACAAAATCGAGAATTTGGCTTGTAAAGTAAATTACACCATGCTGTCAAAGTACAAGAAAACAGAGCAAATTACTAAGGAGAAGAAAGAACATAACCAATTGCAGAACTTCACACATTCAAAATGACAATATGAAAGCAGAACATAAAGTACATCTCCTTATTCATCGACAATATCTTCATTGCTGTCTTGTTCAATTGGGAGTGAAAAGAAAGAATTTGTTTATATAAGATTCTATAATTCTCACTTCATATGCTCTTCATTTACTACATCAATTAGCATGTGCGCATATTCTCTTTGCAAATTACCGAGTAGGAAAAGTTTATCTACATGCATGTTCATTGAATTTTGTATATAAATTTCTTTTTATTTTTATGAGTCCATTATGATTTTATCAGGTTGCGGGATGACAATGGCCACATCATTGAGCAAACTGAGGTTTGTTAAGTAGTTCTCAAATAATTTGAATGCTATAAACTATGTTATAAACTAAAAGAACAAAATCTGTAATAGAGCAAATGAAAAGTTTCACTTACACTCTTATGACACTACTGTCATTGTTGCATGTAACAAGGAACCATGTACATGGATTTACAAGTGTTGGATCCCATCTCTGCAGCACATTGTTTGGGTCCTGTAAATTTAAATTTGATCGCAGAGAATGTAAAGCATCACCTATTCATAACAGATTAGACAAGCATCATTGTAAGATCTGCACATGGAGATGTAGAAATAACATCTGGAACATCAATTTTGATCAGTGACTTGTCAGTTCCTGTAAAACCACCCCGACGATTTCGTTGGGGGGGGGGGGGGGGGGGAGGAAGGGGAACCGCCTCCCCTTAACCGTTGGGGGGATGAGGATAAACCTCACCCCCCACGATCGTCGGGGGAGAGGTTTATCCTCACCCACCGTGAGGACTATAACAAACCTCACGGTGCGCCTCCCCCACCACCGATTGAGGAAGAGAGCAAAGAAAAAAAAATCGAGAGGAGAGCGAAAGGGGAAACGAGTTGCAGAGGAAGCTTACCGGAATTTCGGCGGCTGGCGATGCAGGTAAGGCTCATCTTCTTCCTCTTGTTTTTTCGATCAAACTGAGGGCCGGCAGCCATGACTGCCGGCGAGTTGCAGAAAGAAAATAAAGGGAAACGCTACCAAGAGAGAGAGAGAGAGAGGGCCGACTCCGGCGCCGACTCCGGCGCCGACCCCTCTGTGTTTGAGAAGAAAAAGAGGGGCGGAACGGGCACCTTATAGACGACAGCCAACACCTAACTGGGTTGGTCTGGGTGCGACACTGCGCCCAGACGGAATCAAGTAAATATATATATCGGGTCAAACCCGTTCAGACCGAACTGAGACCGACTGAACTGGTCTGAACCGAATTAGTTCGGACTGACTCAATCAAACCGAACCGGTCTGGGTGTGAATTAGACCGAGTCAAGTCTGGCTGGGTCTTGATTCTCAGTTTGAATCATGTCTAATCTGGATTCCAGTCAGTCTGAGCCGATCCAAATTGAATTAGATTCGGGCAGAGCTAGGTCTGGATCTAGATCCATATCAGAACAGGATCTGATTCAAATCAATGTTGAATATGGATCCAACTGAATGAATTAGTTTTAGATTTATATCAGAACTGAGTTTGGATCTAGTTTGACAGATTTGGATTCGGATTAAAGCTAGATTCAGATCAAGACTGGGTCTGAATCCAATCTGACAATTTTGGATCTAGATAAGAAATGGATCTGGATCCAGTTTGTGAGTAATTATAAATTTTGAGAATCCAATTGGGTTTTTGAACCAAACCCAGATGGGTTGAGACTAGGTTCAATAAACCTAGTACTCTAAGCGCAGACCAAACCTATTTTGACGTAGGATGAGTCAGGTCAAATTATAAGAGTTGAAATAACCAAATTACCCTTGTGTATACCCAAGATTTGATTAAGAAAAATAACATAACTTTGCACTCTAAACTCAAAATTGAGTAAGGTTTGATGCGTTTGACTCATATCGTAGAGGAGAATCGCTATGACCTCTGGTTCTGGTCAAATTAGAAGCACAAAAATCGAGATATAAAGTGTCAACTCGAGAAGGGTATTTTGGTAATTTTGTCAAAATATAAGAAGTTATGTGTATTGATATGAACATGTTTGTGTAATGATCAGATCCTACTGTTAGAACCTCTTGAGACCCGTTTATGATCAGAGTATAGCATTCGTATTCGAGGTAAGGGATATTATAAGTAATTTTATTTGTGAATAAACCATACTACGTTGCATGTTATTGTTGATGTTGTGTATTAGTGTGATTAAAAAGATAGATCTTGAGTGAGAACATGGTATGCATAAAATGATCATGCATTACAAATGAGATGTTTATATGCGCACATTAGTTGTGATATGTCATGCATGTTAGAAAGATATTGTTTTTATGATAACATATCTATGTTATAATTTGTAAATAACATGCATTGTAATGAGATTGTGATTAGACTTGAGTCTCTTTATTCTAGTGATGTCATATGACTTTTACATTGAGATTAGCATGCATAACCCCTTAAATCCTAAAAGTGACAACCTGTGGAAAGGGCTACCTGATTTGCGGCCAGAGTGCAGTGACCATGGAGAGTAAGCCACCGGTGATTTAATGATGTAAGGACTCTACATCGTTGTGTACCTAGTATAAGATAAGTGTGAACCCTAATGCCATTATGGGATTGAGAGTGAGATCTGTTGTGATCATTTCACGATATCACTCGTGAGAAAACAAGTGAAACACGAGTTTGAGAATATGGTTCAATGCAATGAACTTAAAATATGACTTAGGGTTATATTCACACAGTGTTTGGAACTCTAGACAACCATGGATGATTGAAAGTCATTATGGTTAGGATGTAGCATGAACCATGTCGATATTGAATTTGAGTCTGACCTCACAACTTGCTACCAATGGGGTCCCATTTTTGTTCCACTGCAGTGCCTGGTGGTTTGAATATCACTAGCATTGTATGGTTCATAGTGTGACCAACATGTAGAATTGAGGTGTTTTACGTGAGTTGTTACGCCCATAGACGATTATGATCAATATAGCCGACCTAGTGTTTTAGTTTGATGTGAGTGAGTGTTTGAGAGAGTTAAGTATGAGATAATTAAAACATACAAATCTTATATGGTGTGTCGAAAACTAAACTCAAACTAGAGGCTTAAAGTCCACTACAGTTGTAAGTTACAGTTATTATTTGTTTCTAATTATTCCTTACTAGGTTTTAGACTCACCACCTGTATAATTACAATTGTAGGTCCTAGGCACACTAACACAGGCAGGACGTGATCGACTACTTCAGCAGAGTACTTGATAGTTTTTATTTTCTTGTCATTGAACATTCATGTACTTGTTATTTTCTTATATTATGAATGATGAACTTTGTGAAAGAAAGTGAGTTATTGAAAAAAAAGTGATTTTTTTTAGCCATGTTTTGACTGTGAACTCTGTATGCTTTTCCTCCAGAAAGTAATATCAACCAGACTCTGACTCTCGAGGTCTCAGACAGGGGTGTTATAGTTTCTACACTGCTTTTATGTTTGATGGAAGGGCAATGTGACAATTGCTCCTGCTCAATCTTGTTTACCTGCATATAGCAAAAGCCAAGTTCCAAAATATTGAGAAAAAGAAGATCAATTGTTTGTACAACATAGATAAGTATAAAATAAAGAAAAAACATTATTAATCAGACTCAGCTATATGAATATAAAAACAAGCATCACGCTTTTCCGTCTAGAAAAACAGAAAAGAGACACTAAAATAATGCCAATCAATATTAAAGGTAAAAATAGATGTTGTTTGTTTGAAAAACAATTATCATTAAATCTAGAGGAATTATGTAAAAGCTAGAGGAATTATTTAAAAGCTATTATTATAGCTAGCAAAAAAGCACTCAGACTATAGCATGTACAACCCAGTATATGTGACAAAGTATGACCACAAATTTCATAACTAATAACCCAATGTTTGTGACAAATAGTCTTGTACAATGATCCAAAATCCATGCTGCTACATAACTACAACAAAAAAAGGACATTAGTATCAAAGTTGAAGCTCAATGGCGATCCACCATGTTCATGCCCTCCATAACCTACAATAGCAGCACATGAAAAAATTAATTATAAACTATAACTATAAGCCTTTTATCATTAAAGAATATGAAAACACTACAAGTTTACCTGATTCGAAGGGTTTCCCAAAAATATGTATAGCATATACAAAATTTTTTATAGCTGATATCAAAATCTCCAAATATTCTTCACACAAGAGCTTATCATATTTCCAATCTACATGTGTTGGTAGACCTTTTTTCCATGTTCTTCTTCTTCTTCACATTTTGCAGCAATTATGTCATCTTTATTCTTAGTATCTAGGGCAATTAATTCGTTTTGGTCCTCAATATCCGGGACAATTAATTCTCCATTGTATTCAGAGTCTGCTATGTGTATGTCATCTTTCGTCAATTGTGGTTCTTGTGATGCCTGGGCAATTATGGTTCTTCTTCTTGTGGTGAGGTGAGGGGCACTCCATTGCCAAGTGTTTGAAAGGAATGATGCCATCCATAAAGCAAACATCACAATAGTTAAATTTTAGAAATTTAACTTCTATATATGTGCAATATTTTCTTAATCAATCTTCATGTCTTCACATCTTTATATCTATTAACAAAATCAAGAAAATAGTTAATAGTAAAATAACAATTCCCATAAATGCAAAAAGATTAAAGGAAGATATATTTTCAATGCATTTCCTTGAACCATCTAGAAAAAGTAAAAAAATTTCACACAATCAAAAGATTAAAGGCAGCCCACATTTCAAGGAAATTAATAATAAAAAAGTACAGCAAAATATAATATTTAGAAACCTGAAGCCTTAAGCAGGTAATACAAATATATTTTCCACTACAAAAACAAAGATGGATCACAAGTAGCATAACCCAAATGAACCTGCATATTTCAAACCACTTGCAGTATCGTGATGTGAGAAGATGAAGAAGAAAAGAGATCCGTAAGGTAGGTTTGAACCTTAAGGTATTTTAGAACTTGTATCAGGAAATTATGGCCTCAAGTCAGAGTATCGTGATGTTACAAGGTACATGGAAGATCTCTCCATAAATGTTGACAAGTTAGAAAAGCTTGTGATGTCCTTCCTGTTTCTTCTCGTGCACATCTTGCATTTGCTGACAATAAAGAAAGTAGTGCTGAAAAACATGCTCATTTTTGCCATCTGAGGGTGGATATTTCTGTTTCAAAGAAAGTAGTGCTGAAAAACAATCTCATTGTTATTTCAAACAGAATTACGAGTAAATATTACTCTGAAAAGCTCTCTATGTTACTGCAAATTAAACTTCAAGATACAGAATAGACGGATTGATAAAAGGTTCTTTGCAAATAGAAGAAAACAATGGAGCAACATATCAAACCAGAAGGACAAGAAAAGAAACAACAAAAGTAACAATGTTGCATGGAGTAAAGAAAGAGATGGTGGGAGTTTAGCAAGGTTTAGAATCAGACACCCCACAAAAATTCCTTGTGGAATAAAGTGACCCATGCTTTCACTGTCATGATGATAATAATGATAATAAGAGATTTACCTACTGAATTCATAGAAAAACAAAAACTGCACAAGGCAGAATATTGAATAAAATGACTTTTGGGGTTTGATTGATTGAAATGAGAATATTAGAGCAAAGTGCACCATGTTTCTCAAGACATTACCTAAATAATAGTAATATCTTACCTTTTATGTCATGTCATAACAATGACAAAATGGATTTTTGCATAGCATCATGCTCCAGATTTTTCTCTACAGGTACAAGAAAAGCAAATGAATGCACAAAACCAACAAATAGACAACCATTTTCAATCTAAAGGCTGATAAACACATAAAATTACCAGCTACAAGGAGTTGTCCAAGGACATCCACAATTTTAGCAATGTTCTTTGTCGTTACCAAAAAGAGGAAGAGTCTGAATTGCCTATACTTTTATCTGCAGCCATAGAAAACTTAAAATCGGTTTATTTCGAGTCTAATACTGCATTCATATTGTTCGGATCAGAATATGATGGAATGTGATGATCTATAAGGATTGGTAGGCTCCATCCCAAGTATTGATGAATCCCATGTTCATTTTTAACCTGATCCAACAGAAGAAGAAGGAGATGATGTGCCAAGTATGTGTTTAATATCATGCCTATCTATTATGTTACTAAGATAGACAAGATTGAGCATGTGATGCCTTTAAAGGTTGGAAATGTTCAGGAAGAGAAGAGACAAGTGTGGGTTTCGTCGAACGAGCATCCACCCACCTCTTCTTTTCTTTTCTTTTTTAAAGGCAATCTGGGGTTAGCCAGACCCCTATCAGGTATCTCCTAAGCCCCATGCGGCAGAGAGATTCGAACGTGGGCCTTCAACTTGGCACAGGACCCCGCTTACCACATAGGATACCACCTCGGTGGGCATGTGAGCATCCACCCACCTCTTCTTTCCTTGGCCTTCCTCCTATAAACATCCATCCCCACATCTTTAAACAAGCATTTTAAGGTCTAATTTAGGTCTTAATGAAGGGTTTGCATAGATTTATCACCACTTATTTATCATTTTTAAATGACTAAAGAAGCCAAAATGAGTTGGCTGGACTTGAGCCTGATTCCAATCTATAAATATTGAACTAGATTTGACTAGTCGTCATATGCATGTACCAAACCAAACCCAAATTCATCCAAGGCTTTCTCATGTTTGGCAATATGTAGATAGCAGATGGCTTACAACTACACATATCGATCTGGGGATGTTCTTGATAGCGATGTAAACCGTTGGGATTTGAATCATAGCCAATGCCATATTTGACCAATCAGATGTTCACTAAATTAAGTCGAATTTGGATTCACATTTGGATGGTAAAAAGCTCACATTAGATCAGATTTTCTAAATGCAAACAAATTCAGACATTCATTAGAATTTTAGGTTTCAAGCCCCTCTCAAATTGTCTGCACTTCTCTTTCTCATTCGCCACCAAGGACTTGACAAAATGGAAAATAGAGTTAAATCGAGATGTGTACTGGGTTACAGTCATATCACTCTGCTCCAGCTTCCTAAATTCTTCTTCTTTTCCACCCTTTGACACTTTAGAAATAATTGCTTGTAAAACCTCCTCACAAAGGCAGACCAAGGCAAATATGCATCATGCTCTAAGGTGTCTCTTATTGACCTCCACCAGTGTTCTGCATCGTTGGTCAAGTTCGACATCGTTATTCATACCCTCTCATCCTCTGGGCAGTGGATGACATCTAAAGCCTTTTCCACTTGCATGAGTCAATTCTCTGTTGTGACACCATCAGGAGTGTCATCAAAAAGTGAATGTTGCATATTCTTGAGCCTTTCAACCCATAAAGTGATGCTAGAAATAATTATTTGGGGTTGACCTTGTTGAGCTTGAGTCGCCTGCAAGAGCTTGTACGGAATGCGGTTCACAATATAGTCAAGAGGTATGCTCGTACTTTGTCTTGCTGAGCTTTCCATTGGTGATCCTTGTGAGATCTCCATACTTTCTTCTCCACCACCGCATGAAGCATGCCTCTTATGAGGGATGCTGAAGGTGCTCTCTGAACTTGTGCACCTTTCGAGGTGGGGGATGATGAAGGTGCCCTTCAGAATGGTCCACCAAGGCACTCCCCATCCCCAGTCGTTGCTTTAAGCTGCCTCATCTCTCGTCTGATGGCCACAATATCCTTAGATAGATAGGACGTTCCCTTATGAGTGGCCATGTATGCTGCATTGAAATTATCACGTAAATAACTTATCTTGATTTATATCATTTATACCCGCACAAGATTTCATCATATGCAATCAATTATGACACTTATCGTTCAAAAATATCTTATTTTATTTCATTAATCATCCTAGTACACTAAAATAAAATATTATTAGGCAAACAAGAAAAAAATAAAGCAAAACAAGGAATAATCGAACTAGACTAAATAAAGCTAAGTATTATAAATGTGACGTTCTATCATTCTTCAATCCACTCAAAGCTTGGTTCTCTCCCTTAATTTCTTCGCGTCTGCTGATGGCGAGTCATAGGAGGAGCATTCAGGTCATACTGGGGTGAAGCAAGAGTATAGGTCGGCAAAGCGAGAGTATAGATAGGTAAGGCGGGAGTGTAGGTAGGTGAGGCAAGATCAATAGTGGGATCTTCATCCTCACCTCCTTCTCACAAACTTTTCAATGTTGCCTATCCATGCTCTAATCTTGGGCCGCTTCCGTTTGCTTCTATACCTTGTCATGCTGCTTCTGCAGCCTGAATTGCCGCCCTCCTAGTTTCTTCAGAAAGAAACTCTCCAGCTGGATGCATAACTCTTCGATTGGCTGCACTCGTGGCAGCTGTATAACTAGCTCGGGATATATGTTATTCCCGTGCACTGGTCATTTGAAACCCTTCCTGAGGTGCGAAGTTTGCGCTAGAAGATGCTCTCCATGCAACTCCTCTTCGAGCTGTTATCCAATCTCTCATCATTCACTCACGTACTGATCAAGTTCTTTGACGGTAGGATTGGTGAGTCCCTTGCCCGTAAGGCTGTGACTACTACCCGTAAAACTGTGACTGTCGCCCCTGAGTAGTGTTTGGGTAGTCTTGTCGGTACGCCTCTCTCTCTTTGGGTATGATATAAATTGGTGGGGGTCTTGGTATCAACTCTCTAACAATCTGGGTTATGTTTGTCATGACTCCAATAGCCATCGTCATAGCAGCGACAAACTCCTCTCTCCCTACGATATGTGGCTCAGAAGAGACTTGTGCTCTAGGATCTTCATAATTATTGCGTTCGCTAGCCATTTTCTAATAAAAAAACAACCTAGTCACTAACGTATTTTTATCGAGTATAAACTTATATCATATTCTATGTCATTGAACTTGTTATGAATGATGGTCTAATTTTTGTGAATCTGATTTTGATAACATTTTGTAACACCCCGATCTGGGACCTCAAGAGTCTGAGTTTTGTTTGTATTACTTCCTAGAGGAAAAACATACAGAGTTCACACATAGAAAACATGACTAAATTTTTTTTTCTTATTTTTTAATGACATACTTTCTTCCATAATGTTCATCATTCATAACAAAAGAAAATAACAAATACAAGAATATTCAATGACAAGAAAGATAAAACTATCAAGTACTCTACCGAAGAAGAAGTCGATCATGTCTTGCCTGTGTTAGTGTGCCTGAAACCTACAATTGTAATTATACAAGAGGGGTTAGTCTACAACCCAGTAAAAAATAATTATAAACAAATAAACACTTAAACTTACAATTGTACTCGGCTCTAAGCCCCTAGTCTGATTTTAGTTTTCGATACACCACACAAGTTTGTGTATTTTAATTATCCCCACATTATTCTCTTAAAAACTCTATCACACCAAACTAATCTTAAGTTGGCTATACCGGTCATAGCCGTCTATGAGCATAGCAACTTGCGTAGAACACCTCAATTCTACATGTTGGTCAAACAATGAACCATACACTCCTAGTGGTCCCTGGACCACCAGGCACTACAGTGAAATAAAAAGAGAACCCCACCGGTAGCTATCTGGGAGGTTAAGCTCAATCTCAATCTCGGTATGGTTCATGCTACATCCTAACTATGATGGTTCTCAACCATCCATGGTCATCTAGAGTCCTCAAACACTGTGTGAGTGTAACCTTAAGTTATAAGTTAAATTCAACACATTGAACTACATTCTCAAACTCGTATTTCATAAGTGATATCATGAAATGATCACAACAGATCTCATTCTTTAATCTCAGGATGACATTAGGACTTACACTTATCTTATAATAAGTACGTAATGATGTAGATTCTCCACAATGTTAAATCACTGGTGACCTACTCTCCATGGTGATTGCACTCTGGCAGTAAACCTGGTAGCCCTTATCACAGGTCACCACTTTCGAGATTTAAGGGGTTATGCATGTTAATTTCAATATATCCATTCACAACATCAATAGAATAAATGAACTTAAATCTAATCACAATCTCATCATGATGCATGTTATTAGCAACTTATTACACATATATGCTATCCCAAAATAATCTCTTTCTAATATGCATGACACAACTAACATGTGTATGCAATCATCTCATAATATCATACATGGTCATTTTATGCACATCAAGATCACAATCAAAAGCTATCATGCTCACAATATTACAATAATATGAAATGTAAAAAGGTTTATTCACTTCTAAATTTTACTTATAATATCCCTTACTTCGAATACAAATACTATGCTCTAATCGCAATCGAGTCTCAAGATGCTCTAACAGTATGATCTAGTCATTACACAAGCATATTCATATTAATACACATCACCTCTTATATTTTAACAAAATTATCAAAATATCTTTATGAATTGACTCATCAAACTTCAATTTTTGTGCCCTTGATTTGATCAAAACCAGAGGATAAATAGATTTTTCTCTACGATATGAGTCCAACGCACCAAACCTCACTCGATTTTGAGTTCGGAGTGCAAAATTATGCTCATTTTACTAAAACGAACCTTGGGTACATACAAGGGTATTTTGGTTATTTTGATCATTATTTTCAAAATTCAAAAATAAATCATAAACACGATCCAGATCCATTTTTGATCTGGATCCAAAACTGTCTGAATAGATTCAGACTCATTACTCATCTGGATCTAAAATTGTCATACTAGAACCAGACCCATTTTCAGTCTAGATCCAGAACTGATCCATTCAGTTGGATCGAGATTCAGTTCTGATATGGATCTATTACTGATCCAAATCAGATCCAGTTTTGTTATGGATCCCAAATTGTCATTCCAGATCCAGATCTCTATGAATCCAGTTCTATTTGGATCGGTCCAGGTTAACTGGATCTAGAATATGTCTAATCCAGATCAAACCATATCTGAACTGAGAACCGAGACCCAGTCAAACCTGACTTAGTCTGTCTAAGTCAGTCCGAACTGGTTCGGTCTGACCCGATTTGGTCCAAATCGAAACCGGTTCGGCCAGAACCGGTTTGACCGACAAATTTTTTTTTTCTTTTTTTTTTATTATCTAGTTTGTTCTGGTGCCCAGACCAACTGAGTCTGTCCCCCTTTTATAAAACCTAAAACCCCAAAGCGGAAGGGGTAGAACCCCTTCTATTTTCTTAGATGTAGAGGGGGTCGTCCCTCTCCTTCCTTCCTCCTTATGGCAGAGGTGCCGACCATCGGCGCCGGTCGGCCGACCCTCTCTCTCTCTCTCTCTTCACTATAACTCGCAGACAGTGGTTGTCGGCCCTCATCTTGATCGAAAAAAGAAAGGAGAAAAAGAAGAAGAAGACGAAGGCCCTTACCTCGTCGTTGGCCAGAATCCGGTAAGTCTCTAATTTTTTTTCTAGTCTCTCTCCCTCGCTCTTTGTCGATCTCTACCTTTTGCTCAACTGTGGGGGAAAGAGGCGTATCGTGAGGGCTATTTCACGGTGGGGGAGTATAACTCTCACCTTCCTCCCGACGATCGTGGGCGCTGAGGTTTATCCTCATCCCCCAATCTTTTATGCGGGAGGCGGTTCTCTCAAATGGGGAACCGTCTTTCCCCTTTTAATTTTTTATTTTTTTTCACCCTTATCCCCTCCGACAAGTTCGTCGGAGTGGGTTTTACACCTATCAGATATCTCCTAAGCTCCATGCGGCAGAGGGATTCAAACGTGGGCCTTCAGCTTGGCCCATGACCCTGCTCACCACATGGGATACCACCTCGGTGGGCATGTGAGCATCCACCCACCTCTTCTTTCCTTGGCCTTCCTCCTATAAACATCCATCCTCACACCTCTAGACAAGCGTTTCAAGATCTAATTCAGGTCTTAATAAAGGGTTTGCGTAGATTTATCACCACTTATTTATCATTTTTAAATTATTAGAGAAGCCAAAATGGGTTAGCTGGAGTTGAGCCTGTTTCCAATCTATAAATATTGAACTAGATTTGGCTAGTCGTCATATGCATGTACCAAACCGAACCCAAATTCATACAAGGCTTTCTCATGTTTGACAATATGTAGATAGCAGATGTATCGTTCTGGGGATGTTCTTGATAAGGATGTAAACAGTTGGGATTCAAATAGTAGCCAATGCCATATTTGACATGCTCGCTAAATTAAGTCGAATTTGGATTCACATTTGGATGGTGAAAAGCTCACATTAGATCAACTTTTTTGTATGCAAATGGATTCAGACATCCATCAAATTCTGATACTTGACAGATTGGATTGCAAAAAATCAGAACCATGTCTGCATCCAATTATAATCGGATATGGTTTTGGCTTACCCAATGCAACTAACAAGAATCGAATTCGTTGTGGTATCAGATAAAATCTGATTGATTGACATCTCTAGATCTAGACAAGGGATATCTTGTATTTTAAAAAATTATAATTTTCAATATATCTTAAATCTTGGAAAATTCTAAAAAAAATGTAGAAATAGTGAATCAATTAGCCTATCATATTCACCGAATTTGAGTTTGGGTAAACATATACCGAGAACAAACTCTCTCTCTCTCTCCCCTATATATATATATATATATATATATATATATATATATATATATATAAAGAGAGAGAGAGAGAGTAATGGGTTGGTGCTAAATGAAATGTGCCGAATGAGTTTCTTAGTATTTTTTTCATTTTATTTTAAAATTCCGACCGTACAGATGTGATCTATGTATTAGATTTTAGCGGGACAGCTCTTGAAGTGTTTCATTCCGACTCATGGATGAATTTTTATACGGTTCTAAAAATCAACGGTCCAAAATCTTTATAAATTTGAGGCTCCAACTTTCATTTTTTTTTCATCCAAAACACATCATCCAAGTGTGGATCCTTCTTAAATTGACCATGCCTAACACATTTATGAGGTGGAAACTGCAAAAGAAATACCGAAAGAGCAGAAAAACCCATTTAACACGGAGTCATTTCTCTCTCTCTTTATATATATATATATATATATATATATATATATATATATATATATATATATATATATATATATATGCTTCTAAAGCGCCCCGATGGACGTAGCTGATAGCCTGATACTTATTAGATTGTTTTTAACGGAGCTCCAAAAGCACCGGTGAAGGCCTTCTTTGCAGTTTTTTAGCGGTTTTCAGCATTTTTTTCACAAAAAAAATGTTCAGTGTTCACCACCAGGACAATGGACACTCAGCAAGATTGAGTTTTTTATTGAGCAAGTATGGGTTGATCAGCTACCACTCACTGTATATATATAAAGAGAGAGAGAGAGAGAGAGAGAGAGAGAGAGAGAGAGAGAGAGAGAGAGAGAGATGCCACTAGAACCCGGCAAGACCAACACATTCACACAATTATGTACGGCAGCATGCCCAACAAGACCCACACATTCGCAATATTATGTATATAACAAGATGCCTATACCTCCAGAATGTTTCATCAAGATACTCTATGAAATACAATGTTTCTGAAACTTATACAGTGTCACTAGGTGTTGTAGACTGGCTCACCCATCTATCAGTCACAGACATGGGAGAGGACAGCACGGGAGCCTTTAATAATCCACTGTTCTTGAGCAGATCCTCAAAAGATGGTTTGTTCTTCTCTGCTTTGTGCAATTGAGCCTCTATCTGTCTTAACTCTTCTGCAACTTGATCCATTGTTGGCCTCACCTCCCCCTCGGATGCTAGGCACCTGAATGCCAACTCTGCTACAGCTCTCACGGTCTTCTGGACTAAGTAATCAGTCTGGAACCCAATTGAGGTGTCAATCAACTCATGCAATGCGTTCTTATGGTTCATGTTAATTGCCATGTTAGCAAGGTTAACCTCATCCCTATGCCGCTCAAGATCGATTGCTGGCAAAGAGGAGATGAGCTCTATAAGCACTACACCAAAGCTATACACATCACTCTTATCGGTCAGTTGGTAGCATTGGTGATACTGAGGATCAATGTAGCCCGGTGTGCCTTGTGGCACGGTTGAGACATGTGATGCATCAAATGGGAAGAGGCGTGACAAGCCAAAATCAGCAACCTTAACCTGAAAATTGTTATCAAGAAGTATGTTATTGGTCTTGACATCCCTGTGAATGATTGGCGGCTCAAGCTGGTGTAAGTAGGCCAAAGCTTCAGCAGTTTTGATGGCAATACTCAACCGCAATTTCCATGTGAGGCAGACCGCAGCAGCACGTGAACCATGAAGATGGTCACCAACAGTCCCATTGTTTATGTATTCATATACCAAGAGGAGCTCTCGGCTACGACGGGACGTGAAACCATAGAGGCACACAAGGTTTGGGTGGCGGATGCTGGAGAGGATCTCAATTTCGTTCATGTATTGCTCAACACAATTGAAATTGTGCTTATATAGGCGTTTGACAGCAACTTTCCGACCATCACTGAGTATGCCATAGTAAACAATGCCGAATCCACCATCACCAAGCTCATTAGAGGGACTGAAAAATTGAGTTGCTTTCTCCAGCTCCTCATTACTGAAAATTATGACACCTCCCCGACATCGTTGATAGAAGCTCCTGCTTTCTAAATTGGCTTGGTTTGAGGTTCTAGAAGAAGTAGCGGAGCCAGTAATGGATGGAACAATTGGAGATGACTGTGTTCTGGAATGACCTTTCCTGAAGTAGAGGAAGAAGAGAAGCAAGATTATGGCTGAAACAGAAGCCAAAGCCACACCTACAGAATTAGAGAAAAGTTAGCACACTTGATAGGAAAACTCTAATTCAGAGTTTGGCTTGGTCACAATTAAATTTCAAGTCTTAGTAGTCTGGTTTAGTGCAATACTTGGCAGCAGATTAGAGTATAGATGCATTCAGTAGAAACAGTGGCAGTGGTCATTCATTGTCTACCTAATGGTTAGTTAATTCATCCTGCAGGTAACATGGCTGACAAGATCAGAATTGATTTGCAATGAAGAGTTAGTATGGTCATGGTTAGATCATAGATGTACTGAAGAGACTCCCCTGGGAAGATGCTCAGATGTTGGCATCAAATAATTTACGCCATTTTCCATTCATCACCTAATCTGCTTTGATGCCAACATCTTTATCATCAACAAGCATCACCGCATGTGAAATGGTTCTGCGCATACTCTTCATCCATGCACTGCTAAATTTTCAAGTCTACATTCTGTCTATGTAATTCTTTGTTAGTCTCCCCTTTCTCTTAACAACTTCAACAGATATCACAGCTTCTTTGCTATTATGCAGGAAGCTATTAGATATGGAAATTGATGGGATTTAGCAATCCCAAAAATTACATTGTAGCATCCACAGAAGGGTGAATCCACCAGAAGCTTGGACGGCCTAAGCTGTCAAACAAGTCAAGATTTGCTGAATTAGACATGGCAATCTAGATAAAGCTATGAGAATTGTTTAACCCAACCTGGGTCTCCTACTGGTCAATCCACTTGGTATGGAACAGGATGGTCCAAACCATCCCCACATGGCCACAGGCCCGGCAGATGTAGGCAATTTTAAGCAGAAGAGAGTTGTGATGGACTAGCCATGCCAGATTTCGACACCTCGATCAAATAAAGAGCTGGTCAGGAAATTTGTGGGGCAACCTTCAGTCCCGGTTGTGGGATCCATATTCAAGGATTGAGCCGAGAGAACCTAATAATGATATCCTCTAGTCTACAGCATTCTTCACCTAGATGCACCAATCAAGAAAATATTTTATTACCTATTATAATGGCCACAGAGATTTTGTGCTTCCTCCGTCTTCCTGCAAGTAGAAAATGGACATGTCGGTAGAGAAAATCAGACACCTTCAAAGTGATAGACTAGAAAATATGGCATGTTGCAATATCTTATAAAAAAAGAATTATAAATGATGAAGAAAAACCTCTCTGACATCTTAATCTTATAGTGAAGATTCTTCCTTTTTTTTTTCCTTTTTTGACATCCATGACCCAGAAATGAGAACATGAAAATCTTAAACTAGGAGTAAGAGTTCATGTTCCTTATTGTCTGCACTATGGGAGTCCGCAGTATAAGCAATTCATAGAACACAATCTTTTATTTCATGGACAGGGTGTTCGGTTTGTAGGAGCTGAACATGCTATTGGTTGCAATCCTGTCTAAATTCATTCGGTGAAAAATTCAAAAGAACTGCTCCAATTTGGGAAGTGAATGTGGTGGTGGAATGCTACAGGGATTCTGTATTGGAAAACTATGAATAGCTTTGGACGCCACAATGAGAAAGGGAGAAGAGAACAATACTTTTGGGCATGCATCGGCACATCCAGAAAACTAGGATAAGTTGGGTTTTTTCATTATGTAGCATAACAGGATTTCCAAACATGTCCCAGTTTTCTGGATAAGTAACCACACCTGGGCACACCTTATATAGTTGGACCACCTCATATGGAGATCCCTTCTTCCTCTAATATAGAAAACCGTGTTGAAGAGAAAACAAGTCTAAAGAGAGAGGCCAGTTTAGCAGTTGAGTCTCTTACCCTTACACGGGATTGGGGGGACTGAACCATCTTCGCAGTCACAGTCCGGGTTCTTATCGGGATCGCAGGGATCCTCGCTTTCTTGAGACTGAGAGCAATCAAATTGCCATTGAAGAACAAAACCTTGATTCGGTTCATCAGCAGGATCCGTCTCACCAACTGGAATTTGACGTACAGAACAATTGTGTGGGCTACTATGAGAAGATGAGTCCCTGGTCGTATCAAGGACGGGAATGTGATACAGACAAGAGTTACCATTACAACAGAATCCTTTCTTATCCTCGACATCGCATTTGAAGATGGTGATAATCGGGCTCAAGAATTTGAAACTGCTCCGAAGGAATCGGTCTGAGGGGTTACCAGAGCTTGAGAGAGAATCACAAAACTCATCCCTGTAAGAATCAGGGCAACTTAACACAATTCTGCGCTCAGGGTATGAGATGTTCATAAGAATAGCTGCGGACTTGTGGTTGAGGGAAGCAATCTGTGTGAGACTTCCATTGCATGATATGATATTGATGCCAAATTCCGGAGGATCGCTGAAAGGGGTGAAAGGAGGAATGGAGTCCGTACAATTGAAGGGCGAAGGGCACTCTCCTTGGTCGTTTGTATCTGAGAGAACACAAAAGAAGCGCAGGCAAAACATAAGAAGAGGAGGAAAGAAACGCAAGACAGAGGAGGAAACGGCCATGGCTGTGTCCCTCGTAGTTTTAAGAGAGAAAACCAATGATTTTAAACGGAACGGAAGCGAGTAATGGCTGCTTATGTATGTATGTCCATCTCTTATCAAAATGATATGATGGATCGACTTGTGAAGGACGTCGAAGACCAAAGACCAAAAATAAGAGAGTCCTTTTCCACACTTTAATTCCACGGGCACAGACAAAAGCTTAAATAAATAGTGAGCGTGGTCGTGGTGGAAGAAAATTTTGATAGATAAGCCGTGAAAGGGAGGGTATTGGCCCTATGTCTTCTGAATCCGCTATTTTTTAATAAATATAAAAATACTTAAAATTATTTTCTTTAATATTATTTTAATGACTTTAACACGTGTCACGTTTTAATTAACGCATAATATCTTTTAATTATTTTTGGCCGATTTTGAAGAATTCACTTTGAGTATCGGTATCGATTCATCTGAATACGTTGGCAAAACGATACAGGGTCGATACCGATACTGACAACATTTCTACATGGCACAAGACTTGGCCAGTTGACCTCTCATTCCTGACGTGTAGAAAAAACTAAGAATTGGGTCCCATTCTGTACCACTGTTATCTTGTCAGTTTCTAAAGTGGAAGTTTCGCTTCCCATTCTGTTTTAGCCAAGTGAAACTAGAAAAACTGAAATACTAGGCAAAAGAATTCCATGAGTTGAGTCAATCACGCCAAACACGGTAGCATTAATCAGATCAAGGATATTTTAACTTACATATCATGTCTCAATAAATTCAATTCTACACCAATTTTAGTCTTTGAATCTTTTTCGAATTCACACTCGAAGTGGGTTTAGATAGGTGTTGATAGGGGTGTCGGGTTTACCCAGGCCCGACCCGGATCAAACCCTATAAGGTCCAGGTATGGTGACAAATAAGAAGACCAGGTCTGATTAATACATGGATCTGGGTATAGTTTGTAAAATTTTATACCAGACCTGGGCCCAATCTGACTTCGGATTAAGACCCACAAATTTTCAATGTAAAAATGATAATTTTTTTATTTTATTTTATCGGGTATGGTCTGGGTCTGGTTCATGTAGTTCTTATCGGGTCTGTGTATATTTCTGTTATAGTAGACCTGATTAGACCCAGGTCCTGACCTGATACCATACCCGAAAATCTGATCTGAGTTTTGGATCCATTGACACCCCTAGGTGTCGACATAAGGCTGGCAAACACAACTTGGAGCTTGTTGCAGGTTGACAAGACCAACCTCAAACCATCGAAAGCCCGGCCCAACTCTTGTCAGGTTTGGGACAGACACAGGCCTTATTGTGGGTCATGTCCTTTAAGTTCAACTAATAAACAGGCCAGGCCAATTTCGGCTCCACTCAAATACTAATTTCCAATTACCTAGGACCAGCACATTTACTAGTCAGCCTGCGTCAGACCGACCCTTTTTGGGCACAGGCTGCAAAAAGCAGCCCAAATCTAGCCCGTATGGTGTTAGGTACCCGATCTGATGCCCACCCTTAGGTATAGATGCTGGATCCAAAAAACATATAGAGCCTTTTGAGACATAATTCAGGTTTGAAACTTAGGTTTATATTCAAGAACATCTTGTTTCGATTTCGGATCTCCTCATTACTAAATTTGATTCTGATTCTGAATCTGAAACTATTTTTCTTTTGAAATTGTAACCCAAATATGGATCTATATTCCCAGCTCATTTTTATCTTATTTTGGGAAGGAATCTAAATCTATTGATACCTGAACTGTGGTCAAATTTTAGATTGGTCCTTGATAATGCAGGTTCAGATCCATGCTGGATTGAAATCATGCATGACCCAACAATTGGTCCAGTTTGGGAGCGAGCATTTACCTAAGCAGGAATATGTGCTTGGATATAAATCTCCATGTGAATCTTGGTACAAATTTGAATCCCAATCTGCAGGCACATGCTTGAAAGATGGATCCATTGAGTCCAAATCAAAATAACAAACAAAATTTAGACCTCCATCAGGAATTGGTTTGGATCAATATCCAGCACAAACTAGACCAGAACTAGACCGGATATTGGACACAAATGTGCTAATCTAGTAATATCAGACACCACATACAGAGAGAGCCTAAAGTAATTCAACATTACCACTCAAATACTAATTTCCAATTACCTAGGACCAGCACATTTACTAGTCAGGCTGCGTCAGACCGACCCTTATTGGGCATGGGCTGCAAAAATCAGCCCAAATCTAGCCCGTATGGTGTTAGGTACCCGGTGTGATGCCCACCCTTAGGTATAGATTCTGGATCCAAAAAACATATAGAGCCTTTTGAGCCATAATTCAGGTTTGAAACTAGATTTATATTCAAGAACATCTTCTTT
Source organism: Nuphar pumila (assembly GCF_984573655.1). Taxonomy (NCBI): domain Eukaryota; kingdom Viridiplantae; phylum Streptophyta; class Magnoliopsida; order Nymphaeales; family Nymphaeaceae; genus Nuphar; species Nuphar pumila. The sequence continues at coordinate 20,371,277 of NC_143255.1, read as the reverse complement.
CAGTTTCTGTTTTCGGATCTCCTCATTATGAAATTTGGTTCTGAATCTGAAAGTATTTTTCTCACATTTTTCTTTTGAATTTGTGACCCAAATGTGGATCCATATTCCGAGCTCATTTTTATCCTATTTTGGGAAGGAATCTAAATCGATTGATACCTGAACTATGGTCAAATTTTAGGTTGGTCCTGGATAATGCAGGTTCAGATCCATGCTGGATTGAAATCATGCATGACCCAACAATTGGTCCAGTTTGGGAGTGAGTATTTACCTAAGCAGGAATATGTGCTTGGATATAAATCTCGATGTGAATCTTGGTACAAATTTGAATCCCAATCTGCAGGCACATGCTTGAAAGATGGATCCATTGAGTCCAAATCAAACTCAATGAATGAATCTGCCTAAGTGATTCTACAACATCATCCATTGTTGGCCTCACCTCCTTCACCGGTGCCAAGCACCTGAATGACAACTCTGCAACAGCTCTCACAGTTTGATTTACAAGCGGTAGTGTGCTGCAGCGTGCGTGCGCATGTAGTATTGCAACAAGCAGCACAGCCAACAGCAGGTGCATCAGCGTGCGTAAGAAGCATGCGTCTAGGTGCACGAAACTTGAAGGCAAAATTCGTATGTGCATTTGGCATTGTTTGGGCCAAGATTGAAATTACATCGTATAAATGGACAATGGAGAATACTTTGGTGAAGTCATATTTAAAAAATAAGAAATTTAAAAAATTTATGATTTCCAAAGGGTTTTTTGGTTCCTCCTACTAGCAAGGGGTCAGCAACCAAAACACTAATATGGGGGACCCTCCCACTGACCTAGTTGGCCTGTCTTGGCACTGATTTGGCACGGGCCTCCCTTATATCGCACAGGCAGCACCGGGAGAGCGTGGGAAAATCCGTGTATAGTGCAAATCTCCCATGGGATGTGGGCATTGGCTATTGGCAAGGGTGACGGCCCTTGGTACGACGGTGTTGTCCCAACCATGTAAGGTGGCATGAGGTGGTGTGAGTGCATGCACAAGGCTGACGAATAAATTTGGATGGTGCTCTTCGCTAAGGCACGAATCCTCAACTAGTCCTCGGGTTGAGGGGTCGAAAGACCTTACACTTTGGTGGGCAAGGTTCCAATGGGAGTGTGCTCACGGGGTCCCGATACGCCCTATGGCATGTGAGACTAAGTACCCCATATGCAGTTTGCTTTAGATATCTACAACAAAGGAACTGTTACTCATAATGAAACTCGAGAGCTTGGCACGCGTCGGTAATGCCTAATTGATGCATCATGCTCCCTATAACCTGCATTGGATATTGGTTAAGTCAGTAGTGCCACGGAGGCATATTTCAGCCTCAGTGACAGCATGCGCTTGCCCGTGAGAGTGGCAAGGGGTGTTTGGACCCTTCGGTTGGAGGTACTAGCCTATATGAGATGGCTATGCACGTAAGCGGCTATCGGATATGCGACCACCATGATCATATGGATTCCTTGAATGAAAGTTCGTTAAGTGAAAGTTTCGTTGTTTATCGGTTACGTGTCAAGATGTACGTGTTGGGAGGCTGACTAGGCCAAAAAGCCTAGTGCCGCACCGGTGTTCTAAGGCTTGCAAAAAATTGCATCTTGAAATTTTGCCCATGACACTTCGAATTTAGCCCGTGACACTGATCATATGAAATATGTTTAACTAGCTAAGAGTGCTTGCTTGATGTTTCGGATGGTTGTCTAATAAAAGCTGCGTACTTGGTCATTCAATGATTTGGTTGCCAAAATAAATGTTCGTGTATCAGGCTGATCACAAGGAGTATGTGCTTTCTTGATCTAGGAACAAATTAACTGTTGGTAATAGTTCTTCAAGTGACTATTCGTGTTACCTACGGATGGGAAATTGTATCCTTATATGACTATCAGCAGAAACGGGTATAAAAAGTTTCCATCAAGTCAATATTTATACTAAAAGGTGCAACCTCTGGTTTACACTTGATCATCTCTAGCAGCTTGTTCACAATATCCAAAATAGTTTTTCCCCTTGTCCAAAGTTTGCAACGAAGCACTCCTTTGTGTTTTTCGTTGACATGAAACTGTAAAGAAAGTCTTAATGCCTTCTGGAGAATGATAGAAAAGACTAAAGCCATTTTAGTGCCCCCCTTCAAACTAGAAAAAGATGAGTTGGAGAATTGCTATTCAAATAATTCATTAAAAAATTAAAACTTTCTTAATTATTAGCTGATTTAAACCAAGTTGTACAATACATTAAATTTAGCGAACATAGCATATGGCAATATAGGTTACAAGTGTAGAATCTCAAAGGTACTTGTTATTATAATCATGCTTGATAGAACAATAAGGAGAGAGGTTTAATTATGGTGTGACATCTTGATGCTAGTTCATAGTTTTAGCTTATTTTTGAAGCAAGGGATTGAGGTCTTATTGTGGCCTAACTGAATTGTTATAAAGGAGTTTGATTGAGCCTACATCTAGAAATACAAGAACTGCAGTTACCACATTTGATATGATTTGGTTTTCGAAACCCTTAAACAATAATTTTTCATAAACTTGCAATGAGTTGAAGAGTTTTACATACATATCTTCTCATATATGATCCATTTTTAATCTGAAAAGGGAAACCCACATTTTTGTCTTTCCATGCATACCAAAAATAGTAGTTTGGGTGTTGTTGAAGGAGAAATGAATCCATGGTGGTTTAAAAATATCCTTAAGATTTCAGTGATCAAATGGGTCACTACCCTTCTCAAATGTTCTTATACCCCTCTAAAACCAACATAAATGTTTCTTTAAATAACTTGAATTCTATAATGTTGATTCCACATTATAAGATTACAAGAATTTTAGAAGTACAGCCCCTATAAAAGTGGGGGTGGGATAGAAGAACAAGTTCTACAAAAGCGGATGTCATTGACTTGAATATCTTCTTCTTATGAGACCTGAAACTGTAGATTGAGGTCGAAATAACAATAGTTGTCAAAGTCAAACTGATTGCAATCCAGCATCCTCTTTGCCAGAGTTTTCATTATATATCCTAAACCAATCCATCATTCTGATACAGTTGAAGAGTCAAAACCATGCAGATGGTATTCAAGCTCAACTGCAGGGAAAAAATGATTGGGAGGCATTGTCAATTTTGATGTGCTACTCTCAAACATTCTAACAACCTCTTTCATACAGGGCCTATCAATTGGGTTCCACTGTATGCACCATAAAGCTATAGTGGTTATCCTTCTAATGATTTCTTCTTCACCTTCTCTAATTCCTTCAAATTTTCTATCTTGATCAAGGTGATCATAAATCCATTGAGGAAAATAGGCTTCACTAGAATTGCTGTCATTGTTACCATTTTTTTCTTTCATTCCAACCAATGTGATTAATAGCATCCCAAAGCTATAAACATCGGATTTATGTGAGACATGTCTAGAGTTTCCAAAGAATACTTCTGGAGCAATATAACCAATCGTGCCTTTGCCTTGTGTGATTGTTACAGTACTTCGCTCCTTGGAATGTAACTTTGCAAGACCAAAATCAGAAATTTTGGGTGTAAAGTCATGGTCTAGAAGAATGTTATGTGGCTTAATGTCAAAGTGAATGATTCCTTGATCACAACCTTGGTGTAGATATTCAATTCCTCCGGCAATGCCTAGTGCTGTATTATATAGCTTTTCCCCAAACAAGCGATCATCTACAGTGGCTTCATCTGTGTAAATGAACTTCTCAAGTGAACCATTTGCCATAAATTCATATATAAGTGCTCTTTGGGACCCCTCAACACAAAATCCAAGAAGGCGAACTACGTTAACATGGTGAATCCTACCAATGGTAGCCACTTCATTCATAAATTCTTCACCATCATTGTGTGATTTTTCCATGAGCTTTACAGCCACAGGGGCGCCATTAGGCAGCTTTCCTTTGAATACACTTCCATAGGCGCCTTGCCCAAGTTTATGCTCGAAATTCTTTGTCATTCTCCTTGTTTCTTTGTATGTGTATCTAGTGGCTGTGAGATATTCGTAATCACTTAAGAACTTCTCTAGTTTTGCAGTTTTGTGGGATCTGAAGTAACCATTAACTACATTTGATTTTCTTGAAATGCAAATGGATCGAGCAATGAAACAGAACAAACATGCTCCAACAAAAAAACTGCAAACAGCCGCAACAGAACCTGTGGAAACAAAAAGAGGATGGTTATACTCTTGATGGGCAGATCTAGATACTTGAAACTTTGGCCTGGTGAATATATAGACACACATAGGGTCCGGCAAGTCAACAACAGTATGAACTTCAATATTGATGCTCAACGATTTTGGTACTAGCATTCAATTACAGATTTGTTCAACATGTTTAGGCTAAGTCAATGTTGTACTTGCACCTATGTGAAAAACAACCTGGTTTGGCTTGCCATAGGCCAACTTGGTTGAATTGGGTAAATGGGCTCGGATAGGCCACCTCTAGGATGGAATACATAATTTTTAAATTGGGTAAATGACACGAAATGACACAGTTTTAATACTTATTTTTACACATTATATGCATATAAAGTATATTCGTTTAATTTAAAAATTAGAAAAAATATGTGCTGTTTTTCATAAAAAACCATGTATTCACGTCTCAAATCTATGCCATACCCGTGTCTATATCCGTATCCATGTGATATAGGGCTCTAGTATGTTATTTGAATTTAGATCAGAATCCTTGGCCGAGTTGGAGTCCAAACTGAATTACCTCCCAAGGTGATTTCCCTTCATAAGTGAACGCCTGCCCCCCTTCTTAAAAGTGGATAGCGATGTCGCAGTTACCAGTTTACACTTTTTTTTTTTTTGAAGCAGTTACCAGTTCACACTACATTCGCTAGATTGAAGAAGAGGAAATGTCAAGCCGATTTTTTTATTATAAATATCTTAGTTGGTTAGTAGAGTCCTGTGGACTGGAGATTTATTTGATCTGCGGATTGGTAGTTGTAAATTGAGTCATATAAGAGATCAGTGGTTACCTATTATGACCTTCTTCCATATATTGCGCTTTCCTGAAACTGCATGAAATTACCAGAGCTTGAAAGTTAATAACACACTTCTCAACAATTATCTAGACAAATAAGAACATTAACAACAAAGAGAAACATGCATGAATTGCGATCAACTATTATTCGAATGGAAGAAAACATGTAATTGCAAACTTATTTAATGAAAAACTGTAAAATTTTAAAAGTATTACCTCATGTTAAACATGATATTAGTGAATTTTAGCATGTCAAAGGACAAAAAGGTGAGTTAGTTCATGCAGCCTAGCCATGGCAGGTTCAAGTGGAGGCTACTTTGGTGAGAATGCTCCCACAAGCGCAGGAAGGTTGCCAGGATGATTACACATTGCTATGCTAACCAGTACCAAAATAGTTCAAGAAAGGACCAACAGAAGTTCAACTAATCAAAAAGAGAAGGTTCCACATTTGTGTGAGCAGGTGCAACCCCGTAATGAACAAGTGAAAATGCCTTCACGTTGTGGGAAACGTAGTTTGTCATCACCACAGTGCCACTCACTTCTGCAGGGCTGGGCAACAGGCCGGGGGCAACAATAGCAGGATCTCACATTTGATGTTATCCTTTTAAAATACAGTGACACTTGATGCTAGTCGGAATTAATTTATTATTGACGACGATAATTTATCATCACATTCTTATGGTTGATAATGATGTGTTTTCTTGTACTGACCCTACTGACAAATATTGTCAAATATTGTGGTGTAAGGACATTCCTCTATGGGGACTGCGTTGTTCTCTTGTGAAGTTGTACCCGCATATCCAACGTGCCCTAAGGGCTCTTTTTCATTGGCAGAAGAATCTCCCATTCTGCAGCTCTAACATAGAGGTCAGGAGAACAACTTTCGTCCTGCATTGCAAGGGCCCAATTGTTTGAAGGGGAAACATCACGGTCGCCTGCATCACGCATTAGGCATTTGTTTCACCCACCATAGAAGAAGAATTAGGTTACCTTTACGATTTTTGAAGGAGATAGCACTCACGCTCTTGTGAGTCAAGAGCAAACCGAACGCCCCTTCAAGTATTAACCAAACTTGGGCTGCAGTGTCAAGCTCAACGATAAAACAAAGCACTTCTTCAGAAAAAAGTGTTGGTTATCCACCCTCTTAATAGGCGGTCTGATTTCTTTCAACATGAAGTCATATGCTCGTTTTGCTAGACCTAGACTGTTCTTACGGCCGGATCAAATTTAGGGCTATGAAACAGGTGTAAGGCAGGTAATTGCTAGGAGAGATTAAGGCCATTGTTAAAGTCGAGTCACTAGAATATGCGAACTGAAATGCATTTTCAACACTATTTTTTGCAAATCCAACCATGTGGATGTGTTTGGCATGGTGTATTTTCATGAAAAAATGTAATTTTTTAATGTTTGAATATTTATGAAGATTATGAACCATTCATTTTAAAGGCTTAAAAAAATCTACTTTATGAATCAAAATTGAATGATTCAAGAGGGGATTCTTATAAAAAAAAAGCACGTAGATCACATCTGTATGGCTAAGTTCAAGAAACAGAACAAAAAAACCATGAAAATCAATGTTCACACATTAGTTCTCATGCTTCCAGTTCTCATAATCTAGTGACTCTGCTAAAGACAACGGCCAAATAAAATCAACCAAGAAAGGGTAGAATTAGGTTTAGATCTAGAGGGTCCGATTAGTATATGAGCTGGGTATGGTTTGTGAAATTTTATGCCAGGTCCAGATCTGATCCGAGTTTCAATTAAAACGCGTGATTTTTTCAATATAAAAAAGATTAAAAAATATATTAATTCGTAGGGTACGATCCAGGTCTGGTTCATGTAATTCTGATAGGATCGAATATAATTTTCCATATGGTAGACCTGGTTCTGGACCTGATACCTGAACCTTTGGGTCCGAACCAGATCCGACCCGTTGACACCCCTGAACGAAGCGTGATGGCTCAGCCCGTCTTTGAAAGGCAGGAAAATCTTAAGGGCAGGTCTCATCGTTGCAGAAGCAAACGAAGTCGTTGACCTTGACGATATTTTAATATCTCACAGCAATATTTTCCTTATTTTTTCGAGAAAATCCGGATTTGATTTTTTCGCGAAAACGCGATTCGAGAATTCGCCACGATTCACCAACGTCCCATTTGCCTCATCCTCAAACAATCGGGTAAGAAAATAAGCTCCGAATTCCCCCAGGAAGGAATTCAACTAACAACAACATCTCCAGAATCAAAACACAACCAGAAAAGAGCAAAATCCAGAATCCAGCAAACGAGAACAGGTCATCAAAAGAAACTGCGGGAAGGGCAAGAGATGAAACAGAAAGGCTTACGGTCTTTGCAATCGCCATCGTGCTCCCCATCGTTGCAGAAGCAAACTAACGGTTTCGCCTTGTTGGTGTTGGAGCCGCAGCGCCCACCGGACGCTTCGCACCCTGCGCAGAGCGCTGCCTGGCTCCAGTCCAGAACGAACCCTCCCTTCACCACCGACGGGAAGCTGCTGGTTGGGCTCCCGGCGGCGGCACCCAAGTAGGGAACCACCACAGACCTTTCGCAGACAGGCAGCAAGTCGGGGGCAATTAGGAACCCTGCGGGAATGGCGTACGACATCGAAGATGCATTACTCAAACAACCAATTGAATGAAAAGCATCGTTTGTTGAGGGTGATGGTGTTAGGAAGCCATTGTCGGGGGGGGGGGGGAGATGAAGGAGGTACAAGTAATGAGGAAGGTGAAATTGGTGTTTCTGAGATCGAATTTCAGAGGGGTGGTGGAGTTGAGGGTGACGTTGTGGCGGGGAGCAGGGCAATCCTGGGAGTAGATCTCTCCGTCGACGAGGGAGAGCTGACTGGTGTTGTAGTTGATGCTCTTCACCACGTAAGTGTCGCTGGGGAGGGTGAAGGTGGGCGTCTTCCCGTCACTGCTGCAGTAGATGCCGAAGCCCTCGTATCCGCAGAAGGATTGGTTTGCTGCCGAGTCGATTGATGTGAGGTAGAAAGGGCAACGGATGGTGATGTTGCCGCATGTCCTCTGCGGGCAGTACTCGGAGATGTTGGCCGAGAGGGCAGTAGAGATGAACAGAAAGAGGAAGAGGAAGAGGAAGAGGTGATGGTGCGAAAGAGGCATGGTGGGCAGACTGTTTTGCTCTGAGGAAGGCGTGCAGTGTAGGAGGAGAATAATAACAGGCTTTGACGGTGGGTGGTGAACTGGGGGTTTGGGTTGGGGGGCTGGTGTCCGTCCGTGCGTGGGATTGAGGGATAAAGAGTTTAAGAGACGTGTTGGACACTTCAAAGGCGTCAGAACTCCGAAATTTCTTGGGGGTATAACTAACCATATTGCCCTCCACTAAAGTAGTTGCGTAGTAGGCTTTCTCTATGGGCGGGTTGGGACTGGGGACTAACTCACTTTTGTGACTTTAGCAATTAGAGGGATTTGCCTAAGACTTTGTAGTTGACTGTGTCCATCTTGGGCTTGGCCATTCCTAAATTGATCGATGATCCTCCACTCAATCAAGCCTTGTTAAGTTGACTCAAACATATTATAGGTCTGCTTGGTTCAAAATGATCATGCCTTTGAGAAAGGGGTCTTGGAACAAAATGATCATACTTCAGCTGGCGTAGAATAGATGACCCAAAGTATGTCTTGATGATTTCCAGTTGTCTTCATCCATGGTTTGGATCAAACAATGTCCAGTCAGACCCCTCCAGGAATGGTTCATAAGAGCGGATCTTAGTTCGAGTTGGCTCAAAGAAACCTACGATGGCATCCGAGAACGATGGAACCTTCAATAATTATGTTTTCTTTTCTTCATTTTTTTTTCTTTGTTTCCTTGTCACATTTAAGGATGGCAGCAGACCGAGGGACAAAAGGGCCCCCACCAGGCCTCATTCGGTGAGCAAGAAACGGGGATGGAGGCAAGGATGATGGTTAAAATCTATCCTTGTGCTGGGATGAAAGAATGGATGGATTTACGCTTTCCCCACCCCACCCGGCTCTCAGTCCTATCTATGCCTTGCTCTAGTACCCCTAGATAGAGGAGAAATGGGGCTCCACCCGGCCTTACCCCCATTTGGATCGGAGTTTATAATGTTGTATATTTTTGTACTTAGTTATTTTATGATCTTATCAAAATTTTGGTTAAGTCTGAGAAAAAAATTGGTTGAGCCTCAATTTTAGATCAATGTTTTTGAGTCTGGGCTCGACCTAGGTCTCATCGACAAGGTCGAGGCGGGTCAATCGAAGGGTAATAAAGAGTTGTATTTTTTACCTTTAAATTCAAGTAAAATTCAAGTAAAATTTAAATTATTTTCAGTCGAAATTCAGATTTCGATATTCGTGTAATATGACGTTGGATGTGTCTCAAAATTCTGAGCGCAATCATATTTTACTTTTCTGAATTCGAGTTTCGGTTGGCCCAAAAATCACATTTTTTAAAAAAAATTAAGCAATTTATCCAAATGAATCGGATTGGATCCAATGTATATGATATAAATTATTTTGGATTTGGATCTTGTTTAAGACCCATTTTAATCTGGATTTAATCCAGATCTTGATCCAATTTTATTTTGGGTATGAGTTTGGATTTTGGATTCGAATCTAGACCCAAATCTATATCCAATAAAAATATAGTTGTAAATTTAGTTTAAAGTTTTAAATTATAGCTAACTGGAGTTAGAAAGACTCCTAAGGTAATTAAACCAACTTTAAAAATTTGAAATTATTTAATTAATTATTAAATAATTATTTAATTAAATTATATTAATTCTGAAAATTTGATTTAAGTCTGATTAGAACTTCTAAAAGGAGTCTTCATACTTACCTAAGAAGATTGAAGAAGGATTAAGAAAAGATTTTAGAAATTTATAAAGTTTGAAAAAAAAAATCTACAAGAGAAACTTTAAAAATTTTGGAAACAAGAGCACTCTCCTTCTCTGACCCTTTTAGAGAGGGCCGGAGAAGGGGGGGTGTCACCCCCTCTCACTTTCTTTATATAAAAAAAATAGGGGAAAGAAAAGAAAGAAAAGAAAGAAAAGGGAAAGAGAAAAAGAGAGGAAGAAGAAGAAGGAGCGCCCTCTTCTCCGGCCATCTGGTTTTTTTCACCACTGTTTTTCATTGTTTTTTCAATTTTTGCAAAGGTATGGGTTCTTTTTTTGGATCAAGTGATAAATCAAATGTCAATTCGATTTTCATATAATATTTGGTGTAAATCCATGGTGAAAGGGTGAATCTATATGTTCACTCTAATATAGAAAACCGTGTTGAAGAGAAAACAAGTCTAAAGAGAGACTGAACCATCTTTGCAGTCACAGTCCGGGTTGTCATCGGAATCGCAGTGAGAGCAATCAAATTTCCATTGAAGAACAAATCCTTGATTCGGTTCATCAGCAGGATCCGTCCCCCCAACTGGAATTTGACGTACAGAACAATTGTGTGGGCTACTATCAGAAGATGAGTCCCTGGTCGTATCAAGGACTGGAATGTGGTACAGACAAGAGTTACCATCACAACAGAATCCTTTCGTATCCTCGACATCGCATTTGAAGATGGTGATAATCGGGCTCAAGAATTTGAAACTGCTCCGAAGGAATCGGTCTGAGGGGTTACCAGGTCTTGAGAGAGAATCACAAAACTCATCCCTGTAAGAATCAGGGCAACTTAACACAATTCTGCGCTCAGGGTATGAGATGTCCATAAGAATAGCTGGGGACTTGTTGTTGAGGGAAGCAATCTGTGTGAGGCTTACATTGCATGATATGATATTGATGCCAAATTCCGGAGGATCGCTGAAAGGGGTGAAAGGAGGAATGTAGCCCGTACAATTGAAGGGCGAAGGGCACCCTCCTTGGTCGTTTGTATCTGAGAGAACACAAAAGAAGCGCAGGCAAAACATAAGAGGAGGAAAGAAACGCAAGACAGAGGAGGAAACGGCCATGGCTGTGTCCCTCGTAGTTTTAAGAGAGAAAAGCAATGATTTTAAACGGAACGGAAGCGAGTAATGGCTGCTTATGTATGTATGTCCATCTCTTAATCTTCATCAAAATGATATGATGGATCGACTTGTGAAGGACGTCGAAGACCAAAGACCAAAATAACAGAGTCCTTTTCCACACTTTAATTCCACAGGCACAGACAAAAGCTTAAATAAATAGTGAGCGTGGTCGTGGTGGAAGAAAATTTTGATTGATAAGCCGTGAAAGGGAGGGTATTGGCCCTATGTCTTCTGAATCCGCTATTTTTTAATAAATATAAAAATACTTAAAATTATTTTCTTTTAATATTATTTTACTGACTTTAACACGTGTCACGTTTTAATGAACGCCTAATATCTTTTAATTATTTTTGGCCGATTTTGAAGAATTCACTTTGATTATCGGTATCGATTCATCTGAATCGTTGGCAAAACGATACAGGCCCGATACCGATACTGACAACATTTCTACATGGCGCCAGTTGACCTCTCATTCCTGACGTGTAGAAAAAACTAAGAATTGGGGTCCCATTCTGTACCACTGTTATCTTGTCAGTTTCTAAAGTGGAAGTTTCGCTTCCCATTCTGTTTTAGCCAAGTGAAACTAGAAAAACTGAAATACTAGGCAAAAGAATTCCATGAGTTGAGTCAATCACTCCAAACACGGTAGCATTAATCAGATCAAGGATATTTTAACTTACATATCATGTCTCAATAAATTCAATTCTACACCAATTTTAGTCTTTGAATCTTTTTCAAATTCACACTCGAAGTGGGTTTAGATAGGTGTTGATAGGGGTGCCGGGTTTACCCAGGCCCGACCCGGATCAAACCCTATAAGGTCCAGGTATGGTGACAAATAAGAAGACAATACATGGATCTGGGTATAGTTTGTAAAATTTTATACCAGACCTGGGCCCAACCTGACTTCGGATTAAGACCCACAAATTTTCAATGTAAAAATGATAAATTTTTTTATTTATTTTATCGGGTATGGTCTGGGTCTGGTTCATGTAGTTCTTATCGGGTCTGTGTATATTTATGTTATAGTAGACCTGATTAGACCCAGGTCCTGACCTGATACCATACCCGAAAATCTGATCTGAGTTCTCGATCCATTGACACCCCTAGGTGTCAACATAAGGCTGGCAAACACAACTTGGAGCTTGTTGCAGGTTGACAAGACCAACCTCAAACCATCGAAAGCCCGGCCCAACTCTTGTCAGGTTTGGGACAGACACAGGCCTTATTGTGGGTCATGTCCTTCAAGTTCTACTAATAAACAGGCCAGGCCAATTTAGGCTCCACTCAAATACTAATTTCCAATTACCTAGGACCAGCACATTTACTAGTCAGCCTGCATCAGACCGACCCTTTTTGGGCACAGGCTGCAAAAAGCAGCCCAAATCTAGCCCGTATGGTGTTAGGTACCCGATCTGATGCCCACCCTTAGGTACAGATGCTGGATCCAAAAAACATATAGAGCCTTTTGAGCCATAATTCAGGTTTGAAACTTAGGTTTATATTCAAGAACATCTTGTTTCGATTTCGGATCTCCTCATTACTAAATTTGATTCTGATTCTGAAACTATTTTTCTTTTGAAATTGTAACCCAAATATGGATCTATATTCCCAGCTCATTTTTATCTTATTTTGGGAAGGAATCTAAATCTATTGATACCTGAACTGTGGTCAAATTTTAGATTGGTCCTTGATAATGCAGGTTCAGATCCATGCTGGATTGAAATCATGCATGACCCAACAATTGGTCCAGTTTGGGAGCGAGAATTTACCTAAGCAGGAATAAGTGCTTGGATATAAATCTCCATGTGAATCTTGGTACAAATTTGAATCCCAATCTGCAGGCACATGCTTGAAAGATGGATCCATTGAGTCCAAATCAAAATAACAAACAAAATTTAGACCTCCATCAGGAATTGGTTTGGATCAATATCCAGCACAAACTAAACCAGAACTAGACCGGATATTGGACACAAATGTGCTAATCTAGTAATATCAGACACCAGACACCACATACAGAGAGAGCCTAAAGTAATTCAACATTACCACTCATGAAGATCAACAAAATGTTGAACCCATGAACTGAACAAGAGCAAAAGCCAAAACAAATAAAGAAAGCATAAGAGAAAAGAACATCAGACAGATAAAATGGGCTCACGCCGGAGCCGCTTGCCCAGATTGCGGCAAAAGAGAGGTAGCGTCAGCAGGAGGAAGCGGAAGACGCAAGATTGCATAAACATCTACCAAGATTTTATGCACCAGGTTATTAATGTTAACTGGAATTTGACGAAAATGAGAGAGAGAGAGTTCAAAGGGTTTATTTATCCTATACAAAAGCAATTTCAACTCATTATTAGAATATAAAGGCTAACATCCACCCAGCAAGATTAATCTAACGACTCCATATATACAGAGAAAGGAAGCCTGTATCCAGAACATTAACTCCAATGGTATTCTCTGAACTACAATTGTCACCAAAATCTCACCCACTGTTATTAGGTGTAGTATAGTGGCTCGGCCATTTATCTGTCACAGATTTCGGCGACAGTGGGGCGCGAGATTTCAGCAATGCACCAGTATCCAACTCTGGAGACAATGCTATCCGCTGTGATTCACACTCCCCTAACTGAATCTGCCTAAGTGATTTTGCAACTTCATCCATTGTTGGCCTCACCTCCTTCTCCGGTGCCAAGCACCTGAATAACAACTCTGCAACAGCTCTCACAGTTCGATTTACCCACTCGTCAGTCTCAAATCCGATGGAGGAATCAACAAACTCATGCAATTCATGATTGTGGATCTTGTTGATTGCCATATTGGCAAGATTGATCTCATGCCTGTGCCGCCTGATGTCGACAGCCAGCAACGAAGAGATGAGCTCTGCAAGCACTACACCAAAGCTATAAACATCACTCTTATCTGTTAGTTGGTAGCATTTGTGATAATCGGGATCAAGATAGCCAGGTGTCCCTTGTGGTGCGGTGGACACATGTGTCACCTCAATGGACGGAAAGAGGCGCGACAAGCCAAAATCGGCAACCTTGACATGGAAATCTTTATCAAGGAGTATGTTGTTGGTCTTAACATCCCTGTGAATGATTGGTGGATCAAGCTGGTGCAAGTATGCTAATGCCTCGGCCGATTCAACAGCTATGTTCAACCTCACCTTCCATGTGAGATGGCCTTCATCAGAGTGTGAGCCATGAATGTGGTCGCCAACCGTTCCATTGTTTATGTACTCATATACTAAGAGCAGCTCCCGGCTATGGCGTGAAGTGCACCCATAAAGGCACACAAGATTCGGATGGCGGATGCCAGAGAGGATCTCGATTTCATTCATGAATTGCTCAACGCGCTTGCAGTTGTTCTCATACAGTCGTTTCACGGCCACTTTCCGGCCATCATGGAGCTTTCCAAGATAGACAGCACCAAATCCACCATCGCCGAGCTCATTAGAGGGGCTGAAATTGTTGGTGGATTCTTCTAGCTCCCTGTATGTGAAGATGGTGACACGGCCACCACACCTTTGCTGGAAGCTTCTGCTTTCCATGTCGAGTGTGCTCGAAGTTTTTGATGATGAAAGGGATCGGGAGAGAAAGACTGCAGAGGGGGATAGCTTTCTCCTAAAATAATAGCGATGGATGCAGAAGAAACATAGGGCTGCTAAGAGAAAACTGCCAACAGCTGCTGATAAACCTGTGGAATAAAACAGGTCATGCTCATGATAGGACAATTCAAAGAATTTAACTTTTTGCTACCTGCATCCCTTAAGGTTTTGGTGAGCCCTGGCCGGCCAGCAACACTTGGTGCTTGGGCCATATATGCAAAGATGACATGGCTATGCTAACATTGCCAACTCAATTTTGAGTTGATCAACAAGTTTATGCCAAATGAATGACTGACTTGCGCCCTGGCGACAAGTAAAATTTGGTTGGACTTCACACATTCAGGGTGGCTAAGACTACAGTGATTGGCAAAATGTGGGCTCCAAGCACACATGAATTAGAGAATGAGCTTAGATCTTCGGGGACTGTTCAAGGTTATATTTCCCAAGACAGCATCTTCAAACTGAAGTCAGGCTGACCACCATGAAATGAACGAGTCATAAGAGATCAATGTTGAAAGTGGTTACCTATTATGACCTTCAGCCGTATGTTGTGCTTTCCTGAAACAGCATGAAATTACCAGAGCTTGATAGTTAATAACACACTTCTCAACAATTATCTAGACAAATAGGAACATTAACAACAAAAAGAAACATGCATGAATTCCGATCGACTATTAGGAATGGAAGAAAGCATCTAATTACAAACGTATTTAATGAAAATCTGTAAAAATCTAAAAATATTACCCCATGTTAGACATGATATTAGTGAATTTTAGCATGTCAAAGGACAAAAAGGTGAGTTAGTTCATGCACATTAGCCATGGCAGGTTCAAGTGGACACTACTTTGGTGAGACGCCTCATGCTCCCACATGCACAGGAAGGTTGCTAGGATAATTATACATTGCTATGCTAACCAGTACCAAAAGAGTTCAAGAAAGGACTAACAGAAGTTCAACTAATCAAAAAGAGGTCCCCGTGCACTGCGCAGAGTACACACACACACACAGAGTGTGGTTGCTTATTTACTATGTTAATGGGCTTAATAATAATCAATGTACCATAAAATTTGATTTCCAAGATCTGGACGGTAGGAGGGTATGTGGATGGTCTCAATTTTTTATTTTTCTAATACTGTTTTTGGAATGTGATCTACATGGTTTGTTTAGTAGGAATCAGGATATATATATATATACATAAAGTGTTGCTCTCTCTCTCTCTCTCTAGCTTGTTAGCTCCCACATTTTTGTGAGCAAGTGTAACCCCGTAATGAACAAGTGAAAATGCTTTCACGTTGTAAGAAACGTAATTTGTCATCCCCAGAGTACCACCCTTCACTTCTGCAGGGCTGGGCAACAGGCCAGGGCAACAATAACAGGATCTCATATTTGATGTTGTCCTTTTGAAATACAGCGACACTTGATGCTAACTCCATGTTGACAACCTTATATGGATGGGCTTCACCACCTACAAGAAAGTGCAACCAGTACTTGTTCCGCAGACAAATGGTAAATAACACTACCAAATTGTCATCAGTAGAAATACGCTTTGCACAAGAAATAAGTGATGAGAAGAAGACAAGCAAGAGAGGAGTTCTGTACTTGGATTACTACTTAATTTTGGTGTTGAGATTGTCCCATTGGAACAATTAGTTGAATGTGCTGATCCATCTTTGCAGTGACAAAATGGGACATCATGTTCATCAAATCGACAGAAGCCTCCAGTTTTACTACAGTCATCACAGCTAAGATTCCTTCTCCAGTGAAGAACAAACCCGCTACTCAATATCACAGACAGGTTTGCAGCAGCAGACTCCTCGACACCAGCAGGGATTTCATAAACAGGGCATCCGATATTACTTGCAACAAAAGGCAGCTCCCTTGTTTCCTGAGGACTGTAATAGTAATACAGCAGAGAACCATCATCACAACCTTCCACCTTGAGTGAAAAAGGAGGCCTCAGCAGCCGGCCATCAGCATAATTGCACTTGAATATGGTGACATTGGGACCAGAGAATTGGAAACCATGGTAGAGTCTTTCAGGTAGAGTACTGAAGTTGCGAGGTGATGCACAGAGTTCTTGCTTGTATGAATCGGGGTAGCGGATCTCGATATTACGACCAGTATATGAGATTCGCTTAACAGTGAAACGGATATTGAATAGATCAATCTGAGTGAGGTTTCCGTTGCATGATATGATATTCATGCCACAGTTGGGAGAAGAATTGAGAGAGCTGAACGGGAAAAGGATTTGAATGGAGTTACTACAGTATAAAGGCAGAGGGCAGTCAACTGGGTTGGTCTCGGACAGAGCGCTATGGGAGAGAAGAATAGTAAGAATAACCCCAAGAAAAGAAGAGAAACACAAACTGTATGAGGACATATCTGTGCATCAAGCGGATCTAGAGAAAAACTGGGTGACTTGGATGATTGAAGCAGAGTTGCATGTCCGATTGTAACTTTTTTATCAAAACGAGCACCAACTCGCCAGAAGCGCGTGGAAAGACCAAAGAAGAGAAGAAAGTTTGAGTCGTTTTCTGCCTCGATTGAATTTGTCGTGTGGCGGTATTATTGGAGGAAGCAGATCCCATACAACTTGAGTGGTGGTGGGAAATGGATGTCCCTTTGAATCATATGAAAATGGGGGAGTAGCCAAAGACTTTAAAATTCTTATTGGGCCCCATTTGGCACTATCTTTGTCCGTTAGTCCCTCCTTTCCAAAGCGGGGGCTTGAGTTACGTCGTCAAGATGGGTGGGGACAAGAGATGGACGTGGTGATGAAGGCCACAACACGACCCTACTGACAGATTGTGGTGTTGATCTTCGTCAAGTGACTCCCGCGGCAACATAGAAGTCCAAAACGGGGCCTTGTAAGAAACGCACCCAGTGAGGGTTGGGTTGGGGCCTGATGCATCTTTCCCCACAACATGAAAATACGTGCACCCAGGAGAGAGAGAGAGAGAGAGAGAGAGATCATACCAATCAAAAGGTGCAAGATAAGGACTTTCTTTCAGCAATAACACTCTCCGCGCTATTTTCTGCATGGAGACCGTTGCCTTGGAATGCAAACGACCCCTTGAGGATGCATTTGGTTCGTAGAGCTTTTACCTTTTGTCCGGACCCAGTACCATCATCTCAAGTCAAGTTTGGGTCTGGTTCTACATGGGTCCAAAAAAAGCCTGACCAATCGACACCCCTGATTAAAAGAGCCCTTAGGGCACGTTGGATACTCGGGTACAACTTAATGAGAGATCAACACAGTCATCCCGCGGTTAGTGTTTTCATCACTGTCATGTAGGACACAACACTGGCGAGTCCTAGGCAAGTGACTCACGTCCTGTCATGCATTGCAAGGCTCCATTTGTTTCAAGGGGAAACATCACGGTTACCCGCATCACGCAATAGGCGTTTGTTTCACCCACCACAGAAAAACGACCTACTTTCATACGAAACTAGGTGTTTTTTCCATGAACCAAACAGACTGTTAGGGTGGACCTTATAACTTCTAACCTTAATTGTACCATTTGGAGACTAGATTCTTTTTCGATTTATGGACTTACTCATGCTCATACAGACACATGAGACAATAAGACTAAGAACAATGAGAATGCTTCCCCAAATAATGGGAGCATTCACTTGTACTATTTGACTCGTGGTAGAGAAGATATAAATACCACATGAATCTGACTATGGGATACATTTATGAGCAATGATCATGCTTATATTGATGGAAATACGTGGAGGGCAAACCCAAGTGGAGGAAGGAGAATTTCTATTCTCATCACCTATTCTCTATGTATGTTTTATAGCTTTCATACAGTCTGCTTAAAAAGACACACTCACACAGTTATGACCACCCTAATTTGGATTTCTAACCCTGACTCTGCTTAAAAAGACAGTATACTTTACAAAAAAAACTTCCATATCACATGGAGGCAAATAATCCATTGTTATCTGATTTTCCATTTTTATATCATGCACAAAGGGTCAACAATCTAACTATAGAATATTTTTAACATGCTAGAGAATTATCTATGATTTAACACAAATCATCA
The DNA here is from genome assembly GCF_984573655.1 of Nuphar pumila. Lineage (NCBI taxonomy): Eukaryota > Viridiplantae > Streptophyta > Magnoliopsida > Nymphaeales > Nymphaeaceae > Nuphar > Nuphar pumila. Next base: position 20,352,620 of record NC_143255.1, on the reverse strand, counting down.
TCTATCTCTCACATAAGCATGTGAAATTTTATACAGACCAACCATGTCATCTCATGCATGAAACATATTTTTCATAATATCTTGATAATATCTATCATCAAGATCTAGAATTTTCATGTTACCATGCATATTAATGACTTAGACTTGACATCATCATGCTTTTGCTAGCATATCTCCATCATGATCTAAGTCACTTCTAATTCACATAGGTATATCAAATTTCAATTTCTTTCTAATACAACCCTTAGGGCGAGTAATACATCAAACTTATGAATTTCAAATCTTAATAGAGCAAACAAGCATACATCATCGTGGTGAATTTCAACATGTTTTTGCTCATATATCATACATCGATAACATTGTATATTCAATTTTCTTAAATATCATATGTATAAGTGAGGTCTCTTGTGACTCTCCCATGACCTTAGAAACATTCTGTGTCATTATTGTACATAGTCTATACTATCGATAGACTATTATTTTCTCTATATCCTCTTTAAAACTAAGTCACTATCTCACATTCCTGACTTACATAGCAGCAATATGCACATCAATGGAAAAACATTCATCATTTCACATATCCATGTCAACTCTTTAATTATAATTTGCCAAGCATATACTTTTCACTGTTTGAGTATCTATAAGTAAACCAAATTATCACTATCTATGTGCACCATTCAAACATTTAAAAAAATCAACATTGTGTGCATTTCCAAATATGTCTAGGTACCTAGAATCAACCATCAAGTTAATATGCACATTTTAATAATCACATAGTTATAACAATATATTCTAATTAGACCAATTAATTCCTAATCATTTTGGATTGATATATATCCATATCCAAATTATCATAAATTGGATATCCAAAGCATAATTTATCCATGTTGCACACCATAAATAAATCCTTATGAAATCCAAAACAAACTAGTTAAGAGCATGATTTTTTATGATTATTGATCGTCATTTTAAGATAAATATTCACATGCCAAAGGAAAACTAGATTCAGCTCCCACTTTTCTTATATATTGTACTTGGGCAACATATTAAGGCATCAAAAACCAAAAACATAAATGTTGTGCCTTTAGGAATAAAATCTAAATTGTTAGATATTATCTAATGTTGGAATTATGTATCCACAAGATAAAAAATATATATGAGAATCTAATAGGCATGACTGTTGAGGAAGGATCATCTTAACAGTCAGGTATATGGCCTGTGAAAAAGATACAAATGAATAGATATGTCAGTTTATACTCTAAAAGTGCAACCTTATTTGAAATGGATATTTACCCAAGTGACATGATATCACTCCAACTGATATATCCGGGAGTTGTTATTGCCCCAATTGCAAAAAGTGTCTCACCCCATCAGTCTTAGATGGATCTATGCTAACATATGGTGTCCTCCACTCGGATGGGTGAAGGTATCTATTTTCAGTATCTATTATCATGGATGAAGAGTTGGGTATAACATATGGCATCCTCCTCCACTCGGATGGGTGAAGGTATCTATTTTCAGTATCTATTATCATGGATGAAGAGTTGGGTATAACATATGGCATCCTCCTCCACTCGGATGTGTCTGTTCATACTCTAAAAGTGAAACCTTATTTGGAATGAGTGTTTCCCCAAGTGGCATGATATCACTCCAGCGCCTCTCATGGTCTATATAAAGACATCAATGGAATTATCAAAAAACATGGCAAATATAGAGAGAGAATTGGTAATGAGAGTAGAAGCTGCATAAAAGCTCGGTCCTTGAGTTTGTTTCCACGTATTTCCATAATATATCAAGTAAATTAAATGTGCATGCAAACATACACTATATCCGAGATCATCTATTGATATACAACAACCGAATCAATAAGTTTTAGTGTTTGCAAGCCATCTTAAATTGATGCCTTACCAAATCTTAAATCATATTCGGGAGTTGTTATTGCCCCGATTGCATAAAGTCTCACCCCATCAATCTTAGATGGATCTACAATAACATATGGTGTCCGTCAATTGGATGGGTGAAGGTACACTACAAAAAAATAGTTGATTAGCGACGGAGTTATATCGTCGCTACTTAGCGACAGATTAACGAGAGAAATGAATCCATCGCTATATTTGTAGAATTTTACGAAACTAGCGACAGAAAACATTCCCTCGCAAAATTCGTCGCTAAGTAGCGACGGATTTTGCGAGAGAATGTTTTGTCGCAATAAATACGACAGTTAGCGACGGAATTGCGACGGCTAAGATTCCGTCGCAACATAGCGACGGCCTAGGCGACGAAATATTTTCTGTCGCCTTTTTTGTTTTTTGAATTACGATGGCTTAGCGACGGAATTAATCCGTCGCTAAGCCGTCGCTATATGTCGCATTACCCCTAATCCCAGCCCTCTTTTTCCTTTCTCCTTTCGCTGCTCCCGCCCGCCGCCCTCTCCCTCCTGCCGCCCTCTTCCTTCCGTCAACCTTCCGCTGCCGCCGTCGCTGCCCGGAGCAACCGCAGGTACGTAAATGGATTGGAGGTCGACCCCCTGCTTTTTCCGGCAGGGGGTCGACTCTGCCAGGCGGTCGACCCCCTGCGTTTTCCGGCAGGGGGTCGACTCTGCCAGGCGGTCGACCCCCTGCGTTTTCCGGCAGGTGGTCGACTCTGCCAGGCGGTCGACCCCGGTAGGTGGTCGACCCTCTGCCGTGTCCGGCCGGGGGTCAACCCTGGTAGGGGGTCGACCCCCTGCCGTGTCCGGCCGGGGGGGGGGGGGGGGGGGTCGACCCCCCGCCATGTCCGGCCGGGGGTCGACCCCCCGCCGTGTCCGGCAGGGGGTCAACCCCGGCAGGGGGTCAACCCCTTTTGATGTCCGGCAGGGGGTCAACCCCCTGCCTTGTCCGGCCGGGGTCGACCCCCTTGCCGTCTCCGGCCAGGGGTCAACCCCCTGCCTTGTCCGGCAGGGGGTCAACCCCTTTTGATGTCCGGCCGGGGGTCGACCCCCTGCCGTGTCCGGCCGGGGGTCGACCCCCTGGTTTCTTGCTCTTTTTTTTCTTTTTTCAGAAATTAGGGTTTTTATTTTATTTTTATTGTTTAGTTTTCTTTGATTTTCATTGATTAGGATTTTTTATTTTGATTTTCATTTATTAAGCAATTGAATCAAATTTCTTAAATTAAGGCTATTTGTAGTTAATTTAATTAGGGTTTTTTATTTGATTTTGTTTTATTAGGGCTTTGAATCAAAATTTAAAAATTAGGGCATTTTATAGTTAATTTGATTAGGGTTTTCTTGGATTTGATTAGAGCTTTTATTTTTATTTTCTATGATTAGGGATTTGAATCATAATTTTTTTAATTAAGGATTTTTAGTTAATTTGGTTAGGACTTTAAATCAAAATTTTTTAATTAAGGCTTTTATAGTTAATTTGATTAGGTTTTTTTTATTTATTTAGAGTTTTTATTTTTATTTTCTATAATTAGGGATTTAAATCACATTTTTTTAATTAATACTTTTTAGTTAATTTGATGAAGGATTTTTTTGTATTTGATTTTGGCAGGTTTTTTCCTTGTTTGATTAAGGTTTAAATTGTGGCTTTTTTATTTAATTTTATGGTTTATTTTTCTTATAGTTTATGATGTTTTGGTTTATTTATAATTTATTTTCTTGTATTTTAAGGTTTTATGATTTAATATGGTCGAATAATTTCATGGTGACTTCATTTTAAAACATCATTTTTTTTTGCAGATTTCTCAACAGAACTTGCTTGTGCCCCGCCACCCGTGGTAAGTAAGTGACAAAAACAATGCAAATCGGGTAAATACCCGTGGTGAGTAAGTGATGCAAGCGCATCACATGTTATTTAATTTATTGAATATAACACTTTATTGTTCACACACTCACTTAGTTGTTGATATCTATGACTACTTTGTTGGAGTTCGGAGATCATGCTGAGCATGATTTTAATGTATGAATATGGAAGTGTTCTTATTTTTGGAGTACGGAGTCCATGCTATGCATGGTAGTAGTTAGTGGGATATTGAAGTGTGTTTGCTGCAGGTACATGTTTGATATTTGTTTGATATGAATTATTTCGATGTATTGCAATGTTTGATGTGATTGTATCCATGCTTACATGTAGTTACTTTCAATTTGATTATGTCTTCCATGTGAAATTGTATACTGAAAGCATGCTTCAAATGAATGTATCGTGTCATGAATAGTTTGCACATGAAAATATTAAGTTATCAATGCATGCATCATAATTCTTGTGATTGTATGACATCATATATTGCATGATAAATTTGATATTTTCTTCATCATAGTATTCTGATGGTTCTCTTTTAACTGGTTAGGATACTATTCGTAACATCATACGACAGAATGACTGCAAACCGTGAATGGATGTACCGTAGGATAGTAGACAATGAGTTATCGCATGAATATATGGATGGTGTCGACAGTTTTATTGAATTTGCAACGGCAAGTGTCAGTACGGTAGATCCCACAGGTCGGATTAGGTGTCCCTGCAAGATTTGTAAGAATAATCGATTTGTAGAACCTCATGGCGTTAGACATCACCTATACAGGAAGGGTTTTGTGAGTGATTATCAGAACTGGACGTTTCATGGAGAAGAATTTAGAAACGATTTTGATGCACGGGTGAATGTGGTGCACGATAATCCATATACGAATTTGATATTTGATGCTGCAGGAACAGAACTGGGTTCTGCTATGAGTTCTAGTGATGTAAGAACTGTCGTAGATGAAGAATCACCAAACGATGCAGCTAGTAGATTTTATGATTTACTTAGAGATGCTGATGAGCCACTTTGGAACGGTTGTGAGAGTCACACTATCTTGTCTGCAGTTCTTCAACTAATGAATTTGAAGTCCGAGTATAATTTGAGTCAATCATGTTTTGACCGTTTGTGCATGATTGTGAAGAGTATGTTGCCTAAAGATGAGAAATTGCCACAAAATTTCTATCGTGCGAAAGTTATGGTCAACGCTCTAGGTATGGGTTACAAAAAGATTGATGCTTGTCCAAATCACTGCATGTTGTATTTCAAGGAGCAGGAAAACGACATATCATGCCCGTCATGTGGGCATCCTCGGTTCAAGCCAAAGACAAGAGGCAATGGTAGCACGAGATCAAAGGAAGTTTCATACAAGTCGCTCCGCTACTTTCCTATCACTCCTAGATTGCAGCGATTGTATATGTCTTCAAAGACAGCTAAACACATGAGATGGCATGCAAATAAAGTTCGACACGATGAAAACAAGATCACGCATCCTGTTGACGCTGAAGCTTGGAAGCACTTTGATCGTACTCATCAGAACTTCGCAATGGAAGTGCGAAATGTTAGACTCGGTCTATGTACAGATGGATTTAATCCATTTGGGGGTAGATCAACTCCATACTCATGCTGGCCAGTATTTGTAACTCCATACAACCTTCCACCAAGCTTGTGTATGAAACGTCCAAATCTTTTCTTGTCTCTGTTGATCCCTGGTCCGACCTCACCTGGCCAAAATCTTGATGTATATCTAAGGCCATTGATTGATGAATTAAAAGTACTGTGGGATGACGGTGTTACCACGTATGATGCCCACAAAAAACAAAATTTCAACATGAAGGCCGCTGTTCTATGGACAATCAGTGACTTCCCTGCATATGGTATGTTATCTGGTTGGAGCACACATGGGAGGTTGGCTTGTCCGTACTGCATGGAGGATTCCAAAGCTTTTAGATTGAGGCATGGAAGGAAGCCTTGCTGGTTTGATTGCCATCGTCGATTTCTACCCAGCGATCATCCGTTCCGACGTCAAAAGAATGCATTTACAGCAGGCACAACTGAAATGGAAGGTCCATCCTCAAGATTGTCTGGCATAGAGATTTTAAGAAGATTGCGATACTTTCCAGATGTATTAACAGATGCCCGCAGTCCTACACCCTTCCGTGGATTTGGGAAGGAACACAATTGGACGAAAAAATCTATTTTTTGGGAACTACCGTATTGGCCGACCCTATTGATACGACATAATTTGGATGTGATGCATGTAGAGAAAAATGTGTTTGATAATGTGTTCAATACAGTAATGAATATTAAAGGAAAAACGAAGGATAATCCGAAGGCCCGTATGGATTTAAAATTAATATGTAAAAGACCAGAATTGGAACTCAAAGAGTATAATGGCAAAGTACTGAAACCAAAGGCGAAGTACGTGCTCGGACCTGATCAAATAAAACATGTATGTCAATGGTTGAGACAACTGAGATTTCCAGATGGATATGTCTCTAACATTGCTCGGGCTGTGAAGATTGACGATGGACAGTTATATGGGTTGAAGAGCCATGATTGTCATATCTTTATGCAACGATTGATACCCCTAGCATTCCATGATATGTTAGACAAACCTATATGGGGGGTATTGTCTGAGTTGAGCGGATTTTTCAGAACATTGTGCGCATCGGAGGTCATTGTATCAGATGTAAAGAATCTTGAGGACTCTGTCATCACCACTGTTTGTCTGTTAGAAAAGATATTTACGCCAGCATTTTTCGATGTTATGGAACATTTGATCATACATCTGCCATATGAACTAAGGGTTGGTGGCCCTGTGCAATATCGATGGATGTACCCATTTGAAAGGTATATGTTTTTTTATATTTGTCTCTTTAATGACAGATATTTAAAATTTGAAATGTATATTCTTGTCAGATGCATGTTCGACCTAAAAAAAAAGGTTCGTAATAAAGCAAGAGTAGAAGGCTCTATTTGTGAGGCGTACACTTTAGAAGAGATTTCAAATTTCTCATCTATGTACTTCGAACCTCATATTTCAACACGTTACACATGCCCGCCCCGTAACGATGATGGAGAACAAGTAACTGTAGCTGACAAGCTGTCGATATTTCAACGACTTGGGCATGCATTTGGTAGTTGCCGATCAAGGCTATTGACAGATCGAGAGCAAGATGTAGCACACATCTATATTCTTTTTAATTGTTCAGCGATCGACCCATACATCGAGTAAGTATATGTATATGCAACTCAATTATAAATCCTTTTATGTTCTATATGTGGATACATGGCTCGGTAATATAAGTATTTGTGGTTTGCAGACGATTTGATCTGGAGTTGCAAAGCAAAGTTTCACATCTCACTAATGCAGAAGTACAAAAAGAACGTGAAACTAAGTTTGTGGAGTGGTTGAAACAGTTGGTAAAGAAGCTAACATAAATTTTGTACTTATAAACAACACTAAGTTACTTAATTGATCGTGATCACAATAATTGTTTATGTCTGTGCGTAGGTTCGCCATGGTGATGTTAAAGATCAAGGAATATGTGATTTAGAAAATGGTCCGACCAAAGTTGTGCAATGCTACAACGGGTATATCGTAAATGGTTATCGATTCCATACGAAAGACTACGGTATAAACAAATCAACGATAAATAGTGGCGTGTGTGTCAAGGGTAGCAGCTACGGTGAAAATGAACATGATTACTACGGTGTTATAGAGGAAATAATGGAGTTGACTTACTTAGGCATGAATAACAGGGTTACGGTATTCAAGTGTCATTGGTTTGATCCAACTGCAACAAGACTCGACAAAGCTTCAGGCATTGTGGAGGTGAATCATAAATCCAGGTTTGGAACATATGAACCATTCATATTAGCCTCGCAAGCTCAACAAGTTTATTATACTTCATATCCGAGTATAAAAAAGTCAGATAGAAATGAATGGTGGGCAGTTTGCAAGGTGAAATCCAAACTATACCCCGAGTATGATCAGTTACAAGAAGATGAGTTAGCTGAAGACAGTGATTACTATCAATCAGATGATGTCTGTGACTTCGCTTATGGTCACGATGTTGCGCATGATATGCATGTCATATCTCCATTGGCTGATGAAACATTCATAGAGGAATGCGATCCAAATGATGTACCAAGTGGATGGGCAAACAATGAAGAAGAAGAAGAAGAAGAAGAAGAAGAAGAAGAAGAAGAAGAAGAAGAAGAAAGTCAAACTAGTGACGAGGAAGAATTCTCAAGCTAGTGAAAAAAATCTTATACTACAAACCTCTATTTAAATGCATTGTAATACTTGATGTGAGTTGTATTGCAATACTTGGTGTGAATGATTAAAAATTTTATTTCAATGTATTGTAATACTTGATACGAATGATTCGAATGCATTGTAATTTATCTGAATGTATTATAATTTATGCAATTAACGAATGATTTGAATTAGTGCAATACTTGATGTCAATGATTTGAATTATTTGAATGCATTGCAATGCTTGATGTGAATGACTTGAATGCATTGTAATACTTGATGTGAATTATTTGAATGTATTGTATGACATATGTTATTTGTTAGAATATGGTTCGTGGAGGTTATAGTGGTCGCTCATCCAGTAGTAGCCAGGCTCAACCTTCATCTTCACGGGCTCCTGTGATAGGTATATCATATAACTAATTAGATGCTTGATTAGTTCAAATGCACATTCTGAGAACTTGGTGTGTATTTTTTTACAGATGATGTTGCGCCTGTATACGACCCACCTACACCAGTTGATCGCACAAGTCAACAGCCAACACAGGAAACAGGGTCTTCACAGGCTGGCACAAGAAGACTCATTCGAATAGTGTATATCGATAATCGACCGTAAGTATTTTGTTTTCAATTATTGCATATCTTTTAAATATTTTATATTGATATTTACTGTGTAACAATTCATGTGCAGCACGAGGTTTGAGCCACAAGAAGTAGTACGGGAGATTAGGAATTCACTTCTTCAACATCTACCAGGACCAGTTGCTCAATGGAAAGAGTACCCAAAGGAGGTATTAGACAGATTGTGGTCCTCATTCATGGTATACAGTTGTTCCTCATAGTTAATGTGTTTCATATTTAATTTATTTAAGCAATGTCTACTAACTTTCTGAAAATATTTGTAGGCTTCGAATCGCTTTGCAACTACGGTGGAAGAAAATGATGCAAGGAAGGTGTGGCAGAAGGTGGCTGCCAATCGATTTGCAGACATGCTGCACACTATGAAGACTGCAGCAAAAAAAGCATCTGGCGTAGTAGATGATCCATTACTGTGGAAGGGCCATGGTCCTATTACTATCAGGAGAGATTACTGGGATGAAATGTGCGATATGTGGGCGGGAGATGCATTTAAAAATCGCTCTGCGAAGGCTTCACAAAATCGATCGAAGATGCCCGAAGCCCATCTACACACAGGTGGATCTAAGACATTTGGGAGCCACCTAAAGAAAATGGTAACTCATCAATATATAATATTAATTTTATAAGTATAGTTGCAAATTTGTGTACTAAATCTTTTATCATTTAACTTCGCAGGAAGCAGAAAAAGGAGACAGTGTACCATATAAGGATGTGTTTGTAGAAACACATAAACGGAAGACCACGAGAGTCTTCGTATCAGAGAAGGCGAGAACGACAACGGTATGTATTAATTCTATTAATAATCATTGCAATATATATGCAAGTCATCATAATGTTATCATTAATTATTAATGAATACTTTAAACATTATTTTGTAGGAGGCATATGAGCAACAAATGGTAGAGCGATATGGTGAAGACGCTACTCAGCATCCATCATTTGATCCTACAGCATGGGTGACTGCAGCAGGTGAACCCAAAAAAGGTCGCGTGTTCGGGTTTGGGAGTAATATGAACACTTCACCAGTTATTGGTTCTTCCAGTTACGGCTCACCAACTTCTTGCGCCGACATAAGCTCCAAGCAGCCGACTATTCTTTCCGGTGATGATGTACGCGAGATCATTAATGAATCACTGAATAACTACTTCCAATACACCGTCGCCCCCTTTCTCCGAAATGAGATCAAGGCCGCTGTTCAGGATAGGGGATCTTCGATTCCAGGTCCCTCTCAGGTATAATCACATATATAGTTTTTTTGACTATCTTAAAGCACATCTGAGCATGGTAGAATCACATATAGAGTTTTTCTAGATGCCTTAGAACACATATGAACATGCTATAATCACATATTCAATTTTTTTACTGCCTTAGCACACATATGAGCATGATAGAATCACATATATATATATTTAACTTTTTGTCTGTCTTAGAGCACATATGAGCATGATAGAATCACATATAAAGTTTTTTTGATTGCATTAGAACACATAAGCATGCTATAATCACATATTCAGTTTTTTTACTGCCTAAGAACACATATGAGCATATTATAATCACATATTCTGTTTTTTGACTGCCTTAGCACACATATGAACATGCTATAATAACATATAGAGTTTTTTAACTGCCTTAGAACACATATGAACATGTTATATATCATTTATGATAGAATCACATATAAAATTTTTGGCTTTGCCTGCCTTAGAGCACATATGAGCATGCTATATTCACATATTCAATTTTTTTACTGCCTTAGCACACATACGAGCATGATCGAATCACATATATAGTTTTTTGCTTGCCTTAAAGCACATCTGAGCATGGTAGAATCACATATAGAGTTTTTTTATATGCCTTAGAACACATATGAACATGCTATAATCACATATTCAATTTTTTGACTGCCTTAGCACACATATGAGCATGATAGAATCACATATAGAGTTTTTTTATTGCCTTAGATCACACATGAGCACATGATAGAATCACATATAATGTGTAATTTATTTCATTATATTTTGTTTATCAATACTGACTGTTCTTTTCTTGTGTAGGCTGCTAGCGATAATCAGGGTAGTGGAGCTGAAGGGACAGATAAAGACAATGAACAAGAAGACGCACAAAATCTTGGCGATGATTAGAGGACTGTGTTGAAGAAGTTCTATTTTTTTTATTTTTCCTAATTGTAATTGTTGAATTGTAAATAATTAAACTTTTTAGTTTTAAGGTGGAACGATTAATTATTATAGATACTTGTTATATGAATTTTTTTGTGTGGTTTGTTTTTTATTTACAGGAAATATAAATTGTACAGGAAATATAAATTGTACAGTTCTCCGTAATTAATTTTTAAATAAATTTTTTTTGATTTTTTTTCGTTTTTGCGACGGATTAGCGACGGATGATTCCGTCGCTATTCATATTAATCTAGCGACGGCTTAGCGACGGAATTAAATCCGTCGCCACGCCGTGGTCGCCGTTTAGTACCGGCGGATTGGCGACGGAATATAGCGCTCGTTATTCCGTCGCAATTAGCGACGGACTTGGCGACGGAATAATTCCGTCGCCAGTTAGCGTCGAAATATTCGCGACGTAAGCATACTGTCGCCGCGTTGTCGCTAATCCGTCGCTAACATGGTTAGCGACGGATTAGCGACGGATTAGCGACGAAAGGTGGTCGTCGCTAATCTACTGCTCTGTTGTAGTGGTATCTGTTTTCAGTAGAAATTATCATGGATGGAGAGTGGGGTATACCATAAGGGATGATAAAGTTTTTCTTTTTTTAATTGGGATGGATAGCTTGTCAAGGAGATGCGAAGATTCGTGAGTGGCATTGGTGGAAAGAAATTTTTGAAGGCGTCCAGCTCAAGCGCATCATAGTGGACAGCATTAGGAGGGATGTGGTTTGAGTAATGAACTGCGCTTTGGAGGGTAGAGTTAATAGGCACTTGCTTGATATCAATGACGTGGAGTTTTTCTTGCAGTTTGAGAGAATCAAATGTGTGTGGAGAAAGAAGGAGAGCATCTACCTGGCACTGCATCTTGGAAATCTTGGGGTCCTGGGTAATGATCGGAGTTGGAAGGACAAACCTCCAGATTAGATTGGTTTCCCTTTGTTTTGTAATTTGTGTATAGATTCTTTGATGTACTGGTAGGAGTCTGCCTAACCCCAGCTTGCAAATCCAAAAAACAAAAACATTAGAAGGCTTACATCTTCTGTTTTGCCATACAAGAAGTATGAACATGCTACCTAGTCCATGACGCTTCCAACTAGAGCTTGTAATGACCTGAACATACTGAACAAAAGGTGTTCAATCTTGGCTTGTATTTTCTTGCAAGCCAAGTTGAGCTTGAGTTAAACGAGCAAAGCTCAAGCAAACTCATTTACAAATAAAGTACATTTTTAAAATTAAAAATAATAAAATTTAAAGTCTAAACCTATTGAACAAAGTTCAAACTGACTGACTTACAAAATAACTGCATTATTCCAAAGTTGCAAGTGATAGGATTTGCACTCTAAAGTATATTTGAACCATATGCACTCTATGATGCCTATTTCACGAGTTTGAAGAGTACATAGGCTGGGCCATGACCTCATCTCGCTTCCTAGCCTACTTCCAAGAACATGCTACATTATTTTCAACATGAAGTCAAGTGCTCGTTTTGCTAAAACCTAGTCTCTAGACTGTTCCTCGGGCGGGTCAGTTTAGGATTATGAAACAGGTGTAAGTGCTAGGAGAGATTAAGGCCATGCTAAAGAGAACGGCTAAATAAAATCAACCAAGAATGGGCCACACACCAACATAATCAAGAAGACACCTAAATCTCAAGTGCTGCTATGTTAGTACTATATACTACTGCAGATGGTGCTAAACCCATTTGGTGCTAAGCCGCATGCTAAATGGGTTTTCAATGAAAAAAATGATGTTTGGAGCCTCAAAAATTTACCAAGATTTTGAACCGTTCATTTTTGGAACTTTATAAAACCCACCCAGTTGTTGGAATTGAACACTTCAAGAGCTGATCCCTATAAAATCAAACACATAGATCATATCTGTACGGTCATAATTTAAAAATAAAATGAAAAAAGCCCCAGAAACCTATTTAGCATGCGATTTAGCACCAAATGAGTTTAGCACCGACCATTATCTATATATAGGCATTAAAAGAATCTAAAGACCAATTGTCCCAACGCCACCTAAATTTCATAATAAAAGAAATAATTTCCGTATCTTCTATCTAGAGCTACAATTAGCTTACAATCTTTCATATCAGCTTTTAGTTCAATGGTCTTCCTCTTTTCTTATTGTACCGACTGCTACATGCGCATAATTACTCCTATGCATGCAAAACCTTGCATTATTTTTTCTTAAGTTTCACCCCAACTTTGCTACTTAACATATTGTCATCGAAACGCTTCCCAAACAGCATATGAAATAAATCTCTAGATGGAAACAATACTAAAGCCTATACAACAAACAACATTGCTAGAATGAAAACTACTTACTAGAGGCCAATTTGGTCCAACTTAAAACTCCAAATTACAAGACCTGAAAACGGATCCATACAAAGGGTCGAGGCCTATGAAAGTTTTAAGATTGAAAGGAGACCTAAAACATATGCACCGAGGTCGGATTCCCAAGGTCAAGCCAAACATTTAACCACCAGAAGAAGAAGCAAAAAGGAAAAGTCTAAGACCAACTGTTCTCCCTAATGCACGTCATTTTGGATAAGTTTGGGCACAATAATATCAAAATAAAAGCATGGTGTTGTTTGTAATTTCACCATTGATTTGCTTGACTACTAGATTGTTATTGTAATTGTCAAGTGGCAAACAATGATGATGCGTAGGGAAGAAAAATATAATCTCATTAAGCTAGACTATTATATATTATTAAAAAATTCAACATCATGGGCGTAATTATCGTTATTTTAAAAGCTTTGCCATAAGAATATGACAAAAGCAAGAACACAAATTAATACGCTTGGCGACTCCCTCCTTGGGGTCGAGGGGTAAGCCCTCAGAGTTTTACGCCCACATGGACGGAGACCGTAGTATGGCAGACAGAGTCAGTGCGCCTGAGGGGGTTTCCCCGAGTAAATCTCAAAAAAAAAAAAAAAAATTTAATGGCGATGACTTTGTTTGAGATTTCCTAAATATTTGCAGCTTAAGATTTGTAGGCTGCTAAATTGCTTAAGATCTGCTAAACCTGTGGGCCCCAGCCCAGACCTTGGCCCCATTGTTTGGGGGCACTTAACGAGTCACTTGGGAACGTCAATCTTGATAATCTATGGTCCAAATAACTGCAGTGGGACCGAGCACTGTACGCATAATATATGCAAACTTGCGATGGACAAACGCCGTTGATCGCAGCAGCGATGCATGGATGAGGGTTTAGATTATGTGCTCATACAAAAATTATGTACCCATGGCCCTTACGTTACCATTGCACTCCCTAGCAAAAGTCAAACGGGTGGAGGTTCGGTTCGGTAAACATTAAAATAAGCGACTTGTGAGCTTGGCATATTCCTTTTGCCAACTATCGGACGTATTGACTAAAAATGCCTGAATTGATAAGAGGTAGAGGAACCTAAAACTGAAAATGATAAACTACCCATTAATCCGCTCTACAAAGTAGACGATGGAGCACCATTAGAGTTTCTTTCTGAGAGAGACATACACTAGGATTAGCATATATAGGACATGTAAAAGAATGTATTATGTATGCATATATGAAGAACGTGGAACAGAACAATCGTGCAGCCAACAAGCTGAACCAAGCTAACTGTGTTTTTAAGCCCGTTCAGTCTCGGCGTTAACATATGCCACCTAAGGTGCTGCTAAATGAACCGATCTTATCAACGTTCATGAGCGAATAAATCATAGATCAAACTGATGAGCAAGAAAAATACAAGCAACTGAGGTTGATCTCATCTTGGTTAGTAAAATCAGCATGAAAAATCTCTGAAACAAGAGTCTGGTTTCACGTCTCTGAAGCGAAGAATTTGAAAAACTTCTGATAACCACTACCGTTCAAGCCTGTGCTAATCAAAAGAGAGAGAGAGAGAGAGAGAGAGAGAGAGAGAGAGAGAGAATCAACATTATCACTCATGAAGATCAACAAAATGTTGAACCCATGAACCCAACAAAATAGAAAAACAAAACTAAAATATAGAAAAACAAAAGCAAAAGGAAAAGAAAAAGAAACTACAGTCAGCTAGCAACAAACAACAAAGCCAAGCTCAACCAGGATCCTCTGGATAAGAAGGAACCACCGATGAGTGAACGTTGTTCAGACGGAAGGATAGGTCTCTAAGATGCATACGTAGAATCGCGTATACATCAACCAAGATTTTATGGACAAGATTGTTAAGGATGACCGGAATTTGACGGAAAGTAGCATCATTGCGTGCCATCCAAACAAATAGTAAGCAACCATGTCTTCCAGATCAGTCTCCACCGCTTGCAACGTCTAATTTCAATAGGGCCTAGGAGCAGATCAAGCTCAAAAAACTCCTCTTTAACAATTACGTTCGGAGATCTCCACGTGCTATTAAATAGGGTCACGAAGATTGGGCAGGACCAGAATAAATGAAAAGTAGTTTCTTCAGCAGCTTGACACAGCACACACCAACTTGGGAACTGAAAGCCCAGCTTCTTTAAATAACTGTGAGTCTGAGCCCTATCATGCAAAATTAACCAAGCCAAGACCTGAGATCTTGGGGTAGGGCCCTTACCCCATAACGCACACTCAGGGAACCAATCTGCCCCTGGGGGGAGCAACGATCTATACACTTTATGGGTGTGGAACGCACCATTTGGTGCAATAGCCCAATGCAACCACTGATCATAATTACCTGCATCCCCAATTTGATCTCTAAAGGACGATAAGGCTCTCAGCCACATGCTTCGCAAGTGCGAGATCGTCAGCCCCCGGGTTCCATGATGAAAGTTAGATAAATCGGGAGCACCATATTTAGCATGAAGCAAACGAGCACAAGGAGAACCTGGTTGATAGGCCATCCAACATTGCTTGGCCACAAGAGCAATAGTCCTCTGTCTTGGAGCAAAAGCACCTAAGCCAGCCATACGCTTAGGTAACACCAACGTTCGACAACCAACCAAATGGCGCTTACTCTTAAGCTGACACCCAGACCAAAGAAAATCCGTCATTAAACGACAAATCTGCTTCTCCACGCCCACAGGCATCACGAACATTGACATGAAGAATTCAGGGATAGAAGAAAGAACATGTCTGATTAAAGTCAGACGGCCAACAATGGAGAGATAAGACGCCTGCCACGAAAAAAGCTTGTTTTTCACTTTTTGAATAGTTGGAGCCCAAGCAGCGGAAGAGAGGTGCTTCACTTGTAACGGCAGGCCCAAATACGTCATCGGCAACTCAGAGATTGCACAATTGAAAATCCGTTGACCCGCTGCAAGCATAGGATACTGAACATTGAACATAGTAATAGAGCATTTGCTATCATTTAGGGAAAGCCCAGAAAGAGAAAGAAAGAACTGGAGAATAAGCTTGAATCTAAGCATTTGTTGCACGTTTGCTCACCCAAAAATAATCATATCATCAGCATAAATAAGAATATGGTCCGAAAAATCTGGAAGATCTAGAGGATCTATCAGGCGCTTCTCCGCAGCACGCTTGAGCAACACCACGAGACCCTCTGCAATGACATTGAACAACAAAGGAGATAGAGGGCAGCCTTGCCTTAGTCCACGCCCCAATTTGATCTGACCACCTCTAGTGCCGTTAATCTTAATCATGGCCTGAGCATTAGAGACCAATTCTCTCACCCACCCAGAAAAATGACGACCAATGCCAAAATTGGATAACATTTGAAATAAGAAGGGCCAATGCACAGAATCAAAGGCTTTATGAAAATCTAATTTAAGAGAAAAATAGGCCTGACCACTAAGATGTAAGGAGTGAATGACTTCAGAGGCCAAGATGAATGAATGTTGAATCCTCTTATTGTGGATAAAGGCGAACTGAGAGTTCGAAAAAATTTGGTGAGCCACGACCTTCAACCTATTAGCCAACACCTTGGCAATCATCCGATAAAGGGCACTCATAACAGAAATCGGGCAAAACCTAGAGATATCAGTTGCAGCATCATCTTTCGGAATTAAAGAAATAATTGCCAAGTGGGTTTGAATAGGCAATCTGGAGTTGCGATAGAACTCATCAAACATGTTAATAACATCAGGCTTCACACAAGGCCAAAAAAATCTGAAGAAATCCACATGAAACCCATCATAACCTGGAGCTTTCCACCATGACAAACCTTTGATTGCCCTAAAAATCTCATCTTCAGAGAACTTCATTTGCATAATTCTAGCTTGATCTTGCCGAATCGAACCAACAGAAACAGGACCAATGACACCATTCGCAGTAAGTGAAACAAAATATAAATCTTTGAAATACTGAGTGACAGCTGAAATAACGTGCTGATTAAGGAACAAAATATTCCCAATGGTGATTGATGGGATGACATTCCTCCTATGACGATGAGAAGCATATGAGTGAAAAAATTTAGTATTACTGTCTCCGGCCGCAAGCCATTTCACCCTTGCCCGTTGCTTCCATCTAATTTCCTCTTTGACCCTCCAGTTCTTCAAAAGCGTTGATAACTCAATAGATCTGGCCTGCAAACTTTGCAAGTGTGAATCAGATAGAGACTCCGGGGAAGACATAGTTTGATACAATGCTGAAATCTCTTGCTCCCAAGCAGTCATTTGCTGAAATTTAACCACGTCTCGATTATGGAGCCAAGCTTTGATATCTTTAGCGAGACGAGACAACTTCTCATGACACCGGATAGCTGCCCACTGCTCATTGGAGGGCTTGTTCCAAGAGTCTGAAATAATAGTATGAAAATCTGGCTCCTGGAGCCACTATTGTTCAAACACAAAACTCCTGGCGGAATTAAAACCACCCCCCCAAGTAGTGATTAACTGACCATGGTCCGAGATAGAAGGAGCCATCAAGACACATTTGACATCTGGAATGAGATCCAGCAAATTTGGAGTGACAAAAACCCTGTCAAGAACTCTGCAGCATGGGCGAATTCGCCTATTTGACCAAGAGTAACGCTCCCCACTAAAAGGAATTGGGTAAAGGTGATGCCGATGAACAAAATCTTGAAAACCTCGCATAGATGGATTGGGAAGAACGGGGTTATTAGAATCATGAATAGACAAAAGGCAATTAAAGTCTCCCATAAGAAAATGGTACTCCCCGTTTGAGACGACGATCCTATTTAAGTCGTTCCAGAAAGCAGGCCTCATGACAGCGTGATTAGAGTGACTACAAGTCCGATAGTGAGTCCTCCTGGCAGAAGCAACTAAAGTCCGCACTTGCGTTGAACCGGATGCAGTGCAATTAGTGCATTTGCGCTGGGTCTTGGGAGTCCATGTCAAGACAAACTCCGAGGGCAAGAGCAGAGTTGGATAATTGGCACCGCCGAAAACAGATGATGCCAACACCAAAAAATTCACCATTGCCTTGACAATTCCACAACATGGCAGAGTTGGAGAAAGAGTCGTCGAAGAAAGCGTAGGAGTAAAAGGTAGTTGTAGGAGTGGCCGGTATCGTTAGAGTTGATGCAAGAAGAAACTGCTGGATTTTGGATCGGACCGGATCCAACCTAGATGTGACACATATTGACATGAAACATATATGAGTGTGGCTCTTGACAACTGTCCCTTCATGCTCATTAGGGACCTTCACTAGTGCTCATTAAGGACCCAATATAGACCTCCACCAAATCTCTCTATAAATAGGAGAGATTCATGAGGGTCTTGCTCACTTTTCGACATTCTGACATGAGCTCATTAAGGGCGTCGATTGACTGAGGAGAACGTCGACTACCCGCATCCACCGAAGTGTCGTTCGGATCGTCCAAGGCAACATCTGGTAAGTGGCACTTCCGCGATCTATTTTATGCTAACATTGGGTTATGGGCCCACATCGAGCTTCCTCTGCCCGCATATTCGAGGTGTGGGTGTGCCAACGTCCATGCAGCGCTTGCCAAATTTTTTAATCGGCATTGTTCTCCCTCGGTGAAGCTCATTTGATTTTGGGATATAGGATGGCGATGGGGGAAGCATTGACAAGCGACCCACCACCTGTCAATGTCGTTTCAGCCAACCAACGATTGCTGAGGCGACGTTTATTGAACATCCTTAAATTTTGGCCATCTTCGGCAAATGATCCACGATCTGCCTATTGATCTGAGTTCATTGACATGTGAGGATCTTGTCTGAGTGATTTGAGTGTCGTCAGAGTTTTGTGAAGGAATTCTGGCATGTTTTTCGACGGTTCTATAGAATTCTGTCAGAACTCTATCCAAGCACAATCTGACATCTTGATTTATTTTTTTCGGAGAACTGGAACAAAATTCGGCAACAACGTTAAAACGAAAGTTGTTCACAATTAAATTCTGAGCAACTTCTGTTCAGACCTTGTAGACATTTGATATCTTCAGCAAGTTGTATTTTGGAAAGAAAAATCCCGAACCCATTAGGGGGTTTCGAGTGGACCAGGTCTTTGTCCGACCCAATCGAACTCAGTCTAGGAACCGAACCCATTGGGGGTTTCGAGTGGACCTGGTTTTCTCATGACCTGATAAGATCTGGTACATGACCCGGACCCGTTAAGGGTTCTGAGTGGATCAGACTCATGCCCAACCTGGTAGAACCCAACCCGATCGAACCCAGACCTGTTTCAAGGTGTTCGGGTGGACTGGGTTTGAACCCGATCCAGAGAGATTTGATCCAGGGCCTGGACCTGGGGGTTTTGGACGGATCAGATCTATGTTTGGTCCATTTGGCTTGATCCAGAACTCAAGACCTGGTTGGACCGAGTTTGGATCTGGATTGGGTTTGGATCATGGGATCTGACTCGATATTCGTTTTAGAACTAGGTTTGGATCTGAACCAGGTCAAGAATCCGACCCATGAAATGTTTCAAATCGGATCAGGTGCGAAACAGGACCCTGTGGATCAGGTGCGAAACAGGATCCTGTCCACAAGATCCGTGCATTGTTTGACCCTTTTAAGGAGCATAACTGGTTTGGTGACCAATTCAGTGGATTTTGATTCTGGTTTAAAGCCCTTTATCACCGGTTCAAAAAAAAAATCACTGTTTCCTGCAAAATGAGACCCTATTTTCTTGTATCTAATAAAGAATGAGGGTTTTCTCATTCGATTTTAGGGGTTTAGAGGTTTTTATGTATGTTTCGAACCTATTCGACAATTTTGAGTCTGATTCAAAGTCTTTCTTGACTGGTTTGAGGCTATTTTTGACCAGTTTGGGGTATTTTGTGGTTGATTCCAACACTAGGACCCCGAGTATTACTTTTAACAACATGCCTTTGTCAATTTCTCATGTTTTATGCGTATTTTTATCATGAATACATGATTTTTTGCATGCATTTTATGTTGTTTAAAGTTATCCATGATATTTAAGTATGAAATTATGACTTAATTCATGATATATGTGATATGTTTCATCAAAATTTTACTTATGCATAAGAGATGAATGAATTTGTGTCTTTTGATGTTATTATACATACTTTATCATGAATATGCATGCATTATCATGATTGTATGGGGCATGATTTATAATACAAATATATTTGCAGTAAAAGATTTTGATTAACTGACTCATGCAATCACCAAAGTGATCTGAGTTATGTTGATTGTGAATTTTTTGGACTATATTGATATTTGATATTATGGTTGTGTGCGACTTTATGAAACAATGATTCTACCAAAGGTAGGTTATTATGTTCCAAATTCACATAGAGTGTAATAGTAGGTGTGTACACCAGCCCATGAAGCATGTTAGTACCCAAAAGTATAGTGTCAAATTGCATCTGATTACATGATCTATTAGTTTCACCAATTGAAGTCAATTCCTTGAAAATTGAGGAGGCAAAACAACTCAGAGTATTATTCTTTTCATCAAAATGAAATGATCTTGCCTTAAAAAAGGTGAATAATAAAGGGCCTCATGTTTACCTTTTCAATCTGAATCTAATAAAGAGTGATTAACCCACTCATGCAAAAAATAACAACTGCTCAGAAAGCTGTATATGAAAAGTGAGAGCGCTCATATAGTCTTAGCTTGTTGATCTTGCAATCACGAGTGACTAGGAATATTAGAGGGGTCATCTCTCACTGCTGGACAGTGAAAAAATTTCTCAAAGCCATTGAGGCAAAAATTATTGATTTAAACAGGATTTTATCTCAGGTCATATGGATCAAAAACTTTATTATAAGTCTTGGTATAATAGACTATATTGAGAGGCCACTAAAGATCTTATGTGATAATAAAGTTGTGTCATTTTCGAATAACAACAAGAGATCCACCTCATGTTGACACATGGGGTTAAAACACTTTGTTGTTAAAGAAATGATTGAGAATCATTTACTGTATATTGATACAAGGATGGATCTATTTGATTCTTTCTGATGTATGACAATACATTATAGTTATATGTGATCACATTTATGAAACTAAATTGATTTTCTATAGTTTTTGTGCATTGTTGATTCTATATAAAGTATCTTTCATTTGAAAAGAGAAAATAATATAATAACAATATTAAAATTATCAATAGAATGTGTAAAAGATCAACTCATTCATAAAGGTAATCTTAACATATTAAAAATTAAAAATAAATAATATTATAATACATGAAAATATGACATCTCATATAAAGGTATTAATTTCCATGACACATATGATTTATTCTTTTGATACAGGATAGCATGTGAACCCACATGAAAATTGAATAGAGATAATGGTAAAAAATCTCAATTATATATTTTTTCATGTCAATAGATCAACTGAAAGAATGTTGGATTTTAGATCGGATCAGATCCAACCTGGATGTGACCCATATTGATATGAGCACATCAAAGGATATATATGAGTGTGGCTCTTGGGTTTTGAAAGTTATAGGATAGTTATGAGGTCTCATAACTATCCATTCATTGCCATTAGGAACATCCACTAGGGTCCATTAAGGACCTTCACCAAATCTCCCTATAAATAAGAGAGATTCATGATAGCTTCATAAAGACTACCATGAGGGCATGCATGGTTGTTGAGTGCCACATATGTGTGTGATTTCTCTCTCTGGGTTAAAGGGTTCCGCTCACCTTTCGACATTATGGCTTGGGCTTGTTGAGAGCGTTGATTGGCTGAGGAGAACGCCGATCACCTGCATCCACTGAAATGTCATTCGAATCATCCAAGGCCGCATCTGGTAAGTAGCTCTTTTGCGATCTATTTTATGCTAACAAGAATGAGTCTAGATCTGAAATCGTAGCCGCCGCTAGTGTAATCACTACTAACATAGGGCGGGGTTGAACAATCCTGGGAGTAGGACTCCCTTTTGTATGCAGTGGTGAAGTTGAGAGGGAGAGGTGGGTTGCCACCAGTGGCGTAGCTAAGATTCATGTGAGGGGGGGGGGGGGGGCAAACAGGGGTGTAGCAAAAAAAAAAATTTGTGTGATAGTCGGGGGCAGCGTCCCTGAAATTTTTTTTTTGAGATAAAATAAAAAATGGCTACAATTATTAATAAAAATATATTTCATATGGATGAATCAAACTATTTGCTGCAGTCAGGGCTGGGCTAGGACTGGGCTTTCAAAAAAAAAAATTTAACTGTTTCGGAAGGCACAGTCCTGTCCTGCCCCCCCCCCCCCCAGCTACACCTTTGGTTGCCACTGATATCTCTGAGCATTATGTTTCTATCGGGGTAGAAGCAGGGATAGAAGCCATCCATCTGGCTGGGATCGATGGATATTTTGATGGTCTGATCAGTGTAGTCGATTCCCAACACTGTTAAGTTGAGTCCACTGTGTGTTTGGAAGAGAAGGGTTTGGTTGTTGTCATGGCAGGTGAGATTGAGACCTGGGTATCCACAGCCACTCTCATATTGGGATGAAGGAGAAAAAGGGTATTTAACGATGCCCCCATCACAAGTTTAAGGGGGGCACAGGCCGAGTACTGTGGGTTTAGTGCTGCACTAGACGTGAAGAAGTATAAGAAGAAAAAGAAGGTGGTTGCCAACTGAACTGTGAGAGAGGGTTCCAGGATTCCATGGGGAAACATTTGAGAGAGAGAGAGAGAGAGAGAAGAAGAAGAAGCAGCAGCAGCGGAGGACAATGGCGTAGCTAGGATTCATGTGAGGGGGGGGAGGGCAAACAGGGGTGTAGCAAAAAAAAATATTTGGTGTGATAGTCGGGGGTTTGGGGGCAGTGCCCCCGATTTTTTTTTTTGAGATAAAAAAAAGGCTGCAATTATTAATAAAAATCTATTTCATATGGACAAATCAAACTATTTGCTGCAGTCAGGGCTACAAAAATGGATAAAAATCTATTTCATATGGAATCAGGGCTGGGCTAGAGCTGGGATTTAAAAAAAAATAATATTTTTTTTAACTGTTTCGGGAGCAGCCCAGTCCTGCCCCCCCCCGGCTACGCCTCTGGCGGAGGAGGAGGAGGAGAAGAGGGAAAGAGATTAGTAGGAAGAGAGAAAAGGAAACGTAGGAAACACATAAGAGGGAGAGAAAACAAAAAATGGTACATAAAAGTAAAAGTCAAAAGAAGATATGTTACAAACTCTACGATATCGCGGACGTAAGATAATGCAAGGATAGGTAATCCACCTTTGCCTTTCTTAACTGAGTCAAGTGCCCTTTACTACAATGACAATGGCAGGTGATCTAACCCAAGTTGGTTAGGAAATCTCAAGGTAGGAGAAGAATAGAGCTGTGTAATGATCAAAAGTACTACTGACACAAGCAGTAGAAAGTGGGTCACCTAAATAAACCAAACTAGATCACGATTGCAGATCAGTTGCAATCACATTGCACACTTTCAGTGTGTGCCGCTGCACTTGACCGCCCTCCCTGTCAGATGCAAACTTGATTTAGCATGTCCATTATGGAGATCCACCTCATGTTGACACATGAAGTTAAAATACTTTGTTGCTAAAGAAATGATTGAGAATCATTCATTGTATATTAATACAAGGATGAATCTATTTGATTCTTTCTGATGTATGACAATACATTATATTTATTTGCGATCACATTTATGAAATTAAATTGATTTTCTATGATTTTTGTGCATTGTTGATTCTATGTAAAGTATCTTTCATTTGAAAAGAGAAAATAATATAACAACAATATTAAAATTATCAATAGAATGTCTAAAAGACCAACTCATTCATAAAGGTAATCTTAATATGTTAAAAATTAAAAATAAATAATATTATAATACATGAAAATATGACATCTCGTATAGAGGTATCCATCTCCATGACTCATATGATTTATTCTTTTGATACAGGATAACATGCGAACCCACATAAAAATTGAATCGAGATATGGTAAAAACCTCAACTATGTATTTTTTCATGTCAATAGATCAATTGGAAGAATGTTGGATTTTAGATCGGATCAGATCCAACTTCGATGTGACCCATATTGATATGGGCACATCAAAGGATATATATGAGTGTGACTCTTGGGTTTTGGAAGTTATAGGATAGTTATGAGGTCTCATAACTATCCATTCATGCCCATTAGGAACATCCACTAGTGCCCATTAAGGACCCATTATGGACCTTCACCAAATCTCCCTATAAATAAGAGAGATTCATGACAGCTTCATAAAGAGTAACATGAGGGCATGCATGGTTGAATGCCACATATGTGTGTGATTTCTCTCTCTGGGTTAAAGGGTCCCGCTCACCTTTCGACATTATGGCCTGGGCTCGTTGAGGGCGTTGATTGGTTGAGGAGAACGCCGATCACCTGCATCCACTGAAATGTCGTTCGTATCATCCAAGGCCGCATATGGTAAGTGGCTATTTTGCGATCTATTTTATGCTAACAAGAACGAGTCTAGATCTGAAATCGTAGCCGCCGCTAGTGTAATCACTACTAACATAGGGCGGGGTTGAACAATCCTGGGAGTAGGTCTCCCTTTTGTATGCAGTGGTGAAGTTGAGAGGGAGAGGTGGGTTGCCACTGATATCTCTGAGCATTATGTTTCTATCGGGGTAGAAGCAGGGATAGAAGCCATTCATCTGGCTGGGATCGATGGATAGTTTGATGGTCTGATCAGTGTAGTCGATTCCCAACACTGTTAAGTTGAGTCCACTGTGTGTTTGGAAGAGAAGGGTTTGGTTGTTGTCTTGGCAGGTGAGATTGAGACCTTGGTATCCACAGCCGCTCTCAGATTGGGATGAAGGAGAAAAAGGGTATTTAACGATGCCCCCATCACAAGTTTGAGGGGGCACAGGCCGAGTACTGTGGGTTTAGTGCTGCACTAGACGTGAAGAAGTAAAGAAGAAAAAGAAGGTGGTTGCCAACTGAACTGTGAGAGAGGGTTCCAGGATTCCATGGGGAAACATTTGAGAGAGAGAGGAGAAGAAGAAGCAGCAGCGGAGGAGGAGAAGAGGGAAAGAGATTAGTAGGAAGAGAGAAAAGGAAACGTAGGAAACACATAAGAGGGAGAGAAAACAAAAAATGGTAGTAAAAGTCAAAAGAAGATATGTTACAAACTCTACGATATCGCGGACGTAAGATAATGCAAGGACAGGTATGCAACTTTGCCTTTCTTAACTGAGTCAAGTGCCCTTTACTACAATGACAATGGCAGGTGACCTAACCCAAGTTGGTTAGGAAACATCAAGGTAGGAGAAGAATAGAACTGTGTAATGATCAAAAGTACTACTGACACAAGCAGTAGAAAGCGGGTCACCTAAATAAACCAAACCAGATCACGATTGCAGATCAGTTGCAATCACATTGCACAATTTCAGTGTGTGCCGCTGCACTTGACCGCCCTCCCTGTCAGATGCAAACTTGATTTAGCATGTCCATTATGGATGGCCCATGTCCAAACTAGATATCGGGTCTATCTATAAGATCATCATTGTCTTTTCAACTCCCATATTAAGGGTTGGACAAGGGATTCGATCCGACCCATTAACAGCGATACTGCTTTTCATTCGTGTAGAGGATCAATTTTGTCCAAAGCAAAAGATCTAGGGAAATTTTGGTAAATATGATGAAAGAAAAAACAAAGAAAGAAAGGACACGGCATGATGGGGCTGTCTTTGACTTTAGGAATATGAGTGGTGGGCCCAGGGTGAGAACGGGGATCCACGCAACACCCAGGCTTTGACCGTTGAAAGTGGAATAATTAATAGCTGCCAAACACTGAAAATGACAATAATGCCCAAGAAACGTCGGCCAGGGACAATTAGGGTCCACAAGGTCAAACGGGGTTAAGACTTAAAAGGGTGAAAGCTGATAGAAGCTTCCATGATGATGATAATGGTGGTGGTGATAGTGGTGGAGATTATTCCGCGCACACACTCGAGTTTTTTTTTTATGACGAGAAATTCTCGCTGAGAACCAGGTCACTTAATAGGCCCGCCTCCTGAGAAAAAAACTCATGTGACGGAGCTCACAGTTAAAGGAACCTGCACACCCGGTGAGAGTTGAACCTAGGATGAAGGGGGTCAGCACCTTAACCCCAGGCCGGCTACCACTCAGGCGGGTGTCTGCAAACACCCAAGCCCCAACTTACATGAGTTCCAAAATACGGGTAAAGCAATTGCTTTCAAGTTTCTAGTTACTTATACAACACTCAACAGCCTATAATTAATTACCCAGTGTAATGTCATAATAGTTTTCAAGTTCAGCCAGCTAACCGTAAGCTCACACACACACACACACACACACACACTTGACTATAACATATACTCTAGGAAAGGCCTTTAGTACGATCATTTTGTCATCAGTTTGACCAGATGGGATGTGTTCGGCGTAGTTCATTTATTAGGAAATGCGTTTTAAACCGAGCATACACAACATGACAATAAATCCAAAGCATTTCTTTTTGCTAAACAGCCCTTGTAAATCAAATTTGTAGGACTTGAAAAAAGGATATAAACTTGCTATGGTCGTTTCTATATATAATTTAGTAGAAAAACATTAGTTTTCACTTTTTTTGTAGATCTAACCTTATAGATGTGATTTAAATAGTTTGTTTAGCAGATAATAGATTTTGCGTCTATGTTTTTGCAACATGTAAGTTGGTTTTTCAATGGCTTTAAAAATCAACGGTCCTCAATGTACCAAAATTTTATGACTCGAAAAAATCATATTTTTATGCCGAAAAAGGATGATCCAAAGCATATAAACCATGCCGAACACATTTATCAGGTTGAGTGGATACAACTTGCACCTATATGATTTCACTAGATACAATAGATAATAGCAAATATATATAGGCATTAAGAAACTGTCAAAACATCCGTAACTTCTGGTAGAGGGAACAAGTGTAACCAACATAACACACACATGACTAACCATATTTTGATATAAAAAAGACTAGCTTCGATATAAGGATAATCAAGCATTTTCTAATGATTATTCTGGTAAAATTAAGCTGAGCTGAAAAGGTTCTCCATTTATTTCTTAGGTAATGTTACTTTAAGTCATTTTGGAGATTGAATTTTTCACTCTCTTCAAAAGTTTACACGTTATTTAGCTGTGACCTATCATATTTGACTAGAGAATTGACAGGTTCATTTTTTTTCTTTCGTATTGCTAAACTGGAGAGCATCTCTTATAGAATTAAAAAAAAAAACAAAGAAAACGTGTTATATATATATATATATATATATATATATATATATATATACTGATGATGATGATGAAGTAAAGGTATAAAAAAAGAAGTGGTTAGAAAATGAATTGTGCTTCTGATTGTCAAAGAGATTTATGGGGAAACAATGAGATACAGTGATATCAGACCAACAGATCTGCATCAGTTGCTGTATCTTGTTAGGTTTATCAAATTTACTAACAAACATGATAATTGAGTTGTTCACTTGACACGCCCAAGATTCAGCAGTTTTGCACCTAACTGTAATAGAGATTAAAGTAACTTTGATGAAACATTAAATTAGATGAAACTAGATGAGGATGCATGATGCGGATAGGTTGGTCTCAACTACTACCATTTTGTGTGATGTTTCTGAATGAATTACAGGTACCAATATATATTGCATTTTCAAATTTGTGCGCCCATATGAACTAGGAGTAAGATGCTTGTGCAATCACAACAATGAATGCAAAAAGCCTAGTGTCTAATGTCCAGTGCCTTGAAAGCCTAAACCCTCACCCTTTTAATATAAATAGTGAGGTTTAGATAGTGAAAAATTTTGTATTCAGTTAATGAAATTATTATGTTGTTAGCATAATTCTAGGGAATATATTAGGAACTAAAAGGACCACAAGTTCAAGTTGGATACTAATTTGATTCCTGCAAATGATAACACTGATTATTTAAATAGCCACTGAATGAACAAAACAAGCATCATATGCTAGCAAGGTTAGAAATTTTTGTACAGTATCCTTGTTGGTATATTTCACTCTTTTCATTCCTTTGCTTTCCTGTGACATGACTATATGGCTACTAGATAATAGTAATTTTCGCCTATGAATATGATGCTGAATACGAATCTTTTTGTACACCAAGACTTTGTCAGATCAGAAGCGACAGCAGTAAGTTCATGAACTCAAGTACGATTATGTAAATGATATTGATCACCTTTCACATGATTCTCATACAAAGCGTCCATGTTTCTATGTCAAAAATAACCCATGAAATTTGTGGCAAAATTACTGCCATCTAGCACTTAAAAACCTGTATAATATGCTGTTATAACATATTAATAGGAATAATTTCCGTGAAATAAGGTCGATCCTACAGTGGCTAATTAAAGCGAAGACCAGAACTTTATCCGCCCAACTTCTTTGTCTGTTACTATTCTGCAACTGCCACCTCAATATGCAAAATTATGCAACTAGAATCACCACTGAATGACATTAGATTGTTGATGCCAGAACTGGCCCTTACAACCCAGATAGTAGGAATCGGGTTAAATCTCCTCTGCACTGCACTCATAAAATTAAAGCACTGACAAGAAACTGCATCCTTCCCTAAACCAGGAGGTACTAGTTCATAGACAATTGAATTAGACTTGGTCACCATGGTTGAGCACATTAGTGGAGATTGAAGACTTAAAACTGGAAGTGGTTCAAGTTACTTGATAATCGAGCTCCGAACATTATAGAATTGTCTACTGATGGTCAAAAATTGACCTCTTCCAGACAAAACTCGAAAGATCCTTACATTGCAGAAGCATCACAGTCTTGAAGTCCTATTAAAACTAGTCTTGGGCGTTCATGACTAACAGCCAAACGAGACTATAAAACTAGTACCGAATGTGAGATTGGTCGAGATTTTACAGATTACAGTTAAACCCTATACAAATATATGCACTTTGGGTTCATGTAGATTAGAAACACAGCACGTGATGCATAAGTTCTTGATGCCCCATATTTCAAAAAATTTAAAATGATCAACTGAAGGCTTCAGTATCAAACCTATGGTATCCGGACACTCCATTTTGCCCTCCTTACCTGTGTCGACACGCATCATTTTACCCTTTGTACATACAAGTTTGTATTTAATTTATAATTATATTTTCAGTATATAATATATATATATATATTCATATTTAGATTATATTCAGTTTATTTTGTATATATATATATATATATATATATATATATATATAGTTGTGTCCCCATACCCACATTTTACCCTCCGTACCTGTACCCGCACCCAGGTGACATGGTATCAAACTCATATAGCACCTCAATAGTAATTCCTTGTTTCGTCCTGGAAAGAGTGAATCTATAAAGACTAAAACAGCTAGAAGAGATAATAAGTAATTAGCAACTGTCTAACATTAGCAATGACTTACAGCTTCAGAGACAAAAACTCTGATCTTACTCTTGTTCAGATATTCATTTTTATTATGTTTCAGTGATGAAATGTAGATTCAAGGTCTTTATAATGAACTAGTAAGTTCTAATTTATAGGGTAACAACCACTATCACTTATTCCAGCTTCAATCATGAATAACCAATGAATGAAGTAGCCTCCAGAAATAATCTGAAAGTGCTTAGAAGCAGCATCAAGCATGCAAGAAATAATCTCCAAGAAAACAGATCGACATAATTTCAGAAAGTAAATATCAGAGCGACAGCAGTTTCTTGAACAATAGCCAAACACCTGTAATGTCCAAAGTACGTCTAAAAAATTATCAATAGCATATTTGTTATTTCCAATTTGATGAGTGAAAACACACTTTTTAGCTTTAAAAAGTAATTACAAATTTTTAAAATCGCCACCAGTCATAAGGGTGCGTTTGTCATCTCAATCAGTTGAACACTGATACCGTTGCTCACGTTAATATAAAGGATTTAAAGTTGGATTAACCCTTCTAAAAACTTGTTTTTTCTAATCTGCCTCTCTGATTGTAAAGCATTTTTAAATTTTGCAATTGATTTTTTGTTGTTCCATAAATCACCATGTATTTAACTAGTCTATGTTATCAGACTAACCCAAGTGCAAAGTTAATTTGAAACCTTTGATATTACCTTCAACTTCAGAGACAAAAATCCCAGTCTTGAGTTGAGGGAGGAAATTGGCAATACCCAGCTCCAAAAAGTCACTGTTTGGTTGGTAGCAATTTTGGTTCTTGGGAAAACCAGTTTTTGGAGTACGGTCGGATATCAAACAGAATCCGAATCTCACAAAATTGGTAATCAAGGCTCGGGCTCAGTGTTTACACATCCAAACCCGAATACGAATATGAGTTGGAGTCAAAGTCTGACAAAATCCGACCCATTTAATGCAAACATATATAGTACTGGCGAACGAAACGGCATGGCTGCGAGTAGGATTTTATTAGGAATTTAGTATCCATACGCTAATCAGATCGGGATTCAGCAGAGCTTCTCTCCATCAAGTTTGAATCCGATTCCGAGTTTGATTACCTTGCATCCGACTACATCCAATCTGAGTCTGATTCGTTTACATCCCTCCATACTAGCTAGAAAGGTGACCACTGTAATTCCACGGAGTTGGTAGATCGACGGGTCCATGCATGGGATAAGGGTGTCAGCAAGTTACTTCAAGGTCCAATTAGCCAAATGGGCTAGGTTGATTTGTGTCTGGAAATTGAATCCAAGAGTCCGAAACCAATTGATATCTAGTTCTGTTTAGAGTTTAGGCGTTGCCCCGTACCTATTACTGTGAAAAGATAATAGGAACCAGATGCTGGGATTACACCTCCTAAACAATTACAGATCCATAACGGAAACTGTATCAAGTTGGATTTGGTGGTCCCATACTCCAATTCCCAACCTACTTAACAAATATCAGCAAGCCATATAAATATAATTAATGACCAAAAAACACGATATTTTCAGAGTGTTGACTATCTTGAAAACACTGCGTTTTTATCGTGACATTAACACCATAAGCAAATCCTTTTTCATTCTTTATATTATTTAGAAACTTTAAATTTAGCCTTCTATATGCATTTAAATTTTTTTTTTCGAAAGGCAAGCTGGGGTTAGGCAGACCCCTACCAGATAACTCTTAAGCCCCATGTGGCAGAGGGATTCGAACCTGGGCCTTCAACTCTTAAGCCACATGCCGATTTTTTCTCGAGAAAGTCTCTTAAAAGTTAGCACCGCTGCTGGGTATTTTTATTGCGATATTTTCAGAGCCCGATAAATAGAGTGCGGTAAAAACAAGTTTTCTTTTTTCAAAATCTCTCCCATTTTATAAATATCACTTTTGCAATATCAGCACGATAAAAGCTCTTTTTCTATTTTGTACCTTCTATATTTTTATATGTTTTCCATTTGTTATATTTTTATACATGCAATAATTTGCTCAGTTTTTTTTTTTAGTATTAGAAGTTTTTTTTCTCGCTGAGATTTGTTTGTGACTAGACCGCAACCACAGACATCCCAATTTCCCTCATCCACTTGCGACTAGGAAAATAAGCATCGGATTCCACACGGAATTCAACTCCCACCAACATCCTCAGAACCAAATACGAGAAAAGAGTAAAACCCAGAAAATGAAAACAGATCAACTGCGGAAAGAGGAAAGGGATTGAAGAAGAAAGGCTTACGGTCTTTGCAATCGCGATCGTGCTCCCCATCGTTGCAGAAGCAAACGAACGGTTTCGCCTTGTTGGGGTTGGAGCCGCAGCACCCACTGGACGCTTCGCACCCTGCGCAGAGCGCTGCCTGGCTCCAGTCCAGAACGAACCCTCCCTTCACCACCGACGGGAAGCTGCTGGTTGGGCTCCCGGCGGCGGCACCCAAGTAGGGAACCACCACAGACCTTTCGCAGACAGGCAGCAAGTCGGGGGCAATTAGGAACCCTGCGGGAATGGCGTACGACATCGAAAATGCATTACTCAAACAACCAATTGAATGAAAAGCATCGTTTGTTGAGGGTGATGGTGTTGAGTAGCTATTGACGGGGGGGGAGATGAAGGAGGTACAACTAATGAGGAAGGTGAAATTGGTGTTTCTGAGATCGAATTTCAGAGGGGTGGAGTTGAGGGTGGCGGAGTTGAGGGTGACGTTGTGGCGGGGAGCAGGGCAAGACTGGGAGTAGATCTCTCCGTCGACGAGGGAGAGCTGACTGGTGTTGTAGTTGATGCTCTTCACCACGTAAGTGTCGCTGGGGAGGGTGAAGGTGGGCGTCCTCCCGTCGCTGCTGCAGTTGATGCCGAAGCCCTCGTATCCGCAGAAGGATTGCTTTGCTGCCGTGTCGTTTGATGTGAGGTAGAAAGGGTAACTGATGTTGATGTTGCCGCATCTGCTCTGCGGGCAGTACTCGGAGATGTTGGCCGAGAGGGCAGTAGAGATGGACAGAAAGAGGAAGAGGAAGAGGTGATGGTGGGAAAGAGGCATGGTGGGCAGAGTGTTTTGCTCTGAGGAAGGCGTGCAGTGTAGGAGGAGAATAATAAGAGGCTTTGACGGACGGTGGTGAACTTGGGGTTCCGGTTGGGGTTGGGCTTGGGGGGGGGGCTGATGTCCGTCCGTGTGTGGGATTGAGGGATAAAGAGTTTTAAGAGACGTGTCGGACACTTCAAAGGCGTCAGAACTCCGAAATTTCCTAGGGATATAACTAACTGACCATATTGCCCTCCACTAAAGTAGCTGCGTAGGCTTTTTCTTGGTCCTATATGGGCGGGGGTTGGGAGTGGCGACGACTAACTCACTTTGTGACTTTAGCAATTCGAAGGATTTGCCTAAGACTTTGTAATTGACCGTGTTCATCTTTGGCTTGGTCATTCCTAAATTGATCGATGATCTTCCACTCAATCATGCCTTGTTAAGTTGACTCAAACATACTATAGATCTGCTAGGTTCAAAACGATCATGCCTTTGAAAAAGGGGTCTTGGAACAAAATGATCACACTTGAGCTGGCGTATAATAGATGACCCAAAGTATGTCTTGCTGATTTCCAGTTGTCTTCGTCCATGGTTTGGATCAAACAAGGTCCAGTCAGACCACCCGTCCTGGAATGGTTCATAAAAGTGGATCTTAGTTCGAGTTGGTTCAAACAAACCTGCTCAAGGAATGAAGGGTTAAATCGTAATTGCATTATTTGAAAAAACCTTACGATGGCATCCTAGAACGATGGAATCTGAAGGCTTCCTTTGGACATAGCGCCTTCATAATTAGGTTTTCTTTTTTTTTCTTCTTTGTGTCCTTGTCAAATTATTTTCATTTCAATAAAATTACAAAAAAAACCCTCCAACCATAACCTGTTTGTTTGAGCCCGATTAAGAATTAATATCTCAAAGCTGTGAGAGTATGATTCTCGTTTTCCCCAATTTCTCAGGTGCAAGCAAACGGCAAAAATGAGATAGTGAGATTCGAACACGACATTTAAGGTTATTTTACTTACTTTTCGTGTAATTTCAAATCATTGTCCATAATTTCAAATCACATGAAATGGAATCCCATGTGATTCCCAATCACAATGTGCTAGGGCTTCCGCCACGTTTTGCTTAGCCCCAAAGGGAAATCATTCTCTTAAGGGTAAGGGAACAATTCTCATTGGCCTCATTTTTAACGCTGAGAGCAAGTGTCAGAAAATGGGGCAACAAGATCTGAAATAACATTTGGGGTTATTTTATTCATGAATCATGTGATTTTTAAATTACATTGACCTCATTGTGATTTGGAAACTTCTACTTTTTAGATCACATGGGATGGATTCACATGATTTTGAATCACATAAGTTGCAAGCAAGCAAGCAAACGTGCCTTATGAATTTCCTTTTCCTAGCTTACGCAATGTTGGAAAGCTTCTAACTGTAGTTTCAGAA
Organism: Nuphar pumila; assembly: GCF_984573655.1. Lineage (NCBI taxonomy): Eukaryota > Viridiplantae > Streptophyta > Magnoliopsida > Nymphaeales > Nymphaeaceae > Nuphar > Nuphar pumila. Next base: position 20,318,597 of record NC_143255.1, on the reverse strand, counting down.
TAACTGCTTTGGATCATGTCAAGCAGCAATGCCCTTCTGCTCTGGTTGATTGGCTAGTTTACCTACCAAGGATGAAAGACCTAGTGGCACTGATTCTGCTTGCCGTACTTACAGTTGCTGTCCCGACAGTGTACAACTCTTAGGGCTTACCCCCTTACCCTCAGTAGAGTCGCCAGGCTTTGGCTTGCAGGGGAGATGTTAATGAGATTTTAACCTAAGCCACCCCTAAAGTATGTTTGATAGCTTATTTATGGTTGGATGAAATGAACAAAAATAATCAAACAAAACATTGGTTTTGTTCATTTCGTAACAACCGTTCCAAGTCTAATTTTTGTTTTGACCGTTTTCCCCATCTATGTTCCAAAGTCCAACCTTTGTTACGGACATCATAGACAAGCCATCACATTAAGAAAATATTTAAAGAAAATAAAAAACTAGAAGAAGAAAAATACCCTAATCAAGATTTTAATCAAAAAAAGAAGAAAAATATCAAAGAAAACCAAAAGAAAATAAAAAAAGGAGAAGAAGAAGAATACCCTAATAAAGAAGAAGAATATCTTAATTGGATTATAATCAAAACTAACCTAATCAATGAAAACCCTGAATAATGAAAATCAAGAAGAAGAAGAAAAATGAATAAAAAGAAGAAGAATAAAGAAGAACGAAAAAAAATTGAAGAAGAAGAAAGGGGAGAGATATAGAGAAGAATGAAGAAGGGAAAAAAATGAAAAAGAAGAAAAACCAAGAAGACGAATGAAGAAGAAGAAGAAGAGGAAGAAAGAAGAAAAGGGAGAGAGAGAAGAAGAACGAAGAAGGGGAAGAAAAACGAAAAAGAAGAAAAAAATGAAAAAGAAGAGGAAGAAAGAAGAAAAGGGGGAGAGAGAACCGTGCCCGATCATCGGTGGCCTCCCCAGCTTACACATGAGAGAGAGATAGAGAGTTGGGGGACCCTTTCCTCCTGACTTTTTTTTTTTTTTAGTAACACCACCCCTGGTTCCCTGCGTCCAGTTCTTTTTGTAACAAGGAAGGAGTGTTACGAAAATTATATGATTTTTTGGACGCGCAAAACGCATTCAATGTTTGTTGAAAATCTCTGTGAATCCTGTTGAGTGCATCGAACATACCCTAAGGGACTAGGCCCCAATTCCATTGCCCCAAACCACTTGTGCTCTGGTTGATTGGCCAGGTATTACCTATGTCATAATGATACTTACACTTGTGTCCAGCCCCCTTGTTTTTACACTTGATGAAATAATACGCAAAAATGGCAGGTCGAGTGTTCTTTTACCCGTGTCCTTGTGATGTACCCTACCTTAGAGGTATCCCACATTTTTACCAACCACTTAAAGTTTGTAGGCATGTCACAGTCGCATGTCCGGACATGATGACATGGATATTGGCATGTATGAATAACATTTTAATATTTTTTAATAATTTAAAAGAATTTTATTAAAGTGCATTTTTATGCATTAAAGTATTAAAAAATATTTTTTTATTAATAAAAATTAAAAATATATATTTTCATGTACATTTTTCAAACACAAAAAATGAATTTGCACATCATAGTAGTTTGTGTGTCGGGTTGTACCCATATCTTTGTGACAAAGTTTTATGCTTAATACAAATTAAGCTAAATATTGGTATAAAATGTTGAAAAAAAAAGAAGAAGAAACAAGGCTGTCTATCACTGTGAAGACCAATCAACAAGAAATCACTTACTTTTGTCTGTTAAAACTCTCTGTGTCAACTTTTTAAAGACGTGCCAAACGAGGCTCCTCTTGTCTGGTAGGAGCACTTTGTGCACGTCACCCTGTGTTAGGTCGTTACAGGTTCAAAACCCAATGGTACAATTGTATAACTGGTAAGGGTCTGCCTAACCTAGCTCACCTTTCAAAAAAAAAAAAAAAGACTTTAAAGATGTGCTTCTTGAATGTTCACTTTGTCTGCACAACCCTTGAGGTCTCGCCTGTCCACCAAAAAGTACACCTAGCTTCCGTTGTGCCTCCATGGGATTTGAACCATGGTGACTCCCTGAGATCGAAGGGTAAGCTCTCGGAGTTTTACGCCTACATGGATAGAGAAGGTAAGTATGGGAGGCTGAGCCAGCACAGCTAGGTCTATGTGCCTGAGGCGGTTTCTACGAGTTAAAAAAAAAAAAAAAGTGAGACTAATTAAAGAGGGTATCTTAAATTCTACTTCGTTGAGGGTACAAGAGAACCTAATGGCCTCATCCAAAAACAAAAGGTTGGTACCGATAGAACGTCTTTTAGCTTTGAGGGGTACCCCATTGCAAATAAGAGGCCAAAAGTGCGAAGTGTTTGGTCAAAATATATTTTATCAATTTTGCTTTCGCTTTTTAATCAAATGGCACATGCTAAACGCACTCTAGCAGAAAGGCAGTACAAGTGGGAAAAAACAATGAGCACAAGAATATTAATACCATTTTCCGAGTGTAGTCCTTTTGTGTGGCTCTATTTGCTTGAGGACTATTTGAAGACGCGGGATTGAGCTGGACCTCAACATGAGAATATTGGGTAATGTACAGCTTGCATCCTTCTAAATCTTTGTCCTTGGCATTTTTCAATTTCCCAACTTTTGAAAAGTAGTATTAGATAATGAGTACAAGAATCATTACTAATTGCAACTGGTTGGTGAACTTTTTGTTTTTTTTTTAAGCAGAAATGACGCAAGTGCCTGTCCCATCCCATGTCCCAGTTCGGATGTCCTGTTACAGGACGAGTGGGCGCAATGTTGGTGTTCATAGTGTAAAACTCTACAAACACTTCACTTTAACCACCGGAGATAGTTTTTTCAGTAGGCTCTGTCCTTGCCACAGTTCACTTTGATCGTATCGAACTCTTGACCTCAATCAAGTTGAAAGCTTTAAGCTAACCCACCTACCAGGTGTGCGCACTTCTTGTGGATCAAGCAGAATATTTATTCCTACAAATGACAATATGGGCTTAATGGAGCTTCTTTTTGTTTTTTTATGGTAGCTTATAGTGGAGCTAGTAAATTAACACCTTGGCTTTGATTATTTATTGTACTACATGATGCCACTGTTAAGAGTTCCAAATTACGTCAAAAGATGGTGACATACCTATATATATGCTTTGTTATTGAATATGAGGTTTCTGTTCAAGTAGTCTATAAGCATATTTTGTGGCAAATTCGGAATAAAAAAATTCTAGTCAAACCCCTCGTGTTTCGAACAAACTATCATGTTGTATTGATTTTTTTTTTCTTTTTTTGGTCAATGTTTCACTGTCGATCAACTGCCGACCTAGTAATTATTTAAACATTCTTAATTGTCTTATAAAAGGCTATTTTAGAAAAAGAAAAAGAAAAAGAAAGTTCCCCCTTCTTTTCTGCCTAAGAAGGCCAAACAACACTAAGCTAGATGAAGACCTGTAAGAGTTGCTCATGTCATGACAGCGCGGCAATCTAAACGATGAAAATGATGGCCATATATTACCGTTGCCTCAAAGTCATGATTCTTAGCTCATCTATCTCTACTAGATGTCATTTATTTAATCATATTCTATTGATTCCAGCTTGCATTAACATGATCAATGAAGACTGAATAAAATAATGATCCACAGTGATCTATTTTATACCGCAACTTGGCTGTCACCCAAGAGAGAAAAAGGAAGAGAGAGAGAGAGGATTTGGTGATCTCTAATATCATAAGATATAAAGTAACTAGTAAAATAATCGGCGGATATCTGGATATCATCTATACATTCGACAGGCGTTCATTTAATATTATATGTGTTGAGGTCAAAGTTAGCCCGTATGATGTAAGATAGGTGCCACTCAAAAGAGTTGGTCAATACTGATGTCTCAAGTGTGTCATTCCATGCTTGATTCCATAGCTCATAATGCACCATGACCTCCATCTTCTGCTTGGTACAACAACTAACATACTGCAACTTAGAGATGGACAGTCAAGTACAGCGGCACACTCAAAGTGTGCAATGTGATTTCACCTCATCCACACCCTGTCTTTACTATTTGGTACTTTTAATATATGTTAATTTGGTTATTATGCAATCTATTGCTTTTTGTGGGTTTGACCTTATAAGACCTTGGAATGGTCATGTCTATTACTAGCTTTAATTACTTCGTGAGATCTTAAGGGCGCGTTTGGTTCACGGACAAAAGAGGGCAAGGGCATGGTGTCCTCTCTTCTCTTGTCTTATCTTATTGTCCTCAATTTTGATGAGTCACATGCCAAAATTAAGTGTTTTCGGATAATTTTAAAGTTATGTTAACTTTAATTTTATTTTGGCCTTCAAAATAATATTTTCAAGACTTTTGTCCAAAAAATCAATTAAACTAAAAGATCTTAATTTTTCAACAAGCAAAAAATTAGGTCAATGTGATATCAAAGTAGAAAGTTATGACCAAATAAGATGACTTGTTTAGTAAAAAACTTGCGTTTCAGGTAAGGCCTACTTTGAGCATATTTTTTATTAAAAAAAAACTGAATTTAATTTTGTACTTAATTAAAGTAGATATGTTATCTTTCCAATGCATAAAAAATCACCTCAAAAAGACATCTAGATAGGAAGTTATGGCCAAACCTAATTAACCTGTGACATTCATGTGTTGACCTATTTCTCTAATGACAATCCATGTGTCGTTAGAAAAATGTTGACGACATTTGAATTATCGTTAGTAGTTTTTGTAGTTTCATTAGCAATTTTGTTTCATGTGGTGTTAGGAGTGTCCAAAACTGATGAATTGCTGTTAGCAAATCTCAATGCATTGTTAGTATTTGATGTGTCGTTAGCACTTTTGATGTATCGTCAACACTTTCCTAATGACACATGGATTTTCGTTGGGTGATACCAAGTGTCGTTAGCGGCATATGTCATCAGCACTATATGTTGTTAGCAATATGAGTCCTCAATATCTCTTTTGATTAAAAAAATACACAACATTTTAGAGAATTTGCCTAATTCCTTTATCATATCTCATAAAAATTGATTTAGCCTAATCCTAGCCCCTAATCATATCTAACCAACCTGATCCTTAGATTTAGACTAAAAAGGATCCTTGACCAATAGGAAAAACCATTTTTAACTTTGGCTAATAGGATATTGTCAACTCATTCTTGGATGGATCTAGATCTGCAGATCTTTCATTTGTGAGAATTGTATCAAATCTACCCTAAAAAATAATAAATTGGACCTCACCTCCCCTTATTTAAACATATGAAGTTTGAGATCTAGTTGCCCCTACGTTCTGCCAAAATTTCAATACAATTAAACCTAGTACTGTGGCCTAACTAAACCCATTTAGCCTAGCATAGGACTCAGGTTCCCTATCAAACCCATTTTTAGAGCTCGTGCCTAGCTGGAGTATTGCTCGAGTTCCACCGTGCTCATCATCGTCATCATAGAAAAGGGTTACCTAAGCCTGAGGCGGGATTCATTTTTTTATACTTTTTATGTATTTATTTTATTATAAAAGCATAGATTTTTCTAACAAATAACAGATTTATCATGTTTTTTTAAATGTTGGTGGTGCTTCGCACCATCAACTTCACCATTTTTTAGGATCTGCATATGAGGTACAAGCACGCCATAAGCTGAAGCTTGTGTTAAAGATTTTGAGCTTATGGTACGGCTGATCCTTACTTATCAAAGAAGGAAAGACACACAACTTAAAGAGTGGACCCCACAAACTCTAAAGTTTAGATTCAGTATTTTTTATCCAAATTAAAAACTTCTTTCGAAAAATACACTCCGGAAAAGCACACAACTACAAGGTTAGTACTTTCTATTTTATTATATTTTTTGGATATTGTATCCACTAAAGATCCAAAATACAAGTTTTGTTTTGTTTCTTGTTCAACCCTAACCTATTGGCAGAGTCATATCTCCTTATCCATAGGTTTTATTTTTACATTCTAGAATTTGTTGGAAAATAGACAACCAGACCTATAGTTCTCATTTTTAGCATAGATTCACATTTTGCTTCTAAGGTCTTCAAAAATGCATAGAAATCGAGAAAATGGTCACTTTGCTTACTATTTTCTATATAACAATTTCTCTTTCTTAAGTCATATCTCAGAGCTTTGACATCAAAAAATGATATTTTTAGTTTCATTGGAAAGAGAAGAAACAAATCTAAAAGTTAATTGTTTTAGTCCAGAACTGAAAACCCTTTTAGGATCCTCGTTTCTAGGTCCTAAAAACTAAGACAAAAATATGGTATGCAGACAATAGTCGTCAAACAATAAGTCTTTCAAAAGTCATTTCTCTCTAACTTCTCATCAGATCAGGGTGATTCAGATGGCATTGGAAAGATGACTTTCGAATATTTCTCTCTTATGTTTTCTATTTTCTTTGATTTCCAATGCTAGTGGCCAAAAATTAGCTTAGATCAATCAAAACAAGCGCTTCAACACCTATTTCTCTCTTGTCTTAGGTGTGTTGTTGGGGTTGTATCTCAATAGATGTTGATCGCTTTCTGATGAGTAAGGCATTGTTTGAAAGGTAAATGAGGCTCTTGTTTTGTTTCTTTTAGAGATTTCTCTGAATTTCTCATTTTCCTAGTCCAAAATAAATATCAAAGTTTGATATAGATATTGGTTTTTAGGAAAAATCCATCAACACTAATTTTTCATAGAATTTGAAATTTATATAATGAAATTGAGTGATTCTATCACCCTAAGTCTTTATTATGTCATTTAGTTACTTGTGTGTTGCATCTGGACTCGGGAGAATCCTTTGGGCAAAGGTTTCCTTTGGATCTGATTTTGATCCCATTAGGTAGTTAGCTTTCTATGAAAATTGGATTCTTCTCTTTTCCTAAAACCTTTTTGTTAATATATAGTTTTTTTGGTTGTTTATTTCTTGCTTCATAGGTAAATACCTTAGGGAGAGTTTGGTGTTTTCTTATTTACTTTAGTTTAGGGAATATATTTAGAAACACTTGTTAGAGAATATCTTGACACAATTTTTTCTAGAAAAATATGATAACCTCCAACAAATTAAGCTTTCAATTTGTGTGTGACAACATTTGCATCGTTTGTGCTCTTTCTTCACTTATTTTCATTTCTTAAGACTTTGATTATAGAGCTACTATTTTTTTACTTGTATTTTAAAAAAATCCATGCGATTCTACATATTTTGGTCTTCAGATCCCTTCACTAGTACTAGAAGTCATCAACTTGGGTATACCAGTGGTGGACCAAGGAGACCGAAAACCCACTCACACATACCAAGAGCCGTAATTTGGGTATATAGCAAAAGGTCCAGTAAGAAGAAACATCAACCCATTAGAACCCATTGAAGTGACCTCACAAATATGTGAAACATTTGAGGAGACCTATGAAACTTGGTTTTCAAATATTTGATTTGTGTGTTGTGTCAATTGTGTAATAGATCCAGACCAATAGCTTAGAAGCATGATTCTAATACGGATCCTCTTAAGAACCCAAGCTCATATGATCTAGGACAGGGTTTTGAGAACCTTGACCCAAACATGAAACCTAAGTCCATATCTCAAGATTCATATAGGAACCTTGGAAAGAAACCCAAAGGTACTAGGGAGTTGCGAGCCCTGTTGGCAGGGAGCTTACTCCAAGGAGTGGTGGTGATTATCTCATCTGGAGGGGATTCTTTCGATCAACACAATGGGGGAAGAGGTCCAGTATGAGATGTCAAACAAAAAAAAGTGAATAGTCCAAGATTTCTCAAGTGGGGAAACCTTGGAGGAATTGGAAACTCTAATGCTACCCTGAAGTTGATGATGCAAGAAATTCATGAAGAATGAGGCCAGGTTAAGAGGCTATAGACTGATCTACATATAAGAAAGTTAGAGTGTTCCTGTTAGAAAAGTTCAGTATGCTAGTGTGCCTAAAATAATGGTCCCAACAGTTAGATCTACATCTTCTCAGTCCAATGAATATAAGGAACAATTTCAAAACTTGGAAGATGAACTAAGAAACGTGAGTCACTAGATAAAGGAAACCAAAGGCGAAAGAAGACCATATGAAATTCAAGATTTTGTCTTGAGAAGATAATAAACCTTTAGGTCTTATAAAAATTTTGTAAAGTTCAACGGGACAAAAAAATCTCAAGACTCACGTAACTTTGTTCTTGGTTACTTGTTCAGATTGCTTGAAAAATGATTATGCCTTGATCTTGTGGTTCCCAAGGAGTCTTGAGGGGGAGGCCTTGTCCAAGTTCTCTATCTTAGATGTCCATTAAATAAGATAGTTCCAGACTCTAATGAGCCTGTTCATTGAGCTATTCCAGTTCAAAATAGATGCTCTGCCAACGATTAGCCAACTCTATGAACTTAAGTAAAAGAAGGATGAGAATGCTCGAGACTTCATAAATAGGTAGAGATTAATGTATCATCGCATTAAAGACCCAATCCAGGAGTTCCATGAAATCACTCTCATTATGAAAAACTTCAATCAACCTCTCAACGACCTCTTAGCTACTCAAATGTGTGACACTTTTGTAGATCAGATTGATGTTTCTACTTGGATGAAAAGAAACCTTAAAGGAGGCAAATATGATGAGATTATGGTTAATACTGGGTCTGAAAAGGATAGATCCAAAAATGAAGAATAACCTACGAGTCAAGTTAGTGTGGCTACTTCTCGAAGAGAAAAGAGAAAGTCTGAGTCTCTAAAGGAAAACCGGGGGTAAACCCAAAATCATAAATGACCCAAAGATAGAGAGTTCACTGAGATCCAGTAGACTCAGTCTCAAGTCTTGAATATTTTATTATAGAATGAGGATTTTGAAATTCTTAAAGTGTCAAATCCTCTCCAGATAAAAGAAAGGAACCCAACAAAATGTTACATATATCATTAGGCTCTTGACCATGATAGTGAAGAATTCATTCCCCTTAAACACATAATCTAGGACCACATTGACAAAGGTAAACTGAACTTGGAAAATGAGGAAGCTTAAGAGGAACCAAGTTGCATTCAAAATGAGGAAACCCACATGATTAAAAAAGTTGAACAAATATTAAAAAATTTTGTCATAATTTCTAGAGACTACGTTAACTTTATTGATCAGAGAGGGGCCTCACAATTGCCTGGATCACTACCATGTACATTCACTCAGGCCCACCAATGTATGACTCCAGTCAAGGAGAAACAAGATAATGCTTATGACTAAGTCTAAAAAAAAGCGATTGTGCCTGAGTCATCCATTGAGGTTGTCGCTATAAAGGAGAAAGATAATGGTTCCGTGAAGGCTCTAAAACAAGAAGGTTATACCAAGACTTTAGGAAAGGAAGGTTCAATTGTACTTGAGTCAACCCTTGGCGCTCTCATATGGCTCAAATCCATGACAATGAACCTAAGATCGATGTTGTTGTATCGTTCTTCATAGGTGATGCCACTCTCTGATGGTGTCGATCATGGGTTGATAGAAATCAACACATGGGAGGACTTCAAAGTGGAGCTGTGAGGTCATTTCATGCCCACCAATGCTGAGTTTGAGTCTTGTACCAAGCTTATGTCTCTCCGACACACTGTCTTCGTACATGACTACATTAAGGCATTCTCTTGCCTTATGTTAGACATCTCTAATATGCCGGAGAAAGAAAGGCGGTTTCACTTCATGCATGACTTGCAACCATGGGCGAAACAAGAGGTTCAGAGGCAATGCCCACAAAATATGGCAAGTGTCGTTATTGTCGCAGAGCAACTCATTGACTACTGCAAAAATGAATGTCAGAATGATAACTATTGTAAGTCTAGTATGCCCCAACATTAAAACCATGATAAATGCCCCCATGAGCACAAGAAAGGGGATGGGGCGAAGTATGAGGGACCAAATAGGATGCCAAGCAAGACTCCTACCGCCCTCCTCATAAATGTAATGATAGTCGTCAATATAAGGGCAAGCCCAACTATACAGGGTGTTTGCAACACCCTTACATGTCTTGCCTTATTTGCATCAAAGGACAACACATGTGGCTGCGTGTTGTGGCACACGGTAGTGCACTGCAGAATGCGTGCACATGTGGTGTTGCGACAAGCAGCAGAAGCAACAACAGGTGCATCAACGTGCGTAGGACGCATGCGTCTAGTTGCACGAAACTTGAAGGCAAATTTCGTATGTGCATTCGGCATTGTTTGGGGCTAAGATTGAAATTACATCGTGTAAATGGACAATAAGGAACACGTTGGTGAAGTCATATTTGAAAAATAAGAAAGTTGAAAATTTTATGATTCCCAAGGGGTTTTTCAGTTCCTACTACCAGCCGGGAGTAAGCTCTCAAAACACTAATATAGGGGACCCTCCTTCTGAGCTAGTTGGCATGTCTTGGCATCAATTTGGCATGGGCTTCACCTATGTCGCACGGGCAGCACTGGCAGTGCGTGGAGGTATCCGTGTGTAGTGAAAATCCCCCGTGGGACGTGGGCATTGGCTATGGGCGCGGGTGAGAGCCTTTGGTGCGGCAGTGTTGTCCCAACCATGCAAGGTGGCATGAGGTGGTGTGAGTGCATGCACAATGCTGACAAATAAGTTTGGGTGGTGCTTTTCGTTAAGGCACGAATCATCAACTAGTCTTCAGGTTGGGAGGTCGAAAGACCTTACACTTTGGTGGGCAAGGTTCTGATGACGGTGTGCCCATGGGGTTGCAATATGCCCTATGGCATGCGAGACTAAGTCCCACTTGTGCAGTTTGCTTTGGATGGCTACAACAAAGGAATAGTCACTCAGAATGAAACTCGAGAGCTTGGCACGTGTCGGTAATGCCTTATTGATGTGTAATGCTCTCTATTACTTCTGCTGGATATTGGTTAAGTCAATAGTGTCGCAAAGGCACGTTTCAGCCTCAGTGACAGTATGTGCTTGCCTGTGGGAGTGGCAAAGCACGTTTGGACCCTTCGGTTGGCGGTACTAGCTGCTATGAGACCACTATGCACATAAGTGGCTATCGGATATGCGACAACCATGATGAGATGAATTCCTTGAATGAAAGTTAAGTGAAAGTTCTATTGTGTATTGGTTACGTGTCAAGAAGTACACATGTTGGGAGGATGACCCACACGAGTGTTCTAAGGCTTGCAAAGTGCAAAAAATTGGGTCTTAGAATTTAGCCCGTGACACTTGAAATTTAGCGTGCGACATTGATCATATGAAATATGTTTTACTAGCTAAGAGTGCTGGCTTGATGCTTCGGATGGTTGTCTAATAAAAGCGGCATACTTGGTCATTCAATGATTTTGGTTGCCAATAAATTAATGTTTGTATGTCAGGCTAATCACAAGGAGTATGTGCTTTCTTGATCTAGGAACAAATTAACTGTAGGTAATAGTTCTTCAAGTGACTATTCGTGTCACCTACGGATGGGAAATTGTATCCTTATATGACTATCAGCAGAAACGGGTATAAAAAGTTTCCATCAAGTCGATATTTATGCTAAAAGGTGCAACCTCTGGTTTACACTGGATCATCTCTAGCAGCTTGTTCACAATATCCAAAATACTTTTTTCCCCTTGTCCAAAGTTTGCAAAGAAGCACTTCTTTGTGTTTTTCGTTGACATGAAACTGTAAAGAAAGTCTTAATGCCTTCTGGAGAATGATAGAAAAGACTAAAGCCATTTTACTGCCACCTTCAAACTAGAAAAAGATGAGTTGGAGAATTGCTATTCAAATAGTTCATTAAAAAATTAAAATTTTCTTAATTATAAGCTGATTAGCATATGGCAATATAGGTTACAAGTGTAGAATCTCAAAGGTACTTGTTATTATAATCATGTTCAATAGAATAATGAGAGAGGTTTCATTATGGTGTGACATCTTGATGCTAGTTCATAGTTTTATCTTACTTTTGAAGCAAGGTGTTAAAATATGGCTCGTAACACAAGGGATTGAGGTCTTTATCGTGGCCTAACTGTATTGTTATAAAGGAGTTTGATTGAACCTACATCTAGAAATATAAGATCTGCAGTTACCACATTTGATATGATTTGGTTTTCGAAACCAATGAGTTGAAGAGCTTACATACATATCTTCTCATATATGATCAATTTTTAATCTGAAAAGGGAAGCCCACATTTTGCCTTTCCATGCATACCAAAAATAGTAGTTTGGGTATTGAAGGAGAAATGAATCCATTGTGGTTTAAAAATATCCTTAAGATTTCAGTGATCAAATGGGTCACTACCCTTCTCAAATGTTCTTATACCCCTCTAAAACCAACATAAATGTTTCTTTAAATAACATGAATTCTGTAATGTTGATTCCACATTATAAGATTACAAGAATTTTTGAAGTACAGCCCCTATAAAAGTCGAGGTCGTGGTGGGATAGAAGACCAAGTTCTACAAAAGCGGATGCCATTGGCTTGAATATCTTCTTCTTATGAGACCTGAAACTGCAGATTGGGGTCGAAATAACAATAGTTGCCAAACTCAAACTGATTGCCTTTCAGCATCCTCTATGCCAAAGTTTTCATTATCCTAAACCAACCCATCATTCTGATATAGTTGAAGAGTCAAAACCATGCTGCTGGTATTCAAGCTCAACTGCAGGGAAAAAATGATTGGGAGGCACTGTCAAGTTTGATGTGCTACTCTCAAACATTCTAACAACCTCTTTCATACAGGGCCTATCAATTGGGTTCCACTGTATGCACCATAAAGCTATAGTGGCTATCCTTCTAATGATTTCTTCTTCACCTTCTCTAATTCCTTCAAATTTTCGATCATGATCAAGGCGGTCATAAATCCATTGAGGAAAATAGGCTTCACTAGAATTGCTGTCATTGTTACCAATTTTGTCTTTCATTCCAACCAATGTGATTAATAGCATCCCAAAGCTATAAACATCGGATTTATGTGAGACATGTCTAGAGTTTCCAAAGAATACTTCTGGAGCAATATAACCAATCGTGCCTTTGCCTTGTGTGATTGTTACAGTACTTCGCTCCTTGGAATGTAACTTTGCAAGACCAAAATCAGAAATTTTTGGTGTAAAGTCATGGTCGAGAAGAATGTTATGTGGCTTAATGTCAAAGTGAATGATTCCTTGATCACAACCTTGGTGTAGATATTCAATTCCTCGGGCAATGCCTAGTGCTGTATTATATTGCTTTTCCCCAAACAAGCGATCATCTACAGTGGCTTCATCTGTGTAAATGAACTTCTCAAGTGAACCATTTGCCATAAATTCATATATAAGTGCTCTATGGGACACCTCAACACAAAATCCAAGAAGGCGAACTACGTTAACATGGTGAATCCTACCAATGGTAGCCACTTCATTCATAAATTCTTCACCGTCATTGTGTGATTTTTCCATGAGCTTTACAGCCACAAGGGCGCCATTAGGCAGCTTTCCTTTGAATACACTTCCATAGGCGCCTTGCCCAAGTTTCTGCTCGAAATTCTTTGTCATTCTCCTTGTTTCTTTGTATGTGTATCTAGTGGCTGTGAGATATTCGTAATCACTTAAGAACTTCTCTAGTTTAGATTTTCTTGAAATGCAAATGGATCGAGCAATGAAATAGAACAAGCATGCTCCAACAAAAAAACTGAAAACAGCCGCAACAGAACCTGTGGAAATAAAACGAGAATGGTTATACTCTTGATAGCAGATCTACATACTTGAAACTTTGGCCGGGTGAACAGACACACATTAGGGTCCGTCAAGTCAACAAGAGTATGAACTTCAATATTGATGCTCAACGATTTTGGTTCTAGCATTCAATTACAGATTTGTTCAACATGTTTAGGCTAAGTCAATGTTGTACCTGCACCTATGTGGCAAACAACCTGGTTTGACTTGCCACAGGCCAACCTGGTTGAATTAGGTAAATGGGCTCGGATAGGCCACCTCTAGGATGGATTACACAATTTTTAAATTGGGTAAATGACACGAAACGACACGGTTTTAATACTTATTTTTAAACATTATATGCATATAAAGTATATTTGTTTAATTCAAAAATTAGAAAAAATATGTGCTGTTTTTCATAAAAAAACCATGTATTCACGTCTCAAATCTATGCCATACCCGTGTCTATATCCGTATCCATGTGATACAGGGCTCTAGTTTGTTATTTTAATTTAGATCAGAATCATTAGCCGCGTTGGAGTCCGCAGTTACCAGTTTACACTTTTTTTTTTTTGAAGCAGTTACCAGTTCACACTAAATTTGCTAGATTGAAGAAGAGGAAATGTCAAGCCAATTTTTTTATTATAAATACCTTATTTGGTTAGTAGAGTCCTGTGGACTGGAGATTTATTGGATCTGAGGATTGGTAGTTGTAAATTGAGTCATATAAGAGATCAGTGGTTACCTATTATGACCTTCTTCCATATGTTGCGCTTTCCTGAAACTGCATGAAATTACCAGAGCTTGAAAGTTAATAACACACTTCTCAACAATTATCAAGACAAATAGGAACATTAACAACAAAGAGAAACATGCATGAATTGCGACAACTATTAGGAATGGAAGAAAACATCTAATTGCAAACTTATTTAATGAAAATCTGTAAAAATTTAAAAATATTACCTCATGTTAGACATGATATTAGTGAATTTTAGAATGTCAAAGGACAAAAAGGTGAGTTAATTCATGCAGCCTAGCCATGGCAGGTTCAAGTGTAGGCTACTTTGGTGAGAATGCTCCCACAACAGCAGAAAGGTTGCTAGGATGATTACACATTGCTATGCTAACCAGTACCAAAATAGTTCATGAAAGGACCAACAGAAGTTCAACTAATCAAAAAGAGAAGGTTCCCCTGCACTGCGCAGAGCACACACACACAGAGTGGTTGTTAATTTACTATGTTAATGGGTTTAATAATAATCAATGTATCATAAAATTTGATTTCCAAGTTAGAGATAAATGCATGACACAATTCATGCAAACAAGGATGTGGACGGTAGGAGGGTGTGTGGATGGTCTCAATTTTTTATTTGTCTGATACTGTTTTTGGAATGTGATCTACATGGTTTGTTTAGTAGGAATCAGGATATATATATATATATATATATATATATATATATATATATATATATATATATATATATATATATATAAAGTGTAACTCTCTCTCTCTCTCTCTCTCTCTAGCTTGTTAGCTCCGACATTTGTGTGAGCAAGTGTAACCCCGTAATGAACAAGTGAAAATGCCTTAACGTTGTGGGAAACGTAATTTGTCATCCCCACAGTGCCACCCTTCACTTCTGCAGGGCTGGGCAACAGGCCGGTGCAACAATAACAGGATCTCATATTTGATGTTGTCCTTTTGAAATACAGTGACACTTGATGCTAACTCCATGTTGACAACCTTATATGGATGGGCTCCACCACCTAATGGCAAGTGCAATCAGTACTTGTTCCGCAGACAAATGGTAAATAACACTACCAAATTGTCATCAGTAGAAATACGCTTTGCACAAGAAATAAGTCATGAGAAGAAGACAAGCAAGAGAGGAGTTCTGTACTTGGATTACTACTTAATTTTGGTGTTGAGATTGTCCCATTGGAACAATTAGTTGAATGTGCTGATCCATCTTTGCAGTGACAAAATGGGACATCATGTTCATCAAATCGACAGAAGCCACCAGTTTTACTACAGTCATCACAGCTTAGATTCCTTCTCCAGTGAAGAACAAACCCGCTACTCAATATCACAGACAGGTTTGCAGCAGAAGACTCCTCGACACCAGCAGGGATTTCATAAACAGGGCATCCGATATTACTTGCAACAAAAGGCAGCTCCCTTGTTTGCTGAGGACTGTAATAGTAATACAGCAGAGAACCATCATCACAACCTTCCACCTTGAGTGAAAAAGGAGGCCTCAGCAGCCGGCCATCGGCATAATTGCACTTGAATATGGTGACATTGGGACCAGAGAATTGGAAACCATGGTAGAGTCTTTCAGGTAGAGTACTGAAGTTGCGAGGTGATGCACAGAGTTCTTGCTTGTATGAATCGGGGTAGCGGATCTCGATATTACGACCAGTATATGAGATTAGCTTAACAGTGAAACGGATATTGAATAGATCAATCTGAGTGAGGTTTCCATTGCATGAAATGATATTCATGCCACAGTTGGGAGAAGAATTGAGAGAGCTGAACGGGAAAAGGATTTGAATGGAGTTACTACAGTTGAAAGGCAGAGGGCAGTCAACTGGGTTGGTCTCGGACAGAGCGCTATGGGAGAGAAGAAGAGTAAGAATAACCCCAAGAAAAGAAGAGAAACACAAACACAAGCTGCATGCAGACATATCTGTGCATCCAGAGGATCTAGAGCAAAATTCGGTGACTTGGATGATTGAAGAAGAGTTGCATCTCCGATTGTCTTTTTTTCATCACTCGCCAGAAGCGCGTGGAAAGACCAAAGAAAGATGGTGGAGAAGAAAGTTTGAGTCGTTTTCTGCTTTGATTGAATTTGACTTGTGGCGATATTATTGGAGGAAGCTGGTACCATACAACTTGAGTGGTGGTGGGAAACCCTTTGAATCATACGAAAATGGGGAATAGCCAACGACTTGACCATCAATGGACGTGTGTAAAATTCTTATTGGGCCCCACTTGGAAAAGCCTTTGGGCTTTTGAGAGGATAACAAAGAAAAGGTGAAGGAACAAGAGATAGACGTGGTGATTAATAGTTTTTTTTTTTTCATTTTAAGGTTTTATGATTTAATTCGGTTTGATAATTTGATTTTTGTAGTTAATTTGATTTGATAGGATTTGATACTTTTATGATAAACTTTAGTAATTAGATGTAATATGACATTGATTAAATCATTTAAAAAAAACATCAATTTTTATTTTTTCTCTAAAAACTCAAAATTGAAACATTTTTAGGTTTAATTTCAATTCGAGATTTTAGATTATGAATAGGAGATCATCTTAACATTTTTTAGTACGATCCAATTTGAAATATTTTAGTTTCAAATTTTAAACTTTTTTAGATTTAAATCCAATCAAATCTGACACTTTTTAGTTTCAAATTTTAAACATTTTTTTTGTTTTAAATCCAATCCAATCCAAGAGTCTCAAAATATCAATCAAAAAATGGTTTATTGAATCCAATTCGAGATCCATATCCCGGGTTAAAATCCATAATAAACTTGTTAAAACATGGATAATGATGAGCGAACCATGTCATACGATCCAAAACGAAGTTATCTGACCTATTATCCATGTGTCCATGCACAACATAAAACAAACGTTAGACTTTGGAACACAACTTTTGTGTACCATCAAAACAAACATAGGACTTGGTACAGTTGTTACTGAACGAACAAAATGAGTGTTATGTCTGTTTTGTTCTTCTGTTTTGTAATTTCATGGACAAGCCATCAAACATGCCCTAAGGCCACAACACGACCGGTAACGATGATATTTCTCATGATTCATTGTATGAAACCTATTCTTGTTCACGATACCATCCAAGAACTTGAAGACCTCACAATCAGGGCCATATGCAAGAACATGTACTTGCTTACTAACCTCTCATTTATTCGGCTGATGTATGCAAACCTTAAACCAAGCTTCAAACTCCTCTTGATGCTTATGTTCAACATCTGTAGCAGGACTCTCTCTTGCAATCTTCTGTTTATGTTCATTGCATTAAAAATAGATAAGATATGAAAAACAACCAAACTATATACATTATTTTACTTAGGAAAGATTAGGAAAAAACATATCTAATGTAATCCCGAATTTTCTTGCAATTATCTAATACATACCATTGAAACTTAGCTAGATTAACATCTGAGAGTGCACTAGGATCGAGGCAACGAGCACTAGAGGGGGGGTGAATAGTGCTTTTAAAACTTTCTGCGGAATATTGAAGGATTTTGCAAATCGAAAAGCAAACACACAAAGAACACAAGATTTTATCCTGGTTCGGTCAAACCCAACCTACATCCAGTCCCCAAGCAAAACCCGCTTGAGATTTTTCACTATCAACCTTGTAAACTACAAGATCACACAGACCATAACCGGTCCCACTTTCAGTAACAACCCTACTGAAAGCAAACAACTTCTTTACACCAAGGAGTCCTTCTTTTTACACAAAAGAAATAACAACTTACAATACAACCTATGAGCCTTCCTTTTGAATGCAAATGAGATGCAATTGGCTTTTGAGGTTGTCGAAACACTCTACTCACGAATTCACTATCTCTCAAAGTGATTTGAGTGAAAAACTGAAGTGAAAATATCACGTGAGTGAGAAAACAAATACTTGACTGAATAGGAGTGAAAAGCAAGAAGTAATTCAATATAATTCTATTGAATTTGATGTATTTGAGTGTAGAATGCACTCATATTTATAGTTAAAAGATTCCATACGTTGAGAGTATGAAAGGGTGTCAAAACAGTCCATTTCAAATGATCAAAACGTTTGAAAAATGAAAAGACACGCATTTTTGAAGTTTCAGGAAAATGGCAAAATTAGTCGACTGAAACATCAGTTAGTCGACTAATAGTTAGTTATTAGTAGATTGACAGTTATCGTCGGTCGACTAATCTGTTAATCGAGCCGTTTGAAAATCTGAAGTTTTGAAACTTAGCCGACTTGAGAAAAGTTAGTCGACTGATAATATCATCAATAGACTGAAAAACCTTTTAGTCGACTGCTGCTAAAAACTTTTGAAAAACAAACATTCTGTTCGGTCGACTGATAAAAAGCATTAGTCGACTGCTGCTAATTTTCCAGAAAACAGACATTCTGTCCAGTCGACTGATAAAATCTTCGGTCGACTAATTTGACAAGAATGACTTTTTAGAAAATATGGTGCAAAAGGATTAGTCGACTGATAAGTCTATTGGTCGACTAATAAACATGAAAATTTAAGAAAAGAGTTTTCTAAAAAGATTTTCAAAAGAGTTTCTTTTAGAAAAGTTTTTCTAAAGACTTTTAAGGTGAAATGCAACCTAAATATGCACTCTAAGTAAGGCTCTTACAAGAATCTAAGACTTTTAATGAATTAAACATTTGCACACTAGTCTTCAAGGATTCTTCACCGAATTCTTCAATTTCTTTATAGCCTTAGCTGAAATGCAGTTTATTTCACTTGCTCATCATCAAAACCTTGTACTTGAAGTATCATGTATAGCTTCATTGTCGTAACAACATCATCCAGTGATACCAACTTGAAAGCTCCTAACCCACAAGCTCATTGATAGGAAAGAGATAATCTTGTGATTCTCAATCGGCAAATCATCATAGTTCCGCTCTTCACGGTTATATCTTGTTTTAATTCCACGTATATACATGAAAGAAAAACTTAACCATTCATCTGTGTTATATGTCTTTGTAATTGATCCTTTTGGATGTGCTTTTTTGCTTACAAAATACTTAAATTTTAAAAGATACCATTAAATTGGATGCATCCAACGAAATTGTATAGGTCCTGCAAGCTCAGCCTCTTGAGGTAAATGAACTACTAGATGCACCATGATTTCAAAATAAAGCTGATGAAAATATCTTTTTCAACTTGCATAGAATCAAAACTATATCATTCTTCATGCGGGTCAAGACATCGACTTTCAAAGTCCTAACACACAATTCTTTGAAGAATATGCCCAACTTAGATAAAGTTGTGAAAACCTGTTTGTTGGTAAATCCATGAATTACAATAGGTAGTAAGCATTGACTCTTCATTCCCAACATCTTACCATTGTTAATGTTCACACATCGACCAATATTAGATGTGTAGCCATAAAAAAAATTACCTTTTTCAGCCAACGAAGGCAGTTAGTCTTTTTGGGTCCTACCAATGTGAACGCTGCCATTGGCATATACATAGACGTACCATGGCTCTGTAGATGCAAATTTCGATGTATGTCAATTGCATGTAGATATCTTTGTACATTTTCATTATCTTTTGTTCTCAGATCTAGCAATACACTTGAAATATTTGCGCATACATTTTGTTCAATGTGCATGACATTTAAGTTGTGTCTTAGCTTCAATGTCGACCAGTAAGGTAATTCCCATAAGATACATCTATTGGTCCAATTCAGCTCGATCTCAATATTCTTCAACCTTCTTGTATCATTCCCAAATGGCTTATGTGGAAGTTGTGCCAAGTGCATATTTAACACCTCATCTTCAAATAAATTGTTTTGCCTTCACCATGGATGATGTCAAGATAAGTATCACCAATGTCTCATGTAACACATTTTTCTTTCAAACTGGAGCTATTTGTATTTTGTATCCTTGTTACACGTGGGAGATACAAGTTTATCCTTAGTAGACCACCCAAATAGGTTTGCATATGCAGAAAAATGATTTATGGCCCACAAGAGTGATGCATGCAACTGGAATGTCTGATATGTGGATGCATCATACGTATGCAAGTTGTGGTACCACAATTCTTTCATATCTTCAATCAGCAGCTACAAATAGACATCTATTTTGTTGTTAGGTGCCCTAGGTCCTAGAATAAGCAGTGACAACATCATGAATGGTGATTTTATACACCTCCAAGGGAGCAAATTATATGGAATTAATACTATAGGCCACATGCTATATGGTGTGCTCATAGTTTCAAATGGGTTAAAGTCATCACTTGCCAAGCCAAGTCATACATTGTGGGGATCTGTCGTGAAAGAGCTACGTTCTTTGTCAAACTCTTACCAAACTATAGAATCAGCTGGATGCCTTAGGTAAATCACATCGTCTACAAGTCATTTTTGTGCCACCTCATTGCCTTTGTAGTATCTTTTGATATAAACAACCGTCTCAACCTGTGCTTAATCGAAAGTACCATAATATTTTTTTAGGTAACCGCTTATGTTTATCGTCACGACGTTCTTCATAGTACCATCTTGAAGTTCGACACTTGGAGCATTAGCTAGCATTAATATTTTTCTTCTAAAACAACACACAATCATTCTTGCAGGCATGCATTTTCTCGTAGCTAAAACCCAGGTCTTTTTTGTACCTATTTTCTTTGTAAAATGACTTTGGCAAGCTGACTCACTCAGAGAACATATCCGTTAATAAGTCAATCAACCTATCAAATGACTTGTTACTCTAATTGTTAAGTGTCTTCAAATGAAGTACCCTAATGGTGAAAGAGAGTTTTGAAAACTTCTTACATCCTTGATAAAGTTCACGCCAAGACAAGTCCCACAATTTATCAAATAATCTATCCTTGTTATCATTGGTTGTTGCACCCGGTGTAGTAGAAGATTGGCTGAGGTTAGAAGACACGTGTGTCCCCATATAAATGTCATCCAACTTTTCATCCATATCATCATCAACGTCTATAGCGCCCCTGATCACATCATCATTTTGGGCATGCTTGTTCCCATCCCTCGGTACCTCTGCTTCACTATGATAGATTCAATTATTGCTTTTGATAAAACTCATACTACATTAAATGAATTTCTACCATATTTACTTTCAAGTACAATTTGTTCTTACACTTCACGCATGGACATTTGATCCTACTATGGCTATCCATATGATTATGGGCTAGATTACAAAATGCCCAACTCCATTTATGTATTTGAACCCGTGTCTATCTTTACAAAAAATTTAGCACTTATCCATCCTGTAACCCCTAGTACACAAGCATCAAATAAATGAATTAAGTCATTAGTCTAAAGCAATATATTGAATAAAATATTCCCCATTCTTATAAAAGAGATTGAAGAATGAGATAAAAATCACATCACATGTCTTAACTACTACATGTAAGTACATGACAAAAAGAATAAGAGAAGGATAAATTCAACAATCCATGTAAATTTGTTTATCCTTTTTACATTGAAAAATAGTGGATCTTTGTCGAAACTGGCATAGTTATCAGTCTGGTATGAAATTTCACAAACCATAGCCAACTCTAAATATTAATCTGACCTGAATTCTAATTGAACCTTCTTATTTATCACCAAACCCTGACCCTGTACGAGTCGGGTCTGAGTCAAACCTGACCCATTGACAACTTTAGGGAAGAACACAACCATTTTACTAAAGGAACAAAATTACACCTCTATAATAAAAAAAACTGCCACCTATATACAAAGACTTATATGGACAATCAAACAATAACAAAATGTGGATTCTTCACCTCTGAAGTTCCTTTGCGAAATAACTACATACTAGATCCACACTTGTTACATAACTCTCTCTTCTCATTTGGTAGCCAACTCTATCTTACTTTTTGCTATCTCATGTATGAATGGAATCCTGTAAAATCAACATATGAATATGCTCAAACTTCCAATTAAATGCATGAGAGAAAGTGAGAACATAGTAAATCAATCCATATATCTAGTAACATTCATAAGTGCTACCATATGCATTGAACAAAGTGCACCCAATATGTGATGTTAGGACAAGAAATGGTAAGCTATATAAGACTTTCTAACAGTCTTCAGTATCATGTATAGCTAATTTTTTCCATCCTTCATCCTAAACTCAACATTTTCTATTATCTGTCAATCCAACTGTTGTCGCTATATCTACAACATATTTGTGTCGGGATAGTAGATATACTCTTCTTGAGAAGAGGGTAGTTGAAATTTTCCTTAAAAAAAAAAGAGAAAGTACCCAAGAATGACCAAGTAATTTATTCTTGAAAGTTTGCATAGAACTTTCTTGGTTTAAGCTATTTTATCTACATTATTCCCTACTGATATCACATCATCAATGTAACGACCCCAACTCCTACCTTTGAAAAATGCAGAATATTTTTTTTTCTAATAGTTGCAGAAAACTTCCCAGAGACCTGGGGTCCTTACAGTTCTAATTTCAGTTTGATAACTACACACCACAAACAAACTTACATTTATCATTCATAACCAAACAATTGATCTATTTTATTAATGAATCAATAAGAGTCTCATATTCAATGTCAGAAGTGAAATAACAAATTGCAGGAAATAAGAAGAACTAAAAGAAAAGAAAAGTAGAGTCACTCTGTCCGTAAGTGAAGCAGTCTGAAACAAATGTGGCACTCGTATCCCCTCAGAAGTGAGTCGACTTCACTGATCACCTGTGTCTGGGAAAAACCAATAAAAGAATAGGGTCAGAAATCTGAAGAATTCTGCGTACAGGTTTCCCTAATGAATCAAATAAGAAAAAAAACATAAATAAGATCCATATAATATTTTGATGAATACAGTTATAATCAATTCATAAGACAATTAACCATTCATGCAGAATTAAACATTGAACATGAGGGAACACGAAGTAAGTAACATTGATCACAACTTAATCAATAAGACAATTAAATGCAAAAGAGATCAACATCATGCAATGATCAACATATAATAACCAAGTGAACATGTAAACATGCATGAACTAATGCATAGCAAGAACATGCATGATTTATGTGCAATGCATGAACCCCCTTTTATTATCTTTCATTTAAGCTTCCCTCTTTTAAAATGCATGTCTTATTAATGCACACAACTTTAAGTTCTTCTTTTTAATTTACCATTGCCCGCGGATACACCAAACGGGTACAATCTCCGAGGTCAAGTAGGGTTCCCGGGGTAGGTTAACACATAATTTATATTTTATTACCGGGTTCCAAACTTAGCCCTCGACCGATATCAGGAAACAACACCATCCATCGGAACCTTGGAAAACAGCATCCAAAGTCGGGGACACCATGGAAAACAGCATCCGTTGGCACCACTTTATTGGTATACCAAAACAACCACAGCTGTGTCAAAACACACCACCTCCAGGAAAAGTGGCGGACTATCCCTAAAATCGTGGCCAGGAGAAGAACCTCAATATCGGGTTCAGGGGCAACAACAATGCACACAGAGTTTTTGTATCCTCACGGTTTCCCCCAAACCGCAACCTCCAAGATTCTCATAATAAAGAAGGGACATCAAGGAGAAAATGAATTACATTGTTTTTTACTTTCTTTCATCTGACTATTAATTCATCTCTTTTATATTTGCAAATCAACATGTAAAAATTTTAATAAATAAGCTTGCAAAACAGCATGCCAAGCTTTTAACAGGGCTATAGTCCGTAGCAACAAAGAACAGTGCAGTAAAAACCATAACATCACCCTTGATTTGTGCAATGCATCAAAAATAACTAAAAGAGAGAACAACCGGTTCTCGAGGGCCACCCGACTCTTGATGATCCAATTGACCATCAATGCCCTCATAAGCCAAAAAAAATCATAAAGAGTATGGTACTTATGCATTCTTTTCACACACTTTTTAATGCACATTCATCTGTGACAAAAATCAATAATATTTAAATGCATGAGCACGAGTTCCCACACCAACATGCAATGCATACTTTCATTCATTGCACAATTCCTGACAAATGCATCATTCCAATTATAACATGTGAACAATCTTGCAAAACTCATAAATTTCAGTTAATGCAAGTATTCCTGTCATAAACACGCTTCACTCACATATTCATACCATATGCTCACCCTTATACACTACACATTTTAGTCAAGTATGTGAGTATTCAAGTGATAACATACGTGACCTACTCATAAGTTAAATGTATAAGTACACCAATGTTACCTTCAACATATTCTGTCAAGTAACAATCCCATTCCTTAATCATGTACTCAAATACACCCTCTTAACAGGAAACTAAAATTCAAAAGAAAACCACACCACACGTATCTTTGAACTAACATCACCTTTTTTTTTTACAGGTGGAATCTGCCAGTACTTGGCAAGTGCTGCCAGACCCACAAAAAACTAGGTATTTCCCAGCCGATGCCCACTCTACTCAGTTCAGCAGGCATGTGTGGTTTCATGTTTATGTGGTTCTGTTGGCTTGCAGATGTCAAAGGATGTGTAGTTCAGTCATTCTCTGATCTTCATAGTTGAGCTCAAATGTTACCATAGTATAGACTGATATTAACACTAAAATGACTCTAATGACCAAAAATTCATTAAAAATGTCATTAGGCCTACAACCATGCTGGATGGTGAGTAAGAAATGCTCCATTCCTATTCAAGAAACTCCAACCTCATATGTTATTTGCGAGAATACAAATAGTGAGACCAATAGAATTTAAAGAACAATTAACACAAGCATAATCAAAGTTTTATCCATGATTCATGCTTTACACAAACAAAACAACATCATTCAAGTGTCCTTTAACAGGATATTTCGGAAAACCCCAAAATAATCAAGAACAAACCTATAGTAACCTATATTTTCCATGTAATAGAATTCTGTTTTGAGTAGAAATGACCTACACAGAAATTTTTGTTGCTAGGCACATAAAATCGAAAATACCACCGTGAACCCAAGCCTTACAAAAACCCCAGTACTATGTATGGCTGAAACAAACTTGTCACCAAGACTTACAATGATATACAGTTGGTGCACATGATGCCTAGTTAAATCATGAGAAAATCACATTCTTAATATGCATTGAAACACACACAGTTAATGAAATCTGGAAATTTAGGCAACACACCACATGTATCTCAAAAAAATTTCGAACAAGTGGTCCAGTCAAAACTGGGTCTAGCACACAGCCAGACCCACCCAGCCGTCCCCAGTTGGCTGGGTCAGGTACTCAGCCCAGCCGACTGAATGCCTGGGCCCTAATCATGAAAATAGAAAAATTTATTAACTCTGTTTTAAAAAAATTACATCTACATCTAATTTATTACCTAGCAACCTTCAAGAGGATGAGAATACATGGATTTCATCCATGGATCTTAGAGTAAACGTCTAGATTTACTCATCCCTATGCTTTTACACCAAAATACTTACATGGAAATCAAACCCATGTTCTTATTACTTACTTAACTCAAAAGAAAAACCCATACCTTTGAATCGGCGTTTGGGGTTGCTGCCGTGAGAGAAAGAGGTCGTTGATGGCCCTGTTGGCTGGGAACAGCGGCTAGGGCTGGCGTCGGTGGTTGTCGCACCCAAGGGAAAGGACAGGAGAAGGGGGTTGTCGTAGCCTGCGGTGGCTGCTAGTGGCTGCAGCCTTCCGGCGATCTTCAGCCCTCCGCTGCACACCCACACGAGAGAGAGGGAGAGAGAGAGAGACGAGGGAAGAGAGAAACGAGGGAAGAGGGTGAGACCCCCTCTTCCACCTCCCTTTTATCGCTGAAACCCCCCTCTTGCCGAGAGGCACGGGGTTTCGGTTACGCCTGTTGTAACCGACCCCCCTCTTCTCCCTTTTAGAAACAGCAGAAATCGTGCCCTAGGCACGATTCTTGCTTTTTCCCTCTTATAAAAAAA
This sequence comes from Nuphar pumila, assembly GCF_984573655.1. NCBI lineage: Eukaryota > Viridiplantae > Streptophyta > Magnoliopsida > Nymphaeales > Nymphaeaceae > Nuphar > Nuphar pumila. The sequence continues at coordinate 20,292,412 of NC_143255.1, read as the reverse complement.
ACTGCAACTCGATATCGGGTTTTAAAAACCCTACCGGGTTACGGATCCGGGTCGGGTCCGACCCGGGTCTAAGAGCTTCTTTTTTTTTTTACGAGAGGGCCGGGTCTGGGTCTGTGGCCTGCGACTCGGGATCCAAACCCGACCGCGACTCTGGACCCACGCCTCCCACTTGATATGGATCCATGGATTGGATCCAAATGGATCCAATCGTGGATCCCCTAAAAATGCTCGTATAATATATAATTTTATATATATTTAATCGTTTATAAGTATATATAGGGTATTTTACCTATATCCATAAGGACCCTATCTGGGTCTTGGATCCAGAATGTGGATCCCAAGCCCATTTATGCACTATTTACATAGCTATTACTAGAATAATTCACTTAATTAAATTTTTTTCACTTATATAAGTACATATAAGTTTATACAAGATAAATATATATGTAAAAACCCCTTTATGGGTCCCGGATCCGTGACTTGGATCCCGGGCCCAAATCACATTGTGATGAAAATTTTATATTATAAAATATTTAAATAAATGCTTAAAAATTTATGGTTATTACATCCCTACCCCCTTAAAAGAATTTCGTCCTCGAAATTAAAACGGCTACAAAAGTGTGGGTAGTACGAAAATCAAGTATATCATAAGTCTAATGGTCGATAACCAAGAGGATACATTCGATCAAAACAGTCTCATCCTTCTGTGTAGAGGTCGTAACAGCATAAACTCTCCCGTTGGCCTTTCGTTGGCCTTGTTGTTGCTGAGGTCTCTGTTGTTATTGTTGTTGTTGTTGTTGTTGTTGTTGTTGTTGTTTTTGTTGTTGTTGTTGTAGTTGTTGCTACTGTCCTCCCTGAGCTGCTGGCGGGTTTGGACAGTAGGGAGCGATGTGCCCTGGCTGCTGGCATTGGTAGCAAACTCCCTTGAACATTGGACAAAAACCCTGAGGATGACTTTCATTACATCTACGACACATTGATTGGGCTTTCCCCTGTTGATGCCTCTGCTGAGGTTGTCCCTGATGTGCACCCTGATGACGTCCCTCCTGGGTTCGCTGTCTCTTGCCACCCTGAGCCTTTCTGCCTATCGGTGGGTCCTTCATCTTTCCGCCCGAAGCATCTCCCCCATTTGTGCCTCTCTTTTGTGATACATTCCTAGACCTCTCCCAGTCCTTGGTCAGAACAGTAGCTGACTCAATCGCATCGACCAATGTAGGAGGCCGACCAGACAGGACGCGAGTCTGTAACCCATCCTTTAGTCCGTGCACATACTTTGTCGCCCTCGCTTTCTCATTCTTGAAGAGGGTCGGGCAGTATCTCTCGAGATTACGAAACTTGGTAGTGTAATCTACCAGACTCATGGTTCCCTGAGTCAAATCAAGGAACTCCCATTGCATCTGTTCATCGGCGTACGCGGAGAAATACGTGTCCAAAAACTCTTCCCTGAACGTCTCCCAGAGGATCTTGTCCCAATCGGTGAACTTCACCCTTCGCAGGGTGTCCCACCACTTCTTGGCATCGCCCTTCAGATGGTACATGCCAAAAGATGTCTTTCTGTCCTCAGAAACAGACAGGACGTTGAACGCCCGTTCCAACTCCTCAACCCAGTTCTCCGCTGCCTCTGGGTCTGTCTTTCCCGAAAAAGTTGGCGGATCCAACTTCAAAAACTTTTCGAAGGAAACGCTGCTCGCGTTTGAAACAACATTGACAGGAGGGTCACGAGTTGCTGCTTGTGCGGCTGCCTGCGCAGCTGCCTGGGCAGCCTGTGCCGCTTGTATTATAAAATATTTAAATAAATGCTTAAAAATTTGTGGTTATTACAATCAACATATAAGATGATCAATGTTCTATCTTTACCAACACTGAATAAACAAAGCATGACCATGATGGCTTTGTTTAAGCCATGTAAAATTACTGCAACACCAATCTTCTCAAAATAGTCACAGTGTAGGGGTGGACATTAGGCCAGCCCTACCCAACCCTGACCCACAGAAGTGTAGGGGTGGACATTAGGCCAGCCCTACCCAACCCTGACCCACAGAAAACCTAACCTGAACCTTATCAGGTTCAGTTTAGGCCTAGGTCCTATTGGGTTTGGGTTTGGGTTTGGGTTGGCTCAGGATAGGTAGGTTATTTATGAACCCAGTTATTATTGAGTCGGGCAGGTTGGGAGGCATTAAATATTTTTTTTGCCTATAACCAAACCCAACCAAAGCCTGAGTCTTTTCGGACTTGGAACTGCAGAGACAACACAAAGTCGGCTGACCTCCCAATCCAATGTTCACACCCGACCATGTTGCTCCCGTAAGTCCATAAAGACCAAACCTTAGTGTGCAAACCCAACTTTGATTTTCATTAAGATAATTCCAAATAAACTTTACATTGTTTTAAACTTTCCAACCAATATATTAGTTAAAACTTTTGAAGGCATGTCACATCAAAAGTGAAACTAGAACAGAAAAGATCCTTAACTAAAAGAAACAAAAAAAATGTAACTAAAACTAACCATAAAACATGTGATATTAAAGGCATGGACAATACATAAAAAAAAACATGCTATGATTAAATAAAGAAAAACTAAAAATCTTAACTGTGCTGAATAGGTTAATTCTACCAGTATTTTTCTCATTTGTACCATTAAGGTCGTTATAGGTGGAGAGCCCAAGTGATATAAAAAGTTTGTTGCATCCTTGTTTTTAATCTGTTTCTGCTCTGAGATATCATATTCTATAGTTTTCTAATATGCCAACTCCACCTACTTCTAAAATAAAATAATCACCATCGAGTTTGATCAATCCAAGGGTTTAGAATGGAAAATCAAAATCCATATTGAGCACTTATGAGTTAATCAAATCCCCACAATTCTCCAGTATTACTTCCTCGAATAGGAAAATTTTTCTTAGCCATCGTCCAATGGAATGAGAATGATAAATAGTTGCTTCTTTATACAAATTACATCCACATAAAAATATTCCAACCCTAGTCAATCTACAACAAAGAAAATAAATACTGCAACTGAAGCAAACATACATACCTAATATATAACATGCAAAAAACAACCACCATTCTCAATGTCAATGGTTATGTGCATAATGTTGTATACTTATTTTTTGTCAAAGCACCAGACCTCCACTAGCACCTCATCCACCACTGGAACTCCACTAGCAGACTTTGCTGATTCACTACCATCTCCTCCACCAGCATTTTGGTTCTTCTGGTCTCCACCAGCAGCACTCTTCAACCCACTAATTTGGTTCTAATTCCCACCATTATTCCCTCCACCACTTCTTTCCCATGATATTTATGTGTTTCACAAATTCATAAGCCTAGGACACTGTCCAAGTAATAATTCATTCCTAATGTAAATAAATAGTACAAATGACATCAGTTCTACGAGGATTCATTTCATAAAGCTCAATAAAAGCCTTGTGTTGAGCATCCTTTACATGTTAGAAAAATCCCATAAGGATCACAACTATCTCACAAAAAAACTTATGCATACATAATCAATCGTATACAAGTACCTACCAGTATTCATGAGAAGAAACCAAAAGCAAAAAGTATTTTGTAACCAATCAATGAAAAAGAAAGGGTCTGACTGTCACTCGATCGATGATTGTGTTTCTCTCAATCTTCTGTGAATGCTCGATCCTAGAGAAGATAGCAATGCCAAGGCGACGAAGAGCAGAGAGGAGATAGTGATGCCAAGGATCTTTTGTGAATGTTCGATCCCGGAGGTGATAGAGACGCTTGCGAAAGTCTAGCCATGCTTCAGCCACATAGGGTGAGCGTGTGCCCGACAGCAGCAAGGGCGAGCGGCAGAGGGCAAACAATGGGTGTTCGACAATGACGAGGGTAAGGGCGAGTGTAGCGGCAGAGGGCAAGGAGAAGATGGGTTTTCAGGAGAGAACAAAGAGAAAAAGAGAGGGAGACCTCCCATAAAAAGATTTGGAATAAGATTAATATCAACAACGATATTTATCGTCATTGATGTTAAACTATCGGTGATGATAATTATCATCGTCAATATGATTAGGGATATTGGCGATGATAATTATTGTCGTCAATAAGATTCAAAGGGAAACAACACGGTCACCTTCATCACGCAATAGACATTTGTTTCACCCACCACAGAAAACCGACCTTCTTTCCCACGAAACTAGGTGGTTTTTTCATTAACCAAAAGGCTGTTATGGTGGACCTTATAACTTCTAACCTTAATTGTACTATTTGGATACTAGATTTTTTTTTCGATTAATGGACTTACTCATGCTCATACAAACACATCAAACAATAAGACTAAGAACAATGAGAATGCTTCCCCAAATAATGGGAGCATTCACTTGTATTATTTCACTCATGGTAGAGCAAATATAAATACCACAAGAATCTAACTATGGGATACATTTATGAGCAATGATCATGCTTTATATTGATGGAAATATGTGGAGGGAAAACCCAAGTGGAGGATGGAGAGTGCTCATGCTCATACGGTTTCTATTCTCATCACCTATTCTCTGTCATCATACCTTTAATAATTCGGTTGATTTGATTATATAGGTCATGAGAGGGGCTAGAGTGATAACATGTCACTTGGAGAAATTCTACTTTCAAATAAGGTTACACACTTAAAGTATGAACAGACGCGGCTATTTATTGGTGTTTTCTTTTTATAAGCCATTTATACGACTTAGGATATCTCCTCAACATTCATACCTTCTGGATTTTTTTTTATATTTTTCTCTTATAGTCACATAAGTCCAACATCTTCTACTTTCAAGTAAGGTTACACCTTAAAGCATGAACATACACATCTATTTATTTGTGTCTTCTCTTTATAAGCCATTTATATGACTGTTAGGATATCCTCAACATTCATACTTTTTAGATTTTTATATATTTTTTTCTGTTATAGTCACATAAATCCAACATCTCCCACTTGACCACGACCAGTGAATACTATCGCATGCATCTTACGAATTTTTCATATGTACCTCATAAGGCTTTTAATCATAAATATCTATGTCACAACTAACTCACATGTCTTAAAAGTAGTGGTGGAGCCACATACTAACCAAGGTGGGAAAGTGCTCACCCCGACCTTGAGATACCCAAGAAAGGGGTTTGGGTCAAGGTGAGCAATGCCTACCTTGACCCGAATGTTGTCTCCCCCAAAACCTCTCTCTCTCTCTCTCTCTCTCTCTCTCTCTCTCTATATATATATATATATATATATATATATATATATATATATATATATATATATATATATATATATATATATATATATATACATACAAGAACATACACATTTATGTCTACCCCAATTTGGATTTCTTACTTTGGCTATACTCAAAAGGACATCATATTTAACAATCTTTTAAAAAAAAATCAAGTTTCATATCACATGAAGGCAAATAATCCAGTGTTACCTGATTTTCCATTTTTATATTATGCACAAAGGGTCAATAATCTAACTCTCGAATATTTTTCACATGCTATAGAATTGTCTATGATTCATGTTGTAGCACAAATCATCATCGATCTCTCTCACCAACATGCAAAATTTTATACCCACACCAAACATGTCATCTCATGCAAGCAACATATTTTTCATAACATCTTGAGAATATCTATCTTCAAGATCTAGAATTTTCATGTTACCATGCATATTAATGACAGACTTGACATCATGATGATTTTGCTAGCATATCTCCATCATGATCTAAGTCAAGTCTAATTTATGGAAGTATCTCAAATTTTAATTTTTTTTTAATATAACCCTTAGTGCAAGTAATGCATCAAACTTATACATTTAAAATCTTAATAGAGCAAACAAGCATATACTCTTAGACAAAAAGCACCATCATTGTTAATTTTAACATGTTTTGCTCATAAATCATATATCGACAACATTATCTTACCTCATATATTCAATTCTTTATAAATCTCATATGTATAAGTGAGGTCTCTTATGAGTTTTTCATGACCTTAGAACATTTTGTGTCAATACTGTACATAGTCTATAGTATCCATAAATTAATATTTTATTTATATCTTCTTTAAAACTAAGTTAGTATCTTACATCCCTGACTTACATATAGGAGGAATATGTACGGTGGGGAAACATTCATCATTTCCTATATCTATGACAATTGTTTAATTATAATTTGCCAAGCTTATACTTTTCATTGTTCAAGTATCTAAGGTAAACCAAACTCTCACTATTCATATGCATCGTTCAAGCATTAAATAAAATCAACATTGTGTGTATTTTCAAACATGTCTAGGTACCTAGAATCAACCATCAAGTTAATATGCATATTTTAATAATCACATATTTATAACAATATATTCTACTTAGACCAACCACTGACCATTTTGAATCAATATATCTAGATCCAAATTATCATAAACTGGATATCCAAAATGTAAATTTATCCATTGTGTAAATCCATATAAAATCCAAAAACACTATTTATGACCATGATTCATGATGATTATTGATCATCATTTTAAGATAAATATTCACATGCCAAAGCAAAACTAGATTCAGCTCCCACTTATTTTATATATTGTACTTCGGCAACATATTAAGGCATCAAAAACCAAAAACATAAATGTTATGCCTTTAGGAATAAAATCTAAGTCTTTAGAAATTATCTAGTGTTGGAATTATGCAGCCACAAGATAAAAAATATATATGAGAATCTAAAAGGCATAATTGTTGAGGAGGGATCATCTTAACAGACATGTAAATGGCCTGTGAAAAAAGATATAAATGGCATGTAAAGGGCGAAGGGCACTCTCCTTGTCGTTTGTATCTGAGAGAAAACAAAAGAAGTGCAGGCAAAACATAAGAAGAGGAAAGAAACTTAAGACAGAGGAGGAAACGACCATGGCCGTGTCCCTCGTAGTTTTAAGAGAGAACGGAAGCGAGTAATGGCTGCTTATGTATGTATGTCCATCTCTTAATCTTATCAAAATAATATGATGGATCGACTTGTGAAGGACGTCGAAGACCAAAGACCAAAAATAAGAGAGTCCTTTTCCACACTTTAATTCCACGGGCACAGACAAAAGCTTAAATAAATAGTGAGCGTGGTCGTGGTGGAAGAAAATTTTGATAGATAAGCCGTGAAAGGGAGGGTATTGGCCCTATGTCTTCTGAATCCGCTATTTTTTAATAAATATAAAAAATACTTAAAATTATTTTCTTTAATATTATTTTAATGACTTTAACACGTGTCACGTTTTAATTAACGCCAAATATCTTTTAATTATTTTTGGCCGATTTTGAAGAATTCACTTTGAGTATCGGTATCGATTCATCTGAATCGTTGGCAAAACGATACAGGGCCGATACCGATACTGACAACATTTCTACATGGCACAAGACTTGGCCAGTTGACCCAGCATTCCTGACGTGTAGAAAAAACTAAGAATTGGGTCCCATTCTGTACCACTGTTATCTTGTCAGTTTCTAAAGTGGAAGTTTCGCTTCCCATTCTGTTTTAGCCAAGTGAAACTAGAAAAACTGAAATACTAGGCAAAAGAATTCCATGAGTTGAGTCAATCACGCCAAACACGGTAGCATTAATCGGATCAAGGATATTTTAACTTACATATCATGTCTCAATAAATTCAATTTTGATTCAATTCCACACCAATTTTAGTCTTTGCATCTTTTTCGAATTCACACTCGAAGTGGGTTTAGATAGGTGTCGACATGGGTGTCAATGGGTTGGGTTTACCCAGACCCGACCCGGATCAAACCCTATAAGGTCCAGGTATGGTGACAAATAAGAAGACCAGGTCTGATTAATACATGGACCTGGTATAGTTTGTAAAATTTTATACCAGACCCGGGTCCAACCTGAGTTCCCATTAAGACCCACAAATTTTCAATGTAAAAATGATAAAAAAAGATATTATTTTATCCGGTATGGTCTGGGTTGGTTCATGTAGTTCTTATCGGGTCTGGGTATGATTTCTCTTATTGTAGACCTGATTAGACCCAGGTCCTGATGACCTGATACCATACCCGAAAATCTTATCCAAGTTTGGTTCCACCTGGATCCGAACCAAACTCCACCCGTTGACACCCCTAGGTGTTGACATAGGGCTGGCGAGCACAACTTGGAAGCTTGTGGCAGGTTGACAAGACCGACCTCAAACCATAGGAAGCCTGGCCCAACTCTTGTCAGGTTTGGGACAAACACAGGTCTTATTGTGGGTCAGGTCCTTTAAGTTCGACTAATAAACAGGCTAGGCCAATTTCGGCTACACTCAAATACTAATTTACAATTACCTAGGACCAGCACATTTACTAGTCAGGCTGCGTCAGACCGACCCTTATTGGGCATGGCCTGCAAAAAGCAGCCCAAATCTAGCCCGTATGGTGTTAGGTACCCGATCTGATGGTACCCATAGGTATAGATTCTGGATCCAAAAAATATATAAACCATAATTCAGGTTTGAAACTAGAATTATATTCAAGAACATCTTGTTTCAGTTTTTAATCTGTTTCTGCACGTTACACCCTGTGCATCGTGCGCTGCATGCCTTCCCATGGAGAGGGTGGTGTATGTTCACCCCCGATGAATCACTGAATCCCACGTTTGTGTTCAGGGGTCCCAAAAAGCACCATGTATATAAGCACATGGGGCTCGTATTCCCGTGTATGTTGACATCACTCAGCATTGAAGTCTTGCAAAGACTTAAGTACCCTTTCTTGCTATTCTTGCTATAAAACGATGGTTTGAGAAAATGACAAAAATGTCATTCATTCAAAAAAGGAAAACAAATGGTTCAAAAAAAGGACAAACATGTCATTCATTCAGAAAGTCGAGGATGATGTTGACTCTTCAAAGTCTACACAGTAAAATGAACCTTAGCAGACGATCTGATGGTGATCCGGCGAAACAATGGTGAGCCGACGATCCGATGGTCATCCGGCGAAATAAACCTGAGCCATCAAAAAAGTCTGTTTGAACTTTTCATCGTCATGTTCTTCTTCTTCCTTATCTGTAAAACACTGTAAAACCCTCTCTCTCTCTCTAGAGAAGAAATCAAGGGAGGCAAAGAGTTCCCCCTAGAGAAGGCCATGAACATCAACTCTCTCACTCTCTCTCCCTTCTCTTTCTACTTTTGTGCACATCCAGCAGACGATCCTACATTGCTCCATCAAACACCGACTGACCTGCACACTAACTGTAGCATCGTTCAACTTGATTCGTTGTGGAGCCTGATTCAGAGTTTTTGCCTTTACAGGAGGGGGGTTTGGGGGCTCCTCCCAACGTGGGTAGCATCGTTCAACTTGATTCGTTGTGGAGCCTGATTTAGAGTTTTTGCCCTTATAGGAGGGGGTTCGGGGGCTCCCCCCGGGCACGGGTCCCGGACCCCCCTTCTGTAAGGGCAAAAACTATAAATTAGGCTCTACAACGAAACAATTTTTTGGGGGCCTTGTATAATTTTTTTGTTTTCTTTCCCTCTTTTAACTATCGAAAAAGAGTAATAAAGCGTTTTATTTAATCATGGGGCTCATGTTTCCTTCAGTTGTTTCTTGCTCGAGGTTTTCGTAACACCCCTTCCCACGATTTTTCTATTTTTCTTTTTATGCTTTTTTCCCACGATTTTTTTAATGACTCTCCTACAGTGATTTTTAGTGTTATCGGATTTTCAACGAGCCCCACAGCGATTTATAGTGTTGTCTGGTCTTCCAACAACGATTTGTAGTATTGTCGGGCCTTCCTACAACGATTTATAGTGTTTTCGGGTCTCCAACGAGCCCCACGATGATTTATAGTGTTATCCGGCCTTTCAACAACGATTTGTAGTATTGTCAGGCTTTCATACAGCGATTTGTAGTATTTTCGGGTCTTCAACGAGCCTCACAATGATTTATAATGTTATCTGGCCTTTCAACAACGATTTGTAGTGTCTTCCGCAAATCACTATAGTGATTTATAGTGTTTTTGGGTCTCCAACGATCCCCACAACGATTTATAGTGTTGTTGGATCTCACTATAGCGATTTGTAGTGTCTTTTGCAAATCACTATAGCGATTTGTAGTGTTATTCAGTAAACAAATCGTTGTAAATCGCTAGCTGAATTAGGACCAACTTATCAGGGTCATATCTCCCTAACCGAAGGTCATATTCCAAATCCGTAAAAATTGGTGTCTTTGTTATTGAGTCTAGTTTATTCCTGTAAATTTTCAGCAATTTCTATTGCCATTTCATTCCCCATTTTAACTAAAAACTAGACCCCTATTATTCTGTATTATTTGAGTTGCACAACACCATTCTCACTTGACATCTACATCTTGATTCTGGCATGCTCCTTGTTGGGACCCGCACCGAGGGGGAGTCCCCGAACCTTCCTCCTGTAAGGGCAAAAACTTTAAATCAGGCTCCACAACGAATCAAGTTGAATGATGCTACCCACCCTGGGAGGTGCCCCCAAACCCCCCTCCTGTAAGGGTAAAAACTCTGAATCAGACTCCACAACGAATCAAGTTGAACAATGTTATCCACGCTAGGAGGAGCCCCCAAACCCTCCTCCTATAAGGGCAAAAACTCTGAATCAAGCTCCACAACTCATCAAGTTGAATGGTGGTACCCACGCTGAGAGGAGCCCTCAGACCCTCCTTCTGTAAGGGTAAAAACTTTGAATCAGGCTCTACAATTCTTTAAGTTGAATGATGCTATCCACACTGAGAGGAGCCCCCAGACCCCTCTCCTGTAAGGGTAAAAACTCTGAATCAGGATCCACAACTCATTTAGTTGAATGATGCTACCCATGCTGGGAGGAGCCCCCCAAACCCTCCTCCTGTAAGGGTAAAAACTCTGAATCAGGCTCCAGAACAGTCAATGTGCAGGTCAGTCGGTGCTTGATGAAGCAATGTAAGATCTTCTGCTGGATGTGCACAGAAGCAGAAAGAGAAGGGAGAGAGAGAGTGAGAGGGTTGATGTTCATGGCCTCCTCCAGAAGAGATTTCTTTCTCGGATAATCCTGCAGTGCATAGACTGGGTCTTAAATAATCATCTTCGGGGCACTTAAGTCTTTACAATCACTAATTTTCTAGAATCGTTATTTTTTTTGGCACCAATAGAGGAGAGGGTACATAAGTCTTTGCAATCGCATCAAACTCCAATGCTAATTAATGTTTACAAACATGGGGATACGAGACACATAGGCTTAAATACGTGGCACTTTTTGGGTCCCCCGAGCATGAGATGCCCTGTTCGAGGGGGGGAACATATAACCTGCTTTGCTTCCCATGCATCACTCGCTCTGGCCCAGCTTGTGCTGTCAACCTCTTTGCCCTGTTGGTGCCACTGCTCACGCATCTGCCTGCTCAAGTGCTGGTACCTGCGTACTATGCCATGAAGCATGTCTACCACACACGTTAGGTCGTTTCCGTGCTTTCATTGATACCCATGCTGCGTTCAATGCCTAAGTGCTTAAGCACTCAAAATGAGGTTCGCATCAGGTGGCATGAGGTGGTGTGAGTTCATGCACAAGCTCGACGAATAAATTTGGGTGGTGCTCTTCGTTAAGGCACGAATCCTCAACTAGTCCTCAGGATGAGGGGTCGAAAGACCTTACACTTTTGTGGCCGAGGTTCCAATGGGAGTGTGCTCATGGGGTCCCGATACACCCTATGGCATGTGAGACTAAGTCCCCCATATGCAGTTTGCTTTAGATATCTACAACAAAAGAACTATTCATAATGAAGCTCGGGAGCTTGGCACGCGTCGGTAATGCCTAAGTGATGCATCATGCTCCCTATAACCGGCATTGGATATTGGTTAAGTCAGTAGTGCCACGAAGGCATATTTCAGCCTCAGTGACAGCATGTGCTTGCCCGTGAGAGTGACAAGGGATGTTTGGACCCTTCGGTTGGTTGGAGGTACTAGTCTGTATGAGATGACTATGTATGAGACGGCACGTAAGTGGCTATCAGATATGTGACCACCATGATAAGATGGATTCCTTAAATGAAAGTTTCATTGTCTATCGGTTACGTATCGACAAATACATGTGTTGGGAGGCTGACTAAGCCAAAAAGCCTAGTGCCACACCGGTGTTCTAAGGCTTGCAAAGTGCAACAAATTGCATCTTGAAATTTTGCCCATGACACTTCGAATTTTAGCCCGTGACACTGATCATATGAAATATGTTTTACTAGCTAAGAGTGCTTGCTTGATGCTTCGGATGGTTGTCTAATAAAAGCTGCGTACATGGTCATTCAGTGAATTTGGTTGCCAAAATAAATGTTCGTGTATCAGGCTGATCACAAGGAGTATGTGATTTCTTGATCTAGGAACAAATTAACTGTAGGTAATAGTTCTTCAAGTGACTATTCGTGTCACCTACGGATGGGAAATTGTATCCTTATATGACTATCAGCAGAAACGGGTATAAAAAGTTTCCATCAAGTCGATATTTATGCTAAAAGGTGCAACCTCTGGTTTACACTGGATCATCTCTAGCAGCTTGTTCACAATATCCAAAATAGTTTTTTCCCCTTGTCCAAAGTTTGCAAAGAAGCACTTCTTTGTGTTTTTCGTTGACATAAAACTGTAAAGAAAGTCTTAATGCCTTCTGGAGAATGATAGAAAAGACTAAAGCCATTTTAGTGCCACCTTCAAACTAGAAAAAGATGAGTTGGAGAATTGCTATTCAAATAGTTCATTAAAAAATTAAAATTTTCTTAATTATTAGCTGATTTAAAGCCAAGTTGTACAATGCATTAAATTTAATGAACATAGCATATGGCAATATAGGTTACAAGTGTAGAATCTCAAAGGTACTTGTTATTATAATCATGCTTGAATATCAGCCCGTATAAAAATGGGGGTGGGATAGAAGAACAAGTTCTACAAAAGCGGATGCCATTGGCTTGAATATCTTCTTCTAATGAGACTTGAAACTGCAGATTGGGGTCGAAATAACAATAGTTGCCAAACTCAAACTGATTGCAATTCAGCATCGTCTTTGCCAGAGTTTTCATTATCCTAAACCAATCCATCATTCTGATATAGTTGAAGAGTCAAAACCATGCTGCAGGTATTCAAGCTCAACTGCAGGGAAAAAATGATTGGGAGGCATCGTCAATTTTGATGTGCTACTCTCAAACATTCTAACAACCTCTTTGATACAGGGCCTATCAATTGGGTTCCACTGTATGCACCATAAAGCTATAGTGGTTATCCTTCTAATGATTTCTTCTTCACCTTCTCTAATTCCTTCAAATTTTCGATCATGATCAAGGCGGTCATAAATCCATTGAGGAAAATAGGCTTCACTAGAATTGCTGTCATTGTTACCAATTTTGTCTTTCATTCCAACCAATGTGATTAATAGCATCCCAAAGCTATAAACATCGGATTTATGTGAGACATGTCTAGAATTTCCAAAGAATACTTCTGGAGCAATATAACCAATCGTGCCTTTGCCTTGTGTGATTGTTACAGTACTTCGCTCCTTGGAATGTAATTTTGCTAGACCAAAATCAGAAATTTTTGGTGTAAAGTCGTGGTCTAGAAGAATGTTATGTGGCTTAATGTCAAAGTGAATGATTCCTTGATCACAACCTTGGTGTAGATATTCAATTCCTCGGGCAATGCCTAGTGCTGTATTATATTGCTTTTCCCCAAACAAGCGATCATCTACAGTGGCTTCATCTGTGTAAATGAACTTTTCAAGTGAACCATTTGCCATAAATTCATATATAAGTGCTCTTTGGGACCCCTCAACACAAAATCCAAGAAGGCGAACTACGTTAACATGGTGAATCCTACCAATGGTAGCCACTTCATTCATAAATTCTTCACCATCATTGTGTGATTTTTCCATGAGCTTTACAGCCACAGGGGCGCCATTAGGCAGCTTTCCTTTGAATACACTTCCATAGGCGCCTTGCCCAAGTTTCTGCTCGAAATTACTTGCCATTCTCTTTATTTCTTTGTATGTGTATCTAGTGGCTGTGAGATATTCGTAATCACTTAAGAACTTCTCTAGTTTAGATTTTCTTGAAATGCAAATGGATCGAGCAATGAAATAGAACAAGCATGCTCCAACAAAAAAACTGAAAACAGCCGCAACAGAACCTGTGGAAATAAAACGAGAATGATTATACTCTTGATAGCAGATCTACATACTTGAAACTTTGGCCGGGTGAACAGACACACATTAGGGTCCGTCAAGTCAACAAGATTATGAACTTCAATATTGATGCTCAACGATTTTGGTTCTAGCATTCAATTACAGATTTGTTCAACATGTTTAGGCTAAGTCAATGTTGTACCTGCACCTATGTGGCAAACAACCTGGTTTGACTTGCCACAGGCCAACCTGGTTGAATTGGGTAAATGGGCTCGCATAGGCCACCTCTAGGATGGATTACACAATTTTTAAATTGGGTAAATGACACGAAACGACACGGTTTTAATACTTATTTTTAAACATTATATGCATATAAAGTATATTTGTTTAATTCAAAAATTAGAAAAAATATGTGCTGTTTTTCATAAAAAAAACCATGTATTCACGTCTCAAATCTATGCCATACCCGTGTCTATATCCGTATCCATGTGATACAGGGCTCTAGTTTGTTATTTTAATTTAGATCAGAATCATTAGCCGCGTTGGAGTCCGCAGTTACCAGTTTACACTTTTTTTTTTTTGAAGCAGTTACCAGTTCACACTAAATTTGCTAGATTGAAGAAGAGGAAATGTCAAGCCAATTTTTTTATTATAAATACCTTATTTGGTTAGTAGAGTCCTGTGGACTGGAGATTTATTGGATCTGAGGATTGGTAGTTGTAAATTGAGTCATATAAGAGATCAGTGGTTACCTATTATGACCTTCTTCCATATGTTGCGCTTTCCTGAAACTGCATGAAATTACCAGAGCTTGAAAGTTAATAACACACTTCTCAACAATTATCTAGACAAATAGGAACATTAACAACAAAGAGAAACATGCATGAATTGCGACAACTATTAGGAATGGAAGAAAACATCTAATTGCAAACTTATTTAATGAAAATCTGTAAAAATTTAAAAATATTACCTCATGTTAGACATGATATTAGTGAATTTTAGAATGTCAAAGGACAAAAAGGTGAGTTAATTCATGCAGCCTAGCCATGGCAGGTTCAAGTGTAGGCTACTTTGGTGAGAATGCTCCCACAACAGCAGAAAGGTTGCTAGGATGATTACACATTGCTATGCTAACCAGTACCAAAATAGTTCATGAAAGGACCAACAGAAGTTCAACTAATCAAAAAGAGAAGGTTCCCCTGCACTGCGCAGAGCACACACACACAGAGTGGTTGTTAATTTACTATGTTAATGGGTTTAATAATAATCAATGTATCATAAAATTTGATTTCCAAGTTAGAGATAAATGCATGACACAATTCATGAAAACAAGGATGTGGACGGTAGGAGGGTGTGTGGATGGTCTCAATTTTTTATTTGTCTGATACTGTTTTTGGAATGTGATCTACATGGTTTGTTTAGTAGGAATCAGGATATATATATATATATATATATATAAAAAGTGTAACTCTCTCTCTCTAGCTTGTTAGCTCCCACATTTGTGTGAGCAAGTGTAACCCCGTAATGAACAAGTGAAAATGCCTTAACGTTGTGGGAAACGTAATTTGTCATCCCCACAGTGCCACCCTTCACTTCTGCAGGGCTGGGCAACAGGCCGGTGCAACAATAACAGGATCTCATATTTGATGTTGTCCTTTTGAAATACAGTGACACTTGATGCTAACTCCATGTTGACAACCTTATATGGATGGGCTCCACCACCTAATGGCAAGTGCAACCAGTACTTGTTCCGCAGACAAATGGTAAATAACACTACCAAATTGTCATCAGTAGAAATACGCTTTGCACAAGAAATAAGTCATGAGAAGAAGACAAGCAAGAGAGGAGTTCTGTACTTGGATTACTACTTAATTTTGGTGTTGAGATTGTCCCATTGGAACAATTAGTTGAATGTGCTGATCCATCTTTGCAGTGACAAAATGGGACATCATGTTCATCAAATCGACAGAAGCCTCCAGTTTTACTACAGTCATCACAGCTAAGATTCCTTCTCCAGTGAAGAACAAACCCGCTACTCAATATCACAGACAGGTTTGCAGCAGCAGACTCCTCGACACCAGCAGGGATTTCATAAACAGGGCATCCGATATTATTAGCAAGCAGCTCCCTTGTTTCCTGAGGACTGTAATAGTAATACAGCAGAGAACCATCATCACAACCTTCCACCTTGAGTGAAAAAGGAGGCCTCAGCAGCCGGCCATCGGCATAATTGCACTTGAATATGGTGACATTGGGACCAGAGAATTGGAAACCATGGTAGAGTCTTTCAGGTAGAGTACTGAAGTTGCGAGGTGATGCACAGAGTTCTTGCTTGTATGAATCGGGGTAGCGGATCTCGATATTACGACCAGTATATGAGATTAGCTTAACAGTGAAACGGATATTGAATAGATCAATCTGAGTGAGGTTTCCATTGCATGAAATGATATTCATGCCACAGTTGGGAGAAGAATTGAGAGAGCTGAACGGGAAAAGGATTTGAATGGAGTTACTACAGTTGAAAGGCAGAGGGCAGTCAACTGGGTTGGTCTCGGACAGAGCGCTATGGGAGAGAAGAAGAGTAAGAATAACCCCAAGAAAAGAAGAGAAACACAAACACAAGCTGCATGCAGACATATCTGTGCATCCAGAGGATCTAGAGCAAAATTCGGTGACTTGGATGATTGAAGAAGAGTTGCATCTCCGATTGTCTTTTTTTCATCACTCGCCAGAAGCGCGTGGAAAGACCAAAGAAAGATGGTGGAGAAGAAAGTTTGAGTCGTTTTCTGCTTTGATTGAATTTGACTTGTGGCGATATTATTGGAGTCCGCAGTTACCAGTTTACACTTTTTTTTTTTTGAAGCAGTTACCAGTTCACACTAAATTTGCTAGATTGAAGAAGAGGAAATGTCAAGCCAATTTTTTTATTATAAATACCTTATTTGGTTAGTAGAGTCCTGTGGACTGGAGATTTATTGGATCTGAGGATTGGTAGTTGTAAATTGAGTCATATAAGAGATCAGTGGTTACCTATTATGACCTTCTTCCATATGTTGCGCTTTCCTGAAACTGCATGAAATTACCAGAGCTTGAAAGTTAATAACACACTTCTCAACAATTATCTAGACAAATAGGAACATTAACAACAAAGAGAAACATGCATGAATTGCGACAACTATTAGGAATGGAAGAAAACATCTAATTGCAAACTTATTTAATGAAAATCTGTAAAAATTTAAAAATATTACCTCATGTTAGACATGATATTAGTGAATTTTAGAATGTCAAAGGACAAAAAGGTGAGTTAATTCATGCAGCCTAGCCATGGCAGGTTCAAGTGTAGGCTACTTTGGTGAGAATGCTCCCACAACAGCAGAAAGGTTGCTAGGATGATTACACATTGCTATGCTAACCAGTACCAAAATAGTTCAAGAAAGGACCAACAGAAGTTCAACTAATATGGCAGACCCGGTTCTGGACCTGATACCTGAATCCTTGGGTCCGAACCAGATCCGACCTGTTGACACCCCTACACGAAGCGTGATGGCTCAGCCCGTCTTTGAAAGGCAGGAAAATCTTGACGGCAGGTCCCATCGTTGCAGAAGCAGACGAAGTCGTTGACCTTGACGATATTTTAATATCTCACAGCAAAATTTTCCTCATTTTTTCGAGAAAATTCAGATTTGATTTTTCAGCGAAAACGCGATTCGAGAATTCGCCACGATTCACCAACGTCCCATTTGCCTCATCCTCAAACAATCGGGTAAGAAAATAAGCTCCGAATTCCCCCAGGAAGGAATTCAACTCCCAACAACATCTCCAGAATCAAAACACAACCAGAAAAGAGCAAAAATCCAAAATCCAGAATCCAGCAAATGAGAATAGATCATCAAAAGAAACTGCGGGAAGGGCAAGAGATAAAAGAGAAAGGCTTACGGTCTTTGCAATCGCCATCGTGCTCCCCATCGTTGCAGAAGCAAACGAACCGTTTCGGCTTGTTGGTGTTATACCCGCACACCCCACCGGACGCTTCGCACCCTGCGCAGAGCGGGGCCTGGCCCCAGTCCAGAACGAACCCTCCCTTCACCACCGACGGGAAGCTGCTGGATGGGCTCTCGGCGGCGGCACCCAAGTAGGGAACCACCACAGACCTTTCGCAGACAGTCAGCCAGTGGAGGCCAATTGGGGACCCTGCGGGAACGGCGTATGACATCCCAGATGTAGATCTCAAACAATCAATTGAAAGAAGACTATCGTTTGTTGAGGGTGTTGTTGTTGTGTAGCCATTGTCGGTGGTGGAGATGAAGGGGGTGGATTTGCAATTGATGAGGAAGGTGAAATTGGTGTTTCTGGGATCGAATTTCAGAGGGGTGGTGGAGTTGAGGGTGACGTTGTGTCGGGGAGCAGGGCAAGGCTGGGAGTAGATCTCTCCGTCGACGAGGGAGAGCTGATTGGTGTTGTAGTTGATGCTCTTCACCACGTAAGTGTCGCTGGGGAGGGTGAATGTGGGCGTCCTCCCGTCGCTGCTGCAGCTGATGCCGAAGCCCTCGTAACCGCAGAAGGATTGGTTTGCTGCCGAGTCGATTGATGTGAGGTAGAAAGGGTAACTGATGTTGATGTTGCCGCATGTCTTCTTCGGGCAGTACTCGGAGATGTTGGCCGAGAGGGCAGTAGAGATGAACAGAAAGAGGAAGAGGAAGATGTGATGGTGGGAAAGAGGCATGGTGGGCAGAGTGTTTTGCTCTGAGGAAGGCGTGCAGTGTAGGAGGAGACTAATAAGAGGCTTTGACGGTGGGTGGTGAACTGGGAGTTCCGGTTGGGGGAAGCAGATCAGGTCATGCTGAAAATGAGAGTTTTTGCTCGTGCTGACATAGTGGCCATCCGATTTGCATTTAAAAAAGCTCAAAAGTCAACAAAACCACGTGGCATTCATCCAAAATGCAAACAGACGGCCAAGATGTTCGCATGAGCAAAAACGCTCATTTTCAGGATGATCTGATCTGCTTCCCCGGTTGGGGGGGCTGATGTCCGTCCGTGTTTGGGATCGAGGGATAAAGAGTTTTAAGAGACGTGTTGGACCAGTAATATCGACTTCAAAGGCGTCAGAACTTCGAAATTTCATAGGGGTATAACTAACTGACCATATTGCCCTCCACTAAAGTAGTTGCGACTTTAGCAATTCCAAGGATTTGCCTAAGACTTTGTAGTTGACTGTGTCCATCTTGGGCTTGGCCATTCCTAAATTGATCGATGATCCTCCACTCAATCGAGCCTTGTTAAGTGGAAGCAGATCAGGTCATGCTGAAAATGAGCGTTTTTGCTCATGCGGGCATCTTGGCCGTCTGTTTGCATTTTGGATGAATGCCACGTGGTTTTGTTGACTTTTGAGTTTTTAAAATGCAAATCGGATGGCCACGATGTCAGCATGAGCAAAAACGCTCATTTTCAGCGTGACCTGATCTGCTTCCTTGTTAAGTTGACTCAAACATATCATAGATCTGCTAGGTTCAAAATGGTCTTGGAACAAAATGATCATACTTGAGCTGGCGTTGAATAGATGACCCCAAGTATGTCTTGCTGATTTCCAGCTGTCTTCATCCACGGTTTGGATCAAACAAGGTCCAGTCAGACCCGTCCAGGAATGGTTCATAAAAGTGGATCTTAGTTCGAGTTGGTTCAAACAAACCTGCTCAAGGAATGAAGGGTTAAATCGTAATTGCATTATTTGAAAAAACCTTACCAAAGGACGTAGCGCCTACATAATTATGTTTTCTTTTCTTCATCTTTTTTTTTCCTTGTCACATTTAAGGATGGCAGTGAACTAGGGAGGAAGAGCAAGAAACGGAGATGATAGTTACAATCTATCCTTGTGCTGAGATGAAAGCGGGGATGGATTTACGCTTTCCCCACCCTGCACCATCTTCATATTTCTCCGCCTTGCCTCACCTTGTCCCATCCCATCTCTAATCCTTTAAAGGACGACTATAGATAAAGGGAAAATTCATCCAGGGATGGAGGACATAAAACAGGGATGAAAGGAGGGGGTGAAGGTTAAAATTCATCCAGGGATGAAGGCCAGGATGGAGGTTCGGATTTTGAGATGGAGATTAAGGTTTTGAGAGTTAGGTATCTGGCTTTTGTATTTTTTTTCACATTTCCTATAGATTTCTTATTTCTTCTTCGCACGTGTAAGTAAGCCTGAGTACTGAACCTTGTAAATCTTGTGTTATCTCTTCTCTTGTTTTTTCTTTTAATTTTGTTGTTTGTTTTGTGGTTTTCACTACATTTATTTTAGAAATTAGAATTGACTATGTCACTCTTAGTGTTCCGGACCGCCATCTTTTTCACCTTTTTGCTTTGATGTATATACCTCTTTGGCACTCTAGAGTGCCCCACAAGGCCTTACGGCCTAAGCACCCCGTGTATTCGGACCCTCTCTTCCCCTCTTGATGTACTTTGCTTTCAAGTATCTATAAAGAAGCTTTTTGCATCTCTCTCTCTTTGTACTTGTGCATACGCATACTTTTGCTTCCGCTAGTGCGCGTGTGTTGTGCGTTGCTTGTGCGCTTAAAAGGCCTGCCTTCGGTGTGTGTGATTGCCCAAAGCTACGTCACGGGGACCTTCGCTTCCCAGCCTGTGACAAGTTGGTACCAGAGCCTTGTCGACATTGAGAGTGACAATGACGCCGAAGAAGATTGCCATGACTCTTTCAAGCAGTGTGGTTCCTATTGAAGAGAACTTCATGGTCGATGATCGGGTGTTAGCCATCTCGCGCGATGTGGCGGAGCTGACTGGGTCAGTGACCAACATGGAGAAGTTGGTTAATGGAACTTGTGTCGCTTTCAGAGATCTCAATGTAGAGATCAAGACAACAGTAGAGGGAGTAAAAGACTCGGTGGAAAGTCTTGCCACTAAACTTAACTACTCGGTGAAGGACTTTTCCACCAGATTTGATGATTTGTTGGGTCGGTTCAATATCATGGCTGCTGAATTGGATGTTGTTTGACGAAAGAATGAACAGTTAGAGAGGCAGTTGAGAACTGCCCCGGCTGGCGGTGTTGCAACATATGTGGAGAGACCACGTTACAGGCTACCTGAGCCCGCCAAGTATAAAGGCATGCGGGACTCAAAGGATCTCGAGAATTTTATCTACGAGATGGACTAATTTCTAGAAGCTGCGAGGATAGAAGATGACGCAGATAGGCTGCGCACCGCAACAATGTACTTTGCGGATGAAGCGCCCATTTGGTGGAGACGTCGCTTAGGTGATGTTCGACGGGGATTGGTTGCTATAGTCTCATGGGAAGACCTCCAGAAGGAAATGCGAGACTACTTTCTACCTAAAAATCAAGAGAAAATGACCCGCAAAAGGTTATTGGCATTGAAACAGACAGGGTTAGTACATGACTATGTCAAGGCATTCTCTTCGATAATGTTGGAAGTGAAGAGAATGGATGATGAGGATCGGTTGTTTTACTTTGGCAACGGGTTGCAAGGATGGGCAAACCAAGAACTTATCCAGCATGACCCCGCAACACTAGCTGAGGCGCTTGCGGTGGCAGAGAAACTTGCAGAACTGGATAAGAATGACCCTGCATTTCAAGGCAGACAATAGGGAAATGATCGCAACAACCGAAGGGACAATCGAAGAAACGACCAAGGACAAAATGCTGGTCGGAGAAACCAGCAAAATCATGGCCGTCAAGATGGCCAAAATAATAATCAGAATTGGAATAACTTTCAAGGTGGTAATTATCGTCGCCGTGACTGCCGCATCTGCCATGGGGATCATTGGCAGGATACATGTCCCAATAGAAACTGCGGTCAAGGGAATGACGATAACCGCGCACCCCGAGTTGCGAATGTTGTTCAGGGTGAGGCAGAGGATCAACTTGCAGAGGCGCCAACAGTCGGCGCAATGCAGATGATGAATCCAGTAAAGGTCACAACCAGTGTGGAACCAATGGTATGCAAAGAATTGATGTATTTGGAACTTTTGCTCAACGGAAGACTGACCAAGGCATTGGTTGACACAGGTGTCACGCATAACTTCATCTCGCATGAAGAAGCTGAACGGTTGGGATTACAGTGGGAGAAAAAAGAGAGCCGCATGAAAGCGGTTAATTGAGAGGCTAAAGCCATCTACTGTGTCGCTCGGCATGTACCAGTGCAGATCCACAACTGGTCAGGAAGGATCGCGTTATCAATCGCACCCATGGATGATTTTAAAGTCATCCTCGGCATGGAATTCTTGAGAAGCAACAAGGCAATGTCGATGCCCCACCTCAACGTCGTCAGCTTTGAGAGTGAGAGTCAGCCCTGCATGGTTACTGCGATGACATGAAAGCTTTGTGAGTGTTTGGTGTCTGCGCTCCAGTTGAAGAGAGTCATGAAAAGTGGTGACGAGACTTTTCTTGTCACAATCCGTGCTACAGATAAGGTAGAAAAAGTTGCGGATGTCCCAGAGGCCTTAGCGTCAGTATTAAAGAAGTTCAGTGATGTTATGCCCGCCGAGATGCCGAAGAAGCTACCTCCGAGGCGTGAGGTAGATCATCAGATTGAATTAATACTGGGTGCACGCCACCCGCAATGGCTCCTTATCGCATGGCAATTCTTGAGCTGCATGAATTACGCAGGCAATTGGATGGTATGCTCGAAGTAGGAATCATCCAACCATCCAAAGCTCCCTTTGGGGCGCCCGTGCTCTTTCAAGCAAAGCATGATGGGTCGAAGCGGTTGTGCGTCGACTATAGGGCACTGAACAAAATGACGGTGAAGAACAAGTACCCGCTTCCTTTGATCGCAGACTTGTTTGATCAACTTGGAAAGGCGAAGGTCTTCTCTAAGTTGGATTTGAGATCGGGCTACTAGCAAGTGAGAGTTGCAGAAGCGGATACTGCAAAGTTATTTGTGCGGAACGTAATTAAGCATTGGGGAATTCCGGAGAGCATCGTCAGTGATAGTGATGCACGCTTCACTGACAAGTTTTGGCGAGAAGTGTTTCGCTTAATGGGGACGAGCTTGCATTTCAGCACAAGTTTCCACCCCCAAACCGACGGACAGACAGAGAGAATAAATGGCATGCTGGAGGAATACCTGTGACACTTTGTCAGTGCCAACCAAAGGGATTGGGTTGATTTACTTGATGCGGCTCAATTCTGCTATAACCTTCAAAAGAGCGAGTCATCCGGCCATAGTCCATTTGAAGTCGCAATTGGACAACAGCCGCAGACTCCGCACTCCCTTGCGGCGCGAGGGCGTGGAAAAGCACCTTATGTATACCAGTTTGTCAGGAATTGGCAATATCAGACAGAGTTGGCGAAGGCATATCTAAACAAGGCAACCAAGCGCATGAAGAAATGGGCATATGAGAAGTGTCACCCAACAGAATTTCGAGTTGGAGACAAAGTGTTGGCCAAGCTCTTTCCTGACTGCACAGCTATCTTTCGGGGCCACCACCGAGGCCTTATTCGCAAGTATGATGGTCTCTTCACCATTATCAAACGTGTGAGAAACTTGGCGTACCGGCTGGACTTGCCAGCAAACTTTCAAGTGCACCCGGTATTCCATATATGTAACCTGAAGCCATTCCACGAAGATGAAGGAGATCCTCAATGGAGCATGCCTCAACGTGCTCCGATCCCGCAGCGAGCTCCTTCAACAGTTAGTGTACCAGGCAGAGATCCAGATATCATCTTCTACCATTCCAACAACTATCTAGGGGAAGTCAAAAAATACTTAGTGCAGTGGAAAGGATTGCCAGAATGTGAAACTACCTGGGAGAAAGCCAACAACATGTTTCAGCATCGACAGCTTGTAGAAGGCTACTATGAACAATTGGCGTCGAGGACGGCGCCAACTTAGGCGGGGGAGCGTGTTCCGAACCGCCATCTTTTTCACCTTTTTGCTCTGATGTATATACCTCTTTGGCACTCTAGAGTGCCCCACAAGGCCTTACGGCCTAAGCATCCCGTGTATTCAGACCCTCTCTTCCCCTCTTGATGTACTTTGCTTTCAAGTATCTATAAAGAAACTTTTTGCATCTCTCTCTCTTTATGCTTGTGCATACGCGTATTCTTGCTTCCGCTCGTGCGCGTGTGTTGTGCGTTGCTTGTGCGCTTAAAAGGCCTGCCTTCGGTGTGCCCGAAGCTACGTCACGGGGCCTTCGCTTTCCCGCCCGTGACACTTAGTCTCAGCCACTCTAAATTTGTTTATGACTTTGCTACTTAAAGTCTGGTCGGGTTACCCCCGTGTACTTGATAAACATGATTGCTATTGAAACATGCTTTGACGCGCACCAAATTGATCAACAGAGTCCATCTTAATCAACTCTTGCGTAATGAATATATCTTAAGAAAGATATGTTAGATTATAATACCAGCACAACTCTGTGGGTTACACCTTACTTGCTCCAAATTGGTCAATGGATCCCAAGTCAATCTGATCTTACAAAGCAGAGTACATCGTATTAACAGTGACAACTGGGTCTTTTTTTTTTTAAGTTTATTACTTAAAGAAACTACATCTAGGACAGAAGGCCTGGTCGTGCCGGTTCAACCTGTGTTAAGTGGTACCAGAGGTAGGAGACGAAAGCAAAAAGAGATGGAAGAGAAGAGTGAGACAAAGAGATTATGTTGTTCGATCGTAAAAGACCTACATTTATGGAAAAGGTGATATCATCTTATTGCTTGCACTAAAAGAATACAGAGGGGATACAAATCGAGGATAGCAGTTCTTTCCATAAATTAATGATTGTAATAGCTTCCAAAAGATAAGCATGGTAACCAACAAGAGAGGAAAGGATCCTAATGAGATCCTTAGGAGAGCTGGCAGACATTGACATTACAAGGAAACAGTTCTTACTGCATAAAAAAATAGTGATGACAAATTATTGTTCAATAATAATTTAATTTCGATGATATTTTATGTCATAGTAAAAACTTCTATTGTCGATGATATTTTATCATTGATTTTATCTCGTAATATGAGAATAGGAAGATGCAAAAGATGGTCAAAAAAAATATTATTGAGTTTAAATTACGATGGTAATTAATAATCTTCAAATATTGTTTATAATTACAAATCATTAATCATTGACAATAATTACACAATGATAATTATCATCGATTTTAATCAATAGTTGATGATAACTATCGTTGATTTTAATCAATAGTCGAGGATAATTAAAATCATATAGCCAACGATATTTATTGTCAATTTTAAACTATTATAACCCACGATAATTTATTGTTGGCATAAGGCATGCATATAGCCGATGATTTTTATCCTCGGCTATGCTCATTTTTTTATTTTGAAATTAATAGCTGACAATTTTTATCGCTGATTATGTCTAATTTTAGTTTTTAAATTTTTGAAACTAACATAGCTACGATAAATTATCGTTGGTATAAGAAATATAGCCGATGATTTTTATCATCCGTTGTATCCAAATTTTATTTTTTATTTTTTATTTTGTAACTAACATAATCGATGATAAATCATTGTCGTTAAAAAAATATAGTCGACAATTTTTATCATGGAACATGTCCAGTTTTTATTTTTTAATTTTGAAACTAATATAGCTGATGTTAAATTATTGTTGGTATACGAAATTTTTATCATGGGCTATATCTATTTTTTATTTTAAAACTAACACAGCCAACAATAAACTATTGTCGGCTATATTCATTTTTTTTATTTTAAAACTAACATAATCGATGATGATGAATTATCATCAATAAAAAAAATATAGCCGATGATTTTTGTCATTGACATTGTCTAATTTTTCGTTTTTAATTTTAAAACTAACATATATTATCGATATAATAAGTCTAACCGATTATTTTTATCGTCGGTTATGTCTAATTTTTGTTTGTTTTTTTGTTTTTAAAACTAACATAATCAAGCCGACGATAATTATCGTCATTGTAGCGTATTGACAGCATATTAATCACGACAATGCTGTCATATGATCCGATTAGGATGATCCGCTTTCTCCCTCCATTTTCCATTTCCCCCTTCGTTTGCTAAACTGCCCTCCTCTCTCTCTCTCTCTCTCTCTCTCTCTCTCCTCGAGCTCGCTCGGGAGTCGGATCGAGTGTGGGTTCGAGATAGCCGACGATGTGCCCCCGAACGGGGCGACGATCACTTCCGTCAGACCTTCCTCACCGCCGAGAAGGACGACCTCGACCTCGCGTTCGACCTAGTCAAGCGGATGCCAGAGAACGGGCTCGCGCGACGCCTCTGATCGTTCGGCCTGGTCCTGCTGGGGTTTTGCAGCGTCGGGAATGTGGAGAAGGCGTATGAGGTCGATGAGTACATGGCGAAGGTCGGGATTCTTCCGGAGTGCGAGCTCGCCGCTCTGCTGCAGGAGGGCTGGTTCTGTGTTTTCCTTCGAGAAAACTATGTTTTCTTTTCTATCCTCGTCTTTTCCGTTCCTTTCTCTCATTATCTTTTCTTTTGGACAAAAAAAAATGAGACTTTTTGTCCATGTTAAATCGTGAATATGGTGTAATGGTGGGTTTTGTTGGTTTTGATGTCCGAAAAGGGTGGAGATAAAATCGGGATGCCCCTTCACTCTTCATTCCGAAAACCCAAACGGGAGGCTTCATATCTCTCAGGTAAGCTAAAAGCTGTCTACCATATCGGCCATCGAACGGTGAAGCAATCCTTTTCTCATTTATGAAGATTATGCTTTATAACAGCACCCTTTTCTGTTTGTATTCTTGTTTGCAATATGTTTTCTTTATTTTGATTTGTGGGTGTTCAGTTTTCTCTGGGTATTTTTGTTTGTGACAGATTATGGACAACATAAAAGTGCTACTCTTGAGAATACAAACACAAAGCACTGCTTTATCTAAACCTTCTTAATTAGTTATCATGATGTATTTTTGTTTATGACAAAAATACAAACACAAACACAAAGTGTTTGTGTTTGGGTATTTTTGTTATTTATATTATGATGTATCCTAGTTTATGACAATCTACGAATTCAGAGTATGTACAGCGAATTGTTTGTTGGAAATTTTCTTCCTTTATGGGTATTTTAATTTCTGAAGTATTTTTCCCTTTTTCGTTCCCCTGTTTTTTATTATGCCAGTTTGTGACAGAAGCTTTTTCTATGGCTCATGAAGGTTTTGATTTTAACGCCTGCATGTATGATGGTGAGCAACTTGACTGCCACGATTTTCTTGTAACTGTTGTTGACAATCATATTGATAATTATTTATTTTCACAAAAACTTGATATGGATCTCAGAAAACTAATATATTTCCATGTATTCTAGCCCTTGTTTGATTAACGGGCTTATCATACTTATCAAGAGTACAGGAATCTGCATCAAAGCCTCGAGTTGCATATTTTGTTCCCAGCGCTCGTTTGTTGTCATCTTCACAAAGTCAATTAATTGCTGATTCTATATTTGTGGAAAGGATCAGGTCTCAAGTGTCTCATTGGAGTGATTCTTGCAAAGATTCTAGCAGTAACCCTGATGCTGTGCATCCTATCATTACTCAAGTTGTGAAAGAACTTGAGGGAATCTTTTCTTAATTCTTGTAAATGGCTTTTTTAGGCAAGTACCAAGAAACATGTTGATCCTCAAAACGTTTGATGAATCTTTTGTACCAAGAATCTTGATCACTGTGTTCTAACACTTCTATTGAAGCTTGTGAAAGTTTGTCTTGGATTTTCTTTCTCTTGATGGCTAAAGAGCTTGGTTTCAACTTTTGCTGATTTTGATTGTTGAGCCACATATGGTTTGCTGGAAAGTTTCTTCTAATTATAAGTGTGATATGTTCATTAATAAATGTGTCTTCTTGTCTTTACTTTTTGTAGCTGAGGGAGTTGCATATAATAAAAACCTTGGTCATAATGTTCCAAGGATCACACACTTATTTGCAAGGCTTTGTTCTTTGTTGAAATATCTTTTTCCGCCTGCAAATCATCAAGTAGGCATATGACCAAACATGCATTGAGGATTACACAAATATCTTTTATCCTTGCCATGCAAACCTTCAAGAATCCATGGATGGAGATCACTGTGTATGGATGAATAGCAAAAACCAAGTGTGCACAGAAAATTTAGTATTGTTTATACCCTTTTAGCTAGCTATAATTGGAATGTATTGTTTATACCCTTTTAGCTAGCTACAATTGGATTAGTTTCTGATGAAAAACCTTTTGGTGTGGTTCTTGGAGGAATTATGTAAGCCCCTCCTTTCTCTTGCTTTCTTTATTTTCTAATCAGAAACATTTTGTAAGTTGCTCTTTCTGAAAAGATGGTAAATGACCTTCTAGATCTTACCATACTTGCTTTCTCCAGCCTGTTGATTCCGATGGTTATTGCCATGCGGGCTGCTCTTTCTGTTGACAACACCTAGTTAATCTTCTGCAGCACATTGATCAATTAAGCGATTCTGAAACTTTTTTCTTTATTTTATTTTGGCATAGGTAACATATACATGCAATTATGATATGTATCTTTATGAAACTATGAATCCTTTTGTATCTTCTAAATGTTAAATATTTTTGTCTTACTATTGCCTGTTGTTTCCGGTTTATTCTCATGTTGTTTCTGGCTTTTCTTATACATCTGTCTTCCTTCCGGAATTGACACTTAAATCTGTGTTAGTTTTGTCCCCAAAAGTGAGTAAATTTTGTCTTGCTAGGTACAATCAAAATTTTGATATTACTGAGCAATATAGCCTTGTAAATGTGTAGTAATGCAAGGATCTCAGCTACTGATTGTGATGGGCAGTGATTCATTCTGATTGCACTTCATCAATATGTCTATGAATTATGAATGTATTTGTTTATTTTGTGGACTCACCATTTTTTGGTCGAATTCATTGCTTAGATCTTTTTATATCTTGGTTATTCTCAGCTAGTATAATCTAGGCTTATTGGTGCTTTTGTTGGCCTGTAAATATACTGCTTATTGGTGCTTTGGATCTGCTTGTTTGAAATTTTTGTGAAACTGCAAAATTTAAAAACTGGATTCAACTCAGTATTCAGTTTGGTTGGGTAAAATGCCTGTTGAATGAGATTCAGAATTGAAAGTCGTCTTGGTTGGGACATGGTATGTTCTAAATTGGCTTGTCATATCTTCCATGTGTTGATTCAATATCGCAACTCGAAATTCTAATACTGCAAATCAGTAGGTTATGCTTTGGTCCAGTTTCCAGTTTCTTTCCTCCATGTTTTTAACAAAAGGTGGTTTTCTTTTTCAGATCTTTGGGATGCCATGTAATTCTCTTGTTCATTTTTATTATTTAATTTTGTCTTTTTATTTCCTATTTATTTAATAGGTAGTGCCCCTTTGGGTCACTTTAGTATTTGTGTTCTAGCCATTGGAGCTAGCCCCAACAGCAAATTTCCTCTGACAGCACCATGGGCAGCGGACCATCTCAACTTGCTCCGCCGTTTTCGCCATGACTAGGCCCGACCAAGTGCTGCTCTCATTGTTTCGCTTTTACAAAATTTATTTAGTATATCTTCCATGTTTTAAAAAAAATTAAAACTAATATAGTCGACGATTTTTATGCTATATCCATTTTTTTTTTAAACTAACATAGCGGGCTATAATTGATTGTTGGTATAAGAAATATAGATGATGATTTTTATCGTCGTCTATCTCCAATTTTTTTAATTTTCAAACTAACATAGCCGATGATAAAATCACAAATTATATTTCTTATACCGACGATAATTTATCATTGGTTTTAAGAACATAGCCGACAAAATTTGTAGTTGGCAATGTCAATATATATGATTTTTCAAAAATAATACGCTGATAATTATTGTTGTTTTTAATCTATCACAGATGATATTTATCGTCAGTTTTAATCAATTTTGCTGACAATATTTATCATCGTATTTAATCAATATTGCTGGCAATATTTATCCTCATATTTAATCAACTTTAAGGATGTTATTGCCGGTGATCTTTTAGAGCCAATTGTTTTATAACGATGATAATTATCGTCGAGATTAAAGATGATGATATATAATTGTCGTCAGAAACAGTAATATAAACGACCTTAAAAGGCCGACATCCGTTGCGATAATTTTTATCGTTGTTGATATTATTATCAACCATAAATTAGCTATTGTCAGCAATGACCTGTTTTCTTGTAGTGTTAGAGAGGTTTGCAGGGTGGCATGACAGAGCTAGAGAATGATCCTCATCTCCAACACTCTCCCTCAAGTTGTAGCTAAGATGCTACTAGAGCCCAACTTGCTTGGAGCTTCATTGAACCAATTTCTTGGCATGACTTTGGTGAGGGCTGTTTGGAGTTTCTAGTGTATGGAGCGGATAACTCTTTGGATTGTGCTGACATTCAATGTGCTTTGTTCTCTTGTGATATACTGAGTTTGCTCTGCAATATGAATTGCAGTTAGATTGTCATAATGCATTTTCATAGGAGTGTTAACCTTGAAGTCCATTCCAGTAAGAAGGGTTTGGATCCAACTTAGCTCGCAGGCAATAGAAGCTATGACACGGTACTCAGCTTCAGTGCTGGAATGAAAAACGAAACTCTGATTCTTATTTTTCCAAGACACAACACATAACCCATTGGTAGACCTCCTATCTGAAATGCTTCCAGCCCCGTTAGCATTAGAATGATCGACTATCTTAATACGACCATTTCTCTTCATCCAAAATCCCTGCCTTCGATATCCCTTAATATATCCAAGGATTCTATCAACAATGCCCGTATGTTGTGTGTGAGTATGCATGAATTGGCCGACCAAGCTAACTTCTTATCTAGGCGAGTGAAATTTAGATATACTAGTTCTTCCGTGAGGCATTGATACTTTTCAATATGTTCAAGTGGCTCCCCTCAACGTGAGTTAACTTATTTGTTTATATTGGAGTTTCTGCTGGTTTGGGTCCAATTTTCTCAGTTTCCTTTGGAAGGTCCAATGTATATTTCTTTGCGATAAGAAGAGTCCCTTATGTGAGTGGGCGATCTCAATTCCCATAAGATACCTTAATCTCCCCACATCCTTCATATCGAACATCTTATGGAGGTACTCCTTGAGACAGGTCATTTCCTGACTATTGTCCCTAGTGATAGCGATATGGTGTACATAAACCAGAACCATCGTGGTGTATAAGTTAGATCAATTAAATCCTCTCTTTAAAAAGGTTGTGCTTAGACCGTAAATGGATTTCCTTAACGTGCATGCCAGAATAGAGTATGATGAAGTGCACGCAGACCTCTTCATGAATACCTTGTGGAGAGGCTTCTTAACAAGTTGAAATAGGTCCCAACTATAGTTACAGGCTATTGATAGGAGAATTCTAAGGGTATTCATTTTGGCGACCCGACCAAAGGTTCGTTGGTAATCAAAAATTCGTTCAAAAGCCAGTTATTAGCTGAGTGACTCCGACCACCATTGGATCTGGTTTGAGGCTGGATATAATGCGGTTCAAGTGGGCTTTGAATCTAACCAAACCTGGACCTAGCAATACTTGGACTCACAAGGTGTGTGTGGAATTGCTAAACAAATAGTTCATTGAAGGGTTTAAAATTTTCATAATTTTTTTCCAATTTTGAAGGCTAATAGTTCAAAACAATTTTTTATATGATAAGGAACTCTCACCGAAGCAAGAGAAAACACTGAGTGGGCCCCCACAACCACCCTGCCTTACCGGACCCACCTCTGAAAGCTACGGACACCCATGCACCAGTGGGGTTTGATCCGACGCCTTCAACTCAATGCCTACACAACCATGCCCACTGGCCACGCGGGCGACACCATATATCAGAGCTACTGTAGTCATAGTTTGTTGAATAATAAGGCGAGAGGCTTGTTTAGGGTCCATCCTGCTTTTCTAAGTAATAAAGTGTGCATGTAAATGAGTTGGATATTATGTCGATATTAGAGGATAATTGACTTGGCACTATTAATCCTTCGCTATAACAATTGTGACCAAGTTATGAATTTGTTCTCATGGGTTTGAATGCCATCTATTTACTTGCGAATGACATTTTATGCTTACAAGGGATGTATAACATAACCGTTTGACCCTAAGGTGGGTTAAACAGTGCTCAACGGGTGGATAACTCTTTGCAACTTCTAATGAGCATTTTTTTATGAAAGGCATACTGGGGTTGGTCAGACCCCTACTAGATATCTCTTAAGCCCCATGTGTCACAGGGATTCGAACCTCAGCCTTCAGCTTGGCACATGACCCCGCTTACCACATGGGTTACCACCTCGGTGGTAACTTCTAATGAACATCATTACTCCTCTCAAACTCCCTAAACCCTTCATACTTCTCAATTCACCTAACTATCTATTCACTTGTGTTCCATTTTTTATTCAGAAAAAAAAAAAGGTTGGCATTTTGTGTTGCCACTACCGAAAACGAGCATTAGTTTGGAAGGAAAAAGAAAGAAGATGACAATATGAAGAAAAAGAAAAAAACTGACTGAATTTTACAAGTAGCAGCAAACAGTTGCCAAGCCTTATTTTTTCATAAACCAGATTAGATGCAATCACGATGCACAAATGCAATGTGACGCTGCACCTGACCACCCTTCATCTGCTGTTGGGCCCTACACCTGACAGGCTGTCTGTGAAAGATTTATGGCGGTCAGGTGCATTTGTGCATTGTGATTGCACCTGATCTGGCCCCTTATTTTCAAGATCAACATGTTGGCAAAAAAAAAATCCCTTTCTAAAGCCTATTTTGATAGAGATGTATTTGTTCGTATGTAATTACTCTCAGAACTCAGTAATATTTAGGTCCATACAACCTTGGATCACCTTCCAATTTTCTTGGGTTTCCATCCATTTATTGTAAAAAGAATTGTAATGCCCTGAGATATTTAACCTTTATAAAAACAAGTGAAAATTCAAACTTTTCTTTTATTAAGATCGTCAGCGAAAATCTTGGGTTCAAAACCTTAGGCGGGTTACATTCCACATAACAACGATTATACTGAATTTAATTTGTCTAAATTCAGTTCTCAGGAAAGAAAATTGGTTGGCTCTCGATGTCGCTTTAGTATATTGCATCTGCCCCACAACTTCACAACATTTTCTTACCTGAAACCCCATAAGAAGGGTCAGAATCGTAAAAGTCCGGCAAGTTTACACCAGAACACATGGTGAGTGTACAAAGCTAATGTGTGTTATATGATATAAAGCAAACACTTAACATAATTGCAAATGATTAAGTTGGCATGATGAGTCATTCACTAATATGTTGTCATATTTATCCTAATCAGATCTCCATAATGTCTTCATCTATAAGGTGTCTAAGTTGGTGTGATATGTTATTCACTAATGTGTTTGACCTATTCAAATCATAATCTCCTTTCAGAGTCCATAGTTGATCTGAATTCAGCATATAGTAATGCTACAACAATTGAGATAAAGCAAAATCCATAGTTTCTCAAATGAGCTATCTTAAAAAGCTCACAATCAATCATAACCATTTCGTTTAATAGAGATATATCATATCTTGAAAATAAGTTCTCCATTAGATTCTCTAGTCTTGAAAACGTACCTCCTCATAAGCTCATCCTTGTCGGATTACCTGTTGTTAGTTCAGTACATCCTCACAGAATTGCGCTAGTCGGACTCTATGATATTGGACGTGTCCAACCTTACAGGCTCGTTCCTTCTAGACTACTAGTGTTAAACTTGTACATCCTTACAGTTCTGCCTCAACCGAACCATCTGGTCTTAGACATGTATAACCTCATAGGATTCTAATTTTGAAAACTATTTCTTAATGTGCTTGAATTTATCTAGTACATTCTATTATCTTACATGCATAAACATAATTGACCTCTCACAAGGTCATGAGCCACATGTCCGAGCTCGAACATTCAATAGATTATATATCTAAAATAATTGTTGCATCTTTCATTTCTATCATGGTATAATTCAATAATTTTACGTATGCACCAATCCACATGCATTACATCAGTTATCATATCATAACATTTCATGTTATTCATATATTCGTGAAGCATGTGTGTTTAAATTTAAAATATGTGTATTCGATACATCAAATCAATTGCATTTCATAATTCTAAATATATGGATGTGAATCCAGATAGGCATAAATCAAACATGTAATTTCATGAATGCATATATGAACATGCGTATAATATGAAATATTTATACATCGAGCATACGTAATTCCTATGTATATCGTTCAAGTCATGCATATGCAATTCAAGTCATACATATATTTTTTAAAGTACAAGCTATTTCATGGATATCGTATATGTATACAACAATATCAATTTTAACATAATACATGCATGCATTAGAATCACACAAACACTAGAGTTAGTATAAGTTTACCCTACCTCGAAGTGTGTGAAGCTACACAATGAATGAAAGATCCTAAAATTACTGAGGGGATTTTCCTTCAAAGCTTGCAATGGAAGATATGGTTGCTGATGGTTCAAAAATGGCAAAGACTAGTGTGTGTGCTTAAGGTTCCACATCGCAAGCACTGAAATGATCGAATGTAAATCAAAATATACAATAACACTGGTCCAACCAACCAATGCACAATTGCCTTGAATTGGTTCCACAAAAACCCAGGCCAAACAAAACATAGTAGCACCTATGAGTCGACCCAAACTATTAATGGGTCAACACACTGTGTAAGAGTCAACGCTCAATGAAGAAGGGTCAACCCTCGTGGGTCACCAAAGCAAGGGTAGAAACAACACCATGCAAGAGTTGACCCTCAATGAAGGAGGGTCAACTCTCATGGGTCAAACAAAACTGAAAAATAAACTCAAGAGTGGACCCTGCAATCTAAGGGTCGACCCTCGAGAAACAAAATTAAAGGATTAAGACTCAGGAGTCGACCCTGCAAGTTGAAGGTCGACCCTCGAGGCAAGTGAACCTAGTTCTTCTAAGGGCAGTGTTGCATGAATTCTAACAAATTAAATTACAAGAGTTTGGCAAGGAATCCTACCTCAAGATTCGAGAGGTGATGAGCAAGTGCAGGTGTATCGAATCGTCGACTCATGCCAAAGCGAATCAGTAAGATGGTGGCCGTGAAGCTGAACCAAATTGTACCGAGGTGGAGATGGAGCTGGGTGCGACTTGGGTAGTGTGGTAGCTCAGGTGGGGTTAGGCCAAGTAGAACTGAGCTAAGCTTGATTCGGGTGCAGTGGGTTCGGGGTTCAGGTGTAGTAAGGTGGAGCCCAGGTGCAAGTGTCCAAACCGAGCTCAACTGGGATCGGTTGGGGCTGGTGTTGAGTAGCTCAGGTGCAGCCCAACCAAACCAAGCTGTGCTCAATGGGGCTGAAGGCGTGGGGGAGAAGGTGGCTGGTGGTGCAGAGGTGGGTATAAGGGAGCTAAAAGAAAGTAAAAACGGAGAGGTGAGGAGAGTGGAATGAGAGAAAACAAGGGGGAGGTCCCCTTAAAATAGGGAGGGTGAGGATGCATGGGGTGGCAAAGTGTAACATGAAGTTACACTTGGCAAAGCCCAAGCAAAACCATGGGAGCCCAAACAGTGGGCTAGTTGGGAGAGGTTCTTTGGATCTGGGTTGGATCCAATCCATGTCCAAAAGATATATGTATAGATATTATATGTTTAGTTGGGATCTAGTTTCACCAACTAGATCCTAATCCAGTTAATGGAACTAGGTCCCAAAATATCCTTTAATCTATTTAGATATTTCACATAAATCCCTATATAATGAATTTACCAAAATGCTAAATCTTTTATAACAATGCTACATATACCTTTTTAAAATACAAACAACCCCTAGAACATTAAAAAGTTTGTGTATGCCATTTCGGTTAACAATTTACCTTTTTGCCAATGAAATTGTGAGGCATGCCTCGAACTCATATCAACTTCGATTTTAATGAAATAATCACTATTTTTTTTGAAATTTCGATAGTAATATAACACATGCTCGAAAATCATTAAATAGGCTTCAAAAATCTCCTAATGTTTCACTTAAAAATGTTGGATGTTACAAAAATATATCTAAATCCATTAAATGAATGCATCCATGGTTGTTTAAAAATGTCCTTAAGATTTTAGTGTTCAAATGGGCCTCAATCTCCTCTTGTCAAATGCTTTTACACCTTACTAAGTAACATGAATTCTATAATGATTGGATATAAATATCATAGTCACATATATCGGCGATATTTTTTAAAATATCAATATTATCATTGTAAATTAAGAAAATGATAATATAGGTAAAATATCATGATATTTTGAAAACATCACCAATTTGATCATATTGTGATATTATCACAAGAATATCATGATATTCTTGTGATATTATCATAATATTATCAATTAGGTTTACTATTTTTATTTTTATTTTATATTTTAAATATGTTTTTATTCGTTCTTTTACATTTTTTACTTATTTTTTATTATTTATATATTTTTTGTCTAAACATGATATTTTTCTACTTATTTTTGTTATTTTTTATATTTTTTAAACCCCAAGATTTATCACCAAACCTAAAATATCATAAGAAATAGCCTTGTCGAGATATTTGCGACTATGACGTATATATATATATATATATATATATATATAGTAGTGCCTAGGTGCATGATCATTTTCGAACATGACCAAAACAAACTCATGTTGCGCATGATGGATCCGCATAACACCTTTAGTGACGATGAAAAGTCACCTCTAAAAGTTTCAACAGGGACTTTCAGCAGCGACAAAAGTTGTTGCTAAAGGTGTTATATGACACAAACTTGCGTTGAGTGTCCATCGTGCGCATGATGGACACTCAGCATCATTATTTCCGCATAACACCTTTAGCGGTGATAAAAAGTCACTACTAAAGTTATGGGACCTTTAGCGATGACTTTTTATCACCGCTAAATGCACGCGATGGATGCTCAGCACAAGTTGGTGTCAAATAACACCTTTAGCGGCAAATTTTTATAGCGGCTAAAAGTGTTTATGCAAAAATAATGATGCTTAGCATCCATCGTGCACAATAGACGTTCAGCGCAAGTTCCTTTTGGTTATGTTTGAAAGTGATCATGCATGTGCAAAATGAATGTGTTAAATGAGTTTTTTAGTTTTATTTTATTTTATTTTTAAATTCTAACCATATAGATGTGATCTAAGATTGATTTTATAGGGATCACGGATACGTGGGTAGGTTTTTACAAGCTTTAAAAAATCAACCGTCCAAACTCTTTGTAAAGTTTTGAGTTTTTAAATATTATTTTTTTCATCAAAAACACATGCTCTAGGTTTATATTCCTCGTAAATTGACCATGCCCAAAAAAAAATTCGGAAAGGGCAGAAGATAGATCGTGCCTCGTAAATAGACCATGCACCTGACGTGTGAGCAGCTATCAATTTCTCTCTCTCTCTCTCTCTCTCTCTCTCTCTCTATATATATATATATATATATATATATATATATATATATATAGAGAGAGAGAGAGAGAGAGAGAGAGAGAGAGAGAGAGATACAAAAGCTTTGCGTATTTAACCCAAATTCAATGAACTCAGCCATGGAATCTTCGGTATCGACTTTATTTAAATAGGTCTTTTAACCCTAAAAAAAATGAGTCATTCCTCTCCCTCTCCCTCTCGTTCCCCACCCTCGTCGAGACCCAGTAGCCGAACGCTACCCCATCGCCGGATGCAGGTTTGCCTATCTCTCTCTCCCCCCCTGCAATGAGCGGACCAGGGGACAGAGAGAGAGAGAAAGGAGCATCACCACCTTGTGTCATCGGATGCCGAGCGTCTCGAATCCAAGCACTGTCGAGCACCTCCCTCTCTGTCGAGCCGAGCAACCCGATTTATGCCGGACGCTCGCTGGAAGCCGATGCCCTCTACTCTGCCCTTTCCCCTCTTTGTGCAACCCGATATATCTCTAGATCAATCGATCGAACTCGCCTCTATGTGCAACCCTGGCGGGCTTGCCTCAGGCTGGTGAGGCCTAGCCTGACGAAGGCTCAGCCCGAGCCTCTCCTGGAAGTGAGGTTAGGGTGTGATAGTCATGGAGTGTTTTTTAGGTTGGTTAGGGTTTGATAGTCATCGAGTTTTGTTTTTGTTCTTTTGCTCTGTTTTTTGAAATTTTCTCATTCATTCAAGGTTTGAGACGAGACTTGCTCCCTTGTATATAGACAGGATCAGTTATGCTTCTAGGATTCAGGTTCCAACCCAATCTTTAAAATTTCTGCATTTAGATAGCCATCTTGATGTGATTTTGTGGCAGCCTGAACATCGCTTTGATTCAGGCTGGATATGGCCTTTTGCAACTCTAGTTTTGTAATATTGTTTCATTTCATTTCTCGCAACTTTTGTTTGAGCCTTTATTAGCCTATTTGAATAACTGGTTTAATCAATATAGTTTTTTGTTACAGGGCATCAACTACATCACCCTTTCTGTACATTTTGGGTGTGTGTGTTTTTTTGAAAATGTTGTAAGTTGGAACTTGATTTTGGAATTAAATGTAGT
This sequence comes from Nuphar pumila, assembly GCF_984573655.1. NCBI lineage: Eukaryota > Viridiplantae > Streptophyta > Magnoliopsida > Nymphaeales > Nymphaeaceae > Nuphar > Nuphar pumila. The sequence goes on along the minus strand of NC_143255.1, from coordinate 20,253,841 downwards.
ATCTTGATTTGTCCCATTTATCTGGATGAACTTTGGAGGAAATACAATACACCAATTTATCTCATTTATCTAGAGAATTATAGATACATAATTCAATTGTTTATTTCTATACATGAAATTCTTAGCCTAAGATGTTTTTTATAAAGTGGATATGATGTAGATGTTACTTGAGAAACTTAGGCTGATGATTATTTATTAAATGAATATTCTTGTATTAGTTTAAGCAGAGAAATGTGGGGATTAAATGTGAGATGAAATTGATCCGTCTATGTCACATTGGATGCGGCACTTAAAAAAACTTGGGTGCTGGGGTACGGAAAAAACATTATATATATATATATATATATATAAATTTCAAAAGTTGAACATAAATGACCCTAAGGGCGTTGATTGCACCAAGGGTCAGGTTGACCGCATCAGGTGCGGGTGCGGCACCTAGTTGGAGAATCCCTGTGACATATAGGGCAAAAAAAAAAAATTTGTCTAACTTTTTTTTTAAGTCCGAAAAATTGAACCAAAATAACTTTGGGTGCACCCCCATCGCGTCGACGCCGGTGCGGCACCCTGCGAATCCCTGTGACATAGATCCCTGTTTAACTGACCAAATATTTGGAATATCTTCATAGAACACACAAATACGTGCACAAAGATACAACCGGCAATTTTTTCACAGAATTTCAAATTGTTATGTTTCCACTGGAGAACTTTTGGAAAAAATATTGTAAATTTTGAATAATGAAAATGGATAATTGAAAATTAAGAAAATTGATTTTGGTGATCTTTAATGTACAGAAAATGAATAGAATGTCCAAACTTATAAGAAAAGAATTAAGGAAAAGCTTATATCTATACTAAATTTCATAATATTTTCTTGTGCTATGCTTAAAAATAATTATCTTTATTAGATCTCATGATAAAATTATGATCTTTATTAAATCTCAGGAGAAAACATATTTAGTTTTTTTTTTAATCTTACTGTATGCCAACAAAGCAATATGATAGGAAATGCAATGGTGTTTTATGGTATGCTTTTCAGCTGGCATATTGGTGGAATCTCAAGCAATCTAGCTTTATGAAATTGTCTGGTTGTTCTCTGTGATTATAGTTTTCTATGTTTTTTTCTTTCATTTGCTAAGAGTCTGGTAGGCATTTATCTTCAACCTCATCTGTTTAGTTATATCCCACCAGTTTTATTCCAAGTAGAAATTCACCCTTGTTTCTTACACTTTTCGGGGGTTTTTCACCTTGGAGCAAGGCACGTGTTTTCTTATGCATTTCATCTTCTTAAAGGCAATAAGGGCGCGACTAGGCAAGACAATGGAGTCACTTAGATGGAATGACCCCATAACAACTACCATGTGAGCTTCAAGGTCTCCCAAGATTCGGTGAGAAAGCCAATTTGAAGGTGAGATTGATAGCATACTATTTTATTGGACTCGGTCTATTATAAAAAGAAAAAGAGAGTTATTGAGTGGTATTTTGAGTCTTCTGTTAGACATGTATAGGATCCAATACATAATTATAAGGGTATTAGACCAAGCTGACTGGAGCGGACCCAGGTTTGTGCCAGTCAGTCTAACTGGGGTAGGTCTAATATGTTAGACCTAGTTTGGATCCAGACCTGATCCGCTTGTCCCCCATTCGGGTTTGTGTAAGTTAGCTGACTGGATCAGACCCAGGTTTGCGCCAGTCAATCTAACTGGCACATGTATAATGGGTTGGACTCATTTCAGGATCCAGTTAGCCCAGACCCAATAAGGTCTGCGCCAACTATATTAATCGGTGCAAACATGGTATGCGCCAATCACTACAACTGGACCTAGATCAGATTCAAATCGGATCCAAACCTAACCCAGGGTTAGTAGGCCTACGCCAACCATACTAACTGGTGTAGTCAGTATAGCTGGGGTAGACGCCGGTCTACACCAGTTATGTTGTTTGACATAGACCTCCTAGATCTTTGGACAGAATACACTATAAATACCCTTCTTTGTGCTTATTTTTGAGATATTATGAGCTTGGTTGAGCTCCTCTACTTGAGCGTTTTGGTCATGGTGGAGAATTGAGAGCGTTCATTTCCTTTGCATTGGAGAGCGATCTCACCCAGGTAATTTTCTTTCTTCTTAGGCTAGGTAGTGTCCCTAGCTAGTTTTAATTAAGTTTTAGGCTAGTTTTCCCACTTGGTTGGCCACCAAGCTGGGAAAGGCTTGAGTGCCCAACACTCTACTGCCTCATAGGATAGTTTATTTTTGTCGCAGTCTGCTTAGGATTTTCTGGAAAATTTTTAAGTTTACTACCATAGCTTAGAAATTTATTTTTATAGGACAGGAGAGTCGTCTATACTATTGAGAATGCCCTTTCTCACATAGGATATCCGGTCAATGAGACGAAACTCTATTGGACTTTTTTACTTGCTTTGGAGCATGGAGGTTGCACCAGTGCAACAATCGAGGCTTGAAGCCCGAGTAAGTATTCTCTTTCCCTGTTTTCTTATTAATTTTCTTGTAATTTACTTTTCTTACTCATTGTTCCTTAATTGCATACACTTCTTCTATTTGTTTGAGCCTTGATGGGTCTATCACTTTTGGCTTACTGCACAAGTACTCAAAGGAGACTTAGTAAGCTCAACTTTCTCAAGAAATCTCAACCTTCGTTGGATTATCCCTCATCACTTGGAAAGGAACTGTTTGACCTCAACAAGGATCTCACCATTTTCAAAAGAGGTCAATTTAAAAAAAAAAAAACATCAAAATAAAGCTCTCGTTTTCAAAGGCAGGATTTTGGTCCTATAGCTTGGTATTTTCACATCTTTATAAAAAAAGGACCATAGGTCCAATTAGTGTTAAGAACGTAAATACATGCAAAATCCTACCATTTAAGCTCGCAAGGGCTTTGCTCATCTGGTATGAGCATATTGTGAATGTCACCACCATGTTGATAGGACGTCATAAGTTCGAAACCCACAAGGTGGCATCCCTTTCTGCAAGGTAGAAATTGGGTGTACTCTTTGGTATGCAGGGGAGACCTCAAGGGTTTTAATTTACCAACAGGAGGCCAGCTAATGTGCAGTCAGTGATGTTTTTTTTTTCCCTTGAATTATAAAAAAAAAATCATATCATTCTTGATCTAGTAAGGGCTCTCTCCGTTCTTGCCCAATTTGGATTACATTATGTCCCATAGTGTAGGACTCGGCACTATTTTTGCAGGCCGATTTGTTTCCCAAAAGAATGCCATAATTTCAAAATATCACTTACTATTCGCATTTTTATCAATATATTGTGAGACAAACACTTTAAATATTTTATTATTTTATAAAATATTTTATTATTTTATAAAATATTTTATTATTATTATTATTATCTTATTTACTAATTTATATATTTTTACTTTTTATACAAATTGATATTTTACTGAGATTTTTCAATAAGTGCAAATATTTTTAATTTATCAAGAATGAGCTTTGTTACAAGGACACGAGGCACACCATCTTTGTGCAATTTTCTATTAAATATAAAAATAGACAAGATACGAGGGCAAGTTGAAGAATGCCCGTGACATGCGTTCAAAGTGGACAATTCAACTATGGGTTTCATAATCTTTCAATAAATAAGTCTAGATTCTCATCCGAGCCCAATTAATGTATCATAAACACTAATAAATCCAATCCAAGTGGTACAACCTCTCTCTCTCTCTCTCTCTCTCTCTCTCTCTCTATATATATATATATATATATATATATATATATATATATATATATATATATATATATATATATATATATATATATATATATATATATATATATATATATATATATATATATATATATATGGTGGCCATCTTATCATAAATATGTCATGTGGATACAGTCACTTACATATAAGTGGATAGAGCTTGAGCGAAGTCTATGTGCTGCCCACATTCGGCCCTGTTCTGCATATTCCTCCTGTTTATGTCGTTTCCACTGCACCTCTTATTTCACAACCTATAGCAAGTATGGGAATAGATTCAACCACTTGCAAGGGTCAGATAGCTAGGATCGATGTAGACAGTAACAAATTGGTCAGATATGCAAATGCAACCCAATCCGATAACCACCTTCTGGAGCCAAACTAGCTAGGGTTTCAAACATGTCAGATATGGGTTCGGTCAAGCTTGAAAAAACACTAGATTGGTCTTCTGACTGGGTTCAGATCGAGATACAATTGGATCTAACATTGAATGTCTATATCCGGTTGACATATGAACCTCTGTGGTACTGGATCCATTGGAAATGCATAAATTCTGTTGATTGGCAAGTGAAGAACTTAAACCGGCCGAATTACATCTGATTTTGACTCAGATCCTACTATTTCCATATCCAACCCAGATCCAAATAGACCCAACAGGTGGCAACATTGTTCCAGATCTAACCAGTATTTGTGTTACTGTGTATACACTCTCTGGATCCAACAATCTGGTCGAATCTCATCTTGATACAGTTTGGAACTCCAACCCATTTCCTTCCCTAACCTAATTCCAAGCATGGGGATGTTAACGGGTCAGATATTATCCTACATCTGACCAGAGTCCAACTTTGATCATTCGGATTCAGCAATCTAAATACACTCCGGTTGATAATCAAATTTGGATTCAGTTTTGATCGTTGCTACCAAATCCAATGGTTACCTTCATACGATGGATATCCGAATCCGATTACATTTAAAAGATTGACTCCAACCAACTCCGAATCCGAATGGCCAATATTTGATTTGATTAGATTCAGTAAAAGATATATCCGACCCGAATCTAAAGCATTTACTTACATCCCACCGGGCCCACCAAAGCAACCCCCAAGGACGTGGCAGATGACACTGACCTAGTAGACACGTGGCATCTAATCGATTTTCAGAATTACGAGCAAAAATGGCAAAAAACGCTGAGCCAAGAGTTTTGGCTGGCGTCCGTCACCGTCCAAAGGTGTCAGAATACAGAGGCGTCGAGTGCGTCAAAACCTCAACATTGGCGTCAAAATTGAAAAACATGACGAATCCACTGGAGCACCCCCAACCACCCCTTCAGCATATCCTCTTTGTGATTCCTGCCACGTAGGAATACGATGACACTGTGCCATAATCATACGTGGCACTCAGCCCTTCTGCACTCACGTGGACGTGCTGGATTGGCAGGAAGTGGCCGTCCCCTCCCCCTCGTGCAAATGTCCAAGACTGGTCTCAATCTCGAGGCGTATGCCTATGTGGACGGTCAAGATGGATCCTTTTCTCGCCACACTTTCTGGTCTCCTTCCTTCCGTTTCCCTTTTTTAACTGGTTTAATGTCAACGAGGGTTCTTAGTCCTGGACAAAAATGGGCTTACTCCAAATTTAGCAATTTGTGATCTTTCACTGAAGCTTATCTTGCCAGCGAAAGTTTTCATAACTAAGGGCACATGTGTCATTTTGTAGATAAGCTTAATAACAGGGTTCTGTTTCCAAATATGCCGCTTCCTTTTTGCTCTCTTCTCATATAGGAGATTATTTATCATGCAGGCCTGTTAATGCGTTCGGATATGTTCCAATCCGATTCGAGTTAGATTCCACAGTAAGTAACCGCGTTTGAGCATCACAAAATAGGTTTGAATTGCTAAACGGGTCGGACTCACAAGGTCGTAGTAGTATGGTACTACGAAAAATCAGAATATCATTGGGTCTGATCTACACTATATATATCTAGACTCGGATCTTCTTTATATTGTGCTAGGTCCAGTAAACCCGGTACCAGAACCTCAATGTTGGTACCAAGTCCAGACCCAACAGGCCATTAGAGACTCTCTTAATGACTCTGGTTCGTCTCAAGCCGAGTCAGTCACTGGACATGAAGAAACGCTTGACTAAGCTACGATCTCAATTGACTTGCCAAGGGAGTCCTTGACTCAGTATGACTTGGCCGAGTCAAGCAAAACTAAAGACTTCACCGATCTTTCTTGAGTAGGCCTGAGTTCATCGAGACTAGGCTCGGTGATACAGACTTGACCGATCTCAACACAGCATGATCACCAAAGTTTTGAACTGGGGAAGAAGGCCTGACTAGGCAACTACGAGAGAGTCAAGACCTTGCCAGAGTCGGCTCAAGCTCAATGAGACTGGGTTTAGCATGGGACAGATACGAAGCAGCTGGGCTAAACCCTAAGTCAGCTAGATAGGCCAAGTTCTGAGTCCATGGGCCAAGTAATAGTCCAGGAACTCAGAGGTTGAGTTGACTCGGGCTAACTTCCGAAGTTTATGATGGAGCCGTTACGCTCAGTTGCAAGTCAATCACCACCACGACTCTCGAATCGGGTCAGACATTGTGGACCGAGTCCACAAGAATCAATGGCGTTTATGTAATTTACGCGAGATGCATAACCTAAAAATGAATCCGGTTTTCCGAAGAACACCCGATTCGAAATCAGTATGTCCTGCCATGGGTTGGTTAAGGAGCAATCGTGATTAACAACCACAATTCATTACCGATTATATCCTTACTATTCATTAAAATTTACTCTATGCACTGTACTACCATAAGGTCCACGACCATGCCCAAGTGAGTCTAAACGGGTTTTAGTCAGTCTAAACCAAGCATATGCAAATGCACTTTGGTCGAGGAGCTCGGACTGAATCCTTTTACACCTAACCAACTGCCACAATACACCTAATGTTAATCGTTCTTAATCAATCATTTTCAAAAAACGAGCCTAAGCAAACATCTCATCTCGAACCAAGACCAAACCAAGCTACCGAGCCCACTTGGTCAATTTGGGCCTATGGGCCCAAAAAAGTCTCCTAACCATGTTGGTTAGATCCGATACGATACGGAACGGTACTATCGTAATTTCAGGCAACCATCAAAATTCATAGCGTTAGGAGGGCAATGCTTCAACGAATAGATTTTCCCTCGCCTCCATTTTCCTAGACGTCGTTAAAAAAGAAAAAAAAATAGAGAAAAAAAAAACGAGCGTTTTTCCTGCATGCTTTTTAAAAACAAATAAATTTCCATTTCCTTTTCTCCTTCGCCTCTCCTCTGATTCCGGCCCTTTCCTCCGATCGTTGCCCTAAATTTCGGTGCGATCCTCGCGAGGATTTCCGTGAAGTTTTAGCCCCTAGGTCCGCCGGAAAGGGGTCGATTTCGCGGTTTTCCGGCGAGTGTCGATCCCTCCACGCCTGAAAATCCTGAAGAATTACTGTTAGGGTTTTCCTTTCCCACTTAGGATCTCTCTCTTTCTCTCTCTGTGCGAATCGTCGCCGCTACGCATAGAGCTCGAAAAGTCAGGGTTTTTTTTTTTAGTTTTCTCGGTCCTAGATCAGTGCTTCTTCAATTTGGGGGTTTGCAGATCGTGATTCGGAGGAATCCCCGTTGAAGGCGTATAGATTTGGGCGAGGGATTCGTTTCTTCATTCTTGCATTTTTTAAATTTCTGATCTTGAAGATTATAGTTGGCGTAGTGTGGCATTTGGGGTTTAAATCAGGGTTTTCGGTGTGTTGTGTGTGTTATTGTCTTTCATTTCTTGTTTCTCCCGTTGGCTTTTTGTTAACAATTTTCGGAAATGTTGGGAACGGGGTTGCAATTTGGGCGGAATCAGGGAGAAAACAGACCCTACAATTCCGTGAGGGTTCGCCGGAATCAGCAGCTTCAGAGGGCGCTGAGGAGCGCTGGCATCGAGATTGCAGAGCCAAGGCCAGCTGCAGCGCCGCAGCAGAACCGGGTGCCACAGAACCGAATTGCATCGGAGGAATGCTTGAAGCCTGCTCCTGTTTCAGCGCCTGCGGCAAGCTTGCAGGCGAGATCTCCCTCCGAGAACCTTGATCGATTCCTCGAGTCGACGACGCCTTGTGTGCCTGCGCAGTCTCTCTCCAAGGTTTGCTTATTACCACTTCTCAGAATCTGTCCCTTTTTCCCGTGCATGGATTTAGTGGTCCTCGTTTTTGCCATCTTCATGATTTTGCTTTTTTCTGGCAATCTTTTAGTATTCTTAACCAAGTTCATAACTTGAGGAGTTTTTTATTATTTTTTCTTGATTATTTCAATATTCATTGTTTTTTGGATTGAGTTCTCTGAAATATGATTGGATCGTATTCTGAAGTTGGGTGGTGTTTTTCGTTTTGTAATTTTTTCAATTTCTTTTAATGGTGTCACAGACAAGAATGAGGGGATGGAGAGCGTGTGATGTCGACTTCCAGCCTTTCTTTACGCTTGGGGATTTGTGGGAATCTTTCAAGGAGTGGAGCGCGTATGGTGCAGGAGTGCCACTGGTCTTGAATGGTAGTGATTCTGTAGTTCAGTACTACGTGCCATACTTGTCTGCAATCCAAATTTATGCCGAATCCTCGAGGACCACAACAAAACAGAGGTAAAAGTTGCTATATCTATGCATGTGCATTGATCCGTTTGTTATCACTTACACTTGCTGGTTGATTGTTTCTCCTCTTTTCTTTTCTCCTTGTGTTGTTTCTGTATCTTAGTCTTTATGCTCATTATGTAGTTTTTACTTATTTTGTTGTCTTCTCAAGGAGCGATCTTATAAAATTAGCCAATGTGTAGAATGTGGTTATCGTAGATGCGTTTGTATAGTCACTGACCTGAATTAAGAGTAGCATTAAAGGTTGCATTACTGTTTATTTGCCTCTGTACAGTTGATGCTGCTGAATCGTCTTGCCTGTGGAGACTTTAATGGTTTATTCTACTTTTATGAGTGTCTCTATCTAAAAATTCATATTGCCACGTGTTGCACATGATTATGTACTTATCAAACCGTCTAAAATGTCTGATTAAAGGGGACTGTAGTAGGACTAAATGTTCACAGTTTCTTCTGGTCAAAGTAGTTAACTATTTTTCATTTAATCTACTCCATCATCAGTTATGTTTTATTTATTGTTGCCCATTCGAGATCAGTTACAAATTATGATTTGGGTTCATTATATGTTCATCTCCAATTCCAAAACTTTCAGCTCATTGGTGTGACCAGATTTTGATTTGAAATTTTACCAGAAGATACTTACTAGTTCATGCTGAGTTGTGGTCACAGCAGTTAAGATCCTTATTTGAAGTGCACTTCTCAGGATAGTTTGTTGGCCAATAGATCGTGTGTTCAAGTGCCATTAGAAGGAAATAATTTATTCTGTGCATGGTGTTTATATCCGTGCATTGCCAGGGTGGTTTTAGGTAGATAGATTGGTAGATAGTGTACTTTATGTGGCAGCGAAATGTAAGGATATTGTATGGTACGATACTGTCCTGTACCAATCGGTTTTCTATTATTTTATTGATATATGCCTCTGATGCTTTGTACACTTACTAAGATATGAACTTGTACTTACTGCTTGAGTTTGAACTTATAAATTTTCAGTGAAGTTTTCACACTCCCGTTGATTTAGGAATGATATATTCAATTGGGGTTGCTGCTTGAATTAATAAAAACAGTTGCCTGGTTGTACTTAAAATTCAAATTACAGCTCATGAGATGTCTTCTTTGGTTGTGATATAGGAGGCCTGGTGAGGACAGTGATGGTGATTATTATAGAGACTCTAGCAGCGACGGGAGTAGTGATTGTGAATTTGAAAGGGGTTTGAAATATGCAAGGGAACACTGGAATCGACACCATCCAGCAATGGAGGCCAGTCTTAGAATGGACAGATTATCTCTGAGGCAAAACCATATCTCCTTTCAGGAAGGATTTTCTAGTGATGATAGTGATGTTGGAAATTCCCAATCACCCTGCTTGCTCTTTGAGTTTTTTGAACAGCATCCACCATACAGCCGTGAACCATTGGCAGACAAGGTAGGTCTTTTTCTATCGTACTCTTTCATTAAATAGACTCAAGTGGGGTTTTTTGTGGACTTTTTCCCTAACATATGTGTACCACAGGTTGCAGATCTTGCTCGTAGATTTCCTGACTTGAAGACACTTAGAAGTTGTGATTTGCTATCATCAAGCTGGATGTCTGTGGCTTGGTAAGTTCCGTTTGATTTTTATAGTAGAATTTTTACTCGTGAGTTATATACAAACCAATTTTTTTGTACTCTTCAAATGCCTCTGACATTTGTTACGGTTAACCAAATACCTTCAGTTCTATACGACCATTAGCTTAACCTTTGGGCTAATGTTAAATATGGGTTTAAGATCATCATTTTACCCTCAAAAGGTAATGCTCCCATTTCTACTGAAGTTCAATCCTAAATAACATTATTGTTAAAATATACTGGAATTTTGTCGTTTCAAAATGTCAGACGCACTCTAGCGAATCAAGGTTCCCACTTGCCAAGGGTTTTGTTTTTGGAGACAAGAGCGTGGGAGTGGGGATCATTTAAAAGGATGCAGTTAAATTTGCATTTTTTTATACGGGTAAATTAGTTTTATTAACACAGGTGTAGTTTTGAAGCTTGATTTGCTTAACCCATGCTGAAGGTTTGGTTTGCACTTGAAATGTGTGAAAATTTTGGCATAGATTAATTAAACCATGGTTTTGTTGGGTATCACATTTTTATATCTATTTATATATTCCTTTCCAGTGAGTGCATCCACTTTTTGTTACATCTTATAGTATTTATTTCTTGTCTTTTATCTAATGTAGAATACCAAAATGCAGGTACCCGATATACAGAATACCAACAGGACCAACACTAAAGGATTTAGATGCATGTTTCTTGACTTATCATTCTCTCTCAACACCTGTGAGAGGTAAATGGAGTTTTCTTCTTTCCTTTCCCCTTCTTTTTTCGATACCTGTTCTTTTTTGTCAAATACATAGCCTGGGAAGTTCTTAGAAGTTTATATCAGCAATAATGTGATGTAGGGCCTAAAATGGTGACACCTTCGTCTCTTACTAATGCCTGCAGTTCTGCAGTTGGACTTCACTCATTCTTTGATGTGAACATATTTAATGCATGCTTAAGCATGTTATTTAGAGCAATGTCACCAATATCACTGAAATTTTGAAAATATCGTGATATTATCGGCAATTTAAGGTCGGTCGTGATATTTTTGAAATATCGCCAGAAATATATTATCATGATTTTTTTGCAGTTTTTTTTGAAAAAATCCTATTTTTATATATTTTAATCCCAATTTTTGTATTTGAAAAACTTTTCTAACTTATTTACTTATATTTTTCAAGAAAAGTGATGCAAAACCTATTATTTTCTTATCTTTCTTATTATCTTTTATATTTTGAATTTTTTTAAAACTCTTGAGATTTTCTCAAGAAAAACTACTTTATTGAAAATCTCTTTAAGAAAAATCCTCGCCGAGAAATGACCTTGTACAATACAGGTGACTATCATTTAGAGTAGTATTACAATAATAATGATAATATTATTCTTACTGTTATAGTCATAGTTTCACATTTGGTATCTTTGTGGACTATTAATTTTATTTTTCCTTTTGAGGCAGCAAAAAGGTGAAGACAGTAGAGCAGCCAAAAGTGTTAGGAGAGATGCATTGAACAATTGCCAAGTTGGACTTTTTGCTTTTGGGAGTGGAGTTTAGTTGTGAAAAGCGGCGCCTAGGCCGCCTAGTCAAGCTAGGTGCAGGGTCACCACCCAGACGTATTGGTCTAGATGGTAGGGCTCTGTTTTCCCGCCTAGGCTGTAAGGGCATGTTTTTTTTTCTCCTTTTCTTTCTTTTTCTTTTTCTTCTTCCACCCCAAACACTTTCTTTTTTTTTCTCTAATTTTCTTCTTATTTTCCTTTTCTTTTTTACCTTCTTATTTTTTTCTTCTTCCTCATACTTTCACCCGTCCATCTTTTGTTTTTCTTCCTCTTCCTCTTCCTCTTCTTCTTCTTTTTGATTTTCTTTTTCTTACTTTTCTCTTTTCCTTTTTTCCTTTTTTCTTCTTCCTCCTTTCGCCCTTCCACTCTCTTCTTTTTTCTTCTTCTTCTTCTTCCTTTTCCCTTTTTTTCCTTTTTTCTTCTTTTTTATTTTTGTTTTTACATGTATATCTATATTTTTCACAGATATATACATATACATACATATATATACATATATATATGTAGATGTATATGTATAATCTATTTTTTCAGTTATATATATAATGTTTTATATTCAATATTATGCAATTTTTTGCGATATGGTACATTGCAATCATATGTTTGTTACTAAATTTAACTATTTATTGTAATATTTTTGCTTTTCTTGATGTTTTATTTTTTTGGTCCCGCCTAGACCAACTAGTCCCGGCTAGGCCTTGACTAGTCCTTTTTGTAAAAGTATCTTCAATAAGATACTAAGATCAAGACCTTAATATTTTTGATAATAAACCCGACACGAATGCACAATAAGAACACTTGTGCACAAAAGCACAACTCACAAATAACTCACAAATGCGCAAAGGCATAAAAATAATGGAATCAATTTATTGAGCACTTGGGCTTTGACTCAAAGCCATGAGGAAATACAAAGGGGGAACCCCTATTTATAAGAACATAAGAGGGGCCTTGGAGGGGCTCCACTCATAGACGTTGGAGCCCCTCCAACGGTCACAAATGTGACCGTTAGAGAGGGCCCAACGTCTATGTTAGTGGGGCCCCCAAGGTACCTTTTGGTACTTTACATAAAAGAAATAAAAGAAAATAAAAAAACAAAAAGAAAGAAAATAAAAACAAATTTACAATCACATCCATAAAGTGAATGTGCGTAAAACAGGGAAAAAGACTAAACTACCCCTACGGCTAAACAAATAGAAATATATATTTTATATATATAATAAGTAGATACATATACATATATATTAATATATGTATATGTATTACCATATATATATAAAATATATATATTACATTATATGATTATGTACATAATTTAACACCCCCCCTCAAACTTAGGGTAGGATGACCGAGAGTTTGCTAAGAAGGAAGTTGAAACGCGGAGCACACAAGGCTTTAGTGAAGAAATCCGCCAACTGATACTCGGACGTGACATATGGAAGGTCAATGATTCCTTGGAGGTACGCCTCCCGAACATAGTGACAATCCATCTCGATATGTTTGGTCTGCTCATGAAAGGTGTGATTTTTAGCAATATAAATCGCACTTTTGTTGTCACAGCATAGCTTGGTGGGCCCTTCAATTGTGATTCCCATGTCTTCCAGCAACTGATGAATCCAAACAATTTCCATGGTAGTAGTCGCCATGGCACGATATTCAGCTTCAGTTGATGATAGAGACACCTTTTGCTGCTTCTTGCATCTCTATGAGATCAATGAGTCTCCTAAGAATACACAAAAACCAGTGGTGGAGTGACGGTTATTTGAGTCACCTCTCCAATCAGAGTCAGTATAAGCAATTAATTTTAACTCAGAAGAGGAAGACAGAAAAACTCCCTTATTAATAGTGTGCTTTAGGTATCTCATGACACGTAAGATAACACCCATGTGAACATAAGTTGGTGCATGCTGAAACTGACTTGCCGTATGCACCGCATGTGAGATATCTGGTCTGGTGATACTTAGGTACATCAACGATCCTACTAGCTGCCTGTAGGGAGTAGGATCAGAGAGAGGAACACCATCATCAATCTTCATTTTAGCTCCTACTATAGCAGGAGTTTCACAAATTTTATCGTCCGTAATACCTGACCTGTCAATAATCTCAGATGCCAGCTTAGTTTGAGACAAAAAATATCCTCTATGAGAGTATGCTACCTCAATACCCAAAAAATAAGTTAAGAAACCCAAGTTAGACATTTCAAACTTATCCTTTAAAATGAATTTTATGCTTTTAATCCCGTTAGAATCGCTCCCAGTTATAAGCATGCCATCCACATATAGTAGCAGAATAACAATCCCTGCATTAGAGCTTCAAGTTCATTATTCATAGCGACTATCCATTCCGGACAATTTCGTGCTTCCTCGAAGTTCTTAAGTTCTATGTAAGAGTGAATGGCGCTTAGACAGACTCTATATTTAGGTGAAAAGGACTCATATGAAATGAACCTAGAAGGAGGTCTTCTTAGTCTTTCGGTCCTACGAAGGTTTTCTTCACTCGAAGGTGTAGACTCATTATCATATCTTTCGAGGGCACTTCTGAAAGTATTCCTATCTCTATGAGAGTAGGTTATGGGATCTTTATGTGATTCTTCACTGATATGTTGACGAAGTGTTGAGGACTCAGAATGAGTTTCATTATTACTTAAGTTATTTTGATTTGATTAATCATCACTAGTATCATCATCATCAGTCAATAAATCAAACAGAAATGAATAGTCAATATTCTCGTCATTAGTTTCAAGTTTTTCGAAACCACTAATATTTTCCAAGAAGCTTACATTTCTGGAAACATATAGTTTATCACTTTTAATATCATAACAGCGAAAGCCTTTTTGAGTTTCAGAATAACCAAGAAAGGCACACAGAATGGCCTTAGGAGAGAGTTTGTCATTTTTATCAGTAAGGACAAACCATTTGCATCCAAAAACCCTTAACCTGCTGTAATCAGGTTCTTTTTCGTATAATTTTTCAAATGGGGAAATCTTGTTCAAGTTTTTAGATGGAAGTCTATTTATGAGATAAACAGATGTAAGGGCTGCCTCAGCCCAAAGTTTTTTCGGAATATTTTGTGAAATGAGCAAAGTTCGTGTTGTTTCAATAATGTGCCTATGTTTTCGTTCCGCCAACCCATTTTGTTGGGGGGTTTTAGGACAAGTCTTTTGATGAAGAATTCCATAATTTTCAAGATAACTTTTGAATTCATTGGAAAGATATTCGCCACCCGAATCGGTTCTAAGAATTTTTAAATTTCCATTGAATTGATTTAAAACCATCATATGAAATGTTTTAAAAGTTGAGAAAACTTCATGTTCCAACTAAACCTAGTGAAATCGTCCACAAAGATAACATAGTATGAAAAACCTCCCTTAGATATCACCGGAGCCGGACCCCATACATCGGAGTGAACAATTTCAAAAGGTCTTGTTGTAAACATGGATCTTTGAGGAAAATGAAAACTTCTCATTTTTCCAAGAATACATTCATTACAAACAAAATTTTCATTACAAAGATGCTTAATAAAAGACAAATAAGAGATTTTAACAATGTTGGGATGACCCAATCTCTTATGCCATACATGAATATCTTTGTTTTGAACAACATTACAAAATTGATTCTTGGGAATTTTAAAAAAATCAACATAGTAGAGGTCTCCTCTCCTAGAGCCTTCCCCAATCAACTTCCCGGACTGGCGATCCTGTATCCAACATTTATCAGAAGAAAACTTTATATCGCAACCATGGTCCGAGAGTTGAGAAACAGAAAGTAAGTTTAAGTTTAGTTTTGGTATAAGACGAATTTTTGGGATAAAAAAGTCTTGTTTTTCAAAATTGCCCATTCCTTTAATTTCAAGAGGTGTTTTATCCGCCGTTGAGACAAAAGATGGAAGAAAATTTTTAGAATAATCAGAAAGAAAACAAGGACTTGGAGTCATATGAAATGAAGCACCGAAATCAAGGAGCCAAGATGTCTTACCGAGAGAGGATGAGGATGACATAGCGGCTCCAGAAATGCCTCCTTTGAGAATAGGTTGAAGAGCATCCATAATTTGTTGAAGCGAAAGAGACTCATTTGATGACGAAGGTCGTTCCTCTGGTTGGGATGCTAAAGCCGCGGCAAGAAATTTCTTCCATTTGGGACAAAGGGGTTTGATATGCCCCGGTTCTTTACAAAAATGGCAAGTTAATTTGCTATAGTCTCTCTTGCCATATCGATCATTTCCTCCTTGCCCTTGATTTTTGAAATGGGGTGGTTTGTAGGTTTTCAAATTATTTCCGGGTCTTGACACGACATTAACCACTTCATAATCACTTTGAGAAGGTGTAGCAAGGATACTCGGGTTATTTCTACTAATCCCCATACGTGTTTCCTCACCACTTAGCTTGGTGATGACATCTTCAATAGAGAGAGATGTGAAAGCGGATAGGAGAGAGGACCGAATTTGCTCAAATTCGGGTCTAAGACCATTTAGGAAGTTGAAGAATCGATTTCCTCTAGTTGCTTGTGTCTTAATTCAATAGCTTCTCCGCTCCATTTTGGTTCGAGCATAGCAAGCTCGTCCCAAATAGATGATAGTTCGGCAAAATATTCCCGAATAGACAAATCATTTTGTTGAACGGTCAAAACTTTCTTTTGGAGATAATATTTGTGAGATAAGTCCCTTGAAGTATACATTTTTTCAAGGTACAACCAAGCTTCGGAGGCCCTTTTAAACTTAATGATGTTGGCATTGATCTTGGTTTCAACGGATGAAAAATCCAAGATAAAATTTTGAAGTTCTTCATTTCCCACTCATCATGCTTTTTTGAATATTCTTCTAGGGCCTTTTGTCTATCTTCACCTTCAAGAATCTTAATATCCCCTTTCTCTATGATAGAAAGTTTGGGTTCGGGTTCCGATATGGAACCTTGAACGTATCCCCAAAGGCCTTTCCCTTTGATATGGGGTTCCATATTGCCGGCCCAAACATGGTAGTTCGAACCACTAAGTTTAAACCCAAGGGAGAAGTGAGAGTCTTTTTCACCCATTAGAGAGGTAAGACGATAGAAAATAATGCGTACCTTAAAAGTTTTTCAAACTTTTCTTGACAAAAGTTGCTTCTAAAATATTGCCCGAAGTAGATGATTTACTCCAAAACTTCACTTACTTGAGGGCACGATTTTCGAGGTACTTCACAAGTGGCGGGATGCACGATCCTTCTCCTTCAACGAGGCTCTGGTACCATGTGAAAGTATCTTCAATAAGATACTAAGATCAAGACCTTAATATTCTTGATAATAAACCCGGCACGAATGCACAATAAGAACACTTGTGCACAAAAGCACAACTCACAAATAACTCACAAATGCGCAAAGGCATAAAAATAATGGAATCAATTTATTGAGCACTTGGGCTTTGACTCAAAGCCATGAGGAAATACAAAGGGGAGAACCCCTATTTATAAGAACACAAGAGGGGCCTTGGAGGGGCTCCACTCATAGACGTTGGAGCCCCTCCAACGGTCACAAATGTGACCGTTGGAGAGGGCCCAACGTCTATGTTAGTGGGCCCCCCAAGGTACCTTTTGGTACTTTACATAAAAGAAATAAAAGAAAATAAAAAAACAAAAAGAAAGAAAATAAAAACAAATTTACAATCACATCCATAAAGTGAATGTGCGTAAAACAGGGAAAAAGACTAAACTACCCCTACGGCTAAACAAATAGAAATATATATTTTATATATATAATAAGTAGATACATATACATATATATATTAATATATGTATATGTATTACCATATATATAGAAAATATATATATTACATTATATGATTATGTACATAATTTAACACTTTTAAGGGTCTTGAGCATAGGCTTCAACTAGCACTTTTGACAACTAAGGAGTGGAGTGGTGGTGTGTGGTGTGACAGTGGATAATTGGCCATAAAAGTTGAAGCAATGTTTGATTTATTGGGTGCTTAGGACTCCAGAATCATTTGGAGATCCTCAAAAACCTTTTGGAAAAGAAGGAAAATCAATTTATTATTAGTGGATTCAAGGGAGCAAGCTAGGACAAAATTAAATAGTAGGGTGATGGATGGATGGAGGGCAGCCAACCACACTATTTGCTTAATATAAGGGGCATTCAGTGAAGCCTAAAGGGGTAGAAGGGGACGATTCCTTATAGGAGCCAGGCTGATATTGTAGATGAAGGAAGCAAACCCTCCATTTCATAGTGCCTTAGCTCTTTCCTTTGGGAAGTGCAAATGGTTTCATGAGTTTGTAGTTGCAACTGTTGAGAATCACCTGTTAGCAGAGGTCTCCAGGCTAAGCTATCGCTACACACACATTATATAAATATATACAAAATTGTTTTTTGTACAGTTGAAAGAATCACTGAAGTAATACACTGGCATCTCTTGGTATCATCTGGTGGCAGATTGGCTGAAAACTAGGTGGGTGATACCAGTCATGGTGCAGGTTTCTATAACCTTCATCTGCCACTTGGAACACCACTTCCCGTCCGACTTGTA
The DNA here is from genome assembly GCF_984573655.1 of Nuphar pumila. Classification (NCBI taxonomy): domain Eukaryota; kingdom Viridiplantae; phylum Streptophyta; class Magnoliopsida; order Nymphaeales; family Nymphaeaceae; genus Nuphar; species Nuphar pumila. Next base: position 20,235,829 of record NC_143255.1, on the reverse strand, counting down.
TGTGTTAAGCATGCCGCCAGTATTCATCCTGAGCCAGGATCAAACTCTCCATGAGATTCATAGTTGCATTACTTATAGCTTCCTTTGTGGACAAAGCTGATTTGAAATTATCTTTCATCCAAGGCATGACTTGTATCCATGTGTTTTATATTAGCATGGAGTTTGTTCTTAGCACTATAGCCATCCATACCCTCTCACGTCAATCCCACAAGCCTCTTATCTCATTTGATCCCCTGTAATCCTATTACTTCCAGCTCTGAAACAGTGCATGTTTTCTATAGACAAGCCAGCTCAAGCTCTGCTTGTTTATCTCAAACTCTAGTTGTCTTGCCACAAACAGTGAGCCAAGCCTGAACACTTATATGTGTAAAAGAATGATTGTTGTCCAAGCACTATGTATTATTTACACATTCTTTAAAATATTTTAAAGGAGAGAGAGACTTATATGGAATTCAAAAGATATATCACACGCATGAAATAAATGTTATTTATATTTTCCACACTTAATTATTAAAATTGCTACAGTTTTCACTATGCAAAATTTCAAGACTTGGAATTGAATAGGAAAAATTTAAAACTATTGCACTATTCAAAGTTCCAAGGCTTGAAATTTAAGAGGAAGGTGTATGCATATTAATTCTTGATTTGGCATGAGAGGGATACAGTGTTTTGAATGATGATGAAGGGTGATGCATGCTTGCATAAAGCATTCCAATGTATCGTTGAAACTTGAGCTCTGTTAGCACATCCTGGTAGTAGTCACCTTCGCCAGTTGCTTTTGATGTACAATTAAATGTATGAATGAAATAGAGAAAATTGGAAAGAGAGAGGAAGGATAAGGTAACACATCTTTATCATTGCCAAACTGCCCTTGAGCCTTGACAAACCAAAATGCCTCTTTAAGAAACTCATTAAAAATGCCTTAAAATGAAAACACAACCTAATAAATAAGAGGGAAAGCCCTTGTAGGAAATACATTTCTCATTTGCACTAAAATGCGATTCTCTTCCCCAAGGAAATGTGTTTCTTTATCTCAAAGAGATGTGCTCTGCATCATATAGGAAACGTGCTTCTTAAAAGTTGGAATCATTCTTGTCACTTCCCTTACTTCTGGCGAGGGGCCATGTTCCATGTTTTAGAAGTTCACTTCTTTGGAAGCATGCATCCAAGGGTGCCTAGGAGCTTCCAGTAATTACAAGTGAGACTATTATGGACCAAGAATATGAGCTTTGCCTAGGTATGTCCTCTCATAGGCATAGTCCATCGCTATTTTTGGTAGTTAGTGCAGTAGAACATTAAATGTACAATTCATAGGTAGGGACCTACAAAAAAACATTGAATGGCAGGAGGTTGTTCAATGTCTGGTGCTGGAACTTTGTTTTCCTAATATGCCCAACCATGGCAGGGTTGTTGTATGGTGCAGAGTTTAAATGGGAAAGACAAGCCCTCCACAAACTTAATTTTAAGGACTAGCATCTGTGGAGGTGCACAATCATACTTTGTTTCATAAATTGAGTTGTCCATGGGCTGCCTTTGTTTTCTATTGGATATTTGGCTATCTTCCATTCACCTTATGTGGGTCCTAACATTGCACATCTGGTTTCAGAGAAGCGGTACAGGAAACTAACGTCATACACTTCAATGACTGCATCTTGAGCTTGATTAGTCTATGGGTTCCATCTATGGTTGACCTCGATGTGATTGCCAGGAGCTCAGAACTTAGCCGCTCCGTCCCCATTCACTTGCCTTCATCTTCTTTCTATTGAGAAGCATGTTGAGGAGTCTTGGTGGAGGACTTTTTTGACAATGGGCCTACTCTCCCACCTGGTTTTAATCAATGGCATGACCAGGATGATATCATTGAAAATGATTATTGTATGAATGAACATCCCACTAGCAAAGCATAAGAAAAAAAAATTGATTGTTGCATCTGTCTCATTGCCTCCTATCAAGCTAGTGTTGGAAAGTTTAAAGAAACAACATAAACCTAGGAGGAAAAAAGTAAGATGTTAAATTTCAATTCCAAGTAACTTTTTTGCGAGACATGTAATTAAATGACCTTAAATGATCCAGTCTAGGTACATATATGGATGTGTCCTAGGTTAATGTGGTGTTCTAGCCTCTTGATCATGGTAATTACTGTCTATTTGATAAAAAATTTCATTCATAAAAAAAAGAGGTTGGCAGAGTAGAGGTGAATTTGTTGAGGTGCAAGGTCATTTTGGAACTTCTAATTTGTGAGCTTCATCTGGTGTATAAATATTTTCTTTAAATTCAATATGATTAAGGTGAGTTCAGCACTTTTAAGGAATCTTGTGCCCGAGTCTATCTGTTTGATAGATTTTGACCACTATGTTAGGCTCTATTTGGGAGCCAGTGTTCGAGAGGTGGGAGGGGTGATGAGAGTGGAGATGAAAATGGGTGATGAGGCTGGATGTACTTGAAAATGACTCATCTCCACTCTCAACACCATTCTCATCTCCCAAAATAGGGTTCCCAAACACTTGCGGGGGTAATGGTATTAATTACACCCTCATCAAATACCATCTCCGGCTCCCAAACAGAGCCTTAATGATTCACCTGGTAAATGATATGGATTTCAATGAAGAAGATTTCAGAAAGATATCAACCATTGCATATGCATTTAGTCTTGTATGGAAAAGTGGTTTCAAACCAAATTTAGTAGAATATTGAAAATATGTATCTATAGTGAGGTAATCTAATTAAATTTGTTGAGCTAACTAGATTCTAATATGGAAAGGAGTTCCTCATGATTCGATCGACATGCGAGAATTAATTCAAATCTTACTGTCCTCCAATGTCTAATTAGGTAAGGATCATTTTTTTTTCATATCAATTGAAACAATCCTTTTTACCCCCGTGATCGATATCACTGATATTTTGAAAATATCACGTTGTTATCGCCATTTTAAGGTAAGCCAATAATATCAGCAAAATATCATGATATTTTCAAAATATTGCTAGATTACAAAATATCATGACAATATTGTGATATTATCATGATATTTTTGCAATATTTTTGAAGAAATTCTTATTTTTATATATTTTGAGCTTAGTTTTTCTGTTTTTTCGTTTCTTTTGTATTTCAAAAACTTTTAGAACTTGTTTCTTTATATTTTTGAAAGAAAAATAATACAAGACTTATTATTTTCTTATATTTCTTATTTTTATTTATATGTTTTCAAATTTTAAAACTTTCAAGATTTTCCTGAGGAAAGCCACTTTTTGAAAAACACTTGGAGGAAAACCCTCGGTGAGAAATTGCTGAGAGCAATGCTGATGACTATGCTTTACACCCATAAGAGATGTGCCTTCCACCAAAGGCTATTATTTCCCCATGTTGGATTAGTGACCAAGATATAATAAGGAATTAAGGGGGCACATCTCCATCTTTACCATAGACCAATATATAACTACTGAATAGATTACGAGTTCCTAATTGCTTGAGTGAAGTGACCTTCTATAGGTCATCTTTTTTTTTACTCTGAGAAACCGCCCCAGGCGCAAAGACGTAGCTTCCCTGGCTTAATGTGTCGTGCTTACGGTCTCTGTCTATGTCGGTGTAAAACTCCGAGGGCTTACCCCTCGACCCTAGGGAGTCGCCAAGCTTCGGTTTACGCAGGGGGTGGTGCCCATGGGATTTGAACCTAGACTGCCTGTCAAACGGTCTTGGCCTCATCTCACTACACCAAACCCCTTGGGTCTTTCTATAGGTCATCTTTTTGTACAAATGGTTTTTCCTACTCTTGGCATTGAGTCAATAACTTGATTTGCTATCGTACTTTTTTAAAGGTCTTTTCCCATCTCTGGTGAGCAAAATCTGCTTTGATCGCTCCAAATGGATGATTGAAGATATACTTTGAGATGACTGCAAGACCTTGGTTATATATACTTGACATTGCTTTTTTAGATTTATTGCTTGGTGGCGATTAATCTTAAAAGCCCCCTTCTTTTGTGAATGGTGGTTCAAGGACTCAATTGTAAAATTACCAGCAAAATTCTGTGATAATGGCTAAAGCTAATGCTTGTTCATGCACTGGAAGCTTCCTTGAAAAAATATATGAAGAACCTGTCTTGCCTAGGTTCTTACAGTTAATAAAGTTGCCTTAATGTTGTTAGATATGTAATTATTGTGCATGGTTACATGATATTCATTGTCACAACTTTATGCCTTGTCTCATTTTCTTAAGGTCCGATATGCAGTTGCTTAATTGGGTTCTTACCTATAAAGGTTTAGCGTCGAATAATGATGCCACAGAAGAAATTGATGAACATTGAAGCAATGTTGTAAAAAGCATGTCATATGTATATTTGGAGGGTTCAAAATACAGGTTTATGATACATTATTTCATCATATTGTAAGACGCACGAAAAAGGATGTCAACTTTAAAAAGAAAAGGTTACAGAAAATTGTAATTTTTTATAAATGTTTGAATGCAAATAAATATTTGTTAGCAAAAAACATTAAATAGTGCAGGGTCATTCATCTGATTGCTAGCACACCGACAGTGTCTTTTTCCTTCTTTCCATTAGTTTGAGTTTTCAGGCATCTTCACATCATACAGATGGGATGGTGCTGAATTTATCTCCTTCACCCAATCAGCCCGTATTATGGAATAAACAAGATATGAAGAGAAGTAACAATTAGTAACTAATACATGATACTAGTAATAAAGACAACCATAATTCGAAAATCACAAATATAGTGTAGTAACATGAAGAAACCAATAAAGCACATAATATGTAAAACTACAATTACTTGCAAATCTCAAAGGAAAAAGAAAAACAAAGAGGATTGTCATGCCTGTCAGTTTGATCTAATGCTTAGAATCCATAGCAGGACATATATCAGGTTGGGACCTTGGGATCATTATAAATGGTAAATAACTAGTAACTCTTTGCTTAGCATACTCTCTTCGTAAATCCTCGTTTTCTCTGCACTGCATGTAGATTTATGCTTCAACTCCTCTACTACTGCTAATTACTACATTGCCTTTTTCCATATAAATCTCCTTATCAATAGGACCACTAACATTAACTCCACAACTTTGAGCAGCTTTTTTCAACTGCATTGGAGTGACCCCTTTCCTTTCTTGGAATATATTCCAACCATCAATTTCTATTGTTGCACTGTCACAAATATCGTCGATATAATACTGGAAAAGCATCATATTTTTTAAATGTCACCTACATTAAAAGTGTCACATTTTTTATCTTAATATTAATATAATAAAATCATTTTTCTAATTTTTATGTTTGTTATTTATAGTTATATATTTTATGTCTTTTTATAATTTTATATACTGAGATTTTTTCAACATTTTCATGAGAAAAGACAGACTTTTGAAAATATCACAAGAGTTTCCCTCACCGAGATTTTGCTGAAAACAAGATTTGTGAACATTGGCTGCACTTTGTTTTACATTCTGAGCTTCAATAACTATCTTTTTTGTTTGTTGTTTTTGTGATTTGAAATAACTTTAGAAGTGCATGTGGCTGCCCCTAGGGGCTTGGCGTTAGAGACGGGCAATGGGCCGGGCGGACCGGGCTTGGGCTTATAAATTAGGCCCAAGCTTGGCCTGAATGGGGCTTTTGGTTTGGCCCAGCCCGACAAGGGCTGTACCTAAGGGCGGGCCGTGGGCTGGGGTTTTCCCAGTGGGCTGGCCCATCAATTGATGGCCTGGACTTTGACTGGGCGCCGGGTCCGGTCCATTAGCGGGCGAGCCCGGCCCGTTGCCCACCCGTAGTTGGCGTAGTGGGGTGAGGCCTTGGCCGTTAAACAGGTGGTCAAGGTTCGATTCCCTTGGGCATCACTCCTCTGCACAAGCCGATGCCCTAGGCCCTGGGGGTGAGCGTCCTAGCCTCAGGGTTTTACACTGCCGGCACGACAACCGTAGGTATGGCAGGCTGAGCCAGCACGACCAGGTTTTCATGCCGGGTGCGGTTTCTTCGGGTTATAAATAAAAAAAGAAATGCATGTGGCCATATTCTTCCTTACACTAGCCAAATGGTGTTCTAATTAGGATATTTCCTACACTCTTTATGGCCACATGATTTTACCAGAAAACCCTCTAAAACTGAGTTAGCTCACCCCTTCCTCAAATGTTTAGATCCAGCATTTCCAAGCATAAATCAAGCCTCTGGAGAGATTTACAGGTTATATTAAGGTGAAAAAAGGAAAACTTTGATCCTGTTAATGTTTTTTGTTAAGTTTTGGAGATGAAAATAGAGATAAATCTTTGCTATTTTTGCAAACAAATTCAGCTTAAGATGGATGGAAAAAGAATTGTTGAAAAGCATGCAGTTTTTGACAAGTTGTCAGTATGGGCTGTCATGATATGTGGTCCAATATGGCATGTTTTTCTCTTCTTTTCCGATATAGGGATGCATTTTGTATCACATTGGGGCCCCCAAATATACGATTAATGTACCATATTGTATGATATGATATGATACAATATGGTACAATGATGTCTAGTTTGGATTACAACTGCTTATAACCTGGTGCATGAGGGTCACATGCAGATGATTGTTCATCTTAACCTAGTTTACCATGGTCATTGGTCTTTTAGTCACCCATGTCCCGGCACCACATGGCATGACCATTTCTATTGATATTCTTCATTTATAAAACAGAGCTTTTTTATTGATATTTATTTATGAAATGGATTCTTGCTATAGTTTGAATACTTTGGTCAAAGGCTTATGTCTTTGACTCAGACCTAGATTTGCTTGAACCCTTTGACTCAGAGGGACTTGTCATATGCTCACATGTTGCCACTGAGAGTCTTGTTCATACTTGTTAGATTCGGTTGGGCCATCATCTATGTCATTTACACAAACCCCTATCTTAATCTGGCATGACTTTGATTCATCTTTCCTAGTCAGTGAGAATTGAGTGGGTCTATATTTGGTGAGTGTTAGCAGCTGGATACATGACTTGAACCAAGGCAACTATCTGCTCTGAGTAAAACGCGTTTGTGCAGAGGCTAAGTTTTTACAAACTCATTGAGTCTTGATCATAGTTAACAGGAAGCGAAATGGATACGGGAAGTGATACATGAAGCAGAAGCGAGGAAGAGAGTGCTAGAAAGTAGTGTGGAGCGGGAAGCAGGATTCTTTTTGGAAGCGATCATGGAAGCTTGTGAGAAGCAAAAAAGGAAACATGAAGCGTGGGGGAAACGAGTGGAAAATAAAGGGGGGAAGCGAAAAAATAAAATATTAACATGAAAAACACAAAAAACAAGGGAGAAGCGAAAGGGAAGTGAGGAAAGCAATTTGAGAAGCGAGTGGGAAGCGTGCTTCCCACAATTGGGAAGCAAGTTTCCCCATACTTCCCCTTGTGGGAAAGCATGACGCTTCCCGCTTCGGGAAGCACACTTCCCCCTATAGGGGCGCTTCCGGTAACTATTGTTTTGATAAACCTGGTCAGTTGCTCAATACGATCCATCTGCTCTCATGAGTGTCCTGGTCATTCGTTTAATGGAATGTCTGTGCTTTCATGAGCAGGTGCATTCATTTATGAGTTAGTTTTGCACACATGGACATGCATGTACATATCATTATACTTTCCACTATTATGGCTAGAGATTAAGCTGCAGAAAGGAGAATTAAAAACAAAGTCTTATTTCTGATGTGAAAAACTATTGGTCTGATGTGTTATTTGGCAAACACTTATAAATGCTGTTATTTATACTGCATATGTTGGTTCATCTATGAAGTTTCATGCTTACTGGATGCAGGTACAGGTGGTGATCAGGCCCCAATCATCAACTCTGTGCACGCATCACAGGGATCTCCTATGATTTCTCTGCCAGTCTTTGGTTTAGCTTCATACAAGTTCAAGGGCTCTGTATGGGTCCCAAATGGTGGGAGTGAGCGCCAGCAGGCAAGCTCCTTGGTACAAGCTGCTGACAACTGGTTGAGGCTTCTTCAGGTCGATCATCCAGATTTCCAGTTTTTTGCTTCACATGGCGTGTTACGGAGATGACACTTGAGCAAGAACCTTGAAGTTTCTTTCACTGTTGGCGAATCCTGCCGGCAGAGATCTGCATAACATCATCCAGGTGACCTCCAGGCTCATAAGCAAGATTATATTGACACATCATGCTGTTTGTCTAGTGAGTTTGTGTTTCCTGTGTTATAGAAAAATGAAAAAAAAAATACAAAAAAAAGAAAAAATAGTGTGAGAAAAAGGTGAATTTCATGGAAGAAGAAAAGAGAATAAGTCCAGAATAGATGGTAGTTACAGTGTTAAGCAGGCAATTCGGTTTTTACTGCTGTGGACAATTATCAAAAATGTGTTTGTGTAAGGCATCCAACTGGCTTTTACTGCTTTGGATAATGTCCATAATCTGCTTCTGATCTGTGAATGGATGGGCCAGCGAAAATCTGTCAAGTTTGCTCTGTGCAATATTGACAAAAGGGTTTTTAGTAGTTTATGGGACAGTTAAATTATTGGCTTATTTATTAATAGTAGCATCAAGAGAATTTTTGTATTTGATGATATGATGAGGGAGGATATTTGAGTATGCCTCTCATGGTATCGGTATCTCTTGACTACAAGCTCTCTTTGTTATTCTCAACTTTGAACTATGCTATAAATTTATGAAGAAACCTAGTTTAGATACTTTTTGTGCAATCTATTTCTTGTTCCTTTGTTTCTTAATCTGATAAATGACTTCTCTTGGGTTTCTTATCGATGTATATTGTACCTCTGCCGGGATCATTAAGATGTATTGTGCTTAGCCCAGACATGAGCAAGCTACTCACACCTTACCCTGTTTAGAGTCATCAGGTGCTGAATATGGTGGGTCAGCCTGATTTCACATTGGCCCCCACCATTGATTGCCAGGTATATTAGACAGTTAATTTCACTTTCATGCTTTTCCTGCTAGATTGGGTTGGATCCCATAGGATTTGAGCGTAACTCTTGTTGAATTTTCTGGTTCTTGTGGATTTGAGCTGTAGATTGGGAAGGACTGGTTGTTGGTTCTGTGATATTCATTTCATTCTCTCTATGAATGACAGCCCTGGGTTTCAGCTGCATCAATTAATTCTATTTGAGTTGGACCACCGGCTGTTGATGTTTTGAGAAGAGTTGAATTGGATTTGTTTCAGGTCATAGCAACCGCCAAAAAATCTTTCCTTTTTTTCACATAAAGTTTTAAATAATGCTACAACTTTGTCTTTGGATGACCAGCAAGAGCTCAGTTGTGTGTTTGATGTAATTTACAAGTCTGCTATAGACTGACCATCCAAGCCACAAATTGTATGATCCATATTTTATTTTTCACATCACTTGACATAGATTAGGCTGTACATGATGGCGCAAGCGAGTTGCGTTCAAGCCATGCTTAGGCAGGAACAGATTTTTTCAAAAGAAAGGTGTATCTGATGGTGAACAAATCCTAAATTTTTTAAAGAGCTTCAACAGTTGACAGTCCGTAATACATTAAGAATTCACCGTTGAAAAAATTGTGTTCAAATGTGTCTAACATGGTTATTTATTATATTAGTAGGTTTAATATCTCCAACATACCATAAAATTCAACTTTCAAGATAGTAAAAGGAAATGCATAAATTCCGAATATTTATTTTGAATTAATGTAGTCACCATATGTTCGTGTTGTCAGTTTTAAAGTTGGGAATATGCTCCCGTGTACTTGAAAGAGAATTTGGTAACGTTGTTACTAGTCTCGTGAATGCTGCTGTGCCTTGAAAGCTTTTAACTTATAACTTAGTTGGGGTCACATTTATGGCTTTGTGCTAGTTCCTTATTGATTGTGTATCACGTGCATTCATTACTATGTCTGCCTCACTCTGGGTGAGGAAGTACCGAAGGTGCAACTTGGGTAGCCAAATCACAAAGATGGATGGTCCACAAAACGTGTAGTAGTTATGCAAAACCGACTCATGATATTCACTACCTTTTGGGGCGGACGGTCACATATCTCTGATACTAAGTACCAGTGCTGGTTGGGGTCTGCCTAACCCGTGAAAAGATCAGGTGCAATATGATTACACAAATATCTGTGCATTAAGCACCTGATCACCCTCCATCTTGGGGACAGGGCCTGTTAGTTGTGGGGGCCCAAGGCCTGATGGAGGGCAATCATGTGCTTAATGCACAAATTGTGTGCCATGTGATTGCCACCCGATCCAGACCCTAACCCCAGCTTGCCTTTAAAAAAAACAGTAGTTCCCATGATTTGAGTATACATCAGTTTTTAAGCTTCCCTGGGTTGGACATCTGATCAAATCCAAGTCCAGTTGGTAGAATTTGGCAATGAAACCTATAATCTAATTACTAATCGGACTTGAGTTCAATTGGATACTCCAACATCTGAATCTCAATCTGAAATCAACCAAAGATCCGACGAAAGTCCATAAATAAATGTGTCTCCCAACAGGGTATGTAGCCTAATTCAACTTGGTTTTGAAATTAGGTGCTCTTCATCCTCGTTCAAATGTGGCTCTCGACCGATGAAGTTAGATCCGACAATGCCCAACAAATGTTGTCCACTACAGTCAAATGCATCTAAGACTTGATCATATTTCCTGATTATTAATAGGATGTTGTTTTCTGTATGAAATCTGGCTAAATGGATTCGGTTTGGACCGGGTATCCAACTCAAATTTGAATATTTTGACACCCCTACTTTAGAACAACACTAATTAAGGGAAACTTTGTCTAGCCTTTGGATCAACACAAAGCCGTCTTTCCTGCTACCATGCCTCGATTATCAGTTCATCCTCAGAACGCTAAAAAAGAGTTGAAGTTCGTTGAGCAGTGTGCTTGTTGCACCTTGGCTTGAAATTCTATGGTTCTGCTTTGACCATATTTTATGTGGGCCAAGTTTCAACATGGGTCTAGGCCCCACCACAACAATCTTATGTACCCGTTTTGGAAGCAAATGCGGAAAATGCTGAGCTTATCCAAGGTACAAGAGCATGTGTGCATGCAGAAAAGCAGGGTTGTCAATGGGTCAGGTCTGTTTGGTACTTGACCTGACCCTATACGAACTTCATTTCCAGGTATGAGCAGAAAAATGTTGACTCAAACCCACTTTCTCGGTGAAGTGGGTTGATTAGGAAAAAATTTGTCTCTGTAGATTCATACAGACACCTTTCGACACATATAGTTCAAAAAAGAAAAAGAAAATCAGTGTCCATTAAGACCGTGTTTGATACGCGGGACAAGTCCTGTGCGGGGACAAAGCGGCCCAGCATGAGACTGCCCCTTTGTGTTTTCAGTGGGGTGCATCGGAGACAAACATGCCTTAAAAGTAATATGTAGGTAAGGTTTGGGTTATGATATGTATCCAACTAGTCCTGGCCTGAGTATTTTGAGTGTATATGTGGTTTGAGTTTGGGCGTTCATTTGTTGACCCTACTTAACTTGAACTTGACTACATGTTTTCTGCACGGGTTCAGGTGCACCATGATGGGTCGGATACCTGAACCATTGGCCACCTATTTAGAAGGTAAGCTGGAATTTGAAAATGGACATGATGGTCATACAACTTGGGGTGCTTGCTTTAAGATGTGCTACAGAGTTTTTTACCCAACAACAGGACATAAAACGTAAAAAAGCTGGATTTATTATCTTGTAAGATGGGATAATGATAATCCTTGACTGGCTAGGTATATAGCTAAGACGGCCTAGATTCCTTAGGCTGTTTGGTTGTTGGACCAACAAAATAGACTCGGTAGAATCTTGTGATGAGGTGCTCATAACGTGAAACAAACAATGACGCCTAAAGTTGACAAAAACAGCAGCACATGCAATTATAATTTGTCATTAACAGATATTATCAAATTTTTTTGGTCATTTATGGTGGCAATACCAAAGTTTTTCTTCAAAAGGAAAAGAGAAATAGAACAATAAACTTTTAAACCATTAGGCACAAAAGGAGCATACTTGAATACATTCAACTTCAACTTTTGAAAATGCTGAACTTCCCTCTTCTATTTCACTCGCGCACACACACTCCGCACGCTCGCATAGAGAGAGAGAGAGAGAGAGAGAGAGAGAGAGAGAGAGAGATTCAAATTTATATAAAGTCCCCAAGGGTCCACTAGACTAGATATTTGGTATGTAGGGGTGCCAAACCAATACCGACTGGTCCGGATCCTATAGGGTCAAAGGTTTGGTTAAAAAAATAGGTCCGATTGACTATTCGGGTCAGACACATGAAGTCCAATTATTAAAAGGATTGGGTATGGTTTAAAGAAATTTTGTGCCAAACCCGGGTCCCACCTGAGTTCCGAATAAGATCCATAAATTTTTCAATATAAAAAACTTAAAAAATATTATTTTACAGGGTATGTGCCGGGTCTGGTTTATGTAATTTTTATAGGATCTGGGTATGGTTTTTCTTATGAAAAATTAGATCAGACCCAAATCTGGATATGATACCCGATCCATCCATTTTAGCAGGGGTCCAACCCATTGACACCCCTAATGGTATGGATATGGCACTTCGGTTTAGGTCCTTGATGCTTTTGTTATAAATATAAGAACCTTCAGGTCGGGTATGAAAATGGGTCAGATCTAGAATGGTTATTGTATTAAATGGCAAATGTGAAAATCTTACACGCTTCACGGCTTGGTCAAAATTTTAGACTAAACCCAACCCACAGGTCCATGAGAGATCAGGCTAAGAGGGTTTCTTTTTTGTTAGGACTTTGAATCAAAACTGCCCAACTCACTTGCATCCCATTCTTGGCATATGCTGCAACTTAGTTGAGCCCAAGAGCATACGAGTAACTGAAGCCTACAAACTCAACAGGTTCCAAACTCAGGACCAAGATCCCATTTACAATCTCGGGAAACAATTGATTAGCCTAATCAACAGGCCCTAAGGCCGATATGGACCTGGATCTGGATCTGGTTCTAATATATTCAAGGTCCATCACCAACAAAATTAGGGTTAGTTTCGACACCTGGACATTCTTATAAGCAATTTCTGCAAGGGCTTCTATTCTGCATCGGATACCGTTGCTCAGATACGGTTCCAGGAATGACACATCCGATGAGAATCTGATCCACTAAATGAGAATCCAAAACCGGAGAATAGTTCTGTCATTTTAAAATTGTATTTGGGAAACGGCTGTCCCCTGTACCTAACGGTATCCTATCTGGCTATCTCACTTGCTCGCCAAATATTTAAAAAATGTAGAGTGAGAAAGCAGACTGCCAACGGCTAGTTTCCTTCTCTACCCCATTAAAACTCTCTCTCTCTCTCTCTCTAACTGATATTCTACTTATTTTTTCCCATCTGACCCCGTTTTTGAATAATTGGTCATTTTTGTCAGTGCTTTCATCTTGGTCACTCTCCGTTCATTTAGGGGTTGATACTTGATAGTGGCCGGACGATCGAGGGTTTTGTGGAATCTCCGGCCGGATTGTTCAGGTGCATGCAGAAAATCCTGCTAGAATTTTGGGTGAGTTTCTTCTCGTGGCCTGTTTTCTGCAACTGTTCTGCCCTTCCTCTTCTCGCTTTCAGGCGGTTGCTTTGTTTGTTTCCATAAACGGTGGCAACGAGAATCTGAGGGTGCTGGAGTAAGGGTTGGGTTTTCTTGGTGGAAGATTTGGTTCTTGGTTTTCCTTTGAGGTTATTTCTTTGTTTACCTGATCTTTTGGTTCAAAAATTAGGAAAGAATGTGTATTTTAAGGATGGGAGGATCTCTCTCTCTCTCTCTCCTACTTAATAAGGAAATACATTAGTCGCTTCTGGTTCTGTATAGAAGTTCTTTAGGTTCTCGATTGTTACCTTTTAGAATCGTTTTGTTTGGGTAAAAAAAATTCAAGGAAAATGATAGAATATGGGGGGACTTTTAGAACGAGATGATTTATTTTTTGGCTAAGCATTCTTTAGTCTTTTTTGCTATGCAGAACATATAGAAATTATTCTGATTTTTTTCCGGAAAGAAAATATTTTTTTCTGTTGGTTGAGAAATAAATTAATTTATTACATTTTTCTGTGTCAATTTTGTTATTGGAGGTTCTTTTATCCACCTTTAAAGGACCGAAAGAATCACCTTTTTCTTTTCTCTAACTGTTACAACCGCTATCCTACTCTTTAAGATTTGGTCGAAAATTAATTTTAAAAAAAGAAAGGAAAAGACCATGTTCTATAAGTTGGTTTAAATTCATGGTTGGGAAATATTCATGGATGTCCAGAAGCACTCCTTAACATTTCTTTCCAATACGGTTTCTGTATCTTTCAGGGAGAATTGTTGGCTTTGTAGATAATTCAATTTGCTGAGGATGATGCAGAGTTTGTGAGATTTGATTTGGTTTCCTTAGATTTAGAAGCCTCGGCTGACAGTTTCCAAGTATAGTCATTAAGGAACTCAAACAAGTAAATATGACTGTTAAGACCCCAGCAACACCATCCTCAAAGATAGACAGGACCCCTATTTCCACACCTGGAGGTCCCAAAGTTAAAGAGGAGAATATATTTGTCACAGTTAGAGTGAGGCCTCTTAACAGATTAGAAGAATCACAAAGGGATCAGGTAGCTTGGGAATGCCCAGATGATCATACAATTGTAATGAAGAATCCATTGCACGATCGCTCATCTGCTTCTTTTACTTTTGGTAAACTCGGATCATTTTTATTGTTTTCTGTTTTTTCCCAATTTTTAATATTTCCTGTTTTCAATTTTATCTCTAATTATGTGGTTCAACTATCAAACAGACAAAGTTTTTGGACTAAATTGCCTAACTGAGAGGGTCTACGAGGAAGGAGCTAAAGATGTAGCACTCTCTGCACTTACAGGAATAAATGGTAGTTTTATTTTATTGAATGACAACATCAATGTGTTTAGGAACAAGAAAAGTCACTAGTGCTGATGCAGTTCTTTAAATGCTTAATTTTCTTGCAGCCACCATTTTTGCCTATGGGCAGACCAGCAGTGGAAAGACCTTTACCATGAGAGGGATTACTGAAAGTGCTGTGAATGACATATACAAGAATATAATAAGTGTGGGTTGTTTCTTCATATATATCCTCTTAGTTTAGATTTTGATGTATGCATTAATTAGTTTTAGGGATGTAAGATACCGTGTGACAATTTTTCAGTTTGCCTGATATTTTACTATAATGCTTCACAGACTCCAGAGAGGGATTTTGTGGTTAAGATTTCTGCTCTTGAAATTTATAATGAGATTGTCAAGGATCTCTTGAATCCAGAATCAGGTCCTCTTCGCCTGTTGGATGATCCAGAGGTACTGATCATGTAAAAATCATTTAGCACATCAGTTCCCGTATGAAGCAAACTTTTACTTTTTTGTTTTTGATAAACTTGCAGAAAGGAACTGTTGTTGAGAAATTAGTGGAAAAAAAGGCTACTGACAGTCAGCATCTGAGACACCTGATAGGCATTTGTGAAGGTAATTTTAGCCTGATATCTTCTTCTTCTTCTTCCTTTCACTTTTTTCTTTTTTTCTTCCTCCACCGAAACTTGTGTTGGGCATGCCTTTTGTTTGCATCTCAACAACAGAATGAAGAACTTTGCCAATCAAAGACTCCAACCCAAATACAAAGTCAAACCGTTACCTTCTGCACTCTTTTGTCTAGTCAAGAAGGGGGAAAGAGAAGGCTTGCTTCAAAAAGTAGACTTTGGACTATCAAAGAAAAGCATCAAACCAATGCAGTGTCATGTTTTCATAGACACTTCACTCCCTGCCTGTGCTTAATCTCACCAATTTGATGAATTGTAGCTCGCTTCTATCCAATCTATGATGAGTAGTTTCAGTTTGTTGCATTAGATTTTGGCACAAATCCTTGAGATCCAATGTTTACAAATTATTTTTGTAGTACAGAAATGTCATTGTTTTATGGATTTCTTATGAGAATGTGATTTACAGTCAATGTGTCTGTATACCCTGAAATGAGTCCTATTGCATAACTGGGTCTGCACTCAACATCAGTCGTAGAATAACCAAGTTAACCAACAGGCTTGGTCATGTCGTGGTGACTTGAACAAGTCAATGGTCCAATTAAGTGATAATGACACATTTTTTTTAGTTTTTTCTTAGAGTAAATGTGATTTGCAGTCAATGTGTCTGTATACCCTGAAATGAGTCCCATTGCATAATCGGGTCAATGTGATTGTTTTATGGATTTCTTATGAGTAAATGTGATTTGCAGCCTTGTCTGTATACCTTGAAATGAGTCCTATTGCATAACCGGGTCTGCACTCAACATCAGTCTGTTAGAACAACCAAGTTAACCAACAGGCTTGGTAATCTCGTGGTGACTTGAACAAGTCTACATGATAATGGTCCAATTGAGTGATAATGGCACATTTTTTTTTTCTTTTTGGAGCATCTGCGTTGGTGAATTCCTATATCTCTAAATCGTGCCGATAAATTTTGGCCTTGGTTGATTGTTTTTTCTTGTAATGATGTTGCCAATTTACTTTAAATCTCAAAAATTTTCAGCTCAAAGGCAAGTGGGTGAAACTGCTCTAAATGATGCAAGCTCTAGATCTCATCAAATAATCAGGCTGGTCGGTTGCCTTCCTTCAATTGTGTGTTAAGATTAAAATGGCTTTGCTTGTCTCCAGACTCAGTGAACTTTCATGTGGTCTGCAGACTATTGAGAGTAGCCTCCGTGCAAACTCAGGCTGTGTGAAATCTTTTTTTGCAAATCTTGTAAGATCATCCCCTTAATTTGTAAATTTTATGTATATGACAACTTCTATGACACTCTATAACTAACCTCTGTGTACAGAATTTTGTGGACCTAGCAGGCAGTGAACGAGCTTCACAGACACATGCTGATGGTATAAGGCTCAAGGAAGGCTCCCACATTAACCGCAGCTTGCTAACCCTTACTACTGTCATCAGAAAGCTCAGGTTACATTTGACTAAACATTACTATTTGTTGCTATTTCTAGCATTTAGACATTCATACAAATGATTATCTGTTTTATAACTTAGTAACTGCCGGGAACTGGTATAGATCCATTGACCTTTGGTTCAAGATTCTCTTGGGATTGACTTATCGTCAAGCTGATTTTTTCAGTCAACTTTTCATTCTAGCATTTAGACATTCATACAAATGATTATCTGTTTTATAACTTAGTAATTGCCCGGAACTGTATAGATCCATTGACCTTCGGTTCAAGATTTTCTTGGGCTTGACTTATCTTTAAGCTGATTGTTTCAGTCAACTTTTCATTGTATGCACAACTTATTTTCTCATGAACTCATGGACTCCATTGAGCAGTTGAAGTTGGTCCTGGCCATTATGTCTTCCAGGAACAAACTAAGCCAGACGTAAATAAAGGGAGACGTTGTTTACCCAGAGACTTGTTTAGCAGAAAAAGCTTATAAAACGACCTGCACATCGCATGGTTGTACTGAATAAAACTTACAAAAGATCCTAGGCTGAATAGGTGAACACAGTTGAAGTTGGTGCTGGCCATTATGTTTTCCAGAGATAAACTGAGCCAGAGGTAAATAAGGGACACGTTGTTATCCAGAGACTTGTTTAGAAGAAAAAGCTTATCAATAGGCACATGGGTTGCACATCCCATGGCTGTAAATGAATAAAACTTACAAAAGATCACTGGCTGAATAGGTGAACACAGTTACATGTCCCATGGCTGAAGTGAATAGGCAGAATTAAAGGGCCAATATGCAATTATCCTTACAGGAAGGTCCTCTGAAACATCAAGGGAGGTATTAATTCTTTTCAAAGTAAATAAGTTGGCAAGGGAGTTGTTACATGTTCCATGGTTTTGATTCACCAATGAATCTATAAAAAGTTGGCAACTCTCAAAACCTTCACCAATCTTTTCAACCAAGGGTTCACATTCTAAAACTAACATGACATAAATGAAACTTTCTAGGTTATGAGAGAGAGAGAGAGATGCTACATGCTAAGGATCAAACGTGCTTTAAGTTTGCATACCTTTTTTGGGACACTTGAAAAAGGCTATGGGTGCTCTCTGAATTAAGCCTTATCTCTTTGTTTTCAAAGGGTTCACATTCTAAAACTAACATGACATAAATGAAACTTTCTAGGTTATGAGAGAGAGAGAGATATGCTACATGCTAAGGATCAAACGTGCTTTAAGTTTGCATACCTTTTTTGGGACACTTGAAAAAGGCTATGGGTGCTCTCTGAATTAAGCCTTATCTCTTTGTTTTCAATTGTGCACTAGAATTAGATGTAATGGGACTGGATGACGTGACTGTAATTTATTTGTTAATGAACTTATACTATGTCGCATGGATACTCCATTTTGCCTCCCGTTCTGTATCCCCTATATACAAGTCGTGCTAGAAAGTTCACAAAAATCATGTATCCCCATGTCCACAGCTGTATCCATGTGACATATATCTTATAGTTTCAACTTTCAAGTTGGTAATTTGTATGAATCTAGAGTCTAAACATTGTATATTTTATTATTGTATCGTACTGAATAATGAATTTAACATATAAGCATGTCCCATGTCTTTCACATACAATTTTGTGATCGATGTCACAGCGTCATAAAAACTTAGTCATACCCTATGAATATGAACCAATATGAGAATTTCGTTGGGGCGTTCCCTACTGAGCGACGTGCTGTACTCTATAGGCCCGGAGGCAGTGATAAGGCAAGGGTTGCTAGGTCGTCGCCCGGAAGCGACGCGTCACACCGGCGCCCGGGTGTGGTGTCAAATAGGCAAGGGTTCCCTCACTTTGTTGGACGGGTGGGGGTAAAGAAGTTAGTCCAAGACCATAAAATTAGGTTAGCCACTTGGAACATAGGGTCTTTAACTGGTAAGTTGGTAGAGTTAGTAGATGTTATGTGTAGGAGAAAGATTGATATTTTATGTCTACAAGAGACCAAATGGGTAGGTGAGAAAGCAAAAGTGATAGAACCTTGGGGATATAAGATTTGGTATACAGGAATAAATAGGAATAGGAATGGAGTATGGATTGTTATGAGTCGTGAGTTTATAGATAATGTAGTTGAGGTCCGTAGGAAGGGTGATAGGATTTTACTTATTAAATTAGTATTAGGTACGGATATTATTAATATTCCACTTGGAACATAGGGTCTTTAACTGGTAAGTTGGTAGTAGAGTTAGTAGATGTTATGTGTAGGAGAAAGATTGATATTTTATGTCTACAAGAGACCAAATGGGTAGGTGAGAAAGCAAAAGTGATAGAACCTTGGGGATATAAGATTTGGTATACAGGAATAAATAGGAATAGGAATGGAGTATGGATTGTTATGAGTCGTGAGTTTATAGATAATGTAGTTGAGGTCCGTAGGAAGGGTGATAGGATTTTACTTATTAAATTAGTATTAGGTACGGATATTATTAATATTGCACCTCAAGTAGGTTTAGATGATTCCACTAAGCGTCAATTTTGGGAAGATTTAGATGGAGTAGTACAAGGGATATCTTATGGAGAAAGGCTTTTCATCGGCGGTGACCTTAATGGGCATGTAGGCATTAGTAGGGATGGCGGCTATGGTATAGGAGAAAGAAACGATAGTGGAGAAAGGATTTTAGATTTTGGTTTGTCCTATGATATGATCTTAGCAAACACTTGGTTTAGGAAGAGGGAGTCTCACCTAGTAACATTTAAAAGTGGGGTTAATACGAGTCAGATAGATTTTTTCCTACTTAGAAAGAGAGATAGGGGTTGTTGCATCGATTGTAAGGTTATATCGGGAGAAAGTGTAGCTACACAACATAGAGTCTTAATTTTAGATCTTAGAATTAGACAATGCCGCAAAAGGGATAGACATAGGATAGATCCTAGAATTAAGTGGTGGGCACTGAAAGGAGCTAAACAAGGAATGTTTGTAGAGTGGGTAGTTAAGGAAGTTGATTGGTGTCTTGAGGCGGATTCAGAATCTATGTGGAATAAGATAGCGGGTGGTATGAGAAAGGTGGCTAAGGAGGTATTGGGTGAGTCTAAAGGCGGTGCACCGCTAGGTAAGGATACATCGTGGTGGAACGAGGATGTCAAATTAGCTATTAAGGTTAAAAGCGAGTGTTATAGAAATCTAAGTAAAAGTCGTGATAATGAGAATTTGGAGAAGTATATGATAGCAAAGAAGGAAGCTAAAAAAGTAGTTCGGAACGCGAGGAATAAGGTATATAAGGAGGTTTATGACAAGTTGGATACCAAAGAGGGTGAGAAGGATATTTATAAGATTGCAAAAATGAGAGAGGAAATCGAGGGATCTGGGTATGGTTAGATGTATCAAAGATGAAACGCAAAGGGTTATAGTCAAAGATGAGGAGATTAAGGAGAGATGTAAAGATTATTTTGATAAGCTATTTAATGAAAGTCTTGCTCAGGATCTTGGAGACTTTTCCATTCCTTTTCATGAGATGAATCGTGACTTCATGCGCAAGATTCAAAAGAAAGAAATTGCAGAGGCTTTGAAGAAAATGAAATCAAGAAGGGCAGTTGGCCCAGATGGTATACCTATCGAGGCTTGAAAATGCTTGGGAGAGAAATGTTTAGAATGGTTGAAAAATCTTTTTAACAAGATTTGGCGAACAAATAAGATGCCTAATGAGTGGAAGAAGAGTACTTTGGTGCCTCTATATAAGAACAAGGGTGATATACAAGATTGCACAAACTATCGTGGTATAAAACTCATGAGTCATACTATGAAACTTTGGGAGAGGGTGATTGAGTCTAGGTTGAGGAAGGTTGTCATGATATCGGAGAATCAATTTGGTTTTATGCCTGGAAGATCTACTATGAAAGCTATACATCTTCTTAGACAACTTATTGAGAGAAATAGAGAGAGGAACAAAGATTTGCAT